>NC_140193.1:14027773-15300273 GCF_965226575.1 Pagrus pagrus
AGGCCCTCGCTCATTGATGTTTGTTAAAGTTATTAATTTTCTCTGTGAAATAAGAGGCCACGGTGGCAGGACAGAGGGAGATGGGTGCCAGCCCCACAATCTCTCCCTGCTTTCATCTACTGGCACTGGGGCTCTATGAGTCCACAGCACAGGGCCTTTACATGGGCATCGGGGTTACCCACGCATACCCGGCGCCCTAACCAACAAAGGCTCTGAGTGGGGCAAAAGGAAGAAGACACAGATGAAAGAAAAGATGGAGATGAATAGAAATAGATGTGAAAAAGTATGATACAGAAAGAGAGAGCGATAATGAGAGAGCGTGAGAAAAATGTACAAAGGGTTTGAGAATGGAGAAGTTGATGAAAGAAAGAAAGATGGCAGTGGGGTTGAATGAGTAAGAGAGAGTGAATACATGGCACATTAGCTGGTAAACAAGTGAGTTTGGGTTGTTTTGCACTCAGTGGAAGCTAGCGTGTTTGTGGCTTGTGGTGCTTCACTGTAATGGGGGTTAAAGGACGTTACGCTCAAGGTAACAACAGCTGGTGGCTAAAACCACTACCCTCTTCCTCCTCCTCCTCCTCCTCCTTCTGTCACTCCACACACTCCGGCATCCAACCCAAGACCACAATAAACACCTAACACCATACACTAGGCTTCTTCACATCAGAGTGGTTCTGTCTGTATATAACACTTCCTTCTTCCAAATTACGCCATACATTTTTGGCAGCGAGTGCTACTTGGCCGGTGCGAGCCGTTTAGGAGCTTAGCCGGAGCTAACATGGCAGCCAGTGAAAACCACAATGACCAAATCTGTCGATCAGTGGGTGAGAGTGGCACCGATACTAGCCTCGCTGCTAAAGGCCAGTTGAGTGCAGCGTGTTTGGTCAGAGAGCAGCAGACAGAAGGAAAATAAAAGCAGGATGATATAAAAGTGGAGCACAGGCTAAATGTGTCTTGGAGTTAGCGGGCTAGGCTAGCCACCGCATGGCTAAAGCAAACAAAGAGCTGCCCAGGGGACTCAAGAATGCTGCGCTCTGACACTAAACACATATGCTTGGTGGTAGGCAAGCACGCAGGTAGCCACAGACATAGGTCGTCAGATGTACACACACAGAAGCGCAGTATACACATGCAACATTTAGTTGAGGATTAATGCATGAGTACAAAATTGCATTATGAGCAAACAGTCTTATGCAATCACACAATTAACACACTTAAATGTGCAAAGACGCACACTGCTTCTCAGAACATTTCTGTCCATCCTCGATTGAAAAAAAAAGACAAACTATTTGCTTTGAAAATAGGAGAAAAAAAGAGAAGTCCATGAGCTAACCACAATTAAAGGGTAACTCCACCAATTTCACACATTAAAGTGTGTTGACAGGTCGTGGGAGGTACTACTGCATACGTGAAAAAAGTAGTATAAAACCTTTTTAGGCTATGGAGGAAGCTGCATGTGGTCTGAATAATTGCCTCCAGTGATGTCACTAATGCAGGTCTGCATTGCACTCCTTTAACACTGTTGGACTCATTACAAAAAGTTTCAAAACAAATGAATTTTTTTGACACATTCTTCTTCCTTTTCAAAATCTGATGCCTACATTACCCATGCAGATTCCTCTGGAGCCACAAAGGCTTTATGCTAGTTTTTTCACACATGCAGGAGTACCTCCCAAGACCTGTAAACACACTTTAATGTGTAAAATTGGTGGAGTTACCCTTTACTGTTTAAAAGAAGCTGCAGCTGGGAAAACTTCTACCTCAGGGAGCAGTTTCAGCTTTACATAATTGCACTTGGATGGCATATTTATTAATTACATATTGATATATTTTTTAAAGTTCCTACTAGTCTTAAAATAAGACCTGAGGGCTGACTGAGATTCAAGATCAGAGACTTGCTTGAAGATTGTTGACGAAGACTTGAGTCAAATTTGTATGAAGTGTCCTAATAACAAGTCCGGTAGCTGGGTAATGCCAACAATAATGCTTTCAGTGCTCCTGCTGCACTCTCTCCATGTCAAATGAGGGATTTTTTTCTCCTCCTCCCTCTCGCCATCCCTCTCTGTCTCTCTCTCTCCTGAGCGTGTGCCACATCTGTGGGCTCTGTGGTGATGTTTCTCTGCTCAGAATGGATTCACCAGCTCAAAAACGTCCTTATTATATTTATATTTTACTACACCACTAGAAAACCATGCCAGCTGGGCTGCAGAGCTTTGGGCAGAAAGAGGGAGAGAAAGCAAAAGGGGAGGAGGACGAGTGAGAAAGAGAGAGAGCGAGAGAGAGAGGAAGGAATGAAAGAGGGAGAAAAACCGAGAGAGGCAAACAACAAGCAAAACAGAAAAGAGGATAGAGAAAGACAGACAGGTGAATTAAAAAAAGGGAGAACAAAATGAAGCGCAATAAAGTCGAAGACGTTAAGAGACGGGTGGAAAAGCGCAAGTGAGGCAGAGAAGCGGATGGAGAGAGGTTGAGTGGGCATCCTGAAATAGGCTGTGACAATATGATTACCCTGGGTGCTCAAAGGTAAACACAGAAATGGGCTTACAAGAGGATACTCTTACACACTCACAGGCACACACATGCATGCAGACAACTAGAATCAGAGAAAAACAACAGTGACCTCTGATGAGTGGAGCTGAAAGAAAGGACAGAGGGACGTGGCTTTTAAAGAACGCAGGGAGGGACACAGAGGGGGTGAGTTGATGAGGAAGAGAGAAAGTCCATAGATGAGGAGAGAGGAGGTCAGGGGAAGGTAACAGGGATGACAGGAAGATTTGGCCGAGTGGCGGGAAAGGATGTAAACACAGCAGGAAGGTGTGAAGAAAGTGAGAATTGCAGCCCAAGTAAAATCTCCATTCATATTCATATGTTTTAATCACATTATATTGTATTTAGTTGACAGACGCTTTTGTCCAAAGCTGCTTACAACAATTGCATCCCTACTAAGCAAACAACTAAATCAGGGCTACAGAAAAGAAACTGACTCTGCTGTTTTGACGATACGATACGATACGATACGATACGATACGATACGACACGACACGACACGATACGATACGTCACGATACAAAGCGATACGATACGATATTTTGCATTGTAATGTGTTACGATACGATACGATACGATACGATGTGATAAGGAACGATACAATACAATATGATGAGAGGATACGATATTATAGGATACAGGGCTATGTGTCACTGCATTTAATACGTGTCATTCTACATTTTACATGCAGATTATGTAGACATGCGTCACAGTCAACCATATAGTAGCATTCATGTTCAGTTACGTACATTCAAGGGTCATTCATAAAAAACGTTAAAACAACATATTGCACAAACCGTCGATTCTAGTACACACCCATTGGGGAGTCCTCTATGGCTTATAATATGTCCTTAGTGTTTAACAAAGCACAAATTAGTTTTTAAACCATTAAGTCACCACTTGGGTACTCTGTAACATCTGCCAGAGGGTGAAAGCTTGTACTCAGAGTGCTCCTCTGAGCAAATACAGATTGAAGGAACTGCTGTTCTTTATCCCATATTACCTTAATGGTGGTCTGGACAAAACAAGCAAGCCTAGATTTGAACTGGACTGAGAGGTAACCCTACCATGCCTGTGTCCCATATCTGATTAGTCTCTCCAAGACTGCCTGCGAGAGCAAACAGGTCAACCTCATATACTCTGAGCATGCTAAGAAGGTACAGTGCCTGCTTTAGTCTGGAGCAAAAGCTATAAACATGTGCTTGCCAGGTAAAACTGTCATCAGTTTTGACATCAAGATACCTATAAGAGCATACCTGATCAATGGGAGTGTGGTGGATCAAACGCCATTTCTAAATAGTGGGACAGAAACAGTCTAATCTGAAGCTACAGTTGTGCATTCAAACCAAGCCTGTGATCCTTTTCCTGATTTATCAATAGTACTAAAATAAAACTGTTCCACACCGCTTGTTACCCAGAAAGGTATTTTAAGAAATCTACATGAGATTCTCTTTCCCATGTGGCTAATAGTTAACAGTGGAACAGCTACTACTGAGGAAGGAAATAGGGACATTGGAACAATTTTATTGAACAAACAGCAGGGTTAATCGAGATTGTTATCAAAAGGAAGTGATACTGGCTACTCCCAATAAAACTGAGACCACAATAGTCACAGAGTTAAGTGTTGGAGAAGTTTTTTTTTACACCTTTCAGCAGTTTTCATTACTGTCAATCCACCACCAATGGCCCTTTTCAGAGACAGTTTAGTTATAAGACTCTTCTTCGTTGTCTGAGTTCATCCGGTTGTTAAATTCCATTGAATTATGAGGCACCACAGAGAAGTAACAAAAGATTTCTCACGCTTGTTCAGTATTAATTACGCAACAGAAGAAAGTGTCACTTAATGTCTGTACAGACAAACATCTTGGTTCACTTGTTGCCTGCTGGAAAACATGTTTATTTACACAAGTCTGGGTGGAACTGTGGGGACGATTTACTCTTCATTTTGCACAACTTTTCAGACAAAAAAAAAAAAAAAAGAAAATCATCCTCATTCATAAATCAGACACATGCTCGCAGAGCTCACATGAGACTATCAATTATGAAATTGCAGCTCGGGGAAGTGTGAAGGAAAAAGACCGATCGAGGGGTAAAGACAGAGTAAGACTGTCGTTGAGAGAAAAATTAGGTGACAAAGACAAAAGCACAAAAGGAGACGAAGCGCATGGCAGAATGGAGAAATGTTAGAGAGAGAAGGCGGAAGACAGACGGGAAGAATCAAAGTCGATACCAGTGGAAAAGAACAAGAAAGAATAGAGATAAAGAAAGCAAGAAAGTGAAAAAAGAGAAAGAGCAAGAAAGAGCAAAAGAGAGAGAGATGGATGGCTATGAAGACTGGTACTGATCAGTAGCTCTTTCTGTGATGCGGCTTCCAGCTTCCAGCCCACCGATTGGTCAGCTGCCTAACTCGGAACATGCGTTCCCACAATCCCTCAGCACCACTTCAATCCCACCACACTGGTTCACCACTCTGCGGCTCAAAACAGTGCCTGCTGGCATGGGCAACATATCAATAAATTCATTACGCATTTATACTTAAATATTTATACTGCAGCAGTGTGTTTTGCACAGGGATGGTATTTATAGTGTGTGTGTGTATGTGTTTGTGTGTGTCTATGTGTACTCATATTTATAGCGCGGTGTCACATCGTAGCTCTGTGCTGCGGTGAGACAGCTGTCTGGGGTGGGGGTGGGGGGCGTTGGCCTTTGGGCAGGGTGGAGGGGGGGGTATGCAGAGTAACAGAGAACAAGTGGAAAGACTGAGGGACGGGCATTTAACAGAGACGTATAGAAGAGGAGGAAAGAGGAAATCCAGTTGATGCACTGAGAGAAAGAAATAGAAGGTGGTGGCACACAGTAAGTAAATGGGAAAGTAAGAATTAGAAAACATGACACAAAAAATGTAAAATAGCTGATAACAATCCATATCGCTGCCACTACAAAACACTCAAAACACAAAAGGGAAAATAAACATAGAAATTAAATATTCTTTTATTGGCACCACCGGGCCCACCCATACGCTCACTTGCTCAGAAAGAGAAATATTTATTCTGTGGAAAACAGAAACTTGGGAAATTACATGGAGTTTTATTGTTCAGCTGTTTATTGAATGAAGACATTCCCATTCAGAGGCCCTTTTAGATACTTCACCATTGTTCATATGGTTACAATGGTTTTTATAAAGTCCATTCAAAACAGCAGGCGGAGACTACGTGCCATGTAGAACATGGCAGCGAGGGTGAAAAGGCCACAGAGACATTAGCAAGGCCTCTTGATAAGGAGATAAAAAATAAGTAAATGAAGTTACACTGAGCTGGTGAAAAGTAAATCAATGTTAAATCATTATTTTTTTGTACTGCTCACACAACCTCATAGAATCTTTTTTTGGCGGTATTTTTTAAGGTTCGAGTTTATTGTCACAAACACTCAAAAAGCAGCATGTATATTCAAATGTAACAAAACGCATGTGCACTGGCTATATACAATAAAGACATAAAAAATGAATAATGAAAACAATAAATAAGACATCAGACATCCCACCAACAGTCTAATATCCATCTCCCATAATTTTTTTGCTATTTGAACTGCAAAAATATCCTTTTTCACTCACTTACAGTGTTAGTTTATATCAAGAGACACATGCCAGGGAATGTACAGGGGAACCCAGGGAGCAATGAAGCCGTCGGGGGTACTTGAACAAACATTGAAATCTGGTTATCGAATCGTGTCAGCAGTACAGAGCAGCAAAAGAGTTTGTGGTCAGGTCTGCTATGTCTCATCATTACATTTAGTCCTACAGCTCCAAAAGCCTGCATCCGCTTAGGGGTGTGACGCTGATTAGATCAAAGAGGTAACATTCTTCCTTTCAAGGTATTTCAAGGAGTTCTTATTCTAACCTTGAAAAGTCCAGTGTGGTTTTGTTTAATTTACATATCAACATCAGTATTGCCTCTTACTTGTTTCTCCTTCATCTTGACAACAAGAGATGCATTTTCTCACATTACAGATTTGTTTTATCAGAAAAGTTCGACTTAAAGTGAAAAAAGGAGGCACACAAGTATTTCACTGCAAGGATCTATGAAGCAAGAAGGTTACAACCAATGTCTCAGGTACTTGAGTTTGAAATCTGCCTGAATCAAGCTGTTTCTATATGGAGCAAGGCCACTTTCTTAAAGGATGTCTCTACTAAGAGTCCCACTTTAACCCAACTCTTCATCTGTGTTAAAGAAGAAGCTGTGGGTGACCTATGAATGAATTTACTGATGGGAGATTGTTGGGGTTAGCTGGATGTGTTGATTTGTTAACTGCGTGCATGCTGCATGTTTACTCAGTGAGCCAGCAGTAAAGGAGTGGAACATACATGACCTGTGTGTGTAGAGGTGCTGAAAACATCTGATGGATTTCCCTCATATATGCACGTATGTGCAGAATACAGAGGACAGTGTTATCCTCTGATTTCCTTCGTTCCATGAGCAGAGGCAACATCATTGATGATCTCCTCGCTAAACTCTCCACAAACCCTGGCCAAGCTTTAATTAAAGGAGACATATTATGCTCATTTTCAGATTCATACTTTTATTTTGCTAGTTATACTGAGAGTAGTACTGCTAGAATAGGTTTACATGTTTTAATGCTCAAAACACATCAGCTTTCTCATATTGTCCAGTGCTGCAGCTCTGTATTCCCCCCTCTGTCTGAAATGCTCTGTTTCAGCTCCTGTCTCTTTAAGGCCCCCCCTCCCGAATACCCAGTCTGTTCTGATTGGTCAGCTCACGCATGCCTGAGCCAGCACTGCTAACAACAACAAAGCAGCTGTGCTAAATTTGTAGAGCGTTCATGTGGTGTCGGAATAATGGGAAAACGTGAACGCCCCCAACAACTCGGAAATTCTGGGAAAATTACACAAGTTGCCGTGTGACACTGAAACATGGTGGACGAAAGTCAACTTTAGGATGGTGGTAACATGCGTATTTCTGAAATATATTTCATGTCTTATGTTATTGCTTCCTTTGCTCTTCCTTGTCAGTCATATACCATAAACAGCTGTCAATATGTTGAAATGCTCTGAGCGACAAAATGCAAAACATTGTCCGTGTTGCTCCCACATTCCAACTCGACGCACATGAACACACCAAAGTTGGAAGAATGACTTCCGAACTCAGGAACTAGGACCATCTGAGGAGCACATGAATGCAGCTTAATTATGCAAATGTGTGACATGTTGATGTAGTGTGATGTCACAAAGTCATGGAATTAAAGGCGGGACTACTGAGGAGGTGTTTCAGTAGCAGTGTTTTCTGTGGGAAAGAGGAGCTTCCGTTGGTGCGGACTTCGGTCTTTTTAAATTTCAAGATCTTTTACATGCAGAAGATGTATAAAACACTGAAGGAAAGGAAATAACAAGAGCAGAATAATTCAAAGAGCATAACAGGTCTCCTTTAATGCGTTTCATCCGTTGCTGAGAGCTAAAGCGATGATACCACATTAGATATTTTACCCAAGTCACTCACACACCATGTGTGAAATGTGTGTGTTGACTTCGTCGTAGAGTTCATACATGTACCGCTCCCCCCGGCTTCTGTTCAAAAACATGTCTGTGCCACACACATACAGAGGCCTCACTGAAAATAACACCCCAGTCAACGTCTTCATTTGACTTCATTCACCATCAACAGCCTCATTTTACCTTCCCATAATTATACCTCAACCAGCCTCCTTTCCCCAGCAACATCTGCGCTCAATTTCCATCAAGCATCTCATTAAAATGACATTGTCAATGAAAGTATCCACGTTGGAATTAATTAACACATCCATATCAATTTGATTTTGTTGTCTTGACACCTGGAAACGATATATTTCCTCTTGTTTTGAAGTTACTTTAAATAGAGAACAAAATCGGGTTTATTGCCGTATAAATATAGCATAGTCTAAGAAACCTTGTGAACCCTACTTTTGGTCCAATTTCTGTCTGATCAGACAAAGTTCAGTCAAAGCATTATAATGCGCGCAGCCAAACACGGCAGCAGCCCAAAAAGACAGAAAGAAATTAGCATAGCTGCTGCAGTGAACCGCAAAGCCTCCTAGTTCATGGTCAGTAACATGAACTTTTAACATTTGACTTCAAACAGGAACGTCCTCCTGATGTAGCCTGCAGAAATAATTATTTAGATTAATTTTTTTGTCATTTGTGAATGCAACTTTTGTCATTACAACTAGCCTTCCTGTGGAATACATTTTTTACTTTCCAGGGTTGAAAATCAAATGAAAAAAGTTAATCATTGGACATTTACAATGTTCACTTTAGAACTTGAACTAAAAGAGATGAAAGAAAAAGAAAAGCAGAGAGCAAAATGTTGCCCCTTGTTACTGATAAAAATTTAGACCGTCATGAACACAAATCAAGCATTACCAAACATATAACGCATGTAATTTAGTGAAGAGGTTCACATAATGCGCATTTAAGATTTGCGGATGCGTACGCTTTTGGCTCAGGTCAGCAGCACACTGACCTGGATGAGAGGGCAGCAGTTTTTAGATGTGTGAGAGAGAGAGCAGAGTGAGATGATGTGAGAGGACGGGAGGCCAAAAGAGAGACAGAAACAGGGAGACAGCGACGGACAGACCGAGAAATTAGGGGCTCTACTGACCAGAAACTGCTCTGACTCAGACAAAGTCAACATCTTTGCTGACATCACTGACCATCAGCTCCATCATTTCGACTTTAAACGCTTTGATGGCCCAAACAACCTTCATTTGTCTGAACCCACAAGGGTTTTACTACTGCCACTGAGACAGGGGTAGCCCTGTAGCACTGTAAAAAAAAATATACAAAAAATGCAAAAGCAGGTTTATGCTTCATCAAAACATATTAAAGGTTATTTAAGTCGAATGATTTCACTGCACTGCAAAATTCTAGTTTGAAGATGTAAATATTGATGAAATGATGAGGGTTTTTTTTTTTTTTAAAAGCCAAATGTGTACTTTTTCGCACCGGCTGCCAGCTTCGAGAGTGGTGCTCTGAATAAGAGGACTGTAGTGTGAGATGAGAGAGGAAGACAACTGACCACAGGCGTCCTGCAGGCACCAGTCAAATATACACCCTCTTAATTAACACTTGTAAAAACCCTTAACAAGGCTAACAATGTGATCCATGATAGGTTTCATATATAATGTAACACCACATAGGGAGAGGTAATTATCTAGAGGTCTGTTGATGTATAGGTTTCAGCTTTTTCAGCAAGCAGGTTGTAGGAAAAACATGGATGATTATAGAGGAAAGTAGAGAGTATTTTGAGCAGGATAGGGATTTTGATAAATGCTGAGAACGTATATATCAATTTGTTACATAAAGATCAAAGGGGAAAAGTCAAATATGACAAACATTTGAATTAATAGACAATATTCATACAGCAGCCATTTTCTTCTGACATCACGCTCAGGGTGGGAAGCTCATCTCTGGTATTGCTGTGTTGCAGATTGCAAACTGTATAAACATAGGAAATCTGACAAATCATAATCATTCACTGCTTCCTGATTGATCAGCAACTGAAAAGACAATGGACAGTGAAAATAAGGAGGGATATCGGGCCATTTTTCAAGGTAAAACAGCATATTTGATGACCTATTAGCTTCTGTTACCCAACAGCTAATGTTGGCATTCAACCACTAACTAACAGTACTGTTGACGATACGAGTCGTGAATTAATTTTAAAATGTAGAGTAAAGATACCTTTTTTTAAGCCTGGACGTGAAATGCACTGGATGTTATAAAAGCGACAATGTTAGCTAGAAAGTGGCTGAATGCTAACGTTAGCTAACAGGTGTATTATGTAGTTTTACCTCAAAATGTGGCCCGATTTCCCTCCAGGTTTTCATTGTCCAATAACTTTTCAGTATACCAAACTGGTAAGTGATGAAATATTTACAATTTGTCAGATTCCCAATGTTTATGCAACTTGTAACCTGGATCACAGTAGCATAACATTATCCCAGCAGTCAAGCCAAAGCCAAAACCAGTCAAAGTAGCCTATACAAGTCTTAAAATATCTGATATTAAATGTAGTGAAGTATCAAAAGTACAAGTAAAAGTACCTTATAAATCTGTATACTATGGGTCAACTGACTATCGTCCTGTCCAATTATCCAATATTTAGCATTTTTCTGATTATTGGAATCACTGTTTTTTAATTTAAAGCCGTTTGCTGATTAAATCAGATTGCTAATCTCCACAGTTACCAGTAACAAGAGTTATCAAAAAAATTAGTGATATAAACAGTACAATATTTGCCTCACGTAGATTGGAAGTATAACGCAGCAGAAAACGGAAATACTCAAGTAAAATACAAGTACCACAAAATGTACATGTACATGAGTAAATGTAGTTCATTATATTCAACTATCAGTATCTATAGGACTTAATTTGATTAGGCTTTATCAATATCCCCTTTTTTAATCCAAACGTGCACTCCAAGGAGAATGAAGAGGGGTAACAGGGAGTTTTGGGTTTAAGGTTGTGGTTTTCTGCACTGGGGGGCAAGGCGAGGGGAAAAGGGTGGGGGGGTGTCGGGGTTTCAAACCAGCAGCTTCTAATCCAGACACGCTGCCTCTGCCAATTATAAGGGCTTGAAACACGGCCGGTGGGAGGAAAAAACATGACCAGGGAGACCAGACTAGCGCCGGGGCGTATTTAGCAACATACAGGCAGACTGTAATTACATGTATGGCCAACAGAGAGATTTAATGACTTTTTCCTCCTTCGACTGATTGACAAGGCAGAAGGTAGGGGCGGTGGTGGATAAGAGAGAAAGAGCTAAAGTCTCTCGCTTTCTTTTCACGTAAATTTACTGTAATATTGATCAATCGAGCCGGAGGATTGAAAAGGTTTACACAGTGCAGTGTGTAAGTATTTGAAGCTAAACAATTTTTTGTGTTGTTGGAAGTTCATTCCTGAATGCTGGTACAGTGTGATCTTAACTCGAAGGTCAACTTATTAGCTTTGTTCTGGACTTTCATCGGCGTCCCGCATCTTAATTCACTGACCAAGCTCCATCAGTGAATCGAGGTGGATCAGAAGTCGTCCTGTGACCTCCCTTCACATGAAGACACATCAATGATGCGACAGCAAGTGGTCGTGAGTGAGCAGATATCTGTATTACCCCTGCCTTGATTCAAAATGATAGGAGTAGGGAGGAAACCCCAAATATTACTCTTTGTTCAGACATTGCCTATGTTTGACATGCAGGTCCTCTGATAACAACTGACAGCGTCAATTACTGATGAAGGCCATGAGACATTTATAATCCCCAAACATCATTAGCGTGATGCTCTGCAAGGACCATACTGGAGCCAGCGTCAGGTGTTGGTTTGTTGTGTGGGCTCGTTGCCCTCAGTCTGGTCTCCAGCAAGTGACACATGATCGGTCGCTTTGATTTTATAATAAGGGTTATATTCCTCCTACAAGTATTATGATAATAGAGGTATGATTTCTACACTGTTCATATGTCAATACCTTTAAATCTTTGAAGCTGTAGTCAGTGCACATACAGTATGTAACATACAGTATATGTACAGTAACATACAGTATATAATAATGGCGTGAAGGATTGCCAGGAATGAACCAATGTAAAAGCCTAGCAGTGTTTGTTTAGGTGTGGATGGGTGACCACTGAGCAGTAGCAGCAAACAGTTTGTTTGGTTTAAACAATAAAACCTATTTTAAAAAAGACTAAAGTTAGCTGTTCTGTGAGGGTATACTACAGCCCAGGCATGCAATAAACTGCATACCCACTTCAGAAATGCTAACATGCTCACAGTGACAATGTTTACATGCTGATGTTATCATGCTCAAGATCCTAGTTTAGCATGAATGTTTGTAGCACGTCCCATGTCAAGACCTTTCACTCAAAACCACAAATGTCAACGTCAGTGTGCTGCTACAGGAAAACTAAGGGGAACGTGAACCATAAGCCCCCCTGATATTGGACTTTCTTGATTGACCTTCTAGTGATGTTTCACTAGATGAAAAGTAAGGGTATCATCAAAGTAATGAAGATTCATCCTCAGTGCACCCTTGGTATCTGTGCAAAATTTCATACCACACCATTTAATAGTTGTCGAGTCATTTTGCCAAATAATGTGAACCAAATGGTGATGCCTGGGGTCGGGAACATTTAACATCTTTACACCAAATTTACGTTTGTGATTACGAACACACCAGAAAAACGGGGAACAGTAGAAAGCAACAGATCATTTACTTCATAAAGAATTCATACATACAGAAGAAGAATAACTTGTCTTAAAAAGTCTTAATAAATATTATACTGAATTAGACACATCATTATCAATTTGCTGAAGATCTGACAGTCAATGCGTCTGTATAAAGGTTGTACCTCATGCCATGTTCGTGCCTTTCATGTATTAACGTTACATCCGAGTCAAGGTGACGACCTTCCCTTTCTCAGAAAGATAACTGTCGGGTGATCGTTGAAAAATCTGGGAGTTTGTTTAGCAATGTTTGAAGGTACCAGAATCCTCAAAGACTCGTCTAAGCATCTGAATGAAAAACTTTATTTATTATCTTGGTAACCCGTTGGTTGCCATGTTTGTTTCAATTAGGAAACAGCCGCAATTTACCAAACGGATAACTTTTTTATATGACTGTACATTTGTATTTTTACTTGGTCTCATGCAACAATTAATTCCCTTCAATACGTAAAATCCTGAAAATAAATTCATCCTTATTTTTTCCAGTAGCGCGTTATTACTTTCGTCTTTTGCCGATAAAGATTTCTTAATCGCTTAAGACCCACAGAAACATGATGTTTTCACATGTTGTTTGTCGATAGCGTGCTGCTCTTGTTTACTCCCTTGCGAGCATCTTACATCATTACAACCGCAGCAACATAATAATAGCGTGCACTGCAGACGCACACAAAAACAGACATCCACACACACACACCTCATCCCATCCTTTCATCGCACACCACATTCACACTTCCCGTAAAACCCTGGCTTCTTAAACGATGGGCCAGAACCCAAGATGGGTCGCAGCCCTATACTTCCGGTGGGTTGCCACATGATAAAGAGCCCTCATATTGTTTAATGAGGCTGCTGCATCCCGGGCTATTTTTCTCCTTTTGGCTTTAAAAGCAGAGGATGTGAAAGAAGCTGCCATAAACGTCCCTTTTATTGGTGATAGATCTCTCCACCCTCCCATTTTTCCTCTATTCATCAAAAAGTCTCTACCTTTAATTTCTTCCTTCGAATCTCTCTAATTTTTCTCTCTCAAGATAAGACCACAACCCGATACCATGGAGACGACCGCATCAGTCACCCGTCAGGTTGGGTTTTATCGGACTATACACGCCACAATTTCTGAAAAATGTATTTAAATCCGCCGGCATATTGTCCATATCGGGAACAAGGTTTAGTCAGAGGGTTTACTTTGTCATTCGACGTTTTTTGGTGAACCAACATGAAAAATATATCTGTTGGTAACTTTTCCAATCAAGAATCACTCAGCTTCTGAATCACTGGTGGACGATGACTCAGACCATGAGTCAACTAGATCTCCAAGTAGATCAAATGGATCTCCAGACGGTAGTATACTTACAATACAGTCATACATAGACAAATGTGTGGCTGTTCAAGCTTTATTTACACTTACACTTCAGATGGAAATCATCTTAATGTCTTACTGGGCGCAAAAACATGCACAAAACGCATCGGTGGTAATACAAAGACCTGGAGACAGTTTGATCTGTTTAAAAGTTCAGATTTGCTTTGACAAGCTGAACCCCAAACGATTACATTTAAAATGCCAACATAATTGAGTCCCTTTTTCCCAAAGGGATGCTTTTGTTTTGACAAACTTGTCAAAATGTACTTAACAGGAATTATGCCCCGGCCAGAAAACTGAGACTATGAAATAGAGGACTCAGTTTGGTCAGAAATTTAGTTAAAAAAAAAGTTTTGGCAAGTGAAGGATGGAATTTGATGTACTTGTGAGGTTGAAATCACATCCTTTGTTTTAAAGTGGATCTGTGAAGCTTCTGTGTTGTGCTGGTCGTTAGTCTATGTTGGCAGACTCTGTTTCTCAACTAACGTTAGCTACTGGTGTCTCTGTTAGCGGAGCGGAGAGAGGCACTAAGATGAGGTAATCAGGAATATGCGTAAAGTCACATCATTTGGACTGAAATCCGACCTCAGTCTTTTACAAAAGGAATCCACGGTCCAGCAGCATTAAACAACTTAAGCAAATCATCCACAGGCTTGTATAGACAACTGAGAGAGACGGGGAAGGTCTAATTTTTTTCACGTCATGTATGGACAGTAAAAAAGTGATTAATACACATAAAATGCTAGAGATTATTACATATAGCCCTTTTAATGTATTGCAATCCAATTAACTATACAATACAATATGCACTCAAGTTTTTCCTCACTTGAATCGAGGGCCAAAGAAGCCGTTCACTGTACAGTGTAAAGCCCGCTGAGGCAATGTGATTGTGATTTTGGGCTATATAAATAAAATTGATTTGATTTGATTTGATTACCGACTTCGCTGCGTCAGTTCCCGTCATTCTGAGCTTTAAAAACTCTAAACAGATAAGTCTGCCCCAGCTCTGTGTGTGGATCTGTAATTCTCCACATTCCCAGCCACCCCTAAATTATCCACCATGTGCTCTGAACTGGTGTAAGCATGTAAGAGGTGGAGGAAGTTTTACATCATGAAAGACCTATAATAATGATTATGATTATGATTATGAAATATTGATGCATAGTACTTATAAGACAGGTGTGTGATGTGTGATGTGTATGTCAGCCACACACCAGCTATTTGTTTTGAAACATAACACATGAGCACATTTTTAAAGGGGCACTATGTAGTTTTGGAGAAGAAATATGTATATTTACAATATTAATGAGTTAATAATAACTCAGAATTTTTATTTTCCATACCTTAATAAACAAACTGTTCTCTGAGGATAATTAGTTCCCCAGAACACTGTTTGAAGCTAGAAAGGTGGCAGGGTCCGCCACATATAAACAGAGTAAAACAGTGTGAAAATGTGTTGTCCTTTAAGGTCAGTTTGTTTATTCAGTTTAATCAGTCATGAAGACAAAGAGAGTTTGTTTTTTTAGTTTGTTTAGGCATGAAAAAAACAGGCGACTCTTCTGATTAAAAATCTTCCCCAAAACTACAAACTGCGCCTTTAAAGCATTACCATCTACTCTTCACCTTATCGTGTCAGCTGTATATCTTGGAATGAGGAAGCTTTGAGTGTAAGACATGTTAACTTTAGCTAGCTCAAACAGTGGAACCACCTCAAATGAACTGAATGCACCTAAAATGTGAACGCTTAACATATAAATTGGTAATGCTGGTTAGATAAACCAAACATAGCTGCCTCAGGTATATTCCTTAAGTCGTGCATCAGTTATCTCAAGATTTTAAACTTGAAAGTAGTGAGCGAAAACTTCACATTTGCCTTTCTATATTATTCACAAGATAGCTTTTTATGTAGGAAACTAAACTTTACATTGCACCTTTAAAACTGTCTTTCAGAATTACAATACAATGATCTTATTTTTCTCACTATCTCCTTCTATTTTGCAAACTCTCAAACAGATCTGTAAACTTGAACAGGATGCCAGGGCAGTGTCCCTACATGCACACACATACACACACACACATACTCACATACATCTTGCTCCCAGCAGATGTTTCGTCCACCGCTGCCTTCCCAGAAACCCACAAGTGAGCGTATTTTCCCGCCGCAGGGTCGGGGAGCAAAACCACTGAAGAAGACCGCTGCACCCCAACATAAAACAAAACACCAGAGGGAAAAAAAATGTACAGAAAACCTTTCAAAAAGGGAAGGAAGGGAAAAAAGCAAAGGATTTTCTAATCCATCCTTTATTGAGGTGGCTGGTTTTCGGCAGCGCAACCTTTTTTATGTGTGAGAAGCCTGGCCTGTAATTTGGGTAGCCACGACGACCAGAGGGACTTGTAATAAAACGAGACTCTATTCTGGGATGCTCTGTAATAATGGACGCCACCATCCACTCCTCTTGTTAGAGATGGAAGGACGGATGGATGGATGGAGATGGATGGATGGACAGATGGATGGCAGCATCACATGTGGACCGAGTGAAGGACAGATGGACATTGTGAGGAAAGAAATTGGACCAGCTGGGGAATGGGTTGAATCAATTATCAGATGGAGTCTTGTTGGACAAATAAAAAGATTGGCTTGATGGACAGATGGACGGACAAACTGATAGGTGGCTCGTTGGAGAAGCTAGCTGATTAAATCACTCATTCGGTCTCAAACAAGCTAACCTACCTGTTGCGATCGATACCTGGCAGGACCTCTGAGTGGCCATCATGCCCTTCAACACTGTAACAAGTCCCTGTGGTTGGATTTCTGCATTCAGACACCTCTCTATAATCTCCACGCCATGTTAACAGTCACCCATTATGCATAGGCCATAATTAGGAAATCACATTGGCATATACATCCTGTCATTAGAAGTGTCTATTGCTATTGCATTGTAATTACATTTTAGTAGGTTGTTATTACACCATTTAGAAGCTGTCCGTCTTACCTCAATCTCCTCCTTAATTGGTTATGCTGGTCTGTCCCGCCCCCCGGGTCCGCCCACCTCTTTGACGGAACATTCCAGTGGTCTAAGCATTTTAAGCTGGAGAGTATTACAACTGAGTCTAATATGCCACAGAATGAAAGAAATGAAGGAGGAGGGAGAAAAAAAAGCGGGCAGAGCGAGAGAGAGGGAGAGTGAGAGAATTTGGTGAAAGACAGGACTTGGGAAGAAAAAAAAAAGGGATGGAGATGGAGGAAGAAATGAAAGAGGGGGAAAAAGGGTGAAAAACACAGTTTTCTTGTTGCATGACAGATTCCCTCCCAGCCAACCAAGGCTTGTCCTTTAATACCCAGAAGCCTTCATGTGGCTTCTCAACGATTGCACATGGGGTAAAGCTGACCACATCGCTGCCACGCTGCTTATTATACTGCATTGCTCACACTCTGCATGTGTGTTGGCATGTGTGTGTGTGTGTGTGTGAGAGTGCCCATGTACTTCAGAAGCACACACATGCAAGTGTGCAAGCTTGTTGGACAGCAGCATCAGTCATGCAGAGAAGCGTTCAATGAGACTTGCATGTCTTAATTTGTCAACACTCTGGTGATGGATGGGAGAGAAAACCGAAAAAATTTAAAAGTGAGGAGAAACGGGAAAGATGAGACGCAAACGAAGATAATAAATTTCAGTATTACAAATATTTCTACAGAAGTAACACAATTAAAAAGATGTATGAGTTTCAAAGGTGCATCTATGAGTAATGTTTTGTCTTAGTCTTCTAATTTGCATCTCACACATTTGTGTGAGTTATCAAAAGTTATCAAATATTAATTTGATAGCCTCCAATTTGTTCATTGATCTGGATGTTGGTGGAGGTTAAAATGAGGTTTGTTTATGTAAAAGTCTTAAACTCAATTTAAAGGTGCACTGTGTAGTTTGGGGGAGAATTATAAGTAAGTGGAGAAAAATCTTTGTCTGATTTTCATGCCGAAGCAAACTAAATAAACAAACTATCTTTGTTTTTGTAATTGAATAAACAAACTGTTTTTTAAAGGACAACACAGTTTTACTTTGTTTATATGTGGCGGACTCTGCCACCTCTCTAGCTTCAAACTGTTTTCTGTCGAACTTATTTTCCTCTGAGAACAGCTTGTTTATTCAGCTAAGGAAAAAGTAAATATTTCTGAGTTTGTATTATTACCTCATTAATATTGTAAAGATTAAAATTCCTTGAATTGCTTCTGCAAAACTGTATAGTGCACCTTTAATTGTAGGAGGTCCCAAGTGCAGATGACCAAGAAAAAAACCTGAGTGTGTCTGTATTTACAATCAATGGGAAAACTGATGATGAACATTTTCATAACAAGGTAAAAATAAACAATATAATGAGGTACCATGGTATTCATGCAGATGCATATGGTTCACCCACACAAATACAGGCCCACTGAACACACTGCATGAGTTTTTCCACCACTGTCAAAGGCAAGAATAGATGGATGAAGGAGAGGAAAATGAAGGACGGAGGCTACGACATGAAGCAAACCATGTGTTCCTTTCTACTGACCGCAGGGACTTCCTCTTTATGACCTTCGTGACCAGCCTTGTATACAGCACAGACACACATACACACATACACACGCACACAAAGTGCAACTCTCAGAAACGTCCTATGAACCAGATATCTGATAAAAAAAATCTCATATTTGAACGTTTCTAAAGCAATGATGACATTATTTTAGAATTATTCGAAACATTTACATAAAAAATAAAAAAAGTAAAGTCATGAATAAAGTTGGCAGGTTTTGATTCACTATCAACGCAACTCCACTGCAATCTTCCAGAGGCGACATAGTAGTCCTGACACGATTAAAGCCCGCTGACACAACAACACTTGAGGATACAGCCTTGATGCTACCGTTCTGAATAACTCTCAACCAATTTCAAGCCTTCTGTTTTGTAGGTAACATCACTGAAGTTGTTTTTATATATATATATATATATAAATAATGTTTTGTTCTGTTTTATTTAATTTCTCTAATGTTGAAATTCTTCTGATGTCTTTAAATCAGGATTTCCGCCCCTTCATAGCACTGAGACTGCACTCATACCACCCCACACCCCTGTCCACTTCAGTGGAGCTGAAGTGGAGCAGATGAACAGTTTTAGGTTCCTGGGAGTCAACATCTCAGTGAACCAATCACGGTCATCGCACGTCACCTCCCTGGACAAAAAAGCAAAGAGAAGGCTCTACATCTTTAGGAAACGTAACCCTCACCCTGATTCTGTCTGCCAAAACATACAGAAGTATCTGCCACCACCAGACTATGAAGCAGGTTCTTTCCTCAGGCTACAGACTCTTAACGCATCCGCCACACTCCACCATAAAAAATATACCGTATACATTTTTTTATGTGTGACAATAAGAGACTACAACTTGCATTTCATTATACAACCTTGCTGTGCTGTAGAATGACAGGTAAATTAACCTTTGAACCTCAAAATGTGTTAATGAACATACATAAAGGGGAGCAGATTTAGAGCAGGGAGTGAAATTTGGACACAATGATAAAAAAGAATGGCTCTCACCAGGTATGACTTGGTGACAGATCATTCACAAACATAACATCTTTAACAGAAGAGATAGTTAATCAATTATGCTGAATTCCACATAGCTGCGTTAGTTTTAAGCCTTGTCATGGTGTACTTGAATAACTCTGTTCTATTACAGTAACACCTGCTATGACATGCCACAGTGTCCTCTGTGAAAGAGACCTATAATACTCAATCATACTTATATTACAGCCCCCCCAAACCTTTCACGTTGTGCTGATGATTACTGATGTATTATGTTATGTACTGATTCTGACTGCACAACAGGTTGTTCAACATTTTTGGATGTTTGCTACCCTCTGCTGTTTGACAGTTAAATTTCAACAGCCAGAGTAATCCTTTTTCTCCATCTAATGAATGTAGAAAGGAAATAGGTGATTATAACTATTGAACAGCAGATGATAGCCAAATATAATCCAGTGAACAAAAAGATTTTTCTAGATTTTTCTTCTAGATCGATTTGATTTTTAAAATAGCTTTTTTGCAATTTACAATGTCCAGTTGATCAGTGTTATCAAACCTCATGATTATTATTCTTGTTTGTCTCCAGGGTTTTTTACATTAATATCACTACTTATTATACAAAACACACGTCCGTCTAAAATTATGGTCACTCAGAAGCTTTAGGTCAGAACTTCCAAATATAGACAAGACAGGAAGAAACACACACACCCACACACACATGCGCGGACTGAATACTATAGTAGCTCAGTGTTCAGGAGTGTTTGTCAGAGGGCTCTGAAAAGTTGTCAAATGGCTGATTACAGTCAACCAAACAGGGCTATAGGTGTGTGTGTGTGTTTGTGTGTGTTTGTGTGTGTGTGCATATGTGTTTGTCTGCGTGCCCGTGTGTGCGGACAGGAAGTGGTGGTGGCTGGTTTGAGGTCAGTGGCAGGAAAGAATGGTAGCTATGCTGTTGCTGTGACTACGGCTGGTCACAGCGCAGGCTTTGGGTTTCCTGACACGCTGCAGCCTGAAACCGCATCCATCCATGCATCCATCCATCCATGCATCCATCCATCCATGCATCCATCCATCCATCCATCCATCCATCCATCCATACCTATGTGTCACTGAACATTTACAATCAGTCATCGTGTTGATCATCTCCCCTTTATAGCTTTTCTGCCATTGCCTTTTTCTTTCTCTTTCTATTTTTCATCCACCCTGCGTCCCACAACACCCCAACAGCCCACTCCATGCCCAGTGGCATCTATATAAAATGCTTCCTTACTAAATGCTGCTCCACCCTTCTCTTTAAACATTAAACGCTGCACAACAGCGTGACCACAGGAACTAAAAGGCCGTGTTTCTGTGCTGTTTACTAGCCTGAGGCGCACCGCATCCCTCTCATTCACATCTGGAACCGCAGCCATCTACAACCAATGAGAGGGGCACCAAATTATATCACCACAGTGAGGATATTCATCACCTATGGCACCTTTTTAAGAATTTCATTAACAAACAGCATGAAAACAACAATTTATGTCATGTCTTAAACGTATTGTGTAAGGTCTGATACCTTTGATAGGACAAAACCCTAATAATCCTCATTTAGAGGGCATCTAACAGCATTGTCGAGCACCAATCTAGGATCACTATTAAGGATGGGTAATTGTCTACACACAACCATCATATTGTCTCCTGTGTAACTACTTAGTAATGATTCAGTAGGGGAAACACTTGGGATTCTGCAAACAGAATTAATTGCCAATGGGCATTTTCCAAGTATTCAAGTCCCATTATGATGTCCAAAGTTGCCAAAAATAAGAAATCCCATAATACGACCAAAAGCATGGGCACTGGGGACAAAACGGAAAACAACAAATCCCAAACCAATATCCCACCACTAGATGTCAGCCTTGCAGAAGGAAGGCGTCACTGGAAGCTGCAAATGATGCCAGAAGAGGATAATGGGTTCACCAATCCAGCACAGCTGCATGGAAACTGTCAGAAACTATCAATTGAACGGCTTCAACCAGCTTGAACCATCATCATGTTGGCTCATGTGATGCATTTTGTAAAACCTGCACATTAACACAAGCGAATAACATGTTGCTGAAGAGAAAATCTTTATATGGTCACTTGCAATGTTACAGGTCATTGTCTACTCAACCTCATGCTGAAGGAAAGTCAGGTGAAGTTTTGTAGTCTACAAAACATTCACCTCAACAGCTGAACTAGACGATTTGTTTTAAAACATTAAAAACACAAATGAAAAATGTGGGATCTTTGAGGTGTATGGAGCCATTTAATTTTTTTGCTTGTTTGTTTTTGTTATTTTTTCCTTTTTAAAACAAGTCCCCATCTACTTCAGTTGTTCAGGCGAATGCTGCAATGTGATTTTGCTTTGTAGCTCCAGAAATGTTTTGTGGTTTGTTTTTTACTCTTGCGCACGATTATTTGTTTATTTATTAATGGTGCACTATGTAGTTTTGCGGATTTACCTAAACAATCCAAATAAACAAACTCTCTTTGTTTTCATCACTGAATAAACTGAATAAACAACCTGACCTTACTTTTACTTTGTTTATATGTGGCGGACCCTGCCACATTTCTAGCTTCAAACAGTGTTCTGGGGAGCTTATTTTCCTCTGAGAACAGCTTCTTTATTCATTAATAGAAAAATACGTATTTCTGAGTTGTATTTTTTCTACTGTATTATCTCCAAAACTACACAGTGCCCCTTTAATTAATTAATTTATCTTATTTTGTTTTATTGTGTTCATTTTCCAGTCATCAATGACCTAATAATAATGTGATAATTTAGTTTATTTAATACATTTGATTAATTTATTAAATTAAACATTATAATGCTCAGAGAGCCCCAGGCCTCAGCTTGGACCGCGCATGCGCACATCAGAGGAAACAGTCCACTCTGCCAGCTCAGCTGACAACAGCAGCACCTCGGCAGCCAGGGGATGATGGCAGACTCTGCAAGTAGCGAAGAAGTAGCTGTGATCGGTAACACCGATATCACTTCAGTGGAATCTGAAAACAACCTCATAAACACGGTCGTACTTCTTTTATTCTCTATCACAAACATGTTTGGGGTTTAAAAGCCTGCATCCACCGGTCAAAACTTTCCCAAACAGGCCTAATGTAGTGTTAGCTAGGTGGAGTTTGTGTCACCGGGAGCAACGGACACTTTCCACTCACCTTTTCAAAAAGCTTTTCGGGATATTAACGGGCTTTAAAGCTGAATTTAGTTATTTGCGCCGCGTGGTAACGTTAAAGTTATAATGTCAGCGAAAGTTGCTTTTGCTAACAGTGGTTCGGAGCTAACTTCACTTCGTAAACTTTCCTCTTGATGTTAGCATGCTAGCTAGCAGGTCTCAACGCTCAGCCTAAAGTTTTGTTTAGCTCGTTTAAATCACAGTCCTCCCTGCGTCCGACAGGTCCAGTCTAAACTGACCATGAGTAAAAGACCATTTTCGTGTTTTTAGTACTTCTTCTGTGGTATTACTGTCATGTCTTGTGACTTGCACACTGCTGCCATGACCCTGTGTAATCTTCAGTAGCCAAACAGCTGCTTGTGCCTCTGTTTTCATCTGGTTTCATGCTTGTCTGTCTGATTAGACTGGAATGTTAGCACGACTTTATCTCTGAGTCCCTGAGACCCTCACTCTTTCTCTGAACTCATCTGTCTGCTCACCTGGTGTTTTATTACTTTGTTGCTCCCTGTTATGTTTGTCACATGTCCTTTACTTTCCCTTTCAATAATTGTCTTTTTTTCCCCTTCTTGTCTGTGTAGATGGTGGAGAGAGGGACAGCTCTGCTGAGAAAAATGGAAATAAATGTGGCGGAGGCAGAGAAGAGGACGGGGAAGAACACGGTTAACATGCAGGAAACCTATACAGTCTACCTCATAGAAATACGGTAGGTGGGGCGCTGGGAATCTGTTTTTTGCTGACATTTATTGGCCTTTTGTTGTTTTTGATTGACGCATTAGTGTTACCGCACGGGCAAACAACTGCAAATGGTGGTGCAGAAAAACCGCAGTGACAGGAAGAGTACCACTTCACCTACACTTCTTCAATATCAAAAGCACACAGGACATATTTACCTGCTACAACATCATTGTCTTGTAATGTCTTCACCTTGTGAGTCTGTGTCATCATGGCAAAATGTGGTCTTGGAGACACCTTTTGTAGCAGTGACTACCACAGAAGAAGTTGAGTGTTTTGGCAGGTGTTTATATGTTACCATTTTTGTCAGTGTGATAGCTTCATAAGATAGTCACTAAACTTTACAGGTGTGCAGCTGAGAGCGAAATGAAGGCCCGCATTTGTTTTGATGCGGCCACGAAACTTTAAAGAGGCGTAGTGAAGTTCAAAAAAAGAAGGCAGAGTTTGAAGATGAGTGTGGCCCGACCCATCAGTACAATTGTGGCAGGTGTGATCACTCGCAAGATGCTCTCTAGTTGCTTTCTTGTTCACAGTTTCTTTTCATCGTGTCCCTAGAGCAGTGAAGCTGAGTGCTTCCTGTAAGGGATGTAGGTTGGCAGCCCAACAGGCCTGGGAGTCTCTGGGTATCTTGATGGGATTCTACAGAGGTGTTAAAACTGAGCACTAAACTAATAGCCAGCATTCTCATCTTGATAGTATTTTTTATTTGCCTATATTTATTTTATTTTTTTTAGATTTGCTTTTTTAATTTGTTTTAGTGAAACAAGATCAAGAAGCAGAATCACTTGCAGTGACTGTGGTTTGTCCTGTTACTGTTTAATGCTGTGTTTTTTTTGTATGTGCGTCTGGCTGGTGCCGATGTAATTTGGTAGTATACTAGTTTGGATCGTTTTCGAAAGGCAACGTCATTAACAACAAGCCTCCTCCACGCACCTGCTGTGAAGCGGAATGGCAGCTGGAAAAAACTCTGATTACCTCTCTACCTTGTTCGACCCCCTACAAGGATGTAACTTCATTACTACGACGGAGACGATTACTATTCAGATGACACTTAAAGAACTCTCTCGTTTAAATGATAATCACAAAGCCTGTGACGAGATTACTGTCACCTGCCCTACTCAGAAAACTCCTTTATCAAAGTCAGACTCAGATGCGATAGGTGCAAGGTGCTTTTTCAAATGTCTGTCACTTCTATGATAAGATCTAAAAATACAGTTTATTCCCATTTGTCTGTCTGCAGACCAGCTGAAACTGTCCCAGAGGGCGGTACACCTGCCACGCCTGACACTTTGTGGAGACGCTACAGTGAGTTTGAGCTGCTCAGAACGTACCTCCTGGTCACCTACCCCTACATCATCATCCCTCCACTACCAGAGAAAAGGGTGAGTGACACATACAATCAGATCAAGATTCATTACATGTAATTGATTTGCTGATTACAACTGCTTGAAAGGTTGTGATAGAACTGCTTCATCTTTAATTAGTTAATGACAATTCATCTTTCTTAGTTTGCTCCCAGTTTCCTCCTGGTTGTAGAATACACCCTCATCTTTTCTCTTTTACTCCTTGAATTGTGTCTCTTATAGGCAGAGTTCGTGTGGCACAAGCTGTCAGCAGACAACCTTGACCCAGACTTTGTTGAGCGACGGAGAGTCGGCCTGGAAAACTTCCTGCTGCGCGTTGCATCACATCCCGTCCTCTCCAATGACAAAATCTTCTTCCTCTTTCTGACAGAGGTTAGTGCTCGAGCTTGTTCCACACAATGAAGTCCTCTGCCAGTACATATGCTGACATACATGCCCTCAAACCCTCACAGTCTAACAGACTTCAGACTGACAGCACTTTGATAGCACCATGGCAAAACAATGCATGAGGCTGTGCCGGTGGGCGAATACAGACAAAGAGTAAGAACTCCAGTCAGAGGGCATATCGCGCTGCTGTGGAAAAAATAGAGGCTGAACCGGTTTTTTGTAGGAGCCCTCTACAATGACACCCCTGTCGTATCAACATAGTGATCTCATTGATATGAATGATAGAGCCTTTAAATGAACTCATACTAGGTAGAATAAATAATTCTAATTTGCTGTTTATCCGCAAGTATGGAGGTGAAAATAACAGCTGGTGTGATTAACTTCCCCTAGTTGAAAAATGAGTCCTTTCGTGCATAGTCTCGTCATTTGATACACCTTAGTCTAACCAACTTGGCTGTTGGCTGACTGGCTCATGTAACATGTTCCTCCTTTCCGCTATCTGCATGTTACTGAAAAATCCCCGTCGCTAAGGGGAAACAACAACAGCAACCTCCGAGCTAGTAACCTACATGCTGAAAATGGCAAGTTACCCAAACCTGGTCGTTAATGGTACAAACCTAAATGAAGTAGCTGCTGTTACCTTTTCTTGTGTGGGGATTTCGCCATTTTTAATGCCAGGGCTCGCCTCCCCATGTGCAAAACAAGTTTTCCTTGATGCTATTTTTCAGGGGCACCATCGTTACATTCTGGGCTTAGTGTCGCCCAAGATGACTGCGATTGGTTTAAAGGGGCAACATGTAAGGATTTAAATTGAAAGCGTTCAGAAATTAACTAAAACATCAACAGAAAGTGAATAAATGGCAGTTTTGACATTATGATGCTCCCGTGATAGCGGTGTAAACACCACTCCCCTGGTCCCAGAATTCCCAGTCTGATTCGCTAGCTGCAGGGCTAACTGAGCTAATTAGCTAAGGCAGCTACAGTTGGCAGCGGTTAGCGGTTACTCTGGTGATATACTGCCTAGATATGTTTTGAGTACGATTTTGACAGGTGGCCAATTGTTACATATTGCTCCTTTTTTAAAGAAGTACAGACAAGCAGAAGTGTTTTTTTCCCCCAATACCAGAATGATAATTGGTGCAGCCAGACCTTTCTCTGGCACTGATGTAGTGCTGTGGAGTCGAGATACACCTTTTAAATTGAATTCCCGGATTTATATTTTATTGTCTCCCTCTAGCCTGTAGCAACATGCAGCCTCCTGTGGTGTTTTGTTGTAGTGCTGTAGTCTGCTGGAAAGACATTTTTAAACACAGTCTGGTTGATAATCCTGTCTGTCATCTGTCAATCCTCAGGAAAAGGGATGGAGGGAGGCCGTTTTGGACACAGGTTTTCAAGACAAGGTATACAGTTAGTGCACACTTCAACATCCATCAAGTTCTTCTTGCTGAGGAACCTGACCGAAGATTTTCTTTCTTAACTAATGTCTTTCTTTTCATAAATTCTCATTTATCAAATCAAAACCCTCTTTAACATGTGTAATTTTGTTCCCTACCAGGTCGACTCCAGATTAAAGTCTCTTAGTGCCATGTTCAGAGTCAAGAACCCTGACAAGTAGGTTAAAAACAGACCGTTGGGTTTGCCTTTTCGTTTGCCAGTACAACATTTTGCTTGGATTTATACAAAGTGGGAGATTAAGTCAGATCACTGAATAGTTTCTCAAGAGTCTTTGATGAGAAGACTGGATTAAATATGAATGATCCCTGTGGCACAACAGTTAGTTAGAGGTATGATAATTAGAGTTTCTGCAGGGCAACACAAATAGACAGATTAAGTTAAACACTGTTTGATTTATGATCCATTTGTTGTGTTCTCCAGGCGATTCACAGCACTGAAACAGTACAGTGATGAACTGAACACTGTCATCTCTCAGTTACTCAGGGTGCGGGCGGTGAGTTTTGGCATGAGCACAGACACACACACACACACCTATATTTAACTGTCTGCTTAGGTTTGGATTTAGTTTTTTGCAGACTGTTTTGTGTAACATTGGTATTTCACCCACATTTAGTTTGCCAACCCCTGAGGAAATTATCAGCGTATTTAGCTTGGCAGATTTTTGTCTTTCCTCATCAGTTACTTCAACTTCTGTATCTGCCATTTTGTCTTGTGCAAGTAGTACACAGATAGCTTGTGTTAGCTCTTGTACTGTGAGTGCTACCTACATTTATTCATGAGCCGTTACTGTTTGACTTTTCTGGCTATCCATAACAGCTGCTTCAGGCTGTACCGTGTTGATTTCCAGTGTGATCGTCAGCACATGCTACAGTAATTTATATCAATGTTGATGGCAAACATACAGTATTGACTAAAGAGTTTTAAATGGGTAATCATCTGAAGTGGAATAGTGTGTTCTTAATGACTGATTTGATTGTCTTTATTCTAGAAAGTAGCAGACAGGCTGTATGGAGTTTACAAGGTCCACGGTAACTACGGCAGAGTCTTTAGGTGAGAAACAGCTGTTCTGTTGTTACTGCATTTCTACATTGATAAAATCTGTCAGCCAATCAGAGTGATTACTCTTACCAACGGGCTCTCAGACGGGCCATAAGTTAAAATTAAAACATTTGGTGCATAGGCTGTCTACATGTAGTATGTCTTCAGTTTTAAAAGGGGACAATAGGACAATTCCTTTATTCATGGAGACGCCGTGTTTCATCTTCACCATTCCATTTTGTTTTTCTGTCATTTTTGACCTGCGGTCGGGAAATTCTGTTTTTGATTAGTGTTATGTAGCTAATAAAAAACAGTGATCAGAAATGTTTGAAGCCTCTAGAGTTGTGCTCTATTAATTTATGAGAAAAATGTTGCACAGGCTTTATGGCTACAAGTACTGACCAGATAGATGGTGGTGTTTCTGAATTGTGTCTCCAGTGAGTGGAGCGCGATAGAAAAAGAGATGGGGGATGGTCTACAGAGTGCCGGCCACCACATGGACACGTAAGTAGTGGATTAAAACCAGTGTGCCCTCTCAATTACCCCAACTTACACTTAAATGTGTTTATATAAACACTAATAGACCAATAATTTAACTTCTAACTCAGACACATTGTCATATGTAAGTCTTTTTTTTTTCTCTCTTCATAAATGCCACTGTGTGTATGTGCACAGGTATGCTGCATCAATAGATGACATTCTGGAGGAAGAGGAGCACTACGCAGATCAGCTGAAAGAGTACCTTTTCTACACTGAAGCTGTCAGGTGAGTGTTGTGTGTGTATCTCTATGAGGCCAAACAAGAATCTTCCCAGCAATATGAGTGAATTTTGCTCACACGCTTATCAGCATCGGCAGACCATGACAATAGATTGGTTGTAGTCTCTTTATGGCCACATTGCCTTTTGAGGTCAGCAGACTTTATGACCATTTGAATAAATCGTACCATATGTGTTAAGGCGGATTAGACATTGAAGTGTTTGATTAGCTGACTCATTTTCAAGCACAAACAGCAAAACGTTTGACACTTCCAGGTTCTTAAATGTGAGAGTTTGCTGCTTTTCACACAAAACATTTCATGATGTTGCTCTAGTAGGATGTTGTGGTGCACAGTTTTCTGATGTTTTATACATCAAACAGCTAATTTATTAATCTTGACTATAATCTGCAGAATAATTGATAATGCACAGTAAACAATTGTTAATGCAGCCCTAAATATGTACTGTATTATACCAATACATGCCTCCTGCTGGTTCAGCACATTGGTCATTGTTGGTGTCTGGCATCTAATGTGAGTAGTTGTAGAAAGAACCCATCCACACGCCATACTGCTCATATTTTTATGTTTGGTTAAAGCTCTCCTCAGAGCCCGTGTCCACATAGCATTTTTTTCGGGCAGAAAAGCGCTGGCTGTGTGATCAGGAGTGCTGAGATGAAGCGTTTGTGCACTGAGAAAAAAAACGCTCCGCCTCTCTAAAATGTTGAAAGATTTCCAACACGAAGCTCTCAGAGACCGCACATAAAAGGCGGATTGCTTGGAAAAAGGACGCTGGGCGCTGCGCCTTTTCATTGGTCGGCCGACTGCTGCCACAGACGCTTGCTCTTCATTGGGAACAATTGAAAAAAAAGCTGGAGCTCAGAAAAAACGCTATGTGGACACGGGCCCTTAGGTAGGGTTGAGAGTTGTCTGTTAAAAACAACTCACTTGTGTTTCTGGCTCCTGTTGCCTTTGTCCTGTATCTTCATTTAAAACAAACATGCTGTAGCGCTAATGCAAATGCTTCTTTGCATATTTAAAAACCATTATCCTTCAGTAGAGCACATAATGCAGACCTGTAGTTAACAACAATCACTAATGTTAGGGCTCCTTAACTGGATGGAGATCTGCAATATCTTACATTGTTATTAGTAATGGAAAGGTAACCTGACTTAATATTAGTTACGGGATAGGAATGCTCACTTTGGGGTTTAAATGGTAATCACGTTTTTAAAAGTTGTCTGTTTGTGTTAATTAAGGTCAGTATGTAGGAAACACGAGTTGATCCAATATGAGCTGGAGATGGCAGTTCAGGACCTCGCCCATAAGAAACAACAGAAGGAAGAGCTCGTTACCGGGGTAACACACATCTCTCACTTTCAACAGAATTTAAACAATTTTTGTGATCTGATCGAATTAAAAAAAAAAAACTGCGAATCACTGAATTTGTTTGTATGTGTGAATGTATGTGTTTCTGTGTGTGTGCGCAGACAGTGCGTGTCTTCTCTCTGAAGGGGATGACCAGTAAACTGTTCGGCCAGGAGAGCCAGGAGCAGAGGGAGAGCCGGTTGGCAGCCTTGGAGCAGGGTATCCAGGAGGGAGAGGAGACGGTCATGGAGAAGCACACAGAGTGCAAGTAAGCTCAACATCGTCGAGTTAATCTTTAATTTGCATAAGTTTTCCCAGTAGTTAATGGTGGATGGATTTAGTCATTGACCAGGTAGACTAGAGTCAAAACCAGGTACTATGTATGATTAAAAACACATCAGCGGTGTTTTTTGTTTTGATAGAGTATAAAACCCCGCCTGTATCAATAAAGAAAAGCAGGAACTGGCACATACTTCACCAACTGCCACATTGTTTGTTCAGATTCTTCTTCCTCTACAGTGTCTTCTGTTCACTCCCCCGCCCATGCCTGTTCCTCCAATGACATTTGTCTTTGTTTGTGATTGTGTCTTTAGAGAGTTTGTGCGAACAGCCTGGGAAGACATTGAACGTTTCAAAGAGCAGAAGGACAAAGATTTGCGTGAAGCACTAATAAGTTATGCCATTATGCAGATCAGCATGTGTAAGAAGGTATGGAGTTCTGTATGTCTCCTCTTCTGTTCCACATTTTGTTTGTTCTTGTTTACCTCTACTACAAACATGTCTGCCTTTTTGTTTTTGTGACATTAAAAATGGTATTGTATCTTTCCTTCACCGTCTTAGGGAATCCAAGTGTGGTCCAACGCCAAGGAGTGTTTCAACAAAATGTGAGCCACTTTCCAGCCAGTCCAGCTCTCCTGCACCAAAACAGTCAATCAGATTGTTCAGAGCGAGACCATCAGCCGAGGCGAGACGGCCATGAGAGCCGATATGCTGCCTTCACTTTGTTTGCTACGCCGAATCGAAGCTACTTGGAATGATTCTGTCTCCTTCTCTCTCTCTGTCTCTCACATACATGCACACACACACACACCCATTTATTTACACAAAGCCTCCAAGTCATTAAGTGGATCCACACCTTGTAAATCCAAGTGTCTAGTTCATACTATTCTCTTGGCATTCTGCTGATGTGATTTATCATACCGCAGATGATCCAAATTCTTAATGCGGTCTCCTCGTTGGTTGCACAGCTGACAGCGTTTATTTTTCCAGTTAGTACCCTTGTCTTGCGTTATCTCTCACCCTGAAAATAAGGACATTTTGGACATAAGAAGCCGTGCATTTCAATGAATGGTTCATTTGACTTTTTTTTTAGTTACTTGACTCAAAGAAATCAAATCAAACTATGTTTTGAGCTTTTTCTTTGAGATTTCCCACCAAAGCTGTAATTAGTCGTCTGATGATAATATTTTAAAAGGGGGGCAAGAGTGGGAAGAAAATACGACACTTGTCACAAAAAGCACTAGGTAGCAGCATCAAGCTTTTAGGTCTAGTTTTACACTTTTAAACGCAATAACTTGACACTGAACTGAAGGCACCACATAGCATTTTTCTCTGAGTGCAACTGTCCAAATGACGAGCAAGCATCTGCAGCAGCATGCGGCTGCAGAGAGAAAAAGAGCTGCGCCCTTTTTTCAGGGTGCTCTGCCTTTTTTGTGCACCCGCTCCGAGCGCGTCGGATTGAAAAGGGGCTCATCATCCTTTCAACGTATGAGCGCAAGCATCCTCCATCTGGTGCATCATTCAAAAAAAACAAAACAGATTGTATAAAGCAAAAGGGCAGTGTCGATTATGCAGCAGCGGTTGTCAAGATATGCTCCGCCAGTGCTTTTCTGGCTGAAAAAAAACAATAAAACACCCCTGCTATGTTGACACGGCCCTGACACGGGCCTAACTGATAGTTTGCATGGCACTTACGCTAAAATATCTAAAATTTGAAATTGTCTGTCTGCAAGAGAATTTATAAATTATGTCCTCAGGCTTCCCAAATGTAGCAAAACTGCATTTAAATAAAAGGGAAGAAGTTAAAGAATGGAATTGGTTTGAATAAACTGATTCAGCTGGAATTATAGTGAATAAAAAACACCATGTGGAGATCAGTCAGAAACAAGAAATCAGATAATAAGGCAAAGGAAATATGGACCACACTTCAGGAAACCACTACACGTTCACATTTCCATCTTTTCTTTTTCTTTTCTTTTTCGTGCTGAAGTCAGTGTTTATGCTGCCTGTAATCAGCTGACCAAAGTGCTTTTGACCAAGTACTTGTAGAGTACAGATCACATGTGGGGAGCAGAGGACGGGTTGACAAGCTTGAGGTAGTTTTGGTAATTTTCTTCTTTTTTTTTTTTTTTTGGTGCCAAAAGAAGAGAGCCATGAGTAAGGTACAGTCATGAAGGCCTTACAGTTTTTGTTACAGTAGAGCCTTTTTTTCTTTAACTCTTTTACTCTTTGGAAACATGGCGCCCTCACAAACTACCTGATCTACCAAGTGCATCAGTAAGTGTTGTTAAAAGCAACACCCAGAGATCAATAGTCGAGTCTTTTCTTTGCTCTAAAGCTTTATTGCCACTGTCAATGTGCCTCACCCCTTTTTCTGCACTAAATAATTGACCTAAGTTCCAAGAATGCCTCAGGTCAATGTTTACGAAAAATACTGACCAAATAGTGGAAACTTTTTATCTACAGATATGTTAGATCCTCAAAATCGGGCTCAATACTTGTGCCACTACCGCTTCCTCTATGATATCCATCTGAGGAGGATCTTTGGTGCAAAATGAATATAAAATGTAAAAAGTTGTGCAGAGATTATTTCATGTCCTAACCCTACCTTTCCAGAACGAGCGTAATCAATTTACTGGAACAATCCCAAATTGAGGCTTTATGTATGTTTTTATAATAAATGTGTTCAATGAGAAATTGTTTTTATGTTTCTGTAATCAATGTGCTAAGACACTAATAAACATGTTTCTTTTTTAAAACCATTTTCCTTGCATTTTTATAACAAAGGAATCAAAGATGATGCTGAAAATGTGTATAGGACACTGTTGGTTTCACATCAGATTACTTAGTGAAGCTGTTTTCATGTATGCAACTTGGTTACATGGCATTTTGTATAAATCTCATCAGAAACTGGTTTTGAATGAGCACACTGCAAAAGGTCAGACTGGCTTGATTCATCTGTGTCCAAGTGACACACACAGCCTTACCCCTATGCAAATGCTGTCTTTCTTTTCCATGACACACCTGTCGTTATGCTGTATGAAAATCAGATGGGCGTGTTGGTGTGTTTACTATCATGTGATGGTGCTTAGAGTTATCGTTTTGTTTCCTAAAACAAGGGTAATATCAAGTTATTGCCTGCATAGCGGATAAACTGTTTAATGTTTATGGTTTTTCCTTAAACTACTTGTAATCCAATCATCTTGCAATGATGAATAATGTTTAAAGGTGCAATATGTAAGGATAAGCCACCTGTTGAAATTATACTCAAAACAAATAGAGGGCAGCATTTTACTAGTAACTGCTTACAGCTACTGACTGAAGCTGCCATTCACTAGTTAGCTCAGTTAGCTGTGCAGCTAGTGGCCTGGACTGGGAGCACTGGGGAAGTGTTGTTTGCACAGCTGGCACAGGACCTTTGCCCGGGATTGGAAGGGGCATGCTAACTAACAAAACTGTTATTTCTTCACATTCTGTCGATAATTTTAGTTCATTTTTTGGATGTTTTTAAGTAAAATTCTTACATAGGCCTTCTGCACCTTTAAGGTGTCAATGGAAACATTGGATTTGGATGTATGATGTTCATTAACGTGTTTTGTTTAAAGCCATCAAAGAAAATAAAATCATAGGTTATTAAATTGGTGAAAAAAGTATTTAATGTTAGTTAAATGTGCGCTTTATCAGAGGATTTAACCTCTCCCTTTACCATTTTTCAATTATGATGCACATTATGAAATAAAAACCTGAAAGGCGAGTGTAATAATATAGAAATATGAGGGGAAAAAACAAGGACATTGGTGGTTTGGATGCAATTATCTTGAACATCTCAAAATGGCGTTTGAGTATTTGTATCAGGCCCCGAGCCTCTGATTTGCATCGGGATCTGAACGCCTATATGGAAAAGATAGTTTGAAGACCTGTGAGATTATGACTGAATGGCGCCACCTGCTGACCCACAGCAGTAAGAAAAGAAAAATCAATTTGGCAGAGAAGCGTTAACAAAGTGGTGAGGAAAAAAGAAGAGGAATCTGAGCAGAGGGAAAGAAAATGTTCCTTTTTTCAGATCCACCTACTGGTTGGTTTGCATGAGGTCATTTGTGGGTTTCTCAAATGGAAACCTAACATTAATTTAACATTAAAAACAGACCAGAGCCTTAAATTTTCCACATCCAGTAATTCAGTGTACCCTCACAAACCTGATATTTTAATAAATCCAAGCAGACCACAGTCTTATTAGGCTGTAGGAAACCAGTACAGACCACCTAAATCATTGGAAATATATAACTTTATATGGAAATGTTTTATAGGCAGAGGAATGCTGGCATGATATCACCTTTACTAGTCTAATAATCCTTCTTACCTTTACACAAAAGACGGATGGATCTTTAGAGTCATTGAAATGAATGAGACACAATTACCTGGAGTTAAAGGTTCACACATTTCTCTATTGTTTAATCTCATTGTAAGGAGAGAAAAAGCTGCTGTTGCTTTCAAGGACGACGACTTGAATGAAAGAATATGTCTCTTCATAATTAAGCTTTTCTCTCCACACAAAAAGAAAAGACGATGCCAATCCAAATTGTTGGTAACAGTCACAGAATCGGAATGATAATGGTTAGAAAAAAAAAAAAATGCTGATTAGTCGGGGAGGTAATGCCTCCACAGCCCTGCTGTCTGCCTGCCTGCCTGCCTGTATTTGGGAGACACGCCCACCTTAATAAAGACTGGACCTTCTCTCTTCCAATCCAGACAAAAGGAGAGGGACCGAGCGGAGCATCTGAGCAGCACCTTGGAGACGCCAGCAGTTTGATCCCGACGCGCAAAGAACGCACTGGCACACCGACGCACACGCCCTCCAGATCCACCTGAAACCCTCCGCACGCCGGTTAATTGTCCTGTCTGGAGGCCGAGAGAAGGGAGACTGAGCCCCGGTTCAATCGCAGCCAGAACACCGTGTTCCCATGATGTCATACCTGTGGATTCTGCTATTAGGAAGCCTGCTGGCTACAAGCGCCAAGGCACAAGGTAATGATTTATTTTGTAATTAATTCAGCCCCTGTCTCCAAATCTATCTATCTATCTATCTATCTATCTATCTATCTATCTATCTATCCATCCATTTGTCTGTCTGTATGTCATCATCTCACTGTCTCATTTTCCCCCTCATTCATGTCCTTCTGGCTCTCACCTCTCCCCCTCCTCTCTGTCTCTCTCCTCTCCCTCTGCTGCCAGTCTGCCTAATTACTCATCCATACGTGTCTGGTGTCTGTGTGTGTCTGAGGCTCTTGTGCCAGTCTGTCGGAATCTCATTTAAATTCACCTTTCGCTGCAATCTGCTCGCTTTAATCTGCCCAGTTCGAATGAATAAAAACATCCCCGGGCCCGTCTCCTGTGCCGTGATTGCTCATGCCTCTGCCTCAGCCCAGACATTATCAGTGAAATAGGTGTGTCATGTAATGTGGCCGTATCTTTTTGGACATGGGTTTTGGTCCACAGGGGTGTGGTGGACCCATTGTCCTTGCATAAGTATTATTCCTCTCCTTCATCCCCTTTTCCTCCCCTCTTTCTTTGTAAATCTCCTTTTTTTTTTCCTCCTCAATGTCTTCATTCCTCATTATGAGCTCTCCTCCTCCTCCTCCTCCTTCTCCTTCAGCTGGCCCATGGGCCCCTGCCCTTCCCTTAGGCACATGCAATGATTTGAGATTGTTCAAACGCTCAATAAAAACTCAGAGGGAGAAAGGAAGCATGGAGGGAAAGTGGAGGAGAAGTTGGACGAAGATAAAAGGGAAATTGAGAGGGAAAAGGAGTGATAGAGGCCGTCAGAGCGACAGTGAGCTTCATCATCATTATGCAAACAAATTTTCAGTTGAACGTTGGTGCGCTGGGGATGTGATCTGGGGCAATCTCACCCTACCGGTTCACTTTTTCATTAGCAGGGAACAGAGGAGCCACCCACTCAATCACACGCACATGTTCCCTTTCTTTTTCCTGCTTTCACACGCACACTTCTTCTCTAATTGCTCAACTGTGAGCCCAAATAATGGATGCTGGTGTACTTTTAGGAAATCTCCGCAAGTTTTAGTTGAGCCTGCACGCCAGTTCATAGTCGCACCGAAAAAAAGATGAAGGGTCAGGTCATGTGTGCTCTTCATCATGTACAGTACGGTGTGTGTGTGTGTGTGTGTGTGAGAGAGAGAGAGCTATAGAAGTGAAGGACAGGGAGTGTCTCAGTAACTAGATCCAGCTCCAGCTGTAGACAACACCCAACACACACAACTAGATTCAGCGCCTTCCTCTCCCCCAGGGCCCTCAGCATCTGTTTGTGTGTATGTGCGTGCATGTGTGAGTGTGTGTGTGTGTGTGTGTGAGAGAGTATATGTGTGGGTGGGTGTGGGCTATAACTTAAGGTACAAAACATGTGGGAGTGTGGGAGTGCTTCATTAATGTGAGTGTGTATAGATGAAAGCAACAGAAAGAGCTGTGTGATGTGTGTGCAGACTTGCCTCTGTTTACACCTTCAACTACCAGCACATAAATCACTCTTATGATGGATTAGCGCAACACACACGCACACAAACACACACACACACAGTCGCACACCTGTACACTCTCGCTTTCCTCTCCGCTCCCATGGGGGCATTTTTAAGGTGTGCGTGATTGGGGTAAACAGCACTTTCTGTCCTACAAACACACAATAGAGCCATACCTGACGGAACAATATGCCGTGAAGGTGCTGTTGTATCACCTGACACACAAACACACAGTTTCTGGTGTAGAGTTACAGGGGGGAGAGGCTGGCTTGGCGGTTACTCGCGCATGCACGTACACGCATTATTAGTCATTCAAGCGCACACAAACAGGCAACTTCACAAAATCCCACAGCAGGAAACAAAAGTGCCCGACGATGATGTTCCTCTCTATTTGGCATTGATAATAACACACCTCAGACCTGAATTTATGTAATGTGGACCGTGCAGTTCTCTCTCTGTGTGTGTTACATAACAAAAAGTGAAGTGACTTTACTTCCTTGTTTCTTCTATAATCTCATAAAACAAAAGGTGACTTTAACAGAAATGAAAGGAAATTCACTTTTCAAAAATTATTTATCTCATGAGAATGGAGGAAGCCGTATCAGGTGCCAAAGAAAACACTTCTATCATATGTCACCCTTTGGATCACCAGCAGATATCAGGCACCCTTACAGCCCTAAAACTTCCATGAAGTGTGTGAAACATGATATATTTAATGCTCCAAGGCCAAGGTATTGGCTGTTGTCATAGTAGCTCACAAACACGGTGTAGCTGGCTGAAAAGTGGTAATTAGTTAACACATAATTGCTCATACAAAAGCACAAATTGTCTGAAGTGTAACTATTACACACAATGACAGATGTGCCTGTATGCGATGTCAAAGTCCTGCTTCCTCAAGCATAACAGTCAGGGTAATAAAAAGTAATGTTCCTTATGATGGTCATCTGTTTTCAGCAAAAAAGCTTTTTCAATCACAGAAAGATTTTTGTTTTACAGATTAAAGCTACACTCCTGATATCTGCTGTAGATTCATGAGAACGTGAAAAAGTTTCACACCTTGCTTTATGCTAGATTTGTAATCTATAACACTATAAAGATATTTCATTTCTTTTCAATTCAAGAATTCACTATGTGGCATTCAAGGATTCATTTGTAAGATATGGCCAGAAATTAAAAAAATAAACTAATAGCATCAACAGAGTGTAAAGAAATGACAATTTTGAGGTTATGCCGAATAAGTCTACGTCTACTGAAGTCAGCATGCTAACCAACTAGCTAGCTAATCACTTTGTACCCTAAGAGGCGATAGTCCGAGAGCCCTCATAGTTTCAGCTGGGCGATGTAAAAAAGGCAATTAAGCTAGTTAGTCTATTAAGGAAACAAAATAAACTTAGAAAATGTCAAGGAAGGAAATATTTTTTCACTTATTTTCCTTACTTACCAGGAAAATACAACTGCACAATGTCTGAATTCAAGTTTTTCTCTTTCACCGAACTAAGAAGAGTTTGATTGCCTTGTTAACTCACCGTAAAACACGTTTCATTCAAACTCAACAGAAACAACAGTTTTTATTTGGACCCAACAGTCCAAATAAATCCTTAATTCACAGAGTAAGGTGTAAAAATATTTTGGCTCCACTGTTCTCTCTCACGCCTCTGCTGTTTCCAGCCTTTCTTTTTCTCACCAACCGTGTCTTCTCGTCCCTGGAGTCATTGTCCTTGTCACAGTTGCTGTAAATCGCCTCCATCCCAGTCTGACGTCCAGCCATGTTCACTGGGAGACCAGTTGACAGACTCTGTTGACCGCGGTGACTCTGGCTATAGTCAGCTAACACTGTCACTTTGCATCACGGCTACCTAAGCTATTTGCTAGCAGCAGCTAGTAGCTACAGCCAAAGTTAGCAAAGAGTATACTGCGCAGCTGTGAGTGTACCTTTGAATTCTGTCCATTTCTCACAAATTAGACAATTTTAGGTTAAAATGTAAGGTTTTAGAATATGTTTGTCTATTCTGTTCACTGTTTTACGTGCACATATAGGTAGAAGGATAAAGTTTAGATAAAAAGGAATAGTTTAGCATAGCATAGCATTATGGTAAATTTGCTTCCTTTCCCTGAAGCTACCACAAGCAGCCGGTTAACTACGCTTAGCATGAAGACTGAAAACAGGGAGGAAACAGCTAGCCTGGCCGCCACCACCTCTAGACGTTACATCTAATTTTTTTTTATTTAGTACAAAAAATTCAAAAAATGACAACATAGGGGATTATGTGCTGAACTACTTTAAAGCCAGTATCAGTAACCATCAGGAATTTGCAGTGACGTCAAGACTACAGGAAGTTACTGTGCCCAGCCAAGACATAATCTGGTGCATAACCCTACATAACATCTCAAAATATATAAAGCATGTTGAGTGGTGAGTTCTGAATAGGGCCAGGCTAGCTGTTTCCCCCTGTTTTCAGTCTTTTCGCTAAACTAAGCTAACGTGCTCCTGGCTTAACCTTCATATTTACACAAAAGTCATGAGAGTGGTATCAAAGCCCTTATCTAACGCTTAGAATGAAAATGAATAAGCATATTTTTTACGATTCACACCTTATAAAGATAGCGTGATATCACGCTATCTTTTAGCGGCAACTTTGTAAGGTATACCTATAAAACCTAATCCAACAGCACAGTTGTGAATTTGACCTTTACCAAGATAATATAGTCTAGTTTTGATTGACACTTCCAAAAGAGTATAAGTTGAACTAATGTGGAAAAGCTGTCGCACTGGCTGGCATTCAGTCTCACAGATGACTAATAAAGTTGCGGAGGAGAGCATTTATTGATCCATCAAGCCACTTGACTTCTTTTAAAAAAGAACACAATGTAACCGACAGCATGATGCTTTCCCACATGCGTAAACTGGTTCGACTTAAGAGCCCTCCTCTGGGGACCTTTTTGCCGTTTTAACTCTGCACATGCTGTACAGTCTCATACAATAGCGTGCAGCCATGTCAGAGACACTCAGATGACTCATCAGCCTCCAGGGAGAGCAGTGGCTGAGAAACAAAGGGAGCTAAGAGTTGGGGAGAAAGAGAGAACGGGAGAGGAAAGTGGGGAGAGAGACTTAAAGTTAGGAAGCAAGGGAGGGAGGGAGAGAGGTTTGGATGTGCAACAATTTGTTTCACTGCTGCACTAACACAAAACAGGACAGCGCTTACGCCAAGTGTGAGAGTGATTGTGAACTTGGCCTGCTGTACGTGTGTGTGAACATGTGGTTGTTTGTATGTTTGGCCCGAAAGGGGAGGAGAAGGTGTTTTTACGAGTTTGTACGCACGCACGTGTGTGAGTGTGTTGCGCGTGCAGTGCATGTGTATGTGTGAGTGTGTGTGTCGGCGGGTGGGGGGATGTATAGGGGTGTGTTTGTGACGGAGGTAGTTAGAGGAGGAAGTGGCAAACTGATAGATGGGAACAGAATGTTCTATGGAGTTGCAAGAGAGAGAGAGAGAGAGAGTTTGAATGGGACCCTCTCTCTCACACACACACAAACACACATACACACATGCATGTAAATGTACTGTAAGCACAATGCCATGAAAAAATGTGCCCACTCATTTCCACATTCACTGTGCATGAGGACATGTAGAGGGTGTAACAGACACACACACACACCACACCTGGACTCACACATTCACTCCTTTTTATATAGCTCTGATTGCTGTTTGTAAAAATGAAAAACAGCATTGAAGGCGCTGATTAATGTTTATCCTGGGGACTTCGCTGGTACGGTGACGTTCATTGTAAAAACAATAAAGGCTTGTTTTTATCACCGTCAGTAACCATGCACCTGTGCTTGAGTGTCTGCACGCTCAGATTCACGTTCCTGTGCACGAGTGAGCGTATGGAAGTTTTTTTTGTTTTTCTGTTTGCGTATGAATTTGTGTGTGTGTGTGTGTGTGAGGGGAGCCAGGGTGTCACCAGGGCTGCTCGGCTCCAGAGAATTTACGGTGTGATGGAAATACTTCAGATGTGTTCGTGCCGCTCTCCCTCAAGGCTTCACTGACTCTGATACAATCTCGCTTGGCAGGAGCAGTGATCCTTCATTGGAAACTCGCCTGGCAATGAGCAACTACTAAAAAAGAAGAATTCAGGAGGAGTCTTGTGTCTCTCGTTTTCTAGTCATGTCCTGCCCCTCCTGTATCTTCAATCCATTCTAAACACAGTTTTCTAGAAGGAAGCACAGCATCGCTCAAACCATAATTTCTAGATCTCTTAGTTAATGGTTTAGACTTGTATTTAGACGAAGGCACTGCCCAGATGAACCAGCATCAGGGCGCTGCTGAAATCAGCAGAGCAGAGAGCGATCAAGTCGGAGCACAGTTTGCTGCTTCAGCGTCTCACATGCAACAGGGGAATCTCACAGCACCGGCTCAAACACGCCGCGCTCATCTCGCCACAGAGTGACAAAGACACGCTCTTTGTATTTTCTCATTAGCACGGAGTCGCAATGCCAGCCCTGAGGCCGCGACTTCATGTGTTGTGGAGGCGGGTCAGATGTGATCTATGTGTCTGTCATCCAGTTGTGGCTGGAGCGTTAACATCAGGCACCAATCAGATCAGGGTGTGGCTCCGCGTGTTTGTGTCAGTGGTGATAGTCGTGTTCGAAAAAGTGTCGAGTCCACAACATCTTAACGACCATTCAGACAGATGATTTTAATGGGTTTTAAATGACAGCAGATGGATGTAGGCATCCCGTTTTTCATCACCATGAATGGTTAAACTGATCACTACCAGTCTTTACCGTTCTATTTTAGGTTAGACTTACCATATTTCCGCATATTTGTGACACAATAAATGGTCAGTATAGTCTATTTGAAGGATGTGGTGGTGTCAATTTGCATTGGATTGATTTTGGGTTGCCAGGTCGGCCTCCTTCCTTCTTTTTGGATGGAAAATGATAGTTGCGCTGGGCTCCGTCAGTTGCATAATATGCATTGAAGCACCAGGGTTTCATGATAGCCTATTTTTACCCTATTTACGATCGCTTTTCATCTTCACAGACTATTTGCCTGGTTAAGGTCTTTCTGTAGTATTTCTGTATGTTAGACAGTGTGCAGGAGTTTGTTCACAACTTTTGAAATTGAAATGTCCTGGTGTCACTGTGCTCTTTTCTTAATTAATCAATAGCTTTCTTCCTTCACACATCTCGGTGTAGACGATGCAGCCGCACCAGAGGACGCAGCCGCACCAGAGGACCCAGCCGCACCAGAGGACCCAGCCGCACCAGAGGACACAGCTGCACCAGAGGACGCAGCCGCTCCAGAGGACCCAGCTTCTGATCCAGAGGACCCAGCTTCTGATCCAGAGGACCCAGCTTCAGATCCAGAAGACCCAGCTTCAGATCCAGAGGACCCAGCCTCACCAACAGAAGATGCAGCCCCAGCACCAGATGATGCAGCCCCAGCAACAGATGATGCAACCTCAGCTCAAGAGGACGCAGCCCCAGGAACAGAAGATGCAGCCCCGGCTCCAGAAGATGCAGCACCAGACGCCGATGAGGTAACTTGTCAGTCTTTTTAAGTCAGGATAGGTTTCAATGTCTGTAACAGTGTAACAGTGCCTATGTATGACCTTCTTCTATTCAAGCTTGGTGAGGTCTTCATAAATCTAGTTCTACATCCTGAGGCGATCATTTGATAAGCCAAGACAAATAGCTAAAAAAAAAAGTGTGTGCCTGATGTTTGTTCTTGGTTAGGTCTAGCATTTTAAGAAGCATCATTTTATTGAAATGTAATGGCAACTCTTGGTTGCTGACCTTGTCTAACTAACTTTTGTGTTAGTATTTGTGGGAAAGCTTTGTGCAAATCAGGGGTGTTGAGCAGAAGAAAGAAATGGTTAGCCACTAACAAATCCCTCTTAGCGACAGATGTTTACAGATATGTTTTTCCTGGACAACATCTTTATTTGAATGTAATTTAATCTTGTGTTAAACACAGGAAACACCAGCGGACGGTGATCCTGAGCCCTCTGCTGAAGCTGAAGCTGATGCTGACGCTGATAAAGCAGCTGTGGACGGAGATGCAGAAACAGAGACGCCCGCACCCGCGGCACCAGAACCAGAGGATACCGCAGCCGAAGAGGGAGAACCAGAGGCTCCTGAAGCCGGGGACACTGAACCAGAGACTCCCGTAGATGGGGGTGCAGATACAGAAACTCCTGCAGATGGGGACGTGGATCAGGATGCTCCTGCTGGTGGGGACGTAGATCAAGATACTCCTAGTCCTTCAGCAGCACCAGGTGTTCAAATATGCGCATTGAAAATGATAGTGAAATTGAAATCACGCTTTGTGTGCTACAGCACCGAAAATCTCTCACTGTAACCTGAAGTCATACACTGATAAAAAGTAGAATCTGCACACTGTTCCTCTGCTCCTGAGATGATTTTTCTTATCACTGTTGCTGGGCAATGTTTCGATCAATCAAATCTTCTCTCTTAGCACAGCAACCTGGAGCATAAAAATAGTGTGCAGATTCAATTTGACATGTAACTACTGCTTTTCCTTTTATTATTTGTTAGTCTCCCACTCCAGCAGGGCAAATATATTATTTATACCGAGAAGCAAAGGTAATTGTAGTATTAAGAACAAATCAGACAAGTTTTACAGATAAGGCCTTCTAAATCATCCCATGTGTTCCTGTACATGCTCCCTATATCCACCTTGTCAGTGTGCCAAGGTGTGGCAAGACACTTTCCCAACCTCTCTGGTTTCACTCGCACCCTGCATTAAACTGTGCCGTAACACAAGCCATCACAGCCCATGCCATAACACGATGGATGAATGGATGATAAAAGCACATCAGCGATCTAATGCTTGCGCTCCTCTCTGTTTCACTCTCCTGCCCAGAGCCTTCAGCTGCTCCGGAGGCCAGTGAGCCAGAGGCTGATAAACCAGCAGCTGCTGGAGAGGAGGAACCTACCTCAGACGCTGACGCAACAGCTGCTCCAGAGGAGGTCAGTAGGAGTTTTAGAAAGCCTTCAACGTTATCCTATTCACACCTGCTCTGACAAATACACTGTAATCCAACATATGTTTAACACCGGTATTATTAAGCAGCTGCAATGCAAATTAGACGTTAATGTCTCCTTTCAATATGTTTATTTGCCATGTCATACATTTTTAATAGAGTGGACCAGATGACGACACAATACCAGCGAAAGATGCAGCTGTCGCAGATGATAAAGAGGAAGCAACTGTTCCAGTCCCAGAGGTTGTTGAGCCTGCAAGTAAGAATATACATATATGTCTGTTGTTTTCATGTTTTTCCTTAATTACTCCCTGGTAGTGCCGCAAGACAGGGTAAGAACTTATAAACTGCCACATGCTGAGGCAATTTGGACAGTGTGTAACTTGTAGTAGCATGTACAGTAAGTCAAATGTACACAAACATAGAGGAATTATAGAGAACGATAGATATCTAGTATCTATACAGTAGATGAGCTCACCTCTTTAGCATGTGTGTCCTATACATGGGGAAACTGTACCAACTTGTTTGTAAAACTAAATGTTCTGCCCCTTTGTTCTGCTACGTTCTGTCTAAATTGAGATGTCATGCTGTGACATGGTAGCAGCAGCCTTACGTGGCTTAAATCTCTTATATGCAAAGTACGCCATGCCTTCAAGCTATAGGGGTCGTAGGATTGGAGATAACTGTATGAAACCAGAAAATTCCCACACCCTCTCCTCAGGCATCCAGCCGAAAGCACATGGATGCGCACTAACTGACTACACAGGCAATGGCTGCCCCGTAGCTTGCTAGTTATGCTAGTTTGCTACATTCCACAAGCTGTCTTGGCTTTTTTCAGTCTGATAGATACATAAATAAACAAGTCTGTTAAATGCTCCAATCATGTGAACACAAGCAAAACAGTGGTCACGAACGTACCTCAGCCCGAAAAGGAAACCCGGCCCGTTACCGCTCCACGTTTGGATTATAAAGCGGTTGCTAACAAGTGGCTAATTTGGGACTACAGAAGTTATTAAATGATATTAAATGTCATTACGCCGAACATGGAGACTCATCTAGCCTACTCACTAGTGCATCTTTAGTTGGCGGACTTCAGTAGGACTCCTTTCGCAATACATCCGCCTGCTTTGTGGGATACTTGCATAGGCAGGTACATAGGTAGACTGTCATGTGGACCATCCATCCCCCATGTCTCTTTTCCACTGCATGGTGTGGCTCAGCTTGACTAGACTGGACTCACTTTTGGTACCAGGTGCTTTTTTTTTCATTTTGTTCAGCTCGTTTGGGACCTCGATCGAGGTGACACCAAAAAAAGGCACCAGGAACTATCCGTAACTTAAACTAAACTAGGACAGTAACAAGCAGGTCGAGTCGAGACACTGAGTGCAGTACAAGTGAGGCTTTATATGAACAATACAATTCTTAATAAAAGACAAATTCCTTTTGAGAAAACACCATTTCTGCTTTTAAATGTTGTATTGAATATCAAAGGAACTGAATGTAATGCTCACTAGTCTAGTCACAATTACAAAGTGGATTTTAAATGTTTTTCATCAAATCACAATTCTGTTCTTTGTCTTTGTCAACAGTTAAAGTGGACTCTGCACCTGGGTTGAATACAGGTAAAAATAATTAACTTTTTTTTATTTACTCTTCTCTCCGCCGTCATTTGAAACAAATTACTCAGCCACATTTTATAAACCTCAACCACAGCTAAACAAATCACTAAGGTGAATAATTTCTCATGAGTATGACTCACAAGCTCTTTTGATTATACACTAGCACACCAGAACAACAGCATTGAAACCGGTTTACTGCGGGAACAACAATAACATTAGCAGTCGTGTTTGAAGACTTTGAAGCTCTGCGCCGATCGTGTTCGAGCTTAACACCGAATTCTGTTGTGTCTTTCCCTCAAACTCCGTACTACAATGTTTCAAAACATATCAGATCTCTGACCATGTGAAATTATTGTTATCATCACGTTGTGTTATCGGTTATTTTAAAAAAATGTGCACGTCCTGCTTTTATGAGATGCCATGTATCATTTTGCTCCGACTCCCTATTTTACTGTCATATTAATGGAAGACAGATGTCAGATCGGACAGATAATCACTTTGGATGGTTATGAGGTTGATTCTGGCCCACACAAGTTTACCTCCTAAATTAGGTGTGGTGTGGTTTGACTTGGGAAGTGTCATGCTCTATTATTTAGCTTTTCATACATTGTTATTTCATTATCTCTTCTTTCTCATACTCGAATTCTTGCTCTTTTCCTTCACACTGATGTAATTTCGGTGTGTTCTGTCCGAAGGAGTTATTATTGTGTTTTCTTTACCTGCTTTATAGCAGGACATTTTCCTTTCCTTCACTGAATAATAGTAATTTTATGTTCGTACTAGTTATTTGCTTCTCCAGCAGTGCTAACGACTAAGAAAGGGAGGTTGCTGTTGTGTGTTAAGACCATGGTTGCTATGGAAGGTTTCTTTCATGTGATAATAATAGGCAGGGGAACATTTTCTCTTGTGGTTTGAGAAGGTAAAGGGTTGAGCAATGGAAGGAGGGATGGAGAGAGGAGAGGCGAGAAAGGAGAAATGAGGTGGGAAAGAGATGAAGAGAGAAGAGTAGAGCGGTGGAGGTGGTGAGATTAATGGAAAGGCCAGAGAAGTAAGAAGGGAGGCTCAGTTGAGAGTATCGGTGTAAAACTTGGCTCGAGAGACGGTTTCATTACTTAACATCCATGTGCTCATCTGTGACAAATGGTGTTTTACTCTCACTGTGATTTAGTGTCAGGATTTTTTTTTTCTGAGGTGAAAGAATAGGTCACTGGATAATTGTGCCTCAGCCTGAAAATTCTCAGAGTCTACCTCGCCCAGCCCAGCTGAAAACTGACTCACACATGTTGTATAAATCACTTGGGTTTTCCCCAAATGAATATAGTCACGATAACGTATTGTTCCTGAGAACCGAGTTCAGGAGATCGCTGTCACACCCTGCAGATAGTGTTTCAGAGTCCTTATCGAGGACACCTCTGCAGGGCATGAAGTGGGGAGTGCTTCCATGATGATTCATATTATCGTGGAATAGTTTATGATGTAGAATGTATAGTGTGTTAGAGACGACATGTATTTGGTGAACATCTGGAAGATATCCGTCTTGGGTGGGACCTTGAGAAGTGAATTTCCCTACAGGGACTAATATCGAATATCTGTCACCAATGATATCTGATTTTTTTTCATGTGCAGAGTTTGACTTGAGTGATGCTCTCGGAGGAGATCCTGAAGCAGACACCCAATCGAAGGCAGGGGATAGCAGCAATGCTGGAGGTTTGTAACTATTTTTAACATTTACCAATGATTTTATCATTGTAACCAATAACCAAAAATGTCCCAAGTGCATTATAGTCTGAGTCCTTACTGCAGTAGCCTGGGTTTGATTCCAGTCTCCTGCCATTGTACTAAAGGTAAAAGCTAATTAAGATAACCTTGAAACGAAAGCTCTAGGAGCCGAAAATGACAAAAGATGGGCACTTAATTCAAAATGGCAGACTTCCTCTTAGGTTTAGGTCATGGCAGAGGCTGTTTTGTAGAGCTGGGTATGATACACTTTTACCCCGCCCATGGCCAAGAACCATAAAACATACAAATTACCACCACATGTGCAAAATGTCATGAGCTTCTGAGCATAAAAATATTCGATACTAGAGTTTATAAGTACATATTGGAGGATTTATTTATATATTTATAAAAGGTTTAATAATGACACGATAGGTCATAAAGACATTTGGGTACACAGCAACAAAAACAGGCGCTGATGAAGCGATAGTTAAATTTTGTGGAATGTTACTGTCTTACAATCTCACGAATGCCATTTTTATCACTCTGCATACCAGTGGAAACTCTGAGGAACAGCCAGATTAGCTTGTTTACCGCAGTGACTGATTTTCTGTGGAATCAACAGCATCTCCAGTCTAAGAATACCATCTCAATTCTTTGTGCTTGCTAGCCTGCACTCGCATTTTGTTATGCACATCATTTTTGTTGACAGCATATGAAGATCCACATTTGATAAAGTCCAATTTCTTTGTAAATTCTAAAATGAATGGCTGTATAATTACATTTTAAAGTTAAAACGATTTAGGGGAAGCATATCACCAGAGTAACCGCTTACTGCTGCTAACTGAAACTGCCGTTCCCTAGTTAGTTCAGCAAGCGGCCTGGACTGGAAGCTGGGAGCGCAACACAAGTGTTGGTGTTCACACCGCTAGCACAGGAGCTTATGACCGGGACGTGAAGCGGCTAGCTGGATAGCATCAGTAGATATCGCTGCAACACAACACATAGACACCATAACGTCAAACCTGTTATTTCTTTACATTCTGTTGAACACTGCCTTGTGGCTTTGTTACACCACGAGCCAACCGTTCGTAGCGTGAGGCCATTTCAAGACAGTGCCTCGCGAACTCGTTCTTCTGGTGGATCCGTATACTGCGACAATGCCGTTCTAATTTATTGAGTTTTGTTCCCATGACAAGAGAACCAATTGACTCGATTTGCCCCACGGCTTATGAAAAGTTTAATCACCAGCCGCAAAGCAATTTGACAGCAGCGCTTCAACACTGATTGATCCGAAGCAGCTTCTCTAAGCTTTTACTCTTTGTTCTCCAACCGAAAGCTGATTCATCTAGATCGGTATAATCATTATGATCCAGTGAAAGGCACTCTTCTTTAGTGCTCTGTCATTATCAGCTTTGTCGAGTTGAAGCAGGTAGAGGGCGGCCATGATGTCACAGGCATATACAAACAGGCAGCGGGAAAGGAGATAAGAGGGTTCTTTTGCATATCAAAATCAACCATCAAAGAGACAGAGAGACACAGAGGGCGTGTGTCTCATTTTATCTCTTCGGTGAAAGCGTCCCCATGCATGAATCAAACATCATGCAGAGTTACGTGTGTGTGTCTGGTTAGGACAGAAACTCGAGGGCTCTTAATGCCTGCGAGGTGAAGACTAACACAGAGAGGATAATCTCGCTTTTCTCTTCTTCTCTGCCCTCTCAGTCACAGTGCTTAATATGCACGGTGTTGAGTAATAACAAGGGATTACGTAATCAGATTACAAAAAATAAGCAGCTATAACCAGGCCAGATTACATTTGAAAAGTGTGTAATTCGATTGTAGTTATATTGTCGAGGATTAGTTGGTTACATTTTGGATTATGTCCCGAATATATGGCAGTTTTTCATGATAACCGACGCTCTTTTCACACAAACACTTAGATAAACACTCTACTTTGTGAGGGACATACGAGGACAAACGCCACCTTTGCCATTTGAGTTTCAAGGTCCATAACATTTTGGTTTTTTTAAATGATGATTTATGGATAACGACATGTTTATTCCTTGAAATAATTCAAAAGTAGTTTACGTTGCATTGTTTTGTAATACAATGGATAATGTTACTAATTGCCATGTAGTTCGTATGTAGTAACTGACTGCAAGTTATCGGACCCAACCCTGTTTGTGCATCATTAACACATTTCAACTTGAAATGCCTTTTCTTTTCATCCTCCTTTAATCACGTGTCCTTCTTTCTCTCTCTTTTTAGCACATGTTGGGGAGGCCAAAGGATCAGGTGAGACATTTTTTCAGAAGATGCATAACAAAAACGACAATAATCACATCAGTCCAAATCACAGTCAGATACAGTAGTAGTTTTGCAGCTACAGCAGCAGTAGTCAGACTTACGTTGTCCTGAATCTCGGTTAAACACACAGGATATTACTGGCATGCCACTGACAATAAAAACAGGATACAAGACTCAGCGGAAAATACTTCTCTCCTATTGTTTTAGTTCAAACAAGGTTAAAAACCGGCCTTTTAGAGTATTGTACTGAATTCTCATGTGTAGTCACTCCACATCTGTTGGAAGTGCTACTACTGAAGCTCTTCCGCAGCGGAAGTAACTTCTGTTTGTGATTCTCAAACTGGAACGAAGATGCGTCAGAGTGACAGGTGCATGTTTGTGCCTCTATAAATAAACGGATCCTTGTGACGCATATGGTCATTAATATTGTTTTTTATGCAAATCAATCATGTTTACCACAGCCATTCCAAAAATGTTTGTGAACTACTGCAGCCCTAATGCATGATTGTTGAACCGGTTTGTATAATGTTACTGACTGAATGTCTTCTGTTCCTTACAACAGACGAACCTGAAGCCAAAGGTGAGCTATCCTCCCTCTCTCTTTTTGTTTTGAACCCATTAACCCACCCACCCATGCATTGCAACATAAGCATTCCCCTATTGCCTCCTGTTATGCAAAGAGCCCAGGGCAGGCATGTGGCTGCTGCAGCTGCTGCATGACATTTTCCAATCTTTTTTTTTTTCTCTTTCTTTTTCACACTTTCCCTCAAACTTTGATATAATTCCATGAATAACAAGTTGATGCAAAGGAGGCCAGGTTGGTGGTGCCTTTAAATCGCAGTGAATGAAAGTTTTAAGTCACCAGCTCTAAAATGTGTTTGTTAAAAATGTGTATTATAAGGAAGACTAGTAGGACTTGATTGTCAACATACCTCTCAGTTTTACATGTTATGACTGTTTAAGTGTTAAAAATCATGCGTCAGTTTGTGTAGTTCATCACTTTTGACTGCATGACAGCAGAAAGCCGAGCTCATAGTGTAGTATTTCAAAACAACTCCAGACAAATGAGTATGTAATTGTATGTCATGATACAATTACAGTGACATAAATAAGTGATAATTCTTATACAAGCACTTGCCTTAAAGGGTGTCCACCACTTTACACACTAAAGTGTGTTTACAGGTCTCGGGGAGTTACGACTGCATTTGTGAAAAAAGTAGTTCAAAACCTTTTGTGGCTCCAGAGGAAGCTGCTTGTAATCTGATAAATTTCCTCCAGTGATGTCACTCAGTGGCAAAGTTGCATTGTGGGTAATGAAGAGGGTGGTATTAGCACTTTCACTAAAGTAAATGATCTGAGTACTTCCTCCACCATTGGACAAACTCTACTTTAGCTAGTCTGACCTCTGACCACTGAGGAAGCCCTGTAGCATGCAGAAATGTGATAGGGGTTGTGGCTGCTGACCACATATAGTTCCCATAGACTTTTCTTTCCACAGTGTGTCAGTTTATCTCTGCATGTGTTTATGTACGCTGGCTGTATGTGTGCGATCATTCAACGTTTCTACACCAGACAAACTGGTGTGTCCATGTTGTTGGTTTCGCTTTGGGCACATGCATGTTGAAACATGACTGCAACCACCTCCACTTCCATGCACTGACTCACTACCGTCTCCCATTAATTTCAACTTAATTTCACTGACTGATTCACACTTTATGATTTCTATTGAATCGCACGAGTTCTCTGACTCATGCCACTCCCTGCTTTTTATCAGCTTTGTTTACCACCGGGTTTACTCTATAAATCTTTCTTGTGGGTTACGCTGATGACTCATTCATAACACCCTAACACCCCTTCCTGCCTCCAGCTTTCTCTCTTTTGTCACTTCAGCTAATCCTGTTATTATTACTTTGTATTGATTGAAACCACTGCACGGACAGTAAAAAGTAAACAAACAGTAGGCGTAGACAAATATTCAGTTTACAGTCTATTGTGTCAGTTACACTCGACAAATGTCTTTGTTCAATAGGTGGCAATTACCAAGTAACTTACTTGGAATGTCTTTAAAACAACCCCCAAATTACCACAATAATTTCCCCAACATTATTAAATAATTATATTCCGGGATTTTCCAATAAGTGATTAATGAATAGCTGCTAATTTCTTTAATATATTTCAAAAAAGTGTCTGTCTAACTTCTGCTCTGCAGGCCATTAAATTGAAGTGAGTTATTGTTGCTTAATTTTGTTGTTGTTGTACTGTTGCATGGTGTGATGGTGTGATGACATCAGAAACCAGTTATTGGAGTCTTGATTATGAAGTTGTATGTGGTATAACATAGTGTAGATGTCTTTGTCCTCTAATATATAGGTTATGTATAGTCATTAAATCTATTTACTGTCAAAATCAAATGGCAAACATTACATTTACTCACAAACTGGTTGATTTTATGATATTTGCACGTTATACAAGTGCACTATACTATAATATGCTAATAATACTTATTTAGACTAAATCTGAATGTGAATGCAGGACTTTTAGTGGAGTATTTCTAATGTAGGAAGGATTTATAGATTTCACGGCCACATGGCACTGCTCAGTAGGTTGTTTATGTGTGTTTGTTTGTGTGCCTTTAATAGACTGTGAGAGGCATTTACTGTTTGCTGTGACACAGCTTGAAAACTATTCTGAACGGTGATGTCATAGTACCTGGGTTACAGGTGCAGACAGATTCATGCTTTTAGGCGTCTAAATTATAGGATAGGCGAGGGAAGTGGATCAGAAAATGCCTGAACAAGGCAATGCATCGCTCTCTCTCTCTCTCTCTCTCTCTCTCTCTCTCTCTCTTCACACACACACACACAAACACATTATGCCGCGTCATTAAGCCTCGCTGCCGAATTGCCATTCATCATTTTAAATGCAAAATGGCACTCAGGGGTGAAACTGAACGTTGCAATCTCCGTAAATAGGTGTTACACAGTGCAGTCACATTGTTATCACGAAACATGCTCAAACTAATATGTTCAGAGTTCAAATTGGTATTTTCAGATGATATTGACGAATGCACTGGCAGCTGTGATGCACCTGTATCAATTATTTTTTTGTTTGTTTCCTACAGAGGCAGGCTCCGGCTCTATAGCAGCCATCCTGAGCACAATTGGCGTGGCTGTAGTGGGAGCAGTCGCCGGATACTTCACCTATCAGAAGAAGAAACTGTGCTTCAGCAACAGACAGGGTAATTATCTTGCTGACTGAATAACAAACTAAAAAAGCTAAACAACATGATACCTAACTTCTATACATAAGGTGTGCTATTGACTTGGCTACAAGGAATTCCTTTAGACAAGATTTTGTTTGAGTTTCAATAGATGAGAGCAGGCATACATCACTTTCCTGTCGATGGAGCAAACACGCCCCATTATGGGTGAGAACAAGCGCTGTCAGAGTGTCAGCGCCAAATCGAAGAAACTGGCGGCACTGTGCCTAAACGCTGCTGCAATAAAATAAAAAATCCCACAGAACCTTCACGAAATTAATAGAGGAGATCTGCGGCTTTGGAGCCATCTGCAGAAAGGGTAAAAAAGCTTAACTGTGGGACATGGTCAGTCAATACATCTAAGTTTACATTACAGGTTAGTTGATGAAGTTACTGAGTAAATGATGTGTGCAGATTGTTCTTGTAGATTGAAACGAATCAGAAAAGAGTCTTAGTGCTATAGAAAAAACTATAGTTTTTACTGTGAAAACATGTGTCAGCAGCAGAATGAAGTTTGGTTTAGCAGTGTCCACCCAAAAGTCTGGTGCGAGCAGAGGGTATTTTAATGTTAATACTTCACATAAGTTGAGCTGACCACCCTTCTAATAAGTAATGTAAGAGCTTAAAGATGCAACATGTAAGAATTTAAGTCGTAAATATCAAAAGGAACTTAAATTATCACCAGAATGTGAAGAATGAACGGTTTTAACAATATGATGTCTTTGTTTTGAGATATCTACTGAAGGTAGCATGCTAACCAGCTAGCCCCATCGTGTCCCAGTCCAAAGCTCCTGTGCTGGCGGTGTAAACGCCAGCACTTCCCGAGCTCCCAGTCTGAACTGTTATTATTGTTAATTATTATTATAATAATTGTTATTATTATTATTATAATTATTATTAAGTGAATTAAGCACAAGCAACTATTAAAATACAGCAGCTCTTTTTTGCCACAGTCGTGTAATTAGTTCACAGTAACGTACGGTATTCTTGTTTTATGCTGTTAAACTGGCAAAGACCTCAGAATTTGCATTTGCCGCCAGTCAAATTAGACTACCTGCTGTAGCCCAAATTGATGGCGTGGGCATGAGACAACGGCAGAGCACCCAGATGCCATCTCAAGCCACCAGCATCTTTAGCTACACTTCTGCAAAAGTGCGAGATGGGTTAGGCGTGTGTGTGTGTGTGTGTGTGTGTGTGTGTGTGTGTGTGTGTGTGTGTGTGTGTGTGTGTGTGTGTGTGTGTGTGGCTTTCGGAAGTCAGCAGTTGTTCTTTGAGACATAGCAGACTCAGCTCTATCCCTCAGAAAGTGTTGTCGATTACACTCAACTCACACACACGTCCTGCATACCAATACTACCAAATCAGCAAAGTTTTCATTTACAGTCAACATGAACAATAGGCCATTCATCCCAGGCCATGTGGGGCAAACGTCAGATTGAGAATAAGGATTACACTCTGAGTATTTATATTAATAGCTAGTTTTTATCAGTGTATTGAATTCAAACAAACATCACTTTTAAAGATGCATTCATCTTATTCACTGGCAGCTCAGCTAGTGTTTATGAAAATGCAAGATTCTCCCTCGGCAGTAGAGAATAATGATTGTAAATGGTAATGTAATCAGCATGGAGCTGCTCCACTGACAACAAAAGGGAAGTCTGGATCGCTCAGAAACGAGTATTTCTGGGAAAAAAAAAAAAGACAAATTTTCATCGTGGTGATGATAAGCAATCAGAGCCAAGAAAATGAAACACTCCCTCAGTGTTTTTACTTTCATACTTCATCTATTGTCGGTTATCAAAATGCTAAACTGACATGCGATGACTCGTCTGTTTCATTTTGTCTTTCCTTGTTATTGTCTCACTTAGAAGCGGATCCAGAAGCTGCACGCAAAGCTGACGCGGCAAAGGCTGAGGGAGATCCCCAGGGTAGGAAACACACGCATGAAACAGATGCAAAATGCAGATAAAACACATTCAGTACTCTTAATTTTAAAACTGTATTTTCTTTCTTTTCGCAGTCCTTAGCAACCTGTTGCCCTCTTCCTAAACCAGCAATGATCACATGACTGCCTGGACCAACTACAGGCAAGCAGAGTGGCAATCTCACTGTTCGGCTCGATCTCCTGTAGAGCTAAATTACTGTGAGGCCCCAGAGTAGGGCTGTGTGTGTGTTTCTGCCTGATTGAGTGGTCTGTGTGAGTGTGTGTGTGTGTGTGTGTGTGTGTGTGTGTGTGTGTGTGTGTGTGTGTGTGTGTGTGTGTGTGTGTGTGCATATATGTGGGGAAAAATGAGTTAGATCAGAAAAAGCAAGTAGATATATGTGAACCTTAGGGCTTTTATGATTGTCACAACATAGGAATTTATTAAAATTATCAGTCAAACTTTGTACTTAAAACCAAATCTGACAACTTGTTTTAAAGAGATTAAATCTCACAATTACGTGTGACCATGAGATGGCTAAATTATAGAACTACTTTTTTTAATTTTATTTGTATGGCTTCTATCCAGCTCTAGTAATTCAGTGTGAATATAAACCAGTGACAGAAATCGATGTTGTAGACATTTGTACTGAATTCGTAAGGATGGATTTTTTCCTTTTCAAATCTCGTCATTCTTTGAGCCACCCCATATGATTTATGAGTTCCACTGGCATTGTTAAGTGAAACATATTTGTCTTTTTTCAATGTAATTTCCTGCAGTGCAAATGCAGGACAGACGGATAACAGGGGGGTTCTTTAACTACCACTGTATTTCCTGGATTCTGGCTAGGGAAAAATGTAAACCTAGCATTCTGGGGGACGGTGTTACGCGGCCCAACGCCTGTTCAGTGGGCCACTTAATGTCACTGTACGGTTGTGTGTTTGTGTGTTTTTTGATCGGTGAAGGGGCTTAGATTTAAATCCTATTGGGTGACTACCACTTCGATGAAATTTCCAATTAAACACAAAATAATGTAAATGCAACATTTTACGACAAATCAGTTTATTTGACAGTATGATGTTTTAGAAGCGTGAGTTGAAGTGAAGTCTAGTCCGACCCTGTTTCTCTCAACTGATGAACGTTCAACTGACATGGACAAAATTCAAAAGAGGTGATGTAGAAATGTATTAGACGGTGTTCTGATGTAGTATGTGTCAGTCTAGTTGTGATGCAGTAATTTCTCCTCTATAGTGCCTTTTACTGTCGCAGCCTGGCTTGGCCAATCTTCAGACACACAGGGAAGAGAGCTGGGACGATAAAAGTGAAAAAGAAGTCAGATGAATTTGTCAAAATATATGAGAGAAAAAAAATTAAGGAATATATTCAATTCATAACTGTTGATAAGCCTCACCTTGAACTGCTCCATATGTGAGTACTGTACATTATTGTACATAATTGTAACAGCTGCTGTATATGTGTCCACATTGCTGTTGCTGTTTTATTTCCAGTAACTTTTTTAAGCTAATATTTCATTCCTGACTCTCTCTCTGTGTCTCTTCAGTTGAGCAAGCCAGTTGCTGTCGCAGTGTTTTTGTACCATTCATATTTCCAGTCACCTGTGATTTTTTATATGAATTTTACATTTAGCAGTGGTGCCTCAGCTGACATTGATAGTCTTTGGTCAACTTGTTTGCTGTGGTATTTTGTGATTATGATTGTGAAATGCCTCAGAATCAGCGCTACAGCATTCAAAACAACAACAACAACAACAAAAAAGCCCAACAGCTTTCTCTTTTTGCCGCTGTAGCACAAAAAATATTAACTTCTGAATGTCTTTTTGTTGCCTTGCAGTTTTTGTACTTGCTCTGCTCCCTTTAAACTTTGAAATAGGGTTATAGAGGTTGCATAGTGCTGCAGTTCATCTTAACTGTGTTACTTGTAAAGCACCATATAGCTGCAATACAGGACAGAGACTGTTGCTAACAGCCTAGCCTCAAGATGAGAAATATTAATAATCTGTGATGTCACGTATTGATTAATCCTACTGTAAACTGTGGGCTGGACGCCGGGTCAAAGCTCTGTTTAAAATGCCTTCTTATCCTGTAACCTGTGATAGACTGAGTTTCTGAACAACAAGCATAGAGGTCTGAAGCTGCCAAAATCAAAAACAAATAAATAGCTCAACAAATGTAATTAAAATGCCATTAAATGTGCTAAAATACAAACGATAAAAGAAATGTAGGCATTGATTAATTTGTTAAATTCTAATTCTGCTGTTTTAATTTGCTTCTGTATTTGTTTACCTTTGTATCAATTCACCTATTTATATACTTTCTCATTTAATTTTCCATTTTATTTAATAATTTATGCATAATTAAGCACAAATTCATAGAAATGTAAAACGAAAATACAGAAAAAATATAAATAAATCCATTTAATAATGAATACATTAATAAAATTAAATGGAAACAAATACAAAAGTAAATAAATTCAGGCAAATTAAAACAAATATCCATTTGTGTCAAATTTTATAAATTAATTAATACCTACATTATATTTTTTTGGTGCCTTTTAATGGCATCTTAATTTATTTATTGAGCCATTTATTTATTTTTGATTTTGTCAGTTTTGGTCCTCCATAAACAAGTGAAAAGTCTGTCTGAAATCGCTTTACTGCATCTGCTACAATGGCATGGAGTGATAATGCACAAAATACCCGTTAAATAACAGTACAAGCTTTCAGATACAGCCACGGATGCCTTCAAAACAGAGAGTCCTCCTTTCGATGCAGTACCCGCCCACTTAAATAAGTGCAAAGGGAATCGACAAAAGTACTCAGCTGTCCTGCTGTGCACATTCACAAACCCCCCCTGGGACTGATTTAATGTAAAGGAAACAGAAACAACTAAAAATGGAACGAGGCCTGCTTCTGTTTTGAGCGTTATGTTCCACTCTACTTTTAGTCCCAAGCCAGTCAGATTCCTTGTGAACACAAACAATCGGAGCACAGCATCCAAACCAGAATGTAAAAACGAGGAAATCGTAGACTCATTGGGTCCTGAAGTGCACTTGCCAGACAATGCTAGGGGGGCATCAATCATTGAGCTGACCAGTCCTGCCTTAAATGTCACCTCTTAAATATTCCAGAGAGGAAAACAAAGAACAAATCATCAGACAGAAAGATTGACACAAGCAGAGATGTTTTGCAGGTGATTTTAATAACACAATCTCTATGGGAGAAGCACTTTCCTATCCTGTATACATCTTGATTCATTACAACATATTTAGGCAATTCATTTATATTAAATTTCAACTAGTGACTCTTAGCTTTTATTTAAATATTCTGTGTTTTTGTATAGGAACTGTCTTCTTCGTTTTTGTCATCTGGCACTTGTGTTGTTCTTCTGGAATTGTGTAAATAATGTTTGAGGAGTCAATTAAACAGTTTTCGTGGGATATTTCTGTGTTTTATTTCTCTCTCAGATATCTTTGGCTTGCGTTGAAATTAACTTATTTAACTCACTGAAATGTTAAGACAACTTTGTCACAGCAGGTCTACCGATCCACTGATTTTAAAGAATGATATTCAAATGATGGTATCTTCACAGTAAGATATATGTAAAATATATACACAATTGTGTATTTTGTGACTTTGGTTCGAGCCTGCAAGCCGTTGGAAAGCCGAGCAAACAAACGGGCCTTGTAAGACATGACTTGAAATGCTTGATATGTCAGGTATTTATAGAAGGAAACTCATGCACATAGTTTCGAACGTAGTGAGTGATTTATAGTGACAGGACTATAAAGATACACCTGAAGCACTTAGAGGTGCGATGTGGGAACCTTTTCTTGCCAGACGTACACACAAAATTCCTGTTCAAGTATTCATTTCATAAGCGGCAGCAATTACACCCACACCAACTGTAAGCCATCTAATTAAACGCAGCGCTGTGAGCGGCTTTGGTGGCTTGCTATTGACTCAATAATGGATTTGATTTGGTTCCAAGTGAATCAGACAAAATGATCTTTCGTGGTTGAAATAAGAAAGCTCAGCTGTGTCGGTGTCTGAAACACACCCATAAAAATACCAGAGGTGAAATAGGCTCTCAGATCATTCACCTCAGTTAAAGTACCTGTATCATGATGTGACTGCATTACAAATAAAAGTGGTACAGGGTTACTGTTGTTTTCTCTGTAACGTGACAGCAGCAGTTCAATGTTTAAGCTTGAAGCAGTATCTCTGTCAACCTACTGTTCTGTTGTCGTGTAAACCAGTGATCCCAAACCTGGAGATCAGGGGCCCCCATGTGGTCACAAGATAAACTTTAAAGGACACAAGATGGTTAACAGGAAAGTAGACAAAGCACATCTGTATTACAAAGTTTTGTTTAGTCATTCTAGCTCTTTGCTTTTGCTTTTTTGACATGTCAGAACTCTAACATCGATTAAAATGGCCAAATATGTAAATATGCGTACAGCTCACAGACACTGATGATGACAGGTCTTGAGCAGGAGTGCCCAAAACTGAAACTTAACAATGGACCACAGGACAAAAGCAAGCATCTACTGTAATAAGAGTGGTGTAGTAATGAGTCCTAAAACCCAGAAATCCCCTCCCCCCGTCTCAGATGGGTTTCCTGAATAGGTTTTTGGTTTAATGCCTGAAATAAGGCCTGTGGTTAACACAGGCTTAATAAATTCACATTTTGTTCGACAAAATCATCAGGAAGCAGTGAAGTAATGAAGATTTGTCAGATTTCCCACGTTTATATGACTTCTAGCCTGGAAGACAGCAGCAGGACATTTGAGCATTACACTGAGGAAAATGGCTGCCGTGTGAATATGGTCTGTGTTTTGTTCAGATGTAAAATATTATTATGCGAAGCCCTGAGCCCTAAGTGTCGTCTTAATTGTTTTCTCTCCGTGTTTATGACTTAAAAACAGGTCAAACTTGCCTCTCAGTTCTTCTGTTGTACTACGATCACAAGTTCCCTCAATTGACTGAGTTCCTGCACAAACGCCCGCTGTTCTGCGAGTATAAAAAATAGTTAATAATAAGAAGAGATCCTACAATTTTTCTGGAGTATGCTTGCCTGGTAATAAAGGCACAAGGCTGGGAATCAGTGGTTTTACACAGTAATAAGCAGTTCCTTATGTTTAATGATATCATATTTCCAACTCGTGCCCTGTTTCTACGTTTGATGATCGCACTGCGGTTAAAACTTAAATGCTACAAGACAAGCCCTGGCCTCGACAACACTGGGAGCTGCCTGCTCACCTGCTGTGCGGAGCATTAGTCCCATTTTTAATTATATCTCTATGTCGTGACTCAGCTGGCGGAGCGTTCCAAAATGATGTAAACAGTCTGTTGTGATTCCTGTTGCTGAGAGCAACAGCACCCAAAGGTCCCGGATAACTACAGGCCAGTGGCCCTGACATTGCCATGACGTTGTCCTTTGAGGAATTGTTAAAACAGGGCAAAACCCAAAAGATCAGTTCAGCTTTTTAATGATATGTAGGTTAACACATGGTCAACATGCCAAATTAAATGTGTTGCATGTTGTTTCAATAACAGCACATTTCAATTAATGAAAAATAAGATAGATAGATAGATAGATAGATAGATAGATAGATAGATAGATAGATAGATAGATCAGGGGAGCTCTCATCATGCACAGGTTCACCTCAGGGGGTTGTCACCTGTCGCCACTCCTTCACATTTTGTATACAGATGGCTGTCGGAGCCAGTGTGAGAACCGATACAACCTGAAGATTGGGAATGACTCACTAATCATGACTCACCTCCATGATGATGATGAGTCACGGCCCTGTGGTTATTGATTTTCTTTAATCAGGTGAGAAAACTCATTCCTTAGGCTCAGTGTATTGAAGACGAGGACATTTGCATAGACTTCACACCCATCCTCCTCCCAGTCAGAGCACCATCAATGAGGTCAAGAGGCGCAGTCTGTTGTCAGGTGTAATCACCTTGTTTTAAACATCAATGAATGTCTCATTTTTGAATGGAACGCTGAATGGTTTGTGGGGACAGTCAACAACAACTTTTCTGCAGGTAAACTTACCAAGTTTCATGTGAACAGGTCCCTGATGACTCTCTTTTATGGAGGACTGAAACTGCCTAAATCAAAAAGGAATAAAGAAATGAGTGACTGGCTTAATACATGTGTTCACCATTCACCAATTCAATAAATTCACCAAAAATAACAGAAAATTAAAGGAAGGCATTGAAGATCAACTTCATTCCTAACTTGTCAAATACTGACACTTTGAGTTTGCAGGACGGGTCGGTCGCATTCCCAAACCGTCAGTATTTAATGAGTTGGGAATGAGACTCTAAAATCAACTTTCTTACAAAGTGTACGTTTAAGTAATTTATAAAATGAGACATATTTACTTTTCCATTTCATTTATTAATTCTTTCATTTTTCAATGTATATATTTATTTATTTATTTATTTATGAATTTTTCCCTTTGTATGACTTTGGTTAAAACTCACTGGGAGGGCAGCTCCTCTCGAATATTAAAAACCCTCTGGGTTGAAGATTGACTCAGTGTTGGGTCAATATAGCACCAACACAATATAGGTTCTGTTGGGTGATTTTTAACCACAGATAAAAATAACCCTGTATTGCATTACTAAACTGACCCAGGGTGAAAAAATATTGAGTACATGCAGCAAAATTGCAGGTGTTCAGCAGAGCAGCCTGTTTGATGGTGAAAAGGGCAAATTCCATCTAGTCTGACTGCAGCCAGCCTCTGCTTCAGGAGGGTCAATCAGCACCTGCTTCAGATTCCTCTCAGTCAAGACAAACTGACACAAACACTCATTCATTCTCACAGCTATCACCCTCCTCAGTGCAGGGGAAAGGAGGTAGCTTGTCCATCCTGAGTATTTTGATTGTAATGCTGTGCTGGTAATGCTTTGTGTATGGGGGTGACAGGACAGTCAGTATTGCTTTGTTCACTATTGCAGTGCTGCTGAGTCATGTGTTACTCTTGCTAATGTGATTTTGTTGCTAATTGCCCTTTGGAGACAAATAAAGTTGAATTTGAATTGACGTGCAGTATGTAAAGTCCTGATCTCCCATGACTACACCCATCAGAGAAATGTAGGGAAGTTAACATGTTGATGAAGGTTCTCATCCAGGTCATGGTAAGTGCTGTATCGTAGGCAGCTGGACTTGTGTCAGTCTCTTGAAGACGTCTCACCTCTTATCCAAGAGGTTTCTTCAGTTCTAACTAACTGGAGGGAAGTTGCAGGACAATCTATGTGTGGGAGTGTCCTTTCAGAGTCGACACGAGGACACGTGTGAGCTGAGTTTCAGAGTCGTTAGGGCCACTTGTGGGTCGTTGACCCAACAGGCCTTCAGGTGGGTTGTAATTGCTAGCTGAGCCCAGTGTTAATTGTTGTTCACCTGTCTGGGTGATAAGTAATGTCATAGGCCACCTCCTCTGTTCAAAGACAGTCATTCCAGTTTGACATAGATTCATTCTTTTACTCCTCTTTCAAACCATCTGTCTTCTCTGGCTAATATGTTCACATTGTTGTCCTCAAAGGAATGAGTTTTCTCCTTCAGATGTAAGTGGACAGCAGAGTCTTGACAAGTGGCCCTGACGACTCTGAGAGGACACTCCCACACAGAGTTTAAAAGCCTGCAACTCCCCTCCAGTTAGTGAGAACTGAAGACGCCTCTCGGGTGAGAGGTGAAAGGTCTTTGAGAAACTAAAACACGTCCAGTTGCCTAGGATACAGCACTTAGAATGACTGATGAGGTAATTACTGCGGACATTTCAAAGACATTTCAAGTAGGCTATGTCACTTAGTAATTACCATCTAACTAACAATGACGTGCACACCTGTAAAGGGAAGGGTTAATTATTAATCTCTTCGGTAATGAGAGGATTCACACTTTCATACTAAAACTGAACTTTTCACGTGCGCATTTCCTCCACGCATTAGGGCGAACGTGGCTGTGCGCCGGTAGTCCAGTCATTACTGTAGCGTCAGGGGGGCTGATCTCGTGGCAGATGGAGAAAACGTGTGACATTCTGTAGTTTTATGAATCAGTGCATTGTGCAGGTATGAGGTGAGTCCCTTTGCCTTCTTAAAACAGCAGCACATGCAGTGTTTATCGACTAAAGTGCCGTAAAAAAAAACATATGAATTAACAAAACGAACCAGGAAGTAAAACTAGCCTGAACGACGCGTCTGTATAATGTCGTAGATCCAACTTTGAAGACATTACAGACTGTTCACGTTTAGATACAGACCAGAGCAAATACTAGAAAGAATATAAGACATAACTTCATTGCTGAGAGTCAGCTGTGATGGGATTGAAAATGTACCAACAGGTGAAGCAGTCAGTGTGCATTCAAATGGTCCCAAACAGTGTTTTACTATTATATATGATGTTTTTGGATTCATATTACTGCTGCATGATGTAAGTATGTTGTGTTTGACTGCTACAGACGTTCAAAGTTGAGCTAATTTAACTGCTTTATACACTGTTTGCATGAAAATCTGTGAGATTATTATGTGTTATTAAGTGTCACTGCCCTGAGAGCCACAAATCTGTAAAACAGTTAATGTTGTTGACATGTTCCTTGAGAAACAGCTCGTTTTCAGCTCTGTGACGATGCATTTTATAGCTAATCCAAGAGGGTTTTTACATTTACGTCACTGAAGAAGTTTCTCAACACATGAAGGAACGCTTTAGCTTAGCAGAAAGATTCAAAGTTCACATTTGTAGATACTGATTTCACTGGACAAAAGGGATACGAAAAGTTGTAATCTGAAAGGTAACAAGTAACTAAAGCCGTCAGACAAATGTAGTGGAGTAAAAAGTACAATATTTTTCACTGAAATGTAGCTGAGTTGAAGTAAAACTTTGCATAAAATGGAAATAGCAAAGTAAAAGTGCTTAAATTGTGCACCTAAGTACAGTCCTTGAGTAAATGTACTTAGTTACATTCCAGCATTAGGGTTTAATCAACTCTCAAAATTGTTGCTGATTAATATTCTGATTAGTCAACTTATCGTTTATTTTTCTTTACAGTATTGCTGAATGATAATGGAATAATATAAAAGATACACAGGAATTTTCATCAGATAACTTGTATAGTAATATTTGGAAATATTCATATATTCATTCAAGAATGATTGGGGTGAGTTTGCATTTTATCAAACAACCAAAGTTGGCCATGCTTTGTCTGTTAAATTGGTAAATGTTGTTGTGCTGTGCATGCAGAGCCTGAATGTACCTCACAAGAAACAAACTGCCGTGTTTCCAAGAACCCAGTCGGACTAAACTGTGTAATATTAGACGGACTTCCCTTTTAGATTAATCATCATGTGAAATGAGAGCCATGAGAGTTTTCCTTCTGTATTGTGCAGCAAAGAAAGTTGCAGCAGGACCTGTTTGAGGTAATTTGCCCTTCTTTAAATTGTGCAACCCGCAACGTTACTTTTGCACAAACGCTCATTGAGATGTCGATGCTGAAACAATATATATAGTGCAGCCCTACTTTACAAATTAAACTGCCACGTTTAATCTTTCACCCGAAGGTCCTCCCTGTTGGCACATCTTCTTCTCTCCCTGCTCCTGGGAGCAGGAAGTGATGTCACAGGGGAGGAGGTGGGCAGGAGGCCCAACTTTGTCCTGATGATGGTGGACGACCTGGGCATCGGTGATGTAGGTTGCTACGGTAATGACACCATCAGGTCAGTCCTAAAAAATTAGATTTATCATGTCAAATCTATGATGTAAATTTATTTCATTGTCTCTGTTTCACGTATTCACACCTGTTCTGTCCCGGTAGGACTCCTAACATAGACAGACTCGCTTCTGAAGGGGTAAAGTTGACTCAGCACCTTGCAGCCGCTCCTCTCTGCACTCCGAGTCGGGCTGCTTTCATGACGGGGCGCTATCCCCTCCGCTCAGGTAACAGATACTCCAGACCAGAACCTATTCACCCGGTGCAAGTAGGAGCATCCTGTTCATATTTGTGCAGCAATGATGGGTTCCATAATGTTTGTTTCATTGTTTTTTTGCACGTGTGTGACAAGGAATGGGCAGTTTCGGCCGTGTGCAGGTGCTGCTGTTCCTCGGAGGTTCAGGGGGGCTGCCGCCCAGTGAGACCACCTTTGCAAAGAGGCTGCAGCAGCAAGGATACACCACCGGCCTAGTGGGTAGGGAAATGTACAAGGAAAGACATTCCTGTGTCTCCTCTGGTTTTTGACTGTCTCTCTGCAGGTAAGTGGCACTTGGGTGTAAACTGTGAACACAGAGGAGACCACTGCCACCACCCGAACCAGCATGGCTTCAGCTACTTCTACGGCCTGCCGTTCACCCTGTTCAATGACTGTGCGCCCGGAGAGGGGAGTGATGTCCTGGCAGACTTTCAGCACGCACTCCGAAATCTCTCAATGATGCTCGGAGTTGGACTTCTCACACTGGTGAGGGTGATTTTGTTGTCAGTGTTGCTTTTACTTCCCTCTCCTTAGAAATGATCACACAAAGGTACATCTGAAAAAGGGGCATATAATATGAGAGAAAGATGGCTGAGCTAGGAATCAATATCAAAAGCAAAACAAAAATGTGTGAGATACACTTGGGTTGCCAGCTGAAATTGGAAGACAAAGAGTTGCTGTGCCGTTCACCCCAAGGCAAAGTAATGAATGTGTAATCACTAAGACACGAGCCACAGGGCTGAAAAAAAGATTGGGAGCAGAGCCTGGCAGCTGCAGTTGTGAAATTCATAGTCATGTCAGCCAGAAACCTGTTTCAGGGGAAAGCAAAGTCATATCGATACTGAAGTACAGCAAAAAAAAATCTTTAAACAAACACTTGCTCTAAAGAGAAAAGATACAGAACTGAGCAGCAGGAAGTTACACATCTATGAAACTATTTTCATGTCCAAGTTTAGATAAGTACGTACAGCATGTTTGTACAAAGGACACAATGTACTACCTGGTGGAAATAATTAACTTAGTAATGGTTTGTGATCCCATCTACTGGTAAAATCATGGAACTGCATTACAATCCAACTGTTAAATCCCAGACCAACTGATTTCACCATTTCCACCACATTTATTAAAGAATATAACATACTGAAAGTAATCATGTCAAATTTTACAAATACAGTTACTACTAAAGGCTCCTTCTTTGATTCCCGTGGAAAAAGTCCCCATACTCCCTTTAGAAAACATGTAATTTTGAGACTTGTTGCGTTTTGGGAATCTTTGTAAACGTTGTGAAACACAGCCTGTAACAAATGTTTAACTATTTGGGCCTGCTTGTCAATTCAGCAAACATTACACATAAAAATATCTGTTTGTTCCAGTGATGTAGGCGTATATATTGCATATAGACTGGGGAAGGGGTATCTGATTACAAGAGGTCACTTGATACACATATAGAAACACATTTAATGCCCAGTGTGAATTCAGGGGCTTAAAGCTGTCCACTTGTGATCGGATCACTCGGGACGGATGGTAATAGCAGGTCTGAATTCTCTCCCAGACACTAATAAGAAGTGTTGTGCTACAATAACATTACATCTCCAATGCAATACCAGTGCAACTGCCCTGCAGTAAATCCTGTACTTGTGGAGATGTGAATGTTAAATACTGGTCTTGTATCAGAGAGATGTTCTGCTCCCAGGAACTTTGCGTCATACTGTATCTACTTTATAGCATAACTACAACTAGCATTTTGTTATAAAGCCCTTTGTTGTAAAATGATAAATAAAAGTGTACCTTGCACCTTGTACAGAAGTGCGCTCAGTCATTGAAAAAAATAATTAATTTCCAAACTGGGTGTGTTCACTTTTCAGGTGTGTGTCCGTGTGTGTGGCCTCTTTGAAGTCAGCCTGTGGCTCCTGGTAGCACTTTTTTTCCTCGCTATCCTGGCAACCGCTGTGTGGTATGTGCCCTTTAAACTCCTGCCGACCTGGAACTGCATCATCATGAGGAACCAAGACGTGATCGAACAACCAATGACATTGGAGACGGTGCCCCAGAGGTTGCTGGGAGAAGCGCAAAATTTTATCAAGAGGTAGGAAAGCAGGACCAGAGTCACGTGTTGTGTTGTGTTTAAACAGCTCAGGCATCACCACCATAAAAGCCCTCTGGGTGGCTTCATCTGTGTGAACAGAGCAGCTTTATTTTACCACATCTGTGGTTTGATCAGTGATTGACTCGACTTGTCTGATACCACACAGACTGTGTGTGAAATAATACTTTAATTGAGCGGTACTCATCTTTCATCACATTCGTGCAGCTGGCTAATTGTTGCTCAGCATTTATGATTTGTTTTATGTTTACGTTTTAAAGAATCCAGCTGGAGTTTGTCTTGAAGTGTTTGCGTTGCGTTTTCCTTTATCATACCTTTTGTAAAACCAACATTGATAGGAAATATTTGAAATGACGCTAATGATTGATGACAGAGTCTCTCATATTACTTCTTCCTGCTATTGTCCTCTCCTCTCCTCCTCAGAAATGCCGATCATCCGTTCCTCCTCTTATTCTCTTTGGCCCATATTCACACGCCACTCTTCAAAACCCCCGCCTTTGCTGGCAAAAGTCGCCACGGTCGCTACGGTGACAACCTAGAAGAAGTGGACTGGATGATCGGTGAGTGAGGACTGTGAAGTCAATATGCTCATATTGGCACACACTGTTAAATGTTATATACTGGCCTGAAGTTTAAAGTAAACTGGGCCTTTGGCTTGCAACATCTCACAGGTACAAACATCCCATCATCGCTGTGGCCACCACGTATACTTAAACTGTTCTGTGCATGTGGCATTTTGAATTTATTGTATATACACTGGGGTCCAAAAGTCTGAGACCAAATTGAAAGTCTCTCAAATTGTCATGTAAACCTGGAAATAATCAGAAAGTTTGAGGATTCAGGAAGTAAATAAGAGAGTCAGATGGTAAATTGTTTTTCTAAGCAAAGAGGGACTTTCTTCACGTCAAATCATGGCTCGACTCCGGTTTCTAAGGTGGCAGTGCATGGGACTCTAAAACACGCTGTATCCAAAGCACAATCAGGCAGTCCCAACATCACCGAACAATCAGGAGATCAATACATCAAGCTTTGTTCCCTGACAGATTAAAAAAAGGAACTTTATCACAGATACAGAATTTGGTTAATAAACAAGTCAAGACTTCAATCAGCAAAAGTCCTGTGAAGAGAAGGCTGTCTTGTAGTTTCTGTCTCAGAGGACGAGTAGAACTTTCTAAATGACTTTTGAGGAGTGAAAAAAACGCTTGGATACCAGAATTTCACAGTGGATGATGAAAAAAATCCTGTTTACTAATAAATCCAAGATAGCAATTTATGACAGTAACAGAAGGGAGAGAGGATGATAGCACAGTGTCGATTCTTACTGGGTTAACATGAGTAATCAGGTTTTGCATGAACTTGTGGAGTCCATGCCAGCTCGAGTGCATGCTGTTATTTCAGCAAAAGGAGGAAATACCAAGTACAAAGATATTCTGAAATTCATGTACATTTTTTAAAGATTCACCTCTTCAACTCTAACGCCATATTTATATGTTTCTAGGTAAAATAACGGAGACGGTGGACTCCCTCGGCCTCGCCAACAACACTCTGATGTACTTTACCTCAGATCACGGTGGACACCTCGAGGATGCTGATTCACTTATTGGCCAGAAAGGAGGCTGGAACAGCATCTATAAAGGTAGATGTCATCTCACACTGTTTTTTATTCTCATTTTAATGCCACCTCTGGTTTTTAAAGCCTCAAAACACTTATAAACTGTAGGTAAAGCGTTATTAACAGCATTGGAAGGTGATTTTTATTGATGGGTTCATCTTTACCGAGCACCCTGTTTCAGTTTAGATCTGTGTTTCTCAAACTTATTCACTGAGTACCAGACTTTACTCCTACCTTACTCGTAGCTTTCCGTTTTGCACCGTTAGCTGCTAACGTTAGCATGTGTTGTGGACTCTTCAGCTTAAGTGTCCATGAACTCTCATTGTTTGTTCACTGTCGTCAACAGTGCTCCTCACTCCTCTTCTTTTTAACCCTTCATTTTACCTCTGCTTACTATCTTTCCATCACAGTTTGAGTTTAGCTCGTAGCTAATCATGGATGACCTGTGCGTGCACAATGTGCATGACTGTGACTATGTCCCAGGCTAAAACAAAAATATTACAGGAAAGGATTGAAGGATTCAATTTATTTTGAATTGCATTTCAGTTTTTAGTACTTTTCTTAATTCAGCAATATTTGTATAGTATTATATCTAATTGAATTAACTTATTTAATTGGAAAAAATACTTCCTCTGCATACCACTAAGGGGAGCTTGTGTACCACCACCACAGTATGAGATTTATGGGTTTAGATAATCTCAGGGTGCTGAAAGTTAAAGCATGTAACTACTACAGTTACAGATCATTGCAATAATTCTGAAAGAGTCTTTAGTTTGTTTAAATGACCATTATACACAGTGCTGATGTAATTTTTACTGCAAAAACAGAATTATTTATGTTTATGTGTGATTTCTCCTTGTTTCTCACCCTATAGGTGGGAAGGCTATGGGTGGCTGGGAGGGGGGGATCAGGGTGCCAGGGATTTTCCGCTGGCCCGGCAGACTGGCACCTGGAAGAGTTGTGGACGAACCCACCAGTCTCATGGACCTGTACCCAACACTGAAATATCTGGCCGAGGACACACAACCAGACAGGTAAAGACTGTCTGATACGGGTGCTTTGTCTCCCCTGAGTTTTATTCCTGGAGAGGTTGAAAAGCTTCTGTTGTTTATTGAATTCAACTGCACAACAAACTATCGTTTACTAACAAAATGAAGGGTGGAAAGACTGTACAATTACTTATTCTAAACTTGAGAATAATAATTAAAGTGTTTTGGTGCCAGATGATTACAGTGCGGACCCAACAGTACTTCATTATCTGTAAACAACCACAGCTTTTGTGTTGGAGGAGGCTGCTGTGCGGACACTGATTTAGCTAATTTAGCTCATATTGATCCTGGCATAACAAGCTTGTGTTCCAAAGACAATCAGTTTTCTTAATACGGTGGTTAAGATATAATAATTGCAATGTGAGATAGTTTATCATAAGATGAACGGTCTGAAGTCTAGAATATCTTTCTGCATGTAGTATTGTGGTTAAACTCTCTCCCTCTTTCCTCTCTTTGTCTAAATTGTATGCCTCTCCCAGACAATTAGATGGTTATAACCTGATGCCACTGTTGGAGCAGAAGACAGAGCGATCAGAGCACGAATTCCTGTTCCACTACTGTGGAATCTACCTGAACGCAGTACGCTGGCACCCACCTGGAAGTAAGTTCACACCTGTAGACACAGAGATGCATTTTTAGCATCTAGGAGAAAAATATTTTTGACCTTTATCAGGTCTGATGAACGGAAAAAGCCACATGTGTAGGTGTGAAACTTATATATATTTATATTCACGTGTTCCCTGGTGTGTTTCCATCCAGGTGACTCCATCTTCAAGGTGCACTTTTTCACTCCCAACTTTTCTCCCCCGGGAGCCGGCGGATGCTACGACACTAAAGTCTGTATGTGCCATGGAGAGCATGTGACGCACCACAACCCACCGCTGCTGTATGACCTTTTCCACGACCCCTCAGAGTCCCGCACACTGACCCCTGACACTGAGCCGCGATACGCTGAAATCCTTGAGCGGACTGCCAAAGCTGTGGAGAGACATGGAAACACCCTCACAGACGTAAAGACGTCCGGTGACACCAACGCAGACGCACCTGGCGTTCAAAGCCAGCTGACATGGGACAAGATTCTGTGGAGACCCTGGCTGCAGCCCTGCTGTGGGACTTTTCCATTCTGTGGCTGCAAAGAGGACACAACACTAATTTAAGGGAAAGATCCACCAGATAATCACATGAAGGTGAAAAATACAGCTTGGGCTTGGTGAAGCTCTTCTGGTATCTGCTGCAGTGTTTTCACATTTTCATAAATAACATGATAATGTACTTTTTGTGGTTGAGCAATCATGATTTTGAAGTGTTCAAAACATTTAAAAAATGTGATATGAAAAGGTTTGGACTGTAGACCAAATGTAAAAACTGTCCTGCTGTGCTTTTTTGGATGTCCAACAAGTCATTCCTCTCATTTAGAACGCTTTGTTTAATCTAACATGTACTGTTATTGTATAAAATTGTAACTAACTTAAAATCAAAACTATTGAAGTGCCCTGTCTGTTCAGGATGGACCAATTGCTTGGCCTCCAAGCAACAATATCATTGACCTGCAGAGCTGTAGAGCCGACACAGTTCGAGACCCGCCATTTGAGAAGTACGCCTTTTAAAAACTGGATCAGCAGCACAGTAATATTACAATAGGCTACCAGTTTCAGACAGTTCATTGAGGGGTTCCCAAAACATGCGTACGTGTAAAACTGTGGATCTTGAACTGCAGTATCTAGTACTACGGCTCCGTAGGTTGTTGTTGTTATCACTGGCAGCTTTCTTGAGAAGCGACTTCACACTCAACATTCAGAAAAAGGTGAAGTCGAGAAGATCAAAAGACAGACAGGCAGAGATTACCTTGTTTACCTCCGTTGGATGAAGTGACCCAAAACTAATTAAAAATATATCAAAAGTGAATAAAGACTGAACAGTGCATTGACTGCACAAAAGCTGTGTTACGTGCATTATTACACTGCACATGTAAAGCAAAAACAGATGTATTGTTACTAAGATGAAGGGAATTCTGTACATGTGTATTATTCATTAAGTAAAGGATGTGTTTTCAGATGGTGCTCTTTTTCTCAACTAACGTAAGAACAGTGCTTTAAAGGCAGTAAAAGAGTTTTCCAAAAACTGCATTTCTGTCTCATCAATGTAATTTTATCTGAATTATTTCCACTAAATTCGAAAATGTCAAACTTTTCCTTTTTGAATTTGTTTTGAGCAGAAAAACAAGAAAATAAACAGTCCTAAATTGCCCAAACTTGAGATTTTAAACCAGGATCTGATCAGAGAACACACGTTTTTCACACTCTGTGGTACAGTATGATTCCCTTTGTGTTTCAGTCACTCTGCTTCCTTCCACACTGACAGTCTCAGGTATCAGGCCTTTAGGGCTTCTGATTTTGAGAAACTTAAATTCATAATTTCAAATTTCTGCTACTTTATAATTCTTCTCCACTACATTTATCTGATAACTTTAGACACTAGTTACTTTGCAGATTCAGATTATTCAGTGTTGATGGGCTGGAACTTGTGACGCGTAACCAGTCAGATAGTGTTGTGGGCGGGATATTGAGTGGTGACTACAGACTGAGAGAGGATGCTGCATCAGAACCAAAGTAACACACTTTTTATTTTTATCAACAATAAGAAACAAAAAACACAGATACAAATAATCAGAAAAATGCTGAATACTGCCTGATAATCGGCCAGAACAATAATCAGTCCATCTTTGCAGCACCACAGTACTTCAATTCAATGCCGATTTGTCACACATTTTACCTTTTAAAAAAGTGGATTCAGATGAAGCATAGTCAGTCAAACATTTCAGTGAAAGAAGGACTGAAAATAGAAATGAATTCCTCAGGATGGAGTTCAGACTGTGTGCCATTAGAGGGCAGAGTCAGACTGTGGTTGGAGGATAGTTAACTGTGCTGTGTGTCACTGTGGGTTGTGTGCTGAGGCGTGAATTATGCTTAAAAATCAGGATTTTCCATATTTTCAGTGGCGAACACTTACATGAGCACAATATTTTGATATTGCTGTAGCATAGTAGAAAATTACATCAGTATTGATCTGCCGGAGGTTTTGGAAAATCCTTTCCCTTGTGTATTTTTTGTTTGTTTTTAACTCTTCAAGTCTTTTTGCTGCTCCATTTCCCTCATGTCTGCCATCTCTCCTCTTATTTTCTTGATTAAAACTCCCAACTATCACTTCTTTCTGCCCTTCCTGATCATCCACGTTACTTTGGTGACAATATAATTTTTTTTTTTTATACCATACAGGGAATTGTCACTGCCCTTCAGGAATGTCAGAGCGGAAGGTCATCAGCAGCACAGCACTGCTCAAGGACACTGAGGCAGGGTGGATGTCGTCCAGCAGGATGTCCCAGTTCGACCACAAGGACACCCTGTGGCTCCACAGATCTTCACTGATAAGAGACCTTAAAGACCGCGTGAGCTTCTCCATCATCAGCGTTATCATCATCGATTATCATCATCATCAACACTCACGCTTGCCTCCCTCCAGCAGTGGCTGGCTGTCAAAACATCAAAGTTTGCTCCGGCACTACAGCCTGTAATTGCTCTGCTTCCTCGCTCCCCTCTTTGTTTCCTCTTCTTCCATCTCCTCAAACTGCTTTCTTCATCTCCTCATCCTTTTGTCCTCCCTTCCTCCTCCTCCTCCTCCTCCTCCTCCTCCTCCTCTCCCTCCAGAAAATTTCACTCGCATCATCTGCGAGGGAGGAGGGGAGTTTCATCATCATCATCATCAACATCAACACAGTAATCGCAGCCATCACGGTCGTAGTATTTACTTCTCTCCCTCCAGCAGAGACCCGTGCATCAAACACTCAGTTCATTACAGTAGCCACTCCATTATATCTCCAACAGTAAATCATGCAGTCGACCATACATAACGACGTTTGGCTGTACATCAAAGTTAATGGTGGCTGGTGGGATAGAACGTTACGGGCTGTACATCATGTCACATGTGCACACGTAATGCTCGTGCACTCACACATGCTCACGGTAGATCATGTTGTTTGGAACAGATCGCCGGTTTTCTGTAAAGGTCAGTGTTTCAGCAGCTGCCATAAAGCATTTTTACAACCCCTCTGTTTGACACACATAAACACATACAGCCTGAATAGATGAGGAATATCGCGTGGCAGCTTAAACATGCTGGAAATAGCTCTCCTGCATCGAGCATGTTCCACCAACGAGAACAGCCGAGAGCGCCTGTTGCATTGTTTTTTGATACAGTCGTGGGTTTGTGCTTATTGTTTTAGATGATGCCAAGAAAGGAGGTCATTACAGACCGGAGAGCGTTAACATTGTCAGTCAGCTGTGGTATCTCTGTTGTGGAAAGCCTGTCTCTGCAATTAGTTTTCACTTCCATTTGAATTCGCTGACAGTGTCGAGCCTGGACAATGTTTGTTGTGTTCGCAACACTTTTGAAGTTTGAATTCTAAAAACAAAAACATTCAGATGCGGGCCAATTAAATGTCAGATACACAGACACACAAACCAGCTTCATCCTGGCCCTGTCTGCTCAGATTACTGTCCTGAACTGCTGCTCAACTTTCGCGCCTGTTCACCTTATGTTGCCTAAAAATAACCACACCATATTTAATATTTTGGGAAACATGCTTATTAGCTTTCTTTTTGAGAGTTGAATGAGAGGAGGGGTATCATCCTCTGGTCTGTGCTGTAAAGGTCCAATGTGGAGGATTTAGGGCGATCTGTCGCCAGAAATTAAATGTAATATTCATAATTATGTTTCCATTAGTGTATTACAACCTGAAACAAAGAATCATTGTGTTTTTGTTTCCTTGAATGAAACAGAGGGAGCGGGTCCTCTTCCATGGAGTTGACGATGATGCACCTCCATGTTTCTACAGTAGCCCAGAGGTCAGTGGCTCGATATAAGTTTTATGCATTTTTAGCGGCCACCATTGGGCAACCCAATTGTTTGCCATGTACATTTTTGCGAACCATGGATATGTTGAGTTCAGGTTTAATTTTCTATCTTCTGCTGAGACAGCGCTGTGCTTATGGACTGGTTAGGTTTAGGATCAAAAAACACCTGATTGGGGTCAGGAAAACATTACGTGTTGACTTAAAAATAAAATGTTTTGGTCGCCACCAACACAGCAAGAGATGTCCCAACTTCTTGTCAAAAATATTAGTTTTTTGTTGGCCAGCAAAATCATCCAGGTCTCCTAGAAAATATCCAGTAGTGGCAAGCTTTCTTGTTGAAATGCAGCAGTCCCTGGTCGAAATTGATTCTGGTGACATTCGGTTCACCAGCTATCAGCTATCCGTTTACCACAAGTGGCTTCCTTTAACTTTCTACATAGGTAAGAAATTACACTCATAGCCAGAGTTTCACCGCTAACTAAAGAATAAAAATGTTGTGTATTTCACAGCTGATCAATAACTGAAATTACTCAAATGGTGAAATACCCCTTTAAACTTTCCTAACAAGCTCTCCTCTTCGAGAGCACGTCCTATGTGTATTTTAATCCCCAGCGGTGTCACCGTGAGAAGACGGGAGGAGATAATTGGAGACCTACAATCACTGTTTGTTGTCAGTGGAAGTGTGGGAAGAAAAGACACTGAAAATCTATTTATATTCATAAAAACGAGGGCAGAGTCTCTGTGGCCGCTCAGTGGCCATATTAGTGTTGTGTTGGGCTGAGGTTTTGTTGAAACCACAGCCGACCTCTGTGGTAAAGCCATCACGTACGATTACGATCTACAGTCCACCGTAGCGTGCACTGTTTGCCCTCTTGTGCCTTTTATTATTTCCTCAAAATTAAAGCTAACATTGTTTGCAGTGGCTTGAGGTGCCCGGGGCTACATGACCAGGGAACTAAACGAAATGTACACAGCTAAATGTTAAAAAGTTGAAACAGGTGGAAAGTTTCCACGGATGTAAGGTTTCTGCAGAAGTCCACTTCTTAATTCTCTAACTTTCCTAACCAACCAGTCCAAGAAAAAAGCTCTGTGAATCTATAAACCCAACTATCTGTTTCTCTTTCTGGCTCATCTATCTTCTGATCTCACCTGCAACGACAGATTGCTGTGGCGAAGCAGCAATTACACACACATTACAAGTCTATTACATTAGGAAGCACAGAAAATGTGTGTGATGGAGAGAGAGAGAGAGTCTGTGTCAGGTTTGTCAATGAATGAGGCTTTCAGAGAGCGGGGCCGGAGGTGTTTACGCTGCTGTTAGTGCCAAATGGATTCATGTGTGTGTGTGTATGTGCGTGCACTATATGTCTTACGTGTCTTACACAGTGCAGAGGAGTGAATGTATTTGCATGCGTGGCTTTATGCTTATTAATATCATAAATGTCAGCTCAGCAGAGGCAGATTTTGGTGTGTGTAGGTATTAGTGTGAGATTATACTGTATGTGTGTGCGTGTTTCCAGCAGCAATCGGCCAAATTGTTACCGTGTGAGATGGGCTCCAGGGGATGAAATGTTGTCGCTGGGGAACTTTCACTACACACACACACACACACACACACACACACACACACACACAGGCACACACACACACACGCAGTAACACTAAGTGCTTCTAAGCCGCTTTCAATCTCTGCATGTCTGTCCTTGTATCTAAATGTAGATGTCACTCTGATCCCTGAGACCGGCAGGTGAGTTGTGCTACACCAGACCATGTAGTGTTTTTTGTGTATTTGTGTCTTTAGTGTGGTACAGTTTCTGTGGTTTTAAGTACGTGTCGTGTTGTGTACCATATGGTGAAAATTACCCCACACAGGGGGCAGCACTTCAGGCAGGGAACAGGGCATGTACACATACACACATCGATATGCACAATGTGCACACATAATCTAAAACCACCAAGCTTAAAGCAGAAATAGACAACTTTTCTACTTTCGCCGTGGTGTTATTGTTAGCAATATGACTAACGCTAGCAGCCTGGCGACTGTCCAAAGAAAAAGACAACCATAAGAATCCTGATTTGACCTAGAAACCCTGATCTCAGTGCAATGAAAAGGCAAAATGAAACACTTGGTTATATTAATGAGTAGGCACGTTCTGTTATTTACTGATCTAGTAGGAAGATTGCCAGTTTTGTCCAGGGAAACACATATCAGTGGGGAAACAGAACAGACTTGACACAACACCTGCAGTCTCCACTTAGTGAATGCCTGTTCATTTTTGTTTGACCTCAATTTCTATCACTCTCCCTCTTCACCATCTTTCCAATGTTGCTGGATAGCAACCAGGCTTTTCACACCCCTCTTCCTGTTTCGGTTGCGCAATGGCACATTGCTTTCAGAGTGGAGGAGGAACCACTGCTCAGCCGCTTAGAGCTGAGTAAAGGGTCAGGTGCAGAGCCTGATTCTCTGGAGACTGAACACCTGGAGTCTGCTCTGATCCGGAACCATTTACCGACGGGAGGAGAGCTCGGAGATTATTTTAAACTTTTGGGATTAAAAATTGGATTTATCTTCACTCCCATTCATTAGCCTGACTGCAGCAGCGATCTGCAGAGGTGACGTCTGCTGTCGGGTGTTTATGTTTTGTAATGTGCTGACAGGAGCTGGAGGGGAAATGTACTTTGTGAGCGTAATGCTACAGAGAGGACAGGGGAGGGGAAAAGAAGAGAAAGAAGCACAGTCTCTGGTGAGTGCTGAATTGCGTAGTGTTGTTACTCGCTAACATTAGCTCAGGCTAGTAATCTGACTGCATGGGGTGGATAAACACTACGTGAGAATAAACACAAATGACACAACTCAACAAAACAACAACAACGGTCTAGTTTGCTTTGGACATTTTAATGCTGAATTCCTACATATTAAAGCAAAAAAGTTGTCAATTGCATGTTTGAACAACATGCACAAGCACACACACACACACACACCAAACACTTTCAGTCATTGCTACAGAGGTGCACACATACGAACACACTTGTGCACATTTACAGTCACAAACCTACACACTACCCCCCGCAAGCTTTAACATCCAGGCTCTCTTTGGTGGCAGGAAGTGTTTAGTGAGGTGTGGTTTGATGAACAACAGATAGCTGAATAACTAGGCTAATGGGACAATTGTAGCCTATCACAAACACACACACACACACACACACACACACACACACACACACACACACACACACACACACACAGGGACTATGCTTACCCTCTCCTCCTGTCCTGCTTCTTAAACTGACAGGATCTGGCTCCGACACTCTCATCTGTTTTTCAGTTTAGCACTCGAGAGGAACAGCCTTCGGGCTTTTCGTTGCCGAGGCGTGCTTTTGATTCAGGGGTGAAAAAGAAGAACACGTGCGGCAAAAGCTGAATTACTCCCGGTTAGTGGGACGTGTCAGGAGCGGTGCGTGTAATTTAGCAGAATTACAGGTTTTCAAAGAGAGACTCACTCCCGCATCTGACACCTCGACCTACATACACACACACACAAACACACTGCGGATGTCAGGTAACATGTAGATCTGGTTCACTGAAAACTACATGTATGGCCTGCATATGTTCACTCATCCGACTTAATGGTTGCAAAACCACTAAGTAGGACGCAAAAGTTCCCAGGGTTTGCATTTTATTCTTCTGTTTTGAGGTAAATAACTCACTTACTTCAGTCTGACATAGATTATGTCAAGAAATACCACATGGTTTGGTGGAACTCTCTCAGGATCACTGAGTGTGGTCATTTTCTGTTTTTTAGGTGCTTTAGGCACAAGTTTAAACACGAACGGCAAAATACCTGTTTTTTTTATACTAAGTAGCAATAACCAAAGCTGTAATTAGTTTAAATCCAGTTGTTTAAACTGGATTTAAACTAAATCCATATGGCTTTCCATGAAAATGTGGCAGAGCAAGAAAGAGAGAAGAAAAGAGGAATAATTCACTGGGCAGCTACGCCACCTTAGGAATTTCACCCCAGGAAATACTTACAGTAATGCTCGGAAATGTGTGACACTAATTATTATTAAGGAAACCCTGTTAACACTGACGGCACACAAGCTCACTTAAGGAGGATAGAATGGATTTTAATTATAGAAATTAAACAAAGAGGAGGAAGTGGAGGTAGCTGCAGGGGAGAAAAAAGGGAACTGATTACCATTTCAAAGAAATCTAATCTGAGAATCTATTGGTCTGTTCTAGTAGGAAGATAAACAAATTCGTTATCACAAAGAAACAAGCTTTTTAATATTACCTCAACAAAGAGAGTGTGCCTCCAAAGCAGGCCAACAAATTCAAATAAATCAACACAGCAGGAAATAAAACACTAACAAAAGAAAACATGGCAAAAACATCTAATTCCCGAGGAAATAAAAGAAAATTTTGTGCAAAAAATATGTAAATACAGCTGATCCATTTCAAAGCTTTTACAACTACAGGACCATATCCTCTATAACTCATCCTGACAGGGGTCTGGGCTGGTGAAGAGCAGAGGGACGGGACACGGAGCAGGAATGAATAATGGAAAAACCGCTGTGATGGTCAGCGAAGGAGGGAGGGGGGATGTGTTATGGAACGAATGATAGTGGGAATAGAGGACGGAGAGTGGAGGCATACTGATGGGAGAAGTGCTTGAGGTGTGACCAACATGATACAGACTGGCTGATGACAAATTGAACATTTTTTTTTCCTCATAGGAGAGAAAGCGAGAGAGCAAAAATATTCTTGGAGAAGGAGCCAAGCCTCTGTGATGCTCTTTCATGTATTGACAGCGAGATGAACAGGTGGTGGAACGGAGAAAAACACTCGTACTGTAATGATCGGGGTAGAAGATAGGAGGAGACGGGCTGAAGCACGGAGGAGAGAAAGAAAATAATTGCGAGACGCTGATCAAAACGTTAAGGGTCTCACTCTAGAGGTGGCGGATAAAAAGTCGAAACAAAAAAGTACCAAGGCAGCAGGAAGAAGAGATGCTTTTGAAGAGACTGACTGAAAAAAGTTTCTCACTCTGAAAGCAGAGGGAAGCTGTAGTGATCCTGTCCAACACGAAGAGAAACAGAGAGGAGAGAGGATCAGGAAGCAAGAGGCAGAGGCAGGTCATACAACTAAAATAAAAACAGGAGAAACAGGATAAACCACTGATTTGTTCACATTTGTACGTGTCATAGTTTATATACAGTATCATATCGACATTTCTACAAAACGTCACATCGCGTTCACGTCACATGTTTATAACCTGACTTTCATATGAGGACGATAAGCAGATGGTGGTGGAAGGCTGCCAAGTCAGTGACCGCAGTTCAAGACTGCGTTTCAACTTTTGTAAGTGTGAAACCACAGGATATTTTTATTCAGGGCAATTTAGTGCCGTGTTTGTGTTGACAAAAACAAGTATTTCAAGCCAAAACACGATCTTTTCTTAACCCTAACCAAGCGATTTTTGTGCCTAAACCTAACCAGAGCAGAAGCACAGTGTTATCCATCCATCCATCGTCCTCCGATTATCTGGGGTCGGGTCGCGGTGGCAGCAGGCCGAGCAGGGTAATCCAGACTTCCCTCTCCCCAGCGACGCTTTCCAGCTCCTCCTGGGAGATCCCAAGCTGTTTCCAGGCCAGATGAGATATACTGTATAATCTCTCCAGCGAGTTCTGGGTCTGGCCCGGGGTCTCCTCCCAGTTGGTCGTGCCTGGAAAACCTCCAAAGGGAGGCGCCTGGTAGGCAGCTTAGTCAGATGGCCGAACCACCTCAACTGGCTCCTTTCAACAAAACCACACAGTAGAATTAAAAAATGGAAGCTGAACAAACGTAAAGTAGCAACATTAAGACATTTTTGGTTTTAACGTTGCAGAAATACACATTGCCAACAATTATTCTGGCTTTTGGGTTAGAAAAATACACTATACATACACTAAACAAACACTTTATTCATGGTTTGGGCCAATTACTGTACTTTTAAAAATACTTTTGTGAAAGGTGTGTTTTACTTAAGTATTTAAATTTTGTGCTACTTTTTACGTGTACTTTGAAGGAAATATACTTTTTTACTCCACTACTTTTCTTTTTGATTAATTCAGTCACCTGTTACTTTGCAGATTCTGATTAATTAAGACAAAATATAATCAACAAATAGATTATGATGTTGTAAGGTAAGATTACTGACAGGTTTCTGTGGGTTGGGGTAGGGAAGTTGGAGAAATAAAATTTAAATCAGACTGCATGTTCTTTCATTCCCTCATTCTTTGGATGCCCTAATTTATGAACTACAGCTATAAAATATTTCTGTGAGAGCGAAACCCCTAAAATACTTCAACCATTCTTTTATCGATGCAGACTCAGAGGAGAACCATGATGGTCTCCTTGGCAGCAGTTAAACCTGAAAATGTAACTACAACTGGGACACTGTGTAAAACATAAATGAAGCAGAATGCGATAATTTGCTATTCCTTCGGGAGCAACAAAAGTTCAGGAAAGTTGTGTTATGCTCAGGAACATTTCGTAAAACTGTCAGTAAGCACAGTTTCGTTAAATGATTGCATTCTGGGTTTTTTTATACTTAAAACTACAAGTTTGGTGTATCAGGGTGTAGTTAAAGACAAGACATTCAGAAATGGGGCATAATAATAATTCTGCATAATAAATACTTCCTGCTTTTAGTAATGCTGTTGTATTTCTGCTTTTATGTTTCTACTTCTGATTAAATAAAAGATCTGAGGGCCGTCAGCCTTTTATTTCCAGGCAGAGGGAAATCTTAATGCTGCTGCATCAATAATATTGTAGACAATAGGGTCCGATGTTGCAACCCTGTGGCAATAGTTGAAGGTAGACTCTTTCAGTGTTACACTTCTGTGTGCACAGCGAGATCTATAAATAAGTGTTTTTGTCTATTTTGGTGGAGAGGACCTTGCCTGTCCCCACTCATGCCTTCCCAGAAGAGTTGAGGATGTAGTGTCTTGCCCACAGTTTCAGAATGGGATGGTCAAAAAGTGCATGCTGTATCGGTGTAATGTTTGGGTGCCCGTTTAATTTAGGTAATGTATCACAGACGTGTGGGTCACTCTGTTGAGGAAAAATAAAAGAAGGGAAGGAGAGAAGGGATAGACATTTCATCTTGAAGGAGAAAGAGAGATGACAGGAGAGACTGAAGGAGAGGTGGCGTTCTAGAGAGATGGCTGAAGACTGATAGAAGTATTTGTCATCACCGGGAGAGATGAGAAGAGGAGAGTAAGACGAACCCAGGGATGAGCGAGAGAGAGACAGAGCGAAGGAGAGAGGAGAAGGGACACGAAGAGAGATGGAGAGGGGTTCAGGGGGCATAATAATGACAAAATGACAAGAGGATGATCGAAGCATGGGTCATGTTTACCCACAGGAGAGGCAGAGTGAGAGAGATGGCGGAGAGTCTGGAGGCGGAGAGGCGACAGCAGACTGAAGGGTCACTCTGTTTACGGGGAGAAGGAGAGATTGAGGGATATTGATGTGAGGAGGGAGGAGAGAGATGAGGAGAGACAGCTTGGGATGGAGAGAGAGCCTCTGGCTCTGAAAAGAGAAAGGGATGACGAGGCCAAGGAGGGACAGAAATGATGAGAGCCTGAGAGGAGGGGGAAACAGTCACAGAGGGAAGAGATGAAGGGAAGAAAAGAGGAAAACAGAGAGAGAGAGAGAAGCTGAAATCCAGTGAGAATATAGACTCCACTGCACAGAGGCACTTCTTTGATGCCCTGGAAAAATGCAGGAGAGATGAGGGGTCCACTCTGCAGCAAATGTACTAGTTTTTATCCAGATGAGGGAGTCTACAGGGAGGGAAGGAAGAAGAGACCGAGAAGCATGAGTGATTTATCAGTGTGTTAGGTACAGACGGAGGGAGAGAGGTGGTTGTTAGAGAAGGCTCTGTCCGGAGATCAGAAAGAAAGAGATGACGGCATCTGTAAAAGATGGGCCTCGAATGTGAATGAAGAGAAGACCAAGATCAGGGTCGTCCAGAAAAAGCTTGGACCTGGTCCACATGCAGAAGTATACTTACTTACTTACTTACTTACAGGGCCGGATTGAATGGTCAGGTTAGCCAAGGCTTTTTGGGGGGCCCTATACCCACATTTCGATTTTTGGTAAACAAACAAAATTACTTAAATACCACCTAATCATTATAATACTCATTAATTTTGTTAAATATATATTTAATCTTATCTATTTATATTTCAGTATTCATTCGCAATTGGTTAACTTATGTTGTGCATATCCAAAAATGAATAAATAAATATTGAAATAAAGTTTTCAACTGGAGATTCTTTAAGATTTTCATACTTTTCATTATTTTAAAATGTACGTTTAACATTATGTAAAGTAAGCAGATAGTTTCTTCTCTGTCCGGGCCCCCTAGTTTTTGGTTTTGTTAGTTCCTGTTTTATTTTATAAGTTCTCTCCTCCTGTTTTACTTTTTACTTCTTGCCTTTGTCCTTTTCCTGCCTTTTTCCTAGTCGCCTGTGTTTCATTTGTTAATGAGTCCCTGTCTAAGCTATGTCAGGTCGTCTGTTTTGTTTTCCTCACGTCAGTCCTGCCTGTGTTTCCAGTGTTTCTTCGATTTGTACTTTATTTAGCTTTAATATTTTTGTAGTTATTTATTCTCAGATTTGCCCCTGCCTACTCCTTCTGTTTTTGCTGACGGCGTTTTGTGCTTGAATTTTGGTTTACAGCTTTGTTTTAATAAAGCTTGCTGTTTGTTCCTCACCCTGCCTGCCTCCTGAGTGTCTTGCGTTTTGGTCCGAACTATTTTTGTATACGTAAACATTTCCTCTCTCAGCTCTAAGTCGCATTTCCACATCTACAGTACAAGAAAAACTGAAGGTAAACCTACAGGGGATCTGTGGAACAACACTGTGTTGTGATGGACGCTGGTTGTTAGATTATGCCAGTGGACATTTTTAAGCTAACGTCAGCTATTGTTGCTCACTGAGACAAGGCACTTGAGAGTGTGCATAAAGTCACATCCTTTGGACTGTCCCTGCAAAGTCCTTCACAAACAAATCTACAAAATCATCCACAGGCTTGTATAGGCCACCAACAGAGACGAGGAGGGTCTCATGTTTTACGTCACGTTACAATCCGCTCACATACGGCCAATAAAAAAAAGTGATTTATACGTGTTGTTGATACAAATTGTTACGAAAGGCCCCTTTAAAAGTTATGTCGAACTGAACTGAAAACAGCAGGTGGCAGATGGGATGGGAACTATGACGAGATGTCAAAATCTGTCCATGAGAGTACAGAAAAACAATTCAGACGGACTGTCAGTTCTGCCAACAGTAAGACAGACGGGGAAACAAACCCAAATACCAGAGTCAAAATGAAACTAAATTCAACACTTGCTTACAATTACATTATATTGTTAAACCGGCTCACTTAACATAAATCTTCTTTTTGTTTGTTTCTTGCATTCTAAGTTACATTCATGCCGCAACCGCTGCCCAACATGCTTTAGCAATATTTTCTTTTTCATTTTGGTGTTGCAAGAAAAAGGCATATTTCAATTTGGAAAAGGAAATGAGCGAGGGAGATGAAGTGTCAGAGGGGTGACTCCTTGCCTGCAGAGAGAGAGTGATGGCTGAGCGAGAAACACATGAGTGAGGGAGACGACGGCAGAGAAAATGCTGAGTCACTCCGTTTGGGAGGAAAATGGTGGTAATGAGCGATGGTGGGGCAGCCAGGAGTGGGTGAGAATAGATAAAGGAGGCGAAGGGCGGAAAACGAGGGGAAAAGGGGGGAACGGAGAGATGCAGGGAGAGAGGAGTGAGGGAAGAGAGGAGAATAGTTAAGAGGGAGTGGTGGGACTGAGGTCATACTTTTGTTGGCATTAGACATATGTAGGTCATCCCTCTCTCTCTCCCCTCAGACGATTTCAAAGCACACCTGTTTCTGACTGGTAATGACAACATGTTGGAATGTGCCTCCAGTGTGTGTATGTGTGTGGCATGTTTAGTAGCGATACAACAATTCCTCCAAACTACAGTAAACAAAGAAATAGTTTGTCTTGTTTTCATCTCATGCCCCCATCGACTGGACACTGTTGTCAATTCCAAAACCTTTAAAATGAGATCACATTTTGGCGGTGTGTCTTGTTTCGGTGTTCAATTTCATCTCTCAATACTGACTCCTGACCTCTGACTTCTCTCAATTCTACTGAAGGCGTTAATCTTTTTTAAAGATGGTCATGAATATATACAGCCATTCTTTAAAAAAAATGGCTCAGCAGTTTCCTGAAACAGCTGGGCACTGTAGTTTTTTCGCAAATGTTACTCAAACAAGAGTGAATAGTGCATTTGTTGGGGACTACTTTTAGTTGCGGATTAATATACATTTGTGGAGCAACGTTTGACAGAAAAACTACAGTGCCCATGTTCATTATAATGAAGGAAGATGTCTCATAGTGCAATAGCGTGACTCAATGTGTATTAAATTTTGTGTTCTGTAATTATGTATTTAGTTTTATTGACAGCAATCGGTGGCACAGAAGAATAAGCTTTTTGCCTCTAATATAGACAATTCTTATTATCAATTCAACGACTAACGACAAATTCAGTGTCCTTAATGACTCTGTAAGGACACACCCACCCTCCCCTCCAGTTAGTTAGAACTGAAGAAACCTTTTGGTGAAACGTCTTCAAGAAACTGAAACAAGTCCAGTTGCCTACGATACAGCGCTAAGAATTAACATGACCTGGATGACTGAGAACCTTCATCAACATGATCAATTCAATGCTTTTGTTGGGCCAAATTATCCAAATGCTCAATCCACATAGAAATGTAGAGAGTCCATATTTAGAAACGGTGCCTTCAAACGAGCCGTCAGGACTTCCGTATGGTTCTGATGTCACAACTACACAGTCACCGCCCTCAGCAATGGCCCCAGCCCAGCTGTGGTAGTAAAACACTGACTGAGCTGATGTGGAAACCCAGTGGGTGGGTTCCTACATGTTAGTTTGTCAGCTTGTTTGTTTGTTGATTGTACCTTGCTGATGTGGTTTTATCTCAAAATGGTTTGCATGAACAGTATCACGAGAATCTAAGCGAAATATGGCATGACTATACACTTAAATGAATCGGCCTATTTGTTGTGTTAGCTGTGTTTGTATTGTTTGGTGAACCAGCCAAATGTGGTGGTTCGGGAAAGGTTATGGACAGATTATGGTCATGATTAAAAGAAGAAACACTTGGTTAAGAATAATGAAAACACAGTTTATAACATTTTATGTTTTACCCTGTCTGCTGCTGCACATACAGTATGAGCAGGAGAGGCAGCGCAGCAGTAAGTGCATGTGGGTGCGAGAGATATAATAAAAGACTGCAAATTAAAGAGTGTGTGCTTGTATGTGTGTGTTTGAAAGAATAACAACAACAGAGGGTGTGAAGCTGAACAAAGAGAAAAGAAGCCACTATGGTCTATAGTTTAGAGTGTCCTGCAAGTCAGCAGCTATATGCCGGCACTTCATTAAACATAACCCATGGAGGCATTCTCACTGTTCGCTGAATACTGACCGGGCCAAGAAACAATTCAACAATATCCATGACTTTTCTTGGGCTTGTGTTCCAGGTGTCTTTCATGCATTAGCTTTACGTAAGTGTGTCCCCCTGTTGGACCTCCCTCTCGTGCCAAAATGTGTGACTGACTTCCTCTTGGCCTGATTCAAATGGGCTCTTTGTTAAATGAACAGATAGTATTATCAGGGCAATGAGCCTAAATGACATAATCTTTTACAGTCTCGTAGTTATGATACCCTTCAGCTTGCTATATCTCTGACGCCGGCGTGGAGAAATTCAAACCCAATAGTCGGACACAGAAGGGTGGTGCCACAGTGATCTGTCACCCTCGTTTAAACTAGATAAACTTCATCAGGGTGGAGGGTGCCAGTAGTGTTCATTCATTTAGCTGTTAGTGACAACAGGAAAATTGATGCAGCGCATTGAACATTTTTCTTCCAAAACTTTGTGTCAAGGAGAAAACAATTAACCCTCAACATACTATAAAACTGTTTATATGCTATTTAGTCCTGTATGACACAAAGCCACTTGTAAAATATTCTCTCTACAGCCAATGCGATGTCAAGCATGTTTGATAGCTAAGCTAAATTACATGAAACAATATCAGAATAAGTACAAATAAATATTTTGCTGATGTTTTTAAAAATGCACACATACAGAAGGTGCTTAAATAATTGCAATCCATGACTCACAGTAAGCGGAAAGCTCCTGCTGCACTGCTTTCTGTGAGACACTCAGGCATGTTGCACCTCTGATCAGCTGATTGAAAACACCTGCCTCACTACATCACTGGAGAGTGGCTGGAAGAGTTTAGATTCTAAGTTGGACTGGCATTCAAAGTTGTGTAAGGCTAAATCTCTTTAGTCTACAGTAATGTGAAAAATGTAAACATAGAAAAAATGATGCCCTGTAGTGCTGTGCAGTGCGGTCTTATTGACATGATGTCAGATAACAGCATCTCTGGAAACAGGAAAAGTTTATTTCTCTTGGAGAAAAAAGTCAGAAATTCCTCTCTTACTTTTGTTTTTAGAGTCAACACATTAAAGTATACTTTCTAAAATAGCTAAAAACATGGACAAAGTTGAAAAGTTTCCATTCATTTCAATAATATGAACTGATTTTGTTTTCAACATCATTGCATAAATACCTTTTTAAGTGAGCTGTTTATTTGGAAAATATCAAGATGCTTTTCTTCAGGAAGCTGTAAGCAGAACTGGGTCTCTTTTTTCTGGCAAGAAATCTGGCAACTCTCACCAAGGTCAACATTTAACTTTAAAACACTGACACAGGCAGAGTGTCACTAACTGTGTGAGTCACTTAACTCATGGTGCAAAAATGTCTTTTACCACAGAGTAAACGTAATTAGAAACATTTGTAAAGAATAACACATCTAATGATCTAACGAGTGCATAACAGGTGGCACAGTTTGGCTTATGGCTACAATATATATTTCATATATGTTGAAAACTTATATATTTCTCTCAATTCAACATATAGACATTTTGTATGTTATAAAACCTATATCTCACTCTCATGTATGTCATATATTACATTTCTGGGGAGAATGTCCATGTATTTGATACAATGTTTTTAAAAAAACCTTTATATTGTAAGAAATTTAACAGGTTTGAGTTTTATCGAAGCACATGAATCTCTCCTCAGTGCAAGGATGGTGTTTACAGTATATGAGATATGGTGTATATGCATTAAGTAAATGTGTTTGCAAACCCCCTTTTCTGGTAAAAATAACCATGATGTTACATGTCATTTGACTGGTCCTGGGAGAGACCTGGCAGTTTGAGTTTCCTTTCCAGCTCTTTAATCTTTGTTTCTCACCTCTCACAAAGTCCCAGCATCACTCAATAAAGTTACTCAGAAGTTTGAGGTTTGAAGTTTTTTATATATATATCACCTGTGCAGACAATCCCACTCCCTTTATTGCCTCACTCAGACTATAAGGAAAATGCATGAATCAATCGCTTTTTTATTTCATGTTTCATTTTTTCACCTGAAAGGAAATGATGATCTTTGCAACGCAGACAACCACAAGACTGGAGGAGAGGGAAGGCCTTTTTGTGCCATTGTCACTTGTCACAACAACAGATTGCAGAAGCAGCCTGGGGAATATTTTGAACAACAGAGCTCTTTTCAGTTGTGTTGCAACTAAGAAGTGTGACATAACTCAGAAAAAAAAAAAAAAAATCCATCATGCTCTTTTTGTTTCTCACTGTAGGCATAATAGTATCTCATTATTACAATAGACGCATCATAATGACTTGTCCCACATACACTGCTGCGCTTCTTGTGGTTTAATTTCCAGTCTCAGATCTCCACTAACAAACAGAAGAAGCGAGTGTTGGTGTTGGTGGTCAGAGGTTAAAGGGTGCACTCTGGTCATCGTCCAGATGACAAGATAACTGTGTCACGGTGGATCCTAAGGCCAGAGTATACGTTTTGAATTTTCCCAACTTGAAATGTTTAGGAACGCTTGATCTGCCCAGCATATTGAAGTCGGCAGCAGCCAGTGAATCTGAATCACTTTGGTAAGTAGAGTTGGCAGGCTGACTCCTCTGTTTGTCTGTCTGTCTAAATATGAGCCGAGTGCTTCAGGGGATATTTCCACTCCTCTCTCCTCCTTTTCACTCTTTTTTGGGTCTTGCTGTCCTTATCCCCACTCTCATCCCCCTTCCTCTTTTTCACTTTCTTGTCCTTCTTCTGTTCAGTGATCCTTTCTTACGTCAATTCTTCCTTTTGTTCTCATCTGTCCTTAATCTCTGCGTGAGATGCCCTAGCTGAGGTTATTTTATTCTTCAAGAAGCGCGGCTATTTCTGAGGTGACCTGAAAAGGCATCATCAACATGACAGCAACATAATACACATTTCCTTTAGGTTAGTTTGAATTTGAGAAGAGGATTAGCTCATGGTTAAAGTTTGGCAGCGTCGTACTAATGAGTTGAACCCCTTTGATTACATATGGTTCACATCAGGCCTGTATATAATCCTCTGAATTGAAGTTGTATTTCTATAAGTCAGATGAAGGTAACGGTTTACGGTGTGTTTGGAGAGGGCAAGATGAGAAATTCTGACGGTCACTTAACACGTTCACTTGCACACCATGATCGTAAACATCATCCTTTGCCCTTTCCCCGTACTCACATGCTGAACACAAACATGTGGCTCTTTCACACATGACATCACACTGATTGCACACACACACACACACATAAACACCACACACACACACAGACACCACCCACCAGTCGTGAGTTGAGTCAGTACCCCTCAGGACTGCTGACTCAAAAGCCTCTCCTGTTAAATCTCTGATGGCACTGTTTGCACTCCCTTTACCCTGCCACACACACACACACACACACACACACACACACACACACATGCACACACACAGCAAATGTTAATGTGCCCAGATTAATCTCCCCATGCACACAATCACAGAGTGACATGCACACACGTACTAAAGCATGCTTGAATTCACCCTCACACTTACGTATTAAGCACACACTCAACACTTGCTCAAATTCACGCATGAGCAAACACACACACACACACACACACATCTGTGCACAAAGACACATTGATCTGATCATGTCTTCGACTTGCACAGCGCAGTGGGCAAGATTTTCGCATTAATGTGGTAAACAGTATTGTTTGCAGCTCTAGTACTGATCCAAAGTGTGTTTGTTTTTTTGTACTTCTTTTCAGGGTTTTCCAGCCCTGCTTCAGTGGTGGAGAGCCCAGACTGAGGATTTTCAGGGAATTTTATTCAGCTTCACTTGGTTTTATTTGATTGTCATTGGAATTTTACACACATTTCTGGTCCCTTGATGATCAATCCTACTGACTTTAATGATCCTTGACTTTTCCTCTAGTGCCAGCATGACCTTGACATTCATAGTATCGACAGCTGTTGGATAGACATTCATGTTTCCTTCAGGGTGAATTCTATTACCTTTTGGTGATCCCTGAAAGGGGCACTATGTGGTTTACGAGAGTTTGTAAAATACGACAGTTTGTTCATTTAGTTTGTTTAAACATGAAGCTCAATCAATTAAGATCAATCAATGTCTCGTCTGATTAAAATTTCTTCCCCAAAACTACACAGTGTAAAGCTGTTTTAAGCGTTGTAGTCATTGTAACTAACAGTCCCCTCCCTCGTCTCTATGTATGTCACACTTACACTACTCCTTTCTTTTTGTTCGAGGCAGCTCCCTTTGCCTCTTTCTTCAAGTGTTTTTCATCGCTTGGCCTGTTTGAAAGCATAAGCTGTCACGCGGAGCGCTGAAATATGTAGCATAAACAGGAGCAAATATAGAGTTATTTAACCACGCGGCCACCTTTGGATGTGTAAGTGCAGTTCTGTTGTGTCAGTGTGCAGGTGTAATTTCGCAAGCAATATGGCCAGAGCAGAGAGGATGGCCTCTGGCTCATTAGTTGCAAGTTCAAGATGACTGTTTGCTGTAGGAGCCTGTGTTTTCTTGTTTTAATAGAGGCAGCTGCTTAAGCTGTATGTCTCGGTTAAGTTAGCTGTCAACGTTAGCGGCCAAAAGTCTGGACAGCTGCTACCTGTCAGGTAATGTATCGTTGGTTTCTGTTTATGGTCAGATCATCAGGTCCCAACATGGCGCCAGGCCACTTAAAAGTTCACAAAGCAACGTTTGTGTACATGCGTTGCTGTTTAAATGCTGTTGTGTACGTGCATTTCTTGCATCTAATAGTTTGTGCTACACAAATCATTTTAATGGCTTCGTGCTGGTGTCATTTCTGCTTTCATGTTTCCTTCAGTTCTTATTGGCAAATGCATCTGAAATGAAAGTGTTTATCAAATGTAGCTGAAAACCTTTGAACATCTGAGTCTGAGAACGTCACATCACACAGGGGAACGCGCGGCTCTTCAGTGCGGCTCTGCGAACAAGAGAGTCAGAAACAACTTGGGGCGCACTAAAAGTGTCTGCAGTCATGAACTGAGCGTGAGTGTTTTCTGTTTTGATGGCATCAGTGTTTCTGTGTCGAGGATTAAAACTGTTCTTTTGCACGCAATGTGGAAAGGATCTCATATGCATCGCCAACAGCAGATTGTTTTGCTTTGGATTTATATGATAAAATAATATACACACAACACACTTGTGAAAATATACTTAAAGAAACACAGATAACCAAAACAAAGATCACAGATTCCATAGAGTGTGTGACATGGATGTGAGGACCCTGACCGCGCTCCTACACAAATTCACATGCAGAAACACACACAAACATAAACATTTAATCTGCGTTCTTGATCAAGTCCAGAAAGTTTACTCACACGAGGCCACTTTCTTTCTCTTTTCTGTAATCAACTTTTCATTGAACTTGTCACATGAAAACTGTCGTACACAAGGTCCCACAGACAAGAATTCTTATATATATAAACAGCATTTAACACAAGCTATTTACATACTATATACACATTATATCAATGCAAGAAAAAATGGGTTACAAACATAGTGGATGCCCCAATTTATGAACTACTGCTCAATATCCCTAAAATAATTCAACCATTATTTTATGGTTAAAAATGTGTGCGTTTCTCCGCCTCTCTCTACCTGCACCTCATCCCCTCGTTAGTTTAGTTTGTATTTAAGTCCAGTCTTTAGTTCTGTCTTTGTCAAGTAATCTGTGGTGTCCCTCGATCCTGCTGTTCAGTCAAACCTGTTCCCGTTTATTTTTAATTAAGGTTATGCAACTGATCTTCCAGCCTGTAGTCTCTTGCGTGAAAATATTACAACATGGGCACAAGAAAACCATTGTCAACACAGTTTGTTTATTATTATATTCTGCTTTTACTTACGGAGTCATCACTGAATAAAAATAAGGTGGGCTGCTTTGGAAATGGGAATTCCAGGATATTTTCAAGACACTTAGTCAGCTTAGACCAAAGATTAGATACAGAGGGGCATTCCCAGAAAACCTGGAGGTGCAGTATGCACCAACAGCATTCTGACTACATTTGGTACAGTTTAGACTATTTGTGAGCTTTATTTTTGTCACATTTATGCAAAAATGGGCCCAAACGCAAGACACGCACAAAAGTAGACAGGTAAATGGACTAAGAGCCAACTTTAATGCTGGTAACGTCCAAAATCCAACAAACAAAAGGGGTAGGCAACAAAAAGGCAAGCAAAGGAAAAGCGATACAAAAACCAGAAAACCACGAGGAACAAATCAGGAACACAGGGAACACAGGAGGACCAGGGAGCAGGCACAGGAGCACAGGAGACGGGGATAAAATAGACACAAAAGGATATAACAACAAAATAAAACAGGATATACTGACCGCGTCTGTATGGTGTGGCCTGTAAATGTATGCACAAACTCACAGTGAATGAGCTGACGTGCTGTTTTCTTTTCATGAGATAAATATCAATCCAAACTGTGTCCCAGACAAGTTCAAGGTCCTGTCCCTCAAAGTCATGTTTCCAAGATTCGGTAATCCCCAAAGTTTTAAGAAGCAACTTTCATTATTTTCACATTTCACGCTAATTAAAATTTTTGGCAAAGATAATCCTTCTTGTACTTCAGCATCCTTCCTCAGCATTAAACACGCTGTAGAAAAAGATGCGACACTGCAGATCACACTCTGGCTTCAGCTACAACCAGCTGCAGGCTTCCTTTAGGTTATTCTATGTGCCATAAGATCCATAAGTCACTGCTTTTCTGCAAGTCACTGCAGAAGAGACTGTCAGCTCAACGCCACTGGTGTTAAAGTATTGTAACATTTAAGCTAGAACAGACTCAAGGGGGTGAAGGTATATTTAGTATATCTGGTGCTCTCTCCATAAGTCATTGTGCAGTGAGGAGAACCGCTTCAGTGACTTTAATATAAATGTAGGCTGCGACAGAGACAAGGGAATAAGAAGACATCACCACTAACTGGGGATTGATATTATCCTGCCTTTATTGTGAGTCTGAAATGGCAGTCTTTCCATTTCCTCTTGTCGATGCTCTTTCTCTTAACTCCCTCCTTCTGTTTCTCTCCCTTTTATTCCATCTCCCACCCTGCCTCCCGCCCTCCGAAGAAGATAAAATTGAGATTACATTAGCAAGACCTCCTTTCGTGTCTCTCAGAGGAGGAGAGCATAATTACTGTGCCTGGGCCTTCGCCAGAGTCCCTCAGCTCTTCTTGTGTTTTAAGAAACCTAATTTTCACAGCTGCACCGACACGCTTGAGTTAAAAAAAATATATGAAAATGTTTTCAGGAAATCTTAGAAAATTAACTGATGTATAGACGGTATTATAAGTGTTTTACATGTTATAACAGCAGAGGTATATGAGGAGTCCCCTAATCTTTAGATACACTCATTCATTCCTCTGTTTAAGTGTTTTGAAGTGTAACTTTAACAAGACACTTTTTACCCCTTTTAATGCTAAATCTAGGTGGGAAAAATACAGTTAAAGGACTGGTGTGAAGGATTAAGGGGGGTCTTTTGGCAGAAATTAAATATAATATTTATAATTATGTTTTTATTAGTGTATAATCAACTGAAACTGAGATTCGCTGTGTTTTTGTTACCTAAGAATGAGTCTTTTATGTCTCCAAAGGGAGCACGTCTTCTTCCAAAGAGATGTTTCTACAGCAGCCAAAAATGGACAAACCAAACTTGTCAAAACAACAAGCCTGAGGTGGCACTGGTGGTGCATCTTTATTTATTTGGACTGATACATCAGTGGCCTTCAAACTCTTCACATCGAGCTGTCAAATTATGATAATTAATCAATTGATCTAATCTGTAAAAGTATAACAATTAATTTAATTTGTTTATTGACCTTCAGTGACTGGGACAAGTGTGTTGCCACATACCACAGCATATACAGCCTTAGCTTATTTCCAATGCCCATCTGTAGAGGAGGATTTACTTAAAGGCACCTTACAATTCCCCTTGTTACTGAGTCAAGAGGAGACTGATTATGTAGGTATTTATAGATCTGGGCTATACACGGCGACAGAGGTGGCAAAGGTACACACATTCTTTCCTCCTGTTGAAGAACAGATACTTGTGTAAAAAGAAGACTGGCAAAAGTAGAAGTACTGGTTCAACTTCTTTACTCAAGTAAAAGTCAGAAAGTACAGTCTCTGAAATGTACTCAAAGCATAAAAGTAAAAAGTATAAAGCATCCCTCAGAAAGACATTTCTACCGCCTATTTCTGTGCAAAGCTAACTATACTTCACATCATATTTGTCATGGTTTGAGTTTTTGGTTTAGTTATTTCCTGTTTTATTTTGTAGTTCTCTCCTAATGTGTCATTTTTCACTTTCCAGTTCCTCCCTTTGTCTGTTTTCCCACCATTGTTCTGTGTACACCTGTATCTCATTAGTAAATCACCTCCTGTGTATTTAAGCCAGTATTTTCCCCTCACTCTTCATCGGTTCGTCTGTTTTGCTCCTGTGTTTTGACTGTCTGCCTTTGCTTCAATGGACTTTACTCTGCTTGCTTTTGTTACTTGCCTTTTGTATTTTGGTTTTTGGACCATCAACTCTCATTAAAGCTCACTTTTGCCTGTCTCCGTATCTGCATTTCAGTCTTCACCACTTTGCAACCGTGACGGTACGAACCAACCAACAAACATGGACCCAGCAGACACAGGTGTACACTTAAAAAGGACAGGAAAACAGACAAAGGGAGGAAGGGGGAAGTGAAAGATTACACATGATGAGAGAACCACAAAGTAAAACAGAAACCATGACACTATTGATATAATTCAAAGACTATCAAACTTAAAAGCAGAATCAGTAGGATTTGTTCGAGCTATTCGTAAACACACCAGAAAGATAGCTATTGTTGAGTCTCAGTCTCTTCTGATGTTGGTAAAATAATTGATAATTCCCCTCAAATGCACTATTTAAAGAAAGGAGCCTAAAGTAAGGAGCCTATTTTAAAAATGTAAGGAGTAGGAAGTATACAATAACTCAAATCAGAGTGTATGAAACTCTGGTCAAGACTTTTTGAGAAAATCCCTTTGATTTCATGACACTTGGATGTGCTTTATTTGGACTGTAAACTCTGTGATACAAGCCTCGTGCCTCCCTCAGACTGTGTATTATTATGGCTTCCTGATACTAACCAGCTCTCTCTCTCTCTCTCTCTGTGTCGTGGCGTCTTTTATTGCTCCCTCACTGAGCTTTTCACTTTCATCTTTTATTATGGTTTCGTCTCCTCGTAGATATTCATTTCTCTTACTCTCTCTCTTATCTCTGTATCTTTGACTCTCTCTCTCACACACACGTGCACATAAAACACACAGACATTGGGTGTAGGGATATATCCTCCCTAATGAGATACAACAATATCTTGAACCAGCTCACACACATAAAAACACACACACACATAGAGAGAGAGAGAGAGAGAGAGAGAGGGAGTATGAGACATGCCCTCAGAGCTCTGCAGCTTGTGATAATGTCTGTCTCTTCCAATTAGGCACTTCTATCTCTGTAATGTTTTCCACACTCCTTGCCCTCTTTTTCCTCTTCAGTCTGTCCCTTTTCCCCCTCCTCTCTTTCTCATTTATTCTCTCTCTCTAAGCCCCCGCTATCAGCCTGTAACCTGTCTCTGACACAAAACAGATGTCTCTCCATCCCCTCCGTCCTCCTCTCTATCTCTTCCTGCTCCTTCGCCTGTCTTTCCTTTTACCTCTCCTTCACCTGCCTTCGGTTCTCAGCGCTATATTTCCTTTCTCTCTGCCCTTTTTCTCACTGCCTTCTGTCTGATTTCGTCTCACATTTTTCTGTGTCTCCGGGATAGCATCAGCAGCGTAATGATTTCCAGAGGACAAAGCGCTCAGACGAACTTCTGCATGACACACTTTGACAGAAAAGTCATTCGTGAACAAACAAACTCTCAATGCTGCTAGTCTGCCACTTGACTGTAACTCCGTGTTCCACTTTTTGATCGCCTTCTTTCATTCCTTCTCTCTCTGCGTTTGTTTTTCATTCATTCAAACGCTGATTGATCAGACATCTAACTCAATTAAAGAATAATTTACCCCTCCTGTCTGTGTCTTCGCTCCAGAGAGATGAGCACATACATCCCTTTATCCATCTACCCCGCAGCCATCTGTCCCTGTCCACAATTCTCCGCTCAGATCGTTCCAACGTTATTGTTTTCTGCTCAAGAATCCTCAAACCAGACTCTTGAGCATCTTAAAAATCAGCCCTGTTTGCTTCACATGTAGCAAACTTACATCTGCCTATTTATTGCTTTGTTAATCCTCTCTGAGCTCGCGTGTTTATTCACACACTCCAATAATCTTTTCCATCCCGGATCACCTGAGGCGAGATCACCTGCTTCAAAACCCTGAGAACCTCATTATCTCTACCACCTGATGAGTTTGTGTCAGTGTGTGTCTGTTTGTTGTAGAGTTTGTGTTTGTGTGTCTGTGTGTGTGTTCCGTCATCACAAAAAGAGCGGTCATCCCCCAGCTGCTCCACAATTTATGTCTATAATTACAGGGTACATGTTGAGGAAAGTGTTCCACTAAACCAAGAGTGTTTGTGCCTGTATGTGTTTGCATCCCGGGGTGTTCTGCACAATTTCAAACGATATGACACTTTCAATTACTAAAATCAGCAGTTCTTCAGCCATGAATCAACCCGAAACTGTGTTGCAGGCTTGTTTCTCAGTGCTCTCACTCAACACAAGAGCATGAGTTTGTTTTAATGGGCCCGGCTCCCAGTGTGACACTGAATTTATTCAATCTGGTGAAAGTTGAAGGGTTTCTCTTCGAAATCGCTGACTTATAGCGGCAATAGGAACACTCCCCTCTGCAATATTCCCATGCACTCTCCCCTCCATAAATCCAGGAATTCCTGTCTGACTCATTCAGTTAAGTTTATTGCAGAGGCACATTGTTGAGGTCTTTCACAGGGCTGGGATTTCCCAGATGCACCTCACCATGTTTCCTCATTGTCACTCAAAAGGAGAATAGGCGGACTTTGTGTGACACTTGATAAATGGCCAAAAAATACTCCTACAGCTGAGCCTTTTGTGGTAAATAACATAGCAAACATGCCACGGATCAAACTCACATGTAAGGCTATAACAATGTAATAGATAACCAACGACAATAGGAACCAGCTGAACACCTATCATTTCAATGTCTCATACAGTGGCCACTAATAATGTAAGAAACACGAAAGGCCCCCTCTAGAGCCAGCGTTTGATTTGTCCGCTCTCCATGGAAGTTGACCCTCTCCCTTGATATAAAAGTCTCATTCTCAGATAGCAAAAACACAACGATTCTTATTTTCAGCTGATTATAAACTTATGACAACATAATTATACAAATTAGATTAGATTTATGTTCCTAATTACTTACTTATGATCTTCCACACTGGATGTTTTAAATATCCAGAAATAAAATTCAATGGAGCTACTGTAAACCCACTGCTCCTTAGTAGTGGATGTTGAGCGTTTAGAGATAATTTGTTCGAAGCCATTATTTCCTACCAGTAACAACGTTAACTCCATGCATCTCCTGTGCTCTTTTGCCTGTTCCCCAAGGTATTGATTTGTTCCTTGTGGTTTTCTGGTTTGCGCATCATTTAGTTTTTGTTTGTTTTCCCTTGGACTTCCTGTTGCCTGCCTTTGTGTTGCTTGGACTTTGTATTTTGTATTTTGTATTTTGCACCGTGATTTCAGTTTACATCATTAACGCTTGCTTTTTGTTTTTTCATCCTGCCTGCCTGTTTGTCCACCTTTGGGTCTCATTTTGCAAACTGTGACAGCATGCTGGGAAAACATACTGTATGTTTGATGTATTATAATGCATTTTAAATAATACATCTTGAATAGTGCAACTTTAGGACTTTAGCTCAACCACACTTTTAACAGGTAATGGTATCCATGTTGTTATGTGTTGTACAATATTCGATTAAAAGACACTGCAAGTGAGGGTGTGACGTCCCACAATATGTATGTCTTGTTTTCTTTGGAGAAAACTATTTTGCATGTTTACTTGTTGTTTATTTTTGTTCCAGTTTCATTAACGTAGGCACTTCTGAGTTGCTCTTTGGGGCCAAAACATCAACCGATGTTCATGTTCCAGAATTAGTTTGGAGGGCTGAAAACAGTCTGTAGCTCTCTGTTGAGCAGATGCATCATTATCTGTTGGCCCTCTGAGGTTTTTTGTCAGGTTTGTATTTTTCCATGAGCCTTTTGGGAGTCTCCATTGAGGTGCATTAAAAAAAAGGAGTAAAGCAGTAATTAATTAAAGGAATAAATAAAGCAAAGCACTCCAAGTTTGGTGATTGAGTGAAGCTAAGCTGCCACCTTGGGATGTCCTAGTCAAAAATATACACAGAGATCAAAGATGAAAACAGCAGAAAGACTCTGTATTTTGCAATAAATTCAAACACGGTATATCCTCTAACACGGATGCTGCATTTGTACAAACAGCTCTTCCCAAAGAATATTCATCTGTCATCCATGGTTTAACTGTGACTTTTGTTCTCTGCACCTGGGCAACACTTGCAGGTCTGAACGCAAAGTGGTGCACAGTAACTGGGCCCCTGCATGTGTGCATGAGTGTGTGTGCATGAGTGTGTGTGTGTGTGTGTGTGTGTGTGTGTGTGTGAGCATCCTGCAGTGATCCAGTTTCCCGTCCCAGTAAAGTAGGCCAGCCAGTTAGCCCATGAGTCAGCCTTTTCTCCTGAGAAAGGCGACTCCCTCACATGACAGCATCAATAACAGCTGACCAACACACCCTACCAGGCAGACACACACACACACACACACACACACACACACACACACACACACACACACACACACACAAATACAGTAGATGGACGCACGGACACACACACCCACAGCTGACCAGCAGTATTTTGTGATGGATACCGTAACCGTTTGTCTCCCCTGGTGTAAAAACGTTATGCTGAGGTCATTCGCTCTCAGATGAATTTGTATTAATGCTGACATGAACCGTGTTGAACTCAGTGATACAGAACCGAGCTTTGTTCTGGTTGTGATTGGATTAACGGCCGATTTGGTAACATCTGCAAGACCTAACTGGATGAAATATTGACACATTACTCCTAAAGACTAAACACAATTAAACCACTATTAGAGAAAACTGGGATGCTGAATCAATATAGATACAAGGCCCCAGTTTCATAAAAGCAGAATTAAAAGCTCATTAAAGATTTAACATTCCTGAGTGTGTATTTAAAATGTATTCAAAGAGTATTTTGCCTTTTTGTGGATTAAATGGGATCGAGCTGAGTAACTCTGAGGATAAGTGGCCTCAGTTCTTGCTAAGCTGTTGTTGAAGACTGATTATGGGGGTGGGCTGGATGAGTTATTCCTCAGCTGGATACAGATAAATCCTGAACATGTCAGTGCTTAACAGCTTTCATCTTTGTAATTTTTGCCAGTGCTAATAAAAATAACAGATTTTTCCAAAGTTTTCTGCTCTGTAATGGTGTTTTTTTTCCAACTCAACATTAAACTCATTGAAAAATCAATTAAGATAGATCAACTATGCGATGAAGACACAGCAGGCTGGTCAGTCTTCCTGAGGATTTTATTTTGACCCAACAGAAACACATGCCAAATAAAACTGGACTTGAATTTGAAGTAATTTTTACGCTAGCATGAGCTGCTAATGGGTTTAAGCACTGGTGTAAACACCAGTGAAGTATGTGCAATGAGATGTGTTTTGATTGTATGTTGCTGATGGAGATGGTTTGCATTGAGTCTTTCTTCATTCTACTTCTTTCAAAACATCTTCGAACAGCTGGTGAAAAAGCACAACTGTAAGCCCTGAATGATGATGGTGTGTGCGTGAATGTCTGTATATTACTTTTCTTGGGGAGGCACATGTTTATCGGTCTGGGTACTTAATGTGCACATGCACATGTGGTTAATGTTGCATCTTAAACATCTGTGTTTCCATTAAGTCAGGTCTATGAAATCTATACGGCAACAGCTGAGTGAAGCCTTGGTTACGATATACTGTAGAAGTGCAGATACATATAATTGCAGACTGAAACTGCCAAAGTCAAAAATGAATAAAGAAATACATAACTGGCTTAATAAATTAATTAATATGCAATTAAATGCACCAAAACATAATATCAATAAGTTTGAGACTAGAAACAGTATGATATTGGGTTGTCCTTTAAGGTCTGTTTGTTTATTCACTCTGGAAAACAAAGACAGGTTGTTTATTTAGTTTAAAGTACACCTTTATTTAATGTATTTTATGTTTCCCTCTTTACAATGTTTAAACACCTTTTTATTTCCACAAACTTATTTATTTCTGTATTTTCTTTTAACATTACTTTATCAATTTCTGTTTCATTACTAAGAAATTATTAAATAAAATGGAAGATTTAATGGCAAAGTGAACAAATAGGTGAACTAATACAAAGGTAAACAATTGCAAAAGCAAATTCAAACAGAAAACTTGATGTTGTCAAATCATTTAAGGTTTTTAACTTTTGGGATTAAAAAGTGGATTTTTCTTCACTCCTGTTTATCAACCTGACTGCAGCAGCAACAGGCTGAAGTGTCGGGTGATGTTCTGTGCTATGTTCAGTTATGTTGACTGCTGACTGGAGCTGGAGGGGAAATGCAATTTAATTCATGAAAGTAACGTTACAAAGAGGATAGGGGGAAAGAGGAGAAAGACAGGGAGTCTGGTGAGCGTTAAATTGGTGTGTCTACTAACGTTCTTATGGCTGATGTAAAGTGAAGTGATCTGGCTGTTTGGGATGGATAAACACTGTGTGAGTAACCAAAATAAACCCCTAATGATCACTTCGCTTATTGTGACTACACCATTAAACAACCACTACTGCTGATGAAAATCTATCTGATGTGGCTCAGGCACAAATGTTCCCAGACAAGGTAATGTTTTAAAGTTTTATTCACCTTAACTTTAGTCTCATTCGCCAGCTTCCCTATTCCAGAATAGTGACAGGCAACCAAATAAAACGCTCTGTTACTTTGAGTAAACTTGTGGATTTCTCTGGTTTGAACATTGCTGTGTCAGTTTTTGACAATTTTGTACAGAATCCCAACACATTATTTCTTTATTGCCTAATTTTTTTTAACTTTCATTTTTGTGCATTTAATAGCTTATTAATTGAGCCATTTATTTGTTGTTCTATTTGTTTTGGGGATTTTGGCAGTTTCAGTCCTCCATAACAGTATACCTCCCCCCACACACTCCAGCTTAATGTGTCTACTTCCATCAGCTCATTACTGCACAGTTTGATCTTCACTAATATACATTTTGATGAGAGCAGTCATCCTGCTTTGTTGATAAATGCAAGAAAAGTGAGTCATACCTACACGGGCGAATATAGATTTAAATATTTTTATTGTATGTAGACAGACACGAGTGAAAAAACAGATAAACTGAGTACATTAAACTCAGAACTGATGTAGTCGATGTAATGTAAAAAAAAATAAACCCTTCATGAAACCATAGGGGGAAGACGTCATGTGCAAAGCGTTTCCATAGCGCTCGTTCATGCAGAAATAATTTTCCAATCATTTCCAGTTATATAATCATTATTACTGTGAAATGAAAAACTTCAGACCTTTTTAATATTTTCATATCGTTAGTATTTCCGTTAGAGCTGCAAAATAGAAAAAATACATTGGGAAACACACTCATGATGGGCGAATCTAATGAGGCGTCAAGGCGTCAAAATGTCTTTCTCACTCTAAAGTGTATTGTTGTTCTAAAGCAACATTAAAGACGTGAAAGTAATGAAGCTGTCTGAGGCCTCTCAGTGGGAGGCGGAAAATACTTTCACAGTATAAATTACATCAGTGAACTTAGGTAAGACAATGATTACGTTACTCATTACAATTTCAGCAGATAATCAGCTGCAGAGTACATTTCGAAATGAATCTTCCACCTGAGTGCATGTGGTTCACAGGAGAATATAAATGAGTTCCTTTCCTGTCTCCAGTAAACTCTCAGTAAAATACACAAGGTTGCGTCGGCTGTTTTCTATTTAAACACACATAGAAAATCAGCGGACACTAAACCAGATGACTAGCTGTTGTCTTTCTTTTCTCTGTGATACAAACATGAAAGCTGGGTGGACCGTGACATGTGTCTTGTTGATATGCCAGATTTATCTGCCGTGACTAATCTGTAGTGACACAATTGATGTGAATATGTAAAATGTGAGCAGATGTCGCTGCAATGTGTGTTTTGTATTACAAAGTGTTCAGGTAGAGCAGGTTTGATTTTTCAATCCTACAATGTATTCTAATATTATTCAACATACCTGTACTAATCCTGACAGTGACAGGGCTGATGCATTAATGCTGGATCAATTTTTGATGACTTGTGATCATTAAAGTTTATTGTAGGTGAGATTAATGGCACAGAAGGAATCATTTATGTGCACAAGACAGCTTTGGCAATGTTGATATTGTTTGAGGAGATGATGCATATATGACATCAGAACTGGTTTCAGTTGAGAACCGGTTCCAAACTGTCTGATCCATCTGATTGTGTGATCGTATGCCTCCGAGCTTTTCATTTCCTTTCATTGATGCCTGAATGTTTCTCTGACAGTTGCGCATTGCAAAGCAATGATATCAAACTTATGTATCTACACTGCTGGAAACTTGCTACAAGAAGTCATGGCAGAGAGGAGGAAGCTTCTAAAGCCTCAAAGCTTCGAAGGCAATAAAACAACATTCATGCTTAAAGGTGTCATTTTTCTAAGGAAAGGATTCAATTCAAAGGTAGCTCCAAAACTATAGGGGGCAGCATAAACCCTATCTGCTGGACTCTACTTTCTTTGACTGTAGCTACTAGCTGCCATGTTAGCTGCCGTTAGCAGGTTGCTGAGTAAGCCTTGGAGCTAAGTGCTGACGGGAGTCTGCCCACACTGCAACCTTAGATGACGGGGGTGTCACTGCAGGCAATGGGGCTCTGTCAACCAGCCTCCTAGTGAACACGGTTCGACACCAGACTGGGACTGACACGGCCTCTAAGACCAAATTATGCCAGTTTGAAGACAGGCGATACAGTACAGAGGTGATTTACAGCAGCTCTGATCAGGACTATAACTCTGGGCAGGGGTGCCCCCAGAATTTTTTTATAATGGGGCCAGAAGGGGCCACCGAAAATCTTGGGGTGGCCATTGGGCATTGACAGACGGTCAAAATTTGCTGGGAGAGAGGATTTATTTCCACCAAACCAGAAGTGATTGTGGAAACACAAACCAAGACTTTATCTTACAAATTGCTTATTTAAAACCTGTGCAAGCCTACTTTTTTTCACCACTCCGAAATTTCTTGAAAATTAATCAAGAATCAATTAGGAGAGCGATAAAGATTTGTGCCAGTAAGCACAAGAAAATCTTATCAATTCCCACCAACAGACTTGCTTAAATTACAATATTTGTTGTCCCTGTAGTTGTGGCTATTGCTGCTAGTCCAATCTAGCCATTTTTACCTATTCTGCAATCTTTTAATGTCTAGGGCTGAAGTGAAAAACGTCCATGTGATGCTCTTTAATAGTCAGTTCCTTGCTTTTAAGTTTTACTGCTCAAAAATGAAGCATTAGCAATAATTCATTGTCCTAAAAGGCATCACCAGCATGGAGCTGTAAAATCGGTGTGCCACAATGGATGGGAATGCTCCAACATTATTAAAGAGATAATTCAAAACATGAAAAGCCTTCACATAAAACAACTGGCCTCGTGAAGAGTCGAGCACAAGACAGAGCTCTGATGTTGCTCCTCTGCACTACATTTCCCACTGGATATTCAAACCAAGCAAAACTGCCAAAATGAATGGGTGGTGCATGGGAATGATTTTAATTAGCACTGCCTTTCATCTGTGAACTTCACATCAATAAGCTCCAGCTTTGCAATGTATGATATTTTTTTTTGTTTGTTTGTTTGTTTTTTAAACATTTCAGTAACTTGGCAACTGTTCGCTAACTGACTGGTCTTAGCCTCAAGGGCTGACGATAGTCCCGGGCTGTGTCCTACTTACATGTTTGCACTTTATTTCCAACTGAGTGTGCAGTGCTGTATGTTCACATCACAAAATAATGAAATATATCTATACGAAAAAGAAACAACCTCCCATGCAGGCTTAAATTTCTCTGGCTTTGAGTTGACACTATTGCCTAACAGTGCAATGCAACACAGTATTGTAGATGTAGAGGAGTTTCACAACTGGGGAGAACATGACATCTCTGCTGACAGCTCAGAAGACAAAAACAATCAGCAATTAATGCTTTTTTAAATTAAAGAATACATTCAATATGAAAATCATTAACTTCTCATCTTCATTTCAATGGAAAGTTGGGTGACGTTTGGTTGGCCACAGAACATTTCTGGAGCTTCACAGCAAAACAGCGTTTCAGCATCCTCCTAAACCAGCCATTCTCACTTTAAGAATGACACGGCCCATTTTGAAATTTGCAAAACTTCTGGGGCTCACCTAACTTTTATTCACAACTCTGATCAACACACAAGACCTTTTATTTCATAAACAGAACAATTCTGTGAACGTGAACCTAAGGCAATGGCAAATTAATAACCCATCCACATACACGTAACACGTAACTTGCATATCTTACAACACATGCAGTTAATTCCCCGTCACTGACGTTAAATAAGTTACGTTCCCATGATGTGTTGAAGTCTGTTCCCCAGTCAAATAATGTTTCCCCTCTGTTAGTATTGTGTTTCCTGCAATGCCACCTAATGGTGCAAGTTTAGGTCGGTAGATGACACATATTACTGAGAAATACAATAATGGATATAAAAATAGGTCAGATAAGTGAAGAATAACAGGTATTTTAACTCCTCTGTTTTATCAGTTCTGATTATCTTTTAATATATACATTATCATACACATTTATTTTGACTCTCTTCGGACAGTCAGCTGTAAGTCAGCGGTCTGGAGCTGTTCATGGAGGAGCTGCTGGTTATCAGTATTTTTGTTAGCGGTTACTTTAGTAGCAAGTAAAGCCATCTGTCCAGAGTTGCTCCAGGCAGAGCAGCCCGAGGGCAGCAGAGGGAAACCAGCAAGTATTTTCTCTTTAAATCGTGACCCAGTTTCACCCGAACCACTGAATTAAGTTTTAGAGGTGGGTTTTTCATACAAGTTATACATTTTAATTTTTTGGACAGTAATCTGCGAGGTCCGGTCACGAGTAACACACTCTGGAGATATTCTTCCTTTTAATCACCCATGGCAGCGTCATTAAATAAAGAAAGTGTTGTAAAATTAATATACTCCCCTGAGTGCAGGATGAGTCATCAGCAATTTTATGTCTCCAGGAAAGCACAAAACAGCTGTTTTTGCCATTGTTGGGCCTGATACCGGCAATAGGTGAGATATGGAGCAAGACATTTATGAAATAATACTTCAACAGCAATTTTGACTTCAGACTTTAAACCCTTTATAAAGCCAAGGCTTTACTGTAGCTGCTAAACCAAAAGCATCAGCTGAAGTGGGTCCCACAGCTCAACCATGTGTCAAGGGTGTAAATATTGTCTTGAGATCAATTTGGGATCTCAGGGCTGGCGGAAACTTGCATTACGCCAGATGACTATGGAGCCGTTTTCTGCTTATCTTTCCCCATCTGCTTCTGTTGCTTAGGAGAGTGCTGTAACGCTGTTTTACTGTGAAGCTCCAGAAATGATTCGTGGAAACTTCACCTGAACTTCCATCGGCATGGGGTTGAGTAGATAATGACTCAATTTTCATTTTTGGGTGAACTGTTCCTTTAAGCATTTTTAAAAGCTATATCTGATGCTTTGTGATTTACATCTCCACAGTGGCAGTTTTGCTTGATGTCCATGGTTGCTGACATTTCTTTGTTCCATACTTACGGCCAAAACAGATTGTTTTTACATGGCACTTCTGATTAAGTTTAAAGTATTTAGTGGACTAACTGAGTACATAATGTAAACAGCACTAGGCAGGTGTGATCGCAGGGCGGTGCGCAGAGTTTCTCTGCAGGCTGCTGTGAGTTTTATTGCATTTCCCAGAGAGAGGAATATGATGTCATCAACATGTGTCTCATCTACAGTTAAGACCCCATTTCCTGGTTTGACAGCTGAGCCATGGATAAAGAGTTTCTGTTCTCATAATAAACTCAAGGAAAAGTGTCCTTCCTCACCCTCCCACTCCCACTAGGTGTTTTCTTTTCACACTCTGACTCTAAAAACACTCACACAAGCACTCACACTGTGTCTGTGACACAGCTGTTGACATTTCAGAAAGTAAACACACTTTTAATTATTTTCGAATCTTTTATTTATAAAATGAAGCAGTTGAAAATATTGCAAGCATTCATTATGAATAGAGAGACACCAAACATACATAATAATATTTAATAATTTCTCCTTTTATGACAAAAGAGTCTTTACAAGACAAATAATTTAAGGATAAAAGGAAAACATCGAAGAGGAGAGGAAACATGGTAAGTATGACGTGCTGGCTTTGTGCACAAGCTTAGGGCAGGCTCTCGAACCACACGCACGTTTATACAGTCTTTAATATCAAAACAATCACAGAGATTTGTACCAGATCTCATTCCGCCCCAGTAATGCTGTGAGAATGTGAGATCCAGTCAATGGTGGTCGAACAACACTTGTCATGGGTTTGAAATAAGTCACGAGGAGAGAAAACAGGATTAAACAGTCCTGGAGGAGCTGGTGTTAAGTTGAATCATACTGCTGAAGCCCTTCATCATCATCTCTGCAGATTTAATGTAACATGTAGGCAGTATTATGCAAACAAGGCAGCTAAATTACATTACTATTTGCTACATATGTACCACAACAACAAAATCCAACCTTTCTGTAAAACTTAAAAATTAAGTTAAGCAAATCAAAAATTAAATATAGCATTTCAACAGTTAATAAGATAAATATCAAGCTGATATTTTGTATTTTGGAAAGTCCCAATTTGCAACATTTGAAAATGAATGTGCTTGTAGACATCTGTGAAGCTGTGATGCTATGATGTATCTAAAATATTCAGTGACCCAGTCAGTAAAACACTGCATGTTAATTTGTATTGTATTGTGTTGTATTGTTCAGTGTTAGTGGATGAATACATAAAGTACTGGAGTAAAGCAGTTAGACCAAGTAAAACGTGCTTGTCAACATGAAATTCTTCAATTTTATGTGCACAGTGATAGAAGAAGGATCATACAATCCCGAAGGCTGCTTGTTTTTTTCCACATCTTTTTTTATGGAGTGTGAAATTATCTTTTTCTATATTGCCCATACCTACATTTTAAGTGACATCCCAAAATCAAAAATTGATATTTTTCCAGTGTCATGGTTTGAGTTTTTAGTTTAGTTATTTCCTGTTTTATTTTGTAGTTCTCTCCTCATGTGTCAAGTTTTGCTTTTCACTTCCTCCCTTTGTCCTTTCCCTGCCTTTTTTTCCTGTTCAACTGTGTTTCATTTGTTAATTATTCCCTGTCTGTTTTACTCTTCGTCAGTCGGCTGTTTTCTCCTCATGTTCCTTGCATTACTTGTGTTCCTGCCTGTGTTCCCAGCACTTCTTTGGTTTGTACTTTAATTAGTTTATGTATTTTTGTTCTTCTTTAATTATTCAATTTGATGCTTGTTTCTTCTGTTTTTGTTGCCAGCTTTTTATTTGACTGCTTTTTGTATTTTGTATTTTGAAACTTCTCACAATGAGGTCTGTGAGAGGAAGGTAATAGGAAAAATATATTATTTTAAATCTGGGGGTGAACTGTCACTTTAACACTTGGCAGGGAAACAAAACCAGTGTTGCAAAAACATTTTGTAGTTTGCTTCATTTTTTTCCCCTGAAACTTAAACCATAAATATGCTGTGCATTTCATTCGACCTCCTTGGTCATCATTTCATTATGGGTTTTGGGCGCTGAGACAGACAGCAAGGCACAACTTTTTAAGATGACACCACCAGCTACATAAAACAAGCCTCCTTTAACAGAAAAAATGGGCTGCAGCAAATCTTGCCCCTCCTGATACAAAAATCATTTCAGTATTGAAAGTCACAAATTACAAATATGAAACATATATCTGTATATAAGAAGAGTCTTTTCTGAGATTCAACAGTTCTCGTGCACGTAGCCTTGCAGTTCCTTTGGGCATGTGGGACACACAGTGTGACCAGCAGAGGAGTTCATTCACCAGTTTCAGAAGACTGGTGGAGTCTCCATCTTCCTGCTGCATGTGTGTGTGTGTTTGTGTGTGTGTGGGTGTGTGTGTGTGCGTGTGTGTGTGTGTGTTTGTGTGCTTGTGTATTTCTTTCACCCGTTATATAACATGCAGGTAGGTCGCCTTGGTGTCCACTCCTATTACGTTTTTGGCGGTGCATCTGTAAAATCCTGTGTCCCTACTTGTCGGGTTCTGTATCACCAAGGAACCCTGAGGACTAAGGTAGCGGTTGCCATAGATACGAGCCTGACCCATCACCCTCAGCTGTGTCAGGTCTGGTGTTTCCCAGGTAACTGTCGCCTTGGGTGTTGCTATGGTCAGGCACGGCAGCTCCACAGCAACCCCAGGTCGTGTGTAGGTCACCGGGGAGGGGCCCTTTGTGATGCGAGGGGGGTAGGCGATGACGATGACGGGAACCGTGACCACTGAAACTGAAGAGGACTCGTAGCTGGTGGATCTGCAGGTGTAGGTGCCGCGGTCGAACACGGAGGCCTGTTGCACTGTTAGCGTTCCATCCTCTTGGACAAAGCATCGGCCCGAGTCGCCACTCTCACCCCTGGATAGTGACTTGCCACTGGGCATGGTCCATGAGAGAGAGCCCTGGGTTTGAGAACCGGGGCAAGACAGGCGAAGGGTCTCTCCGTTAATGATGCTCACCAGGGGAGCTGTTCTGGTGCTCACTACTGGCTCTGAGACAGGACCAGTTGAGCGAGGTGGAGGGCCAACTGGAAGCAGAGGTGCAGCAGGTAAAGACGGGCCTCTGTGTGGAGGCTTTGGAGTAACTGGGAGTCTTGGCAACCCCAGCCTTGAGCTCAAGGATTGAGCTGGACCCAGTGAGGCTCCTGAGCGAGGCGTCACAATCAAACCAGCACTTTCCTGCACAGGCTTCTCCACCCTGTTTGGAGTTCTGGCCTCCACCTTCTGTTGCTCAGTGATCTCCAGCTCCACCTGTATCCTCGTCTCTCCTCTCTCACCTCTAGCCACACATACCAGGGTCCCGCTATCACTCATCCGCACGCCTCGCAGCTCTAAAGAGCCGTTTCGGTGCACAGTTAGTCGGCTGCCGTAATAAGGAGCTGGCAGCACACCATTACCAGGCAGGAGCCAGGCCAGGCGAGGGGGAGGGGAGCCTTGGGAGGGGCACGGCAAAAGAACAGTTTGGCCTTTCAGTGCTTGCTGCTTCACTGTAGTTACCAAAGCCACAACTGTGTTAGAAGAGTTTTTAGTACCTGTGTTCCCAGCAGCTATACCCGCACTACCACTGTTCCTGCTGTTAACACTGGTCACTCCTATACTGAACCCATTCCCTCCATTATTAGACACACTGCTGTTAAATACTCCAACATTTCTAGAAATAGCACTAATCCTGCCACTATCTCGAGCATCAGCTTTTCCTGTAATCACTTCATTATTATTAGTCCCAGGATTCCTGTCTGCACTATCTCCTCTGTGACTGTTACCCACACTGTTATGGCTACTCAAAATGCCAGGTCCATTTCTATTAATCCCAGTGTTATCTGCTGTAATGCCTATATTCCTACTCAACCCAGTGCTGATTCCACTGCTACCAAATTGAGTTGTAACTCCACTGACAGGCCTGTTGAATCCATTATGACTATCACTCCTCAGGGCGGGATTAAAGCCACCGGTTGCTATGCTAACGCCAGTGTTTGGTACAAAGTTTCTTATCCTGCCATTATTATCACTATAGCCGTTAATGCTGCTATTATTGCTCTTGCTTGTGATTCCATTGGTAAATCCATTCTGGATTATCCCTGCATTATTAATGTTGTCCCCAGATCTACTGCTTTGAACACTGCCAGGCCCAGTGTCGGTACTCCAACTTCTTCCTCCCTCCACCTCCAGGCCCACCACAATGCTCCTCCCCCCGGCTAAGTTGCTCGCTCGGCACGTATACTTTCCTGTGTCGATCTTTTGAGCCATGCGCACCTCCAGGGTTCCGCCCGAGACCACCACAACCCTCTCTGAGTAAAATCCAGATCCCAAACTTCGTGGGATGACACGGTTTGTCGGGGAGAACCATGTCACCATCGGGGCGGGATCTCCCGTGGCCTGACAGCGGATTGTGGCAGTCATCCCCTGGCGCACTTTGACGACGTGGTAGCTTCTGTCATCACTGAACGTTGGCGGAGATGTCGTCATGACCTTTACTTTAACCTTAAAGGATTGAATTTGAATAGAGGAATCAATTAATGACTGAATTCATTTGTATTTTTCGTTATTTTATGTGTAATGATCGAATAAGTCTTACCTTCATGGTGTCTTGACCTCCTTGATTCTCAGCGTAACACGTATACTCTCCCTCTTCTCCCATACCCACTGCTGGAACCAGTAGCGTCCCATTGTCAAACACAGTCAGCCTTCGTGCTCGCCCTCCTCTTTCTTCCCCCTGCAACACGCTGTTCACCATGGTTCCATCTGGCAGGCTCCAACGGACAGCTGGGTCAGGCAGTCCTGATGCCTGGCAGTCCACCTGCAGGGAAAAGGATCGTTATTGCTATCATTTTGAAGTTTTTGTGGCTTGTATTTTTATGAAAACAACTCTTCTCTGTGGCAGGAGGAGCGATCGCACTGACCTGTATATTTAGACTTTTTTAAGGATATCCTTAAAAAGAAACTCACAGCATAAAACACTGCAAAGATTTAGATGCAGCCAAAAAAATACCATTTAAAGCTCATAAATGTTTAAATCAAATTTAAAATGAAGGGCAACAAATTCCCTCAGTAATATTATGTCCTCTTTCTTGCATTTCACCCTGCTTGACATTATTTTTCATTGAGCTGTTAAATATTCATGTGTGAAGTCGCCTGAAGGCCGCTGTTGATGATTCATAACAGATCTGACAGGTATTTCTTTTCTTTTTGAGTCAAAAAATATCAAGCACTTTCTGACCAAAAAAACAACCAGACACAGCTTGAAGCTGTTGCAATTTCTGGCACAACACCCAGCGATGGAAGACACCCATTCCCTCAACGAAAAAATAAGGCTCTTAAAACTCAACTGTGGAGATGAAGAGAGATGGACTGTTTTAAGATTTTTGTCGGGGTTCATGGAGAATAATGCCTGCACATAAGATGTATGAGATTGGTATCTTAATTACGGTACTAAATTAACTCAATAATTGCTGTTATCTGTTTCTAGAGCTTTTCTTTTAGTTTTAAATGAGACATATTATGCTTTTACATTTACATTTACAAGTCCACACCAACAGAAGCTCCTCTCTCCCACAGTAAACACTGTGCCTGAAACGCCTCATCAGCAGTCCTGCCTTTAATTCTGTGACTTTGTGACATCACACTACATCACAGTGTCACACATTGGCATAATTTATGACTTGCAGCTAGTTTGGCACGTAAGACTTGATTTAGCACAGCTGCTCTGTTGTTGTTGTTGTTCGTGGTGCTGGCTCAGGTGTGTGTGAGCTGACCAATACAATCAGACTGGGTATTCAGGAGGGGCCTTAAAGAGACAGGAGCTAAAACAGAGCGTTTCAGACAGAAGGGGAATACAGTGCTGCTGGACAGGACAATATGAGAAAACAGATGTGTTTTTAAAACATTAAAGTATGTAAATCTATTCTAGTAGTAACCCAAAATAAAGTTATGAACCTGATAATGAGCAGAATATGTCTCCTTTACATACTTTTTCAAGCAAAGGTGTCAAACATTTGACTTTTGCTGCTTTTCTTTGTTATCTCTTGTCTGACAACGTCACTTTTAGACTGTGGGAAATGTGTTTTGACATTTATAGACTAATAAATAATGAATCAGATAATTGTGAAAATAGTCAAAAGATTAAACTGTAATGAAAATGATCGTTTGTCCTATGTTCTATGTGTGTCTTAAATAAACATCATTGGACAATAGGCCAAGACATGAAGGGACAAAATGATTCCTCATAACTCACCTTCAGTGGTTTGCCAAACATCACCATCTGATTGATTGGCTGCTTGGGTTCGATCTTTGCAGGTTTAGTAGCCACAGAGACGCGCAGGAGGCGGTAATCATCTGCCACCTTGTTGCGTGCGATGCAGAGGTAGTCTCCTGCATCCTTCTCTGTTACTGCCTGAACTGACAGGCTGCCGTTAGGATGCACCTTCAGACGTTGGTCAAAACTTAAAAAGGGAAGACAAACATGCCAATCACCTTCGATAGACAAATACAATAAGAGGTATAAATATGCAACCAACAAAATTTAAGTGATCTCATTTTCCTGTACCTGAAGTTCATGTCAACCAGTTTCCTGTTGGGGGTTCTCCAAATGATGATGGGTGCTGGGTTGCCAGTTACAGAGCACTGGAGCTGCAAAACCCCCCCGTAATGGACAGTGGTAATGGAGGGTGAAGTAGAGACAATACGGGCTTTACTAAAGGGGGATATGGGCAAGGGATGCAAAACAGCTGAGGCTCTACTTTTGTCAGAGGGGGAAGAAGAAATAACTCTTGTGTTGTTTATGATGCTGGGTGAGACTTTGGTGTTGTTTGTCAGCACTTTGTTGATGTTGGTCAAGTGTGTGGGGGAGGCGGTGACTGTTTCATTGATTTTAGGAGGTGAGTTAGTGGGATTGGGTTGGTGAGCGTAAGAAGACGAATGAGAAGAGCTGGGGGTGAGCGGCAAAGTCTTGGATCTATCAAAAGGTGATGGAGGATGAATGAATGGTTTTGAGGGGTTGCTGGGAATGGACAAAGTTCTGTCTTTAGAGGATGAAGATGGTTTTTCAGTAGCGACTGCTTTTGCCCCTTCATTTCTTCCTCCTCCCTGCCCTCTTTCTGCTTCAATTTCTACCCTCACTATTCTCTTGTGGGCTCCAACAGCATTACTTGCTATGCACTCGTAATTCCCTGAGTCTTTAGGCCCAACTTTTCGAATATGCAGCGTCCCATTGGGCAGGACGAAAAGGTTTCCATGGAGAAACTGGGATGGGCGGACGAGAGTCCCATCTGGGATTCGCCATCGGAGAACTGGTGGTGGGGCACCTCGGGCGGAGCAATGAGCATAGACAGGCCTCCCCGGAGACAAGAGCAGGTGTTCCTCTCTGGGTTGCTGTATCACCGGGGGCAGCGAGGACACGTGTACACGCACCGAGGCACTAGCAGCACCTGCTGAGTTTGAGGCCACGCAGCGATACACCCCTCTGTCGCTCGGTAAAGTTACCGAGATATGGAGGGTCCCATTTGTGTCCATAGTGATGCGACTGGTGGAGGGGGCAGTGGAGGTCAGGACAGAACGATCAGGTAGAACCCAAGAGAGCAGAGGGCTGGGAACGCCATCCGCCTGGCACTCCAAGTGCACCTCTCCACCCTGATGAATGGTTACTTCTCTGTAGCTGGCCAGCTTCATTCGAGGGGGGCGTGTCCACACCTCCAGGGTGGTTAGTAATCTAGCATGGAAAAAGAAAAGCACACACATACTCAATATAGAAACACATAAACACATACATTTAGAATAAAAACAAGCAATAAATGTCAGATGACACATTAGGAAACACCCATACACAATTCAAACATGAATCCTGGAAGAAACATGGACTCAAATAAACAGATTACATATTGCAGAGATTTACATATGACTTTAGGCTCCTTATAATGTTAAATCAAGTCGACATGTAATTATGTTTGCACATGAAAAAACAACATACATAAAACTAATTAAATTGCAGTTTGCCTTAGGCCTGTGAAATTAATACTGGGAATATTGTGTTCCATGGTCATTATAAGTGATTATACACTGAATTATATTCATAACTGGTATCAGTAGTCTCACCTGTCTCGACCCAGAAAGCTGTGTGCACTGCAGATGTATGTGCCCCTGTCCTGCAGCTGAACATTCTGGATAACAAGGGTGCCATTTGGCAAGACCTCAAAACGCTGAGCCCTAGAGTGGATTGACATCACTGCTCCTGAAAGAGAGAGAGAGACAGAAACAGTCAGACAGAGAGCAGAAGTGAGGAGGCAGAGTGGGGAAAACAGAGACAAATTGGGAAAGAAAGTTACAGAGTGGGTAAGAGACAGAGGAAAGGAGGATCGAGGAGATGTCGAGTGGCACAGCGTGAAGTAAAGTCAGTGATGCAGTGTGCAAAATGTTCCATTACTTTCTTGCAATATGTCTTTCCCACATGGCAACGAGAGAAAAGCCCATTGTGTGCATGCCAGTGCGTAATAGTGGGTGTTAATAGGTTATGTCATCAGTGTAAAATGTGTTCATATTCACTCGGTTATAGGACATACTGAAACTGAGACTGTAACTACTAGCCTTTGCTTATTCTTTAAATGTACAGTCTGGAGTTTTTAACCATATAAATGACAGGTAAATGGATGAAAAATAAGCATTTCTATGTTTCGCAGCTAAATTAAAAATAACAAAGCCCTGGAGTCGATTCCAGCAAGCAGGTTTACTGAGTAAAACTTGACTGAGTTTTCACGTCAGCCCATGAACGAGATTTAACTGGCTTCCAGATGGATATTTAACTAAACTGAATAAACTGAATCCTGATTTGTACATCCATGCATTTGTGAATACTGTTTCTGCTGCACTGTGTGTACCTGTGGCAACCTTGGTCCATGTGATGGAGGGCTTCGGCTCCCCTTGAGCTTCACAACCCAGCCTGGCAGTGCTCTCTGCTGGGAAAGACACCGTCCTGATGTGTGGATCTGCAATCCTCGGCCTGGATCTCACAACTGGGGGCTGTGAAAAAGATTTAGAAAGCAAATTTAAGTTGTGAATAAAGCAATGAATGTTAGAATTAATGAAATAGTTATAACAAGAGGACATCTGAGAGCTCTGCTAATGAACATTCTTTAACTTGCAAAGCTGCAGGATTGTGTTGGTTGAGGAGTTTTAATTTTTCAACTAAATATCATATGATTGGAGGACATGATTGAAAATACCAAATCTAGATTATCACCACAATGTAATCAACATATTATTTGGCCAAATGTTTTCTAGAAAAATACAAAAAAGTTTGGAATTAATTGTATTTTTTAAACAATTTTTTCAAGTATTGATGTGGAATATGATCAATTGCAGTGTACTGTATGTAGCATTACTGTGATCCAAGATTTAGATTCAGACTCAGGGGTTTGATCCACAGAGGCTCCCAAGCAGAGCTCTAGAAATTAATTAACAATTGATTAATTCAAATCCCTCTGGATTACACTCTTAAAAAACATAATGCTGTTGATTATAAAACATATGTTTTCCTCTTCCTTGTAACTGGAAAACAATGACATTGAAGAATTGTCTTAAACATCCCTTAGGTTTAATAGCGGGTCATGTGGACACAGATTACAGACTATTTTCAGATCTATAGTGCATTTCTGCTAAACTTTGCCCAAGGGTTTGCGCCACAGTGGAATGTAGTGTGTGTGTGTGTGTGTGTGTGTGTGTGTGTGTGTGTGTGTGTGTGTGTGTGTGTGTGCGTGCTCGCTTGCATGCGTGCGTGCCGCGTGTTTGTGTGTGTGTTGTTATTTTCTATTTTCTGGGCGAGCACTCACTTAGAAAAGAAATGTTAATTTGAGTTCCACTTAGCTGACAACAAAGAGAAATAGCTTTATATATGAACTGCAAAGTACATTTAAGACTGCATTTAAAGAAAAAGACTAATAGAATGAATGACTGGAAGCAGAAAAATAGGGACTCATTAAATAAATTAGCAATTAAACTAACAAATAAAGAACAAATTATTGCCTAGGCTTGGCTCTTACTCTTGCCATAATGTATGTGCTTCCTTTAAGACCCATATTGGGTGAAAGCATCCAGAAAATAGCAACACTTTATTATTTAAATCAATTTGAACTCACCCCAGGGGCGGCAGGAAGCGGAGGGGAGGGCGGCCAGTTTGGCCTGCTGCTGTGTGAGTCGGGGATAGAATTAGCTCCAGGGTTCTTCCAGTCAGTTTGGGGTCGACTCTGGGTTGGAGCCCCAGAAACGGGCCTCCCTCTGGGGTCAACTTGGCCAACACTCGGCCTCTCTCTGGATGATGCTGCGGTGCTTGTTGATGTCGCTGTGGTAGTAGTAGTAGGTGTACTGGGTGTAGCTGACCTTGTAGTGGTAGTCTTGGCTGAGATGGTAATTCTTGTACTAGTAGTAGGAATAGTAGTTGTATTTGTAGCAGAAGTAGTAGTAGTAGTAGTAGTAGCGGGTTTAGTAGTTGTGGGAATAGCTTTGAATGAAACTGTAGTACTAGTAGCAGTGGTGCTAGCAGGAAAAGTAGTAGAAGGGCTAGTTGAAAGAGTAGTAGTAGTAGTAGTGGGAGTCTTAGATGTAAGAATGGGAGCTGTGGTAGTAGTCGTAGTAGTAGTCGTAGTAGAAGGGCTTGTTGAAGTAGTAGTAGTAGTAGTCGTAGTAGCAGGAGTAGTAGTAGTAGTGGAAATAGTAGTAGTAGTGGGAATAGAAGATGTATGAGGAGGAGTTGTGGTAGTACTAGTGGTAGAGGCAAGAGTAGTTGTAGTACTTCTGGTAGTGCTAGATGTTGGAATAATCATGGTAGTTGTAGTAGACGTGGTGGGACTTGTAGTCATAGGAGTAGTTGTTGTAGTAGGAAGTATAGTAGTAGTAGTAGATGTAGTAGGAGAGCTAGTATACTGAGTGCTCTTGGGAGTAGTTGAAGGAGTTGTTGTGATTTTTGCAGTAGTCGAGGAGGCAGTGGAGGAGAGAGTGGGCGAGACAGAAACGGAAGAGTGGGACACATATGGTACACCCAACAAATTCCTCTCCAGCTCTTCGCTATGTTTGCTCGGGGGTCTATCAACATGTTTGCCTAAGGCTGTGTGTGTTTCTGTGTGTGTCTGTGTGCCATGTGTATTCGTCCTGCCGTCTGTGTCTGCCACATCTGTGTGTGCAACTACAGTATCAGACTGAGTGGGTGATGGTGTCGGTGTGTTGGAGAGAGTGGACTCTGCAGCGTCTGGGATGTTGGCCGAGTGACTCATCATGTGTGTCTTTGTGCGAGAGGTGGATAATGAGGTGAAGGAGGAAGAAGAGGGAGTCTGTGAGGGGGAGGCTGATTTTAAAGTGGAGATACCAAGAGTGTTAGAAGCAGGGGGAGTCAGCGACACTCCATTCCTAATATGGTCACTCTGAGTCAATAAAATAGCTGGAGATGTGCTTGTTGATGCCAGTGATGATATATCAATTTGAGCTGTGGTCGTATCAGGCGTTGTAGCTTGTGACCTCGGGTTCGTAGGGTCAGGGAGAGGTCTCGGTGGATTCAAAGGTCGCCCCCTGGGTCTGTTGATTCGTCTTCGCTGTCCGATCCTCCTGCGAGAGTTCCAAGGGCTTTGAGGCCGTGAGTTTGGACCCACATTAGGGAAGAGTCCCTGACGGGGATTCTGAGGCCTGATTGTTGATGGGTTTGGGGTTGCTTCTCGCTCATCTCCTTCACCTGGTTTTGAGGCAATTTTGTTTGTTCCTGAGATTGGCTTAGATGTGACTGGTTCTTTCCGTGTCTCTAGGTTTGTCACTGTCTGTGTCTGTGGACCTGCTTTCTCTGTCTGTATGGGTGTTTCTGCCTCGTTCTCTATATCTGTTGGTGTTTCTGTTGACTTCCCCATCTCTTTCGTTATCTCTGTGTCTGTTTCAGTGTCTGGTATTGTCTCTTGAACGGGGTGAATGGGCTGCAGGTCTTCCTCTCGGAGCTCAGAGTCATCAACAGATGATCCTTCGGTTTCTGCTTCCACCCCTGCTCCCACAGCTCTACCTCTCTCCATATCATCATCTCCGTCATGTCTTCCAGTGTCTTCTTCTTTGCCTAATCCCACCGGTTCAGCTGTGGGCTTTCCTGCTGCAATGGGCTGGCTGTTATTATTTTGAGCAGTCTTTTGTCGGATCTTAGCCAGGAGGTCAGCCCATTTCTGAGGGTCTAGCCTTTGTTTGTTTGTGGTCACTCTGTGTCTGTTCTCAAAGCGGTTTCTTCTCTGGTCAGTGGGTGATACAGGAGCGCCTCCTCTTCTCAGGGGTCCTTCTCTCACAGGCCCACGTCTTCTGGGGTTTCCGACTGGATAACGTCTGTTTGGGGAAGGTTGGAGAGGTCTTGGACGCCTCCTGTTGCCAATAATAGTTCTCTCTTCTTCTTCCCCTTCATCCCCCGATCCTTCCTCCAACTGATGGAGTAACGGAGCTCGTATCTTGGTTGACCGGCCAGCGGCTGACTGCGGTCCTCTGGGAAAAGAGGTCCTAAGTGGAGGGGGATGTCGTGAGTATAGTTCCAGCTGCATTGACAGAGAGTCACTACCATACTGGTTGACAGCAATGCAGCGGTAATGACCAGCATCCCTCCGAGAAGGGTTAGGTAGAAATAGACTTCCATTTGATTGTATAGTGAGCCCACCTGATACAGCTAATCCTCGCCGTACTATGTTTCCATCAGGCAACACCCAACTCATATGAGGCACTGGTGAACCAGAGGCCACGCAGGACAGACTGACAGGCGCTCCAACTGTCCCAGTGACAGGAGGTCCCACTTGCTCTCCTGAAGGCGGAACGGAGGACTCCTCCACAGCCAGGCGTAGGGGGAGAACATCTACATCCCTGCCAGCCCGGGCTATACAGTAGTAGACCCCAGAATCTGAGAGCTGCACTTTGTTTAGAAGTAAGCCAGAGGTTGTGGCTAGTAGCCGACCATCTAGGCTGTTGGAGGGGGACATGTGCTTGGATCCATCTGGGAGAATCCACTCAACTCTGGGGTTCGCAGAGCTAAGAAGAGGGCATGGTAGCTCCACCTTACTGCCTGCTGCTGCTGCCAATGCTGGGGTTGCTTGATTAGTCGAAATCAGCACCCATGGGTGAGAGGTTGGGGAGGATGTTGAGGGTTGAGAGGTAGGGTCAGGATGAACTGAAACTCTTGTTGAGTATATTAGTTGAACTTTGTGTCCATTAGACTGCGCTCTGTTTAGCTGAATGCTAATGGCTGGCTGTAGCAACCACTGAGGTCTGACTTTAACAGAAGCTTTGACTCCAGTGTGATAATATCCGTCTGTCTCTGCTGTCTGCCTGTAGCGGTAGGCCAATGCCGGGGCTTTACTCAGCATGATCTCCCTCCCCAGTTGAACTGCAGTCTCACTGTAGTAAGCCAGGATCCTCCAAAGTTTCTCATAGCTGTGTCTCTCCACAGGGCACTCCAGGGAGAGTGACAGAGCAAGGGGTAGAGGAGACGAGGAGGACATGGAGAGATCTGGAGGGGGAGCAATATCCTTAGAGTCAGAAGAGTGAGTGATGTTGCAAATCAGATCAACATTGTTCCCCTGTTGGTCAGACAGACCCAGAGAGGCCAACCCCAAAGGCTTTCTGAAGTATTCAGTTGATTGGATTTCACTGATCTCTGTCTCCAAAGGTGTGTCTCTTCCAGGGGAAGGGATGACAGGCGAGGTGCACGATAGGTCAGTCTGCTCAAGCAAACCCTGCCCTTGGAGGGAATCAGGCGAGCCACAGATTGGACACTGAGGGCCACCGGGACATTTCATTAAGCCTAATTGAAAAAGAGAGACAGAGAAAATGGTTTCATAAACGGCAGCTGTTTCCGTCTCTTGCATATCAACTGTGATAGATCATAGTAACCATACAAACATATTAGTGCACATTTCAGCTATCTGCACATATTAGCGGTGTCATATATTAGTCATGCCAGCTCTTCTTAAGCATTCATTACCCTTTATATCTCTTACTAATTAGGTATGGTTACTTCATCTGCTCGTAAATCAGAAATATGCGTCACTTCATTATTACGCAGCAATCAGCCTATATTTCAACTGCCGGCACACATCAATGCTGTCATCATGGATTAGTCATGGCAGGTTAAGTCTGGCATATCAATGAGACACATTTCACGGTCCAGCCTTCTTTCACATCTCAATAACAGCCACAAGGGAGGCTGGAGGAGATATAGAAAATGTGGGGGAATGGAGAGGAGTGTGTCATAAGAAGCAGGTCAGAGGTATCAAGATAACAAAACCAGATGTAATAGACATTTAGCCCATCTTTGTATCTTCTGGCTGGAGATAACATACTTTATTGGAGTTCTTAGACTGCTTATAGACTAGAATCAACAAATGAGTCCTCTGTATTAAAATCTATTCCCAGTGTTCCTTCTCACCGTATCTCCTTGTCTATTTCTTTTCCTTTAGCAACCACATTTCTGCACCTCTGCCTGATTTAAACTGGCTCAAAGTCACAACAAATGACTGCAATGAAATGTGTGTGGAAGCAGGAGACAAAACAACAAGTGAAAACAAATAATACTTCAGATGTTTCAGTCACCTGGATGAGCCAGAGTCCAAGTGAAAAACCAGCTCATCCTGCAGTCACAGCTCCATGGATTAGCCTGCAGCACTAGAGTCTCCAGCAGAGGTGCTGTCGCTAAGGTCTCTCTGGGCAGAGTGGTTAGACTGTTGTTGGATAGGTCAACGTGCCTACAGGAGGAGAAACAGAATAACATAAAGATTGAGATGAAGAGGGGGAGGGAGAGCACAGAGGTTGAATCAAAGTCAGAGGAAGGGAGGTTAGGATGAAAGAGTGGGAGTGGGCAGTGAGAGGTGACAGGTTAGGGGTAAGAAAATCATCCATCATTTTTATCATTTCAATCATCACCTTCATTTTCAGACAATCCTCTGCAGTGGTAATACAAGTGGATCGGAAAAAGGGGTAAAGAGACAAAGGTTCAGCATTTGTTATTTATTTCTCTAATTACCAATATGAGAAAAATATTTTTTTTCATCAGCCTGTTGGGGTTTTTCAAAGAAGAATGCCGGCATTTTAAAACCTGGGCTCTATATTAGGATGCTTTGGTGTGTTAATGATTCATATTTACCGAAGGTTTTGGAATCGGTCCAGTAGATCACTTTGACACTTAGAGTTACAACCTCAGCCTGTCAGTGGCACTTTTGGTGAATGTGACTTTGACGTACAGAGTTGCCACAAAGGATTACATTGCAGTCTTTGCAGCAGATACAGCCGTTTTAAGCCTGCCAGCTGAGGCGATCTACTGGACTGATTCTAAAACTTTTGGTAAGAATTAATCATTTACACACCAAAACATACAATATGGGGCCCAATGGGTTTAAAAGGAGTCAATTAAGTATCACATTACCAGTTGTGGCAGATAATTTCACCAGTTAAAAGGTGCAATATGTAAGAATTGGCTACCTGTTGAATTCATACTCCAGACAAATAGGGGGCAGCATATCAACAAAGGAACCACTAACTGCTGCCAACTGTGACATTAGCAAATCAGCTCAGTTAGCCATGCAGCTAGGGTCCTTTTATAGATACTATTAATACTATCTATAATAGTACTGGGAGCACTGGGGAAGTGTTGCCATATACACCACAGTCACAGGACCTTTGGGCCGCTGGGGGGAGAGGGTTTTCAGGCTCTGTATGACCACTGACGTCTTTAACATAACAACAAACATATTGCACTTTAATCATATTTTGCTATTACTTGGTCATAGCAAACTCAGTTCAATATGTTTTTCATGTTTTTGATTGTCAGTATAGCGCAGATGAGTAATGTCCCCTCTTTTCTGGAGGACAAAATACAATTTAAGTTGATTGTCTTTGGATGTGTGTCCAGCCTTTACAGACAATAGAAAGTTAACATTCCTTACTGTCCTCACTTAAATACACGCTGGCAGGGCTGCAGTACATATGCTTACTGTTAAAACTAAACTTTCACAATGTCGAAACTTCCCCAACTGTGGTTACTACATTCTGTGCTTTTAGTGTTAAAGCTTACCTGAGCGTAGAGAAGTAATATGTATTCAGGAGGGACAGTGTGCACAGAGTGTGCGGGTGCAGCTGATGCAGCCTGTTCCCTTGCAGACGTAGCAGCCTGAGGCTAGGCAGCTGGAGCAGGGCCCGGGGGTGGATGTGCTGGAGGAGGTTGTGATCCAAGTAGAGACGCAGCAGTGAGGTCAGGCCGGAGAAGGTCAGAGATGAAGAGATCTCTCTCAGCTTGTTGTAGCTCAGCTTTAATATCTGTGGGGGTGGAGGAAATGGGAGTGAGGGGAAGAAAAGAAAGATTAGATGAGCAATTAAATTACAGACTTCAAAGCTGATGGAGAAAGTCTACGCTAGGTTCATAAGTCTATCACTGGACACCAGATGCTTGTAAACTGAATTTATGACAAATGATATAAGTGGAACTGGAATGAGGATGAAGAGTTGGGAGCAAAACTTTGTAAGCAAAACTGACTGGATGCACTCTGAGGAAATACTCAGCAGCAAGCCATCTCACGCGTAAAAAAAGAGAGAATAGCCAACAGCATATAACCAAAGTGTATATTCATGCTGTGACTGTATTGGGTCAAAGCAGGGAAAACTAAAAGGATATTCTAACACTGGGGGTCTTCAATTTTGAAATTTAGCCCTTGATCCTAAGTAGAGGCCTCCAGGGGATCTGATGCTATACTACTTATGTGTGGAGAAACCGCCAAATTTTAAGAGGGTGCACCGTGAAAACCAGGTTGTGAAATTGTGTTTCTGTGAGGCTTATGATAAATCTGCTCTCCAGGGAGGCTACTTAGCTGGAAGAGTTCCAGCTGCTGACAGATCTGGCACGTGAAGATGTCAGCACATGGAAATATGGATCCCATTATCACACAATGGCAAATATATCAGCATCAGCCTGGGAGATGAAGGGAACAATTGCTTGTTGAGTAATATCACTTCCCCACGGACTGCTAACTCTGCCCTTAGGTTGCTGCTAAAATGTCCAGTGTGTTTCCTGTCACTGAGCAGCGAAAGGACTGATGGCACATAAATTATGCATTTAGTCGTGCAGAAATTAGAAAACTGTGCGGAAAGATGAGAACAGAATGATTTAAACCTAACAGCATCACCACACGATTTAAACATATTTATCAATGCAGCATCTAAACTCTTTGGACAAATATATCTTGATAATCTCTGCGTTTCACATGTTGTTATTAAAAGCTGAAATCTGTTCTGTCAAACAGTTTAGGGTTATCCATCTCTCATAGTTTGAGAGCTATGCAGACTGTAATCTACAAGTACTACAGATGTAAAACTTTCAAGAGCAGCGCTTTCTGCGACAAAGCAGGTTCTCTGCTGGAGGCTGGAGAGGGATTAAATTAAAGTTTGTGGAGTCTCGCTCCTGGTTTGATTTACACATCTGCGTCCCCTCCAAGGAGTCGAAGGTTAAATATGTGAGGAAACACTGTTTTATCATCCCTATTAACAGCTACATGATTAATAATCCGGCATTGACAGTTTGTTATGGCAGAGATCTCCACTGCCTTTTAATGTTGTCTATGCATCATTTTGTCTATTGCATGTCTGTCCGTCCTGGGAGAGGGATCCCTCCTCTGTGGCTCTTCCTGAGGTTTCTTCCATCTTCTCCTCCACCACCCCCAATCCCCCCCATACACACTGTTCAGTTTTTTCCCAAGGATCACACCAACAATCGCGCTCCAAATACGGCACTATCAAAAACGTTGTTTTCCTTTGGTACGGAGCACCTGCTGGGCTCCTTTCTTGCAGCTTCTTAAGTGCAACTTTTCAGCTCAAGACGCGGAGTCGGAGCATGCTGTTTTGTCCAAAACAGGCATTTCTAAAGCATTTCTGAAGCGGCCGCACCTGCAGTGACAAGTCTCTGTGTGATCGAGGCTGAAGGCGCACAAGTTCAGCGGTTATTTTTGGGGTCCTTGATAAAGACAATTTTACTTTTTTGATTAAAAAAAATATGGCATTCACTTGATTTTGGACCATTTTTGTTACCATTTCTGTGTAACAATGTTGGAAAAGCTGGACCAGTTAATAATTAGACTAAATCCAAAAATCGTAGTGATAGTTATATGAATGACAGTCCAGTGGGGACCAGCTACAACCACTGGATTTTGGAAAAGTCATGTAGTTAACTTTACATTCCTTTGGCTTAGGTGCTGCCAACAATAGCTTGAGTGCTGTGTCTAAGCCATAAATGATAGGGAAACCCTGCTGTTGTTGCTCTTCTTCCTTTTTACCTGTAGTGATTTCATGTCTCTGAATACTCCATCTGGAAGATTATGGAGATCATTGCTGTGGAGCATCAGGAGCTCCACCTTCTTTAGTCCGGCCAGAGAACTGTCATGGATTCTGCTGATGCTGTTGAACCTGAAGAAGCCAAGAACAGTCAAAATGTGTTTTTCTTCTTGTTCTGACAGTTGAAATTTTGAGCTTTGTAGTGTAGATGATCTCTGTGCTCATTGAAAATCCGATTTTAAAGGTAACTTCACCAATTTTCCACATTAAAGTGTGTTTACAGGTCTTGGGGAGAGCTACTGCATATGTGAAAAAAAAAAGAAAAGTAGTATCAAGTCTTGTTGCTCCAGAGGAACTAGCGTGTAGTCTGAGAAATTGCCTCAAGTGGTGTCACGCAGTAGCTCAGTTGCATTGTGGGTAACATAGGCACCAGGTTTCGAAAAGGACGAACAATGAGTGGAACAATAAAAGTGATACCTCGGGTTCTGCTGTAACAATTTTGATCATTTGTTTTAAAACTGTCCATAATGTGCCTACATTACCCACAATGCAACTTAGCCACAGAGTGACATCACTGGAGGCAATTTATCAGATTACATGCAGCTTCCTCTGGAGCCACAAATGGCTTTATACTACTTATTTTCACATATGCAGCAGTACTCCCAAAGACCTGTAAACACACTGTAATGTGGAAAATTGATGGAATTGCCCTTTAATATGCCTTATGTATGTTTACATGCATTCTCTTACCCTAGGTTTATGCGGCGTGTGTGTGCAGGCAGGCCAGGCGGTATGGTGAACAGGGAACGAAAGGTACAGTGGACTTCGTTGGCCTGGTAGCAGTTACAGCTCCTGGGACAGGCCTGGCTCATGTGCGACACAAGTGAGAGCACCAGGAGCGTCGACAGCGCCACCGACACACACACACTGCGAAACATCTTCACTCCACGGAGGGAGAAGCTGCTGCACTGGGATTAACACTGCCGGAGAGAGAAGGGAAGTGAGGAGTGAGGGAGAGAAGCAAAGTGCAGCGGAGTGGCATGTCCTGAAATCCAGATGGGAGTCTCTCTCACACTCACACACACACACACACACACACACAGACACACACACACACTCAAACACACACACAGAAGTCAAGTCAGTTTTATTCATGCAGCCTAAAAACACAGATTTAACTCCCGGGGATTTGCAGTCTGTACAGCACATGACACTCTCTATCATTAGAGCCACACTGACACATTGCACCTGTCTCAAACAAAGCAGACCTTTTGGGCTGTCTTCACTGACCCATGGGTTAATTGAATGACGGATATATCACCATATAAATCCATATAAATGTCGGAAAGAGAGGAGAATTCAACAGTAAAGCAGAGACGTCTCTTTCTCTTTCTGATCTGATCTCAGACAGGCGCGCAGACGCACTCAACCCACTCAGATTCATCAAACCAACTGTGGCTGCGAGAGGCTTTTCAACTTGGAGTTTATATTAAAGTCTGAATTACGCACTGCGGCGAGAAGCTTCCGAGATAAATAGATTACTGAAATGCAAGTCGTGCTTGATAAGAAACCTACCTTGAAATCCTTTGGTCCGGAGGAGTGAGGAGTTATTTCACGGAATTATTCATGTCGCCCATCAAATGCTGATATTAATCCAACTGCACGGTTCGGAGATCTGATGCGATGAGAAAAAGAAGATCCCTCCAAAAGAAAAAGAAAAAAAAAAAAAAGTTGTCACATCAGATGTCACTGAAGAGAGCGAGGGAAAACATGAGAAGTAGTCACACTTGTGTCAAATCGGTCCGAGTAACATCCAACAGGTCTCCTTCTTCTTCTTCTTCTTCTTGTGCGTCTCCTGAAGAGAAAAGTAGCGCTGGAAGCGGCAGGCGGGCTGTTTGCAAACGCGTCTGGCGCTGCGTGAATGTGCGTGCGTGTGCGTGCGTGCGTGTGTGTGTGTGTGTGTGTTTGAGCTGAAAGGGGACTGGAGTGAACTTTGAGTGACGCTCAGGCAGAGGGGTTTGTCCGAGGAGGGGCTTTCTGGAACAAGTTCCTGCGCTGCATGCTGCTCAAATCAAAACTTTACGCACAGCACGCAGCTCATTTTACACCGTCTGTTTGCCAAAACTCATTTTATAACGTATCTGCCCACTGTCTCCATCTCCTTTGTGAATTCATTAAGGGGAGGCACTCAGTGTGCTTCAATAAATAGTTGGCACTTTTACTATTCTGATATATTTTTTGAACGTTTTCTTGCCTTTAGTGGATGTGGCAGCAGGGTTTTTGAGGTGAAAGTTGAGTTTAATTCACCAGCCTTTCCCTTCACCCATCCAGGATTATTATGACCAGCAACAAAAAGAAAGAAAAATGAACCTTTTAAAGTTTTTCATTCATTTACCTGTTTTATTTTACACTGTCTGCAAACTTTATGTCCCTATGTTAAATGTGCATTATGTAGTTTCAGAAGATGAAGATCTTAACTGACTGATTCAACTAAAAAATAAACTTTGTTTTCATGACTGAATAAACTGAATGAACAAACTGACCTAATAACACAATTTCATACTGTTGTACTTTGTTTGTATGTGGCGGACCCTGCCACCTTCCTAGCTCCATACAGTGTTCTGGGGACCTTGTTTTCCTGAGAACAGCTTGTTTATTCAGTTATGGAAAAAATAAACATTTCAGCGTCCTTATTATTACCTCGTTAATATTATAAATATTAAAAGTCTGAGTTTGAATTTCTTCTCCAAAAGCCACAGAGTGCCTCTTTAACACGCAAAAGCTGTTTCAGTGGATAAAATTCTGTTGGAGAAATACTAAATCCTATTCTTGGATTCAAAGGGGCATTATGCAGTTTTGGAAAAGAAATTCAAACCCAGAAAGTTAATATTTACAATATCAATACGATAATAAGACAGAATCAGACATAGTATTGCCACAATTGGACAAAAAAAGCTGTCCTCAGATATTTTGTTTTTTTACAGTGTTGACTGGCCGTGTTATTTGTTTGTGTTTATCTGTTGTCTGGGTTGATGGGATTGTGATGAAAAGTAGAAAAAATGAAAGATTTTCAGTGTAAAAAAAAAGAAAACGTCAAATTTAGCCTCATTTCACCCTCCTCAGGTCGTTAAATGCCCCAAATTCCAGAAATAGCACAGAGGTCGTGACCTCTGAGTCACCATACTGTATGGTTCTGTAGGTTGCAGCATTATTTGCACAAACAAAGAGTTCTGTTTACAAGTTTTGGATCAAGTTTAGTGTTGTTGTACAGGAGCGTGGTGTTAGGAGCTCCAGTGAACAACAAATACTTCACTTTGTGTTTTGCGTTGATTCATCCAGTGTTTATTTCCACACTGAAATGTGGGTTAGGGCAACTACACAAGGGACTGTCCTCTCTCCTGCGAACTCTCAGGCACCCCACAGTGATCGCACCTCCTTCTGAGACAGTCAAATGAAAGAAGAAACAAAAATAGACTGATGCTCCTCAGCTGTTGTCTCCTGTAAGCACAGTAACCCCCCACGCACCATCCTTGAAGAGCCTGCCTCTGTGTGTTTGCATTGAAGCCTTTAACATTCCCATAAGGTCTCCGTTTAAATCTGTTCAGCATGAGCTGATTGTCCCAGTAAAGTACAAAGTGTGTTTTTCTTCTCACCGCGGGAGGCAGCAGTGTTCGAGAACAGCAGATGTGAGAACAGGGTCACCGCCGCTCTGATTTCTCACATCAGCTCCCTGAATAATGGATCGTAAAATTAATCTTGAATGACTGTTTATCCCCCCAGCTTGACAGCTGACAAGTGAACATCTGTAAATATCTTTGAAGATGTCCTTTGATGCTTCACAATCATCAGAAAATGTCTCTCTGATGATTTTCGAAACATGACCCAGTCCCCACCACCCTGTAACCCTTGTTTCTGCAGGCGACGTCGGTCTGTGAGGGTCTAATAGTTCTCATGCTGAACTGATTCCCTGTAGCTGTGATATGGCTGTGAAACGCATTAGGCCCAATCCCAGCTCACTTCATCACAATACTCATCACTGTGTTGGAATGTATTGGAGCATGATGAATGAATCATTGTCTGTCTGACTGGGAGGAAGGACCCAATAAAGACATAATGTAATATCAATGGCTTTTTTGGGGGAGGTGGATGGCTGACTAAACGAACAGATATTGAAGAAGAACAGAAATCTTTTTCTTGAGTAAAAGTACTAATACGACATTGTGAAAATACTTCACTACAAGTAAGAGTCCTGCATTCAAGAGCGTACTTACAGGAGACCTACTGTGTCCAAGGGCGTGTTTAAAAGGTCAACGTTTGCACCGACAGAAGTTCCTCTCTTCCACAGAAAACACAGCTCCTGAAACGCCGCGTCAGTAGTCCCGCCTTTAATTCTGTGACTTTGTGACATCACACTACGTCACCATGTCACACATTTGCATAATCTGTACCTAGTGGCTAGTTTTACACGTAAGAATTGATTTAGCACAGCTGCTCTGTTGTTGTTGTTGCTGGCTCTGGCATGTATGAGCTGACCAATCAGAGCAGACTGGGTATTTGGGAGGGGGGCTCTTAAAGAGACAGGAACTAAAACAGAGCATTTCAGAAAGAAGCACTGAGCAGAATGAGCAAACTGATGTGTTTTTTAAGCATTAAAGAATGTAAACCTATTTTCGTAGTCACCCCAAATAAAATTGATTAATTGAAAATGAATCTCATGCCTCTGAGATGTGGTGGATTAGAGGTATAAAGTAACAGAAAACACATAATGTTCTTGAGTAAATGTACTTGTACAAGTTGCATTGCAAAACTGTGAATGGATAAATTACCTTATGGACGTAGACCAGCTAAATTAATAACTGAATGATCGATCAATGCACAAAAGAGTGAATAGCGTACTTTCCTAACTTACCACCACCACACTTAGTCTCACTTACGTTTACACAAGTAAAGCTTCCTCCAGGCTCTCCCCCCGGGGTTTTAAAAAGCACACTGTTCATCACTGCTCTCTATCTTTTTGTCCCCACGGTTTGGTGCTATGTAGGTCAACTAATGGAGCGCTGAGTCATGGATTCAGGAAGTAAACAACTTAGGGCCGAGATGAGACCAGCTTGCTGATACATAATTTCAAATCATGTGCATTATGTATTCTTTTTGATCCGGCTTTGATGTGTGAATAAACTCTTTGCAAGTCTCGGCTAAAAAATCATTGCATTCCATTAACTTCGGTTTGTCTACCAGCTGTGGTCTTTGCTGTATTGAACTTGACTGCAATGTGTTTCTTTCTGTAGAGTTTTGACTCTTTTCTCTAAGTACGGTGCATTTTGTCTATTTATCACATCGTTTAAAGCTGAGAGTGATACAAAATAGTCGAGGGATTGTACAAAAGAATGCGTTCAAGGGATCAAGCATCAAGTTCACATGGTGCACCTTTGCAAAATTTTAAAATACGAAGACAAAAAGAAAGATAATCATTGCAAGTGTCTTCATGTAAGGTCCCCCCTTTGTCAAGGTCACTCCAAAAAGTGAAAACAGGAATAGAGGGATCAGACAGGGCATGAAGCCAAGAGCTATCCTTAGAAAAACTGAGACCTTCAATTACGTTCTTCATGACCTCATAAAGTGCTGGTTAAAGGCAAGAACAGGTTGTTTAGCGCTGACCAGGCACTCTCATTAAAATCAGCATTCTTGAATGGTCAGTTTCCCACCAGAGTACATGCTGCAAAGATGGATACATCAAATGTGATTATTGTCATTGCATTCTTTCATTTTTTTTTTTAATCAAGTAGCTCATTACATTGGAATAAATGTAGCAAACACATTGAGAAACATATTTTTACCTTTATCAACCATACCTGCAAAGTTAACTGACAAACATATGCAATTAGTTTTCTCGACACTCTTGCTACACAATATCTCATCTTGGTAACTTAAGCATGTGTAAAGTTATATTTTGACACTCAAGTAAGTTCAGGAATGATCACAGCATTTCATATTGAAAAAGTCAACAGTGACGTAACCTGAATTCTCCATCCCTCTTTAAAAATTGTATTAAATTGCATAAATTAACTCTGACTAACACCTTTGAAGAAAAGCTGTCCTCTCAGAGGCCTGAGGGCACACTGGGGCACCAGGACCAGGACCTTGAGGTCTATTATTGATTCGAGGCTCCAGCCCTCCATGGGGTCAAGGCTTGTCTGGTCAACTGAGAGCCCGGAGCTTATAGCAGCCGAGGAGGCGGCCGTGGCAGGGATCCACAGGGCTGATGGTCGGATGATCACAAGGACTTGTTTACGACGTGCTAGCTTTATTTGAGATGGCTAGCTGGAGAAGTGGTCATGGCCTTATTGTAGCAATTATGCGAAGCAAACAGAACCTGCCTTACTTCTGCCCTGCTCTGTGATATCAAGTAAGTTCAAAAATGTGTCTAGACACTGTCAGTGACAGAGTGCAGTCTTCATACTACTGCAGCCATACATGGAGTTGGATCTGTGGTTGGTGGTCACAGTCTGGAGCTCACCATGGACTCTGTCGTGAGATGGACAGACAGTCTGTGGAGAACAATTCATGCGAAAACACAACATTAAGATTTTGATAAATAATGTGTTCTATGTGACGACCTGCTGTGTTATATTGTGTTGCATACAGGCTGCTGGCCCTGTATTTGATGGTTTAAGTCATTTTGTAATCTGCCAGCAGTCAGAGGTTTCATTCCCACTGTGCTGTAAAGTAATGCAACATAGAGACTGTCAAGCCTCCATACCAAACATGCCTGACATGGGTGCTTGAGCTCAACCGCACATCGAGGATTTAAATAATGTCTTTTCAATTCAATGTGGGATCTTGGCAGGAGCGGACTCAAGACATTTTTAGGGCAGGGGCGGGAAAAAAAAGGGCACCAGCTGTATGTGTTGTGATACATTTATATTGAACTGGAAAAATATCTTAGCAAGGCATTTTATATTTTTTTATCTACCATAGGGGCGTCCAAGAGGGCACTTTAACAACCCCCTGAGTTTACCAATGAATCTCGGGGCATCCTGAGACTTGGATTACGCTGGACGAGCTTTATGGAGCCATTTTTATGTATATTTGGTTGTTTTTTCACTTCTTAAAGGAAGTCCCAGCTTCATCAGTTTTTTTGGAGAATGCTGCAACACTGTTTTACTGTGAAGCTCCAGAAATGTTTTGTGGACTATGAAACTTCACCTGACTTTCCATCCGCATGAGGTGGAGTAATTACTGGATTTCAATTTCTTTGAACTTATCCCTTAAGATAATCCATTTTAGCTGTAATGTGTCCGATGCAAATAAGCGTATTATTATGAGAATTCGCTGAATCGGATGGCACTGTGCGGATTGTAGTGGAATTCAATAGTATTCAATATCCCAGAACTTACAATTAACATATTGGCTTGCAGTGCTGACTCCAGTAGCAGATGAGAGTGAAGTGGGTAGAAACAGATATCAGCTACATGTCAATTTTAATACATTACGCCCCAAAGAAAAAAAAACCCACATTAAACAGCCCAGTAAGAGGTGGTGTAGTGTTATTACCCATCGCACAGGAACTAATGCAATGAGCCATGCTCTGCTGTAAGTCTACATGCGAGCGTGCAGGGTGGCTTAGAGAACATTTTACAACTTGAAGATTAAAGAGTGCAAAAACACATACTACAGAAGCTCCATTTAGCATGTTTCTGGATCTCCACCAGGGATTTAGTGGCTGTAAGACTCATAACAAGACATCAGTAATGGTGTGTGGCAGTTATTTAGGTCATCACTTAAAGATTAAGGAAGTTGCAACAGTTAAAATTTGGTCTGAAAGCCTGAAAGAGAGTTCACTCATGAGATCCACAAAGATAAGTAACAAGTCCCACCGGTGCTTTTCCTTGAAAATATATAGAGCTTTTTTTGAGTAAATCTCACATAGACAGCTGAGAAATAGTCATATTTCGGAGCCCCTGAGCTTTTGACCCTCGGGCCAGAGGACAGAGACGAGCGAGAAGACTGAGCGGTTTAAGAAAATGGAGGAGGAGAAGGTTAAAAGGGGTCCATCAGTGAGCTGGAGGTCTATTATCTGCAGATGGAGCCATTATATTATCACCAGAAGGCAACAGTAAATTGCTGCCACAGTACCGCTCCCGGGAAGAAGTATTCAAAAGATTTGAATTTTGCAAAAACAACAGAAAACATAAAGGAAATATCTGGCAACCAGTTGTTTTCAGGCTTCTGTTACAATTGTCCCATTCAGTTGGAACATTGGAGCAATTATAAATAAAAAGGGTAAAGACTTGCGTTCCCTCAGGGACCGCCCATACTGAAAACACAGTTGCAGCGCTGTTGTGGTGGATGCCAAAGAATGTCCTTCAAATGTTATAAATTAGACCTCAGACTCATAACAGTCTTTGGCCGTTGCTTTATGTCCTCGGAGCTGAATTAAGGGAGCATTGTATGGAAGACTGAAACTGCCAACGCAAATAGAGAAATAAATAAATGATCCAATAAATTAATTACTACACCATTAAATGCACAGAAAGTAATATAAAAAATAAATGTAGGCATCAATTCATTTCTACAATATGACATAAATTAATATTGCATGTTTCAATTTGCTTTTGCATTTATTCACCTATTTATTTTCGTTCGCATCACACTTTCCATTTTATTTTATTATTTATGCATGATGTAGCAGAAATGCATAAAGATGTGTAACAAGAACATTAATAGGGGCAGATTTATGCATACATAAATTCACAAATAAATACGTAAATGAATATATTACAAAAAATGACTAAATTATTCAAGGTGCAGTGTGTAAGAATTGGCCACCAGTCGAATTTATACTTGAAGCAAATAAGGGGCAGAATATATATCACCTGAGTAACCGCTAACTGCTGGTAACTGTGTCTTCCATTAGCTAGTTAGCTCAGCTAGCAGTGCAGCTAGTGCTCCCATTAGCTAACTCTGCCTGGGAGCTTGAACATGCACGGACATCTTTCACATCAACACTGCTGTTCTTCATACTGTCGATTTTGTCAGTTCATTTAATAAATAATGTGAAGAAATAAATGGGGAAGTAAAAAACAGATTAAAAACAGAAGTATCAATTAATGCTATATTTTTATATAGAGGAGAGGAAATACGGTCAAGAGGAAGTGAAGAGAGAGATGTGGAGTAGAAACTTGGGTATAAAATGAAGTTTAAAATGAGGCATGATGCGAGGAGATAAAGATACATTCATGAAGACTAGGCCCTGTAGGAGTAAAGGAAGGAGAGTGCTGATGAAGAGCAGAGACCGAGGGAGGTCAGAGGGGGTTGAGGAAGTCAATAAGTAGAGAGTGTGGTCAAGAGAGTCGGGGGCTGCTGTGTAATGATCCTGGAGGCATGACGTCTGGTGGCCTGTGGTCCTTTACATATGCGCCCAATAACAGGGCCTTAAATCAACATGAAAGACCAACACACACACACACACACACACACACACACACACACACACACACACACAAAATATCAATGACAAAAGCTCAGGTGGGACATTCCTTTGCTTTTCTCCATCACAGCTCTCTCTCTCTCTCTCTCTCTCTCTCTCCCTCTCTCTCGGCCCGTTCCTCTGGTTTCTGTCGCCCTCCTCTTCTTTCTCCGTGGCCGTTTCCGCGACGACAGCTCATTAGCAGGGTTACACATGATTTCATTAGACTCTGACAGACACAAACAACATAAATAACTTAATACCGTGTTAACTTGCTCTAATTAGACCCATGAATTACTCAGGGCCACTTCGTGAAAGATGATTTAATTCCAGGCTGTGTTTTCTAGTCTCCAACCTAAAGAGAGTAGATTTTATTACTCTATATTTATTTTATTTTATTTTGAAGCAAAACCAGTTAGATTTGTATATTTATTGTTATGTAATGTATCAAACAAGCATGAAATCATCTGTTATATGATGAGGATTTCTCCATTTTTCCAGCAGTCTAGTAAATGTATAATCATGATTTTATGAACTTACAGTGTATCATGGTATCTGTCAGCATCAGCAGAAGTAAATCCTACCGTATCATTGACAGATTTGGGAAAATAAGTTCATTTGTTTTCTGTCTGAGAGTCAGATAAGAAGATACTCCTCTCACTTTTTGTTACAACATGACAACATGAAAAAAAGGCTGGCTCATTTCAAAGAAAAAATAGTTTTTTAAATAAATTGAGTAATCAAGGTGCAATATGTAAGAGCGGGATGGGTCGGGGGTAGCTGGTTAGCATGCTAGCTATCTTTGCAACACGATACACGGACGTCATAACGTCAGAACTGTTATTCACATGCGGTAGATAATCTGGGTTTTAATGTTTTCGCCCAAAATTCTTACATATTGCACCTTTAATTTGTGAGCTGCGATGGTGGGCTTATTGTTTCACCTTGATTGTAGTCTTCATGCTAAGCTAAGATATGAGGTTGGTATTGATCCTTTAATCCAACTCAAGACAGTAAATAAGCGTATTTCTCAAAATGTTGAAATATTTCTTCAACACTCTTTGGCTGAGGTGGCAGGAATGTGTCTTCAGTGGCCCGTTTCACCCTGACAAATATAAGTTTTTTAGGAAATCTTGTCTCCTGTCTCAGCTGAACCCTACAATATAGGACTCATACCAATGTGTCTCTTCATGTGAGACCCACATTTCCTCAGGGGCCTGTCTCTCCTTTTCCTGCTGTGACTTCTTTATTCAATCTGGATCCTCGGGGGAGACAACATATTTACCCAATTTTCCTACAAACAGTTGAGGATCCCCCGGTCTAAACAAACAAAGACTAAAGTGAGTATTTTTAATGATCTTTTATTTTGTAGTGACTCTATCTCAGCGGCAGCAATTACTCCAATTGGTGCACTTCAGCGTTCAGGTCCATAAAGTCCATTCACATGGAGGTGTGAGTAAGCTGTCGTGCTAACTAGCTCAAACACTTGAGGCTTTTAAGAGGTTTTGTCGGCTCCCTCGAGTCCCTGGGGTCTCGTTTCCCATAGAGCTCATATAGCCAGGGGCTAAACTCAAAATGCAAGATTCCTTGAACTAATTTAGCTGGAAAGCTGACATTCAAGACATCTGAGAAAAATAACATTACACAGAAATGTCACTCTGACTATAATTGGCACTGGCATGACATAATTGGATCTAATCTGGTTAAAATTAATCATAGATGTGCAGATTTGTGTTGTTTATCCAACATGGAATTACTTTTGCTCCATAAAAGTAAAATATCTCATTTTTAATTGGTAAAAAAATAAGAAATGTGGAACTTTATTGATGCTCCAAAGAAAATCCTGCTTTCTGCAGCCAGCCAGTTTTCAGTTTTACGTTTTCAGCGCTGAGTTTGAGGGGGGTGTTTGCAGACATGGGGCATAAATTCAGATCATCTGGTCTGAGGGGAGTTTTTTTTCTGAACAGTACTTTATCCTGACTCTAAATTCTAGACATATGTTTGTAAGAATCTGTAAGAAATGTTGAACTAACTAAACTAAAGCCTGAAGTTTCATTTCAGTATCATTGAAAAGGGCAAAATTAAGTAAGGGATAATGCGCATCGGACGGTTCTGGCCTCCATTATCCTGCTTATGTGATGGTCACTTGCCAAAGAAAAAACATTAAGACCATTAACATATATTTTTAGGTGATTTAAGTTTTTCACCAGCAGTTACTCTGCTTCCCTGGCAACACCTGAGAGTCTGACTGATAGCTGAAACAGTCATTACAATCCCATCAGGTTCTTATGTAATGGAAAAGTTGGTCACTGCTCCAGTAAATAGGACAGACGTCAGATTCGACTTAGCAGTCGGAGATAAACTAGTCTGCTCAGCTCATTGAATCCTTTGTCTCAGCTGTTAGCCAGTGTGCTAATGTCATGCTAGCAAGATTCAAAGTAAATAACATTGCGTGAGATCGACAAACAGTGAGTATAATTTCGCAGCATGTTAAACAACAAGACAAGCTAGCTACTTTAACCAGCCGTGTCACTGTCCCCAAATCAGTCAAAACTTTAACAAACAAATGAAAGGCCATTTTGAACTAGGTCTTAAAGGTCAAAGGTCATCGCCTGTCCAATAAACAGATTCTGCCTTGAAGCACAAATGTCAGTTAAGTCTGTGTGGCAAACACCTTTCTTAAATAGGAAAGAAATGACATTTCACAGCTTGCCACAGTAATTTAGCTGGCTAAAAGTGGCCGCCAGCTGACCGGCCCAGAGAATGTATTTGGATAGGCTCAGCTTGGTTATATATGAACACAGTGTTTCAGAGCTGTTCCACTGTGTTTTGTGACAGACACAGACGGCTGGGATACAACGAAAACAACATAAATTACACAACAATTGAAGATAAATCAAACACACGAAGGACATTATAGAGTCCGGCTTTGGACTTGTAAAGGAGTGGTTGCTCTGTGTCACAAGTGGCTTCACAGAAATAACTGGTCTTACCACCGTTTCACATATACACACAACCAGCAGTGAGAGCTGCTGGAGCACTGGCACACACTGAAAGGCTTTTCCTGTTGGGCTTTTGTCTCTTTCTCTTCTTCTTTCTCACACATTGACTATCCACATCAGCACTTGCGGACATGCACAGAAGGCAGCAGAGCAGACACATTTTCAGCCCTGCAGGTCAAACAGACAGAATCTGTAATTATCTCACTGGAATACTCTGACTTTTGCATTGAACCCTCACACAAGAATCTAGGCCCTCTTATGTAATGGTTAGTCTCGCTCGGGAAACGTGTTGAAAACGCTAATTAAACTCATTTCTGAGTGTCACACAGATGTAGCTGCACCTATTAGTCTCTTGACGAGCTTTATTGCAAAATACAAGGCTGGCATTGCCGTCATTACGCTATAGTATTTATCCTGCACTTGTAAAGAGGCAAATGAGATGCCACGCTGAGTAACACCATGTATTCTGCTCCGTGGTTTGGTCCTCATTAAGCCTCATCATTACATTATGATCCAACTGACGCATACGCACCATGTTGTGCTCATATTCTTTCAAACATCCTGCTAATTATGTTGCTGTAATAGTCATGTATGTCACATATTAAAGGGACCTGCTGGATTTAGATAATAACTTGTGTAATCCGTACGTGCACTTGTAGCCAGAATAAGCAGGATTTAAGCAGGATTAAGGCACAAAATTGGGAACAGGTTGATTCACAGACTTTGTGCGGCAACAAGACTATCGCTGCATTCACACATACAAATACAAAGCAGCAGGTCATCCCTGGCCTCTCATGCAGCTGTAACTCTGTGGGTGTGTTGCGCTGGGCATGTAATTTACAATTAAATCGGTATTTTCCTTTTGCACAGTTTGTTCCCAGAGTACAGGAGAGCTTTGTTTGCTGTCTTGTTGTTTCATGGCATATGTTGTTGAAACTGTTTTAATACAGCTGTGACACCAGAGCAGGAAACACTGATCTGATCACTGTTGTGGGCCTGTATTTGCATTTGAAGCGATCCCCTCTCTACTACTGCTGTGGAGTAGTGAACAACTCTGCTCTTGCCTTGCTGTAGGAATCAAAATGGGCAAACTGACAACCAGCAAGAGAAGCGGCTTCTCTAGAGGCTAGCATAGGCGATGTTATTGCATCTTGCCGAACAGGAGAGTGTATTTCATTGAAAGGACAGCACTGAAAGCTTTTCTTGACGGAAAAGATGTTTTAGATCTGCTTTCTTTACCAACGAGCTTCACTGCTGGTAGCACTTTCCTACTGTTGCTCTGACTGGTTGAAGTAAGTCCACGATCAATGGCGATAGACAGATGGTTCGTCCGTGCACCTGCCAATTGTGTTTTGAAAGCGCCTGCCCTTTCCATGGACAATTCGCCCCATGGTACTGTGTAACAAAACATCTGGCATATCAGATTAACATCAACCTTGGACAAATTGATGTTTTGACCTGATGATATTGCTTGATAAAAAGGAATCATCAAAGTTGTCCCATGTGTGCATGCATAGCACTGAAAGGCTTTAATCTATGTCCACCTGCTGTGTGGGCCTCACCTTGGTCTCACCTTGTGTATACCAGACATCAAGGAACCAGCGAGGCCCATTACTAAGAGGGCAGCCATACTCATTGAATCTGGAGTTACGATACGTGAGTATCATTCTATTTCATATTGGCTTCACCATCTATGGCTATCGCTAGAGGGATAACGGCGACGCAGTATAGTTAAGACATTTCACTGAAAACTATGAATGTCAACCTCATGGTGGTGCTAAAGGAACAGATCTAACCGGTGCATCTAAAGTAGTGGCGCGACCAGCATTGCCATCCCTAGGCTGAAAACATCATGTTTTTCATAAACTGATTTCAGAAATTTAATGAAGTCTGCAGGAGACACATCAAGGTGGTTCGACTTTGTTCCTCTAGTGCATGTTGAGGGTTAGTAAACAATTCATTTGTTTGAATCGCTGCTCGGACGTTTCTGCCATTAGGGAGCCAACTTAATTCTGTTCTGGTAGAAATATGATCCTTCATCTCCTACAAGAGCTTGTCCCTTGAATTAGCTCTAAGTGTGACTGAGATGAAGGAAGCTGATTAAACTCACTCTGGTGGAAATACTATCCTTCATACACTTCAAGAGCTTGTATTCCTAATTAGTTCAGACGCTAAGTTGGTCGTCTATCATCATGGCGGGCGCTGCACTTGGGCTAAGTTCAAAGCAGAAAGTGACTCACCCTGTGAGGAAGTTACTGACTTTGTTAGCATAATTTAAGCTTGTGAGACGTGTCACACATGACTGTTTCTACACTTAAACGATTGGTTTGTTCACACATAATGGTCTTGACTTCTTACAATTCTTGCTATTTAACTGAGATCCAATTGTGGGAAAACAATGTGTTGAGACTCAAACTGAGCTCTGAAGTGAACTCAGTCTCCCACAATCCTCCAGGTTTTCCACACCTTGGTGTGAACCTTGCCCAGAGACCAAGCTTCGATAGATCAGTAGGACAGACACCTCTGACCAGGTAAACAAAACTCCAGCTCCTTCTTTGTTTTTGCTCTCTTTCTTCTTCACAGCTAACTTCAGTACTCCTCAGCTCAACAGAGCATTTTAGATTTTTTTCAGCTCATTGTTTTGGTTTTATGGCCTTAATCTTTAATTTTTGGTTCAGTCTAACCACTCTCTAAAACATCCATTGTACGTTATGTGCTGCAAGTAAGGATGCTGTTTAAGACTGTGGAGTATTTCGCAGATTAAAGCCAAATATTCCCCTCCTCAGTTGGTGGAGACCAAAAAAGGAGCTAAAAGGAGAGTAAATAGTTGGCTAACGTTCAACAGATTGCCAGGAATGCATCTACAGACGAATGGTAAATGTTCTGTTGAAACTGTTATAAGGTGGTTATATGTCAGTGTTGTGTTCACAGCTTGTTTACGCTGCCCCCAAGTGGACAAACATTCAGTCAATGCAGATATAAGTTTTACAGATCAATAGATTCTTCATCTGGTGATGGTTTACTGCATGTAAGGTAGAAAATGCTTTCCAGAGTCTCTGTTTTCCAAAACAAGAACTTAATCATCGCACAGCTTGATAGACATGGTAATACAGTCAGGATCAGAGGCAATGAGTTCAGCTTGGTAATTTTATTGTCCCTGATTAAATCAAATGATCTGCACGTTCCTCAAATACAAAACAGACTATTTGAGCTGGTATATGTCAGACACTGGTAACCCTTAACATAAATTCAGTCCATAGGTGTCCACAAGGGACTTTTGAGATTAAAGAAAAGACCTCAACATAGGGTTGATGCTTTTTCGAGCCAAGTACAGCGTTAGAAAGCATCATATGCACCCTTAAAGCTGATGATAATAAGGTTTTAAAAATTGATAAGTGATGATCCCAGCGGTAAAATTAATTAACGCAGCAGCAGATAAGGGGATTCATCTGAGAGTATGGGATGCAATTTAGCTTCAGAACAAAGTATTCATCTGAGAATTTCTAAATAGATTCCTAAAAGAGTCAAACCTCCTTTATGTGATTGCTCTGGATGCTCATATCTCAGTACAATAACCATTTTAATTTTAGATTCTCTGTTAGGTTGACTGTCTAACATCTGTCCAGGGACGACAGATGAAAAATAGGCCTTTGCCACATTTGCAGCAATGTTAATTACTCTGCTCTCTGCTGTGTCCTGTTTAATAAGCCAATATATAAATAAATAAGCAGAGAATATTGAAGGTACAAGACATAATTATTGAAAACAAATGAATAATTAATAGCTCAGCCTTTTTGACAGATGTACAGGTAGTTCTGCGAGTCAGATCCTGAGGTAACGACCTGAGGTAGACTCCTCATTAAAACAGCTCCCTGCCTTAATAACTCAGGTTCTTCTCTGTCCTGAGGAGAATAAAATGTATGACAGTCCAACAGTAGCATGATGTGTTACTGCCATTAGACTTCGCTTAAATCCCTGTGCCCTCTTTCTTTCCTTCTACTCCACCCTATACCTCATTCCTTGTCTCTTCCCCTTTCTTCTGCAAAGCTTTCACTACAGTAAAGCCAGTGTGTGTCTGAGTGCGTGTCTCTGTGTGTGCACACTCTTGTTGTTGTGTCTCAGCCCGTCTCCAGATGTCAGGGGGCAGGAGGGCTGCAGATGGTCGTCATTCCCCTCTGACAGCGACAGGAAGAGAGAGATTGAGAGAGCGAAGCAGTGAAAAGAGAGAGAGAGAGAAAAGATAAATGGAGCATGTGAGGAACAGAAGGACAGAGAAGAGAGGGAAAGAGAGAGAGCGATAAAAGACAGTTAAGAGGCTCCTCTCGTCCCAACAGTGGCAATATTGCTAACACTCAACTCTGCTTGAGGGGACGTTCTGTACAGGGAAACTGATGGAGTGAAAACACATCAGAAATTTGTTCCTTACACTTGTGACAATGCTTTCGAGAGTTAACGCCGCTGTGCTCAGAGGCACAATTTACGTTGTATTTTATAGTCACTCAAAATATTTCACGCAAGGTCAGTTTAATGAAGTCACAGCTTGATTATTTAAAAAAAAGTTACACTTGTTTTTGCTTTGTTTCAAGATGATGTTGTTGCTTTCCACCACATGTTTTATAAAGAGGTCAATTTTTATGGAACGACGCGGACGTTTCTCGAGTCGATGACAATTTGTGTTTTTGGATAGATCCGTTGCACCGGTTTTCTTTTAGGAAAGCAAAAGATTGTAGCCGAGGGTTATAAATGCAATATAATAACACAAAATGTCCGTCGTCTGAAGCAGGCGACCAACTTACTGCAGTGCATTAAACAGATTCCTTACGCTTTTACCTTTTGCAGTAACTGACCTTGAAGGACAACACAATTTGATACTGTTTTACTTTGTTTATATGTGGCAGACCCTGCTACCTGTCTAGCTTCAAACAGTGTTCTGGGGAACTTATTTTCCTCTGAGAACAGCTTGTTATTCACTAATGGAAAAAATAAATATTTCTGAGTTTGAATTATTACCTAGTTTGAATTCCTTCTCCAAAACTACATAGTGCCTCTGTCAATGCACTTAGACCATTTTGCTTACAGCCCACTGAATAAAAGAGCTTAAAACATGTTAGATAAAGTGGGATATATTGCAATCAATCCTCAGTTTGATGTTATCTGTACAAAAAAAAACTCTGTCCATGTACAGACCACTTTATTTTAGGATTTGTTGAGGTGAAAGTGAAAGATGGTCCTGTAATGTAAGAGTTAGGCCAATTTGATTGTCTTTTTTTTTTTTTTATGAACATGCAAATGTTTGTGTATGTTGTCAATTATGGTTCTGAGAGAGAAAATCAGAATCGGTGAAGAAATTTGCAATTAGTGTCTCCCTAAAAAAACACAATAATTTCACTGAACAAAGAATCGGTTAGTCTGGATGCAAAGTAAAACTATTCCACAGATTAGGATGTAGTTCGCACTACAGTAAATATGTGGTATTTGGCGTCTAATCATAAATATGGCAGGCCATCAAAAATGAAATCTTAAGCTGGATTCAGAGACAGAAAATCAGATTTTTGACCTTATATGGCCTTCCAGTATGTAATCTTTGCTCAATGACAAGATAAGATGAGATCAGGGTCACGTAGCAATCAATTTTGTTCAGCAATCCAGGATTAGAGACGCCTTTTTTTCCCCAAAGATAATGATATTTGCACAGAAAGTCTATCTATCTATCTATCTATCTATCTATCTATCTGGTGCTTGTGCATCTACAGGTAGGAAAACCTGATGATCCTGTATTTATGCATATGAGTCTTTTTAAATGGGAGAAATGTCCTTGAGCACAGATGAAGATTGGCAAATTTGAAAAGAAAAAAAAAAAAAAACTCTACATAACAGAGCGAGAGAGATTTAATGAATGAGCAAATTACCGAACGGGATATTCTTTGATGTGAATGTTGGCGTACGGAGAGGAGGAGGGACTGAGGTATGTCGAATTGGGCAGAAAGAGGAAAGAGAGGAACGGAAAAGACGAAGAGAAGGTTAATGAGAAGTCTGACGCCTCGGGGAACCTTTCCTTGGCTCCAGACGCACGTACAAATGCACACATACACACGCACGAACACACCTAAACACGGTGGTAAAACCAAAGTAAAAGCTGTTAACCTATAGCTTAGCTTATCAACAGGCCAACAACACAGGAAGGCTGCCTCATTAACACACTTAAATATACTCACGGCGCAGTCACAGGACAACAGGCACTTTTGTGAAATGAGAGCAAGCCTCCAAGCAAAACATGACAATGTAATGGCGCCTCGATGACATAGAAAGCAATCACATACATAAAAAACAGCTCCAAAGACCCAGTGATGAAACTTTATGAATTAGGAAGAGGAGAACGCTGCTGGTTTGGCTTACAGGAGTTATTTAACACACTTGGACCCACTGGAGACCAATTAGTCTCTACTACAGAAAAGTGAAGTTTTTGACTGTTTCTTTTTGTCTGGACTAAAATATCTCAATAAGTATTTGGTGGATAGCCATGAAATTTTGTACGAACATTCATGGCCCCAAGAGGATAAATCGTAATGACTTTGATGATCCTTCTAATGTTTCCTCTTGCATTTGTCCAATGTTCACCCAATACCTGCAAATAGAGTGACCAGGTGTCCCACTTTATGTGGGACTGCACAGCATATTTATCCCTTGCCCTTATGTCCCACATATTGAGATAATGTCCCACAGTCAGACATAGATTGCAAGACTGATGCTTTCCTAAAAGCAGGAAATGCTGTTAATTTGTTAGGATCCCCATTAGCCAGTAACATTAGCAAGTCTTCCTGAGATTCGGTGTCAATCAAACTGTGCACACGTGGGTAAAGTGCAAGTTAGCAAGTCAACGTTTACTACCTACGCTACGCCCAACAGGATTTAGGCAGAATATAATGGAAATTACCACAAAAAAAGGAAAGGCAGCCACAACGAAGGCCAGTAACAGCAACTAACTACAGGCAACAGCAGCTGAAATAAGTAGTATTTACTGCACTGTGCACCACTCCCAATTACACAGGTCAGCGGACTGTGGTATAAGCTAGTTCCGGTCAAGAAAAATATAATGTGGTTGTACAAAAGCAGCATGCTACTGAATCAACAAGGTGGCTACAGACATGTCACACAAATGTACTCTTTGTCCCACAACTGGTTTGTTGGGATCTGGTCACCAAAACCAATACTAACCTTCTCTTCAGCCTCTTTGTGTTGCCTGCCTTTGTAATTTGGATTTCAGCTTGGTTATTAACCAAGTACCACCCACAACTTTTTAAAAAAACACTCTAATGTTTAATGAACTGCTTGGTGGAAACGACACTTACCTGGATCAATATGCTTCAACAGAAGCAGGCTACATTTAACTTTCTGAAACCAACAATCCAAAACTCACACTCACTCCATGCCACCATTGGCCAGCTATGCAGACATGAGAACATAAGCAGGGTTTGTGCTTCTCTCTCAAGCCCTCTTTTATATTCTTTATTCAACTAGTTATTTCACTAAACCTGGATACCTGTCTATAAAGGTATGCCATCATTCCCATAATCAAACGATTATTGTGTCTCGTCCCACTGCTCCACCTTCAAGTATGGCCTTATGTCCGCAGGCCCTTTAATCTGTTTTCTTAGGAAATTGCAGTCCCCTGAAGTGTCTGTAATTACTGCATATCAGTATGGGTGGCAAACATTTAGAGAAAGATTTGGAGAAAAATTATATGAATCTTTCCTACACATAAACAGCACTTTATCCATATTTCTGTGGGCTTGGTTTTATTCAGTCGTGCCCCGCAGCCTCGCCTAAATGACCTCATTTTTCTACCTGACAGTGTTTTTGTCAGACATCTCACAGCAGTAATATAACAAAGAGCATATCTAAAGAAGTCGAGGCGGAGAATCAGTGCTTTGTAGTTCAACCTTGCAAGTTTAATTTTTCATTGGCTCAGTTTAAACATCCCGCCTGCGGCTTCCAGGACACTTTGATCATCACTGATTGTCTGTACCTCTCTGTCCTCAGCTTCCCTGCAAGCTAAATCATAAAGACTCCACGCCGCGAGCTGCATTCGAAGGCAGAGTGTGAAGTGTGTGTGCTTCAAATGTCAGCGGGCACAGTGGGTGTGTGTGTGTGTGTGTGTGTGTGTGTGTGTGTGTGTGTGTGTGTGTGTGTTGGTGGAGGGCACGGTCTGTAATCTTTGACCAGCTGGAGCGAAGAGAGGAGTGTTGTAGCACTGTGGTGTGAAGTGATCGGTCGCGCTGCACGGGCTCTGTATGACCTATCCTCCAAAACAAGAAGACCCACAAAGTAAATATAGAGGTTGATGAGGTGTAGAAGTGGTGATACAAACCATCCAAACCGAAAACCTCAGTATTTTTGGTGCTGCGGCACATTTTGGCAAAACAAGGAAATTCCACAGCTGAAGGCGCAAATAAATGTTCTCTTGAACAAGGACCAGCAAATTCAGTGTACTTGGCCTAAAGCCTATGACACTGGGAGAAAAACACTGGAAATGTTGCCATTTAGTCCTGTTCAAGCGAGTGCAAACAGTTCGATGGATATTTATTTTACCAAAATTCACAAGGGACAACTGAGCATGCACATCTGGCAGGCGAACAGTGAATCGCTGATGTAGAGAGCGCACTTAAATTCAATTTGAGTTCAGTTCAACATTATTATACTCCTTTGGGCGAAAGATAATAACCAGCATCCAGGCAGGGTGCTCCAGACAACGATCAGACAACCAAGCAGAGACAGAAGAAGAGAGATGGATGAAACACACAGCATAGGTCCACTGATACCAATGATGGAATGTAACTAAGTACATTTACTCAAGTGCTGTACTTTAGTACAACTTTGAGGTACTTACTTACTACCTGACTTGAGTATTTCAATTTTCTGCTACTTTATACTTCTACTCCACCACATTTGGAGGCAAATATTGTACTTTTAACGTCACTACATGTATTTAACAACTATAGTTACAGGTTACTTTGGAGACTGTATGCAAAAAAAAAAAAAAAACACCAAGTATACAGTTTATACATACATGTAAATACACTAGATGTTTAATTTACTTTTACTTGTATTTATGATAATTAAGTACATTTATTGCCAGACGATAACTTTTAAAACTTAAAGGTGCAATGTGTAAGAAAACCAGAGTGACCGCTAACTGCTGCTAACTGTAGCTGCCGTCAGCTAGTTAGCTCAGTTGGCCATGTAGCTAGCAGTCCTATTAGCTGTCGTGAGCTTTACTGTCAGACTTTTGCCTCTTGATGTGCAAAATGGCATTTTGAGAAAGGACGGGGTAGGGCTAGCTGGTTAGCAACTTCAGGAGAAATGTCTGAAAACACGATATATAGACATCTTTAATACAACGTCAACACTGTTGGTTCTTTACATTTTTTGGATTGTTTTTTGCTGAGTCTTAAACGTTTTAACAGGATATCTTTACTTTTACTCAAGTGCGACTTTTGGGTACTTTTACAACACTGATTGAAACAGATTTGTCTGTAATCAGAGTTCAGATGAGTGTCTCAAACCATTTTTGAAGGGCTTCTGTTGCTCTGTGGTATTCTGAATAGGGTGATATGCTGTTTGAAATCATCAAATGTGACAGGGGATTTTGCAGCCAGAGCCCACAGCAATCAAACCATTGAGAGGGAAGTGGATTTGGACGACGTGCAGGAGAACAACCAGGAACTGGAAGAAGGACACGGAGACAGGCTTAGTGGAGAAAGAGAGTATGATGGAGAGTTGAAAGGATGAGGTGCTTGAAGAAGTAAGGTCGATGTCATTCTTTAGACGGATTAGTGCTATCTTCCACGGGGTTTTGGACATTTACACATGGTTCAGCACACACACACACACACACACACACACACACACACACACACACACACTCTTAAATGCATGCAGACCGATGAGCATGCACGCACACACGCAGGATTATCCTTATCCAGTAATAATCACATCACATCTGATGCTCTGTTCATGACTTCTGGCGACATACATACTGGCTGACTCTGTGTGTGTGTGTGTGTGTGTGTGTGTGTGTGTGTGTGTGTGTGTGTGTGTGTGCAGGGCAGTGCACATGTGTCTGCCGTTGAGATAAAGCAGTCTAATCCTAAAGGAATGGAACATCTTCTCTCTTTCATCCTCCCTCCTGTCTCTTTTTTGCAACAGTAAAGGACAATGAAATGCTGGTCAATCTAGTCAGACTGGGGAGGGGGAGGAGGAAACGTAGAAAAAATGAAGGGATAAAGGGTAGCAGAGATGAAGAGATTAAGAACGAAGGGAGAGGAGATTTAGCGAGGAAAAAATGTCACTTCCAGGTTATATCCTGTCTCTCATTTTCTTCTGTCTTCATTTCATTTTTTCGTCCATTTGTCCATTTGTATCATCACGTTTACAACTAAATAAAAATCAAACTTCTTGCACCTTATTGCACTATACAACTTGATACTGGTCTATCAGTGAGGCAAATTGTGACAAACAGATATTTAAAAAGACAGAAAATAGTAGGAGCATGTCATTAGTTCAGGCAGAGCTCTGCTTGCATTAGCATCAGCTGTTTCATTCATGCTTCACCGTCACTGACTCACACAGCAGATGTGGCTTGTAACATTCAATCATATGCATGCAGGTATGAACCTGACACCTTATGACTCCGCTCATACGGTCATGCCAGTGCCTCTTTCCGCTCCACAGCTTCCTCTGCCACCCAAACCTTCTCCATATGTGGTCTTGTTTGGTATTATTGATTTCACTTGAAGATGAGATATTGTTTAACAGTTGAGTGTTAATGTTAAGAGAAAAAAAACATCAGCAGAAAATAGATTTTAAAACATTGAAAGAGCTGAATCCAGTTTCATGTGTTGATCCAGCCCTTTTGCCTTAATGTGCATACAAATAACACGACTTTAGACTTTCAAATTGCGTGCAGTACATGTACATACACCAAGGTCCAATTATTTCTTCCTGTTGATACACCAATCCTTCCCATTAAGATCTTCCCATTAAAAAAACAATGTGTCCAAATCAACACATTCTTCCAACTCATCAAATACGGCAGCTTGGTGAGTGGCATTAAGTTTCAAACTGTGACTCTACCTAAACCTCGAGCATCAGTTTTGTGCATGGAGGGCCCCGTAGTCAAGTTAGCTATGATACATAATAAATAAAATAAACCTGGCAGACAAACAGTTCCCATACTATGACTTCTAGACTGTTATTAATATTGTTAAAACAGTTGTGTTGTGTTGTAAGAATGAAAAGAAGCTAGCAGGCAAGCTACTTCAGAGGAACGGTGTTTACTACTCAGAAGTCAGATACAAGTGCCTCGTATATTCACGATACATGGATTACATGGAGTGACACTGCCACCTACTGGCATGTTATATTTATGCAGGCACACAGGTGTATACCACAAGTTGCAATTTGGTTAGGTTTAGGAAAAGATCATACTTTGGGTTAGATAACTACATTCAGTCTTGTAACCTATGTAAGTGATGTAACTCACAAGTAGTTGCAAGTTACATTATTTTCGTAACATAATTTAAAAACAAATCGCTCATGGCTTTTGGTCACAAACGGGACATAAAGCCCTGTCCAGTATGTAATCCATAACTCTTTATACTGCATTAGAGAGGCACTACAAGAAGAGATGCTAGAGGGGTAACAGCGTCAAACTGACCACTGCTTGTAGTACTGACAAATTGGGAGTGAGAATTGGTTGCTCCAAATGCATTACATCACATAAGATAACTTATCAGACTTATTTTCCTAAACCTAACCAAGTAGTTTTGTTGCCTACATTTAACCAGACTACAACCATTTCAAAACATGGCCTATGTATTTATCTTGTTACCATAATGACGAAGGTCACCTGACTATAGATCTGCTCTCCACAGAAGTTAATGGGAAGGATCGGTGTATCACCTGCACTCAGATTAATGGGGCCAGGTCGGTTGTTCTGGTGGTTTTCTCTCTGACTGCGACAAGCTAATTTTCTCAAAATATAAAGGCCTATTGATATTATAGTGATATAGTATATATAATAACATAATATTGATATTTGAGTGTTTTAAATGTCTTGTATACAGTATTAATTTGACAAATAACTTTTGTATGGCTGTTTAAATAATTCTGAGTAGTTTTGCTCCGTCTCTGTCTCTTGCTGTTGGCAGAACTGACCCAATCTGTTTTCTCTGCGTTGCCAGGTTTGTCATTGTCTACCAATCAATGCCAAAACTGTTAATGGTGCCCAAATATCTGCCATTTGCCAAAAAGTTTTTAAATACCATTCAAGTTTTAATAGTAGATGTCCAATGGTGTACTTGTTTTGGTCCAGGCCGTGTAAATGCTTAGCTGAGGCTACGTACAACTCTCTCTCCCGCTCTCTCCCTCTTTCCCTATAGAAAGTTGCGATAACATGTGTATCCAGTTACTGTGTATGTTTTACAATGGGAGAGAAACAGCCAAACACTAAATGAAAGGCAGAGTAAACCCAGAAACTTCCATAAAATACACACACACGCGAGTGCTCATATATCCACAAGCACGCAGACACAGATACACATGTATAGATAATGACAGTATACACACATAACACACAGACACACACATACTGCATCCAGCACCCGCTGAACATATACAGAGGCCTTCACAAGACAGACGCCCACACTCCTGATGTGTTGGAAGTGCAGAGGGAATGCCACAAACAGGAAATTCTCCAGGATTTCCCACAGATCCCGGCTCTCTTCATGTGGTGGAACTGGTAGCTCGGGCTCCGCCGCAAACATGTAAATAGACAGAGAGAAGCTGTTTTGTTGGAGGAACACAGGATCTTGATCAGACTTGTGCTGATGATAAGTGTAATAAATCACTTGTTGAATCATAATGTTGTTATAAATCTGCGGACTCGTCACCAATAAAAGAGCCATCGGAATAAGCACAAAAACAAAACATGTAATTACAGTCACAATAATCACGTTTCCTCATAAAATGTTTAGGCAAACCCCACTTCAGAGCCATATGTCGTATGTGAAAATAATATTACAGAGCCACTGAAAACTGGTAAGGCTCTGAAATGTCTCATATATATAGTTACAAGAGTTAAGCTCTGTCAAGATGCAATAAATAAAGTTTTATTGACAAAAATATTGACAAGGAAGTCTAGTTTGAGCTCTCATATACAAATGCAATCCCTCCATGTTTGAGAAAACTGTAAACCACTCCATGTTCTCTCTGTTCTATCTCAGCCCCTGGCGACAAGACAAAAGCTGGACTCTTTACTGTTCATGCTATGAAGCATGCAAATCCGATACGGCAGCGTTGGTGTTGTTCTTGAAAAATCATTATTTATGTTGCTCCAGGTCCATCATTGAAACTGACCAATTGTGTATTAGGACTGTCAAGATTTTTGCGACTCAGGCAGAAAGACCATAAAAATATGCATATTAGAGTTATCCTAAACGAGTGTTTAACGTTGGGAAAGGGTCTATTTTAAACCAAACCATGTTTTCGTAAACGTAAGTATTTTTGTTTCCTAACCTAACCAAATAGTGACAGAAATACTAAAATGAACAGAAAATAAATTTACTTTGTGGAAAAAGAGCCTGTCCTTATCAGAAAAAAACAATATATAGGTCAACAATGCAAGCAGCTTAATAGACACATATTTACGTTTGTTGTTAGGTGGCGACCTCTAGTGGCCATTATAACTATTACAGCTGCAAAGGAGGAAGTGAGCAGAAGTAATATAAAAAGTGAAGAGTCTGTCTAGGGAGGTCAGGAATGGACTGTTATATAGGTTATATATGCACAGGACTTTCATTGTCTCCCATGTGAAACCAGAAGTCAAGAGTGACTTTTTTCAGCATACTAAGGAAGTGAAGTTATGTCACTTATATAACATAACTTAAATCACTTAGGTAACGTAGGTATGTTAGCATTGGAAGTTACAGTTATTCAGGCAATTTTATTTATGCAAGTTATTTCTTGTACAGTAAGTAAGTTTTTATTTGTTTAGCATGAATAAATGTTTCCTTTTTTTAGTGTTTGCCTTTGTGTGATTACATCATTGGAATCAGTTTGTTTAAAAATCACATTATCTTATACAAACTGTATTGTTTTGATGCCATAATTTGCCTTAACACACTATGCACGTTATCAATTTTTGAATCGAGAATCGTTTGAATCGAGAATCGGTTGAATCGAGAATCGATTCTGAATCGAATCGTGACCCTTAGAATCGGAATCAAATCGAATCGTGAGACACCCAAAGATTCACACCCCTACGAAAAAGGTCCAGTATGTGCGCTGTACCTATTCAGCAACAACGTTAGAGATGCAGAAATGTTGTTGTTTTTTCATCAGTAAAAGATGGACCTGGAGCAACATTGACTCTGACGTTCCAGGAACAACTCCAACACGGCCAGATACACCTGGATACCTCTATGCAACATGAAATACCTAAGCTGATTCGCTTGATATCAAGAGCTTGGGGAGCAAGTTTGGTGATAAACCATCAAGAGAATTACAGCAGAAAAGACTTAATGAAGATCAACATTTTGGGAAATACAATTATTGGCTTTCTTGCCAAGAATTAGATGAAAAGATGGGAAGCACATTCATGTTTGTACAGTAAACATAAGGCTGGACACAGCAGCCAGTTTGCTTAGCTGTTTACTCCTGCTTCTAGTCTTTGTGCTAAGCTAAGTTCACTGACTGTGGTATTATCAATTCTCTCATCCAACTCTCAGCACGAGAGCCAATGGCAATATAAAGATAAATTCTGTGTTTTGTTCACGGATAAGAAGATTAAAGATATGAATATTGAGAGAGCATATTGCTAAGAGGTTACAGGAAAAAGGAGCCTTCACCCAATATTTGTATTATTCTGATCGTGTAAGAACACGCTCAGGCTTAAATGTTTGGATAAGACCACAGGCTCTTGAAACCTTTAGAAAGGCTGTCCAAAGCCTGCACCTGCTCAACAAATGACTAGATGTAAGTAAGATACAAAAACATGTTATTTCTGATCTCTGATGAGACACTATGGGTGGCCGGTGGATTTTGGACCCTTTGCCTGAGCAGTGTGTTTGTGCCAAATCTAAGACGTGACCCAAAGAGAGTAATTAAACCAAATACATGTGAGTAATCTTCAACAGATTTTGCTCTTGGTTTTATGAGCTCATCAAAGCTCTGCGACCACTGACTCACAGCCTCCTGCCCCTCTGATAAAGAGCACACTTCCCTCCAATCTGTTCTCAAAGACTGACCTTTGAGAAAGCAGCGGAAAACTCCCCGCAGCGAGAGCATGTTTAGATCTTCCTAATGCCTCTGATACGAACGTCCACTCTGACAAACAAGCAGCCGACCATCAAAAGCCTTGCGATTACTTTGATGTTGCAGACTTAGGTAGGGTTCCTTAAAAAGCATTTGCACTAATATTTCATTTTTGAAATTGGAGTTTTTCTAATACATTCCTGAAATCCTGCATTTCTTTGGTTGGCAGCCAGCAAACAGTTGGTTTCACAAAAATGTGAAACCTCCAAGGAACAATGAACACCCGGAGTATATGTGATTGATGTAGATTTTTGGAGACTGAGCAGAGAGAAGGACTGAAATAGAGAAAGGAGAGAAAAAACGGTAAACATAAATAAACATTAACAGCTTCTCGCTGATTAAATAAACATTAAACACACATGAAACATTCATCAACAAGTGAGTGGTGGAGATTTCCAGCTGCAGAGTGAGTTTGAGCTGCTTTCCTCCTGTTGTCTATAAGAAAGCCAGGGGATCATCAATCCTACTGACACACACTCACATACACACTCACACCGAGGTCCCAGGATGGTAAAATCATTGAAAATGTAAGGGCGCCTGTCTATCTAAATCCATGTTGCTGGAGGATGTGTAAAACCCTCGACTTTGTGGTTATGTAACCAGCAGCAGTCGCTCAACTTGTGGAGAGTCCGACCAGTATTCATTTGCCACCATGAAGGGATCAGCTGTTAAAATCTGCCCTCCCGCAGAGTGAAGATGAGACACAGATCTGATAATCTTTCAGCTTCTTAAACTGAAAGACACCACTTTGTGCCTGTTTAGTGCCTGTTTAGTGTACTTACTGGTTGCACTTGACTGGACGAACAGCACTCGTGGCCGGTCTGCTCAAGGAATTCAAACCAGACCAACATGGCGGCTTTTTTGGAAACTTTCTCTTATATTACAAAAATATGTTAGTACTAAACATGCAGTTGCTGAATCTGTCTTCATTCAACAGTTAGTTTTTATAGTTTTTCAAGAGCTTCCAGGGGCTGCGAGTCATGTTGGACGCCCTTGGTTTTGCATAAAGTGGCTACTACTTAATGCAAATGAGACGAAGGCTATGCAACACCCTGTCTCTCGAAAACGCGACGCTATGCTACCAGAATACATTGGACGGCTCAGATACGCAATGAATGGGAAGCATAGAAGCAATGTATCCTATGGACACCAAGGGTAGACAAAAACCTACAGTGACTCACTATCAACTCTGGAGGCACAAAGTGGTATTACAAGAAAGGACATAGCTGATTAGCATGCCAACTTCAATACATAGATACCTTTGACATAACATCAAAACTGTTATTTCTTCACATTCTGTTGAAATTTTTTTTTTAAGTTTTAAACTAAGATTCTTACATGTAGCGCCTTTAAATAAAGTGCTTTATTGAATGTGTCTCCATCAGTATAAGCAGGAATACTGCAAGTGTTAGTATGTGAACTCACACCTCACTGACGTACACAGCTCTTGTTCAGAATGAATGAGTCCAGTGTTCGGCTGTTTGTCCAGAGCTGCTGGGAGCAATAACGCTGATCACCGATCCCCAGGTACCAATAGAGCATTGCCCTGGCTGGAAACACACACACACACACACACACACACACACACACACACACACACACACACACACACACACACACACACACACACACATTTTATAAGCTCAGACAGAGGTAACTAATATTAAAGAACACACCCAGAAAAACAAGACAAACACAAAATTACATACATACACACAAAACCTTGACCAACTGACCCCACCCCCCCAACCAATACAGGCGCACACACACACACACACACACACACACACACACACACACACACACACACTGCAAGAGAGAGGTTCAGGTATTACTATAAACATCCCCTCTGGCCTCTGTGACCACCTACAGAATAATAATTACTGACACACGGAAACGCTTTGAGACAGAGCCAGGTACTACACACACAGACACACACACACTGACACACACACACACACACACTCTTGCACACACACACACATGTATATAAACAGGCTAAACACATACAAATGCACATATGCAACCACTTTTGTGCACAGACTCACGTCACACATGTTAATCTTTCTGCATTTTCTGCATACAAAATATGCACATACCAACACACACGTACACGTACACACACACACGCACACACATACAAACAACCATACTGCTTACAGCAGTCTGTTTTCTTTCCCCTGGTGTGGCCCGGTCTGGTTTGTTTCGGTTTGGTTGTGTTTTTTGTCTACAAACAACAAGCGCACACAGTCCAGAGACAATATGATTTCTTGAATTAAGTACCATGAATAATGATTAATTATTCATAGTGGTGGATGCCTACAAACTAAACTCCTGTTAGCACTGCCAACATTGGCAGCCATTTGTTTTAGCTATTAATTAAATGTTACGAGCAGACTGGGCATATTCTAAATTACAGTTTCCTCTTGGATATATACAGTACAATACAGAAAAATAGATAAAAATTTCATTGGACACACCCTGTGCCATGTGTTTGTGAATAAAATCTTGTGTGTATGTTGGATGCCTGAGCTGCAGGGAGAGTCAGAGCCAAGTATCCGGTTCACTTCACCATCTCGGCACCCTCCAACACACAAACATGCGCAAGTGCGCCCACTGACTGATGCCAAATTGGAATTTAATTATTTTTTCTCTTGTTGCTCTCTGATGGCTGCTTCTTTAATTTATGAAAGAGGTTAAAGGTTTCACACAGTCTGATTTGTGTGAAAATAATTAATAAAAGAAACATCTCATGGAGGACGACTGTCCAAAGCCAAAATCTGATCCGATATATACTGAATTCTGGGCCAGACCAAACTGGCCCGTTTATTTTGAATGAGCAGTAACGCTCTCAGCAAATTTGAGTGAATTATGATACCACCCTGATAACGGAAAATTGAATCACAAGCAGAGAAAGACCAAGGTTGAATCAGGGGGACAGTAGTCAGATTGATTGACAGAAGGTCAAGAAGTCAGACAGACGGACAGGAAGAGTCCACTTCCACTGTCAGCTTTTCACTACTGACACCCGAACTTTGCCCTGAAACAGCATGAAGGAGATCCATTACACCTCAGGAAATGACGCCGACAAAGATTGTTCATATTTCACCAGCAGAGTGGACAGCAAGTAAAAGCCACAGGAGACGTTGTGAGTAATTTATGAATTGGTACCAGCTGAATATTATTGGTAAACAAACATAACATTCTTAATGTTTTTTTTATAGTGGATGTTTTTATTCTTTTTATTCAGTGCTCCTAAATATTGTAAAAGTAAACTTTGTTTAGTGCTTTTGAAAAGCCAAACCTTAATGCAAAAAGTAGATAATACCATCAGGGCCAGATTAAATGGACGGATTACTTTAGGCTGACAGTATTTTTTCAGGGGTACCCTACATGTATATGCACATTTTGATTTTGGTAAACAAACAAACTGAAAAAAAGAGAGGGGAAGACAGGGACTTGAATACACAAGGGGTGATTAACTAATGGAGCACAGGTGAGGAGGGAAAAGGGCAGGAAAACAGACAAAGGGAGGAAATGAAAAGCAAAACATGACAAATGAGGACAGAACTTCAAAATAAAACAGGAAATAACAGAAACAAAAACTCAAACCATGAATATTTGGAGTGTTATTAACATTGTCAAACAGTTGCGGTCTGGTAGGTTTATGCAAAAAAGTCATTGAAAAAATACTTGGCTCGAAAAAGATCATTCGTTGGGTTAAAATAACTAACGTAAGTTGTAACTCACATCATTTACGTTCATTCGCTTACAAATCACTCAACTCTTTGTCACAAATGGGATGCAAACTCCGGTCTCTGGAGGGAAAGTCTTACTAAAAACCCATCCATCTCCTGACTCATACTTTCTTGCTCATCACACTACTGCAGCGGTGCTTCAAGAAGTGGCGCTTAGAGGAGGGCTACACACGTACAGTCAGTGTAGTATATTAATTGAACTGTAATAATCAATACTTGTCATCCGACAGTAAACATACCACCGATAGATCAGCTACCCCTCTTGTTGGTCTTTGACCTTTACTACTCACTACTCGCACACTGCTGTTCTTATTCCTAACTTGCGTATTAAATAACGGACCTTTTCTCCTCTGTTACAGGTTTTCTCTGTTCCTGAAGGAGTGCATGTTGGAGGAAACCATCTGGAGAAAAGTTGATGTACTGTAAACCAGGCCAAGGTCGCAGTCAGAGTGATTCCATAAATCATGTGTCAAAGAGTTGCCATAAGAATGAAAATAAAAACTGGTCCTGTGGAGAAGCAGTGAAACATGAGGATTCTGGGTTATGACGAGGCATCTTATGTAATTGTAATCACTCCAAACTGATGCCAATAATGTTTACAAGCATAATTTCACACTGCTTAATTTCTGATATTACTATAAGTTATTGATCCCTTTATAATTCATTCCTGTGGCACTGAGAGTTTATAGAGGGAGGAAAATGCTTATCTGCTGAAATGCAAACTATGACACTGAGGGTTATCAGCTTGATCTATATTAACGTGTGTGTGTGTGTGTGTGTATGTGTGTGTGTGTGTTTGTCTCCAAAAGCAATGTTTTGTCTCTTGAGCTAAAATATTGCATTTACATTTTTCCTGACGGAGCAGATTGCAACTTTGGGTTTAAATTCTGCAACGCCGAAGATGAAACTCAGATGAAAGATGGTTATTCTAAGCAGGCCATTGATTCCTGTAAGAGACAAACCTTCCCCGCAGAGAGTGTTGTTTGTCTAAGTGTTTCTCCAGCAAGCGGATATCAAACCACCCATGAGTCTCAAAGCAGAGTTACGTACAAAAAGAGACAACTGTTTCTATGTCTGAGAAGTAAAATACCAGAGTTTCATGATGCTCTCTGGCTGAAAGAAGAGCTGCATTCCCAGACTCATGGCTATTCCATCGCTGCAGTTATTGCACGCACACATGCACACTTAACGTACTACAAGGAACTTTTAATTGGTTATGAAACAGTGATGACATGCCTAAATATGACAGAAACAAGACCATTACTAAATAGTTAATGTAGTTATTCTTATATACCAGGCTGTGAAAAGAGGGAGATTTTCTGGGGTATCAGCAAATGGCCTATCCTCAACCCCCAGCCCCATATAACCCTACATCATTACATCACAATAAATAAGTACAAACATTGTGAGTGTGTGTGTGTGTGTGTGTGTGTGTGTGTGTGAGAGAGAGAGAGAGAGAGAAAGAGAGAGAGAAAGAGAGAGAGGAAGGATAAAATGATGCAGAACTACAGTCCACAGAGTGGAGGCAAGAGGACGAGCAGGAGAGGCAGCAGGCAAATGTCAACAAAGGGAAAGATCTTGCACCTAATGAGTGAAACTTCTAATTCGATGCTCCCCAGTGTATTTTTTTTCTAGGTACCTGTTTCATTCGTTTTCAGCAGCAAACTGAGCAGAGAAAACGGCTCGAGCAAGTGCTGTGACGAGTAGTACATCAGGCAGGGTTGTGCGTTTGCATGCAGCGCGCTCACCTCTGCCTCTGGGTTGGATTGCAAGGTACCACTGCAAATATCACACACAGAAAGAGTGAAAACCCATTTGATTTGTAACACTATGAAATAAGGAGAATAACGGGAGAAATTACCAATCGGGAGAAAGGCTGTAAATAGAGAGACCTCCAGTAAAGAGTGCCGGCAGGTATGTTCTTGATGCCCGTCACCAGGTCAGATTCTGACTTATCCGGGTTGGATAAGTTGAATTGATGGGTCTCACAGCCTGAGGACAGAAGCTGCTCTGTAGTCTGGTGGTAAAGTACAGCACTAAAACAAGGATTTCTTTATTGTCTTTTGTACACAGAGGCAATAAAAAATTGAACTTCCTTGTAGAAGAGTTCAAGGAGCTACATGTAAAACATTTTAGTCTAAAACTGAACAAGGATTATCAACATTATATGAAGAGATAGCAGTTTAGATGTTATGTCAAAGACATCTATGTATTGTGTTGCAGAGATGTCTGCTGAAGTTAGCATGCTAAACACCTAGCCTCTGCCAGTCCTGTCTCAAGAGGAGATAGTGAGTCACTGTAGCATCTAGTGTCTAGCGTCATGTCTCCAACATGAGAGGATGAAGAAGTAGCACTGTCCTGAAGGCGTCTTCAAACTACCCGCTACTGTCAAGCGAAAACATTTGGTGGCAAAACAAAAACAAAACAAAACAAAACAAAACAGAACAAACACTGGTGTTGCTTTGTTTCATCATAGTCATATAACAGTTATTAAGGTTAAGATCTTCATCTTCAAAGCAACACATTTTTAATACCATTTGACTTTTTAAAACATAGATCTTTACCTCTTTTGTCCACAGGGGTCACCAGAACCAACAAAAGAGAAAGTTATGTGTAGCCGCTTTAACTTAAAAAACAAAAGATTAGGTAAAACATCTTTTTTTTATTAGTTTATATCCAGTCACTGGTAAACATTTTAACTGAAAACAAGCTGACTTTCATGCAAACACGCACACATGTGCTGTTGCACGAAGCCACATGCATGCAGGCGCACACATGCTGCACTCACAGAACCATAGTGAGGGATTTATTGGGAACAGAGGTAGTAGTTTGTACTTTGAGGGGCACTTTGAGAGTCACTAATGTCAGAGGTAAAACTGAAAACACAGCCACTGGTTGGAAAAAACAACGCCCCCTGACCGCCTGTGACACAAAGAGCACAGAGTTACACTCTCAGGAACACACTTTCCTGCTAACACACACCTGTTTGACGCCCATGGCCTTGTCCGTGCTGGCCTCGACACACCTGCCCTCCGCTCTGTCTGCTCAGAAGGAACTTTAAGTAGGAATCCATCAGGTTTGGCAGACAGAGAGCAAAAACATTCAAAGAGAGAATTTGTTTGAAGTGAATTTGAGTTTGTGAATTTATAACACAGTCGGCCGTGGGGAGATGACCTCTGCTCTGCGATGGAGAAAGAATCCTCTTCTTCTGAGAGAAACAGACAAGTGGATTCGTTGTTGGGCTGACAGCAGATATCGAACTCCAGCAGACTGTTTATACAACACAGATCTGAGCTTTCAGCAAGTTCTACTAAGGCAGCTATTACCTTGTTCCAATACTGGGAGGCAGATAGAAAAGGCAGAGAGACATGAGGAGCAAACTGACATTCCTGCTGAGCAATCCTGGACTGGGACAGATGCACATTCAAAGCTGAAAATACTGTTTCTGTGAAAGCCTCTGTTTAAAGGGGGAGGAAGGGTGAGGCAAAGGGGAGCGGGAGCAACCAGGCAATAAAGCAGGCGAGCCAGACAGAAAGCATTGAGAAGAAAGGACAGTGGCAGGGAGCGAGGAAGGCGGCAGGATGGGAGATGAAAAATTGCTATTCTCCTGGTGCACGGTGGCCGAGGTAACAGGAGGAGGTGGAGGAGGGGCAGCAGGGGAACATCAAAGACGGAGGGGAATATGAGTTTGACCTCTGCAGGAGAGGACAACAGGGTTCGACCCCTGACATCTGTAAAGATACAGTTACCAACAAACATTTAATAAACACACACAAACCCTCAAGACAGAGTGGAACAAAAAAAAGTCGTTAACTGCCATTTTCTCTCCGTTCTGCATGGCTTGCTTAGTACCTCTGTCTGATCCAGACACATCTATCCACTCAGCTTATACAGTAAATAAAATAAAATCCGGTTGACTTTGTCTTTTTCACTCTGAAACACGTAAACACAAAGTCACAGATAAGCATGAGTGGGTGCGTAATGAATGAGATTTAGATATTGCAGAGGCTTAGAGTGACTCCACTACAGAGTAATGCACTTGTCTCATTTGCCGAAATCACAACGTGTAGCTGCACTAGAGACAAGTGTCACCTTCTCTCTAATTGAGAAACTGCGGCTTCACCCTGTTTGCTCACATTATTAGTATTCTGGTGCTGACTATGTGCACCGGTAGGAAGTCATATCAGCATAACCATCACAACTGAAGAGCAGAATGCAAAATTGCTCCTAAGAGCGTCAACAAAGCTGCACTCACCGGCAGCGGCTGAAGCTGTTGGGAGAACATTTTTCTCATTTCCTGCAGCCAGCAAGAAGAAGATATTAAAGTTTACTGACATGGTGTTTCAATTTCTGGTTAATGAAGTTCACCAGAATCAGACTTTTGCTGCTTTTTGGAGCTGCCAAAAAGGCTAAATTGCCTCAGAAAACCCTGGCTTTATTTCATTAGCCGAAAACAAATTATGTGCTCTTTTCATTTTCCACCCACCGTTGACCTTAATTGAAAACATCACGAGGTTGTGCAAAACCTCAGCTAAAGACGATGAGAAAGGAAGCAATGGCACACATTTAAGCCCATAATATCCAGTTTCCTTTCATGTTTATTAGCTACTTCCCGTTGGTCATTGGAGCGGTAGGATGTTTGCACATGTTCAAATACTAAACTCCATGTTTTTGAGGCTGCACCACCGACGTGACTCAAGTGCAAGTGTATGTCATTCACATGTGGAAAACGTAAATTTCATTCCGATGTGATGAAAGCCAATCACTTGGCTTGAATACATTTGAAAATCTTGCACGTGAATATGTGGAATTCACATGTGAAGAAGCAAATTTAATGTGCCTATTCTGTTTACAAAAAAAGGCGCTTGAGCATGAATGCATGTAATTCACATGTGAAAATGTAACTTGGTGAACAGGTGAAAATAGCTTCTAAATATGTGCAGTTCACATGTTTTCTTTTCACATTTTTGAAACTTGTCAAAAATTCTAGGTCGCACGTGAAAACTGAAAAATGCCACGTTTTGTTTTGCAGAAATTATAATCCAAAAACGAATCGCATGCATTTTCTATTTCCTGCTTGTCACAACTCTGTGCTTGTGCTCTGTTAAGGTTTTAAAAAACACTTGGTTAGGGTTTTGAAAACATCATGGTTTGACTTAAAATATCTGGTTTGGTCACCACGATCACGGATGAAGATGGTCCAACAAAAGCACAAAAACATATGGAAATGTGCCCAGGTGTCCTTAAAAATATCCAGTAGTGAGTCTCAAACTGCTAATTGGCATATGTGTGATATGCCACGTCTGGTACAAATGTATCTGTGGTTTACAGAAACGTTTACTGCTAAGGTTATATTCTGGTGGCGGGGATGGGATATTTAGACATTTTAAAAATGTAAATAAAATAAAGTTATGGGGGTTTGAAAGATTATTGGTTGTGCAACATGAGTTTGTACGGACCAGTGGGAGTGGATTAAAGAGGTTAATTAGAAGAGAATTTAATCAGTTCTTATCTTGACTGCAACATAGAAACGTCTTAGGTTAATCCACTCTGTAAGGCACATTTGCAATATTCTGCTCTTGAAAAGCTATTTAAATAAACGTGTTTACCTAATGCAGGGAGTCCGAACCCTCTTTTGGTTTTGGGGTCTTTTTGCAGATGTGCCTGTGATCAGACAGCGTGGTGTGAACACTGTCAGGAATACTTAAGGCCTCCAGTTCAAGCAGTTCAGGGGTTTTTTTGGTCTTACTGAGAAAACTTTGCACCGTCTCAAGGTCAAAGGGGAATCCTGTTCAGTTATTATCAGCTTATCTAGGAGCACATCCAGAATGTAGAGAATGTTGAGAGAATTTGCACACACTCCCTGTCGCACACATACACATCCAGGTAGCTATCTACCCCTCCCAGCTGTGAGCCTTTAACCTTACAGTTACATCACAGCTCGAAGAGACACCTGGGTGTACTTTACATAACACTAACACACACACAACACGAACAGAGAAACACACACGAGCACGCATGGGCAACCAAAAAAAGAAAAGCTGAAGGGTTACGCGCACACAGCTACGAGCACGACGATGTAGACGCCTGTGCGCAGGTCTGGAGCAGGACGGATAAAATTAGGAATACATGAGTCTCAGCGGACTGTGGCTGTGCATCTGTCGAGTGAATCAGCACACACACGGTAAAGTACCTGGCCGGCTGGCTAAGTGATTCTGTTTGTCTCATCTGTCTCTACATGACCAGACTGAATAAGCAGAGCCATTTGTCTAAAAGAGTGGTGTCAGTGAAAGCTCTGAGGCCAGAGCAGCTCCACATCCCGGATGGATAATGAGTGAATGCTGCTGCTGAGTAGGTGACAAAAACAGCTCCGGTGAGCAAGAGGTGAGTAACAGCACTGCAAGAGTGAGAAAGTGGTTTAGAGGCAGGTAGTCGAACATTTTTTGCAGGACACCAAAATTAAAATATTACAAAGCAATGCATCAAGACAGCTTTTTAAATTTCTTATTTACAGTCTCGGAGGTAGGTAGGGACTGACTCTGATTGTCCAGTCAGACAGGAGCAAGCCATTGAGTATTTGTATCAAGAGCTGTATCAAAAATACCCATTTCACTCTGGACAGAAACCCCACTAACACACACTAAAATCTGGTTTTCTTCAGTGGGAAATGGTACAATCAGGTCAAATGACTCTGCACCACTCTGATCAGCAATGCAGGAAATATTCCGGGTGGACATGATCATTTTTGCCTCTTTATGGCATTATTCTATGATGTGTGCAAATGCTTTTCCATATGTCTCGGTTCAAGCGGTCAGTGTTGAGTTTGAAAGACAAACTGTAGTAAAAGATATAAAAAGTAATCGCCGTAACATTTTCCTCCTCTTGCCTCCGTGCTACTTTCTACTGTTCCCTGTTTTGCTGCATGTTTGTGATGTCGAATGAGACCAGAGATGTGGATTCGAGTCATTGTGAGGCAGACTTGAGTCAAGTAACTTTTTTGATGACATGTTCATCCGGCCCACATACCGAGTGAAATGATGCCACTTTGGCGGTCCACTCCTGTTTGCCAGATCTGAGCCACAAGCAGGCCATAACATCGCCACATGTCAGCCAAGAGCCAACCGAATAAAGCAGAACTGGCTCAAGTCTGGGAAAATTTGGCCTTGAGACTTGACTTGCCTTAACTTAGCACTTGACTTAATTTGACTTGACACGACCTGTGACTTTTGCCCATGAAGAGAAGAACTTGTGACTTGGACCAAATGACTTGAGACACATGCCCGAACATGACACCACAGAATATAAAAACAGGAGGGCAAACTCGTCATTGATTCGATGGTTTAAGCTCTATTCTGGTAAAGAATCACATAGAAAACACTGGTAAACAACTGGCTGTAAAATAATAGACAACCTACAGTGCAGGTTAATTCTGAGCTCTGAATGTGTTAAATGCAGGAGGTGATCTGGCAACAGCTGACTACGATTTACAAAATGCCAAGGTGAGTAGAGTCGAGTGAAGCTTATCCACGATTGCGCTTATCACAAAGCTATTCTCACAAAGAATGTGCCTAGATTGAACTACCTTGATCCCTTAAAATGCAGAGCAAACAAGACACAAAATATGTCTTGTTAGAAATGTTGCAACAACTTGGCCAAACACCACCAGTGTGGCTGAGAGGATGAGGAAGAACACACACTTGTGCAGAGATACTCACACATCCCATAGCTGAGGCAGCAAAACCTGGCAGGAAAAAAATGAAATAAGCAATAAAATGAACGATAACAATGAGATATTTTCTGCATTAATTCACTACACCCAGTAACTCAGCTCCTTCTAATGTAGCAAACATACTGAAAAATTAATAAATGAGGCCCGGTGGGGATGCACAGCGATCTTAAACAAACACAAGCAGCCAGACAAACTCACAGCGCAGTGGGCTTGAATGTGACACAGGAGGTCACCAATTAGGGCTGGTTTCTAGGCTATTTAGGGGCAACATCTTGTGAGGAATTCAACTGACTGAGAGTAAACAGAAATAAGTTTAGTTTTCTGCTTGCAAAAGCAGAACCAGCAAGGCCGCAGGGTGTGAGGTGATCTGATTTATCCTCACAGAATCACAGACAGTTCACACCCTCGTAGTGGACCTACGCTGAGTGTGTGCGTGTGTTTGGTAAGAGAGTTTTTGCAGTGAGGAAAGACGATGCTAAAAAGCCAAACTTCCTTCCTGTCTGAGCGATATCACAGGCCAACAAAAACACACACTCTCTCTCTCTCTCTGTTTTCATCAGTCTATAGCACTCTCTCTCTCTACTTGAGGGCAGTGCACACACACACAGCAGACAGGGATGGTCCATGTGAATGGTACACACAGCAGGAAAGCCTGGGAATGGTGCACACATTCTCCTCCATCCCTTAAGAAAGGACAGAATAGCGAGGTAGAAGTAGAAGTAGAAGTATTTTATATCTCAAAGAACAGTGTGGTAACATTTTTAGCAACACTAATTTGCAGTAAGCATTTTATGGTTATAAATATAAAAATATTTATACAAAGGTGCACCTGTAGGAGAGGCAAAACAGACACAAAAAAAAATTTAGGGAAAAGGGACCCCAGGTGGCCATTCATATTGGCACATTTTGCAATAATAAATCCCTTTAAACGTCCCATAAAGGCACTAAACAGTGCATCTCAAAACCCCCTTCTAGAAGAATGGGAAAATCAGGGGGGAAAAGAAACTTTACCTTGGAGAAATGTCTCAAAAAGTGGCACCTGTAGTGATCGAAAACCCTTCCCCCTTGAAAAATCAATAGACAATTTGCAATGCCATCTCAGTAGGAAACCTCCCCAAGGGGGCCCCACCATGTCAGTCCCATTGAACCTGCATTGCATCCTTAAAGTGATTCAGTTATTGACCTTGGTTTTTGTTGTTCTAGTTTTTAATGTTATTTATATTCAAAAAATCTAAAATCTGAACATTTGAAATTAAAAATGTTTGGATATGTAAATGTTTTGTTGGTGTGAGATTAAAGGCGCAACATGCAAGAATTGGCCACTTCTTGAATTCATACTCACAACAAACAGCATATCGCCAGAGTAACTGCTAACTGCTGCCGTTAGCTGTTTAGCTTAGTTAGCTTGGTTAGCCTTGAAGCTAGCTGTCTGGGCTGGGAGCTCAGAGCTACAGGGAAGTGTTAATTTTAGTTAAGTCTTGAATGTTTCTAACCAGAATTCTTAGATATTGCATCTTTAATATAACGGTGATGAATGCTGGTTGGTGGGGCCCCCTTGGTATTGTTTACCCAGGGCCCCAACAGACTTTTAATCACCACTGTGTTCATATGCATCTTCTTTCTCCAGATTTTGAATAAAAATTATTAGTAGTAGTAGTTGTAATCGTTCCTATAATTCTCTCTCTCTTACTTCTCCCAGCAGATGCTTCACAAAACATGTATTTTTGCTATTCCAAAAATGGATCTGATCCTTTGTGCACCACTGGAGGCGTATTACACACAAAGCAGAGGAAGTCAAGGCTCACTAAAATGTGTTGTATGATTCCCCTGTAAGGGTGAACAAGCTGATTTGTAAAGAAACAGCCCACATAGATCGAAAAATAACTCCCCCATCCTCCGCGGAGCAGCGCCTCTGTAATCCCATAATAATCATGCACTAAAATAAACGAAAACAGCAGATTAGAGCTTTTAAAAAGTGGAACTTTGCCCTAAACTCTCCCCTCAAGGCATGCTTTTCCTGCTCTTATAATCAGGAACAATGCTGACCTCAGCTGGACCGACTGCGCTACTGCTGTTGTTTACGCTCCTTTATGGAAAAGCAGCGGGCATCCGAGGAGGCTGAATTATGTAGAAATTCTCCCACAGAGCTGAGCCTGACGGGGCATACAATCAGAGGGAGAGAGAGAGAGAGAGAGAGAGAGAGAGACTGGCAGACATAAAGATAAAATGGGGTTAGACAGGCGAGAAAGAGGAACAGATAGATGCAGCAGACGGATAAACAGGTAGAGGTGAGGGAGAGAGAGACAGATGGTCAACAGACGAAGAAGCAAGTGAGACAGGCAAGCAATAAACAGACTAAAGCATCCCACGCTTAATTAATTAGAGAGCAAAAACACTGCGGGGCTCTCGGCTGCCTGAAAGACAGTTAGGCGTGTAACATCCCCACAACAACACACCCACACTGAAATACCCAGACACGTGCGAAAACAGGCGTGCACACACACACACACACACGACAAGGGAACATCGTATCACCTCTTTTCACGGCTTTTTAGACGAGGAGAGAGCGAAGAAAACAGGGATGGAAAGAGCAAGGGAGGAAGTAGGAGAGGAGAGAGGAGAGATAGATGTGAGGAGAGGAGCAGAGAAATGGAGTGTGAGATGAAAGAGAGGGAGCGAGAGAGAGTCAAGGAGGAGGAAGAGGGCAGATTCGAAAAGGAAGGAGGGGAGCCAAAAAATAAGAGTAGTAAAGTGCAGTGGAGAGGACGGGAACAAGCGAGGCGCAGGCAGATGAGAAACGAGGAGAAGGGGGACCGGAGACGCTGTGACCTCACATGCTCGGCTGCAATGACGCTGTGAAGATCATCTCAAGGTTGTTAGATAAGAGGGAACCTATGCAGACAGTGGAGAGGGAGGGAGGGTGACGAAGGAATGGGCCGCAAAATTGTGATAGTGAGAAGAGAAAGAAAGAAAGATAAATAAATAAAGCAAAAAAAAAAAACAGCAAAAGGAGAGGAGGATGAGAGGGAGGCGAAAGGAAGCGTGAAGAGATAAGAGGACGGTAGTGTAATAGTGAGAGGGAAAGAGAGTGATGAAGGCCACAGAGAAAATGATTCAGTGACTCAAGTTGCTGAGAGGCATGCAGTAGTGTGTGTGCGTGTGTTGGTGTGTGCGGATACAAGTATCGAGAGAAGCGAGCATGCATGAACATGTGCACAGTGTGTGTCAGTACCAGCAGACATGCAAAGATGCAACGGTGTGTGTGTGTTTGTGTGTGTGTGCGTCTTGGAAGGAGTGATTAAATACAAGGAACCTGCCAGCCAGTAAACAACCCAGGCAGGCTGTGTCCCATTCCCTAATGAGCTCCCCTTATCTGTCCCCCATCCTCTCCTCTCCTCCTTCCATGCATCCTTTATGTATTCTCCTTTACATTATCTCGTTCACTCCTCCTCTCCATGTCCCATTATCATTCATCAGGCATCCTGCACTTCCACTCCTCTTTCAATATTTCCTCGCTCAACCCCTCTTTTTTTCGTTAGCTTTATCTCCCTCCCGCCCTCCCCGCTCGTTCCCTCGATTCCCCCTGGAAAGAAGAAAGCAGTTGACATTGTTGTCACGGTCTTTCAGACTGGGAGATGCAACACTAAGCAGGGATAATTCGCTCGAATCAGAAGCAAGAAGTATCTTGTTAATGTTAATTTTAGCGACACTAGTAGCGTGGCAATGCGCTGGTCTGTCGGTTCTTCACTGTGGAGGGATTTGGATGAAATTTTGCACAGACATTCATGGTCTGCGCGGGATGAAAGGTAATAACTCTAGAGCCCCCTTATTATTCTAACCTAGTACCAACGTTGTGTCAGAGTCTTAGCTCTTCTAGCTGTTGACTCTCTTGCCAGAGAAAGTGGAGTTTGACTGTGCATGTGTGGGCACGTGCGCTCCCCCGCGCTCTGTGTGTGCGCATGATTCAAGTGCTTGTATGTGCAGGTGTTTGTTTCTTTTTCGCAGTGCGTACATGCCAAGTTATGCCAAGGTATGTGAATATGAATATGCAAGCGCTACCTGTAGCCTATTGTGGGTAATGTTGTGTATAACATAGTTACATTGTGTATTTTTTTTATTTTAAAATCTGTATATTTGTACAGGTATAAACGTTTTTTTTCTAAAACTAATAAAACAAAAGATGAACAAAATATGATTTACTAGCTTACTGTACTTTGTGTTTCATTAGGCGTTAGTATGCTAACACGCTAAACTAAGCCATGAACATGGTAGACCCTGCACCTTTAAAACATTAGCATGCTAGCGTTGTCGCTGTAAGCCTGTCAACATGTTGATGTGTGAGTGATGTTAGCATTTAACTCACTGTGCTTAAATACAGTCATACAGAGATGCTAGCATGGCTTAATAGACTTGTTAGCGCTAACCACTGTCTTGGAAACTAAATATGATGTGAACCTTTCCCTTGTTTCTAAGCAGACTTCCTACAAATAGCTTATTTCACTTAATTTAGTTTATTTAGCTTAACACAGCTTAATCTAGTAGAATGAGCAAAATAGCACTTGAACAATAAGCTACATATTTTCAGTTTTGTTAAAGCAAGTGAGTAACACATCCCTCTCAGAATGTGTCACGACTTCCCGCTGTGTTTGTCCATCAAGCTAATTTTACCTCCACTTAGCGACATGTAGCCGACAGAACAAGACAAACAAGTTGTCACAACGCTCTTTGTATCCAATAATTAGCACACGCTCACCGACTGTTAACAGGATATCACAGGTAGGACACTCAACTCTCCACTGAAGATCTGCATTTGGATAAAAACTGTATTAAAACACTTCCATGTGTGGTATTTATACCTGACAGGAATTAAATTAGCGAGATTTAGCAGTTATCAAACACAGCCAAATACCTTGAAATAGTCTCCAGATGCTTCACATTCAGGTTTTAAATATTAGTCAGGTATCTGTGAAAATGTTCCAGTCTGCACCATCTGGACACATCTTGGTACACATCTTTTCTGGGCTGCACTTAGCAGAAAGATTTCTCCACCTCTGATGTTTAAAAGTCAAAAAATATCCTTCTGAGATAACCTCAATCAACCTGTTCAAGAAAAAGCCAAGCCAGTGATTTTTGATAATACAAAAAGTAGTGGTTCTCAAATTGAAATGGCGAAGTTGCAGTGATTTTTCAGTTCTGAGCAACTGGCTACTCAGGTCGCTTCCTGCACATGTTGACGGCAAACAAAAAAACACCTGGTCATGACTTGAACTCCTGCTTTCTAATGTGTTGCCTGCCATAAATCAAATTAACTGCACTTATATCGAGTTAATGGGATTAGAGCGGGGACACAGTGTAGGAGACATCAATCTGGTCTGGAAGTCAGCCATGAATTTGCTTCTTTCACATCTCACAGGGTCTCCTTGGCCAGCTGGCAGGGGCTGCTGGCTCCATGATGATTTATAGAGATATCTCCCTATTTTGCTGCAGTAGTGGCTTCGGTAATTGGACAACATATGCACTATAGAGCAAAGCTAAAGATAATCCATAGTTTATAGAAGTATTTGTGCATTGCTTTTGTGAAATTGAAAAGGAATTTTACATGTTGTGGCCTATTCACTTTCTCGCTGAGTAGATCGGTACTCCTCTCATGTTCGTAAGCTAAATACAAAGATGGAGCCAGCTGCTGATTAGCTTACCTTAAAGTGGAAGCTAAGGGGGGGCTAACTAGCTACCTGCCATCTCCAATGTCATATTTACTGAGCAGACATGAGAGTGGTGTCAATCTTCTCATCTAATTCTGAGCAAGAACATCTTTAAGGGTATTTCCCAAAATGCTGAACTATCCCTTCGGTCCTCAGCAAGTCCTGTCTGCTGTCGTTGTCTTCATACTTTAGCCTTTTCCTGCGTTTTATCACAAAGTAAGCCCACAATCTCCTGACTATAGCTTGAAATTCAGCGTACAGATGTGAGAGAGGTTTCTTCTCGTCCGCCTCTCGGAAAGAAAGAAAATAAATGTCAAAAATGTCAAACTATCCATAATACTTGGTTGGACGTTTATGCTTTTCAAGAAAAACAGCCCCATGACCAAGCAAAAAACAAATCAAAGAACATGTGTACTGTGTGTCGTTTGGTAAACTCTGTGGCAAGGAACCACTGCTGAGTTCAAAACATAGCAAAGCCTCCTACATGCCCTCTAAATTTCTGTGAACACCACCGTAAATATTCTGAATTAAGACATACAAGACATTTAAAATGCTCATAAATTGTAAAATACTGATATTTTTATTTTTCAAAAATGCAGCAGAAATGTTTTATGCTTGACACAATCCAGCCATCCGCTGAGTCAATAAACCCAGATGAAAAGAAAATATTCAGTCAATCAAACACATCCGTTAAATGTTTTTTATATCATTTTTGTAAAAGTTTCTTTGCTTGCCATCCACAAATGTCTTCAGCTTTCATTTTTCATGTATTCTGTTGACAATTAACTAAAATCTCTCATGAAGAAGTTACTTAGGATGAGAGGAGGTTAAATAGGCCTCACTGTGACAAAGCTGCATGTAGTCGCACAGACGAGGCTGGGGGGGAGGGGGGGAGACAGGACGGGGGTGGAGGAGAGAGGATAAAAAAGGAAAGTTACAATATCGAGGATGAGTTACTGGTTAGGCTCAAGTTATGGGAGTTTGGGGTTGGTTGTCTCGTTGGCTTATATAATGGGCTATCTTTATGGCTGGACACAGTTGACCATTTGTCATTTTTTACTGGCTGCCATGACAGTGCCACATCTCTGCCACATGAATTGTCAGTATGAATTGGTCGAAATTGATTTTATGAATGCTGCGAATCTTATTACGATGACACATGGCAGCAACCACCACCGCCCTCGAGCGCTTACTGTGAAGTCAGCGGAAAACCCTCCAACTTCCCTCTGAAATAAAGTCAATCAGCATTTCCACAAGTATTGGTCGAGGTTTTTAATCATTGATTTCGAATCTTCCAAAGCATTACTTGGTGTCAATTTGGAAAGAAGAATGGTCCATTAAGAGAATATTAAGGTTTAAAAGGCGGTATGTTTTGAGGTGCGATTGCCATCGATGCCAAGTCAAAGTAGCACACAAACGATGTGATCATCCCTCATTAGCGCCACCTAATTAACCAAATTTGACTCCAAACAACTGAAAACATGGTGGCCAGCCCAGTCGCCAGGATAGGATGTTGGCATTTATTCACATTTGAACGTGTAATAGGCTACGTGCAATACTGACATAACTACAAAACATGTCGTAGCATGTTCACATTACATGTTTATGGCTTGACCTTCATATCAGGAGGTGGAGGAGATGGTACTGGAGTTACAGGCAAGAAGGCTGGCAAGCCAGTGACCACAGTTCAGTTGTGTTTCAACATCTGTAAGTATGAAACCACAGGTTGTTTTTTGTTTTTTTCAACATTGGTTTGATGACACCACTGGACATTTTTTAGACCTCAGGACAATTTCCGAACTTGTTTGTAGCGACAAAAACTCGATATTTCAACATCTCCAGTAGTGTTTGGGGAGACCAAAACAGGTAGACGTTTTTGTGCCTAAACCTAAACTGATCATAAGCATTGTCGCAAGATAAATTTGAAAATTTTGCCTAAAGAAACATAAATTTGCAACATAAAGAAATGTTAAGTTTCAAAATAGAAAGAGAAACATACGTTGCCAACTTTTATTCTGACTACTGGGTCGTGGTGGCAGGTGATAAACCGAACTCCAGGCTTGAAAATGTAAGTGACAGATCCATGTTTTCATAGAGACTTTGGAGCTATCTAAAGCTTCAAAAAATCTTAATTTCTGAGAAAGGGAAATGGCATTATTTATTAAATGCAATGGCCTAATTCTTCTGATCGGTGCCTTTAAGGGGGACAAGGTTTCAGTCAGCGTTAGGTAGTTCAAGCAGGGGCTCTTAAATACTGGCGCCCCTGGTAAGGTGTGAAACTTAAAGGTCAAACGAATACAAAAAAGCATTCTTGACTTTCCGGGACACACTGTGACCCCCCTGAATCATCACCACCTGTCTGCCTGCCTAGATGTTAATTAAGTTTATTGGGAAATTAAGTGTAAGGCCTTTAAAAAGAATTTTAGGAGCAAGGAGGGAAGGAGAGCGGGGAAGGGATTAGGCTCAAGGGGTCATGGTTTTTGGCTGGTGCTCAATCATCAAACCGATAATGCATTATCTACACAGTACTAGCTCGTCATCTGATGGTCAAACAAATAGACAGGATGGTGTGAAGAATGTCCTATACTTCAACTACTAAACAAGTATCTAGATGTTTACATCGCTAAGAATTATTGAAATGACTGTGCATAGCAAATATAGCCTTTTAAATAAAGGTACTGTGTACATACTACAGTGGGTGAGATAGAAAGACAACCAGCCTTTGCTTCAGGACATCTATACAATAATATAGTAATATCTGAAATGAAAGCAATAATGTGGTTAAATAAGTCATGTTTTAATGCAAGAGCAGGTAAATGCTATAAATCATAATATATCATCTGTATCTTTCCATTCTATTTACAAGAGTTGAACACATAGCTGGTTAGAGTGATTCTTCAGTCGGTCTGACAACACTTCGGAGGCCCCTCTCTTCTTCTGAAGCTAATTTCTGTCTCTTGGCACACTTTGTCTTCCGTATCACTCCATCTCACTTTGTCTCTCTCGCACTCACAGCTGTTAAATCCCTCACAATAAAATCTTAATCTCCATCCCACCATCTGACAAACTTTTCCTTCAGCTTATGTTTTTTTGTTTAATCCCTCCTTCCTCTCTGTCTGTTTTTACATCCATCTCTCGCTGAAATTTTGTTATTTTCTCCTCAGCTTAGGTTGATCCTTGGCAGATAGGGCCTTTGATCTTTTAATGGAAAAAAAAATGCTACATTCACATTTCACAGGTTGTTCAAGTTGACATCAGCAGTCTGTCTGTGTGTGGTACTTCTTAGCTCAGTTCTGCATCTACATCGGCTCTGCTCAGTTCCCCGTGCAGCACAGGTACAGTAGGAGATGTAAAGCGATCCATAACTGACCCTTTCGCCACAGCACTCCTCCTCTTCCTCCTCAGGTGTAGAAAAAGCAGAAGATTTAATATCCAAAGCAGGTTTTTGAGACGTTTGATGGATGTCTTGGCTCGTCTTGTTCCAGGTTACGAGCGATTGATGCATAGAACTGCATCTTCTGGGATCCGGTTTGTCTTCAGGTCCCCGACATGCAACACACAGCTGTCTGCCTCTTCTTCCTGTTACTGAAAATGTCTCTCTGTCACTCCATCTGTAACAATCCTGCAGGGTAATTAGTAGAGGTATTTAAGTCTTTTGTTTTATGTGTCTGTGTGTGTGTGTGTGTGTGTGTGTGTGTGTGTGTGTGTGTGTGTGTGTGTGTGTGTGTATGTGTGTATGTTGTAATTATGTCCCAGTATGCGCAAGTATCTTGCAGCGGTTATACACGCGTGGTGGAGTGTGTGTGCGTGGAGATGTGTGTGTGTGGCAAGTGTGTATTACTATATGGGCTGTGGTGTGTGTATCCCTGGTGCGGATGCCCCATCCTCATCCCCACCACCGATCCAGGCGTCATGGGGGTCATCGGCGTCGCTGGGGTAACAGGGTGCGACCCGGGGGTCACAGGCAGCGACCCCGGGGTCAGAGAGGTCATGAGGGGGACGTCATCAGGCGAGCGGCGCAAGGTGAGGGTGTAGTCAGGCGGGCAGGTGAGGCGCACGGTGTCCAGCGTGCTGTAGATGTCCTGCGTGTCCAAGCCGTCCAGGGCGTCCAGCGTGTCCAGAGTGTGATGGTGGTGAGCGTTGTTCCTCTCGTCTGCTGATGCGGCATCACACTCCAGCTGCTTCACCTGAGAAGGTTGGATGAGTGGATGAGGGGGAAAGTAGATGAGAGAAGTTAAAGCAGCGGGGACACAAAGACAGGAGAGGAAAGAAACTGAAAATCAGGCTCATCACCAAATTGTCAAATCTAGAGCTGCCCCATAGGGAGTGTTTTCATTATTCATTAATCTACCAACTGTATCCTTTATTAAAGATCCCCTCCAATGAAAATCAACTTTTTAACCTTGTTAACCTCTTCAAACTGTATTTTTATATAATATAAGACATATCATGAGCAAATGAAGCATTTAACGCCATGGCTAAGCATTTCTACTTCAGAGCTGCAGCATACTAATGACAGATTCAGACAACCAGGATTTTATACATCACAAACCAAAGGGACCACTCCTGTCAACTTGCGGGGTGGGGCATTTCACATCATAGCATAATGCTGCTGGAAAACAAGCTGTATCCAGGAGAAGTTAGGTGTGGCTAATTATTTGTATTTTGTAATCCAATCCAATCAATCAACTAATCATTTCAGGTCTAATAATGCCTGGGCCATATGGACAAAATCAATAATAATATTGTTAAGATCCTTTCAAATGTATGCATCATCATGTATAAAAATAGTCAAACTGAGGTTCAGTAATATAAACTGTGTAACTGTTATGCATTTAATCAGACTTTCTAGATAAATCAATTCTAGATAATTTAGGGGGAGTTATCATTTATTCACGATATGAAATCCACTGAAAATCGATACATAATTAGACTAAATAATTATCATCCAGTCCAACATGTAGTGGCGACTATTTCAATTCACACTGTGTCTGAAAATCATTTGTCAGATCTTGAAAGTCGACATCAACATAAGCTCCTCTCTCCCACAGAAAACACTGCCCCTGAAACGCCTCGTCAGTAGTCTCGCCTTGACTTTGTGACATCACACCACATCACCACGTCAAAAATTGTCATGAGTTATGCCTAGTGGCTAGTTTGGCACGTAAGAATTGGTTTAGCACAGCTGCTCTGTTGTTGTTAGCGGGGCTGGCTCAGGTGTGTGTGAGCTGACCAATCAGAGCAGACTGGGTATTCAGGAGGGGGGGCCTTAAAGAGACAGGCGCTAAAACAGAGTATTTCAGACAGAGGGGGGATACAGCACTTCAGCACTGGACAAGGAAACTTTTGAGCACTTAAGCATGTTAACCTATTCTAGTAGTAACCCAAAATAAAATTATGAGCCTGAAAATAATATAATAAATATACATAAGGAGAAAAATTATGTCTCCTTTAAGGGACAACCACCCTATCTGAGTGTTAGCCTGATGAACAACCATTTTAAAATCACCACCCATATTAAAGTTAGTGAAATGATGTTAGAGTCTTAATTTTGGGAGTAAATTGAGTGTTATTACCGATCAGATTCGTTTCCGAGCCAGCCTGACAACAGCTAGAGCACAAACCAAATACAGAGTTCAGCTCAAGTTCAAACCACATCCCTGCTATTACTCATCATCAGAAACTTCCGTCTGGATTAGACTGATTTTAATCTCATCCACTGCTTGGCTATTATGTGCTTTTCCTGGTGAGAATTCTGCATAACACAAGGATACAGTCTGTGACAATCATTATGCTGAAACAAAAACGCTATGCATGATTTTCGCCTGTCACATCAGATCTACCACTGGGGTGCAAAACAGCACAAGACACCGCATGAAAAGAAATTACATTTCAAATGAATAAAACACAATTAACAAAAGCAGATGCTATGTGCAGCTACAGTGCTGTGGTTCAATTGCCAATTAACAGGATTTGTCAGCTATAAAAAAAAGACCTGACATTTAGCACTCAGTGTGAGAGATTTCAGCACAACTAACGGAGCGCGAGAGAGGCCAAACAGTCAGAGGATGAATTGGAGGCAATTGGAAGCAATTCACGCAATTGGACACAGCTCACACATGCACATGCATAAAAAAAAAACACTCACGGATACGCACACACACACGCAAGTACACACACTCTCCCACTGATAATGTCTGCTGATGACAGGCTGTGTTCTGCAGAAGTGCTCTGCTGGCAGCTTCTCCGCTGGCAAGAGAAGGCACTCATTCAGACAGTCACACACACACACACAACCTCAACTGGCATTATTAACAATATGCGTAATCATTTTCAATGTATGGCTTTAGAAGCAACATGACTCACCTGTAATGACATCAGTCCCTCCCCCTGCAGGTGGGCAGCTACATCCGCAGGTGTGATGTCTCGTCTCGGGGGTGGAAGCGGACGTGGCCGGCGATGCTCCAGACGCCTCTTATCTTTCTTGTACAGTAGAGCAGCGAATGCCAGGATGTTAAGAAACAACAGTGACGCTCCCACTGCGATCGTCACCGAGAGCTCAGTGGAGTAGTCCTCATTAGGGACGCGAACCCCGTTTTCCTCTCCACCTTGGCCCAGAGCGGACTCTGGCGGCTGTGGAGTACCTCCTTGGGAACCTGGATGACGCGTGCTGCTGGGCGGCCAACCTTTGGCCAGACGCTTAGTGTATGAGTAAGGAGTGTCGTCCTGTGGAGAGGGACTGTGGGTGAAGGAGGACACCGATTGGAGGAGCTCGTTGACATGATGCAAGTGAGGGACCAGCTGGAGCCAGAAGGAGATTTTGGTGGCACGGTAGTGGTCTCTGACACGAGGCTTCAGGCCAATGTGGAGGTACAGCTGCTCTTTCGGGGTGTACTTGGACCAGGCCACTTCTTCAAAGCGGTTTGGTTTAGTGTGGATGAACTTGGTGTCTTGAGGGACCGGCTGGTTTGGGTCACTGGAAAGAGTGAAACACAATGAGTTATTTATTTGCATCTAGATGGGTTGTGTGTGGTTGTTATGTAAGTTATTTGGAATTGTTTTATAATTCATTGACAACAAAAAGGAGGCATCAATCATTTGTGTCAGGCAAGCCATTTGTCTTCATCTCCTCTGAGCTCTTTGTTCTACAAATAGCTGTAATCATATGCCAAGAGATACATGTAAGGAAGGAGAACTATCTATAAAATATAAGAATCTTGACAGATAGAAACCAGGTTAGAGGAGACATATGCTCATTTTCAGGTTCATAATTTTATTTTGGGTTAAAAAACACATTGGTTTTCTTATACTATCTAGAACTGCAGCGCTGTATTCCCCCGAATACATATTCTGAGACACTCTGTTTTAGCTCCTGTCTCTTTAAGGCCCCCCCTCCTGAACACCCAGTCTCCTCTGATTGGTCAGCTCACACACGCCCGACCCAGCACTGCTAACAACAACAGAGCAGCTGTGCTAAATCAATTCTTCTATTCCAAAAAATATACAAATGTATGATATGGTGATGTAGCGCGATACAAAGTCACAGAATTAGAGTCTCAGGTGTGTAACAATTTGTCGAACCCGTCACGTGTGTGTTGAAGTAAACATTTATGTAACGCTGTGATCCTACCCTCTCACTGAAGTTACATAGTGCAGAAACAAGTGACACCATTCACCCTATCACAAGACACTGTACCATCAACATGATTTTGAAGCTGTTATTGTTGGGTGAACAAGTTACATAATGGTACTTTAAGTATAAATACCAGTATTTCACGCTTTTCAGTTATTTCAAATGTCAGAGACTCCTGACAGAGCTGCTGAAGACTTTTTCTCAGCTGGCTACCGTCCTCCTGTAGTGTGAGTGCTGGCCAACAGTTTCACCAGCGCTGGCACACATCTTCCTAATCAATATAACAGTAACACAAGGCAAACCAGTGGCGAAAAATATTTGTACAAAGAAAAACAAGTTTATTTTCCTGTGTGCAAAAGCTCAAAGGTGGTTTAGTTGTAAATCATAGTCCTCTTATGAACCCTTTCAGTCAATGCACATTTCAAACCCTGTAACGAACACAAAAATGGCAGGTTTTTTTTCACCAGAGATGAAAATGTGCATGCGGCATAGTGAAAATCACCCGTTTGACACATGCAGACAGACAGGCGTTGATTTGTTGATTTACCGACTTATTCGTGTCGGCAGTGAATGTGACGCAAATGAAACAGCAGCACATCTTCACAGACTTGCCGGTGACACGCTATGTGCTCACTTGTCAATCTACACCTTATGAACAGCACACAAAGGCAGCTAGCATAAAAAAAAAGAAAAAAAAAGACCTACAGGCGCACAAACACACAGACGGGCTGAAGATTTATACACCCACGCAGAGGCTTACAAAATATACATCAGGGAGCATCATACCCGCCCTGTTAAATTGAGCTGTCGCAGAGTTCCATCACCATCGGAGACGCTCTCAATCGGGTGAAACGTTCCTTCAGAGAAACTTCCCCGCTGATAATTGAAGTGCACGCTGAAATCTTCTCAAGCCTCTTTTGGTTATTTTGCTCCGCAGCTAATGACAACAGAGAGCTTGAAACGGCTAACTTGATGCGTTTCGGACAGGTTTCCTTTAAAGCCGCAGTCAAATTACGTGAGAACAGCGTCCTAATTCTGCATGTTGTGAGATAGCGAGGCTCTGTGGTGATTTAGATCAAGGTCTAGACTGCAGATGTCTGTGTAAATCTGAGGAGGTCTCAGTGGAGTGAGCCTCGATTGGATTAATTACTGGTAATTACTCACTTCGAGCACAGCCGAAAGAGGGTCCATCCTCAACAATTACTTTTATCTTGTATATCATGTCAGAGTGGGCAGATAAAAGGTACTCTTATCAGTGTGGATTGTCAGGTTTTTTAAGTTTTAATGTGTGACTACAACCACTGTAGTTTTCATTTCACTTTCAATTAAATAAAATGCATCTATGGAAGCGTTTGAAGATCCTGGCAGATCATTTTAATTTCGACTGAACATATCGAATAAGCTTTTCATGTCATGGCACCAGAAATGACTGAATGTGGATGCAGCAGGAGAGAAGATTTATCAAACAGTGGCCGATCTCTCATTCTTCTTTCAGGACATTACCTTGGCTGCCCTCAAGGACTTTTCCAAGAGCAGGAGGTTCTTTAACTTTCCCAGCCAAGGTCCAAAGAAGAAGAAAAGCCCTGTCAAGATTTTGACATGACGGAGAACCCGTGTGCACCCTCTGCCTAAATTAGTCTGCAGTGCTGCTTTTATGGTTGTATCTAAAGTACTGTCTTCTCGACAGACATCAGAGACCTTTTGAGGGAAAAGACATTATAATACCAGATTCTTCGTCTGTGAGCTCATTATTTTTGTTGCGCTAACACTCCAGTGTTTTTCCTCCGATGCATCATAAAATCTCAGCTTCACTCAGTTTCAACTTCCTCTACAAAAACACTTTTTTCTACCAAGGAGGTTATGATTTCGCCTGTGTCCATTTGTTTGTTTGTGAGCAGGATCACACAAAAACTACTGAACGGATTACCTAAAAAACTCTGGTCACTGCCCGGAGTGGACCTCATTAAAAGGACGGACTCAGGAATTTTTTCTCTCTTTCTTTAACATTTTGAGATTGGGTGTTTTCAGACATTTTCGTTAATTTCTCAGGGAATAATTGATGGATCTGGATGAAAAAAAACAGGCGTAGTTATGTGGCTGGTATCTGAGCACAATTTGATGCAGAGCTCAGATCTGGAAAGCTTAAATCATAGTTAAGCAGTTATGAAGGGTTTAAAATAGGGCTGTCACAATATCAGATTTTCACTGGGTGATTTTCATGTCCAAAAGAAATCAGGATAATGATATTATTATTAAATGCTGTTAGTCAAATTCATCTTTAACTTTGTTTTTTGTGTGTTCTGTCTCTTCTTCTTCATTTAATGAATAACACTCATAACATGAGAGTAGGGAGGTGGAGGGAGTTTCTTTAACCAACCTGTTTTTTTTTAACGGTATCCAAAAAACTCTATTGAGTTAACTCTTTCCGGGTGCTGGTTTTGCTTATGACATGATTCAGTCGTGGTAGCATGAGTAGCAGCTACACAGTGTGCTATTTACCAGCATTATGGCGCACTACTGCCACTCATTTCTTATTAACAAAATATCAATATATCATTTTTTAAATATTTTCGTCAGTTATTTGCAAGACCTGATAGTCACTGACCAACCATTATATACCATCATGCATCACGCTGGTGCATCACCTTTTTGGCCCTCAAAAGGTACACATAGTTACCTTTAGGTCTAATATTTAGCCCTGGGGGTACATTAGTGCAGATTGTACCTTGGGGAAGAGAAATGCCCCTATTTCTGACAGTGTTATATGTAGTCCTCTATAGAAGACTCTAGGCAGTGAGTAGGGACAAGTGAACAAGGGGGTGATTTGAGACACAACCTAAACCTAGATCCTGTCCAGCAAATGCATCTAGGTTGGTTCCCTAGAAGCCTCATTTGCACTATGGTCTGCTAGCATGCTGGATTTTCCCCAGAAAAATTAAGGTCATATTACAGCACAAAGGTAGCATGTCTAGCACAACAAAAACAAGAAGAGGCATTTTTTTCCCCGGTCACTATCCACAGGTAACAGTGGAACAACTGGAATAACTGGAAACTCTACTCTGCAAAAGACAAAGAACCCCGCTGATGGAGGAGACAAAGAAGACGAAGAGGGATAAAAATCAAGATAAAACCAGAGTGAACGGACAGGCATTCACTCGATCTCTCATCACTCTGGTGTTGTGTCAAAGTCCGCTCCCACACTGATATGTGTTTCCTCTTACCATCTGGGACACGACACGGTTCAAAACATTCTTCCTACGGGGTCAGTAAGAAACAAAGCCTGCCTACTTATTAACACAACCAGGTGTTTAACTCTGCCTTTCAACAGCACTGAGATCAGGGTTTCTAGGTCAAATCGTGAGTCTTCAGGGGGTTTATTTGCTTCACACAGTAGCCAGGCTGCTAGCGGTAGCCATGTTGCGAACGCTGTCTTTTCAACAACTGTAATACAGCTGGGGGCTGGGGTTGAAAAGCTGTCTTCTTCCACTTTAATGCTATTTACTAATAATTATCTTATCCTTGTAATTCTGTTTGTTTGATTGTCCTCCTCTCTCTGTGTGAACCGTGCCAGATAATTACAGTCCATGCACGCCCATGTTTACTATCAATCAGTCCAACAAATTAAACATAAAGAAAACTCATCAAGTACTTGCTGTTTATCTGGACGGCACCAAAGACTTGAGTCTTGGCTGTCTTATTTGGAGCTTGGAGGAGGTTTGTTCCTGTAAAATCTTGAGCAAGCTGCCCACAGCTAGAGCAAAAGCACGCTGTGCTGCCAAAACCACGTCTCTGCAGAGACTCAAACACAAAAGGATGAAGAATGACTACCGCTGTGCATATTCTTTACATTTTAAAACATGATTATGTGACTTGTTTTCATTCACTATCATGACGCATTCTCTATGTGGGTGAGGATTAGGTATTAATAGCAGACATTAGAAACACATTTCTGCGTCTAAGGAAGCAGAAATAAAGAGAAGTGAATCATGCTGAAGCTCTGCTTTATTTGTTTTCTTTATAAAGTATATTCAGACAAAAAAGGAAAAAAAAACGTTCTCTGTGGGATTTTCCAGCTGAAATCAGCGTCTCACATCAGTGTACAGTTTAATAGCTTACCCGGTCTTGGCAAAGTTGGTCCAGTAAGTCATGACTACAGCACTCAGCATCACGTCGTTCTTGGAGAAGTTACAGTTGAACAGATCAGTGGGTCCCACCATGGGCACCCCGAACACGTAGGGCACCTACACACACACACACACTTTATGAAAGCTTACTGTTCTGCCAACAGATTACATTCATTTTCTTGACAGTAACCGGAACCATAACTGAATCACTCCTGGTGAAGACAGAAACTGATTCATGCGTAACAACAGTGAACCTAAACTCAGGTCAGTAAATTCATCTTCTGGACTGAAATCCACCCCCACATGTACAAATACATGCACACACACAAATATGCAGAGCAATGAACGTAACTGGTGTAGCTATTAAAAATTAAACGGAAATCAAAGGAGTAAATACCAAAAAAATGATTACTGTGATTAACTAGAGTAATCATCGCAGTACATATACAGACACGACAGCTGCAAAATAAAATCTGCCTTAAAATAAATACCACTAACATTTCATATATCTCATGCTGTAGAGGATTGCTTGATCTGACTTATTAAGTCAATATGGAGCAGCAGTTTGAGGAGCTCCTGATTCATTGTGTAAATATTTCTAAAGTCACCTACGTTTTCCCCGAGTTAAGTACCCAAGCCGGCCCGTCATCTTACCTCGTCACCATGTGCGGAGTCAGCCCAGGGCGGCGTGGCGTCACTCTGGCAGTGGTGGTAGAAAGAGTAGAAATAGGTTGGGGATCCATACTGAGCGTGGAGGTCGGCTGTGGCGATCGCTGGCGCCACCCATTGGTGGTCTGTGAACAGCGCGACCAGAGTCTTCCGCCGGGTTTCTGCGTTGTCGCGGTCGGCCCAGTCCGTGTACATGAACCTTCGGCGTAGACATTTAAAAGTTACTCAATCAGTTAATCAACTAGGATTGTCAGTTATTTATTGACAAATCTTTAAGAAACTTCTTTTCATAAAGGTATTACACTTTATACTGTGTATGCATACACTGTATATTTTAAAGTTGACTTTTCTTTTACCTCAGAATCACCAAGTAAAGAAAACTATTACATTTAAGTTGTACGAGCTAAAAACTTTTAACAACTCAGAATTATTAGTACATTATTCTTGGTAATTTTGAGGTAATCGGTTTCCTCAATTATTTTTAGTAAAGTCACTCTGTCAGATTTTACAGTGTACTTACAAACACAACTCAAAGTCAAAAGTATTCATGTGTATATTTAAACATAATTTGAGGGAACAGTTTGACATATTAAGAAATACGCTTAATCGCTTCTTGCCAATAGCTACATGCCACTTTTCTTTTTGCATGCAAGATTTATTTTCCTAGGATGGCAAAGGTGTGACTCGCCCTAAATCTCTCCTCACCTCTAACCCAACCAACAAAGCAAGGAGCATTGGCCAATCAGAGGCAGAGTAGGGTGGGTCATTCCTTTGCCATCCTAGAAAAAAAATCTAATGTTTTTCAGATTATGTGCTTGTAACCGAAACCACCGACAGCAGAGGGTTTGTTTAATAGCGTAAATACAGAAAACATGGGGGGAAAACTAGCCAAAGTTAGAAAATCCATTCACCACCAACATTTTAGCTCACTAATTGATTAATCAAAAAAAACGAATATAAAAATGGAATTTTGTGGTTTTGCAGGACGTTTTCTGACTACTTCTTGCCAAGCCTCTGCTTGTTGTCTTTGATTTGAGGATGTCAGGTGGATTTTGTTACCTTTGGACAGAGCCACGCGAGATGTTTCCCCCTGCTTCCAGGCTTTAAGCTAAGCTAAGATAAGAGTACTCCTGGCAAAAAAGTGAATAAGTAAATTTCCCAAAATGTCAAACACCTTAGAGAAATTAAGATATTTACAGACTTGCTCACCTTATGCTCTCTCTCAGCGTATCTCGGCCTTCTGGGTATCCGTATAAGCTATCCACAAAGTCTGACACAGCAAAGTCAAAGTCCTCAGCCGTGACACCGTCCTCTGAGTCCACAATGCCCTCCACAAACTTCACGCCCTCGCCCTGGTTAACCCCAAGCATCACGTCGTAGTTCAGAAACTCTCCCTGCTCCATCAGAATCTGGGGGTCATCTGGTATAACATCACCATCAATCACCGGGGCAAAAGCCGTGTGATACTTGGCCGGCGTTATGTTCTGCTCCACAAGTTCGCGGTAACTCCGGCCCTGGAGGCAGGCGACCAGTTGGGTGCTGTCATCGATGCCGCAGCCCACCCTCTCACCGAGCTGCCGGGCGTACTTGCTGGGCTGGTAGTTGACGGCCCAACTGGCTAAGGCGCTGCCGCTCTGGATGATGGCTCTGTGGAACAGGTCTGAGACACACATGAATATAAGTATGTGTGAATAAAGCGTGCGTACTGAGGCGCACACATGTATACATTTATGGATGCACATGCACCCACACACGCATGCATGAACGCACAACCATATGGCTGCACACTTGGACTCTTACACAATGCATTTGCACACATAAACAGATGCAGAACATGAATTTCCAACTGATCTCGCAGACATACATTATTCACGAGGATGACAGGTCATGTTTAGAGCAGCAGGTTCACGTAGGTAAGGGTTAAAAATTTTAAATAATACAGCTCTTAGCTATATGAGTCACAGGCTGTATTATTCAGAAGGCTTATTCAGGCGTTTATAGCAGTAAGTGAAAGCTTTATCGGTCCACTGGAGACTTTGAAAAGTTTCATAACCTTAAATGTCATGGCTTTCACACCACCCACCTACTTACCAACCATCATGGGTGCCAAACTGCCGCTCTGCCTGCTCTCTATGTGTATCTTTAAAAACTTCCCACATGAAACAAAAAGCAGCCTTTCTGTTCATCCTCACCCTCGGAGTAGTGAGACAAGGTGAGCAGGCTGACACAGGAGGCTCCGGCCCCAGATCCAAACACGGTGACCCTGCCCGGGTCTCCTCCGAAGGCTGCGATGTTCTCCTTCACCCAGCGCAGCGCCTGGATCTGATCCAGCAGGCCGTAGTTCCCTTTCGCCGCCTGGTCACCTGTGCTGAGAAATCCTGCAGGCGGACAGAAAGAGGGATGTTATTACGAGCGGTAGACAACCTAATAAAATGCTCTGTGGAGAATTGAGCTGTAAAAATGAGTCGATCAAAAGAGTTGTTTTTTTTGAAGAGGGCTTTTTGAAGAACCTCCTCATCTCACAATGCTCACAATGTACAAACACACAGGAAGGTGATTGGATGTACGTTCATGTTGGATGATTTAAAGAGAAAACTAATGAAAACTGATGTCCCTCCCCCACAACTCCTTGAAAATGCGATCAAATCAGCAAGGTACATCCATATTCATTGGACATAAACCTACACACGCATGCAGTTACAAACGCATCCCTCAGTCCCTTTACTGCTGACGTTGTTAAGTAAACACAAAGGATCCTAATGGACTCACTCCACTACAGTATATCTCATTACTGCAGAGGCTCATTTCTGTGAACCTCAACATATAAGAGTATAATTAGCAGGAAGGGCGACGTTAAGACATAATACATTTCATTATTTCTTTTTTTGCAATTTCTCAGAAATTTCTCTCATGTAAAATGGACATGGAAAGGAAATTATATTAGCTTCAGAATGACTTCATAATCTCCTTTCACAGTAAGATTTTGATCGATGTTTCAATTCAAACAAGTTCGTAAAAGCACACCCCAGTTCCAGATGATTTCAGTAAGATTTCTAAAAAATTATTCCGTGCATGATTGGACACTTTGCATATATTGGCTCACCTCATGCATCCAACTTATGATGACAATGGTGAGAAGGAGGAAGAAGTGGAAGATGACACTGCGACTCGAGATGGTGGATGATGGATGATGGTGGTGGTGGTGGTGGTGATCGTATTGGAGGTGGTGTAAACACAGAAGATGGAGATGAGGACAAAAAAGAAGCAAGCAGGATTGGCTTTGTTTAGCTCGATATGGTGATTACAGCCGTAGCATCTTGTCCCCAAGGTCAGAATTAAACAGTTGTTTCGCCCACTAAGCAAATGCAGATTTATGCCTTCCTTTAAAATCAATATCTAATGAAAGCCTCCAAAGCTTTTAAAAAACAGGAGGAAAAAAAACGACACAAATCTCAAACTCCGATCAATAATCTTTTTTTTTTTTTTTTGGTTGAATGTTTTAACCTTTTTATTTGATTTTCAAAAACGGTCTTTTTAAAATGGAGAGGAGTGGAGTCCAATCTTCTCTCTAATTAAAGCAGAAAACAGAAGAAACCTTCCCTCTGGAGCAGAAACATGTCTCATGCACTATTAACACGCTTTGAGTGTGCACACATGATCTGCAAAATGTGCTAAAACGGCACAAAAAGATAGCAAACACAATTGCTGTATTGAATAATTTAAAGAGAGAGCAACCAAGAATCACTCCTTCAGAATTGTCCCATCATAGTTATTAATTTCATATACATTTTATCAAAAGCCTTAGTCACAGACATCATTCACTTTCTGTAACATAAATCCACATAACTAAGAAGATTAAAGTGAAAATGGTATGTGGGTTAAATCATTTTGCTGAATAGACCAAATCACACAACTAATTATAAAGAAGCATAGTGTATGTTTTATTAACCTGCTGGCAGATTTAATTAATTCCTTCATATGAATTATTAAATTGTGGGCAACTCCTAATGAGAGCGAGGGCATGATTTAACCCAGCCAATGGTATGATACGCAGCTCGTGCATCTGACTTAATTTAATATGAAGCCATACTGTGCTCGAGCAAACCTCTCAATCCTCGTGCCCTCAGTGTTGCACAATAAATGCTGCCTTTAATGTACGTTTTAACCCTCCTGTTGCCCCGCACAGGCCTTGCAATATTTATAATTACAGCTACAAAACGCCGGGATTCTAAGATATTCTATTTATTCAGCCTGTGAGCTTTGCATAGCTGTCTAAAATTAGAAAATCCACAGGGAATCAGATTTTCCCCGTTCAGAGCGCAGTGAGTCAGAGAGTCATGGAGGTAAAAAAGGATCAGATTTGAGTCAATGCTAGTGTGGAAAAAAATGGCTTCAGGGGGTTTATTTCCACTAGGGACACCCATACTGAACATGTTTCCACTCCGAAAAAGAAAAAAAAACCAACAACAAAAAAAGAAGCACTCTGTCTAAAAACAACTTGCTCATGGTTTACACATTTTATAGCTCGGTGAAGGATTAAACAATCCAGATGGTAAACGTGAAGAAAAAAAAGAGTAGATTGCATCAATGCTCTAACGTTTTATCGCTCTTTACTTATAAATACACAATACCCGATAAAAATCTGACAATGCCAAAGCAAAAGAAAAATTAAACCGAATTAAAATAACAGCACTGAGGAAAACATTATCCCGCACCACCTTATCTTTGCTGCAACAGCTTTCATCAAACTATTCTTTTTCGCATTCCTGCTGCATTCCCAACTCATACAGATGTGTACATTTCCAACTATTATCCATTCGTCACCCTTTAGCTTAGCCCCCCAACGTAAGGCAAATTACAAAAACAGTAGGTGTGTGATACTGCAGCGATATTATCAGAATACCCAGAGCACCTTGGCAGTAATTGCACTGCTATTGTTCTTGCTCAAAGGGTGGAGCGTGGTGGTGAAGCACTTAAAAAGAGCCATTTTAAATTGTGGATTGTTTCACAGAACGCCTCCTGCGTGCACATGTTTGGGGGTTTCTAATAAAGTCTACCTAACAGGCATCCAAGCCCGGCATCTATCAGTATGTTCTATGGTTGTCGAGATACACTGAATGTATCTGCATTGCAGAAAAGGATGAAATATGATCAAAGTATAAAATTCAGAGGTTTGAGGACACTATATATACTCATAAAACCATGAAGTACCAAGTGTTGAGCAAATTACACAGATATAGAAGACAGATTATTTTACCCAGTACTCCTAGGCGGTAGTTGAGGGTTATGACGATGACGTTGCCATAGCTTGCCAGCACACTGCCATCCATCATGTTACCGGTGCCTTCTGTGTACGAGCCCCCGTGGACGTAGACCATCACCGGCCGCTGACCCCCCTCCTCATGGATGTCTGGGAAAGAGAAGAAAAGAAGCATACAGAATAGATGGATGGATAGATAGATGCCAGTGTGCTACAAATAATCATTTTTGTGCATGTGTGTATGCACAGATCCACCCACCGTCCTTCTGCCTCCATTGTGTGTGAGCAAGCGTGTGTGCGTGTGTGTGTGTGTGTGTGTGTGTCCACCTGTCCATTTGTATGTATCTCAGCCTTTAATCACTTGCTGGCTCAATACATACAAAAGCAGAGAAAGTCTGTGGCGGCCTTGCTTCTCTATGCTTCGTATCTCCCTAGCGGGTGGATATAAAATGAGGCTGTCGAAGTGTTCACGCTTGCAATAGTGTATGTGTGTGTGCTTGTGTGTATGCGGGGTGACATGCATGTGTATGAACCAATATGTATGCATGAGTGAGTCTGTGTCCTTCCCACTTTCCTCCACAAGTCAAGGCGTCAACCCCTCGGCCACTGACGCAGGTGTCTGCATTTTAAGTGTCGCTTCAACCAGCGGCGTGCACAAGGAGGGGATGGATGGAGCTGGTTGGAGGGGGGTCAACTTTTTAAAAAAACACTTTTTTTGTCTATTTGACAAGGGCATGTCTGTGCCCTGACAGGACACTTGCATGTTTTAATCATTAGCCGGAGACAAAGTGCTCTCAAAATCTTCTGGTGGTCATCTCTGGTTAGTAAGTGCCACTTTATTGCTGCCCAAATGAACCTTAAAGGAGACCTATTATGCTTTTTAGTTTTTTATTTTATTTCAGTGTTTTAAAGGTTCTTGTGCATATAAAATATCTTAAAAAGTTAAAAAGCTCAAAGTCCGCACCAACCGAAAATCCTCTCGCCAACACAAAACACTGCTCCTGAAACGCCTCGTCAGTCCCGCCTTTAATTCCATGACTTTGTGCCATCACGCTACATCACCATGTCACATATTTGCATAATATATGGCAAGCAGCTCGTCTGGCACATAAGAATTGGGATAGCACAACTGCTCTGTTGTTGTGAGCGGTGCTGGCTCAGGCATGTGTGAGCTGACCAATCACAGCAGACTGGGTATTAAAGGGGGGGGGGGGGGGCTTAAAGAGACAGGAGCTAAAGCAGAGATTACAGAGCTGCAGCACTGGACAGTATGAGAAAACTGATGTGTTGTTTAGCAATAAAGGGACACTATGTAGTTTTGGAGAAGAAACTCAAACTCAGAATTTTCATATTTACAATATTAATGAGGTAATAATACAAACTCAGAAATATTAAAGTGAATAAACAAGTTGTTTTCATAGGTAAATAAGGTCCCCATAACACTATTTGAAGCTAGGAAGTATTTGGGTTCACTCACCCTCCTCAGTGGGGACGTAGATATTGAGATAGAGACAATCCTCGCTCTGGTGAGTGAGGTACGTCGCCGCTATATCCAGGTTGGCTGTGAGCCAAGACGGCATCATATCTCCCAGCATGCTCCTCTCATCCAGCGACTGCGGGCACACCGGAGCAAACTGTGTCACATTACGTATTCCCGGCCAGGGTAGGGGAGGCTCGGGCGGCTGGAATCGTCGGTCCCCCGTGGGAGGCCTCGCGTATGGTACTCCCAGGTACTGGATGACGGGCCCCAGGAGGTCGGAGGGCAGCGGCGTCAAGATACCACGGATACGGCCCTGCGCAGTGGAGATGACAGGCACAGTCTGCTGCCCCGATGACGAAGCCGGGCAGAGAGAGAGGGAGAGGCAGAGGGAGAGGATGGCAGAAAAGGATGGGAGAGGAGGCGAGGGAGAGGGAGTTCTCCTGGTCCTTTGCTCGGACATGATGGTGTGTTTAGGGGTAGCTGGGAGACGAGGGATGAGAGGGGACGAGGAAAGGATTGGGGGAGGGCGAGGGTTACAGTTGCGTTGACCCTTCAGAGGTATCCAACACTCACACACAGCTGCTGCTCAGCTTGGCCCATAGCACACCAAACACACAGTCCGAACAACCTTTTCCTCTTGTGTGTGTTTGGTCCTGCGTGTGAGTCAGTGATTCTGTGCCTCTGAGTGTGTGGTGACTCAGTCCGAGAGTCCCTTGAATACGTGTCTGTGTGTGTATGTATGTGTGGAAGTGTTTAAGCCAGTGTGTATGGCCTGGACTGGCAATTGGAGCATGTGTGCGCGTATACGTGTGTGTATGTGTATCCGTGTGTGTATGTGTGTGTGTGTGTGTGTGTGTGTGTGTGTGTGTGAGTCTCTCGTTATGTAAACAGTAGCATCACTGTTCCTCTGTCACTCTCTCCTTCCGGTCACCCCCATAACAAGCCCAAAGTGCCTCCTGGAAAAGGGAAAAGAGAGGCAGAGACATGGAAAGAGAAGCGCAGAGGGATTTAATTAGTCTTCATTAGAATAATCAGTGTAAAATAAATAAAATGTCACACACACACACTCAGAGCATGCTTACACATCACATCAGAAGAATAGGCTGTGCCACCTCGCTGCTGTTCACGTTAAAAATAGATATGCGAGGGATAGATAGGGCAAACGAGATGTTGTCCGCTCAGCTTAACTCGGTGTCAGGGCTGCTGTGTCACACAGGAATGGCTTGTGTGCGTCTGTGTGTGTGTGTGTGTGTGTGTGTGTGTGTGTGTGTGTGTGTGTGAGCGAGAGAGTGTGTGTATCCGGTATGAGCCGCAGACATATGTCACATCCTCACTACACACTGCTTCACAGATCACAGGACCCGGTTGAGGAGGATGAGGAGGGGGGAGGTAGAGAGTCACGTCACACGCTTAATTAAACCCTGAATGCACCGTGGGGCTCCTGACCTGCATGTAGCATAAGGTAGGAAGCCTGTGACACACACACACACACACACACACACACTTTGTTGCATGCACACCTTCTTTACGTTTTCCAAACAAAAAAAAAAAAATAAATGCACACACACACACTTTCTTGATGCTCACACACATACACACACAGCTGCTCCCCAGCCGACACTGCTATCTCTCTCTCTCTCTCTCTCTCTCTCTCTCTCTCTCTCTGAGGGCCTTTAGGGCAGAATATTAACACATACATACACACGCGCACGCGCGAGCACGCACCCGCGCGCGCACCGAGGGGGAGCGACATCAATTTCCGCACATCCTAGGGCGCACGTCCAAAGCGACAAAGATATTAGAGTGCAGAAGCGATCAGTACTATCGCTCCTCCCATGTTAGATTGTATTGGTGTCGGCTGTCCAAGGTGCTAGTTAACATTCCAGTGGTGATCACACACGCTGATGAATAACGCTCCATTTATCAAGGCAAACCCGCCTGCCACCCTCCCCTTGTGTGTTTTTATACAGAGAGAAGAAGAAGAGAAAGAAGAAAGAAAGAAAGAAGAAGAAGAAAAGAAGAAGAAGAAGAAGAAGAAGAAGAAGCGCTGCCTGAATTCTTAATTATAAAAAATAAAAAACAGCAAAAAGGAGAAGAAAGTGTGTGTGTGTATGGGGGGGTGTTTAAATCTCTATCGGCACTAGAGCTGACTACGGCAAAACACACACACACACACACACACACACACACACATATGCAAAAAGCCTCAACCTGCATCCTCGCTGCAGTAAAAAAAAAAAAAAAAAATCATCAAATGACAAAATGTAAGGATGTACCGTACCCAGCCGGGACGAGAGGTGTGAAATCCCACGGAGCATGTTCCCGTTCCCGTCCACCGCAATATTCGCCTCGTGTTTTCGCTGCTGCAGCTTATCCGACGTGCCCGGGATGGGATATGGGGAGATATTCCTCTGCTGCTGCTGCTGCTGCTGCTGGTGGTGGTAGTGGTGGTGGTGGCGATGGCACGTCTCCTGGGTGAGAATAACCCAAAAAATAGAGAGAGAGAAAAAAAACAGCCTTCAGTCCGAGAAAGGTGGGAATGGAAAAGAAAGAGACGTTTTGGATAGTAGTGGAAAAAAATTTCTCCAAGCAACGCGAGGCCCAGGACGCTCAAATGATCAATCTCCCTCTCTCCCTCTCTTCCTTTCTTTCTCCTCCCTCCCCCATCGCTCGCTCTCTCTCTCTCTCTCTCTCTCTCTCTCTCTCTCTTCTCTCTCCCCGAGTCTCTCTTTCTCTCCCTAGATGCGATTGGACAGTGTGGCAGGCAGCCGCTACTGATCCAATGATACGCACCTAGCTCCGTGAGGCTGGAGAGAACAGGGGAGAATGGAGGAGAGGAGAATGGAAGAGAGGAGAGGAGAGGACCGACCTGTGCAAGGGAAACACACACACACACACACACACACACACACACACAGAGAGAGAGAGAGAAGTGCACACCATTACACAAAGCACACTGGTGCACACACACACACACACCTGTAGAGGGTAAAAAAACAAAACACACATGCACACAGGAAAACACACAATGCATGCTCACACAGACCTGTAGCAAACACACACACACACACCTTAACACGTCTAACGAATGGTGCTGGAGTACACAGTGACCTCTTCAGGACCAGAACAGGAGATTCTGTTGCCATTCTATTCAGCTCTGCCTGCGAGCAGCTTTCTCCCTCAGGCACCGCTTTTGTGTGCGTGTGTGTGTGTGTTCGTGCGAGTATGGTAATGCAGTGGGTCTGCAGTCGCTACTAAACTGTGTTTGGGAACACTCCTCACGTCAGCACAGCCTGCCGCAGCAGCATTCAGAACTTTCTATTCCTCTCCTCAACAATCTTCCATCCACCCATCCATCTCTTTGTCTCCCTGCCTGTCTGCCTCCACGTCTGCCCGTGCACTCATTTGCTTATTCCTCTGTGATGCCCTCTACTCACGTCTCCTGTGTCTGCCCTCCCTCTCTCTCTCTACCTCTCTCCTCTTTCCTTTCCCCGCTTGTATCTTTTTTTAATAAGGCAAAAATAAAACATGCAAGTCAATTTGTGGAAAGGCTTTGTCTGTGCTGATGGCGTTTGAGGGGTGATTTGGAAGGATGACATTGACTTATAGTCTAAGCTTTACAAAGCCACAGGGCTCCTATCACAGCAAAAGCCCTGCCACTCGTTCTTTTTAAGTGAGACTGCCAAAAATTCACCCCGCGTGAGTATCTGAGGCTGTCTTCGGGCTCAGATCGGATTAAAAGGTTAGAATCGTAGCTAGAGGTTAGGCCCGTACAACCCAAAGAAGTTATCAATGAAATCCGAAAACTGCCTCGCTGTGAATGTGAGGGCTGTAGCAACTTACACACATCTGGAGATGTATCACATCTTGTCAGTTTGTTGGAAGTATTACCCAGCTGAAGTTAACATGATGAGAAGTGTTGCCCAAAGGTCGAGCTTGGATAAAATATTATATTAAATTTATATTTTAAGGAGCAAAATAGACCTCTAAGGTTTATTTGGAGGGGCAAAGAGGTTCAAAGAGTCTTGAGAAATAATTGGGTGGGAAAAAAACGCTTCAATGACCTATGCTTATGTTCAAGTGAGAAATCCCTCTAGTGGCCACATTATTATGGCAGCAAATAAAAAAATAGTAATAGTAATAGTAATAGTAATAGTGATGTTATTATCAAGCAAGAAAATCCATGTACACACGGGGGTTGGGGTGGATAGATGGGTTAACAAAACATCAGACTGCACTGGAGATTGCTGTGTGCTTCCCATTTCGACGACAATCTGCAATGTTTGTTTTTTTAAGCATGACCAAAGTCAATCTCCTAACCACAATCTTCTGTTCCTTTTGCGACCATGATGACGAAGGTCCCCCATTTTTGCAACCATGATAACGTAGGTCCCCAAATCTTGGGATCATGATGATGACGGTCCTCAAATCTTGCAACCATGATGACAAAGGTTACTAAATCTTTGGACCATGATGACGAAGATTCCCAAATCTTGCGACCATGATGACGAAGATCCCCAAATTTGGCAACCATGATGATGAATGTCCCCATATCTTGTGACCATGATGACGAAGGTCCCCAAATCTTGTGACCATGATGACAACAGTTACCAAATCTTGACAAATCATTTCAACTCAAAGCATTATCTTTATCTCTCTAACTTTAACAATGTAGTTATTTTAACACAAACCACGATCTTCCCCTGAACTTATCCATAGTGGTGTCACATCATGAAACAGATCTGGTTTTTAGAAGGCACAGACAAATATCATCCTGCTCACAGGGGCAGAACAGAAATTATTCTGTGCCATTCTGGAGTGCATGGACAAACAACTTAGTATGTTGTTACTATCATCTGGTCAGAGGACCATCAAATGGAGAAGAGTTCACTTCAGCAAGAGTTTTGTTCCCTCTGTCGTAACAGTTCTGAACCATCTGCCTCGCTGACACTGTTGTGAGCAAGATTTTGTATATTCTCTACATCTGTATGTTTCTGTGTTGTACTGACTGTGAAAACAAATCTCGCTCTGGGACAATAAATCTAAATCTAAATGTAATTTGGAGGATTTGTTGTTTAATGAGGGATTTATGCACTGCAACCCCACTATGACAGTCTCTCTATGTGGTTGTCAGTCTGTTGTTGCTGACACAAACTGATCACGTCCTTCATTGGCATTCATAGTCACATGAGAGTTTATCTTCTCCTTTTCCTTACATACCGCACTAATGCACAAGCATCAGGGTCATTGAATTTGTGCTTTCAACCAAAGTTTCCAAACCTATTTTCTGATATATTTTCTATATTCTTTTCTTTGTGACTGAAGCTCCTGCCATCCATGTCCCATAATGAACTCTCTTTCAAAGTCTTTCAGAGCTTTTCCTTTTGTCAACTGGGCCTGCTTCACATTTTTATACATGTCGGAGAGCATAATAGAAGGCTAATTGCTTAATTGTATCATTCAGTCCATCTATATGGAAGCACCTGCATTAGTTATATTTCATTTCTCATTTTTGTCATCACAAAATGTGAAATAGCATTACTTTATAAAAATGAACTGTACTTTCCATGTAATGGCCCCTTCACCAAGATTCCAAACTGCTTAGGTACTGTGTTGGACAATTGGTTAAGTATTTCCTACTGGTTTTAAGTACATATGCAGGTGAAAGCTGTGTCCTAGTGTGCGAAGATTGGCAATAATTAGGCCCTCAAAAAGCTGGAATTAAAGTGTGTATTATCTGTAATTTAAAGTGAAGCTGAACTATAGCAGAAAGTAATGTGGATGGAGACAAGTGGAACTCATCTCTGAAAAGCCTCAGTCTGGTTTTAAATCACTGCCGGCATCTGTCCGTCGTTAATTACCCTTATAAAGCATGATTTACATTTAACAGATACAGTGGATAATCATCGGCATAGCAATGAACCTTAGCGCTGTTCTGGCAGATGAGGAAACCAAATGGTAGCATTTCAAATAATGGTGCACCTAAAATTAAATCCTTAGGCTATAAAACATATATCTAAAAGGTTCAATTTGTATAATACAGCCAGAATTTTAAGGTAGCTCCAAAACTGTAAGGGCAGCATATCACCCGAGTAACTGACAGCTGCTGCTCTTTGTTAGCTATCCTTGGCTTTAGCTAGCTACCATTAGCTAATTAGTTCATTGCTTGTGGAGCCAGTGGCCCTAGAGTGCATCTAGACTCAGACCTCAGATCACAGAAAGAGTTGCAACAGGTGATGCGGCACAACTTAGCTGGATTTGGTAGACTGAGTGAACATGGCTGGACACAGAACTGGGACTGAACACAGCCTCCAAGACTGAGTGAGGTCAACAACGAAGTACATAGACATCCTTCACATGACATCAACATTGTTGTTTCTTCACATTCTACATGTGTTTGATCGTTTTTAAATGAACAAACTAAAATTTTAACAAAAAATCTGGCCATATATTACAAAAACCTCTTTCGGCTTATGAAGTACATACCATTGAAAGGAGTAAATTGCTATGCAACAGGCAAATTATTCCAGTATCTGTCCACAGTGTCATCTTAGCCAGTGGCATGCACGGAGCTGTCTTCACTACATTTGTGCTCTATCAGGACACTTCTGTGCTTCATGTTGTTTGGCTGTTCCACCTTGATACTACCTGAAGAAGATTGTAGTTGCCACCAGAGCAGCCAACAGCTCAACTATTTTTGGGGTTCTTATTGCCTTTTGAAGGCCTTGCCTTGAATTTGTGTTTAAATGAGCTGATTGAATATCTCACTAACTGCTTCTTTCCATTTTACTTTGTTCTCCAATTCCACACCAGAGAGGAATCTAACTGAACCAAGCGCCCCTTGGGATCTCAAGTGCTCCTAAATGCTTCTTGGGTCAGCCCAGTTGCCCTACAGATGGCCTCCAGTCACCCCACTAGGGCCTCTCTGGTCATCTGTGCCCTTGAGTGCCCCTCTGCTTTGTCCAAATTCCACTCTTTCTCAGCTCAGGCGTTGCTCTTATGTGACATTGGGGCAAAAATGAACCCCTAATCTGCAGACTGGAGGGGTTTGCCTCACAGAAATAAGTGACTGGAGGCTGAACTTGTCTGTGCATGCAATATTTAATGAGCTTATTTGTTTTCCATCCTTGTATCTTCTTTCATGGTTTACCTCTCCAGAACTCATCAGTGTAAAAACGTTTTTCTACAAGTGTCCTGCTTTATAGTGCTTTTTCTAAACCATTGAGTTTCATCTGGGGAACTACACATACACACACACACACACACTTAATGTTTGTCACAAGCCTGTCCAGGTTTAGGGATATTTCTGAGTATTACACAATGCATCTATTTGTCCATTCATCCATCTTATTAAATTAACGTCGGTTCCTCTCTTCATCCCTTAGTCCAGATTAGTCCACCATTCATTCATCTCCCATCCCTCCAGCTTTTCTGTCTCTCCTCCAACACATTTGCTCTGCTCGTCTATTAAATTATCTCTCCGTCTCTCGGCAGCCCAACTCCCTTTCAGTTCACCCATCCCTCCCACAGCTCCCGCTCGCTCTTAAAATATTCATTGATGTCTTAAACACTTCTCTGTCTCTTTGACACACACTACCTTATCTTAACTCTTTCGGTGCTCTGTGCAACCCCCACACACTATATAGCATCACATATGCTTTAGACACAAGGACAATTTATTTTGCATTAATTTACATATATACAGATTACAGATTTTTCTGACTGATTATTTTCCACTGATACTGGCAGTTTGACTGGTGTTTGATTTGAGTTATTTCAGAATCTGTAAATCAAAATCATACAAATACAAGTGCATGTTTGTACTGCTGTAATCCCAGTAGAAGCTCATCAAAACTGTGTAACAGGGAGGAGCAGAAAAAGCTGGAAATGGTATATACTGCATCTGAAAATATGTTAAATAAACACTGGTTGAGCTTAAGAATTCACGGTTACACAATTCACACATGAAGCCATCTTCATTAGAGTCATATCCGTTTTACTCGGATAACAGTTAAAATAAAAACAAGTGCTCCGCCTCCACATTTCCTGTGTACCCTCTTGACACGAGATCTCATTTAAGTCATGAGTGTTCCAATTAAATTTCAGTCAACCTGCATAGTGCTGTCTCAGAGCCTCTCTTCTCCTGTCTGTCTCCCTGACCACTGGTGTGGCCATGCTGTAAGAAGTATTTTTATCCCTCCCCATCATATTATATGTCTGGGTGGTCAAATCAAGTCACATTTATTTACAGGGCACTTGTCACAAAGTGCTTTGTCACAAGGAACTTTGCTTCAAAGAAAACAAAGGACACACAAAAAGATACTACAACAAAGGCCATTAAAAGACAAAACTGAGAAAGTCCAGTGTGTGCATAATGGTGCCTGCTGTCAGCGTTGTGTATGAGGACTTACATATAAAAGCAAACAGTCTTCAGGAGGCATGCCAGACTAACACAGACCATAAGAAAGCAGCCACAGAATAATGGCTGCTCTTCATGACAGAAGCTTTTATTACTTAATGGGCGTCTAGTCTGGGGCAGTCTGACACTTTGTCTGCAATGATGAAATGGGTGGACTGACATAAAGGAGACCTGCATATTGTTAGTGGAAATTACTGCACAGCACTGGATTATAGAACATCTTCAATGTATAAACAGGAGAGAGAGAAAAACTATTTTCAGCACACCTACGAATTCACTCCCTCTCTCAAGCGCTTATCAATAGACACACACATACGGTGCATGCGACCAGTTTAGTCAGTGCAGGATATCAACACACTGCTGTGAAATTACCTAATATAAAACCCTGAAAGAGTGGTTAAGTATTTAAACTCCATGAAGTGGCTAATGTTATGGGATGGATTGTGAAATCTCTAGCAGTTGTTAATGATAAATCTGTTCTCAGGAACAGTTAAATTAAATCAGCTGTAATTGTTATTGAAATGTATGCAATGAAAGTTAAGACAAAGGGGTCACAAATCCATGGCTATGATAACTTGTTAGCAGTTAAACGATACAGTACGTCCATACGTGTATGTCATAGGCTACGTGCCATACTGACATTTGTAAAAAAAAAAAAAATTTAAAAAGTGTAATATCATATCCACATTACATGTTTATTTTCATATCAGGATGTGGAGGAGATAGTGGTGGAGTTACAGGCAACAAACCTGTCAAGCTGACCACAGTTTGAATCATAACTGCATATTTAAATTTGAAACCACTGGATATTTTAAGGACACCTTGGGGCGATTTCCAGACGTGTTTGTGGCAACAAAACAAGTATTTTAAGTCAATCCATAATGTTTACCTACCTAACCCTAACTAAGTGTTTTTGTGCCTGAATCTAACCAGACCAACAAAGTGTTGTGACAAGAGAGAAATAGAAAACTGAACACAAACCCTAACCCTAACCCTAAAATATTCAACCATCAGGGTAAAACTTTATATTTAGGTCCTTGTAACAAGCATTATATAAGAGGCAATAACGGCCTTAGAAATCTTTTTAAGATTCTAGAATTATTATGTTAATAAGACTGTGTATATGTTAATAGCATCTTAAACACGTTTATGGTTAGATTTTAAGACAATTATAAGCACTTATGAGTGACTTGTCAGGTTTATAAATGCTCAAGAGTTTTAGCAAAAGCCTTGTATCTTACTTATATATGTTCATAAAAGCATTTATAGCAACTGCGGTACATGCAACTGTTCAAATTTCGCAATTTTTTGAATCTCTTTTTTGTTTCATTGCTGAAAAAGTATTACTTATGACATAACTACAGCAGGACGAGGAGAGGTGGAGACGTGTTGACTTGTTGATGCTCGCACACAATCAAAGTTGTTGGTCAGTGTTAACCTGATGTCAAACTTTAATGTGAAGATGGCAACCATATTATAATCACCATCCTATTGCTGCTATCTATGTTGACCCAGAAGCAAATTTTAAAAATGCACTGTGTTTATGTATGTATGCATATCTAAATAACTGTAAACTTTAATTTTGTCATGCAACACTGTTGTAGAATGACAAATTGAATATTATAAATCACTTTGAACCTTATTACCTATTTACTAGTGCTTACACAAGGACTTTTATATAAAGTGTTACCAACACTAAATGTCTACATCACCCACATATTACTCACTATCCAAGTGCAAACTATTGTTCCAACTAACAAAAGCCTTTGTCTTTGGCTCCCACTGTCAGACATTTTGATGCCAAAATTTGATTTATTCTGGATTTCCATTTTTCAAAATGTCGCCTACACATACCCACACTTGTGTATTGCATGAGTAGGCTGGGGTCGGCAATGAAGTCACTGATTCTCTGTGCGGTGCAGTCCAGCTCAGTGGTGCTGCTGGAGCGTATGAAGTAGCACTGGCTGACACACTTATGGAGTTTTGGGAGCACACACTCCTCCTGCACACTGCACCAGTCCTTATTGGTATTTCTCATAATGTCAGAACAGTGCGAAGGAGGGGGAGGGGTGGTCAGAGATTGGGAAGTAAAAGATGGATGTCAGAAAGGGAAAGGAAAGGAGAAGAAGGAAGCACAAAGAAAAGGCATTGGTAGGGAGAATAGACGGAAAAATGGAAGGGAGAAGAAGCAGGGAGGGAAAAGGAAAATCGGTGCAGGCGTGAGACAAAGAAGAATGGGAGAGAGAGGAGAAGAGAGGGAGAGAAGGAGAGCTAATAGATGGAGTTGAGGGTGTGATAAAAACGTGAAAAGCAATTAGGAGAGGTGAGAGCGATGCAGAGACAGAAAACAATAAGGTGCTATGGAGAGGGGTGTTTTATCAATCCTTTAGGTAACAGTTATATGAATGTACTGAGACCACACTTCAAGGGATATGGATATTACACAGGTGAGGATGAGTATTGATCGACTCACAGCAGCAGCATCTACGTATATCCAGGGGCTGTGAGGAAATCGACATGTCTGGGTCATACTTGTGTGGTGTGAAAATAAAAGCCCTGTAATTGGTTGTCCTCTGTGGGCTGGTTTGGGGCAGAGGTTAGAACAAATAAAAAGCACCAGACAACTATGTGGAAATTGATGTTCATGGCACCCAAAGAGACAATAATACCCCTTTTTCTTTTACTTTTATCATTCAAACACGAGATAAGCAGAGACTAATGGTAATTTGTCAGAAAACCAGCAACTTACCGTAATAATAATCAGATCTAATTTCCATTTTGGTTTTACGTCATTCATTGAATGGTTGCACAAAGTCAGAGATGTGAGCAGTGATAAATGACATAAACAGTTTATAGATTGATTGAGTGATTGATCAATAGACTGACTGGACTGGACTGATTGGTCGGCGTCTTCTAGTGTGGTCTGAAATTGGAAGGCAGGTAGGTTTAACATCCTGTTAAAAATATTCAGTTTTGTCACCATAAACTCAGCTGGAAAATGTCCTGGCATCTCGTTAAAAATACCTGGTTTTGACACCACAAACAGGGCAGAAAATTGTCCCAACGTTCTGTTAAAAACATGCAGTATCGTCGCCTCAAACATGTCTGTAAAATGACCCGACTGTCACTTAAATCACCTGGGATTGTCAGATGAAACAGGAAGAGAACAGTCTCAGTCTCGAAGTGGTCATGAAATTTGCCATGGTTTCATGCCACCACCACCCCCTCCTCCTCACATACCTGTAATGAGAATGTGATACTTATTGTAGAAACTTTGATATGATACGTATGAAACGTACAGATTTAACGTATCCTTGGTTTACCAAAATGAACAGTGCCTTCATTTTATTCTGAGCTGGCAACTCCACATTGTGTATAGCATGATGATCTTAATGCCAGTGTAAAACCTTTTGCATAATTCTGCAACCAATATAATTTTTTCATGTTATAGTTGCACCTTGTAATAATGATAGTAATTTAGATCTTTGTACGACCATGTTGCAGGAAATACTGCCCATGTAAATCCACAATGCCTGAAATTGATGTCCATGTATTGCAACCCTAAAGGGGCTTCCGGCTGTCATCTCACATCAAAATAAATAAAAAAGCTCTCGTCGCTCTGGGACCTGAGTTTCTCTATTTCAAAAATATGTATTCGTGTGTCCACAAATGTGTGCGAGGTAAAGCTCCAGTCCAGCCAACAAGAACGTTGGACTGAAGCAGTGAGTGCAGTGTGATACACGTACATGTGTCTCCCTTTTTATCCGCGTCGGGAGATTTATTGCCAAAGGTGCCTCTGAGCTACAAATAGCTACTGCTCTGACTGCTGAATTGATAGGGCAGATGTTCAATCAGGAGACCTATGGGCACTGCTAGGCGACAACGCTTCCTGGAGTGCCACTGAAATCCTGTTGCTTAACTTGAAGATCCCTCCATTCTCTAGAGCTCATCTCAGTCATCTCTCTGTCAGCTTTGTGTTGCCACTGTGCTCGAGCCTGTGTTTCAATTCCCTGTGTGGAAAACAGTGCACCAACTCCAATTTGTCAAATCAGTATGAATTTATGCAGAAGGCACACACCTCCTGCTGGGTTTACTTGAGCAGTGTTCAAACAAAATTACTGTCATAATTTTCATTGTTGTTTAGAGAAAGGCTGTTCATTAACTGACTGTTTAGTTTAATGTTTCTCAACCAGGTGGTTAAAGGTCTTGTGGATGTCTCAAAAAGCACCATATTAATACAAACATCACATACCTACATCAATAACTGATACCTGTCATCATCTCAAGCTTTTTTCGCAAGGTAAGGTAAGCACTGTCATTAGGTTACGAAGCATGCAAGCACCGAACTCCAAAATCAAAGACAAAACCAAGGTTTTACTGACCACCCGCTCAGTAATCAATGCTGCTGATAATTGACCTCGCTTTAATGTAGTCGTGTGTGTATGTGATTGTGTGTAAACCAACCTTGATGCTGCAAGCACAGTCCGAGAGCTGCTATAAATGAGGCCGGTTGATCATCTCCATCGTGGCCATGAGCTCTGCCTCAATCTGATGTTTCTACGGCAACCTGCACTCAGGTACCGTGTGTGTGTGTGGTGAAAGGTATCTTACCTTTCACCACACATACGCTACTTGTTTTTATCACTTCTGGGGACATTACATAGAATGACATTAATTTCCAGGGCCATCAGTTAGATTGAATGTGGGGACATTTTTTGACAAAATAATGTTGCAGCAGTGCAATATTGGTTTCTAAAAGCAGCCGACCTCTTTTGCTAAGTGATGGAATTTAGGAAACGCTTAGATGATCTAGTTTAATAACTCAGTCTTGGTTATGTATATTATACCTGAGACATACTGTGTGTGAAGTTTGTTTTGTCTTTATTGATGTCCCCTTTGAGGACCACCAGGATAAATGATGTGGACTGTCTTGTCTGTCTGAGTGTTGGATTCTCCTAACTCCTCTTATCTCTGAGGAATTTCCTGAAACCGTATCCCTCTGGTTTTCTGTTTCTTTCTTTGTACAACACACAGCAGTAACAGGTCATTAATATCCATTTTCCTAAGCTGTCGACACAGCTGGAGAGCGCAGTGCGTGCTCGGCGGCAGTGTTTACAGAATGTTATCATTCATCAGTGTGGATGCTAACATTGTCGTCTCCATGGTCATACATATATAGTTTTATATATTGTTTTACAGTGCTTTTGTTGAGAGCGTTTTAACCTTTTGCATCACCTGCTGGTTTGGTAATGCAACAGAAGCACAAAAGAACTCATAGGGAAAATTGCAACTACTGCCAGCAAACAGCAAGCCTTGATGTGACCAGCCTAGAAGACATTTACACATCTAGATCTTGAAATGAAGCAGAGAAAAATCTATCAGATCCCAGGCATCTACTTTTTAGTACTTTTGGGCTGTCACCTTCTGGCCATAGGTATCCAGCCTTTTCAAACTTAACCTTAAAACCCCTCAACACCCTAAAAATGTGAGAATTTATGTTAGGGGGTCCAGTATTTTGGTCCCCATATAGTAGTCAGACCCCGCAGCGTGGTGGGCTCCCGTGGGATCCCACACATATATATAAACAAGAACAAAAACACACAAGCACACACCCAGACACGAGTGAACACATGATTACAGAGAACCCTGATTTATGATTTGCAATATGTATGTGAATGTAATGTACTGAAAGGCCTTTTGCATGTTGCATGCTCTGTTCTTCTGCAGACATGCAGAGGAAAAATATCTCATGCCTGGAAAAACAGACAAAGATAGTTTTCACAGTCTTAGGATGTAGAGACAAAACAAACAATGCTAAAAATGAGTGGTGTCAGTTTGAAAGATGCTATAATTCACCAAATCTACATTCACAAACATTTTACATTTTAAAATATCAACATTTTAGAACTATTCCACCACTTTTTATACCATTTACTTCATCCTTTCACCCTGTGCCCAGTGAGAAAGAAAGGTTTTAGCCGGCAGATACATTAATCACCGAATGCAGCCGCTGAAGAAAAATAATGAAACATGAAGGCAAAACACTGCACACATGAGTTTTACGTGGAGTGTGAAATGTTCGCTGCAATTTACTGCAAAAAGCAATTTTTAGATTTTCTGCAAGTTATCCATCAAATGCATCAAGTAGAGCAAAATGGATTTCCACCAATATGGCTGTTTAATTGAGCTGCTACTCCGGTCATTCGCTTATTTCGCTCATAAATTAAGCCACAGACCCAAGTGAACTATGACCTGTGAGGCAGCAGCGCTTGATGGCAATTTTCCAGATACATTCCCCTAACAGGCTGATAAGCCTAACTGGAAAGATGACGTCCTCCTTCCACACATGGATTAGTATAATGGAAATTGGATTCTTAAAAAAAGAACAGTGCAGCAGATGAAATGTAATTTAAAGATGAATAAACTGTTAACAGCGGGTTTTATTACACATTCTGCCAAACTGAGGAGGGGCTGCTGGGAGTCTCAAGCTGTTGGTTGAGATCCTCTCAGTCAGAAACAGTGGTGAACAGGTGAGAATGTGTCGACTGAAAATGTTATTATTCAGGGAAATTGACAAATCATTCATCTCTTTAACAGCCCTGAATTCACATACATACGGGCAAAACAGATGTAGTGGTAACCATGGTAATAACAAGAACTGAATTATTATCAAGCCCAAATAAGAGCAATTTGATATAGGCCTATATAGTGTGGCCTATTTCACCTGACTTTTCTTGGTTCGTCTCTCATTCTTCCCTGATCCTGTCTCAGTCTACGTTTGCTGCCTGTGTTCTTATGTTATACTGGTTTGTACTGAGTTTTGTTTGTGGTTTGCAGCTAAGTTATTGATTTTGGATTACTCTTGGTTTTTTTGCCTGCCTCTTGTTGAATTTCAGAGTTGGCATTTCCAGCTTCCAATCTAAAAGCGCTCCAGTGCATTTGCCCGGAAAAATATGGATGTTCACTGCAAACGGGTGTTTAAATGGGAAATCTGTGAACTTCACAATCAGCCACGCAGCTGATTTAACAGTTAAAGGCAGTTCAAAAATGACAGGAGTCGACTTCTATTGAGCACAGATCTACTGAATAAAAGTGAAAATGACAACAAAGTTGTGTGTACTGCATGTTCCACAAACAAACACTATATAAAGTAAAAGTGATGAAGAAAAAATCAATTGTTCACTATGTGCGCCGCCATACTGCTATGACGTCATCTGTATTTATGTCGGTGAACTCGGGCTTAATGGACTTTGCCCGAGCTTCTGACTTGGAATTCCAACTTGGATGACCTGCTCCATTGCACTTTTCTGTGTTGGACTTTTTTCTGAGGGAACGTACCAGCTATACTGTAAAATGCCACACTGAATGCAGAAAATCACAAACAGCACAAAAGGTACACAAAACAGGTCATAAAATGCAGATCTGACTGATGCAACCCATCAGTCCAGACACCGTGTCTTTGGACAGATACTGACCCCCAAATTGCTCGCAGTGGCTGTTCCACCAGTGTGTGAGCGGATGAGTGAACGGCTGGGTGTAGAAATATCATGGAGCGCTTTGGTTATAATTCGCTGTATCGCTCCTGATGAGGAGGTCAGCACCTCGTAGTGCAGCCGTCATCAGTGCTGAATGTGTGCGTGAATGGGTGAATTATTGTAGTATTGTAGAGCGCTTTGAGTGGACTGTCGACCAGAAAGGCACTATATAACTGCAAGTCCATTTGCCATCAGTGCAAGATTGAATGACGAAAAGCCTAAAATATGCCACTGACGTGTCACATACTTGTTGTAGCTAAGCAACTCATGAGGTGGAACATAGTCAGTCAAAACTTTTGTCAAAATATTTCTCTTCTTGTGATTATTTATCTGTTTTTCATATGAAAATCCATTAATTTGACGGTAGTGTGTCATCCACATTCATGCCAATAAGGCGACTAAAATGGAGCACGCATGTATGCATCGTGGCATTGTGCTCATTTGAGAAAGAAAGATGAGGATATGATGGATAAAAAGGTAACAAAGAGTTCCTGTTGGCATTGTATGTGCTGCACCACACTGAGTCCTCTATTCGCCATAGATTGTTTGTCAGTCAGCTAATAAGCAGAACACTTCAGGGCCGAAGAAGGTCGATAACAGCCTCTAAAGCAAAGCCCTCGTTCCACAGATACAGATAAGAGCTCTCAAATTAAATGCCTGCGACTAAGTATCCTTACTCGTGAAAACCACCCACTGACTAAAATTTAGTCCCTGACACATATTTATACATGCCACCCAATTCTCACTGAAGCGGACTTTGGGCATACTTTGGCTACAGAGGAGACTTTGGTCTATTCCACTGTATAATACATGGATATCATAAAATATGAACAGACTCCCAATGAATTTCCAGCAGCAATGAGACATAGAAATAATTCTGTGTCCCCAGTCCAAGTTTGCCCCCAGCGAGAATGACAGCTTCAAATCCATCAAATCGTGTTACAGTTCAAACCTGTGTCTCCTCTCTATACTTCATTCATGATGCATACTAATGCATCCTTTCTGACAAACAACCGTAAAGGAAACACAGAGATAAGACTCGCTGTGAGCTTGCATCTAGGAAAACAAATACGGGTCAGTGTTGTCGTACGACAAGCATTCAAAAGCGGGTAACAACAGGAGACAAGCTAACAGACAGCCTCTTGTTTTGTCAAAGTCAAACATGTCCTGCAGTAAAATAGAAGAATAATCAAAACAATGACACGTCAGACTGTCTGCCCTCTCCTGAATACAGAAACAACGTTGTTAGAAAAAAGGGCTGAAAAAGGATTTAAGGCGTGTGAAAATAGACATAGTAGCTGTTCTGTGTGCACAAACAAAAATGCACGTCTCATATCCTGTTTTTTTTCCTGCTACTTGATAGTCAATACAGCATGTATTTTAATAGACATGCACAATGCATCCTCTAAGAGCAAAAGTGACTAAAGCTGCATATTCCACCTCTTTTGTTTCATATTAATTGACAGTCCAGCGTCTCAGCACCTTCTGATAAGGGATGTAATATCCACCTACGATAGCAACCAAAATGAGGGGCATAATGTCACAAATTGCCTGATTTCTATATCTCAGGTTCATAAAGGTGGACTGGAGTAGCAAGTCATGTGAGCCATGAACTCCACAACTGCCTCAGCCACTCAATGAAGTTGCAGATCTAATCTATTTTGCATGGAGGCCATAATTAATGCATACGGCAGCGGGCAAAAACATACATTTCTTGGCTGTCTCGTTACGTCAGGGTACAGTGAGTCAACTTTAAAAGAGCTGTCATGTATAAGAATGTGTACAAGTACAGTCGAAGGTAAAAGTCTTGGGACGCCAGCAGAGTGAAAATGTTTGTTGCTGTTGCTGAAAGTGAGTCAGCGTTTAACACCTTGCATGAATAAAATGTGCAAAGTGCAGCCCGTTGAGAAAAACACTGCGATCGTGGAGAGACAATTTCTGTTTTAGCTGCTCTAAGAAAACATTTCAGCACCTTTACTGCCAAGTGAATTCGTGGAAGATACTTTAGAAGAATTAAATGTATGCAGTCAGGGTTGTATGTCAGAAACCTTTGAGACAGGCTGCAACAAACAAGACACCCAAGACCCGTTATGGTCGCTTCTCAGCATATATCTATAAAAGATTAAGTTGCGACTTTTCTTAACTACATAGAGCACTCCCAAGAGTCATCCAATTCACATTTAAATAGGTGGAATGAATAAGACATGCTGAGTTAGGATAGATGATGTTATGATGGGCTGGGACAGGGTGGGATTGGATTTGGTTGAATGGGTTAAGAGATGATAGGACCAGGCAGGAAGGGATGAGATGAGATAGAATAGAAAAGACAGGAGTGCCCAAACACTGAAACTTAAAGGGAAAGTTCACCCAAAAATTTAAATTCAGTCATTATCTACTCACTTTCATGTGAATGGAAAAATGTAAGAACGTAAAAAAAAATAAAACGACCGAAAAAATCACATAACATGGTCTGATACAGCTTGAGATCCCAAATTGATTTGAAAAGATGCTAAGCTAAAAGTGTCAGCCAGTGCCCCATCTGCAGTGGATGCACAAGCTTGAACACTTTAAATAATGTCCAATCATTTTGTTATCTCAGGGCTTCTGTAGACGAGTTGTAGGGAGCCATTTTCTGTATTTTTGGTGGTGAGTAGATAGTGACTTAATTTTCATTTTTGAGCAAAATTTTCCTTTAATACTGGGATAAGCGAAAATCTATTGAAATGTATATTCTCCGATGCAAAATGACACTACAATCCCAAATAGTCCGAAATTGACTGACTTGAAAACACTAAAAGAAAACAAATGAAGATTCCTCTTTCAGTGTTTCATGAGAAATGCGTTGATAAAATAATCAAAAGGCATTGCGAGGGGGAATTATGTATTACAGTGATATCCTTGCAAATGTGTTTCGTGAAATATAATCCTGTGTCCTGTTTGTCTCAGACCAAGACAAAACCGAGTAAAAATGTGATCGATGGGACCAGTCTCAAGACCAAGACCGATCTTGAGTTCTACAACAGTAGCATAAACAGAGGTTTATAATAAAACCTTTTTTTTTTTTTTATTTCAGTAGAAACAATTGGCGAGTGTAAATGTATGCTCCCAATGTGGGCAGCTGTGGAAAAGGGTGATACACTTTCTAAAATCTGGAGCTCAAATAAAAGTTCCAATCAAGTAGTCAGCATGTGAAGCGGTCACGATGGATTCATTAGGTGGGTTCAGGTCGGGCTCATTACCTTAGTCGCCTCACCCCCTCTGTCTTTCTCATCTGTCTTATTTCTCCCTGATGTATAATCCCTAATAAAGCCAAGGTACAAAGAAATAACCCTTAACTCTCCCTCGACCCATGTTTCCTGTCACGTTCCACAATGTCATTAAAGCCATTTTAAAGACAATTGAGCAAATGAGGGTTATCAATACAGTGACGAGCTTTCCTTTTAGTCCAACTGAGAGCTTAGAAATGGATCTTTTGATGAAATGACAAGACAAACAATACAATCAATGTTACATTTTACCGTCACTGTGAGGGGTCACTAATGAACGATTCAGCCAAGAGGATTGCGTTTATAATTAAAGATCACTCTAGTTTATCCAGGAATAGAACCTGTGATCTCTCAGTAAGACCAGGGAGACCACTCAACTAACCGACGTGAGTACTTTACAGCCCTTTGGCGAGTATGAATATTTGATCAGCCAGTTGCAGATTTCAATATTTGATTAGTCTGTTGCAGGTGGGTAGGGTGTGAACCCGTGATATTTTTGTCCCAGTGTGTCATTAACCTAAATATCCAACAAACTAATTAATAGAGTCGTTCATAACAGGCGTGTTATTGGCTCCTGTGAGTATTTCATCAATCTAAATAGAGACTGAAGGGAACACACGGAGGTAACTGTCAAAGCGCTGACATGAATCGACAGCTGCTCATATGTTTTGTGTAGTAGCTGCTGCGCAGGTTGTTCCTCCTGAAGCACACAGACGCCAGCACTACTCTACCTTGATGCTTTTGTTGTATAAGTCAGCAAGACCGATGAACTAGATCTTGCACAAGTGACAAGCGCACACACACACGGCGAGCAGCACAGCCGCTCCACCTCGTCGTGTCTTGACCTTACATCGTTTTGTGACTGCGACACGCTCTCGATATTCTCACCGTGAGCCCTAACATGGGCGATGAACTGGAACGTCTATGACTCTATAATACACACATCTGAACAGTCGGGTTAGGGGCTAAGGTGTGAGCACTGGACTGAAACCTGCCATACATGACACACACACACACACACACACTTTAAACTGTCTGAGCAGTGTTTGTCTGCAGCTATAAGATGATCGTTTAACTGACATCTGGACTGGTTTAAGGCACTTATTTGTCAAATAAATTGTAACTTAATCAATTAAGATTATTTCAAAGTCTAGGAAATGAAGAAAACGACATTATGCTGCCCACCGCCAGTATAATACGTGTGCAGCTGAGGCTTCAACAATGAGTCTCACCTTTGATGTTTGAACACATGCTACGTTAATCAGTGTAGACAAGGGGAACTTTCCTCCCCTGCAGCTACCAGACACACACACACACACACACACACACACACACACACACACACACACACACACACAGACACACACGTATTAACCTTGATCTACCTTGATCTATGTGGACGTCATCATGGGTTCTCCCTCAAATCCTGTCACAAACAACACACACATGCACATACTACCTCTGTTCTCATTCTCGAGCAATGGACCGGAACTAACATACACATTCCTGCGGCTGTCACACACAAACACACACACACACACACACACACACAAACACACACAAAGAGGGGAGACACAAAGAGGACACGTGCACACGCATGCACACATCCTCGCCGCTGTGTTTGTCGAACGTGCAAGCACACGGTTTGATGTCAGACTCACACAAACACACACTCTCTCCCTATAGAAATGAATCACTTGGAATCTCTGCAGCCAGGCAAATACACGCACGCACGCACACACACACACACACACACACACACTCACAAACTGCACTGTACTACCTCAATGTTCTCATCATTCACACCAGCACGTGTTACAGTCAGGAGGCATCCGTCTCCGGGGCTGACTTCATAGGTCAACTGTGCGACAGCGACCAGCATCTCCTCTGCCCTAGTGGACGGAGTTCGATGACCCACATCCAGCTGAGATGACTGGAAGCCACATTTCAAATATTCTATTTGTAGTTTAGAGATTAAATTAGATACACACAAGACATTTTTTCATGACTTAAGGACATTTAAAGGGAAAACATTGTGTCTACTACACAGCAGGGCAGCCTGATGCCTTGATACTCTACTATTTAGTCATCTTCAAGACGTCTGGCTTGCCAGCGGGCGACTAAACCCGACTGCTACTGTTTAGGTACTAAACCCTGGTTACCCACCACCCACACAATCAACCACCTGCCCTCTTGACACTGTTCCCTACCACCTTCTTCAGTCTACAGCCCATAGGAGGGCTGTGTGAATGCAAATATCCATCAGCTGGCAGGGCCATTAAATGAACTTTATCTTGCCAGCTCCCTAGCACAAAGTCTGTGTAATGTCCACTTTAGTCCATGTGTGAATAGAGCAGGTCATTGTACAGAGAATTCACAGCGAGCGAGTAGGCGTATTAATGATGTCACACAGAGCGTGGCTGCTTCACACTCTTTTCTGCATGCCTGACTATTCTATGTTGATATCAATGCAAAAAAAAAATCTCATTATGGATGAATTGTCCTCCTTTACTCACCTACGTGGGGACTACCAATCACCTGAACCAAATGGAGCATTTTCAGTAGGTAAATGTCATGGTTTTGGTTATTGGTTAGTTATTTCCTGTATTATTTTCCTCTTGTCCCTTGTTGTCACTTTCTACTTCCAGCTCACCTGTGTTCCCAGTGTTCTGTTTCCCTCCTGTGTTGCTGAGCTCCTCCCCAGCCTGATTTTTTCCCTCCACACCTGTCTCACATCAGCCTCATGAGCACTACCCTGTTCCCAGTGTTTCTCCACCTGCACCTCATCCCCTCATTAGTTTAGTTTGTATTCAAGCCTGTGTTGTTCCCTCACCCTTTGTCGGTACGTCTGTTCTCTGGTCCTTGTGTGTTCCCCGTGCTCTTGATTTGTTCTTCTGGTTTATACGTCATTTAGTTTTTGTATTTCTCTTTGTTTTTTTTCCCTGGACTTTCCGTTGCCTGCCTTTGTGTTGCTTACTAACATACATATTTACGTTTGCTGCTAATTCTCTGAGAAGTCTTGTTTAAAATAAACGTCAGGCGGGCAACCTTTCCTGAGGAGAATCACTTCTGTCTGGCGTCTTAGACTAAGATGACAGCAGCCGTCCTAACAGACCCAAGTCTATCCATAAATACAAACAGATTGACTGACAGGCATTTACTTGGAAACATGCAGTTAATCCAATCCAAACATAGGTGTGCGATAGCACAATCCCATTTAAATTGGGAAGTTTTCAGATGTTGTATGCCTTGCTATTGCAACTGTACAGCATCTGAGCATACATTTGGGAGATGTCTCTGAGGAATTTCTTCCAAACATTTTGTTATTTTTAGCAAATGTGCAAACTTATACATATTTAAAGATTCAATCTGGAAGGGAAAATGAAAAGAATATTTTGAAAAAATTCTTCTTTTTTTTTTTTTTACTTTCCAGGTAGCGTTAATATTTTAAATGGGTCAACTTCAGTCATCCATAAATGAAGCTCTATAGTTGCTCCTTCTCAGTGCCCGCATGAAAAATTTATATGTGCATGCAACATGTGTGTCTGTAGACATATGTTCACATATTGTTGCAGCAGACTCTCCTGCTTTCATACAGTTTCAGTTTGTCTTTTGGATTCTGTCTTGTCAAGGACATTGACACACACATTTGAACTCAAATGGGCACACACACACACACACACACACACAGTTTTGACAGTACAATGAACCGACAAGTACAGTCAAAGTCACAACCTTTATTGTACTCCTCTGACCAGTACATGGACCCTCACTGTTACAGACACAGCTCACTTGGCTCTGCAGGCAGTGCTCCAAATCCTCCTCAGTAAAATTAGGCGTCTTATTTTCTCTTTTGTTCTCGGTTCTCCCTCTCTTTTGTCTTCACTCTCGTCAGCTTTTATCTCGTCGAGCCTCTCATTTCCCTCAAATCCTCTTTTCTCCTTTTCTCTTCGCCGTCTCTGTTGTCTTCGTTAGTCTGTCTCACACTGAAGTGAAACAAGTTCCACTCTGATCCAGAACTCCACCACGGGCTGAATTCATCGGCTTATCCAGTGTGCGTGAGTGTGTGCCTGTGCATGTGTGTATGAGTGGAGAGTGAAGCAAAGTTGTGAGAGGAAAGTGTGTTGTGAGAATTCAAAGCGAGGGGGAGAGGAGAGGAAATTTGTGTACGTGACCTCCTTTCCTGGCTGCCTGACAGAGTGGGTAGAGTGCTCGGATTGGGTGGTCGTTGCAAAGCACTCAGCCATCCATCGACCGACGGCCATTGATCTGCAAAATCCAATGACTCACTAGCTGCTCGGTATGCAACCCACATAAGAATACATGCAAATGTGACTGATGTGTGTAAACAAGCGCACATGCGGACACTGACAGGAAGGCCTGTAACCGTAATTACTGATTAATGTCTTTGCAGTCCACAAATTAAATGCGTATAATTGGTCCAGAGTATATCAGCAGAGTTTTAGAGATAACTAACCCTGACCCACACGTATTAATTAAGAAAGCAATATTGGAAACTCAGAAAAGAATCAAAATACTGGCTCTGCATTGGCTGACTTTTGTTGCTGTTGTTTTTGTCTTTAGAGACTGTAAAAAATTTAGATTTAAGCTAAAGGGGGGGGGGGCAGTCCGACTTCTTTCAAAGAGTAGAGGAAGTTGTTTTGACTTTTCCTCATCCCGGATATAAATTTTTTATTTCAGCCCTCCCTCGTGAGATTTATTGTATGAAAAAATCAAATAGTAACATAGATAAGGCGGCTTTTGTATGCACGGCGGCTGATGAAGGTGCTCTTTGTATCATCATGTAGGCTATCAGCAGCCTGTTCACAGCTCACTCATTTGGCGGCTCAAAGGGCATAATTAGGAGGATTTCTTTTGGTTGCTGTAGGTGTACATACCATTCAAATTGGCCCCTCCTCCCCAGCTCAACGGGCGAGACAAAGAAAGGGAAAGCAGCAATGGTCAAGCGAGCTAAAGAGTGACTGAAGCGAGAGGGCAGTGGTGATGTTCTAATGCACAAATAAACACGCACAACTTGTGTTGATTTTGGTGTGAATGCAGCCAAAGTCCACACTTTATCCTGTCCTCTTTTTGCCTCTCTGCTCTGCCTGTGTGTGTGTGTGTAGCTCGCCCTGCCCTCAGTCAAACAGACACACAGCTCTTTATGACAGAGTGAGAGCAGAGGTGAGAGACGGAGACAGTAAAGTAACCTGGTTGCTACATTTTCACATAGTCCCGACCTCTTATTGCTTTTGGCTGGGGGCTATACACCACTGCCCAAAGGCTGACTCTCAGAAACATCTCAAACTCACCAAATACTTATAATACAGGCAGAGGGCAGGGTCTCTGCAGATACAGACACCGCCACGTACTTCTTGTGGGTTGTAAATGATGATTGAAAGGGAGTACTTTTGTATGAGTGTATACATTGTTTTGTTTTGGAAAATCCGTCTTTAGTGGCCTTTTTTTCAAAATGTGGCTGTATCTTCACCAGTAGGAGGGAGGGAGAGATGTATTCGGGGGTATTACAACGGGTATTTTAACATCAATGGTCCAATAAAAATATTGATGCTATGGAAGGCATCATTCCTCCCCATCTCAATACGTTTTGTACAGTCCCTACTTTTTCACATACTGCAATAAACTACTACAACATTTCATTTCTGAAATAAACCAACTAGTGCTTCAGACACAAATCATGCATGAAAGCAAACATTAATCTTACATAATATTGAGCAAGAAGAAACATGTTGCGCGGCTGGATTTGAATTCACCGCTCGTCTTCAATCCAAACAGAAAATAACATCTGATATCTGGAAAGTAAAAAAGCTGAAATTCTGTGACAGGCACTAAATCGTATCTTATCCAGGTTTCAACAGCAGAATAGGTTTACATTTCTCAATCACCATTAAAAAAAAGCCAACAAATTCAAGAGTCACTTTACTCATGACAACTTTTAAGACACTAAATGGACTATGGCATTTCTTCCTCCTCTTAAAGTGTTTATTTCATTTGAACGGGGAATTGGATCCATTGCACTGTTCAGTCCAAAGCCTTTAATCCATGACTATGGTAATGATTGTATTTTTCATCTGAGTGTACGCCACGGTGATTTGTATTTTAAAGCGGAGACTCTCACTGTGGAGTTTTTAACCTTTTTATACAATTCAGTGAGTAAATCCACAGATTAAAGCCTTCTAAGCTTTCTTCATGAAGACTGCCCTGGGTCACTTGTCTTCGCTTGACATCTGAGCAAATCAGAAAACTTGTTAACTGAAAATAAATTGCTTAATGTGTCAAAGTCTACACTTTATTTACTCTACCACTTTTCCTAGACTGTCTGTTGGATCTGTACATTACAGTGTTTGAAGGCCCTCTTTGTCGATAGAGAGGGTGCAAAATTTTGCTTGATTTAAGTGTCTGGTCTCCACAATAAAAGCACAGTGGAAACACAGGGAAAGTGCACCACTTGTAGGAAGGTTTCATAACTACAGGTGTCTTCCAGCCTAAAACATTTTCTGAAAGGACATTCTAATTATCCAGGGTCCCAGAAATGACACTTTAGCATCAGCCCACTTCTAGCACTCATATAAAAACACACATTTATCTTTATCCTTCTTCATCTTTCTTCCACACAGGCAAACACACAAACTTGCGCACACACAAGCACACAGCCCTGCAGATCAATAAATTGTACAGTCAGGTGGGGCAGAAGGCTTTCATTATAGATCTGAAAGCTGGTTGCTCACTGCTGAGTGATGCACAACTGGGCCAGTGTCATTTCACTTAGCATTTATTCTGTGACCCCATTCACACCAGGCACTGCAGTCTAATTCTAAACAAAGGAAGCTCATGCACCATCTCACTCAGTACAAAAGCTACTTTACAACTCCATGTGGATTTCTTGCAAATTGAAGTTATTTCCCCTTTGATTATAAAAGGGGTGTGAGTCATGGTGAGAGTTTGGAACAGGAAACTAGTGTCTTGTCAGCTTAGTGCGACCAATGTCGACTATAATTTGGAGAAGAAAATCGGCGTCGATCAGATAATAATTCTGGCATATTCTATTCTGCAAATATGAAAGCATCAAAGGAGCAAAAACAAAAAGTCAGTCAGTAACTGGGTCCATCTTAATCCACCCTTTTACTAAAATTCTATTGATGTTCTTTCTTGGGTTGGTCCGACCTTCTCCCAAAAGATGGGATGGTATGTCACATTTTTTAAACACATTTTGGCTTTTAAACATGCTGAAACACAGCTTGAGGGACAGAGGGTGTTGTTCATTGTACAGATTGTAAAGCCGACTGAGGCAATGTGATTGTGATTTGGGGTTTTATAAATAAAGTATATTTGATTTAATATTCTAACGTGATTTAAAACAATATACCAACTTGTGTCATTAGATTGTGATGAAACTGACTGTTTTTACAGTTTACTTGGCTCCGATGGCATTTTTGAAACAAACACTATCAATCAGGAGTAGATCATTCAGCGGTCCGTGTGATGAGCTTGGAGCACTGGAGTGTTGGTGCTTACACTGCTAGAACAGGAGCTTTGGCGCATGACAGGATGGGGCTGGCTGGTTAGCATGCTAACATCTATGAATATCTCCTAAGCATATACATATACGTCATAACGTCAAAACTGTTATTTCTTCACATTCTCTTGAAAGTTTTTGTTTGTTGTTTTTTAACTAAGATTCTTACATATTGCACCTTTATGGGAAGTATATCAGTTTCATCAACTGCATGCTAATCAACAGAGTATTACTGATTAAAGATGTATAAACAATTTCAGCTCAACTATATCTGTCCCATTTCAAACAGGTATTTAGTACATGTTAAGGTAAGAAGTGTGCAGCAATGCAAAGCACAGAAGGACACAAGTATACAGATCATTGAGGTTTTTAATAATCATCAACACATTTATGTACAAAGCAAGCGATGTCATACTCAAATGACCAAAAACAAAAAAAGGAATCCTAAAATGCATTTTCTTCTTTTTCCTGTCATTAAAATAGCTAAAGGTTATCTGAGGGAATCAATTGAACAGTTCAACACTTTTGGTATTGAGTCAGTATAGTTACAGTCAGACAAAACCATCAAAGATTATATTCTACAGTTAAACAGCCCTGGGCATGGGAGGTTGACACAGAGGGATGGATCCAGAACTATTTCCCTCTCTAATGAAAATAAACGAGTAATGAGTGCAAGATTCCTTAAAAACCTCATCCCTGCCAGTTTTCCCAAAAGCACCAATTTCGTCTTTGTTCTTCAGTTATTCAACGGGACAAAAGCATTTAGCGAATCACTGATCTTGTTTACCCCGACACAGCTCACAAAGTAACATTTACAAATAAAGCAGGTATTAAATGTATTAGTGGATTAAATGAAAAGGGCTTGTTGGGTTTGTCATTATGTTCACAATTATTACAAATTCTGTCAATAACAAATCTCTCCTATTTGCCATCTGAATAGAACGCTGCAAGAAGTGTGAATTAAAGGTGGTTTTAGTTCTTTCTTCAAAAAAGCCATCTTGAGACAAAGAACCTGATTGTCTTATACACAAAAACTTTAACGATGTCACAGTTCAGGGCTTACTAAACTTTCTTCATTCAACTCTAAAACCACTACAAGTCGTTTGTCACCCCCAGCACAACAACTTGTATTGTGTTCTCTAAAAAAGCCAGTGAGAGAAATTGTGTTTTAATAATGTAAACGGCAACAGAAACGCAAAAGCACAAGCGCATTTTTAAAAAAAATTGCCAATTGTATGTCATGTATTCAGTCACGGTGTTAAGCAGAAATGTTCTTCTCAACCAATAGTAATACTGCTGTTTACAGTGTGAAGTTTCAGAGAAATTGCATTTTTCATCCCTCGTTTCCTATCAGGAATACAAAATCATGATTTGTTCTGTCCCCCGGTCCGGACATCTGAGATCTCTGAGATAGCCATCAACCCAATTCACAATTACCAGCAAGTACTTATCATATGATTTGGGTGCATCTTAAATTCTATCATATATAAACACACAACACTGCATGTTAGTATATGGGTGTTAAAACTGTGGCACATGAAATATCCAATTAAATCTACAGAAAACATGTTTCCAAGTCAGAGAAAAATATCCCAGCAAAGCCCAAATGAAAGACCAGGTCAAATATTAGCTTGGTGCCTTTTAATGTAGAGGGAAAGAAAAGTCATACCCAGGGCAGTACTAACTGAATTTAGTTATGTGTCTGTGTCACAGTCAAAATTCAAAACCGTTTTTTTGCAGCTATATATTCAATTATTCCCTTCCTTCAAAAAAATTCTATCTGCCACTTTGTTCCAACATGTGGTCACTCTGTGAAAACAAATCACATGTGAGAAAACTACTACCAAAACTTCATCTGCGTTACTAGTTTATAAAACCTGGGACTGGAGATAACCGAGGGAAATACAGCAGAACAAGGAAGAAGTTTCCACTTAACACAATCCTTTAAGAAAGCATAGAAGTAAAACAAATTTAGAGAAACTAATCTTTTACAAAAACACTTGCGCCACTAGTTAGTTTGGTTTGTTTCCTCTTCAGTCTTTACAACAGTGGCTGCTTAAATTGGCAGCAACACTGAGGAGTTGGTGGTGAGAGTCACTATATACACAGACACACACGCACAATTCACACACAGACCCACACACACACACTATACAGTCATACAACCGTGCACACGTGTCAGTGTGTCCAGTTTTCTCAGTGGTATCACAGGTGACAGTTTGCCAGTCTCTCTATCTTTCACACAAACAGAAACTAACAGGGGAGCTGAGTGGGGCAGTGGCAGGTGCCGGCGCTCCTATGTTGTAGCTATGACAACTAGGGTGGTCTTCTTCTTGGTGGTTTAAGAGGCTCAGTCAGGTCATCTGGCAACCAAGAGGAATTGTGGGAAAGGTAGGTCTTCCTGTAGAGCATTTTTTCTTTTTTCTTTTTTTTTTTAACATTTTCCTTCCATCCTTTGAGGGGAGTGGCTGTGTGCAGACATGCAAAAAGAGAAAAGGTCAGTTTGTTTGGACATTATTTCTAATTTGTTTGCAGTAATTAGAGGCAAAATCATCAGTTAATGCCTACAGAGAACAAAGTTAGGTTTCAGTGTACATAGGACTTGTCTATATAATATGCAGAGAAACAATTCGCAGCCATTGTAATGCTGGACGCTACAGCAACAGGACTACCATAACTTATAAATAATAATTTTAGTACAAATCTTTATGTCAAGTAAGGCAAAAGCATTGGTGAGGGTCTTTAGCAGGGTGAAAATTAATGTGAAAGTTGAACTGGTTAAAGAAAACCCCTTCTGAAACTATGAATGGGATGATTTTATTTTAATGGGTCACAGATAAATGACTTGCTTAATCTTAAATATTAATGTATGATGTAGGGAAGAGAAATGGGTGACTGAAAAAAAAAGAGGCAACAGTGGGAATAATATGTGAAAGGGAAAGGGTATAAAAGAAAAGTAAGAGGGACAGATACTTCACATAAGAAAATCTTACCATTAGGGCTTGGTTGTTTTAGCTTTCATCATCTGAGACATGGGGTTTAGCAATGGCCATCTCCTCCTTGCTATTTGCGATCATCTTACACTTCTACAAAAACACAGAGAAAAAAAATCAGTTACTTTGAGTTAGCACAGTTGTGCTCACCCTGAAAACACAACCACATTACTTGCACTGAAACATTCATCATGCAAACATGTACATTATTTGTATTATCACTCCTCCACTCCCCCAGTTTACCTCAGTAAGCTCCTTGATGGTGTGAATGTTAGCTTGCTGAGTGACCTTTCGCTTTGCTTCCTCGATGTGGTCCAGGTTAAGGGTTGGCGTTGGAGGGGCGAGGCACGGGGGAGGCTTGTTAGTGATGGTAGGAAGTGGGGCAAGGGGAGGCATGGCAGCCAGGGCACCCATGTTGGTCAAAGCAGCTGTCATAGTAGCTGCTGTCATACTGGCCATAGCGGCACTCATTGTGATGTTTGACATGCTGGGCATTCCTGGAATATTGGGTAACCCCATTGGACCCATGTTGGGCATATTCGGCATGTTGGGCATCCCCATGCCCATTGGGAGAGGTAAAGGTAGAGGTAAGGAGAGGGGCGCAGGAGATGGAGTGGGTAGAGGGAGCTGGAGGATGGCTTTCGGTCGAAGACTCTCAGGAATGGGCACCCCCGCCTTAGCACACATGGCAGCAGCATTAGCTTTGGCTATCTCCAGTAACTGGTCCTTATCTGACGGAAAGAAAGAAAAGAGGCAGAGGGAGGGTTAATGCAACATCACGGAGAAGAGAGGGGAAATAAAGTATAAAATTGAGAAATAATAAAAAAATGTATATGTTCTTTAATGTAACGTCACAAATGTGAATGTTGTCTTTAGGTGCGATTGTCACTAGTTACGATCAAAATGTTTTACCCAGTTCAGTGAGCCGTGGCGGAGTCTTGCTGTTGCTGCGTCGTGTCCGTGAACCTGAGCGCCGCTGTTTACGTAGAATGAGAACTGGAGAGTGGCTAGGTTCCCTTTTCCACCTGTCCCGTCTATCAAACGAACGGCTGCGAAACGCAGGGCGCCTTCCTCGACCCCTTGATCTAGACCTGCGTCTGCGATCAGAAGAACGAGACCTTGATCGTCTGCTTCTATCTCCTGACCTGGACCTTTTCCTCCGGCCTGTGGAGCGGCTCTTGGATCGCTTGCTTCTGTCTGTGGACTTGGACCTCCTCCTCCCACGGGCATTGGGTGAACGGGATCGCCTCTTGCGGGCTGGAGAGCGGGACTTGGACCGACGGGTTTTGGTCCGCGACTTGGATGGCTTACGCCGTGCGGGGGAGCGTGACCTCCGCCGTCGGGCAGGACTCCGAGATTTAGACCGTCGCTTCTTTCTTTCTGATGGAGAGACAGACTCTCTTTTCCTCACTGGAGACTTGGACCTGAGGAAAGGTGAATGAAATACTTGATGAATAATTAAAATATATGCAAAATAATTCACAATACTGACTTTTTCATATCACTTCTAGTGCAGCACAATGCGAGCACTGGGTCTAGCAATTTGATGAGTTTAAAGTCCCTGTTTCATGAGGTCTATAATACATTTAAGTACATTCAAAGCTCTTAAGGGGACACAGATCAGACACACAACACACCTTGACTGCTTCTTTCTGGATGCAGACTTGGATGTAGATCGTCGAGGCGATGAAGTTGAGCGCGAAAGTTTCCTACAATCTGGAGGTGAGCGTGACTTTGACTTCTCCACTGTGGGGCTGAGGAGCTTAAGGAGGGTTTTGACAGGAGAGGAAGAATCCTCTTCTTCATCTGAGCCTTCCGAACAATCTGACCTTTCCGGGCTAGTGCCAGGTTCTCTGGAGCCAGACCGGGACCTGGAAACCTCTCGTTCATTGGATGAGCTGGCAAGCTCCCCCTGTTCCTTATCATTTTTGGGAGCAAGCGGCTGAGCCTGCAACTTCTCTGAGGAGCTTCCAGCAGGGGGGCTGGGGGCAGCTGCTGAGGGCACAGGTTTCCACCCACCTGCAAGGTACAAGTTAAATGACAAGGCATAAAGACAGGTAATTTCAGGGCAACAGTGACACAACTTACAATTACCAGTTAGAAAAGAGAGAAATGAAAGTTGAATTTTGCTCATTTCTTGGTAACTGATCAGATACAGCACCTTTAGGAATTAAAACAATTTGGGTAACTGTAGTTTGCCTGAATAAATGAAAAAGGTCTGACCTGCTGTAACTGACAGTCCTCCACCTTCTGCAGCCGCCTTCACACCAGCTGTTTGCTCTGCCTTAGGAGGGGAAGGCTTCTTCTCTTTGACAGGAGAGGGAGATGTGGATCTGGCTGGAGAGGAGCTCTCAGACCGCGCATCACTGGACTCAGACCTGGACCTGGATCTGTTCAAGCCCGCAGAGACAGATTTAGACTTTGACCTTCTTCCTTTCCTCTTAGGAGATTTGGACCTCCTCTTGCCAGGTAGTGGTGAGAGTGTCTTTGACCGACGCCTTCGAGACAACGAACGAGATTTGGAGCGTTTTCCCGACTTTGGTGGAGAACGATTTCTCCTGGCAGGGGACCGAGATCGCCTTCTGACTGGTGATCGTGATGTAGACCGCCGTCGTGACGGAGGGGTCCTGGATTTGGTCCGTTTGCGGGGACTCCTGGTTCTGGAGCGACGGTTGCGCTTAAGGACTACAATGGAACGTGATCGAGTTCGCCTGCTCCTACGGATTGACCGGGAGCGTGACCGGCGGGATCTGGGGGGGGGTGACCTCCTACGTCGAGACATGGATCGACTCCTGGAGCGCCTGCCTCCTGTACGCCTGGCAGGTGACCGCGATCTGGAGCGACGAACAGGGCGTCGGGATCTTGAGTGGGAGCGACGGTTTCTATTGATTGAGCGTGACCGTGAATGCCTGCCACCTCGTCTAGGTGAGCGGGTCCTGGAGCGCCTTGTGCCTCCACGGGGACGCGACTCTGACCTTCGACTTCTCCTGGGAGACCGAGATAGAGACGGGGACCTGCGGCCACTGCGTTTAGGGGACCGTGACACCTTTCTTTTAGGAGAGTGGGAGCTCCTTTGTCGCTTTGGGGAAACAGACGATGAACTCCTCCGACGTTTAGGAGACTTGGATTTCTTTGGAGGCTTTGACACTTTTTTCTTGGGGGTGAGTGAGCGAGAGGTAGACCGGGACTGGCAGCTAGCTCTCTTGGGTGACTTTGGGGATGTGGAGAGTGACTTCCTCCTAGGTTTAGGGGACTGAGAGCGGGAAAGGGAGCGGGACAGCTGCCGACTCTTTAAAGGAGTTGTAGAACGTTTTCCCTTTGACGTTGACCTGGAAAGGGCTCTTGATCCCTCTTTCATTGCTGGTGCGGCTGTTTGAACATCAGACTGCTGTCTACCAGGACTCGCTGTTGGTGACAGACTATGACTTGACCCAGACCTCTTAATTACTACGTCCCTGGAGGGGGAAGGAGACCTAGACCTGGAAGAATCACGTTCCTTGACCTTTGCCATCTGAACTGAATTGGCCTGGTCTTTCAGGCCTGGGTCATCTCTTGGGGTAGCACCATCCTGTTTAGGGATGATGTCAGGGAGTACCTGGGCATGGCTGAATGCACCATCAGCATGACTACCTTCTGTTTTAACAGAAACTGTTGCCGTCTGTGTTATTATATCCTGGCCTGCAGAGGGCATACTCATATCTTTTTCTGATCCATTGGTGTTGCCGCCCTTCCCTCCAGATGGGGACACATCCATATCTGATATCTCCTCTTTCTTCACTCCAAGCAATTCAGGTTTCTGTATAAGGTTAGGAACCCCTTTCTCCTCCCCTCGTTTGCTTTTTGGAACCAGTTTGGACACTGGTTCTTGCAGATCAGACGCTGCAGCTGGAGAGTATTTGGCATCACCAGCCGCTTTACCTCCTTCACCTTCAGATTCAGAACCTGAAGCTGAGCTGCTTTCAGATGGGGAGCGAGATGGGGATTTCTTTTCCTGCTTTTCATCTTTCTTCTTTTTCTTTTTCTTCTTCTTGGCAGCGTGTCTTTTGTGTTTTTTGGATTTTGCATCAGCTTCCGTGTCCCCACGATCTGAGAGGTGAAGAGATGATTTATCAAAAATCACCAGGGGAATTAAACCATTGCTTTCAAATGAAAGATGAACTGGGTTTTTGTCTGGGGATCTCCTACCTGTAATTACATCCCTTTTGCTTTCTTCCTTTAACCCGACATGGTCTCCAGCTCCTGCAGCTGCTGCAAGTCTGGCACTACAAACACAATTTAAGCACAAAGAAATGTGTTCACATAAATTATAATTTTTCCCTGTAAATATATAAAACTTAAGATCCTAAGACAAGCAAAACTCAAGTAGGTCACTTTTTCAGTTTGGTTAAGGCAGAAAATCTTATTTAGGAAAGCACAAACTGGGAATGGTGGCTTTTCTCAGACAAATCTCTGTACATATTTGGATTTTACACCATATTCCAGACCACAACATGGACTTCTACATTTGTCTTGATGCCCAGGTGCTTCCTACACCACATATTCTACACTACATTTACTTTTCTGTTTGTAAATCAATTGCCATAAATCCCACCAACATTACAGAGACTCATTCTCTGCTTTTTGTTTGTCTTCAAACTATACAGTCACAGCATGATTATAAGATGTAACCTTCAAGAGATATGAAATGTTGACTAAAAAAATAGTAGTAACTCATTAAAACAAAGATGTGCTTCCTATTATTGGCCTCATTTTGCAAGTAAATCTGAGTGTTATAAAGTGTAGACATTTATGACGTTGATAGAATACATCTATCAGGTCTCAGACAACAATACATTTATTTTACACAGCTCATTTTAATTTAAATTGTAGTACTTCTTACCTGGCTCTGGTGGTCCGAACAGGTTTCGGTGGAGGTTGTGGCTCTACATCCGACTCAGCACCTGATTCTGAACTGCTCTCCTTTTCCCCCTTCCTCTTCCTCTTCTTCTTCTTGCTCTTGTGTTTTCTGTGCTTCTTGTTTTTCTTGTGGGGTGGCTCATTCTCTTCCTTGGCATTTATGTCATCTTTCTCAGGTGCCTCATCCTCACCTGCACCCGGCAGCCAATATTTCAGATTAGATAAGTATTCGTTTACATACAGACAAATCCATTACATGTACAAAACCTGGAGCAAGTCATTTCTGGAGATGATTGATTAGTGCGTTCTTTTTCCATTAGCTATTCATACTAATCGCTTAGAGCATCATGGGGGGCTGGAGAGAACCAAAGCTTCAATTTCCTGTGCACTGTTCCCAAAAATCATGTCTAAACTGTTCAAGGTACACAAAGAGTAAAGTGATGTATGGCTAAGGGAAATTTGGCATAGCTCGGTTAGCCTTTCAAGTTGACAATGCAGCATTTGATATCATGCAGCTTTTTCCAATCACATGTAATATTAATAATATACCAAGTCATGAGCAACTATACTGTTACATTATTTCCTAATATTTATGAACACGGCTGGATGCAACTTTCATGTTTTAAATAGTTTCAGGACAACAATGTACTTTTCTGATATAGAGGCTCAAACTTTAATCTGTGGTAAAACATCAGTAATAAAAAAGAATAAAAAAGGTTGGAAATGTAATGAGAGACTTCTTTGTGTCCTATTTATCACTCACCTGAGGGAATATCCACTGCACATTCCATTGTGCTGGTGCCCCTGGTTTTGTAAAGGGCCTCTTAACTTCACTGGTGTGCTGCTCGCTCACTCAACACTGACAAGAGAAAGAAAGGTATTGTAACTTAAACAACAAAGAATACAGCACCAACAGTCAAGCCAAGCCGCAATAAAATGCATTTCCACTACAGCCTCAGAGCATTGGGACAGCCTTGCTGGATAGCCACTGCCGTGGCCCAGATCTGTAGCACGGCTGCAAATAGCCAGTGGATCGGCTCAAGTGCTGTATCATCACATTCACCAGTCTGGCTCAAGAATGTGTTGTCACGTACAACTGATGAGAGAATGAGACATTTACAGCTCTCTTTTAAGGTTCTCCTTAATAGATTCATGATTTAAATCATCACAACATCAAAGTATCAATACAACAAAACTGATGCGAAGAACGGCAAACGCCAAGAGCAAGCTGAACACTGTTGGTTAAAGCAACATTAAGGAGAAATACATTGCTTTGTAAGAAACCTCACAAACATACACACACGCTCACAGGTGTTTTACCTTGCCACCATATTGTAATGGAAAACAAAGCTGAGCGGTTTCCCAATACTGGAGGAACCTTTTAACATTATCCCAAATGATGTTTGGATGGGTACAGAGGAACTTTCTAAAATTGGTTCCCCTTTGGTCAGGAGGAAAATAGCTCGATAGTCATGCTGCCAACTAGTATTTATAAATGTGGTGGACAAAATATCAGAGGCACCTCTCAGTATAAGCAACAGTAAGACAAACTACAGCCTCCAAAATGTACATGACGCTGAATCAATACATTTCTAGAACAGTTTGAAAAAATCTGAGCATTACAAACTTCATGAAAGTAGGATTTATTGCAAGTCTGCTGTCTGTGAGTGCAGTTTATGCCCCTCCTGTTATTAAATACAACACCGAAGGCTAGAAAAGAAAAAAAACAAGATCCGTGTCTGATTTGTACTGACATGATGTGCAGAACAAAATATATATTAAAAATAAATGTTGAATAAAACTTGGTATTATCGGTCTACTCCCTCCCCATTGTGCCCCTAGCAAACCTGGTCTAGATCCCACTCCATCCTTCACAGGTACTATGACAAATACTGATAGGAGCAGAATACCTTCTGGCATATGTGATATTTCATTTTTCTGCCACGTGCTATAGCGGAATCATGGGAACTTAAGACCCTGTTTACGCGGAGGGAAAACGCATATATTTTCATGCGGTTTGGCCTTTCATTCACACGAAAACGGAGGTTTTATCACGGAAAACGATAATTTCTAAAAACTCCGGCCAAAGTGGAGATTTCTGAAAACGCTGTTTTTGTGTTTGCGTGTGTACTGGGTCAAACTGAGTTTTAGGTACTCAAACGTCACAGTATGCAACTAAAAATGCATCACGTCATGTGAGCATCCTATGTTTACAGTTTCTTTGCCTGCTGATCATGGATGCTGTTAAGGTAGTGCTCATTTTTACGTTTGTGCAAACGCTTTTGGCCTGATTGCATTTGAAAACACAACTGCTCTACTATATCGAGGAGCAGAGTCGAAGAAGTGCACGGAGGTCCGTTTTTCTACAGCTTTCACTCCCAAGACGTAGGTACATTGCCTGCCAACGTCGCCGGTTTTGGAAGTCGCTCGTGTTATTTGTTGTTGTTGTTGATTTCGAGGATTCTGATTGGCTTGCATGGCTTTATCCTTCTCGTTACACTGCCGCCTACGTGTTTGGCATAGTCATGATGGCGCTCAACGGCATATTTATGCAGGTTCAAGTAAACGAAAACTTTTTTGTAAACGATCTTGTGTGTACAACGTTATTTTTGAAAACGGAGGGGGAGAAATACTTGTTTCTGTAAATACCCGGCTATGTGTAAATGTGGTCTAAATCTTCTGGTCAAATAGATGGTTTGGCTGGCAGACAAAGAAAGCTCATCTCTGAATACAAAAGTACAGTATGTCTCAAAACAAAGATCAAAATCTGACAAGCTCGCTGGGCGGATAACTGAGTAACTCTGCTTTTGTTTTCACGGTCTTTAAACACACTTTTCACTTGGTTTACCAGCACGCAAACAACCAGACTCCTAAGTCAACAAAAGCAGCATCTAAGACTACAGTGAGCCTGGAGTACTAACCAAACACAGTATGTAAATATCTACATGTAGAAGGTAACAACCATCCCAAATTTAAAACATTTGTACTTAAACACCTCATTCAAAACTGAGCTACAGATCCCTCAAAGGCACCTTATTGAGAAAATATTTGATTTATTGTTGGTCCTTAAGCCTATACTGTGCATACAAATATGATTTGATTATTTTTTAGAAAAAGGTTAAAAAAAAAAAAAGAGAATGTAGACTCAACTTTGCACTTGACTGAAGAACGGACTTTTCCCACAATCATAAAGCTTTAATAGAGCCAGCATTAGCCGTGCCACCATTCATATTGTATATAACATGTGGGAAGCACCGCCACTCACAAACATTGTCAACGAAGCCACAATCTTACAGTTTACTCAAATAACGCACATGCTTATTTGCAGAAACAACTGACATACAAAAAGCAATATTAATGCATACGAAAACAAAGATACTAAAATCAGAGGTTTTAAAGCCAAAACCTCTACCTAGTTGGTGTACATTGCCGCTTCGGTTGATGCTAAAGCTAGCCAGCAGAGGTGCCGTTGCCAACATGTTATTTTAGATTACAAATATCATTAGCTAACATTACGATAGCCCATCTGTTCCCGATACACTTTGTCGTCGTTTTATGCTGCACAACAACGCAATTATTCACACATAGGTAAACGCTGCACGGATAACAGAACCACAAAGAGAACAAAGTTTAAAGCAGCAACAGACAGTTCATCAACACGTTAGATAACGCTAATAACTGTAGGCCCTGCAGTACCGTAGCTAGCGGTAACATTCATTCACACATCACTGAAGCTAGGTTGGCTAACAATAGCTTAAGTTAAACAATGACTGAGATTTTAACAAAACGATTATTCCACCAAACTTAAATCCTTGTGCGTGCCTACCATTTGGACAACGTATACGCTGGAAGAGACAAACATGCTGCCTGCACGCCGCGGCCTAGGCGCCGATCTACTGCCAACTCGTTCCCCAGCTCGGACATTGCCGCTAGCTATCTTAGCACGCTCTTAGCTAGTTTGCTAGGACATTTAAGCTAGCTGCCACTTGTTCCAACAAAGTAAGTTCATTCGCTGATCACAGCTGTAGATTATGTAGCATATATTTACCCAGTTTCTGTCCGGCAGCTGCAGTCCCCGTGTAGAAAAAGCCAGCTGGCTGCAGTCCTGCAATGTGTGAAAACAAATAATCGCTGAATATGCTAACCGTTCACATTAGCCAACTGCCTGATCCGCCATGATGAGAAAAGGTATCCCAACATGCCATGCTTCGCGGTTTGAATGGCGGCGTCACTGTTTCCTAGGCAACTAAACGCTCCATGGTAGCAAGCGTCGCAAATTAACTGACTAACCAGCTAACTAACTAGCTAAATAAATAAATACAATTTTAAAAAACCTGTTTATAGATTTTGCTGAAACATCAAGCAGCAAATATATAAATTGGGGTTTTTTTAGCAGCAACAAAAATCTGATTTGATTTTTATGAGAGAAAATGCATCCTAAATTTAGGAAGACCACGAGTTTAGTGTGACGTTGCAAACCTTTCAAATTTACTGATTATTGACTTTGGTGTGGAAAGTGAAGTGTGATGTGCAAGCAGTATTTAGTGCTTTTATTCAGAAACATCAGGACAAAATGTGTTATTCTTGTTTTAGCTTGAAGAGATGTATTTGGCAGCAACTATCTTTTTAAAGCGCTGTGATTTTGGTACTCAGTTGTCCTGTCCAGTTACCTTGAACACTTCTAAGCTGCATATAAGACCACAATTGCCTTAAAAAGTACACACTCATCAAAGTATTGCCCTGAGAGGCAAGGCTGTTGATCCATTTTCTAGGTCTGCTCTAAATTGTTTCCTCTCTCGTGTGTTTGACTTAATAACATGTGAAAATGAGTTTTGACAGGATAATCTAAGTTTCTTAAAGTTTAAGGCTTCCATAGTAGTATTACTATAATAGTAGTATAATCCCAAGTTCCCTTAACTGAACTGAATACATTTGAATATCTTGATTTCAAATGTATTAATTCAAATGTATTAATTTCTTAAGTACAGAGTACAGCATCTTTAGCAGATCAGTGTGAAAACTATGGGAGCCCATATGGTAATGGAAGGTAATAATTATGAGATAAAAAGTCACAATTATGAAATAAAAAACTAATCTCATAATTTCAACCTCTATATATTTAATGTAACTTTTTATCTCATATTTATGACTTTAGCTCATAATTATGACTGTTATCTAATAATTTTGACTTATTCCCCCCATCAAACTTAATTTTCATCTTCTTTTTTTTGTGTTTTTTTTCTTTAACTGGCCACTAGACAAAAACTGCTCATACATCAAGTTTAGCCTGAATTACAGGCTCTGTGTTGTTTTTTCCTCACATGGATAAAGTTAAAGTTTAAATGGCAGCGCGAGAATGAAGTCCAACATCAGAGAGATGTGTGATTTAATAATTTAACTTTTCTACTCAGTTGATAGTTGTGGTAACGGTGCTTTTATTTTGAAGGATTCGGATCGGAAGTCTTAATGTTGTTGCTGTAGCTAAACCTGTCAGTGTGCGAGAGGGTGAGCTGGTTAAAAAAGTCTATCTAGTCAGTGGCATGTGTTTGTTTGAGAAGTCTTCGTCTGTTAAAAAAACATGAAGAGGTTTAACATCAACCTGGACGACTCCGCTTTCACCAAAGAAAGAACACCGGTCGGTATTTTCCAGAATTAACTCCATTATTCTGTAGCGGCTAGGAATTGGCTAGCTAATGTTAGCTAGCATTCGAGCTGGTACATTTCAAATTCACAACACAGAGTTTTGGTCCTAAAGGTTCCCTGTAAAGTGATTGTTTGTGTAATTCACTTAATGATTCTCGACCCTCAGATAAGATTTTAATGTGATTGTATTCCAGCCAAAGTCGCACTTTCAGTCTTCATCCAAAGGAGGAGAAAACACCTCAACTTCATCCTCTGCAAAGCCTGCTCCTGCACCGTTGTCCTACGCAGAATTCATTGTTCAGAGTAAAAGCAAGGTGGGTGCACCCCCTGTCAGAGAGGGTCCCTCCAAAAGTGAGCCAGCTTCAGTGTCGTCTGCCCCAGGAGGGTGTGAAACAGTTCAGGACCGTGCCAAATGTACTGAAGATGGATCTGAAGGTGTTAAGAATAGTGAGGAGACACAGGTGGCTGACACAGACCAGAAAGAGGGAAACTGTCAAAGCCTCAACCTCGGTCCAAAACCAGTGGGGTCTGGGAGCAGCATTATTGTCAGTCCTCGGCAGGTATGCATCAAAATAATAATACACCACCAATGCTCTCCATCCATACATCCATGCTCTGTACATTTATCCCCACTCAGAGTCACGTTACAAGGCAGATTAGTTTGCTGATGCTATTACCCATGGAGGCATAAAGCGGTCTAGTTGTGTCCTTATTAGCTTGGAATAGTTTCACTGGTTTCAGGTTTGTTAGTTGACTTGCACAACAAGACGTATCACATCACATCACAGATTTATTTTTCTTTTTATACCATTCAGAGGGGAAATCCCATTCTGAAGTTTGTGAGGAGTGTCCCATGGGAGTTTGGAGATGTCGTACCCGACTATGTCTTGGGCCAGACAACTTGTGCTCTCTTCCTCAGGTGGGTTTCTGTCTGTGCCTCAAAAATATTTTATGGGCCATTTGTATGTGTACATATAGACACAAATGATGCATGTTTGTTTTGTTCATTTCTTCCTGTTGTCCTAACAGGAAGAGCAGCTATGCACTTTTCTCATATGTATTTTTTTTCTCCTCTCTATTTTGTTTTGCTGTGTTGTTGGTTTTGGGCCTGACTTAAAGTCTGAGGTATCACAATCTCAATCCAAACTATATCCACGACCGTCTCAAGCTGCTTGGACAGACTTTCACCCTGCGAGTGTTACTGGTACTAGTAGATGTGGTAAGTAAAAAAAAAAAAAAGACCTTTATATTGAAACTTAATGGTGGACTATGGGCCAAGAGCAAGCACCTAGTGTTTTGTAAAATGGTAAATTTTTCCTCAGTTTAACTGGTTTTGTTAATAGTCATGTAATTGAAGTCTTAAGTGTGAAGCTGGATGCAATTTTGTAGGAAAATGTTACTGCCAGAGTTGAATAATACCAGATACTGTATGAAAAATAATCAGATCTGGTTGAAAAAAGAAACATTAAAAAGTAGGACATCTCTATGTGCATATAGATATATAATAATGATATAGAAAATCCATTTATGAATTAAGATTTAATCTAGTTTTTCCTCACAGAAAGATCCTCATCATGCATTGAAGGAGCTGGCTCGCATCTGCATCATGGCTGACTGCACTCTCATCTTGGCTTGGAGGTAAGACCTGCGACTGATTGCCAAGACTGACTGACTGTGACAGGACACAGGCATAAAATAATCAGTTTTAAATCCTTACTTCACCATGTGCACAAGATCCTAGCTGTGCAACCTAAAAGTGTATTATCAGAAGATAAAGTCTGATATTGCTGTGTTTTTATTCTGGTCCTGTTTATCAGGAACATTATGCCTGATAATAAACCAATATGTAAATAAACATATCTGATATTTTCTTCATGTTGATTTGACAGTCCAGAGGAGGCAGGGCGTTACCTGGAAACATATAAGTCATATGAAAAGAAACCAGCAGACCTTCTGAAGGAGCAAGTTGAAAAAGACTACCTGTCAAAGGTGTGTGGATTCATCCTTTTCTATTGAAAGATTGTAAGGTCCATTGCTATTTTAAATTTGATAATTTTGCCAATTCCAATCTATGCATGACATTGTAATGTGATTGACTGAATTTGATCCAGTCACTTTGAATGTAAAGGACAAATTTCTGCTATCAGAGGATGCACCAAAATGTTTTTTTCAGTCTTTAAACAATGCAGTTCTGATTAGATTGGTGTGTTTTAAGGTTACAGATTCCCTGACCACTGTGAAATCCATAAACAAGACCGATGCCATTACCCTGCTGTCCACTTTCTCAGTGAGTACAACTACAGGGAACATTCACCTTCAGATTGATGCTATACTATAATCAGTTTATATGCACAGACATATCCACAATGATGATGAATTCTGTGCTTATTTTATAGTCTGTAGAGGGAATCATCAGTGCCTCTAAGGAGGACTTGGTTCTCTGTCCAGGTCTTGGCCCACAAAAAGTGAGTAAAAATACATTTCACTATATGAATGCAAAGAAGGTAGAGGGAACATTTATTTAATGACAATGTTGACATATTGTGCTTGCAGGCAAAGAGACTCTATGATGTGCTGCATAAGCCCTTCCTCAAGTCGAAGACAAAAGACAGCTGAAACTTCTTACCAAGGATGTGTGAAAAGAACTCTATGAAGTTGATCATCAGCTTGAACAGCATGCCTACGCATAAATACACCTCAGAGGACTGAATAAAATACTTAAAACACTCTTGCTTAACTGCTCTAAAAGTCAGCCAGGGATGTTTTAAGAATTTAATATGTGAACTCTTCAACTGAGCTGCTCACCATTTCTGTGTTTTACTGAGTAATGTTGTGATATCATTTGTTCATTGTTGAATTCCTTTTCTATGAAAATAAATATTTTGTAATATTTTTATACTATACAATAGTCCTTGTTTCTTTCTTTGTTACTTTGTTCTCACCAAGAAGCTACAATATAGTATCTTGCTTGTTCACAGAAATTAGCTATGATAAAGAATATATTATTGAAGAACGCTGTATGAAACTTCAACATTGAAATACTTGTTTTGATGAGCGAGACGGGATGATACCATACCTTGGGCCTACAAATATTTTACAGTTTTGGACTGCTGATCTACTGTAACTCGAACACAAAGAGCAGTAAATTTGCTGTCAAATGTCATTCAGGAATAATCTTAACAAAATACTGCTTTTTGGGTGTAAAATGTCTTTTACATGTAATAAATATGAGTTTGAAGAGGAGGTGACTACCAGAAATGTTAAAATGAAGTAATTTCCAGTCCATTGTATTGCACAGCGCGGTGGTGCCTTCAGGTGCTCCTGCGAGATTCCCTCTTTGTTTAATTTTTGAGGCAGCTTGAAACAATTTTACTTTAAATGCGGTGAAATAAGCTGTTTTGTAAAGACGTAGTGACAAGAGAGGAAACCTTGGAAACAAAACTATCTATGGTGACAAAATAATTACGAAAATATGTCTGATATATTGGGGGGAAAAAACAATATTATGAAAAAATATATATATGTGAAAATATGCAATTGTAAATTAGAATGATAAAAGTCTTTGCTACAAGTCTGCTTCTTCTTGACACGTTTACATGATCGCATACAGAGACTCAAGAGTCATTTTGGGACGTTAATTTTACGCTAGATTTAGAATCGGCATATTTCCGACAGCACGTGAAGACACGGTAACTTAATCTGACGTCAAAACCGGAAGTACTCGTGATATTCACGCCACTTGACGTGTTGTGGTTTTTACCGCTCATTTTCACTGTAGTACACAGTTTTTATTTACTCTTACTACTATTATTTTACTATTATGTTATCGCATGAACAAGTTTAAGTTGTTGCTCACAATAAAACCACACAGCAGTCGAGTCGAAACCACCGCCGTTGGACATGCAGACAGAGAAAGAGGAGGATGATACGTCTCCTGAGGAATATGTTGCTGTGTCTAATTTCACTGGAAGTGGCAGCGACCAGGTTAGAGACCCACGCAGACCTCTGGCAGACTAGTAACTGCACACTGTCATCAAATATGTCTCTAACTGTACCGTTTTTGTCCCGCAGCTTAGTTTCAGCAGCGGGGACACGCTGCTCGTCCACGCCAAGCCTTCACCAGAGTGGTGGTGGGCAGAGCTGCAGGGGATCATAGGTTATGTCCCCGCAGGCTACCTGCGCCAGGATGCTGCAGAGGAGGAGGACACCTCCCTGGAGGACCCATGGCAAGATGAAGAGTACTTCGGCAGTTATGGGACACTGGTTAGAAACTTTAAAGGATCGTTATATTCTGCATGTCACAGCTGAATTACCTGCAAGTTGCACATGCTGACAATTTAAAGCACTTGCAGCCCTCCAGGTATACAGCCATATATCTCAGGTTGGCAGCTATAAACATCGACATGCAGAGGCCTGACTCCATCACAATGAACATCTTTATTTTGTCAAAGTTATGTTCTTCTTGTAATGTAATGCAGATGCTACATAAAATATTTGGTGGCATGTCACAAATGCATTACATTCACAAGAAATGTTGAAACATTTAAATTAAACCCAGAATAGATACATTATTTCAATGGAATGGGTTTACTGGCTTTCCAAGTTTTCAAGTCTATGTATTGTGATTGTCATCCTGTACTGAAATATATATAAAACAATGGCTGGCTGGAAGGTAGGGATTAAACAAAACATAACTGTATCTGCATAACTATCAATGTCATCGTAACGACAGGATGTGTCATGTGTTACACTGTTATACACGTCTATATTTTTTTTCATCATATAGAGGCTTCACTTGGAGATGCTGTCAGATAAGAGCCGCACTGAAGCGTACCGGCAGGTTGTTCTCAGCAACAGTGACTCTCTGAGGAATAAGGTGGTGATGGATCTCGGCTGTGGGACTGGCATCATCAGCCTGTTCTGCGCTCAGCTGGCTAAACCCTCAGTGGTAACGTCAATTTTATGGATGGTGGGGAAGTTTTAAAAACATTGAGGCAATTTAACAAAGACCATATAGGAACATGGCTCTGATCCAATAATATTTGAGGGCGTCATCTGTTGGCAAGTTTATTCATTGATTTTCGAGGCATTTATTAACTTGAAACATGTAAGAAATGAAAGTGTTTGTTAGAGTGTTATTGTACGCTTGGATTTGTGTGATTATCTTCATTATTTGGTTATCATTATTTTCACCAATAATCGAATAACTGCCGTCTATAAAATGTCTGTAAATGGTGGAAGATGTTTTTCACAATTGCCTGGAGCCCAAACTGATGTCTTTTCAATCCACAAATTGATTAATTGTCTAATCCCTGCCGCTATAGTGTGTAATTCTGGTAGTGGCGAATGTAGCCTGGAGCGACAGAGGTCTGATAGCCTCACTTCTTACTCACGTATTGCCCCCAGATTTCTACCCCCAGAAAGTTGTAGTTTTCTGACTTAACCAACACTTTGAAAACTTTGCACTGCTCCCTCTGGAGCCACAAAAGACTTTATATAACTTTCTCTCACACATGTAGCAGTACCCCTGAAGACCTACTTTGAAGTGTAAAAAAGTAACACTCAAATACCATGAAAATGTTCATACCTGAGATTTTACTCAAAAGTGTTAGATACTTTTCAAAGCTCTGAGTATATCTCAAATGATAACGAAATCCAGAGAAGAATAGTCAGTCAGAAGAGCAAATTCTCTGTATTTATACCAAACTACTAATTTTACTCATAGTTGGACTATATATCGATCATTAGTGAACTTACACTCCCATCTGCTGGACAAGGAGTGTTTTTACATGTCATAAACAGCATGATGTAAACAGAGGTTAATCTGTGGTGTTGTAGGTGTATGCTGTGGAGGCGAGCTCTATGGCAGAGTACACCAGACAGCTGGTGAAGCAGAACAGCTGTGAGGAGGTGGTTACGGTGCTCCAGGGACGAGCTGAGGAGATCGAGCTGCCTGAGCAGGTGGACGTCCTGGTGTCTGAGTGGATGGGTAACTGCCTCCTGGTAATAATGACACCGCCAATTACGTGATGTTTTTTCAGCTTTAAATTGACTTATCTCAGTATTATGACAGTTTTATTGGATCCCATCATGTTTGTGTATTCCTTCCTCTGGTCTAGTTTGAGTTCATGGTGGAGTCAGTTCTGCTGGCCAGGGACCGCTGGCTTAAGCAAGGTGGTGTTATGTGGCCCTCATCTGCAGCCCTCACCTTGGTGCCATGTCAGGCCAACAGCTATTATGCAGAGAAAATGGCCTTCTGGGAGCAGCCCTATGGTCTGGACTTCACTCCTCTTCAGTAAGAGCCATTAGTCAGCTGCTCTCTGTGCACACTGTCTTGTCTCACTTATATTTTTTATAGTTTGGATCTTCCACAACCAACAGGGTCAGAGTAATTTTGAAAGATCTTGAACTTGGATATTAAGTTTAAACGATTAGTATATTAATCTGTGATGCCAGATAGTGATACGGTGTTTGTGTGTTATTAACTTTGGTGGGATCACGATCACGAGTAGAAGCAACAGTTATGGCAACCTTATTAGACATTTAACTTAAAGTGCAATGCAAGTCTAATTGGACAGATGTAACGTTGACTTTGAGCAAGACATTTTTCGCTCACAAAAGTACTTTTTAAACTTGCATGCGACTCCTCAAGCCATGATACTATACTGTATGTCATAAACATGGCGATCCATTTAGTCTTTGATCAAGGTACAGTCAACTTGTTTCTCACCAGGTACAGTATACTGCTATAAAAACCCACCCTTCTTTATTTTTTACATGCATCCTTCATTATGCACATAGTAACTGTGTTTTCAAACTAGATCCAGTGTGACTGATCAACCACCTCAGGCAGCAAGTAACTGGCATCTTTGTATATCTGTAAGTTGCCTCATGTTGCCCTGAAACTACTAAAGTTGACCTACTGCCCGTTCTAATTCAAGTTAATTCTGAGCTGCCTCAACAGTTGTAAATGAACTCTGGCTGTCTAAACTCTGCAGCATTTACCTTCTTTACCTGTTCACCAGTAATGGAAACTAAGAGCGACATTACAATTTATGATCAGAAGACTTATTTGTTATTTCAGCGTGTTGATCATCATTTCATCATTTACCATAACCTTTTGTTTAGCTAACACACGGCAGAGAAAGACGACAAGTCTGGATGAGGTGTTTAAATGCCGCTACAACCTTGTTTTTATCAGAGCACTCCAGCAAACATATCGGTGTTTCTCAAAACAGGGGATAAGGTGTTTACATCTCCATCACATAACGGGTATACTCCAAAAATCTGATCATAAACGGGACACTCATGCATATGTAAACCAGCTGATAGTCTCCATTGGTGGATGGACTTTGCTCAGTTGTAAAGGGATTGGCATTGATACATGATACATTATGATACACAGGTACAAAGAGACCAGGAAGTTGCATCTTTAGTTTCTGGTGAATCAGCAATAACTATTCCTTTACAAGCTGAGCAAACCAAAAGTATTCAATGAGGTCATTTCTACTAAAAAAATAACTTGTTTTGAAGCACAGCAGTCCTGCTAAAGCTCCAAACAAGGGTGGTTTAATATTATTAAATGATATTTAAGTAGCTGGTTAGTGCTGATAATAGCTGTGACAAAATATACAGAATGAACAGGTTAAAAATCTACACTGTTCATCAATGTTTCTACTCCAATACTGAGTACATTACATGCTGTATGGTACACATTACTAAGGTGAAACCCAAACTTTTTTTTTATACTTCTGATTCTTTATCTTAGTCATCTTATGCATGCTTAAATTTGATTTGTTCTCTCCCTTCATACAAGATATTATCAGTGGTAGTAACTTAATTTTCTCTTGGTCTTGATTTACATTTCATCTCTGCAGGCCCTTGGCACAGCAGGAGTTCTTTGCCAAGCCCAAGTTCAGCCACCTCATTGAGCTCGATGACTGCCTCACCACCCCCTGTGATGTCATACTCCTGGACATGTACACTCTGCAAGTGAAAGACCTGGAGGTAGAGTGTGTGGGTTTGTTTATGGGTGTGTGTGTTTGTACCATCCCATACAAGTTGACCTTGACAGCTAATAGAACTGCTGTTTCATTTCCCAGGAAATAAAGGGTCAGTTTCATTTCTGTGTGGAGAAGTCTGGTGTTTTCCATGGATTCACCGCCTGGTTCACAGTTAATTTCGAGAGCCTGGAGGCAGGAGGCGCAACAGTGGAGCTAAACACCGGACCTAACTCAGAGTAAAACACATGAAACACTTACTCTGTTGTGCAGTTAGGACAGTTTATTCATTAACAACAGTGCTCCTGAGCCCTTAGAGCAATCTTTAACAGCCAATAAAAAAATTGAGAGTGGTTAACAGACAATAATCAATGTCTGAGAACATCTCTCTGTGTGTTATAACCTGCAAATAATATTATAATAATCAAAATGGTAAAAACTGCAGTGCATGACAATATTAATAAGACTGTTTTCTTTTCAGTCCGACACACTGGAAGCAGACTCTGTTCATGCTAGACAGGCCAGTTAGCGTGTGTGCTGGAGACTCCATCAGCGGAACCGTTGTCCTGTGCAGGAACCCTGTGTGGAGACGCCACATGACTGTTACCCTGCACTGGAGCGTTAACGGCAGCACAGAGGACACAGACAACTGCCAGGCAAACTTCACTTTACACTCTTTTTTTATCAAAGTGGTGATACATTGTTTTATTATCTTTTATAGCGTTAAGGTTACATTTCTGACGCTCATGCAATGTGACATACATTAGCCTCCCAAGAGTCCTGACTTGTCCTTTAAAGGAAGAGTTGACCCAAATATGAAAATTCCGTCATTATCCAAACCCCCCCATGCCGATGGAAAATCAGATGAGGTTCTGTGGTCCACAGAACAGTTCTGGAGCTTCACAGTGAAACAGAGTTGCAGCATTCTACTAAACAACTGAAGTAGATAGGGACTTGTTTTGAAACAAGCCAAAAATAAACATCAGTTGGCTCCATACAGCTCATTTGGTGTAATGAAAGTCTCCGAAAGCCCCAAACTCCTAAATTAATTTGAAAAGACCTTATGTAAACCCTTTTTTAAGCTGAAATCTTTACTGTAACTGCTAAGCTAAGTCCCCAGCTTCTTCATTTGTTTTGTTGCAACACTGTTTTGCTCTGAAGCTCCAGAAATGTTTTGTGGACCTGACTTTCCATTGGCATGGGGGTGACTACAAACTTTCTGAATTTTCATTCTGGGGTGAACTTATCCTTTAACTTGCAAATGGTGTTCTCATTGTTGCTGACTTGTTTTTTCTCTCTGTCTATAGGTTGGGACAAAGAGTTTCCCCATGTGGAGGTGACAGACTGTCCGTCAGCAGCGGAGAACCACAGAAAAACAGTCAAGCACCTCCTTGTGAGTTTTGGGTCAGGGAGGAATTAGCTGTGAGCTGCTGCTGACCTAAAATTATCCATCATTTTATAATGAAAGAGGGCAGAGGAGGAGGTCAAAGTAGGCTCATCTGGCAGGACATGCAGTCCTATAGTGATAACTGCAGGCTCAGGTGATGCAACACACCGAGAAATCATGTTTGAGAGCAAGTTACATATGAAGTTACATGCTAAGAATGAACTGTGGAGCCATATTGAAACTTCGACATGATTGCTCACTGGTCTAGGTGGAAAAAGATGCTAACTTAAGATAACTTAAACATTTTTTAACAGATATTTGTGTCCTTAAGGTGCAACAAAAGACATGGTTCAGTCCTCCACATTCTGCTTTTATGTTTATTTTTACTCTCTGTGCAAATTGTTTTACAATAGACATCTCATTTATGTACATTGTTTGTACTTAGTACGAGTGCTACCCATGCCAATAGGCTTGTATGGATTCAAGAAAACAGATTAACCATGAATTTATAATGGTTAAAGATATTCTTTTTTTCTAGATTCGAACATTAGAGTGAACAATGTACACCACTGAAATGGTAGTTATAAATAAGCTTTACTAGCTAAAAATATGCCTTAAAAACAATGTTGTAGTACCTTCAGTGATAATAATTCACAATAAAATTAATTAAATAACTGTACAATTAGTAAACTCATTGATAAAAATCACGTAACAGTATTTGAGGGATTTATTTAACTACAGATTTGCTCTATGTCCCTTTATCTGATCATTTGTAAACATTAAACTTTTAATTTGTTCTGTTGGTAGCAAAAAAATGACATTAAACACATCACTACTCCCCTGCATTTGTTATGAAGTGCTGTGGCAGGACTGTTATGACACATTTCTTGTTTTTTTTGTCAGTGGATGTACTTGTGGTCATGGCTCCATTTTACTCTTTGCTTTTGCTCTGGAGCGTGTGTTGACCTCTGAAGATAAAGGCTGAGTGGACTCAGGAGACGGAGGCCTTGAGAGTGGGACAAACAGGGGAGGTTTAACAACTTTCTCTTTAACCTCCTTGCTTTTATCCCTTTTCTGCCTCAAGTGTTTATCACAGTGGTTCACAAACGTATCCAGCTTGACAAAGGTCTTATTGCACACTTTGCAGTGATAAGGCCGATGTCCTTTGTCGAGGCGTATGTGCAGCCTGATGTATGATGAACGTACAAAGGTGCGGCAGCAGACACCACATTTGAGATCCTCAGAGCTACTTTGTGTCTTCTGGGGCTGGGTGGGCGCTGGTGCTGACACTGGTTTGGCCTGGCCAGACGCCTCTGCAGCCTTGTGAGAAAGCAGGAGTGGCAAAGAGCGAAAACCCTCGCCACACTGCTCACACTTATACGGTCGCTCCCCTGTGTGTAGACGAACATGCGCCAGGAGCCCGGCCTTCTGTGTGAACGACTTGTCGCAGAAGGTGCACTTGAAGGGCTTCTCGCCTGTGTGGAGCCGACGGTGGGTCGTCAGATGTGAGGCACGGACGAAGGACTTTCCGCAATCTGGGCATTTATATGGCCTGTCCCCGCTGTGGATTATCTTGTGTGCCATCAGGTGGGAAGACTGATGGAAGTATTTGCCACAGGTACTACATCTGTACTTCCTCTCCTTGTTGTGAGAGGCAAGGTGGAGGGCCAGGTGAGCGGAGGAGATGAAAGTTTTGGTGCACAGACTGCAGCTGTGGGGATCCAGGCGGATGCGGCGGTGTGGACGTCGACCATTAGGGAGGCTGCTGCCGGCCTGGCAGGATGGACATTTGGAAGGATTGTCTGCTTTGTGCACACGCTGCTGTATAGGAGAGGCTGAAGTGTTGGCTGAATCAGGGTCCGAGTCAGCTTGTGGTAGGCTGAAGCTGCATCCACAGTCTGAGCAGTGCCCAGTCTGTTGGCCGTTATCACTGGTTTTATCCAGCATGGTGCTATCTATAAGCAGAGTGGGAGGGGAGGGGCGTTCATTCTTTGACACATCTGAAAGTGATAAATGCATGTTTGTTATGGTTCACAGTGGTGTAGCTGAGATTATACATGTAGTTCCAACCAAGCAATCATTTAGACATTTAAAACATAGTCAAATCAGCATGACAGCACACCTTACTCCTCACTAAACATATTACTCTGCCATTTCCAAGCAAAGACAAATGTATTTAAATGCTATACACAGGGTGCAATTGGTGAAAGGATCCTAAAGTGGCACACCCCTTCTGGTTTGCACCATGGGACCTTATTTCTGAAAAACTTTGTATTGTAGAGAACAGGCAACTTAAACATTGTAGAGCTGGTCCTGTTTATTAGCTTTCTCGCAGACCTAACAAACAACCATTTCACATGACTGCAGTTGTCCATATGGCCAGATTTATTGAGAAAAAAGGTGCCATGGGGTCCACCAGAAGGGCGTGGCTTCAGCTCTCTATGACTTCCTGTTTGGCTATTTCTGTCAGTTGTTAAAGTAACATTTATAATAAAAAATGTAATAAAAATGTTAGAAATTGAATGTAACTAAATTATTTTATTTTTTCCCCCTTTTTTTAACGAATCTACTTTCTTTAATGAATATAATTTATGGTTTGCTGACCGCCTCCTCAATGCAGGTGCGCGCCTCCTTTGTGTGCAGCAGGCCAAGGAGTAGTTTTGTGACCACAGTGAAAATGTTTTTGAAAAGTTACACACCAAAAAAGTGCAGAATATTTAATTACGTAAAACATTATGTGAATTCTGGAAACTTCTACATCTATCTTTTTTCAATACAATTGGACTTTTGGACTTTTCAAGGCTCTGGAGTTGAAGCTTGGCTGGTGAGTAGTTCGTACGGTGCTGTTAGCTAGCTTAATAAATGTGAAGTTCGCAGATGTATTAGCTAAATTCTGCTTATATCTTAGTTATACCAAGACAGAGCTAGCTAATCAACTTTATGTCTATGCGCTACTTATCCAGTTTGGGAAATCCCAAGAGCACTAGGAAGCACTAACATTAGCTCAAGGTTAAGCTAGATCCTGTTGCTAGGCCGTTACTAAGGGTTGGCCTACTTGCTGGAGTAGTGAACTAGGTTTCATTACATATTCGAGCCTAATGACGTGACTGGTTCTCTTCCAGTTGCTAGTCAGACCCCATGTGTTTCCATGGAAACGGAGATAAAACTAGCGAAAATGTTGTATATTTTAAGAGCTAACAGCCCTACAACATTAGTACATTTTTATATCTTTCATTCGTTGGTAATAGTTTTATAATCGCAATACTACACTCGAGAGGTACGTCTGCATCCATGGAGTGCCACAAATGACGTTAAAGCACATCCTTTCGTGTAATATTGCTTAAATACACTCTGCTTCATTACTATAAAAGGCGTACCGACGGATTATCCTATCTTTTCATTTGCTGGCCGTACTGTACGTATTTGGAGGTCAGGGAGCGAGAGCGCCACAGCTCATCTGGATGAACTGGCCAAACAGACTGCTCATAATGCGACATGCAAATCTGAAAACCAGAAATACACTAGCTTAGCCACCAATCAGCTGTATTGTTCCGCAGGCCTTCGCCCTTAACACTGAGGAGGTTACCCGAGGATGTGATTAATGGCACACAAACAAAGATTTTACATACCGTGTTCACTCTCCCTAAGAGAGTGTGCATGTACTGCGAGTAAATATCTTGCAAGCGCTGTTAAACGTCACATTAACACTGACGGAGTGATTGTTGGACGGATCGCATTTCGTCTCTTGCATTTCCCTGCAAGAAGCTGCTCGGTTTCTCTGATAAAACTGGGCTGCAGCATCATCTAGCGAGTGGCGGAGTTACTGTCTTAATGTGTGTGATAATGTCAGAGGGTCAAAAACACAACATTAAAACTAATGAATGAATCCGTCAATTCTGATCAGAATGCCTTTATTATACTGACGTGTGCACATAATGATGATAATACGGGGCCATGTGAAGTCAGATCCACGGAGATGACTCAGTTAAATCAGTTTCGTTTCACTGGGGGGCAGAAGAAGAAACGACGCTTGACGCGCATTAATGCCGCTGCTTCCCTAAGTTTCGTTTAGTACAAACTGGCATGTTCGGCGGAAAACAGGAGTAACCAGCAAGAATGTTACTGGAAACGACGTGTGGTGTTGGGGTTGGACCATCAGCAGCCTTTATAAACAGCACACCTGATGTAACATCCTTCAGTTTGTCTGGGACTGATGCGACTCCTCCACGAACATGACTGAGGTAATGTGATTTTACTACTGTTTAATTGTTAGTTTTGATCATTTTTAAATGTATTAACATTAGTTATTGTCTTTTATCACCATCTCTGAGCCAATTTACCATGCAGTATTAGGTATGTATAGGATGGACAGGGATATAAGGAACATTTATTTTTTCAATGTCTAAGAAATTACGAAATGAATCCATGACGTTTAAAAAAGTTAATTTGCAGGCATGTGTTTATTTCGAGAGTAGATGAACACAATTCTCAATTTGAGCATTTCCTGCTTGGGTAGTTGACGTTGCTCTGCCCTAGACCATAGACGCAGGCATGTTGCCAGCCTCAGTTTCCTCCAGGTTTGGGTTACAGGAACTTGAACCTACAATTACGTTGCTCTAATACTATTGCAGTATCAATGAAGTCGGTTAGACACTCAGTATGAAAGTCACAGGCGAGGTGGCAAAATCAGATTCATGGCTGAATGTTGAACATCTTAATCAAGCTATGAAGTTAAGAAAAAGTTAATTGATTGTTCTGACTGTCCTGCACCTTCTTGCGTGTTAGACAGCTGTGTTCTGGAGAAAAGTATGTTACTACTTCGATGAACCAGGCAATTCATAAAACTGGATAGCTGAGCATGCACTAGAGCAGGTTTCAGAAGAGTCCAGAAGCCTAGCAAGCAGCAGTTCCTCATTTCCTCTACAGTACAGAAGTGTGACTCAGCAAAGTTATCTGGTTAAATCAGGCTCGAAGTTGTCTTAATTTTCTTCTAGTGTCTGTGTAATAAAAGACTACAAAACAGTTTACACATGTGCATTTGTGGTCTGGTAATATTTATATCTAAATACACATATAAGTAAACAATAAATAGAGAAATAACTGTTGATTACACAGGGTGAGAGCTTTTGCTCATGTTAAGAAAACATTTTGAATTTATTGATGAAAACATTTTGAACTTACAGTTAAAAGTTTGAGTCTTGGACCACTAACATTGCGGTCAGCACAGTACAGTACATACACTATGCAATAAAGTTTGATTATGTAGATCTATACATTTTATTGCATTAAAACAAATGTTCAGCTGCACTAATGTATTTATAAGGTATTTTATCAACTTTTATGCGCTCAGACCTCACAGCTCTGTGTAGCCTCACAATTATTGCCAGCACATTATTATTATTATTGCCAGAACAAACTTCTACTTTAACTCACATCAAACTCAAATGAAATCAGTGTAGTTACTGATTTCATTTGAGTTTGATGTGAGTTAAAGTAGAAGTTTGTTCTGCAGTGATTTTGTGACAACACTCTTCACTCTCTTACAGCATCCATCCCAGGCAGGATGAGTACGAAGAAAAATACTCGGTGAGTTTCATCTCTGTCTATTTGTACTTTAATGTGCTAAGTGATGACCGGAAGAGGCAGACCAGCTGTTGTTCTTCTTTTATTTTTAGGGCAACTGAGGGAGGTGGTATTTTGACCTGAGTTGTGCACTGAAGCAATATTTGACTTACTGGCACTGATTTCTTATGAACTTATGAAACTGACACAAAATAAAATCAACTGTGAATTCTATTCTGGGTATTAATTTTTGGCCTTCTGAAGCGCTATACATCATATTTTACAGAATATTATTGTTGAGTCTATGCCACATTAACCTGTGAACCTAGAGACGCTCTCTGTAAAAGCTGTTGAATCATAGAATTAACAAGCAGAAACTTGCTATTCACCATATCATCATCAAATCATCAGAATTTACAATGAAGTTGGCTTTGTGAGAGAAATACATGTTGGCAGTGACATGCATCAGTATTGATTGTCAAGCATGTCTTGTGAATACAACAAATCAACAACAGTATGATACAAACTTCTTATTTACTTGACAGGTTCATTTTACAAATTTTTATTTTTACAAATAAAGACACCTATTGCATAATATGCAAATACATGCTTAATGAGTAATAGTGAATTTAGATCATTAATAAAGCTAATAAGACAGATTTAAGGGGCATACTTATACTATTCATGTAAGTGGGCACAAGTGCTGTATGTTGGCTTAGAGATATTTAGAAGTTTATCTTTATAATAATTTGCATGACTGATTATAAACAAAAACAATACATAACAATGTCATAAAGCCCTACACCCCCTATACAGAATGTTTTTCTCAGTCTTGGTGGAGCGATCTGTATAAATCCTATTCATTCATTCATTCATTCATTCATTCATTCATTTAAAGGTGCAATATGTAAGAATTGGCCACCTCTCAAATTCATCCTCAAAACAAGTAAGGGGCAGCATATCACCAGTTAGTTAGTTAGCTCAATTAGCCATGCAGCTAGTGGTCCGAACTAGGAGCTTAGAGTGGTATTGTGAAAGAAAAGGGGCGAGCTAGCTGGTTAGCTGCTAACAGCAGCTAACCAGTCTATGTGATGTCTATGTGTTGTGTTGCAGCTATCTGCAACACAACACATAGACGTCTTTAATATGTTCACTTTTGTTAATTTATTTATTATGTTTCATTGAAAATGTCTTAAACTAAAATTCTTAAATATTGCACCTTTAACTATTTACCTAATTAACTATTTGTAACTAGTTATCACCTGACACTGTAAGAGTCAACATTTATATTCAAGAAAGTCAGCTTTTATAGGTGTAATGTTCCTTGTGTATAAGAGAGCAAAGTCACATACAATATACTTTATTACATTATAGAACATTATAACTCTGATAGCTCTCAGTCATTTTTACGGGCCAACAAGGAAACATCAGGTATCATCTACTTTCAAGTAAAGCACTTAAACTTTATGGCTAAATATAAGTCAAATACATGAGCCTGACTCTAATCCCTGCTCTTCCCCCTTTAATTGCTTCTTGATGAGTCACCTTGTGTTGATTTTGAATTTTAACCCTTGTTTTCTTTTTCAGAACGTCTTTTGGGGCAACAGCACCGCCCTTCATTGACTACCTGAAAGATATTCTACGTCGATATCCAGATGGTGGACAAATTTTGAAGGTTAGGCAGCATAATTAATAATTCCTGTGGGGGTGGACTAAGGGTATGCTGGAGCTTTAACTATAACTTTGAAGGTTGGCACAGTGATTGAAGTGCAGTATGGAAATCCTTGAAATTTAGCTTTGATCTACTACGCTCTGTTAATGGTTGTCGTTTTTGTTTGTCAACAGGAGTTGATTCAAAATGCAGATGACGCTCAAGCCACAGAAGTGGTTTTCATCCATGATGAGAGAAGCTACGGGACTGAGAGCCTGTGGACTGATGAACTGGGAGAATACCAAGGTATGCGGGATATTCAGAGATTATCATTGTTCTGTGGTTTTTCATAATATAATTTTCAACAAAAATAGATCATAAAATAGGTAGTAAGAGCAAATGTGATGTAGCCCGATAACACAAGGTACTTTTTATTATGCTAGTGTGTCTTTTTGCTTTCTTCACTTGCATTTCTTTTTTTGTTTGTTTTTTGGGAAAAGCACCCAGAGTTTGTTATTCGGCTGCCCTTCTTTTAAAAGTTTGTTTTTTCTGCTTGTTTTCTTGTTAGTTTCCTGTCAAAGACCAGGGTGGTTGGCCAGAGAGAACATGTGTGGAAAGTTTTTGTCAAAGTTTCGGCATGACAGTAGATCACAAAATATTCTTATCTTGGTTCTCATCATCAGTTGATAAGGTGGCAGTCTGATATGCTAATCATTTATCCTTAGGAATTTCCAAACAGCCCACATTCTTATTTTCCTTATCTAACAGAAAAATACAATCATACACCTGAATCAAATTTCTGTCTTTCACTGGACCTAAAATGAACTTTATTACCTTGGTAACTCATTGTTAAACACACTTTATTAGAAGATGATAGAAACAATCGAGCGCCATGGAGCTCTGGGGGAGAGAGGCAGGGCCAAACTGGAGGAGAGCTCAAAAGTTTATTTTTGAAACTTTAGGGATTAAAAAAATGGAGGGTGGATTTTTGGCTTTACATGCCCTTTGTCCACACTACCTCTCTCTGCCATTGCTGGCCTGTCTGTTACTGTGGTAACTTGCTGAAAAAGTCTTCAAAAGCAGACCATTGAGCTAGCAAAATAAAATGATGTAAATCGGCCAAAGAAATCTCCTAAAAATGCAAACAGGAGATGGACCCGATAGCGGATATATTCTTCCAATTGCCCAACACTAGTCTCTAGAATATATGTATACTAAACTGATTCTTTGGTACTCTGTATTTTGTTTTGTTTGTTTGTTTATGCAAAGGTCCCGCTCTCTACGCCTACAACAATGCAGCATTCACTGATGACGACTGGGAGGGAATTCAGAGTGCAGGGAGGAGTGTCAAGCGTGATGACCCAAACAAAGTCGGGAGGTTTGGAATTGGCTTCAACTCTGTTTACCACATAACAGGTGAAACTATGTACATTTACCACACATGCATCGAACAGTCTCAGTTTGAAGAGCCTGTAGTAAATCTGTGTAGTAAATTAATGGGACAATATCTGTTTCACTTTATTCACAGATGTGCCATGCATATTCAGTTCAGGGTCCCTTGGTCTCATGGACCCCCAAGAAAAAATATTTGGAAAAAGAGAGGGAGGCTTTCGATGGTTTTTGGATGATCCAGAACACCAAGACGCTCTGATGACGATGCACGATCAGTTCCAACCCTTTCGAGATATATTTTCACTTGTTAGCAGACAAGAATGGTCAAAAGTCATCAAAGAGGATCAGCAGTTTGATGGGACAATTTTCAGATTCCCCTTGCGCAACAAGGCATCAGATATTTCAAACAATCTCTATGACTCTAACAGGGTGGTTGATCTTTTTGAAAGCTTCATTGCTGATGCAGACTTGAGCCTCCTGTTCCTGAAACATGTGACTTCTGTGTCCTTGATACATGTCAGCGTACATGGCACTGTTAATACCAGACTTGAAGTGAAATCCTCAGTCTGCACAGATGTCGTGTTGGAGTCAGAAGATGAGTCAGTCGTTGAGGGTTCAACAAGGTTCAAATCGATAACCCTCACCTCAGAAGACCACAAAGAAACAAAGTGGCTTGTGACAACATGCACCATGAAAGAAGGCAAGGTAGAAAAACTTGATTCACTCGCGGAAAATTTGAAGTTTTTCCCTCAAGTTGACTTGGCATTCCCTTGTGGTGAGAAGAGAGACTGTCAGGAAAGTAGACTGAGCTGCTTTCTCCCCCTCCCAAACAATGAATCCAACAAGACAGGACTCCCAGTTTATGTCAACGCATGCTTTGGCCTCACAGACAACAGAAGACACATCAAGTGGCAAGAGGAAGACCAGAAACATGATGAACATGCTGTCTGGAACGAATTGCTGATGAAGGAGGTGCTCCCACAGGCATACCTCAAGATCATTCAAGATGCCATCAAACTTGCCCAAGAATCTATTCTGCCTGCCCCATCTGTGTACGATCTGTGGCCAGATATCAGCCAGATAAAACACAAAGACAAATGGTATGCGGTTGCTCTGGATGTTCTCCGACACTTATTCAGACAGAATGTGGCTGTCCTTTCTCTTGCCAAGGATGAAAGAACGTTTGTCACTCCGTCAGAAGCTGTGTTCCCCTGTAATGGTCCAACAAGCCCAGATACATTGGCCGCCATCAAAAGGACTTTGGTTTCCTGTGGAGAAAACCTTGTCACTTTACCAGGCAGTGTTGCGAGAGCTATACATGAGGCCTATCCACACCTCAACATCCTAAAACATGTGACTCCGAGTTTTGTAAGAGACATTCTCCGCAGGATTGGCACACACATCATCCCCAAAGATGACAAGCTCTGTCTTTTGGAGTACATTTTGAGTGATGGAAACTACAGAGATCTCAAGGGTCTTCAGCTGCTTCCACTAAACGATGGCTCTTTCAGATCTTTCACAGACAGAGACGAAGACACTGCACTAATCGACAACCATGAATTTCCAAGGTAGGGTTTTCATTTTTGGCCTTATTTTCCAGATAAAAAATAAAGGTGTATCTATTATTGTGAATAAAGGGTATCTGGTTTGTTGCCATGACCATTTTGGGCTTACAGTATATCTATAGTAGAAAAAAATGTCATTTGGTCTGGTTTTTGTGCTTTAATACTTTGTAGTACACAAGCCAAATAATTGTTTTTTTACTGATTTTACCATCAGTATTCCTACTGTATAATCACTAGTGATGATTGAGCAAAATGTGGACCAAACAATGTGGTGGATGCTGAAGTGTCTAGCCAGCTGTAGGCTGTAAACAACTACTTTAACTTGGTTGCCCTGTAGATAATCTACAATCCCTGTGCAGGAAGCCCTTGAGTTGAGGAGGATATTTTGTACTGATGTTTATGTTGTAGCTGCAGTTACTAACGTGTATTGTGTAGCTTATGACGTAAATTATTAATATTGTTCAATTTCAGCTTCCAACATCAACCTGAATTAATTTAATTAATTTTTTTTTTTGCCACTTGGGAGCAGTGAAACAGGCTCCAAACACAATATCGACATAGTGTCACGCATTGACATGTAAAGATGGATGATAAATATCCATTTCCTACCACTGTACAAAAAAAAAAGCCAGAATATCCCGGATATTAACTTTACCATATTATTCTAGTGCTGTCATTTCAGCCATTTGGAGTCTGCACAGTAGTGATGGGTTCAACTTTCAATAATGATTTTTCACTCTTTTTCACTTTCACTAACTTATTAAAACCAAACTTAGGACCAAAAACAAAACAAACAACCTAAAATGACAGAAATCATCTTTCCGAGAAATTAATTTGACGTGTGCTTTGAGATTTTAGTTTGGCCCATTTCCAATCTGCTAATATGGAGGGAGGCACCATTAAAGCAATTTCATTTCATTAAGTTAACATGTTGGTAGTTGTTGTCCAAATCCATTCTTAGGATCATTACATTTACATTTACATTTAGGGCATTTAGCAGACGCTTTTGTCCAAAGCGACTTACAATAAGTACATTTTTCACAAGAAAGAAACCACAACATATCACCGATGATAAAGTAGAGAAGAAAAAATAGAAACAAATTTTCAAGCCCTCATCTGAGCAAAGTAGCTGTTATTTAGTGCTCATTAGTACCGATCAACTCACGCTTATTTGCTTAAGTATATTATCTGACGATTGCTTTAGCCCTGTTTGACTGGATTTAGATTTTAAAAAGATCATCTATTTTTGGTCACTTAATGTAGACTAAAATTATATGCAAATGTTTTTGTTGCATGCCCAATTAACAAATTTATCCTTTGTGCAGAGTCTTGCTACCATGCTGCCAACACCTCTTCATTCCAGACGATCTCAGTCTAGCCTGCAGTACCCACCTGAAAGAACTGGCCAGAAAATGTAAGTCACTTCATAGAATACAGGAATTCAAATTTGCATGTTTTCATACTATATATACATATATTTATGTATATATATATTTTTCATGAATCTTTTCTAGATCTCTTCAAGGTCATCAACATTGATGCAGACCAGGTGGCTGAGTATGCGAGAAGGTATTTGCCACAGGACTGGAAGCAGATGGGGACAGGGCTTGTTACCTGGGACTTCAGCAACAGTCAACTTCCACCTTTGGACTGGCTCCAAGAATTCTGGAAATTTCTCAATACTCACTTCAAAGAGTTAAGTAAATTTACTGGAATGCCATTAATACCAGTCAGTCCCCTGTCTGGCAGTCAGCCTGTATCACTAGCAAGACTACAGCAGAACACAACTCTTATTTTTCAGAAAAGCAAACAGATTGACTTGCCAGAACAAATAGCTCAGTTGGTGAACAAAGTAGGTGGCACAGTGGTGAGAGGCAACGAGTGGCTCAAGCACGAAGACTTAGACTCTTATGTGCTTTGCCCATATCCAAGGAGTGTCATGAAAGTCTTTGTGAATTTAGATTCTCAGGATCTCATCAGAGAACTCAAGACTGCCTCTCACAGGGCAAGAGAAGAACTGAAAGATTATCTCTCTCGTCTGGATTCTCTCTCAGTCAGTGAGAAAGATTTTCTCTCAAAGTTGCCTCTGTTTCAAACCATGAAAGGCTCATGTGTCGCAGCTCAATCAAAGCAGGCTGTGCTCCTGATTTCTGGTCTAACAGTACCAACAGAGTTCCCTATGCCTGATTCAGTTGTGCAGTGTGCAACTGAGGCTGATCGCAGACTGTTACAGCTGCTCAAAGTTAAACTCTTGGACACAGCTGAAGCAGCCACTCTTCTCATTCACTGTATTGAGAGGGGAGTTTGCAACAAAGAAAACACTGAGAAAATCATGACCTGGATTTTACAGCATGGTGCTGTCCTTTTCTCTCAAAACCAGACTTTGAAATGCAAATGTAAGGACTTGAGCTTCATTGAAGTCAATGGAGAGCTGAAAAAGACCCCACATTTTTTTGATCCAACTATTCAAAGTTTCAAAGTCATTTTTGAGTCAGATTTCTTCCCCCCACCTGTATACACTGAAACATCGGAGATGCTTAAAAGTCTAACGGATCTTGGATTGCTAAATAAAGAAGTGGATGTGTCACCTGAGCACTTATTGCATGCCGCCACACTGATTGACCAACTGGATGCTGACTCTCAATCTGAGGCTCTCAAAAGGGCTCAGGTGCTCTTGAAAATGTTGGATACTAATGATCTACTGTCAAAATTTTCTGATGATCAGCTTGATTGCCTGAAAATGCTAAAATGGGTCCCATGTGCTAAGTCCTTTGATGACAAAAAACACTGCAATGAAGAATCTCAGGAAAGTTGTTTCTTCTGTCCGGATGAAATAAGGCATTCTATGTATGAGGACATTGTTGGGCATGTCATGCCTCTGGTGGGACATTTCAGTGACAGAGTTACCAGCAAACTTGGTCTCAAACGCCTACCCCCACCTGAAAAAGTGATAGAGAATTTGTCAGTCTTGAAATCGGAAGCAGAGACCATGGCCGATCCTGAAACCAATGGCGATTTTAAAAGGAAGTTGCGTAGCATTTACGAACACATGCAGAACAACATCTCTGCATTTGCAAAAGTGATGAACAAGAACACACACTGGTTGTGGAGCCACAACCAGTTTGTATCACCACAGGATCTGGTTCTAGATTACCCCCCTAATCTCGATCTGAGCGCTTACATTGGGAAGGTGCCAGATGAATTTCTGCCGTACAAGAGGTTGCTCAAAGAGTTTGGCCTGAAAACATCACTCTCAGATGACGAAATTGTTGGCATTCTACATTCTCTTCAGCAAACGATTGAAGAAAGGCAACAGCCATTTGCAAGTTCCTCTGAGATAAAAGCGTCAATCGAAATTCTTAACTGGCTGTGGAAAGAGAAGAAGACAGTTCAGGATGACATCCTGGTGCCAGTCCTCATGGAGGGTGAACAATATACCCTTAAACCACTGTCAACAGCAGTCTTCTGTGATGTAAGCAAAAATGGGCTGAATGAGCTGATGTACAGCCAAGAGGAAGTCCATGTTGTCCATGAGGAAATCCCAAAAGCAGCAGCTGAATGGTTGAACATCCGATTTCTCAGTACCTACATCCTCGATCCAGAGTTAGTGGGAATCGAACAGTGTGGTCAGTCTGAACCGATTACAACAAGGATTAAAAACATTCTTAAAGAATATGATGAAGAAAGTGACATCTTCAAAGAGCTTATACAAAATGCAGAGGATGCTGGGGCAGAAACCTGTAAGTTCTTGGTGGATTTCAGAGTGCACAAAGATGCCGCTGAAAGTCTCATTGACCCTGACATGAACCTTTGTCAGGGACCTTGTCTTTGGGCTTTTAATAATGAGCAGTTCACAGCTGAGGATTGGGCAAATATTGTCAGAGTTGGCGCTGCTTCGAAAGAAAACAAGGTGGAGAAAATTGGAAAGTTTGGACTTGGATTCAATACTGTGTATCATGTGACAGATATTCCTTCTATCCTCAGTGGCAATAGTCTTCTCATCCTTGATCCAAATGTAACTCACCTCAAGAAACACATCAAACATAAAACAAATCCTGGAATCAAGCTGAATCTCGCTGAACAGCGACTTTTCCATTGCTTTCCTGGTCAGTTTGGACCATATGAACGCATTTTTGATTGTAACTTCACCAAACAAAGTCCGCCCAAACCCTATCCAGGCACTCTCATCAAACTACCTTTCCGAACTGAAAAAGAGGCTCTCAAGTCAGAAATAAGCACAAAGGTGTATCACAAACACAATATTGTCACTTTTCAACAGCACTTTATTGAGAATTCACAAACTCACCTGCTTTTTCTGAAGAACATCGATACATTATCCCTACAAAGTATCTCAAAGGATGCATCAACTCCGCCAAGAAAAGACGAAATAGAAATCGTCTTCACAGGTTCCAAAACCACTCTGAGCACAATGAGGATTCATGATGAAACCAATGTGTCAAAGCAGCTTCAAGCTGAGAAATCATTGATGAAACTTGATGGAAAATGCAAAGACATCATCGACTGCTGCACAGTAAACATTGTACAAATAACAAATCAGCAATCTGGTGTTACTGAAGTCCAGTCCTGGCTCCTGTACAACTGCTTTGGGACACAACATTCTTTGGAAATGGCCCTTCAAGAAAATAAGAAAGCCAGTTTCTCTTTGCCCATTGGGGGGATTGCTGTACCTTTGGAGAATGATCCAAAAACTGGTAAACTGGCCTCATTACAAACTAATCTTGTTGGACAGGCATTTTCATTCCTTCCTCTTTCAATTCACACAGGTCTTCCAGTCAATGTGAATGGAACATTTGCTGTGACGAGCAACCGAAAAGGTCTTTGGGAGAGTGGAGTGAAACATGACTGGAACAAAGCCCTTCTTCAGGATCCCGTAGTGACGGCATATGTGACTGCAGTCTTGGCACTAAAGGAAATGTCTGAAAACAAGCAACTGGAATCTTACAATTATCACACCTTTTGGCCAAATAGAGAGAAAGTGAGTGAAACGTTCAAGCCTTTGGTGGATGCATTTTATTCCGTCATTGCCCAGCATTCCATTGGTCCAGAGATCTTTAGTGATGGAGAACATTGGTGCTCAATGGACAATGCCATATTTCTACATGAGAGCATTGAGGAGGATAAAGACATCAGTGCACTTGCAGTGCAGGTGTGCAAGAAATATGCAAAAGCACCCAACCATTTTGTCCCTCTTCCACTGTGGTTGAGAAAGAGCTTCAAACAGGCTGGCCTAGAAAAGGTTTTGCAGAATAGAACATGGAACTGGGAGAGGTTTTTCCAAGAAGCAGTGTTTAACAACCTTGGTACCTTGGATCCTAAGAGTAGAGATACTCTTGTGCTGCATGCTATTGACCTTAACATCAAAGACATTGACAATCAACTTGTCTGCTATCCATGCATCCCAACAAAAGGCGGACAACTCCAGTACATCAAGAAACTTGTGAATCCATCAGGGAAAGTGGCTTGTCTTTTTGAACCAGAAGAGGGGCGCTTGCTTGGTGGTACCAAAAATGACTTTTGCTCCCCAAAAAGGATTAAACGCTTGGTGGAACTTGGAATGGCAAATGATCATCTCCCATTGGAAGACATCACAGAGAAAGCGGGCACAATCGCCAAAACCTGGAGCACTGACAAAGAGAAGGCATATGTGCATCTGAAGTGCCTTCTTGAACTTATGAGGGATCACATGAATGACAAAGACTCTCTCCACTGGGAAACACTCAGGAAGACTGAATTTCTCCCAGCATTTCCCCCTGGAGACACAAAAATGGAAAGAAATGTAACACTTGGAAGGCCCACTGATATTTTTAGTGACAAATGCTCCCTACTCGTTAACATGACACAACCAGTGCTGGATCATACCAATCTGAAAATACACAACACTGATCCAGTCCTACAGATTTTGGGAGTTCATGACAGTCCAAAGCCTGAGGCAGTACTTCAGCAGCTGCAAGAAGCATGCAGGCAGTCTCAATCCATTGACAGATCCATGCTTCACAACATAGCATATCAATGCTACAATTTTCTGGATCAATGGCTTATTGATCCTGACAATTCCAGTTTCATTTCACAGAGGGCAAAATCCTTCCCATTCATTCTTGTTAGCGGCACATTTGTGAATGTGGACCGTGTCGCAGAAAATGAGCAATTTGAAGCAAAACCTTACCTCTATGTGCTTCCACCTAACTTCACTATTTTCAAGAGGTTGTGGGAAAGTGTAGGTGTTGAAAAACATTTTTCAGTAAGTCAGTTTCAAACTGTGCTCCAGGAATTGCACTCTCAACATGACAACAAGCCCCTTCCAAAGACTGATTTATCAATTTGCCTCACAATTTTAAACACAGGGATTTATGAGGCCAAAGAGAAAACAACCAGTGACTGGCTGATACCCAATGAACATGGTGTTTTACAACCTGCAAGTAAGTTGTTCTACAATGACAGCCCATGGATGCCAGTTGCTTCAGGTATCACGTTATGCCATGAGAAGATCCCACGTGTTATGGCTTGCCATTTTGGAATCAAAACTACCAGGCATCATACTCTGCAAAACCATGTAGTTGGCAACATTTTACCATTTGCTTTTGAGTTTCAACAGCAGGAACAACTAACTGTTCGAATTAAAAACATCATTTCAGCCTATCCAGCAAAGAAGGATATCCTTAAAGAGCTTATCCAAAATGCTGATGACGCAGAGGCAACCGAAATTCACTTTGTTTGGGACAAACGACATCATGGCAAAGAAAAAACATTTGGAGAGAAATGGAACCATCTGCAGGGTCCAGCACTGTGTGTGTTCAACAACAAAGTGTTTTCCAATGCAGACCTGAAAGGCATTCAACAGCTGGGAGAGGGAGGAAAGCACAACTCTCCGGGAAAAATAGGAAAATATGGAGTGGGATTCAACTCTGTTTATCATCTCACTGACTGCCCCTCAATCCTCACTGGAGATGAATTACTCTGCATTTCTGATCCCAATGAAGAGTACATTGAAAGTTATTCAGACCAAGCACGACCTGGCATTGGCTATGAACTAGCTGACACTTTCAAGAACATGTACATGGATGTCTACAAATCCTTTCTTCCTGACAAGTTCACTCTTAAAGAGGGCACCATGTTCAGATTACCACTGAGGACAGATGCCATGGCAGAGAGCTCTAAGATATCAAAGCAGGAAATCACTGACGATGGCATGAAAAGTCTCTGCTCTGCCCTTTCTGAAGATCCTGAAGGACTAATAATGTTTTTGAAAAACATCTGCAAAATAAAGGTCCATATGATCAGTGAACATTCAGAGACACTTGAAACCATATTCGTGGTTGAAAAAAGTCTACCACAAATGAGCAGAGAAGGAAAGGAGGCTTTTGCAAACCTTCAACAAAATGCGCTGCAATCTGACAAACCAGTAACGCCACACAAGGCCATTTATGAATTCACGATTTCAATGTCAGATAAAAGACAAAGTAATTGGATCATTGCAGAACAGTTTGGCTCATTCAAAAACAGTGATGAAAGAGAATTAACAGTGTCAGACAAACTTCCTCAAGCAGCAATAGCAGCGCTTGTGAGCTCAAAGGGTCCACCACCATCTAACCACACAGATTTCAGTGGAGAAGCCTTTTGTTCACTTCCTTTGCCAGGGAAAACTGGACTGCCAGTGCATGTCAATGCAAACTTTGAGGTGGATTCTGCCAGGAAAAGCCTTTGGAAAGAGGATGGGCAAAGTCAAAAATCTAACTGGAATGAATCTTTGAAACAGAATGTCATTGCTCCACTGTATGCAGATCTCCTTCATTACATCAGCCGTAAAATTGGAGATAAGAAAGTCACTTTTGCACAGATTGAGCCATGTTTAAGTTGCTTTTACTTGTGTTTTTGGCCAACTGTGTCCAAAGATGTTGTTAAGGATTGGCATGAAATGATACATGAGGTATACAGATCCATCAGCGAAAGAGGCCTCAATGTGATTCCAGTGTTGAGGAGTTCAACACGTGTCATTGCAAACCGTGAGTTCAAGGAGTACTCTTTTGACTGGTGTAACGTCAGAGACACTGAATCAACTGAGGCACCTTACCTGACACACCCAGGAAGTTACAAGATTAATCCCATTTTGGAAGATCTTGGAATGACATTGGTTCCTTTTTTCACGGAGATGCAAAGAGTTTGGGAAAGTTTCAAATCTGCTGATGTTAAAGTGAAAGATGTGACTTCTTTATCTGTGCAGACATTCCTGAGAGAAAAGCCGCTCAATGACCCAACAAAAACAGATAAGGATTTACCCCTGCCTATAACTGCCACTCTGATCAGAGATGAAACAAGATGTTCAGAGCTCTTGAGTTTCTGCTTAAAGGAGTTTAAAAAAGACTTGAAAAAGATCACAGAGGACAATACCAGTTTACTCGATGGGCTACCACTTCTTCTAACAAGAGACAAAGTTTTGAGAGTGTTTAACTCCAAAACTCCCAAGCTGATATCAGGATATGACAGTCTGTTCTTTGACCATGAGGACCAATTTGCAGATTGTCAGACAAACAAAGACCACATCAAAGTTCTACAAGCTTTCAATCTTGTCACAAGTTTGACAGTTCACTGTGCAGAGAAATATCTGAAACCCGCAATTCAGCATCTTCTACAGGGCTGTGAGGTTGATCCACACACTGGTCTTCATGTCCCAAATGAAACAACGTTAAAGTGGCTGAAATCTCTTTGGAAGTTCTTAGACAGTCAGATTAAGCCTGCAACATCTAGTGATGATGGAAGATGTTTGACATTGAGTGATGTGAGGCAGCTCTTCAGTGACTGCTGCTTTTTACCTGTTGTGTGTCCAAGGTTGAACAACAAACACTTCCTGACAACAATGAAGGAGATGCCAAATGTGATTCACTTCTCGTCAGAAAGAGACCTATCAGGCATCCTCTTTAAACTCGGTTTCATGAAGCTTGACAGTGTATTCTTCTCTGAGATACATGGAGACCGACATCATGTTCATTCACTTCTACACCCTGAACTTATGGATGTGGATAATAAAAGCTCTGTGTTGGACCAGGTCTACAACATTAAACACTCAGAGTTTTCCCAGCTTTCCACTGATGAGATAAAAGAGCTTCAGCGTTTCCTGCAGGAAGGAGTATCCAAATCCAAAGACAAACAAGAGTATCAGAGAAAGCTCAAATCCTTACCATTATTTGAAACAATACATGGCAACTGTGTGAGGATTGATGGACATGAGGTATTTATCCTCAACAGCACTACTTCCTTGACATTTTCAGATTTGTTCACCCTGGCCGACAGCAGCAGCATTCTTCTCAAAAAAAGTCTAGAGAACGAAAGACTGTCAGAAATACTGAAAATACAAATTCTAACTGATTTGGAGTTTTTCATGAAGTTCATTCTTCCCATTGTACGCACACTCACAGAGAGCCAGCTGCTTCAGTGCCTCAAACTGTTACTGTCACTGCAATACATTTTCAGTTGTTCTCCGCACAAGGACAAAATCATCTCCTCACTGAAGACAGTCAAACTGATTCGCAGTTCTCAAGACAGTTTGGAGACAGTGTCCTACTACTTTGACGACAGTGTTGAGCTGTACAAGAAAATGGTGCCCCAAGAGAGATTTGTGCCAAAGAGATTTTGGACAGAGTTGTGTGGAGAAACTCTTCCAACAACAAACCAACTAAAAGAGTTACTTCAAGAACTTGGAATGAAGCATGTTGTGTCAAACGATGACATAATAAATTTTGCATACCAGTTAGAATCAGAGGCTAAAGGAAACTGTCAGTATAAAGAGTTGAAAGAGAAATCATTATTAATTTTCGATGCAGCTTTGGCTATAGTGAACAACCACGATAACAAAGAGGAAAAGTTGCTGGAGAGCATAGCTGACATCAAGTTCATTTTCCCTGTGAACATTAGAAAAGAACTGTGCAACTACCACCAACCATTTGCTGCTGAGAGAACTGCTGTTAAAATCAAAGGATCTTTGATCGAAAGCGATGCCAAGCATCAAGAACTGATCTGGTCTTCAATGCCAATCATACATCTGCCAGCTTATAAGTCAAAGAGGCTCATGACTATGATGAAAAATGCAGGAGCTCATGAACAACCAACTTCAAGCTGTGTAACCAGTAACATGAGCAACATCTGTCAGTCCCCCTGTAAAACTGACCAGTTGATCAAAACCCGTGCTAATGTGTTTCGAAGTTCGTATGCCTACCTGCACGCAAACAGGTTTGAAGGCCGTCCACTAGCTGATCTTCCTGTTGTGTTGGTTGAAAAAGACAAAGAACTTGTGAGGCCTGATGATGTGTGTCTTTCACTCCCCTATTATCGTGAGTTCAGGCCGTATTTGTACAGCATTTCTCCCCAGGATGTGATGTTCACAGATTTCTTCAAGAAAATTGGGGTAAAGGACAAACCTACTGCAGTGCAGTATTGTAATGTTCTGGCAGCAATTTATGCTGATTCCTGTGATGAACCAGAACCAAACCCAAACCAACTGAAAACTGTAAAACGCGCTGTTCAGCAGTTTTTTCAGTTAATCAAATCTCAAGGAAATCGTTCCCATGTTGATGATGCAAAGACTTTGTATCTTCCTGCAAGAGATGGTAAATTATACCCATCATGCACACTCTACTACAATGACACAACGTTTGAGATCAAAAGGTTGGAAGATGCGCTGGAGAATAAGTTCCTGTTGCTTGAGAAACTCAGTGAATGTCATTTGGGCCCTGACATCTATGAGCATCATTGGTTGGTGAAGTTGCTGCCTCAGAAATTTCAGCCTAAGTTGTTGTCTCAAATCACTGAGGAAAAAGTAGTGGAATTACACATGCAGCTTTGTGACCTTGAAACTTACTGTGAATTTCGTGGATGGTTTTACAAGCATCTTACCTCTCCAGCATTTAGACATGGATTGATTTGTCTTATCAGACAGCAGTCACAGGGAAAAATTACACCAGAAGAAGCTTCTGAGATGTGCATGAAGACTTTTGGCAGTATTCAGATTGTCTGCTGCAATCGTCTGGAAACAAAGCTTTGGCTGGGAAAAGAGCCGATACACAAAACTGCCACCGAAACTGATGTTTTTGTCAACCGAGAGCAACAAGATTGCATCTTTTATTTAAAACACAATAATGACATGGCTCCTAAAGTGTTAACTGACATCAATATGACATTGATAAAGGAGATTAATGCTCTTTTAGGTAACACATTTGAATCAATTTACCTCCTGGTGCTCGGACAACTTCTCATGTGTGATAACCTGCAAGACATTAAGAAAACTCTGGCTAAGAACGAGATACATGACAGTGCTGAAACTGAAGGCGTCAATCAACAACCAGCCCCTGGAACAGATATTCCAGAGGAATGCCACGATTTCTTAGACATGAACTTTCTCAACAACTTTGAAGAGGGGGAATACGTTGGCTACAGCACTAACAACAAGTACATTTATGCAGTTATTGTTGAAGAACTGACTGGGCACGATGGACCATATTCATGGCGATACAAAATAGATATTGGGGGGGATGAGCCAATTGAAGTCAGTTGTCTTGACCTGTATCAGATTAAACGACAAAAGAAAACAAAAGGGAGGACTTGCACATCTGCTGAAGCCTCTTGCATGGAGCTTGAGCCACTAGCGGGAGCTGGGCCACATTCTTCCCAGTCATCAACTACAAGTTCCTCATCTACAAGTTCCTCATCTACAGGATCCTTACCAACGTCTATTGAAGAAGCTAAAAGGGAAATTGACAAGTGTTTGGCAGAGATCTGGACTCTACCTCGAGAGGAGAGGGAGAAAGCCAAACGACGACTGTACCTGAGATGGCATCCTGACAAAAACCCTGACTGTGAGTCACTTGCCACTGAGGTATGCCAATACTTGCAGAATCGATATAATGAGCTCGACAGGACTGCAGGTTCGTCCTCTTCAAGGGGAAACTCAAATTTCAGAGACTTCTATGATCAGTGGAATCAGGAGGCCAGGCGACACAGAAACGGTCGAGAGAGATTCTTTAGAGCCCACCAGTCCTACAACTTTTGGAACCATAATGAAAATGTCCCGAGGCCAAACAGAGAAGAGGCCCAGCGCTGGTGTAGACAGGCTCGTTGTGATCTCAATGCAGCTTACAAAGACACAGGTGGGGGCAGCACAGAGTGGTGTCTGTTCAAAGTCCATCAAGTAGTGGAAAAGGCTCTCATAGCTGCTGAGTATAAAAGACATGGTCAACATCCCAACAGCAGCTCCATTTCAGCCCTAGCTGTACGAGTTTCCCTTTATAACGTCCAACTGAGAGTTCTACCCCAAATTGTGGAAAATCTGAAGACGCTGGGAGTAGACGGCAAAAAGACTCAGTATCCCAACTGCCATCCATTTCCCCATATTCCAAATGGACAGTTCAAATCAGAGAATGAAATGTTGGCACTGAGCAAGGCATCTGAGCTTCTCGATAAAGTAGAGGCGTATGTGAACTAGGAATTCAAAACAGATACATCATTTTTGACATGTTAAAAAAGCTGTTACCATATTGTGATCTTGAACAATACTGATAACAAAACAACAGCATAATTTGTTAAACAGTTCGAACATAAGAATGATGACTGTTACACATATTCTAATCTTTGACTCTTTACTGTAGAGCAGTTTTTTATTAGCAATTTTGTGAACATTTATGACCAATCACTGAGGACCAGTAAAATAAGTGTAAGGCTTTATGAAATGCTTTTTTTTCCTTTGCAATGTTGTAAACATTTATAAATACTTACTGATGCCCAGTATAATCACTGTATGACTTTGTTATGAAAATGGATTTTTTTTTCATATTGTGGTAAACATTTATAAGTACTCACTGATGGCAAATACAATCACTCTATGAAAATGTGCTTTATGAAATGATTTTTTTTTTTGTTGTTGCAATTTTATAAACATTTATGACTACCCCATGAGGACCAATATGATCAGAGTACAGTTTTGCTAGGAAATTATTTTTATATTTTATTTTCTTTGTAATGTTGTAAACATTTATGAATACTCACTGAGGACCGGTATAATCAGTGTACAGCTTTGTTATGAAATTAAATATCTTTTTTTTAATTTGCAGTCTTGTAAACATGTTTAACTACTTACTCTAAATAGAATCACTGCATTAAATACTTATATACTTAAATACTGTCTAAATGCAAATGTATTTTTTTTGCCATATTGTAAACATTTATGACTACTCACTGAGGACCGATACGGTATTTTCAACATATGATGTATGAAATGAAATATCTTGTTTTTTGGTTTTTGTTTTAGCAACGTTGTGAAAATGTTTACTACTCACTGAGGACCAAATGAGAAATTATTTTTATATTTTATTTTCTTTGTAATGTTGTAAACATTTATGAATACTCACTGAGGACCGGTATAATCAGTGTACAGCTTTGTTATGAAATTAAATATCTTTTTTTACTTTGCAGTCTTGTAAACATGGATAACTACTCAGTGCGAATAGAATCACTGCATTAAATACTTTACTATCCAAACGCAATTTTTTTTTTTTGCCATATTGTAAACATTTATGACTACTCACTGAGGACCAATACAGTATATTCACCATATGTATGAAATGAAATATCTTGTTTTTTGGTTTTTGTTTTAGTAACTCACTGAGGACCAATATAATCACGGTATGACTTTGTTATGGAAATGCAAATATAAAAAATTTAGAAGAATTTTGTCTTTTTTGTTGCTGTTGTATTAACCTTTACCTTCTGAAAAAAAATAATAAAACATTGAAATTTAATCAAGGATGAAACTGCAGTTCCTGTTTCATATCTTTAAATGTCATGGTAAAATGTTGCCAGGGGTAGCTACAACTAGTGAATTTAAAATTTCCTCTCTCATTTTCCAGATCATACAACCATGATTCCCAAAATGTTAGGACGTTGTCTAAATCAATAAAAACAGCATGCAATCTTTTGCCAACTGTTACAGACAGGGGTTTAATTATATATCTGTTATACAATTATGTGTTTCACAAAGTAGTGAACCATCCTTGCTTGTGAATGACTGAGCCTTTCGAGGACACCCCCTTAATACCCAATCATGATAATATCACCTGTCACCAATTTACTTGTGGAATATTTTCAATTCAATTCAATTAATTCAATTAAGTTGATGAGGTAAAACATTAAATTTATGAACTACAGAACAAGCCTAAAATTTTGATAAAAGCAGCCGATAAGGGAGGGGCTATAGTTGTACAAAATACTAAGGATTATACAACTAAGGCCTTTAGACAACTTGGTGATGCCTCTTTTTACAGACAGTTACCACATAACCCAGTGGAGACCTTTGTAGAAGAGAGGGATTCTATTCTGAACAGAGCCTTGGAGAACCAGTGGATCACTAAAAAGCAATTTGAATTTCTGAAAGTACCCAATGACTCCTGTGTTCTACTTATTGCCCAAAATACACAAGTGATTTGTGAATCCTCCGGGCAGACTAATTGTAGCAAGTAAGAACTCATTGTCTGAACCTTTAAGCCAATTTGTGGACTTTTTCATTAAAGACATTGTGAAGACATTACCATCATATGTGGCAGACACCACTGATGTCTTAAAATTGCTGACTCACATTACTATGGCTGAAAACTCTTTTCTGGTTACTTTTGATGTTGAAGCCCTTTATACCAACATCCCACATGAAGGTGGTTTAGAAGCCATGGACTTTTACTTGGAACCTAGAAAAGATGTTCTCCCTGCCGAACTGCTTATGATATTGACGAAGTTTATTCTGAAGTCTAATTACTTTATGTTTAATTAAAAAATATTTTTTGCAATCTCAAGGCACGAGTATGGGGTCACCTTTTGCCCCTAACTATGCAAATTTGTATATGGGATTGTGGGAATAAAAGCATATATTTAATAACAATCCATTTTCTGGTAACATTTTGTTTTTTCGCAGATTTACTGATGACATTGTGATGGGATTTGTAGGCAGTGAAGATGACCTTAAGGTATTCAATTATTACATTAATGGGACATATTCTAACTAAATTCACTATGGAATATAGTCAAAAAGAGATTCATTTTTCACATCTACTCATTTCTGTGAATGACAACAGGAGATTGGAGACATCTATCTATCGTAAAAACATCGAAACAGAAACACTGTTTTACATGCAACTAGTTTCCATCCTGACCACCTCATTAATAATATCCCATATGGGCAGTTCATCAGGTTGAGAAGAATATGCAGTAATGAAGAGGATTACCACATTAAGGCTAAAGAAATGGCTGAACGGTTCAAACAAAGGGGATATGACAAATCTCTTATTGACAGGGCTATTAGAAGGCTAATAAGAGGGAGAGGGATGAATTATTAAATCCTCCACCTTCTCAGCATGAAAATATAAACAGAACCACCTATGTGTCAGAATATTCCACAGCTTCAAGGCAAGTCAAACAAATTATTAATAGACATTGGAAAGTACTAGAATGTGACCTGAGCCTAAACCATCTATCTGCCTCCAGACCTCGATTTTGCTTCAAGAGAGGCAGAAATGTGAGAGACACTGTTGTCAGTTCCATGTATAGTGAACCAACACAAACCAACTGGCTTTCTCAGCAAGTTTATGGGAATTATAGATGTGGAAAATGTGCACATTGTGCCAACACATTTGATACAAAACATTTGATCATCCCCATTCAGGAAAGAAATATATTGTAAAAGAATTTATCAATTGTCTTTCCACTCATGTAATTTATGTGCTTATTTGCCCATGCGGCTTGATGTATGTTGGCCAAACAAAGCGTAATCTGAAGTTGAGGATTGCTGAGCATAAAGCGGCCATCAGAAACAATAATCTTGATTACGCCATCGCCAGACATTGCAAAGATAAAAATCATGGTTCTGCAGCTTCCCTCAGATTTATTGGAATTGAAAGAGTGTTGCCTAATCCGAGAGGGGGGAACATCATCAAACAGCTCCTGAGAAGGGAAGCATTTTGGATTAATGAACGGTCTGCTGTTGAACCTTTTGGAATGAATGATGCACAGGATTTGAGTTGTTTTCTTTAACCTTTTTCTCCCCGTAGGATACATAGGGTAAGTTGAGCCATCACCCTGCGTAGGGAAAGTTGTACCATCCTGCGTAGGGAAAGTCGAGCCTGCACTATCACCTGCGGAGCAGTGAGTAAGGGATAGATTTGTAGGATGTATATTATTCTTGTCATGTTATATTGTTTTTCTGCATAAAGGTATTTGTATTTCTGTATATAGGTACTGGCTGTGGTCTCAAGCTGGGATATAGTACTTTGTAGTATTTCTACTTTTTTTCCCTCGTTTTGTGTATTATTGTTTGCTCATATGTAAATAGATTTTGCTATAATATTCATGCATTGAAATTTTGAAGTTTTTAACTTTATACCATGGTTGATACATATTTTTCAACTTCATGATTGATGTAATTGTATTGTTTTGTATACTGTGATGTGTTTACTGTTTGAGTCTTGCTTAGAAAAAAAGAAAAAAATGAAATTGGTCATGTGAACAGCAAGCATTTAAACACACCTGCGAATGCTCAGGTCAGACCTGAGGTGAACCTGATGACGCTGAACGCCAAACGAGTTGTTTCCTTTAATAAAGTACTATAGTAAAGTCTATGTCAGTGTGCAGAGGATTTGTTTGTTAAGCTCACACGTTCCTGCTGCCTACCAGCACCTGACTACCTGTGGCTGTGCAAGGAGATTTCATTGATTCCATTAAATATATTGTCTTTGTACTTTTTAAAATGTAATATATGCCAAAAATGGTTAGAAAATTATTACATTCTGTTTAATTATGTTTTACACAGCTTTCTAACTTGTTTTTGGACTATTCTGGACTGGCGTTTACATGGGTTCCCTATAAAATTAACTACAAAAATACAGTTTTGTCTGCCACCCAGCACAGGGTAACACATGAAAAGGAAGGATAGCTGGTTATCCCTGTGGACAAATCCATATGAGCACTGCCGTTTCCTGTCATAAAATCCTAAATCTGTAGCCCAGAAAGTTTGAGTTGTATGGCATCTGTAAAAAGTTTCTCAACCTTGAACCAAAAATCACAAAAACTCAGTATGAGGTAGTGGAAATGTTTTCAAATTGAACTGTAAAGCACCCATGGTAAGCCAACTTCTGAGCCTACATGTTTAGTTCTTAGCGTACTTACAAATGCCAATAGGATTTTTAATGAATTTTTTCACTTTGTCTGTGAGATATAATTCCAGTTTAATACCTTCAACCTGAGCGGCAGTATTATCAGCCAGAATATTGAACACAGCTGTGTGGGCGTCCATGGTTTTTACAATTAGCTCAAGCTAAACTGAAATGTGTTCACTCGGGCCTCATACAGGAGCATTAAAAATATATAAAATGAGAAAGACGTTAACGTTAAGAGAAAGGTCACCTGGATGTTTAGTTTCCAGTGAGGACAACCATTTCAAGTTAAAAGCACTTTTTTATTCATTAAGAAATCATGTTATGAAAATAATGACAACTAACCATTTATCAGACAAATGTATCTTTCCATATGTTAAAGGATAACTACCGTTTTTTACAACCTGGACCTTATTTCTAGCAAAATATATTATCATTTACCCCCCACCCAGATAACTTTGGTGTCATTTGAAGTCGTTCGGACGAAATTAGATCCAGTGTAGCGCCACGAAACTAGTTCATTTCACCAATATTTTGTCATGATACGCTAGAGCTATTCCCCTCTGAGTCCGGGCTCGTCTGTTATCAACATCCGGGGTCAAACTAGCAGTAGCAGCTACAGGTAAACAAGCCGGCTGTTGCGGGTGCGCGCGCAGCTCAGAGACGACATCGTCCAGGTCAGAGGTAGTAGGTCAACCTACAGACCCCGGATGTTGACAACAGACAAGCCCGGACTCAGAGGGGAACAGCACTAGCGTATCGTAACAAAATATTGGTGAAATGAACTAGTTTCATGGCAGATAATGCTCATAGAGGCTGCGCTTCGGTGCCCGGATCACTCGCATTATATGGATATGCGCGGCGCTCCACTGGATCTAATTTCGTCCAAACGAAGCCAAATGACACCAAAGTTATCTCGGTGAGTAAAGCATCGTATTTTATGCTAGAAATAAGTTCCAGGTTGTAAAAAACGGTAGTTATTCTTTAACAGCAAAAGTTTGCTCAGGAGGATCTGAGCAGTCACCAGAGCAGAACTGTCTTCTCCTTGTGCTCGGAGTGTGCTTCGTCTCACCCTGGAAGTGGCCAGTTCCCACCGTCCTTTCATACTATAAAAATGTTTACAAGGCTTTTCACGTCTCTTCCCAAAGTCCACACGTGAGAATACATTTCAAACTATTTTTGTTTGCGAGGGAGAAGTTTGCATATATACCAGATTCAGTCTTTGTGTTACGCTTCCTGTCTCCTCCGTCCATTAATAATTTACACAAAACCTGTACATACTTACAGCAGGCTGGAGCCTGTTTCTGAAGGGATGTGCACACAAGCATATTAGACACTTGTTTCATACGTTACATTCAACTAACACTTTTCAACTCTCTAAAACCTTTTGGCACTCAAGATGAGGCTTTAACATTCTGCATCGAACCCATATTGACTACTTCTTCCAGTCTTTTGCTAAAACACACATTCAACACAAGTGACACTAGAGACAGACATTATTAAAACATATTTATGGAGTAAGTGTGAGGGGTGGCCCTTCCTACTTTTTTTGTGTTAAAAGAACGGATGTGGAGGGCTCCCTAGCTAAGTTCGCCTTGGGCCCCCAAATTGCTAGATCCGCCACTGCATATCACACACACGGTCGTGACAGGTGGTTACTGTTACACAGGTGATCAAACACATCTGTCGCTCTTTTGGTGATTTTTTAATTTAATTAATAAGCATTACTTATTTTTTTCACTGTAGTAGTGATACAATGTGCCGTGTTAGTTAACAGTTAACTAACTTGTTGTTAGTTGTTGTTGTCAACTAATGAATGAATCAGTCTACTCTGATCAGAATGCCTTTATTATACCGATGTGTGCACATGATGATGATAATACGGGGCCATCTGAGGTCAGGTCCACGGAGATGACTCCGATAAATCAGTTTCGTTTCGTTTCGTTTCACTGGAGGCAGAAGAAGAAACGATGCTTGATGCGCTTTAATGTCGCTGCTTCCCTAAGTTTCATTTAGTACAAGCTGGCACTTGAATTCGGCGGAAACCGAAAGTTATCCGCAGTTATGTTGTTAGTAACGACGTGCGGTGTTGGGATTGGACCATCAGCAGCCTTTATAAGCAGCACACCTGATGTAACATCCTTCAGTTTGTCTGGGACTGATGCGACTCCTCCACGAACATGACTGAGGTAATGTGATTTTACTAGCTACCGTTTAATTGTTGTTTTGATCCTTTTAAATGTATTAATATTAATTATTGTCTTCATCAGCATCTCTGAGCAATTAACATGCAGTATGTTAAGTAGGTTTGTATAGGATGGACAACGATATACGGAACATTTATTCTTTCAATGTCTAAGAATTTACGAACTGAATCCATGACGTTTAAAAAAGTTAATTTGTTCTTTAATCTTACTTATCACATTTTCTTTTTCTTACATTTCTTACACTACTCATTTAAAATGCTATTTATTCGTCCATTTCAGGTTTTGTATTTATTTTTATTTTTTATACAAATGATACAAATAATCATCAGGAAAAAAAACAGTTAAAGAGAAATATAAACAAGTGTACAAGCAAACGAATAAGGGATAAACAAGGATAAATAAAAAATAAGATCAAACATGCCAGGGTTCAATGTAAATAAATACATTTTAGATGTTTTCTGAAGATATTGTCTTAACATACAGCTCAATTTCCTGGAAGTGAGGTTTTGCCTCAGTCAGTTAACATTTATGAACATAAAACTTTGCAACAAATAAAATGAGATTGCAAAAATACTTCATATATTGTGTTGACGCTTGCACAAAAAGTTCAAAGTTACACATAGATATTATCCAAGATTTATCTTGGGTAGTATCCCCTTCAAGATAAATCTTGGATGATATCTTGCCAAAGTTTGCAGGCGTGTGTTTATTTCCAAAGTAGATGGACAACATTCTCAGTTTGAGTTTTTCCTGCTTGGGTAGTTGACGTTGCTCTGCCCAAAACCATAGATGCAGGCATGTTGCCAGCCTCAGTTTCGGCCAGGTTTGGGTTACGGGAACTTGAACCAACAATTACACTGCTCTAATACTACTACAGTATCAGAGAAGTCGGTTAGACAATCAGTATGAAAGGCACAGGTGATGTGGCAAAATCAAATTCATGGCTGAATGGTTAACATGTTAATCAAGCATATGTTAAGAAGAAGATAAGTTAATTGATTGTTCTGACTGTCCTGCACCTTCTTGTGTGTTAGACAGCTGTATTCTGGGGAAAAGTATGTTACTACTTCGATGAACCAGGCAATTCATAAAACTGGACAACTGAGTATGCACTAGAGCAGGTTTCAGAGGAGTCCAGAAGCCTAGCAAGCAGCAGTTCCTCATTTCCTCTACAGTACAGAAGTGTGACTCAGCAAAGTTATCTGGTTAAATCAGGCTCAAAGTTCTCTTACTTAATTTTCTTCTAGTTTCTGTGTAATAAAAGACTACAAAACAGTTTACACATGTGCATCTGTGGTCTGGTAATATTTACATCTAAATACACATATAAGTAAACAATAAAAAGAGAAATAACTGCGTTGATTACACAGGGTTGGAGCTTTTGCTCATGTTAAGAAAACATTTTGCATTTATTGATGAAAACATTTTGAACTTACAGTTAAAAGTTTGAGTCTTGGACCACTATAATCGCGGTCAGCACAGTACAGTACATACACTATGCAATAAAGTTTGATTATGTTGATCTATACATGTTATAGCATTAAAACAAATGTTCAGCTGCACTAATGTATTTATAAGGTATTTTATCAACTTTTATGTGCTCAGACCTCACAGCTCTGTGTAACCTCACAATTATTGCCAGCGACTACACTGATTTCATTTGAGTTTGATGTGGATGAAAGTAGAAGTTTGTTCTGCAGTGATTTTGTGACAACACTCTTCACTCTCTTACAGCATCCATCCCAGGCAGGATGAGTACGAAGAAAAATACTCGGTGAGTTTCATCTCTGTCTATTTGTACTTTAATGTGCTAAGTGATGACCGGAAGAGGCAGACCAGCTGTTGTTCTTCTTTTATTTTGAGGGCAACTGAGGGAGGTGGTATTTTGACCTGAGTTGTGCACTGAAGCAATATTTGACTTACTGGCACTGATTTCTTAATAAACTTATGAAACTTACAAAAAAAAAAATCAACTGTGAATTCTATTCTGGTTATTAATTTTTGGCCTTCTGAAGCGCTATACATCATATTTTACAGAATATTATTGTTGAGTCTATGCCACATTAACCTGTGAACCTAGAGACGCTCTCTGTAAAAGCTGTTGAATCATAGAATTAACAAGCAGCAACTTGTTATTTACCACGTCTTTTAATGTTCACTTTTGTTAATTTGTTTATTATGTTTCATTTAAAATGTTTTAAACTAAAATTCTTAAATATTGCCTTATAACTTTTAACTATTTAACTATGTAACTATTTGTAACTAGTTATCACCTGACACTGTAAAAGTCAAAATTTATATTCAAGCAAGTCAGCTATAGGTGTAATATTCCTTGTGTATAAGAGAGCAAAGTCACATACAATATACTTGTGAACATTATAGCTCTGATAGCTCTGAGGCATTTTTATGGGCCAACAAGGAAACAACAGGTATCATCTACTTTCAAGTAAAGCACTTAAACTTTATGGCTAAATATAAGTCAAATACATGAGACTGACTCTAATCCCTGCTCTTCCCCTTTAATTGCTTCTTGATGAGTCACCTTGTGTTGATTTTGAATTTTAACCCTTGTTTTCTTTTTCAGAACGTCTTTTGGGGCAACAGCACCGCCCTTCATTGACTACCTGAAAGATATTCTACGTCGATATCCAGATGGTGGACAAATTTTGAAGGTTAGGCAGCATAATTAATAATTCCTGTCGGGGTGGACTAAGGGTATGCTGGAGCTTTAACTATAACTCTGAAGGTTGGCACAGTGATTGCAGTGCAGAATGGAAATCCTTGAATTTTAGCTTTGGTCTGCTACGCTCTGTTAATGGTTGTCGTTTTTGTTCGTCAACAGGAGCTGATTCAAAATGCAGATGACGCTCAAGCCACAGAAGTGGTTTTCATCCATGATGAGAGAAGCTACGGGACTGAGAGCCTGTGGACTGATGAACTGGGAGAATACCAAGGTATGCGGGATATTCAGAGATTATCATTGTTCTGTGGTTTTTCATAATATAATTTTCAACAAAAATAGATCATAAAATAGGTAGTAAGAGCAAATGTGATGTAGCCCGATAACACAAGGTACTTTTTATTATGCTAGCGTATCTTTTTAGTTTCTTCACTTGCATTTCTTTTTTTCTTTTTTTTGGAAAAGCACCCAGAGTTTGTTATTCGGCTGCCCTTCTTTTGAGAGTTTGTTTTTTCTGCTTGTTTTCTTGTTAGTTTCCTGTCAAAAACCAGGGTGGTTGGCCAGAGAGAACATGTGTGGAAAGTTTTTGTCGAAGTTTCGGCATGACAGTAGATCACAAAAATTATTATCTTGGTTCTCATGATCAGTTGATAAGGTGGCAGTCTGACAGGCTAATCATTTATCCTTAGGAATTTCCAAACAGCCCCCATTCTTATTTTCCTTATCTAACAGAAAAACACAATCATACACCTGAATCAAATTTCTGTCTTTCACTGAACCTAAAATGAACTTTATTACCTTGGTAACTCATTGTAAAACACACTTTATTGGAAGATGATAGAAACAATAAAAGTAAAAAAAAACGTTCTGATTAGTGTGTCCCAACAATCACCAACTTCGGTCGGAATAAACCCTGAATTCACAGAGATACTGTATATGTGAAAATACTGGGTGGAGCAGAGATATAGAGCCGCTGTTTGCTGACAGACACTTGCTGTGCGCCATGGAGCTCTGGGGGAGAGAGGCATGGCCGAACTGGAGGAGAGCTCAAAAGTTTATTTTTGAAACTTTAGGATTAAAAAAAAGGAGGGTGGATTTTTGGCTTTACATGCCGTTTGTCCACACTACCTCTCTCTGCCATTGCTGGCCTGTCTGGTACTGTGGTAACTTGCTGAAAGAGTCTGTCGCTGAGAAGCAGCTCTCACTCAATCTTCAAAAGCAGACCATTGCACTAGCAAAATAAAAATGATGTAAATCGGCCAAAGAAATCTCCTAAAAATGCAAACAGGAGATGGACCCGATAGCGGATATATTCTTCCAATTGCCTAACTCTAGTCTCTAGAATATACTTCACTGATTCTTTGGTACTCTGTATTTTGTTTTGTTTGTTTGTTTATGCAAAGGTCCCGCTCTCTACGCCTACAACAATGCAGCATTCACTGATGACGACTGGGAGGGAATTCAGAGTGCAGGGAGGAGTGTCAAGCGTGATGACCCAAACAAAGTCGGGAGGTTTGGAATTGGCTTCAACTCTGTTTACCACATAACAGGTGAAACTATGTACATTTACCACACATGCATCGAACAGTCTCAGTTTGAAGAGCCTGTAGTAAATTTGTGTAGTAAATTAATGGCTCAATATCTGTTTCACTTTATTCACAGATGTGCCATGTATATTCAGTTCAGGGTCCCTTGGTCTCATGGACCCCCAAGAAAAAATATTTGGAAAAAGAGAGGGAGGCTTTCGATGGTTTTTGGATGATCCAGAACACCAAGACGCTCTGATGACGATGCACGATCAGTTCCAACCCTTTCGAGATATATGTTCACTTGTGAGCAGACAAGAATGGTCAAAAGCCATCAAAGAGGATCAGCAGTTTGATGGGACAATTTTCAGATTCCCCTTGCGCAACAAGGCATCAGATATTTCAAACAATCTCTATGACTCTAACAGGGTGGTTGATCTTTTTGAAAGCTTCATTGCTGATGCAGACTTGAGCCTCCTGTTCCTGAAAAATGTGACGTCTGTGTCCTTGATACATGTCAGCCTACATGGCACTGTTAACACCAGACTTGAAGTAAAATCCTCAGTCCGCACAGATGTCGTGTTGGAGTCAGAAGATGAGTCAGTCGTTGAGGGTTCAACAAGGTTCAAATCGATAACCCTCACCTCAGAAGACCACAAAGAAACAAAGTGGCTTGTGACAACATGCACCATGAAAGAAGGCAAGGTAGAAAAACTTGATTCACTCGCAGAAAATTTGAAGTTTTTCCCTCAAGTTGACTTGGCATTCCCTTGTGGTGAGAAGAGAGACTGTCAGGAAAGTAGACTGAGCTGCTTTCTCCCCCTCCCAAACAATGAATCCAACAAGACAGGACTCCCAGTTTATGTCAACGCATTCTTTGGCCTCACAGACAACAGAAGACACATCAAGTGGCAAGAGGAAGACCAGAAACATGACGAACATGCTGTCTGGAACGAATTGCTGATGAAGGAGGTGCTCCCACACGCATACCTCAAGATCATTCAAGATGCCATCAAACTTGCCCAAGAATCTATTCTGCCTGCCCCGTCTGTGTACGATCTGTGGCCAGATATCAGCCAGATAAAACACAAAGACAAATGGTATGCGGTTGCTCTGGATGTTCTCCGACACTTATTCAGACAGAATGTGGCTGTCCTTTCTCTTGCCAAGGATGAAAGAACGTTTGTCACTCCGTCAGAAGCTGTGTTCCCCTGTAATGGTCCAACAAACCCAGATACATTGGCCGCCATCAAAAGGACTTTGGTTTCCTGTGGAGAAAACCTTGTCACTTTACCAGGCAGTGTTGCAAGAGCTATACATGAGGCCTATCCACACCTCAACATCCTAAAACATGTGACTCCAGCTTTTGTAAGAGACATTCTCCGCAGGATTGGCACACACATCATCCCCAAAGATGACAAGCTCTGTCTTTTGGAGTACATTTTGAGTGATGGAAAATACAGAGATCTCAAGGGTCTTCAGCTGCTTCCACTAAACGATGGCTCTTTCAGATCTTTCACAGACAGAGACGAGGACACTGCACTAATCGACAGCCATGAATTTCCAAGGTAGGGTTTTCATTTTTGGCCTTATTCTCCAGATAGAAAATAAAGGTGTATGTATTATTGTAAATAAAGGGTAACTGGTTTGTTGCCATGACCATTTGGGCTTACAGTATATCTAAAGTAGGAAAAATGTCATTTGGTCTGGTTCTTGTTGTTTAATACTTTGTCGTACACAAGCCAAATAATTGTTTTTTAATGATTTTTCCATCAGTATTCCTACTGTATAATCACTACTGATTATTGAGCAAAATGTAGACCAAACAATATGGTGGATGCTGAAGATTCTAGCCAGCTGTAGGCTGTAAACAACTTCTTTAACTTGCCCTCTAAATAATCTATAATCCCTGTGCAAGAAGCCCTTGAGTTGAGGAGGATATTTTGTACTGATGTTTATGTTGTGGCTGCGGTTACTAACGTTTATTGTGTAGCTTATGACATAAATTATTAATATTGTTCAATTTCAGCTTTGAACATCAACCTGAATTAATGGATTTTTTTGCCACTTGGGGGCAGTGAAACGGGCTCCAAACACAATATCGACATAGTGTCACGCATTGACATGTATAAAGATGGATGATGCATATCCATTTCCTACCACTGTACAAAAATAAAGCCAGAATCTCCCGACATTAACTTTGCCATATTATTCTAGTGCTGTCATTTCAGCCGTTTGGAGTCTGCACAGTACTGATGGGTTCAACTTTCAACAATGATATTTCACTCCCATCTTATAGCATTGAATAACTTATTAAAACCAAACTTAGGACCAAAAACAAAACAAACAACCTAAAATGACAGAAACCATCTCTCGGAGAAATTTATTTGACGTGTGCTTTGAGTTTTTAATCTGGCCCATTTCCAATCTGCTTATATGGAGGGAGGCACCATTAAAGCATTTTCATTTTATTAAGTTAACATGTTGGTAGTTGTTGTCCAAATCCATTCTTAGGATCATTAGTGCCGATCAACTCAGGCCTTTTTGCTTTAGTGTATTATTTGACAGGTGCTGTTATTTTAGCCCCGTTTGACTGGATTTTGATTTTAAAAAGACGATCTATGTTTGGTCACTTAATGTAGACTAAAATTATATACAAATGATTTTTTTGCATGCCCAATTAACAAATTTATCCTTTGTGCAGAGTCTTGCTACCATGCTGCCAACACCTCTTCATCCCAGATGATCTCAGTCCAGCCTGCAGTACCCACCTGAAAGAACTGGCCAGAAAAAGTAAGTCACTTCATAGAATACAGGAATTATAATGTGCATGTTTTCACACTACATATACATATATTTATGTATATATTTTCATAAATGTTTTCTAGATCTATTCAAGGTCATCAACATTGATGCAGACCAGGTGGCTGATTATGCGAGGAGGTATTTGCCACAGGACTGGAAGCAGATGGGGACGGGGCTTGTTACCTGGGACTTCGGCAACAGTCAGCTTCCACCTTTGGACTGGCTCCAAGAATTCTGGAAATTTCTCAATACTCACTTCAAAGAGTTAAGTAAATTTACTGGAATGCCATTAATACCAGTCAGTCCCCTGTCTGGCAGTCAGCCTGTATCACTAGCAAGACTACAGCAGAACACAACTCTTATTTTTCAGAAAAGCAAACAGATTGACTTGCCAGAACAAATAGCTCAGTTGGTGAACAAAGTAGGTGGCACAGTGGTGAGAGGCAACAAGTGGCTCAAGCATGAAGACTTAGACTCTTATGTGCTTTGCCCATCTCCAAGGAGTGTCATGAAAGTCTTCGTGAATTTAGATTCTCAGGATCTCATCAGAGAACTCAAGACTGCCTCTCACAGGGCAAGAGAAGAACTGAAAGATTATCTCTCTCGTCTGGATTCTCTTTCAGTCATTGAGAAAGATTTTCTCTCAAAGTTGCCTCTGTTTCAAACCATGAAAGGCTCATGTGTCGCAGCTCAATCAAAGCAGGCTGTGCTCCTGATTTCTGGTCTAACAGTACCAACAGAGTTCCCTATGCCTGATTCAGTTGTGCAGTGTGCAACTGAGGCTGATCGCAGACTGTTACAACTGCTCAAAGTTAAACTCTTGGACACAGCTGAAGCAGCCGCTCTCCTCATTGACTGTATTGAGAGGGGAGTTTGCAACAAAGAAAACACTGAGAAAATCATGTCTTGGATTTTACAGCATGGTGCTGTCCTTTTCTCTCAAAACCAGACCTTGAAATGCAAATGTAAGGACTTGAGCTTCATTGAAGTCAATGGAGAGCTGAAAAAGACCTCAGGTTTTTTTGATCCAACAATTCAAAGTTTCAAAGTCATTTTTGAGTCAGATTTCTTCCCCCCACCTGTATACACTGAAACATCGGAGATGCTTAAAAGTCTAACAGATCTTGGATTGCTAAATAAAGAAGTGGATGTGTCACCTGAGCACTTATTGCATGCCGCCACACTGATTGACCAACTGGATGCTGACTCTCAATCTGAGGCTCTCAAAAGGGCTCAGGTGCTCTTGAAAATGTTGGATACTAATGATCTACTGTCAAAATTTTCTGATGATCAGCTTGATTGCCTGAAAATGCTAAAATGGGTCCCATGTGCTAAGTCCTTTGATGACAAAAAACACTGCAATGAAGAATCTCAGGAAAGTTGTTTCTTCTGTCCAGATGAAATAAGGCATTCTATGTATGAGGACATTGTTGGGCATGTCATGCCTCTGGTGGGACATTTCAGTGACAGAGTTACCAGCAAACTTGGTCTCAAACGCCTACCCCCACCTGAAAAAGTGATAGAGAATTTGTCAGTTTTGAAATCAGAAGCAGTGACCATGGCCGATCCTGACACTAATGTGGATTTCAAAAGGAAGTTGCGTAGCATTTACGAACACATGCAGAACAACATCTCTGCATTTGCAAAAGTCATGAACAAGGACAGTAGCTGGTTGTGGAGTCACAACCAGTTTGTATCACCACAGGATCTGGTTCTAGATTACCCCCCTAATCTCGATCTGAGCGCTTACATTGGGAAGGTGCCAGATGAATTTCTGCCGTACAAGAGGTTGCTCAAGAAGTTCGGCCTGAAAACATCACTTTCAGATGAAGAAATTGTTGGCATTCTGCATTCTCTTCAGCAAACGATTGAAGAAAGGCAACAGCCATTTGCAAGTTCCTCTGAGATAAAAGCGTCAATTGAAATTCTTAACTGGCTGTGGAAAGAGAAGAAGACAGTTCAGGATGACATCCCGGTGCCAGTCCTAATGGAGGGTGAACAATATACCCTTAAACCACTGTCAACAGCAGTCTTCTGTGATGTAAGCAAAAATGGGCTGAATGAGCTGATGTTCAGCCAAGAGGAAGTCCATGTTGTCCATGAGGAAATCCCAAAAGCAGCAGCTGAATGGTTGAACATCCGATTTCTCAGTACCTACATCCTCGATCCAGAGTTAGTGGGAATCGAACAGTGTGGTCAGTCTGAACCGATAACAACAAGGATTAAAAACATTCTTAAAGAATATGATGAAGAAAGTGACATCTTCAAAGAGCTTATACAAAATGCAGAGGATGCTGGGGCAGAAACCTGTAAGTTCTTGGTGGATTTCAGAGTGCACACAGATGCCCCTGAAAGTCTCATTGACCCTGACATGAACCTTTGTCAGGGACCTTGTCTTTGGGCATTTAATAATGAGCAGTTCACAGCTGAGGATTGGGGAAATATTGTCAGAGTTGGCGCTGCTTCGAAAGAAAAGGAGGTGGAGAAAATTGGAAAGTTTGGACTTGGATTCAATACTGTCTATCATGTGACAGATATTCCTTCTATCCTCAGTGGCAATAGTCTTCTCATCCTTGATCCAAATGTAACTCACCTCAAGAAGCACATCAAACATAAGACAAATCCTGGAATCAAGCTGAATCTCGCTCAACAGCGACTTTTCCATTGTTTTCCTGGTCAGTTTGGACCATATGAACGCATTTTTGATTGTAACTTCACCAAACAAAGTCCGCCCAAACCCTATCCAGGCACTCTCATCAAACTACCTTTCCGAACTGAAAAAGAGGCCCTCAAGTCAGAAATAAGCACAAAGGTGTATCATGAACACACTATTGTCACTTTTCAACAGCACTTTACTGAGAATTCACAAACTCACCTGCTGTTTCTGAAGAACATCAATGCATTATCTCTACAAACTATCTCAAAGGATGCATCAACTCCGCCAAGAGAAGAGGAAATAGAAACCGTTTTCACTGTCTCCAAAACCATTTTGAGTACAACGAAGGCTCCTGATAAATCCAATGTGTCTAAGTGTCAGCGTCAAGCTGAGAAATCATTGATGAAACTTAATAGAAAATGCAAAGACATCATTGACTGCTGCACAGTAAACATTGTACAAATAACAAGCCAGAAATCTGATGTTGCTGAAGTCCAGTCCTGGCTCCTGTACAACTGCTTTGGGACACAACATTCTTTGGAAATGGCCCTTCAAGAAAACAAGAAAGCCAGTTTCTCTTTGCCCATTGGGGGGATTGCTGTACCTTTGCAGAATGATCCAAAAACTGGTAAACTGGCCTCATTGGAAACTAATCTTGTTGGACAGGCATTTTCATTCCTTCCTCTTTCAATTCACACAGGTCTTCCCGTCAATGTGAATGGAACATTTGCTGTGACGAGCAACCGAAAAGGTCTTTGGGAGAGTGGAGTGAAACATGACTGGAACAAAGCCCTTCTTCAGGATCCTGTAGTGAAAGCATATGTTACTGTGCTGTCGGTACTAAAGGAAATGTCTGAAAACAACAAACTGGAAAATTACAACTATCACACCTTCTGGCCAAATAGAGAGAAAGTGAGTGAAACGTTCAAGCCTTTGGTGGATGCATTTTATTCCGTCATTGCCCAGCACTCCATTGGTCCAGAGATCTTTAGTGATGGAGAACATTGGTGCTCAATGGACAATGCCATATTTCTACACGAGAGCATTGAAGAAAATAAAGACATCAGTGCACTTGCAATGCAGGTGTGCAAGAAATATGCAAAAGCACCCAACCACATTGTCCCTCTTCCACTGTGGTTGAGAAAGAGCTTCAAACAGGCTGGCCTAGAAAAGGTTTTACAGAACAGAACATGGAACTGGGAGAGGTTTTACCAAGAAGCAGTGTTTAACAACCTTGGTACCATGGATCCTAAGAGTAGAGATACTCTTGTGCTGCATGCTATTGACCTCAACATCAAAGAAATTGATACACTACTTGTCTGCTCTCCATGCATCCCAACAAAAAGCGGACAGCTCCAGTACATCAAGAAACTTGTGAATCCATCAGGGAAAGTGGCTTGTCTTTTTGAACCAGAAGAGGGGCGCTTGCTTGGTGGTACCAAAAATGACTTTTGCTCCCCAAAAAGGATTCAGCGCTTGTTGGAACTTGGAATGGCAAATGATCATCTCCCATTAGAAGACATCACAAAGAAGGCAGGCACAATCACCAAAACCTGGAGCACTGACAAAAAGAAAGCATATGGCCGTTTGAAGTGCCTTCTTGAACTCATGAAGGATCACATGAATGACAAAGACTCTCTCCACTGGGAAACACTCAGGACAACTAAACTTCTTCCAGCATTTTCCCCTGGAGACACAAAAAAGGAAAGAAAAGTAACACTTGAAAGGCCCACTGATATCTTCAGTGAAAAATGCTCCCTACTTGTTAACATGACACAACCAGTGCTGGATCATACAAATCTGAAAATACACAACACTGATCCAGTCCTACAGATTTTGGGAGTTAATGACAGTCCGAAGCCTGAGGCAGTACTTCAGCAGCTGCAAGAAGCATGCAGGCAATCTCAATCCATTGACAGACCCATGCTTCTCAAAATAGCATATGAATGCTATAGGTTTTTGGATCAGTGGCTCAGTTATTGTGGGAATTCCGATTTCATTTCAGAGAGGGCAAATTCATTCCCATTTGTTCTTGTTGGCGGCACATTTGTGAATGTGAACCATATAGCTGAAACTGGCCAATTTGAAGCAAAACCCTATCTCTATGTGCTTCCACCTGCTTTCGCTCCTTTCAGGAAGCTCTGGGAAAGTGTAGGTGTTGAAAAATATTTCACAGTCCATCAGTTTCAAACTGTGCTCCATGAATTGCACTCTCAACATGGCAAAAAGCCCCTGCCAAAGAGTGATCTGTCAATTTGCCTCACAATTTTAAACACAGGGATTTATGAGGCCAAAGAGAAAACAACGGGTGATTGTCTCATGCCCAATGAACATGGTGTTTTACAACCTGCAAGTAAGTTGTTCTACAATGACAGCGCATGGATGCCAGTTGCTTCAGGTATCACATTATGCCATGAGAATATCCCACGTGTTATGGCTCGCCATTTTGGAATCAAAACTACCAGACATCATACTCTGCAAAACCATGTAGTGGAGAACATTTCACCATTTGCTTTTGAGTTTCAACAGCAGGAACAACTAACTGTTCGAATTAAAAACATCATTTCAGCCTATCCATCAAAGAAGGATATCCTTAAAGAGCTTATCCAAAATGCTGATGATGCAGAGGCAACAGAAATTCACTTTGTTTGGGACAAACGACAGCATGGCAAAGAAAAAACATTTGGGAAGAAATGGAACCATCTGCAGGGTCCAGCACTGTGTGTGTTCAACAACAAGGTGTTTTCTGATGCTGACCTGACAGGCATTCAACAGCTGGGAGAAGGAGGAAAGCACAACTCTCCAGGAAAAATAGGAAAATACGGAGTGGGATTCAACTCTGTTTACCATCTCACTGACTGCCCCTCAATCCTCACTGGAGATAAATTACTCTGCATTTCTGATCCAAATCAGAAATACATTGAAAGTCATTCAGAGCAAGCACGACCTGGCATTGGCTATGGACTAGCTGACACTTTCAAGAACATGTACATGGATGTCTACAAATCCTTTCTTCCTGACAAATTTCCTCTTAAAGAGGGCACCATGTTCAGGTTACCTCTAAGGATGGGTACCATGGCAGACAGCTCTAAGATATCAAAGCAGGAAGTCACTGACGATGACATGAAAAGTCTCTGCTCTGCCCTTTCTGAAGATCCTGAAGGACTAATTATGTTTCTAAAAAACATCTGCAAAATAGAAGTCCATGAGATCAATGAACATTCAGGAAAACTTGAAACCATCTTCATGGTTGAAAAAAATATACCACAAACAAGCAGGGAAAGAAAAGATGCTTTTGTAAAACTTCAACAAAATGCACTGCAATCTCACAGACCAGTAACGCCACAAAAGGCCATTTATGGAACTGTGATTTCAACCTCAGATAAAACACAAAGTAAATGGATCATTGCAGAACAGTTTGGCTCATTCAAAAACAGTGGGGAAGGAGAAATAAGACTATCAGCCAAACTTCCCCAAGTAGCAATAGCAGCACGTGCTAGCTCAAAGGGTCAAGCATCATCCAGCCACACAGATTTCATTGGAGAAGCCTTTTGTTCACTTCCTTTGCCAGGGAAAACTGGACTTCCAGTGCATGTCAATGCAAACTTTGAGGTAGATTCTGCCAGAAGAAGCCTTTGGAAAGAGGATGGCCAAAGTTTAAAATCTAACTGGAATGAATCTTTGAAACAGAATGTCATTGCTCCACTGTATGCAGATCTCCTTCATTACATCAGCAGTTGCATGCCAGATAAGAAAGTCTCTTCTGCACAGATAGAGTCATACTTAAGTAGCTCCTACTTGTGTTTTTGGCCGACTGTGTCCAAAGATGTTGGTCAGGATTGGCATGAAATGATACATGAGGTATACAGATCAATCAGCGAAAGAGGCCTCAATGTGATTCCAGTGTTGAGGAGTTCAACACGTGTCATTGCAAACCGTGAGTTTAAGGAGTACTCTTTTGACTGGTGTAACGTCAGAGAAACTAAATCAACTGAGGCACCTTACCTGACACAGCCAGGAAGTGAAGAGGTTGTTCCAATTTTGGAAGATCTTGGAATGACATTGGTTCCTTTTTCCATTAAAATGCAAAAAGTTTGGAATAGTTTCAAATCTGCTGGCGTGGCAGTAAAAGATTTGAATCCTTCAACTGTTCAGACTTTCCTGAGAGAAAAGCCCCTCAATGACCCAACAAAAACAGATAAGGATTTACCCCTGCCTATCACCGCCACTCTGATCAGAGATGAAACAAGATGCTCAAAGCTCTTGAGTTTTTGCTTAAAGGAGTTTGAAAGAGACTTGAAAAAGGTCACCAAGGACAATTCCAGTTTGCTCAATGGACTCCCACTTCTTCTAACAAGAGACAATGTTCTGGGAGTGTTTAACTCCAAAACTCCCAAGCTGATATCAGCATACGAGAGTCTATTCGTTGGCTGCGAGGACCAATTTGCAGATTATCGAACCAATCAAGTCCACACTCATGTTCTGCAAACATTCAATCTTGTCAAAGGTTTAACAGTTCCCTCTGCAGTCAAATATCTGAAGCCTGCAGTTGAGCGTCTTCTTCAGATCTGTGAAGTTGATCCAGACAATGGTCTTCATATCCAAAATGAGACAGCTTTGAAATGGTTGAAATTACTTTGGAAGTTCTTGACAAGTCAGATTAAGCCTGCAACGTCCAGTGATGATGTACAAAGTCTGACAATGCGTGATGTGAGGCAGCTCTTCCATGACTGCTGCTTTTTACCTGTTGTGTGTCCAAGGTTGAACAACAAACACTTCCTGACAACAATGAAGGAGATGCCAAATGTGATTCACTTCTCGTCAGAAAGAGACCTATCAGGCATCCTCTTTAAACTCGGTTTCATGAAGCTTGACACTGTATTCTTCTCTGAGATACATGGAGACCGACAGTATGTTCATTCACTTCTACACCCTGAACTTGTGGATGTGAATGATAAAAGCTCTGTGTTGGACCAGGTCTACAACATTAAACACTCAGAGTTTTCCCAGCTTTCCACTGATGAGATGAAAGAGCTTCAGCGTTTCCTGCAGGAAGGAGTATTCAAGTCCGAAGACAAACAAGAGTATCAGAGAAAACTCAAATCCTTACCATTATTTGAAACAATACATGGTAACCGAGTGAGAATTGATGGACCTAACGAGGTATTTATTCTCAACACTACATGCTCAATGACCTATTCAGACCTATTCGGTCTGCCCAACAGCAACAGCATTTTTCTGCAGTACAATCCAGAGAACTGCACTCTGTCACAAATGTTGAAGATCCAAATCCTGACAGATTTGGAGTATTTAATGAAGTTCATTCTTCCCATTGTACACAGACTCACAGAGAGCCAGCTGCTTCAATGCCTCAAACTGTTACTGTCATTACAACACAGTGTAAATTATTGTCAGAATAAGGACAAAATCATCTCCTCACTGAAGACAGTCAAACTGATTCGCAGTTCTCAAGGCAGTTTGGAGACAGCGTCATACTACTTTGACGACAGTGTCAAGCTGTACAAGAAAATGTTGCCCAAAGAGAGATTTGTGCCTGAGAGATTTTGGACTGAGTTGTGTGGAGAAACTGTACAAACAACAAAGAAACCAAAACAGCTACTCAGAGAACTTGGAATGAAGCATGTTGTGTCAAAAGATGACATAATAGATTTTGCACACCAGTTAGAATCAGAGGCTAAAGGAAACTGTCAGTATGAAGCATTGAGAGAGAAATCATCATTGATTTTCAAAACAGCTTTGGCTATGGTAGACAGTAACAGTAACAGTAACAAAGAGGAAAGGTTGCTGGAGAGCATAGCTGACATCAAGTTCATTTTCCCTAAGAAAATTCGAGAAGAACTGTGCAACTACCACAAACCATTTGCTGCTGAGGGTACTGCTGTAAAAATCAGAGGATCTTTGATTGAAAGCGATGCCAAGCATCAAGAACTGATCTGGTCTTCAATGCCAATCATACATCTGCCAGTTTACAAGTCACAGACGCTCATGACTATGATGAAAAATGCAGGAGCTCATGAACAACCACCTTCAAGCTTTGTAACCAGTAACATGAGCAACATCTGTCAGTCACACTGTGAAACTGACCAGTTGATCGAAACCCGTGCTAATGTGTTTCGAAGTTCGTATGCCTACCTGCAAGCAAACAGCTCTGAAGGCCGACCACTGGCTGATCTTCCTGTTGTGTTGGTTGAAAAAGACAAAGAACTTGTGAGGCCTGATGATGTGTGTCTTACACTCCCCTATGATCGCGAGTTCAGGCCGTATTTGTACAGCATTTCTCCCCAGGATGGCGTGTTCGCAGTCTTCTTCAAGAAAATTGGTGTAAAGGACAAACCTACTGCAGTGCAGTATTGTAATGTTCTGGCAGCAGTTTATGCTGATTCCTGTGATAAACCAGAACTAAACCCAAACCAACTGAAAACTGTAAAACGTGCTGTTCAGCAGTTTTTTCAGTTAATCGAATCTCAAGAAAATCATTCCCACGTTGATGATGTAAAGACTTTATATCTTCCTGCAAGAGATGGTAAATTATACCCATCATGCACACTCTACTACAATGACACAACGTTTGAGATCAAAAGGTTGGAAGACGCACTGGAGAATAAGTTTGTGTTGCTTGAGAAACTCAGTAAATGTCATTTGGGCCCTGACATCTATGAGCATCATCGGTTGGTGAAGTTGCTGCCTCAGAAATTTCAGCCTAAAATGTTGTGTCAGTTTACTGAGGAGAAAGTAGTGGAATTACACATGCAGCTTTGTGAGCTTGAAACTAACTGTGAATTTCATAGATGGTTTGACACACATCTGTCCTCAGGAGCATTTAAACATGGATTAATTTGTCTTATCAGACAGCAGTCACAGGGAAAAATTACACCAGAAGAAGCTTCTGAGATGTGCATGAAGACTTTTGGCAGTATTCAGATTGTTTGCTGCAAAAGTCTGGAAACAAAGCTTTGGCTGGGAAAAGAGCCACTACACAAAACTGCCACCGAAACCGATGTGTTTGTCAAAGGAGGGCAACAAGGTTGCATCTTTTACTTAAAACACAACAATGACATGTCTCTGCAGGTGATAACTGACATCAATATGACATTGACAAAGGAGATTAATGCTCTCCTGGGAAACAGAATAGCACCAATTCACCTCCAGGTTCTCGGTAAACTTCTCACGTGTAATAACCTGCAAGAGGTTAAGAAAACTCTGGCTAACAATGGTATCCGTGACAGTGCTGAAACTGAAAGCGTCAGTCAACAATCAGCACCTGGAACAGATATTCCAGAGGAATGGCACGATTTCTTAGACATGAACTTGCTCAACAACTTTGAAGAGGGCGAATATGTTGGCTACAGCACTAACAACAAGTACATTTATGCAGTTATTGTTGAAGAACTGACTGGACACTCTGGACCATATTCACAGCGGTACAAAATAGATATTGGAGGGGATGAGCCAATTGAAGTCAGTTGTCTCGACCTGTATCAGATTAAACGACAAAAGAAAACAAAAGGGAGGACTTGCACATCTGCTGAAGCCTCTTGCATGGAGCTGGAGCCACTAGCAGGAGCTGGGCCACATTCTTCCCAGTCATCAACTACAAGTTCCTCATCTACGAGTTCCTCATCTACAGGATCCTTACCAACGTCTATTGAAGAAGCTAAAAGGGAAATTGATAAGTGTTTGGCAGAGATCTGGACCCTTCCTCAAGAGGAGAGGAATAAAGCTATCAAACGACTGTACCTGAGATGGCATCCTGACAAAAACCCTGACTGCCAATCACTTGCCACTGAGGCATGCCAGTACTTGCAGAATCGAATTAATGAGCTCAACAAAGACAATGGCAAGACTGCAGGTTCGTCCTCTTCAAGGGGAAACTCAAATTTCAGAGACTTCTATGATCAGTGGAATCAGGAGGCCAGGCGACACAGAGACGGTCGAGAGAGATTCTCTAGAGCCCACCAGTCCTACAACTTTTGGGACCATAATGAAAATGTCCCGAAGCCGAACAGAGAAGAGGCCCAGCGCTGGTGTAGACAGGCTCGTTGTGATCTCAATGCAGCTCACAAAGACACAGGTGGGGGCAGCACAGAGTGGTGTCTGTTCAAAGTCCATCAAGTAGTGGAAAAGGCTCTCATAGCTGCTGAGTATAAAAGACATGGTCAACATCCCAACAGCAGCTCCATTTCAGCCCTAGCTGTACGAGTTTCCCTTTATAACGTCCAACTGAGAGTTCTACCTCAAATTGTGGAAAATCTGAAGACGCTGGGAGTAGACGGCAAAAAGACTCAGTATCCCAACTGCCATCCATTTCCCCATATTCCAAACGGACAGTTCAAATCAGAGAATGAAATGTTGGCACTGAGCAAGGCATCTGAGCTTCTCGATAAAGTAGAGGCGTATGTGAACTAGGAATTCAAAACAGCTAAAAAAGCTGTTACCATATTGTTATCTTGAACAAAACTGATAACAAAACAACAGCATAATTTGTTCAACATATAACATTTCTCATTTCTCATTCATATAACATAAGAATGATGACTGTTACACATATTCTAATCTTTGACTCTTTACTGAGCAGTTTTTTATTAGCAATTTTGTGAACATTTATGACCAATCACTGAGGACCAGTAAAATAAGTGGCTTTATGAAATGCTTTTTTTTCTTTTGCAGTGTTGTAAACATTTATAACTACTTACTGATGCCCAGTATAATCATTGTGTGACTTTGTTATGAAAATGGAATTTTGTTTTTGTATTGTAGTAAACATTTATAAGTACTCACTGATGGCAAATATAATCACTCTATGAAAATGCGCTTTATGAAATGTTTTTTTTTTATTATGTTGTTGTAATTTTATGAACATTAATGACTACCCAATGAGGACCAATATGATCAGAGTACAGTTTTGTTAGGAAATTATTTTTATTTTTCATTTTCATTGTAATGTTGTAAACATTTATGAATACTCACTGAGGACCGGTATAATCAGTGTACAGCTTTGTTATGAAATTAAATATCTTCTTGTAAACATGTTTAACTACTCAATGCAACTAGAATCACTGCATTAAATACTTTACTAGCCAAATGCAAATGTATTTTTTTTTTTTTTGCCATATTGTAAACATTTATGATTACTCACTGAGGACCGATACGGTATATTCACCACATGATCTATGAAATGAAATATCTTGTTTTTTGGCTTTTGTTTTAGCAACGTTGTTAAAATGTTTACTACTCACTGAGGACCAATATAATCAAGGTAAGATTTTGTTATGAATTTTTTTTTTTCGCATTGTGGTAAACATTTATAAGTACTCACTGATGGCAAATATAATCACTCTATGAAAATGCGCTTTATGAAATGTTTTTTTTGTTGTTGCGATTTTATGAACATTTATGACAGCTTTGTTATGAAATTAAATATCCTTTTTTTAATTTGCAGTCTTGTAAACATGTATAACTACTCACTGCAAATAGAATCACTGCATTAAATACTTTACTAGCCAAATGCAAATTATTATTTTTTTTGCCATATTGTAAACATTTATGACTACTCACTGAGGACAGATACAGTATATTCACCATATGATGTATGAAATGAAATATCTTGTTTTTTGGTTTTTGTTTTAGCAAATCACTGAGGATCAATATAATCACGGCATGACTTTGTTATGGAAATGCAAATATAAAAAATTTAGAATATTTTTTTCATTTTTGTTGCTGTTGTATTAACCTTTACCTTCTGAAAAAAAATAAAACAATGAAATTTAATCAAGGATGAAACTGCAGTTCCTGTTTCATATCTTTAAATGTCATGGTAAAATGTTGCTAGGGGTAGCTACAACTAGTGAATTTAAAATGACTATTTCCAGATGATACAACCATGATTCCCAAAATGTTGGGACGTTGTCTAAATCAATAAAAAGTGCAATCTTTTGTATATAAACATTAAATATATTGTCTTTGTACTTTTTCAATTTAATATATGCTAAAAAGGATTAGCAAATTATTACATTCTGTTTAATTATGTTTTACACAGCTTTCTAACTTGTTTTTGGACTATTCTGGACTTAGAATAAAACGGTATTTCTATAGTTTTCAACTAGCAATAGTTTTCTTCCTCAACGTATCATTATGAAGTGAATGAAACCATCAGCGTTAACATGGGTTCCCTATAAAATTCACTACCACAATACAGTTTTGTCTGCCACCCAGCACAGGGTAACACATGAAAAGGAAGGTTAGTTGGTGATCCCTGTGGACAAAAGCCATATGAGCACCGCCGTTTCCCGTCATAAAGATCTCAAATCTGTAGCCCAGTGAGTTGAATGGCATCTGTAAAAACGTTTCTCACCCTTGAACCATAAATCCCCAAAACTCAGTATGAGGTAGTGGAAACTTACTTACAAATGCCAATAGGATTTTGAATGAATTTTTCACTTTGTCTGTGAGATCTAATTCCAGTTTAATACCTTCAACCTGAGCAGGAGTATTATCAGCCAGAATATTGAACACAGCTGTGTGGGCGTCCATGGTTTTTACAATTAAAGAATTAAAGAGAAAGACGTTAACGTTAAGAGAAAGGTCACCTGGATGTTCAGTTTCCAGTGAGGACAACCATTTCAAGTTAAAAGCACTTTTTTACTCATTAAGAAATCATGTTATGAAAATAATGACAACTAACCATATATCAGACAAATGTATCTTTCCATATGTTAACAACAAAAGTTTGCTCGGGAGGATCTGAGCAGTCACCAGAGCAGAACTGTCTTCTCCTTGTGCTCGGAGTGTGCTTCATCTCACCCTGGAAGTGGCCAGTTCCCACCGTCCTTTCATACTATAAAAATGTTTACAAGGCTTTTCACGTCTCTTCCCAAAGTCCACACGTGAGAATACATTTCAAACTATTTTTGTTTGTGAGGGAGAAGTTCGCATATATACCAGATTCAGTCTTTGTGTTACGCTTCCTGTCTCCTCCGTCTATTAATAATTTACACAAAACCTGTACATACTTACAGCAGGCTGGAGCCTGTTTCTGAAGGGATGTGCACATAGAAAAAAGAAGCAACATACAGTGAAGTGATTCTTTAAAAGGTGGGAGGTTATGGTGTTACAAGCATATTAGACACTTGCTTCATACGTTACATGCAACTAACATTTTTCAACTCTCATTCAACCTTTTGGCACTCGAGATGAGGCTTTGACATTCTGCATCGAACCCATATTGACTACTTCTTCCAGTCTTTTGCTAAAACACACATTCAACACAAGTGACACTAGAGACAGACATTATTAAAAATATTTATGGAGGAAGTGTGAGTTTGTAATGGCTGATGTTAGGATCAAGTATATTCATCTTAGATCAAGACTTTGGGTGCAACAAGAGCAGGATTTACCAAACCTAACCTCCCTCTGCATATTCCCTCTCCATCCAACAGCTGAGAAACTTCACAAAATTAAGTCAAACAGGAGCTGGGACAGGAAGAGGCGTCTGAAAAAACACTTAATTCATAACATTTGGCACTTTGCTGACAGGAAGCAACGGTAATATTCCTCGCCACCTCACGACCTCAAATGATCGGCACTTACTGTCTGCTCTCATTCAAGTCTTTCACTTCACTCATATTGCATTTCAGGTAAAACAATAACTATATTACACATTTTAGATTTAGAAAAGAACGAGATTGAGTCAAACCACAACGTTATTTCTAAGGTTTCTTGTTACGACACTACAAACTAAAGCACTACTGCTGGAATGAACAACAAATAACGCTAACGGCCCTCCTTAAACACTGCTGTGTGCTTCTTTGAACATGATCTGAAACATAAAAACCAGGATTGACGGACGACATCTGGAGAAAATCATACGACCTGCGACGGTACAGGAAGCTCCACGAACGTGGAACTAGAGTTGGGGTACTGGCGTCTGTCCTGTTCTATGGCACACATGTACGGAAACTGACATTCACAATTTTGAAGACCGACAAAGTAAATTATGTAAATGGCACAGTGTAGGATTATACCTTAACCACCTGCTGTTGTGATATGTAAAGGGAACTAGATTACCGCCCTAGGCGGAGTGATATGAGATGACATAGATACGTGGGCAGGGTAGCAATACATATCTGTGCTATGTACTATGCTCTGACATGCTAAAGTAAAGTAACGTGAATCTGTTAACAAAGTCCTCATCATTGACTCCCGAATAACACAACATGGTGGCAGCGGTAATGGATCGCTTATGAAACCTACACAAACACCTGCTCTCTGCACGGAGTGATTCTCAAGTGAAATTGTCCGAGGATAACTTTCATATCGCCAAACGCGGGGAGTGAGAAGCAAGATTCCACTTAATGCAATTCAGACAAAAGATGGATGAATGCATTGATGACTTTGTGACAAGAGCTAGGACTTTGGCGCTGAAATGTCAGTTCATCGATGCAGAGCTAAATGAGCGTCTCATCGAACTCATAATTGCTAGCACCCCACACGATGCTCTGAGAAACGACTTATATAGGAAGCCTCAAGGCCACTCCTTGGCTGATGTATTGAAAGAGGGAAGGAAATATGAAGCATTATCAGCGGGGAATGAACAGCTGACGCAACTTGGATTATCAAACTCCAAAAAAGTGCATGCAATACAGAGGGGCCGGACATGCCATAACTGTAACATGAGCCATCAACCGCGCCAGTGTCCTGCATTCCATGACATCTGCAAGGCTTGCGGCAGAAAAGGACATTGGGCAAGGTGCTGCAAGAAGACCAGACAACAACAACAATGAAAACAAGACTTTGACACAAGAAAAAGAAGTAAGTCTCGCCCACCCCAAAACAAGCATCCCAAACATCAGACATATAAGAAAGGACACAAGTCACAGTACGAATCCAGAATCGATGTGGTTGCATTCCATTACAATCAGTGAAAAATGTATGCACAGTGTCGACAGCAGACCACCTAGAGAGGAGGCCTACACCACACTCAATGTCAGACCACCTGATGTTCCAGGTTATGGACACACACTTCGTCTAAAAATAGACACAGGAGCATCAGGGAACACCCTCCCACTGAGGACATTCAGACAAATGTATGGAAACGAGGCAGGAGCATACAAAAGACTGAAGAAAAACAACATGAGGCTGTCTGCCTACAGCGGTCATGAGATCCCCTGTCTTGGAACCATAAACATTCCATGCCAGCACAAGGACTCCAAATGGGTCAGTGCAAAGTTCTATGTTGTGGATGTACCAGGACCTGCTGTAATTGGACTACCCACAAGTGCGTGCTGCTAATCTGCAGCACGCAGTAGAGACCACTTCATCAGACTGACTGTCCTCCCCTGACAAAGTAGCAAACACCACGCCCCTTGCTCTTTCTCCTGATAGCACACACCTGTCAATAACTCCCTCACCAGCTGCGTTTCCGATCCAGACAGTTATCTCCACCAGGTTTCCCCATCATCACCACACATCACTGAGGGGATCACGGGACCGCAACAGGTGTCTGCGGGCAGTTCCGGCAACACCAGCTCAAGGAGAAACTGCACTGCCATCTCCCAGCCCACATACAACCCTCCACATGGCACTTTTAAACGTTCGCTCCCTGTCAAATAAGTCTTTTATTATCAATGACCTTATTTTAGAAAACAAACTTGACTGTTTACTTTTAACTGAAACATGGCTCAGCACTGATGCACCAGCCGTTCTCACTGAGGCTTCCCCATCAAATTTTAGTTTTTTATTTTCTAACAGGAGTGGTAGAAGAGGTGGCGGGACTGCAACAATAATTTCTAACTCTATAATAACAAAGGACATCACTTTTAACAACTACACATCATTTGAACATCATGCCTTTGTTTTTAGCAGTCCTCCGATTTTATGTATGACTATTTACAGACCACCGAAGCACCATCCCTCTTTTTTTAGTGAGTTCTCCGAACTTTTATCGATTTTACACTCAACATACAATAGGGTCTTAATAGCTGGTGATTTTAACATACACACAGATGATAATTCAGATCCCACTGCGACTGAATTTTTAAATCTTTTAAACTACCTGGATTTTAAGCAACATGTCACACAGCCCACCCACAACAGAGGACATACCCTGGACCTGGTCATAACATATGGCCTGTCCACTGGTGTGTCCTCTGTTGTCGACCTGGCTGTGTCCGACCATCACTGTGTGTTTTTTGATATCTCCAGTTTTATCCAACGGGAGGCCCCGGTGAGAACAGTGAGGAAGCGCTACCTTACCCCCGAAGTGGCTGCAAATTTTATTGAAATTTTACACAACAGCACTGCCGACATTTTACCTGCACCCTGCGATTTTATTGTTGATAATTTTAACAGTAAACTGAGGTCAGCCCTAGACACAGTGGCTCCCATTTCCACAAAAACAATATCAATCAAACCTACATCACCCTGGATAAACACTGAAATAAAACAACTGAAAAGAAATTGCAGGAGCGCAGAGAGAAAATGGAGGCAGACAAAGCTAACAGTTCATTTTGAAATATTCCGGGACATACTCAAAACCTACAATAAATCAGTAAAACAGGCAAGAACTTCCCACTTCTCACGACTCATCTCAGACAAAAAGAACAACCATAAATTTCTCTTTTCCACTATTTCTCGTTTAATTAATACTGATTTTAAGAAATCGTCCACAGTTCCAACAGACGATCTATGTGAAGACTTTGCAGACCACTTCAGAGGTAAAATCATTGACATTAGATCCACTCTTTTAGAACAGAAGAATGCTGCTTTTAACAGACCTGAACCATCGCTTTTATCTGTGGAGACAATGGAGCATTTTGTCCTGGTTGATGCAGAAACGCTCGGTAGAGTTTTCTCCCGAGCTAACCCAACAACCTGCCTTTTAGACCCAATTCCCACATCACTTTTAAAACAATTTTATGCGTTCTTTGAGTTTGAACTTTTAAATATTGTGAATTGCTCTCTCCAGACGGGTGTCTTCCCCACTGCCTTTAAAACAGCAGTGGTGAAGCCCCTTCTGAAGAAGAGCAATTTGGATCCTGACATTTTTGCCAACTACCGACCTGTGTCCAACCTACCCTTTTTAAGTAAAATTGTAGAAAAACTAGTTTTTATCCAATTAAATGATTTTTTAAAGACCAACAATATTTTAGAACAGTGTCAATCTGGTTTTAGGACGAACCACAGTACCGAGACAGCCCTCGTGAAGATTGTGAATGATCTCAGGTGTAACATGGACTCTCAGAAACTCTCTGTCCTGGTTCTACTGGATCTAAGTGCTGCTTTTGATACAGTAGATCACCACATCTTATTAAACAGACTTAGCCACCTAGTGGGCCTCTCTGGTACTGTTCTTAACTGGTTTTATTCCTACCTCACAGATCGTCACTTTCTTGTAAATATGGATACATGTTCCTCAGGAACGCATAAACTTGAATGTGGGGTGCCCCAAGGATCAATTTTAGGTCCAATACTTTTTAATTTATATATGCTACCCCTTGGGGACGTCATCAGGAGGCACGGCATCAATTTTCACAGCTACGCTGATGATACACAGCTTCACATTGCCGTCTCTCCTGATGACTCGGGACCTATTGATTCCCTTTTAAACTGTATTCTTGATATAAAGTCATGGATGGCAGAAAACTTCTTACAGCTCAACCAGGACAAAACAGAGGTTTTAATTATTGGTCCTGAAGGCAAAAGAGAGAAACTTTTACCAAAATTAAATGCTTTTAAACATTCACAATGCGTAAAAAACTTGGGCGTTCTTTTCGACTCTGAGCTTAATTTTATTCCACACATTAGAAACTCTACAAAGATTGGTTTTTACCATCTCAAAAATATAGTCAGAGTCCGCCCGTTTCTCTCTCTGGCCAGCACAGAGGTGCTAATGCATGCTTTTATCTCCAGCCGATTAGATTACTGTAATGCCCTGCTCTCTGGTCTTCCAAAAAAGAGCCTTTCACACCTTCAACTGCTCCAGAACTCAGCTGCACGTGTGCTGACGAAGACCAGAAAGCGGGCCCACATTACACCCGTTTTAGAATCGCTGCATTGGCTCCCTGTGCGCTTCAGGATCGACTTTAAGGTTCTTTTATTAGTTTTCAAGTGTCTTAACGGCCTTGGCCCTTCTTATCTGTCTGACCTGCTTTTACCGTATCTGCCCTCCCGGACCCTGAGGTCCTCCGGTACTGGTCTTTTATCTGTTCCCAAGGTTAGAACCAAAACCTTTGGTGAAGCCTCATTTTATCATTACGGCCCTCGCTTGTGGAACAGCCTGCCGGAGGGCCTCAGGGCCGCGGAGTCTGTTGATGCTTTTAAACGTAGGCTCAAGACTCATCTTTTTAATCTAGCTTTTAACTGAGCTCCCTTTTATCATTGTTATTTTAGTTTAATTTAACTCATTTTACTCCATTTTATTTATTTTATTTATTTACTTTTAGTATTACTCATTTATTGTCTTTTATTTTCCTCTCAAAAGTTTTATTATTTATTTTTTATTTATGTATTTATTTATATTTTCATGTATCTATTTTAACACTGCATTTATGGGTTTAACATTCATTTATGTTGTTTTAGGACGCTCTTCCATCTCTTTTAATAGTTTATAGGTTCTTAGTTTCCAGCTCCATTGTTCTCCTCATGGGGGCCCTCCACTCCGGGAGCTCTGTCTGGCCTGCCTGCGGGGGTGCCATCCTGGGGATAGTCCGGGCCTGGATAGTCAGGGAGTCCTGCCCCAGGGCTTTATGGCCGTGGTAGGGGCCCCTGGCTGTCTGGGTCGGGATGGTCTCTGTGGCGGCGCCCCCCCTGTGGTCGTGGCCTTGGGGGGCTCTCGGTGGGGATGGCTCCAACAGGTTGGCGTTTCCTCACCTGGTCTATCGGTGCTCAGCCATACTACATTTTATTTTGTATATATGTGTGTGTGTGTGTGTGTGTGTGTGTGTGTGTGTGTGTACGTGTGCGTGAGTGTGTGCGCATGTGTGTGTGTGCGCATATGCGTGTGTATCTGTGTCACATGAATGGGGATGTTATGCGGGGTTTGTTTCATTTTTCTTTTCTTTTAATGTACAGCACTTTGGGCTGCATTTTAACATGTATGAAAGGTGCTATATAAATAAAGTTGATTTGATTTGATTTAAGTGAACTGCTAAATCTAGTGACTGTGCATGTGGACACCATAAAAGGAAAAATGCACTCTATTCGGCAGATACTGCTGGAGACATTTGCCTTTTGGACTAAGTGTGTCACAAGACCTCTTCCAGGCCAGGATGGACCAGATCCTCGAGGGGCTCCACGGCGTGATCAGTATAGCTGATGACATCGCAGTATGCAGAAAAGATGAAGAGGATCACGACAGAAACCTGAACAACCTGATGGAGCGAGCAGCAGAAGCAGGTATGGTGTTCAATAGTGAGAAATGTGCCATTAAGCAGAAGAGCATCTCATTCTTTGGACGCAAAAAATGGCATAAAACCTGACCTTGCAAAAATAAGAGACATTCAGAAAATGCCAACCCCCCAAAACAAAGATGAACTGCACAGATTCATGGGAATGCTTACATATCTCGCAGCCTACATACCGAAGTTTGCAGAAAAAGCGCACACCTTGAGAGGACTGCTAAAAAATGACGCGCTGTGGATATGGGAGGCAGACCATCAGAGATGTTTTGAGGAGTTGAAAACTGCTATTGCAGAGGATGCATGTCTGAAATACTATGATACAGGAACGTCTCTGACGCTCGAAGTGGATGCATCACAAAAAGGCTTAGGAATAGCGCTGGTGCAGAACAACAGACCCATTGCATTCGGATCAAAGACCCTGACAGACTGCCAGTCAAGGTACAGTAACATAGAAAGAGAAATGCTTGCAATAGTATGTGGAATGCAGCGATACCATACTTACCTGTATGGGAAGTCATTCACTGTGATAACGGATCACAAGCCACTGGTCACCATCTGTGCAAAGCCTTTGCATGCAGCACCACCTCGACTCCAACGTATGCTGATCAAGACCCAGGGGTACAACTATGAAGTCAGGTACAGACCTGGAGTAGAGATGGTCCTGGCAGACACTCTCAGCCGGTTGCCAAACCCTGAAAATGACGGCGACATACAGCTGGACGAGCGCATTGATGGAGTCAACGCTGAAATAGAAGACCCAGAGAGGTACACTATCGCCATTATAAACTTCTCACCCGAAAAGCAGGACGCGCTGCGCAAACAGACTGCCGACAATCCAAAACTCAGAGAACTGAAAGAACTTATCCACCAAGGATGGCCAGAAAACATGAAGGATCTGCCCACAGACCTGCGTGCATATTGGTCTTTCAGAGATGTCTGACACACACAGACACACACAGAGTTACAGTTTATATCTGATAAGATAAAGAAATAAAGTCTTTAGGTGATGAGGTAAAAGTATCTTTAGTCCATTCTCACCTCCACTGGCGTCAGTCAGCTCCGTGCGCCGCAGGGAGCCCAGGTAGCCCGTCCTCGCCCACACAGTCTGGGTGTCACCGAAGCTGAGCTTACACTGTGTAGTAGCCTGTGGCGTTGTGAGGACTGCTCACCTAGACCTATCACACACACGGTCGTGACAGGTGGTAACTGTTACACAGGTGATCAAACACATCTGTTGCTCTTTTTTTATTTAATTGATAAGCAAGTGGTGATACAATATGCTGTGCTAGTTAACAGTTAACTAACTTGTTCTGGGCCGTAAAGTATACACCCGCAGGCGGGGGAGCTCCGCATCCCATATGGGCCCCGCCCCCGCCTGTAAAACTTTTTTTAAAAATATTTATTTATTTTATTTTTATTTATTTATTTTTTAGCAGCAATATAGGGTTCACGTCATGATATTGTCTATATTTTGAGCATAAAAATAAAACAAATATTTGAAATAAAATAAAAACTTTACTGGTCCATAGTTTTCTGTGATACGTCAGAGACTACGTCAGGGAAATTCAAATCAGTACCGCTCAGTGACAGCTCAGCACCACGGTCAGAGACACGAAAATGAAACGCAGATATCAAAGCGGTGCCCAAAAACGGCACAATAAACAAAAATGTGATGAATTTACTGCCAAGCTTCCGAAAATAACAGCTTTGGGCACTTTTACGTTACGGTGCTGAACTTGTTGTTAGTTGTTGTTGTCAACTAATGAATGAATCAGTAAACTCTGATTAGAATGGCTTTACTATTCATTTGTGTTCACATAATGATGATAATACGGGGCCATCTGAAGTCAGATCCACGGAGATGACTCCGATAAATCAGTTTCGCTTCACCGGAGGCAGAAGAAGAAACGACGCTTGATGCGCTTTAATGCCGCTGCTTCCATAAGTTTCGTTTAGTACAAGCTGGGACTTGAATTCGGCGGAAAACAGGAGTAACCAGCAAGAATATGTTACTGGAAACGACGTGTGGTGTTGGGGTTGGACCATCAGCAGCCTTTATAAACAGCACACCTGATGTAACATCCTTCAGTTTGTCTGGGACTGATGCGACTCCTCCACGAACATGACTGAGGTAATGTGATTTTACTACTGTTTAATTGTTAGTTTTGATTATTTTAAATGTATTAATATTAATTATTGTCTTCATCAGCATCTCTGAGCCAATTTACCATGCAGTATGTTCAGTAGGTATGTATAGGATGGTAAACAATATAAGGATCATTTATTTTTTCATTGTCTAAGAAATTACGAAATGAATCCATGACGTTTTAAAAAGTTAATTTGCAGGCATGTGTTTATTTCGAAAGTAGATGAACAAAATTCTCAATTTGAGCATTTCCTGCTTGGGTAGTTGACGTTGCTCTGCCCCAAACCATAGATGCAGGCGTGTTGCCAGCCTCAGTTTCCTCCAGGTTTGGGTTACAGGAACTTGAACCAACAATTACGTTGCTCTAATACTATTGCAGTATCAATGAAGTCGGTTAGACACTCAGTATGAAAGGCACAGGCGAGGTGGCAAAATCAAATTCATGGCTGAATGTTAAACATCTTAATAAAGCTATGAAGTTAAGAAAAAGTTAATTGATTGTTCTGACTGTCCTGCACCTTCTTGTGTGTTAGACAGCTGTGTTCTGGAGAAAAGTATGTTACTACTTTGAATCAGGCAATTCATAAAACTGGATAGCTGAGCATGCACTAGAGCAGGTTTCAGAAGAGTCCAGAAGCCTAGCAAGCAGCAGTTCCTCATTTCCTCTATAGTACAGAAGTGTGACTCAGCAAAGTTATCTGGTTAAATCAGGCTCGAAGTTGTGTTACTTAATTTTCTTCTAGTGTCTCTGTAATAAAAGACTACAAAACAGTTTACACTGTTACACACTGTGCATCTGTGGTCTGGTAATATATACATTTAAATACACATATAAGTAAACAATAAAAAGAGAAATAACTGCGTTGATTACACAGGGTGAGAGCTTTTGCTCATGTTAAGAAAACATTTTTAACTTACAGTTAAAAGTTTGAGTACTTAGACCACTAAAATCGCAGTCAGCACGGTACAGTACATACACTATGCAATAAAGTTTGATTATGTAGATCTATACATTTTATAGCATTAAAACAAATGTTCAGCTGCACTTATGTATTTATAAGGTATTTTATCAACTTTTATGCGCTCAGACCTCACAGCTCTGTGTAGCCTCACAATTATTGCCAGTGACTACACTGATTTCATTTCAGTTTGATGTGGGTTAAAGTAGAAGTTTGTTCTGCAGTGATTTTGTGACAACACTCTTCACTCTCTTACAGCATCCATCCCAGGCAGGATGAGTACGAAGAAAAATACTCGGTGAGTTTCATCTCTGTCTATTTGTACTTTAATGTGCTAAGTGATGACCGGAAGAGGCAGACCAGCTGTTCTTCTTCTTTTATTTTGAGGGCAACTGAGGGAGGTGGTATTTTGACCTGAGTTGTGCACTGAAGCAATATTTGACTTACTGGCACTGATTTCTTAATAAACTTATGAAACTTACAAAAAATAAAATCAACTGTGAATTCTATTCTGGGTATTAATATTTGGCATTCTAAAGCGCTATACATCATATTTTACAGAATATTATTGTTGAGTCTATGCCACATTAACCTGTGAACCTAGAGACGCTCTCTGTAAAAGCTGTTGAATCATAGAATTAACAAGCAGAAACTTGCTATTCACCATATCATCATCAAATCATCGGAATTTACATTGAAGTTGGCTTTGTGAGAGACATACATGTTGGCAGTGACATGCATCAGTATTGATTGTCAAGCATGTCTTGTGAATACAACAAATCAACAACAGTATGATACAAACTTCTTATTTACTTGACAGGTTCATTTTACAAATTTGGTTTGATTAATGGACGTTAAAGACACCTATTGCATAATATGCAAATGCATGCTTAATGAGTGTTACGGCCCTAAAGTAAACAAAAAAAGACTCGAACACAAGGGGGCCAGTAACATATGAAGGACGCGACTCAGCACAGTCAATTAGAAATGATTTATTCATTCAACTCAAAACAAACGGCTGTAGCCGAACACAACGAGTCCTGAGAAGGAAAATAACCAAACAAAGGCAAAAGGGCAGTAGTTCCTGGCCAAACTGAACAAAAGGAGGGTAGAGAACCCAGACCAGCCTGCCACGACCGTCGCATCTGGGGGCTCCTCCCGACTAAAGCTGCCTAACCGAAAACAACTAACCTATTGAGAGAAAACAAAAGAGTACAAAAAACAGGACTACCAGGAACTCAAACCCTGAGTTAAAACAACAAAGCCCTGGCGCTCTAACAGGCCAGAGAAATAAAACCAAACTCAACTCAGGAACAAAGGTAACACTGCAAAAGACTGCGCGGCCAGCGCTTCCTCCCTCCTCCGGCACCACACCTGCAATGAGAGAGAGAGAGACGCCCCGCTGCCGCCTCCCTTTAACCCGCTCAGGTGATTGCCAGCACCTGAGCTCAGGCAGAGCAGGGCGGAGACAGACAGACAGACACACACACACACACACACACACACACACACACACACACACACACACACACACACACACACACACACACACACACACACAGGGTGCTGCTACTTGGCCACACGTAACAATGAGTAAGAGTGAATTTAGATCATTAATAAAGCTAATAAGACAGTTAAGAGACATATTTATACTATTCATGTAAGTGGGCACAAGTGCTTAGAGATATTTAGAAGTTTATCTTTATAATAATTTGCATGACTGATTACAAACAAAAACAATACATAATAATTTCATAACCACTTGAAGCCCTACACTCCCTGTACAGAATGTTTTTCTCAGTCTTGGTGGACCGATCTGTGTAAATTCTATTCATTCATTCATTCATTCATTTAAAGGTGCAATATGTAAGAATTAGCCACCTCTCAAATTCATCCTCAAAACAAGTAAGGGGCAGCATATCACCAGTTAGTTAGTTAGATCAATTAGCCATGCAGCTAGTGGTCCGAACTAAGAGCTCAGAGTGGTATTGTGAAAGAAAAGGGGCGAGCTAGCTGGTTAGCTGCTAAATTCAGTGGATATCTGCAACACAACACATAGACGTCTTTAATATGTTCACTTTTGTTAATTTGTTTATTATGTTTCTTATGTTTTAAACTAAAATTCTTAAATATTGCACCTTTAACTATTTAACTATGTAACTATTTGTAACTCGTTATCACCTGACACTGTAAGAGTCAAAATTTATATTCAAGAAAGTCAGCTTTTATAGGTGTAATATTCCTTGTGTATAAGAGAGCAAAGTCACATACAATATACTTGTGAACATTATAGCTCTGATAGCTCTGAGTCATTTTTATGGGCCAACAAGGAAACAACAGGTATCATCTACTTTCAAGTAAAGCACTTAAACTTTATGTCTGAATATATAAGTGAAATACATGAGCCTGACTCTAATCCCTGCTCTTCCCCCTTTAATTGCTTCTTGATGAGTCACCTTGTGTTGATTTTGAATTTTAAACCTTGTTTTCTTTTTCAGAACGTCTTTTGGGGCAACAGCACCGCCCTTCATTGACTACCTGAAAGATATTCTACGTCGATATCCAGATGGTGGACAAATTTTGAAGGTTAGGCAACATAATTAATAATTCCTGTGGGGGTGGACTAAGGGTATGCTGGAGCTTTAACTATAACTTTGAAGGTTGGCACAGTGATTGAAGTGCAGTATGGAAATCCTTGAAATTTAGCTTTGATCTACTACGCTCTGTTAATGGTTGTCGTTTTTGTTTGTCAACAGGAGCTGATTCAAAATGCAGATGACGCTCAAGCCACAGAAGTGGTTTTCATCCATGATGAGAGAAGCTACGGGACTGAGAGCCTGTGGACTGATGAACTGGGAGAATACCAAGGTATGTGGGATATTCAGAGATTATCATTGTTCTGTGGTTTTTCATGTAATTTTCAACAAAAATAGATTCTTAAAATGGGTAGTAAGAGCAAATGTGATGTAGCCCGATAACACAAGGTACTTTTTATTATGCTAGCGTGTCTTTTTGCTTTCTTCACTTGCATTTCTTTCATTTTTTCTTTTTTTCTTTTTTTCTTTTTTGGAAAAGCACCCAGAGTTTGTTATTCGGCTGCCCTTCTTTTAAAAGTTTGTTTTTTCTGCTTGTTTTCTTGTTAGTTTCCTGTCAAAGGCCAGGGTGTTTGACCAGAGAGAACATGTGTGGAAAGTTTTTGTCGAAGTTTCGGCATGACAGTAGATCACAAAAATGTTTATCTTGGTTCTCATGATCAGTTGATAAGGTGGCAGTCTGACAGGCTAATCATTTATCCTTAGGAATTTCCAAACAGCCCACATTCTTATTTTCCTTATCTAACAGAAAAATACAATCATACACCTGAATCAAATTTCTGTCTTTCACTGGACCTAAAATGAACTTTATTACCTTTGTAAAACACACTTTATTGGAAGATGATGGAAACAATAAAACTCAATAAAACCGTTCTGATTAGTGTGTCCCAACAATCACCAACTTCGGTCGGAATAAACCCTTAATTCACAGAGATACAGCATATGTGAGAATACTGGGTGGAGCAGAGATATAGAGCCGCTGTTTGCTGACAGACACCATGGAGCTCTGGGGGAGAGAGGCAGGGCCGAATTGGAGGAGAGCTCAAAAGTTTATTTTTGAAACTTTTTTTGAAGCAAAAATGGAGGGTGGATTTTTGGCTTTACATACCGTTTGTCCACACTCCCTCTCTCTGCCATTGCTGGCCTGTCTGGTACTGTGGTAACTTGCTGAAAGAGTCCGTCACTGAGAAGCGGCTCTCACTCAATCTTCAAAAGCAGACCATTGAACTAGCAAAATGAAAATGATGTAAATTGCCCAAAGAAATCTCCTAAAAATGCAAACAGGAGATGGACCCGATGACGGCTATATTCTTCCAATTGCCCAACACTAGTCTGGAGGATATACTTCACTGATTCTTTGGCACTCTTTTTTTTGTTTTGTTTTTTTGTTTATGCAAAGGTCCCGCTCTCTACGCCTACAACAATGCAGCATTCACTGATGACGACTGGGAGGGAATTCAGAGTGCAGGGAGGAGTGTCAAGCGTGATGACCCAAACAAAGTCGGGAGGTTTGGAATTGGCTTCAACTCTGTTTACCACATAACAGGTGAAACTATGTACATTTACCACACATGCATCTAACAGTCTCAGTTTAAGTAGCCTGTAGTAAATCTGTGTAGTAAATTAATGGGACAATATCTGTTTCACTTTATTCACAGATGTGCCATGCATATTCAGTTCAGGGTCCCTTGGTCTCATGGACCCCCAAGAAAAAATATTTGGAAAAAGAGAGGGAGGCTTTCGATGGTTTTTGGATGATCCAGAACACCAAGACGCTCTGATGACGATGCATGATCAGTTCCAACCCTTTCGAGATATATTTTCACTTGTGAGCAGACAAGAATGGTCAAAAGTCATCAAAGAGGATCAGCAGTTTGATGGGACAATTTTCAGATTCCCCTTGCGCAACAAGGCATCAGATATTTCAAACAATCTCTACGACTCTAACAGGGTGGTTGATCTTTTTGAAAGCTTCATTGCTGATGCAGACTTGAGCCTCCTGTTCCTGAAACATGTGACTTCTGTGTCCTTGATACATGTCAGCCTACATGGCACTGTTAACACCAGACTCGAAGTGAAATCCTCAGTCCAAACAGATGTCGTGTTGGAGTCAGAAGATGAGTCAGTCGTTGAGGGTTCAACAAGGTTCAAATCGATAACCCTCACCTCAGAAGACCACAAAGAAACAAAGTGGCTTGTGACAACGTGCACCATGAAAGAAGGCAAGGTAGAAAAACTTGATTCACTCGCGGAAAATTTGAAGTTTTTCCCTCAAGTTGACTTGGCATTCCCTTGTGGTGAGAAGAGAGACTGTCAGGAAAGTAGACTGAGCTGCTTTCTCCCCCTCCCAAACAATGAATCCAACAAGACAGGACTCCCAGTTTATGTCAACGCATGCTTTGGCCTCACAGACAACAGAAGACACATCAAGTGGCAAGAGGAAGACCAGAAACATGATGAACATGCTGTCTGGAACGAATTGCTGATGAAGGAGGTGCTCCCACAGGCATACCTCAAGATCATTCAAGATGCCATCAAACTTGCCCAAGAATCTATTCTGCCTGCCCCGTCTGTGTACGATCTGTGGCCAGATATCAGCCAGATAAAACACAAAGACAAATGGTATGCGGTTGCTCTGGATGTTCTCCGACACTTATTCAGACAGAATGTGGCTGTCCTTTCTCTTGCCAAGGAAGAAAGAACGTTTGTCACTCCGTCAGAAGCTGTGTTCCCCTGTAATGGTCCAACAAGCCCAGATACATTGGCCGCCATCAAAAGGACTTTGGTTTCCTGTGGAGAAAACCTTGTCACTTTACCAGGCAGTGTTGCAAGAGCTATACATGAGGCCTATCCACACCTCAACGCCCTAAAACATGTGACTCCAGCTTTTGTAAGAGACATTCTCCGCAGGATTGGCACACACATCATCCCCAAAGACGACAAGCTCTGTCTTTTGGAGTACATTTTGAGTGATGGAAAATACAGAGATCTCGAGGGTCTTCAGCTTCTTCCACTAAACGATGGCTCTTTCAGATCTTTCACAGACAGAGACGAGGACACTGCACTAATCGACAGCCATGAATTTCCAAGGTAGGGTTTTCATTTTTGGCCTTATTCTCCAGAAAAAAAAATAAAGGTGTACGTGCTATTGTAAATAAATGGTATCTGGTTTGTTCGCCATGACCATTTTGGGCTTACAGTATATCTATTGTTTAAAGGAATAGTTCAAATCAAATCAAATCAAATCAACTTTTCATACATTTCAGTAGCACAAAGTGCCTCACAGAGGTTAAAAACAAAACAAAACAAAACAAAACACCATGAAAACCCCAAACCTCCCACCCCCACAAACATACACACATACACATTTACATACACACTCACGCACATACATAGATATACGGACAGACATACACACTAGAGCATGACACGGGAGTGGATTTTCACTCCCGTCCCATCCCACTCCCAGAGAAAAAATCCCATCCCATCCCAATCCCGGGCCGGAGTAAAAAAAAAAATCCCATCCCGTCCCACTCCTGTAGAATGACTCCCGCTCCCATCCCGCTCCCACTCAAAATTACTCCCACTCCCATCCCACTCCGTTTTTTAGTGGCCGGCCCGGCCGGAAGTCAAAGCACTGTTGGATGTGTAGTTCTAACGCAAGATGACTACAAAAATGGACGTGTCTGTCCTTTTGGTTGTTTAACACTGCTGAAAATCATCATCTATTAATGGCGTTCCCGCTCCTGCCCGCTCCCGTTGATTTTTATTCCCATCCCGTCCCAATCACGGGATTAATAAAACTTTGACTCCCATCCCGCGGGAATCCCACGGGAATCACGTGACCCGTGGGAATTCCCGAAAAATGTCATGCTCTAATACACACCCACACACACAAACATACGCACACCCACACACATACACTAGCTGTTGCTAAGGAGACATGGCTGGGCACCGAAATCAGAGGTGAGGAAGAAGCTACCTTTGGGGGCCGCGCACACCGAGAGAAATCATGGTCCATGACTGCCAGGGCGCCACCACAAGGACCCCCCCAGCCCAGGCAGACAGGAGGCTCCACACCAAGGTGTAGAGTATGTATAAAATAGACCATAAATAACGACTAAAACATTGAAATAAAACATTGAAATAAAACAATAAAATAATAAAACAGGATAAACTTAACTAAAAATTCATATAAAATAGAATAATAATAAAAAAATTAAAAAATTAAAAAAATAATAATAAAAAATATAAGAACTTAGAAAGAGTTAAATGAGTTTAGTTAAAAGCCTGATTAAAAAGATTGGTCTTGAGCCTCTTTTTAAAAACATCAACATTCTCTGCGGCCCTAAGGTTCTCTGGGAGGCTGTTCCACAATCGGGGGCCATAATAACTGAATGCCGCCTCCCCATGTGTTCTAGTTCTAACTTGTGGTATCGTTAAAAGGCCAGCACCAGAGGACCTCAGGGTCTGTGAGGGTTGATAGGGTAAAAGTAATGCAGATAGATAAGAAGGCCCAAGACCGTTAAGACACTTAAAAACTAGTAAAAGAACCTTAAAATCAACCCTGAAGCGCACGGGGAGCCAATGCAGCGATTTTAAAACAGGTGTAGAATGAAATTCAGTCATTATCGACTTTCCCTCATGCTGATGGTAAGTCCGGTGTAGTATCTTATTCCTCAAAGTGCAGCCCGCGGGGGTACCCTCGGGCAACGATAATCCATATAACGAGCTTTAATGGCGTCCGAGACTGACGTACTAAATGACGTTGTTTCGAGTAAACTCTGGATGTCTCCACTTCAGGACACTTGGATTGCAGAGGCCGAGCAGTATGGAGGAATATTACAAAGTTTTTGTGTAGTTTTATGGACCTTTTCGTAAAGCTCGTTATATGGATGTTTACTGCCGGAGGGAACCCCCGCGGGTCTCCAGCTGCACTTTGAGGAATAAGAAACTACACCGGACTTCTCATCAGCATGAGGGTGAGTCGATAATGACTAAAATTTTGTTTTAGAGTGAACTATTCCTTTAATACTTTGTAGTACACAAGCCAAATATTTATTATTATTATTATTATTTATTATATTTTTTTTTACTGATTTTACCATCAGTATTCCTACTGTATAGTCACTACCGATTATTGAGCAAAATGTGGACCAAACAATGTGGTGGATGCTGAAGTTTCTAGCCAGCTGTAGGCTGTAAACAACTACTTTAACTTGCCCTCTAAATAATCTACAATCCCTGTGCAAGAAGCCCTTGAGTTGAGGAGGATATTTTGTATTGATGTTTATGTTGTAGCTGCAGTTACTAACGTGTATTATGTAGCTTATGACGTAAATTGTTAATATTGTTCAATTGTTCAATATCCCAACATTAACCTGAACTAATGTATTTTTTTTGCCACTTGGGGGCAGTGAAACAGGCTCCAAACACAATATCAACATCGTGTCACGCATTGACACATAGATGATGCATATCGACTTCCTACCACTGTACAAAAATAAAGCCAGAATCTCCCGGATATTAACTTTGCCATATTATTCTAGTGCTGTCATTTGGAGCCATTTGGAGTCTGAACAGTAGTGATGGGGTCAACTTTCAATAATGATATTTCAGTCCAATCTTATAGCATTGAATAACTTATTAAAACAAAACTTACTTTAGTTTGGCCCATTTCCAATCTGCTTATATGGAGAGAGGCACCATGTGGCGACAAAGACGTTTTGGTTTGGCGTACATCTTTATAGATGCAAAAGGTGTCACCTCATAAAGCTGTTGTGGTAAACATGTTAGGAAGTTGCCTGTTTGCACAACAGACACAGAGCACCATAAGCATTGATTTGGAGTTGTTTCAAGCTGTCGAATTTAATACCTTACCTTACCTTTAGTTCATTTTTTGGCTCCCCTAACCCCTGACGGAAATATTTATGTCTTATTTAGCTGCTAAATGCTATACTATATTTATCAACATATCTCCAGGAATGTTGTACTTTGAATTAAGTCTTTACAGACTGTATTTTTTTAAATATAATTTAAAGCAATTTCATTTTATTGAGTTAACATTTTGGTAGTTGTTGTCCAAATCGATTCTTAGGATCATTAGTACCAATCAACTCACGCTTATTTGCTTTAGTACATTATTTGACAATTGCTGTCATTTTAGCCCCGTTTGACTGGATTTAGATTTTAAAAATTAACAATTAACAAATTTATCCTTTGTGCAGAGTCTTGCTACCATGCTGCCAACACCTCTTCATTCCAGATGATCTCAGTCTAGCCTGCAGTACCCACCTGAAAGAACTGGCCAGAAAAAGTAAGTCACTTCATAGAATACAGGAATTAAAATTTGCACACTGCATATATATATATATGCTTATGTATATATTTTTCATGAATGTTTTCTAGATCTATTCAAGGTCATCAACATTGATGCAGACCAGGTGGCTGCATATGCGAGGAGGTATTTGCCACAGGACTGGAAGCAGATGGGGACAGGGCTTACTACCTGGGACTTAGGCAACAGTCAACCTCCACCTTTGGACTGGCTCCAAGAATTCTGGAAATTTCTCAATACTCACTTCGAAGAGTTAAGTAAATTTACTGGAATGCCATTAATACCAGTCAGTCCCCTGTCTGGCAGTCAGCCTGTATCACTAGCAAGACTACAGCAGAACACAACTCTCATTTTTCAGAAAAGCAAACAGATTGACTTGCCAGAACAAATAGCTCAGTTGGTGAACAAAGTAGGTGGCACAGTGCTGAGAGACAACGAGTGGCTCAAGCATGAAGACTTAGACTCTTATGTGCTTTCCCCATGTCCAAGCAGTGTCATGAAAGTCTTTGTGAATTTAGATTCTCAGGATCTCATCAGAGAACTCAAGACTGCCTCTCACAGGGCAAGAGAAGAACTGAAAGATTATCTCTCTCGTCTGGATTCTCTTTCAGTCATTGAGAAAGATTTTCTCTCAAAGTTGCCTCTGTTTCAAACCATGAAAGGCTCATGTGTCGCAGCTCAATCAAAGCAGGCTGTGCTCCTGATTTCTGGTCTAACAGTACCAACAGAGTTCCCTATGCCTGATTCAGTTGTGCAGTGTGCAACTGAGGCTGATCGCAGACTGTTACAGCTGCTCAAAGTTAAAATCTTGGACACAGCTGAAGCAGCCACTCTCCTCATTGACTGTATTGAGAGGGGAGTTTGCAACAAAGAAAACACTAAGAAAATCATGTCTTGGATTTTACAGCATGGTGCTGTCCTTTTCTCTCAAAACCAGACTTTGAAATGCAAATGTAAGGACTTGAGCTTCATTGAAGTCGATGGAGAGCTGAAAAAGACCTCACATTTTTTTGATCCAACAATTCAAAGTTTCAAAGTCATTTTTGAGTCAGATTTCTTCCCTCCACCTGTATACACTGAAACATCGGAGATGCTTAAAAGTCTAACGGATCTTGGATTGCTAAATAAAGAAGTGGATGTGTCACCTGAGCACTTATTGCATGCCGCCACACTGATTGACCAACTGGATGCTGACTCTCAATCTGAGGCTCTTGAAAGGGCTCAGATGCTCTTGAAAATGTTGGATACTAATGATCTACTGTCAAAATTTTCTCATGATCAGCTTGATTGCCTGAAAATGCTAAAATGGGTCCCATGTGCTAAGTCCTTTGATGACAAAAAACACTGCAATGAAGAATCTCAGGAAAGTTGTTTCTTCTGTCCAGATGAAATAAGGCATTCTATGTATGAGGACATTGTTGGGCATGTCATGCCTCTCGTGGGAAATTTCAGTGACAAAGTTACCAGCAAACTTGGTCTCAAACGCCTACCCCCAGCTGAAAAAGTGATAGAAAATTTGTCAGTCTTGAAATCAGAAGCAGAGACCATGGCCGATCCTGAAACAAATGGCGATTTTAAGAGGAAGTTGCGTAGCATTTACGAACACATGCAGAACAACATCTCTGCATTTGCAACAGTGATGACGAAGAACACACGCTGGTTTTGGAGCCACAACCAGTTTGTATCACCACAGGATCTGGTTCTAGATTACCCCCCTAATCTTGATCTGAGTGCTTACATTGGGAAGGTGCCAGATGAATTTCTGCCGTACAAGAGGTTGCTCCAAGAGTTTGGCCTGAAAACATCACTCTCAGATGACGAAATCGTTGGCATTCTGCATTGTCTTCAGCAAACCATTGAAGAAAGGCAACAGCCATTTGCAAGTTCCTCTGAGATAAAAGCGTCAATCGAAATTCTTAACTGGCTGTGGAAAGAGAAGAAGACAGTTAAGGAAGACATCCCGGTGCCAGTCCACGTGGAGGGTGAACAATATACCCTTAAACCGCTGTCAACAGCAGTCTTCTGTGATGTAAGCAAAAATGGGCTGAATGAGCTGATGTACAGCCAAGAGGAAGTCCATGTTGTTCATGAGGAAATCCCAAAAGCAGCAGCTGAATGGTTGAACATCCGATTTCTCAGTACCTACATTCTCGATCCAGAGTTAGTGGGAATCGAACAGTGTGGTCAGTCTGAACCGATAACAACAAGGATTAAAAACATTCTTAAAGAATATGATGAAGAAAGTGACATCTTCAAAGAGCTTATACAAAATGCAGAGGATGCTGGGGCAGAAGCCTGTAAGTTCTTGGTGGATTTCAGAGTGCACAAAGATGCCGCTGAAAGTCTCATTGACCCTGACATGAACCTTTGTCAGGGACCTTGTCTTTGGGCTTTTAATAATGAGCAGTTCACAGCTGAGGATTGGGCAAATGTTGTCAGAGTTGGCGCTGCTTCGAAAGAAAACAAGGTGGAGAAAATTGGAAAGTTTGGACTTGGATTCAATACTGTGTATCATGTGACAGATGTTCCTTCTATCCTCAGTGGCAAGAGTCTTCTCATCCTTGATCCAAATGTAACTCACCTCAAGAAACACATCAAACATAAAACAAATCCTGGAATCAAGCTGAATCTCGCTGAACAGCGACTTTTCCATTGTTTTCCTGGTCAGTTTGGACCATATGAACGCATTTTTGATTGTAACTTCACCAAACAAAGTCCGCCCAAACCCTATCCAGGCACTCTCATCAAACTACCTTTCCGAACTGAAAAAGAGGCTCTCAAGTCAGAAATAAGCACAAAGGTGTATCACGAACACAATATTGTCACTTTTCAACAGCACTTTATTGAGAATTCACAAACTCACCTGCTGTTTCTGAAGAACATTGATGCATTATCCCTACAAAGTATCTCAAAGGATGCATCAACTCCGCCAAAGGAAGACGAAATAGAAACCATCTTCACAGGTTCCAAAACCACTCTGAGCACAATGAGGATTCATGATGAAACCAATGTGTCAAAGCAGCTTCAAGCTGAGACATCATTGATGAAACTTGATGGAAAATGTAAAGACGTCATTGACTGCTACACAGTAAACATTGTTCAAATAACAAATCAGCAATCTGGTGTTACTGAAGTCCAGTCCTGGCTCCTGTACAACTGCTTTGGGACACATCATTCTTTGGAAATGGCCCTTCAAGAAAATAAGAAAGCCAGTTTCTCTTTGCCCATCGGGGGGATTGCTGTACCTTTGCAGAATGATCCAAAAACTGGTAAACTGGCCTCATTACAAACTAATCTTGTTGGACAGGCATTTTCATTCCTTCCTCTTTCAATTCACACAGGTCTTCCAGTCAATGTGAATGGAACATTTGCTGTGACGAGCAACCGAAAAGGTCTTTGGGAGAGTGGAGTGAAACATGACTGGAACAAAGCCCTTCTTCAGGATCCCGTAGTGATGGCATATGTGACTGCAGTCTTGGCACTAAAGGAAATGTCTGAAAACAAGCAACTGGAATCTTACAATTATCACACCTTTTGGCCAAATAGAGAGAAAGTGAGTGAAACGTTCAAGCCTTTGGTGGATGCATTTTATTCCGTCATTGCCCAGCACTCCATTGGTCCGAAGATCTTTAGTGATGGAGAACATTGGTGCTCAATGGACAATGCCATATTTCTACATGAGAGCATTGAAGAGGATACAGATATCAGTGCACTTGCAGTGCAGGTGTGCAAGAAATTTGCAAAAGCACCCAACCATTTTGTCCCTCTTCCACTGTGGTTGAGAAATAGCTTCAAACAGGCTGGCCTAGAAAAGGTTTTGCAGAATAGAACATGGAACTGGGAGAGGTTTTTCCAAGAAGCAGTGTTTAACAACCTTGGTACCTTGGATCCTAAGAGTAGAGATACTCTTGTGCTGCATGCTATTGACCTCAACATCAAAGACATTGACAATCAACTTGTCTGCTATCCATGCATCCCAACAAAAGGCGGACAACTCCAGTACATCAAGAAACTTGTGAATCCGTCAGGGAAAGTGGCTTGTCTTTTTGAACCAGAAGAGGGGCGCTTGCTTTGTGGTACCAAAAATGACTTTTGCTCCCCAAAAAGGATTCAGCGCTTGGTGGAACTTGGAATGGCAAATGATCATCTCCCATTGGAAGACATCACAGAGAAAGCGGACACAATCGCCAAAACCTGGAGCACTGACAAAGAGAAGGCATATGTGCATCTGAAGTGCCTTCTTGAACTTATGAGGGATCACATGAATGACAAAGACTCTCTCCACTGGGAAACACTCAGGAAGACTGAATTTCTCCCAGCATTTCCCCCTGGAGACACAAAAATGGAAAGAAATGTAACACTTGGATGGCCCACTGATATTTTTAGTGACAAATACTCCCTACTCGTTAACATGACACAACCAGTGCTGGATCATATCAATCTGAAAATACACAACACTGATCCAGTCCTAAAGATTTTGGGAGTTCATGACAGTCCACAGCCTGAGGCAGTACTTCAGCAGCTGCAAGAAGCATGCAGGCAGTCTCAATCCATTGACAGATCCATGCTTCACAACATAGCATATCAATGCTACAATTTTCTGGATCAATGGCTTATTGATCCTGAAAATTCCAGTTTCATTTCACAGAGGGCAAAATCCTTCCCATTCATTCTTGTTGACGGCACATTTGTGAATGTGGACCGTGTTGCAGAAAATGACCAATTTGAAGCAAAACCTTACCTCTATGTGCTTCCACCTAACTTCACTATTTTCAAGAGGTTGTGGGAAAGTGTAGGTGTTGAAAAACATTTTTCAGTAAGTCAGTTTCAAACTGCGCTCCAGGAATTGCACTCTCAACATGACAACAAGCCCCTTCCCAAGACTGATTTATCAATTTGCCTCACAATTTTAAACACAGGGATTTATGAGGCCAAAGAGAAAACAACCAGTGACTGGCTGATACCCAATGAACATTGTGTTTTACAACCTGCAAGTAAGTTGTTCTACAATGACAGCCCATGGATGCCAGTTGCTTCAGGTATCACGTTATGCCATGAGAAGATCCCACGTGTTATGGCTTGCCATTTCGGAATCAAAACTACCAGACATCATACTCTGCAAAGCCATGTAGTTGACAACGTTTCACCATTTGCTTTTGAGTTTCAACAGCAGGAACAACTAACTGTTCGAATTAAAAACATAATTTCAGCCTATCCAGCAAAGAAGGATATCCTTAAAGAGCTTATCCAAAATGCTGATGATGCAGAGGCAACAGAAATTCATTTTGTTTGGGACAAACGACATCATGGCAAAGAAAAAACATTTGGAGAGAAATGGAACCATCTGCAGGGTCCAGCACTGTGTGTGTTCAACAACAAAGTGTTTTCTGATGCTGACCTGACAGGCATTCAACAGCTGGGAGAGGGAGGAAAGCACAACTCTCCAGGAAAAATAGGAAAATATGGAGTGGGATTCAACTCTGTTTATCATCTCACTGACTGCCCCTCAATCCTCACTGGAGATAAATTACTCTGCGTTTCTGATCCCAATGAAGAGTACATTGAAAGTTATTCAGACCAAGCACGACCTGGCATTGGCTATGAACTAGCTGACACTTTCAGGAACATGTACATGGATGTCTACAAATCCTTTCTTCCTGACAAATTTACTCTTAAAGAGGGCACCATGTTCAGATTACCACTGAGGACAGATGCCATGGCAGAGAGCTCTAAAATATCAAAGCAGGAAGTCACTGACGATGACATGAAAAGTCTCTGCTCGGCCCTTTCTGAAGATCCTGAAGGACTTATAATGTTTTTGAAAAACATCTGCAAAATAAAGGTCCATGTGATCGGTGAACATTCAGAGACACTTGAAACCATATTCGTGGTTGAAAAAAGTCTACCACAAATGAGCAGAGAAGGAAAGGAGGCTTTTGCAAACCTTCAACAAAATGCGCTGCAATCTGACAAACCAGTACCGCCAGACAAGGCCATTTATGAAATCACGATTTCAATGTCAGATAAAAGACAAAGTAATTGGATCATTGCAGAACAGTTTGGCTCATTTAAAAACAGTGATGAAAGAGAATTAACACTGTCAGACAAACTTCCTCATGCAGCAATAGCAGCACTTGTGAGCTCAAAGGGTCCACCACCATCTAGCCACACAGATTTCAGAGGAGAAGCCTTTTGTTCACTTCCTTTGCCAGGGAAAACTGGACTGCCAGTGCATGTCAATGCAAACTTTGAGGTAGATTCTGCCAGGAAAAGCCTTTGGAAAGAGGATGAGCAAAGTCAAAAATCTAACTGGAATGAAACTTTGAAACATAATGTCATTGCTCCACTGTATGCAGATCTCCTTCATTACATCAGCCTTAAAGTTGGAGATGAGAAAGTCACTTTTGCAAAGATTGAGTCACACTTAAGTAGCTCCTGCTTGTGCTTTTGGCCGACTGTGTCCAAATATGTTGGTAAGGATTGGCATGAAATGATACATGAGGTATACAGATCCATTAGCGAAAGAGGCCTCAATGTGATTCCAGTCTTGAGGAGTTCAACACGTGTCATTGCAAACCGTGAGTTTAAGGAGTACTCTTTTGACTGGTGTAACGTCAGAGACACTGAATCAACTGAGGCACCTTACCTGACACACCCAGGAAGTTACAACATTAATCCCATTTTGGAAGATCTTGGAATGACATTGGTTCCTTTCTCTATGGAGATGCAAAGAGTTTGGGAAAGTTTCAAATCTGCTGGTGTTGAAGTGAAAGATGTGACTCCTTTATCTGTGCAGACCTTCTTGAAAGAAAAGCCGCTCAATGACCCAACAAAAACAGATAAGGATTTACCCCTGGCTATAACTGCCACTCTGATCAGAGATGAAAAACGATGTTCAGAGCTCTTGAGTTTCTGCTTAGAGGAGTTGAAAGACTTGAAAGAGATCACCAAGGACAATTCCAGTTTACTCGATGGGCTTCCACTTCTTCTAACACGAGACAAGGTTTTGAGAGTGTTTAACTCCAAAACTCCCAAGCTGATATCACGATATGACAGTCTGTTCTTTGACCATGAGGAGCAATTTGCAGATTACCAGACAAACAAAGACCACATCAAAGTTCTACAAGCTTTCAATCTTGTCACAAGTTTGACAGTTCACTGTGCAGAGAAATACCTGAAACCAGCAATTCAGCATTTTCTACAGGGCTGTGAGGTTGATCCACACACTGGTCTTCATGTCCCAAATAAAACAACGTTAGAGTGGCTGAAATCTCTTTGGAAGTTCTTAGACAGTCAGATTAAGCCTGCAACATCTAGTGATGATGGAAGATGTTTGACATTGAGTGATGTGAGGCAGCTCTTCAGTGACTGCTGCTTTTTACCTGTTGTGTGTCCAAGGTTGAACAACAAGCGCTTTCTGAAAACAATGAAGGAGATGCCAAATGTGATTCACTTCTCGTCAGAAAGAGACCTATCAGGCATCCTCTTTGAACTCGGTTTCATGAAGCTTGACAGTGTATTCTTCTCTGAGATACATGTAGACCGACAGCATTTTCATTCACTTCTACACCCTGAACTTATGGATGTGAATGATAAAAGCTCTGTGTTGGACCAGGTCTACAACATTAAGCACTCAGAGTTTTCCAGGCTTTCCCCTGATGACAAGAAAGAGCTTCAGCGTTTCCTGCAGGAAGGAGTATCCAAATCCAAAGACAAACGGGAGTATCAGAAAAAGCTCAAATCCTTACCATTATTTGAAACAATACACGGTAACTGCGTGAGGATTGATGGACATGAAGAGGTATTTATCCTCAACAGCAGTGCTTCTTTGACATTTCCAGATTTGTTCACCCTGGCCGACAGCAGCAGCATTCTTCTCAAAAACAGTCTAGAGAACGTCAGACTGTCAGAAATACTGAAAATACAAATTCTAACTGATTTGGAGTTTTTCGTGAAGTTCATTCTTCCCATTGTACGCACACTCACAGAGAGCCAGCTGCTTCAATGCCTCAAGTTGTTACTGTCATTACAATACACTGTCAATTATTGTCAGTATAACGACAAAATCATCTCCTCACTAAAGACAGTCAAACTGATTCGCAGTTCTCAAGGCAGTTTGGAGACAGCGTCATACTACTTTGACGACAGTGTTGACCTGTACAAGAAAATGTTGCCCCAAGAGAGATTTGTGCCTGAGAGATTTTGGACAGAGTTGTGTGAAGAAACTCTTCCAACAACAGACAAACCAAAACAATTACTTCGAGAACTTGGAATGAAGCATGTTGTGTCAAACGAGGACATAATACATTTTGCATACCAGTTAGAATCAGAGGCTAAAGGAAACTGTCAGTATGAAGCATTGAGAGAGAAATCATCATTGATTTTCGAAACAGCTTTGGATATAGTAGACAACCACGACAACAATGAGGAAAAGTTGCTGGAGAGCATAGCTGACATCAAGTTCATTTTCCCTGTGAACATTAGAAAAGAACTGTGCAACTACCATCAACCATTTGCTGTTGAGAGAACTGCTGTTAAAATCAGAGGATCTTTGATCGAAAGCGATGCCAAGCATCAAGAACTGATCTGGACTTCAATGCCAATCATACATCTGCCAGTTTACAAGTCACAGACGCTCATGACTATGATGAAAAATGCAGGAGCTCATGAACAACCACCTTCAAACTGTGTAACCAGTAACATGAGCAACATCTGTCAGTCACCCTGTAAAACTGACCAGTTGATCAAAACCCGTGCTAATGTGTTTCGAAGTTCGTATGCCTACCTGTACGGAAACAGGTTTGGAGGCGGACCACTGGCTGATCTTCCTGTTGTGTTGGTTGAAAAAGACAAAGAACTTGTGAGGCCTGATGATGTGTGTCTGTCACTCCCCCATTATTGCGAGTTCAGGCCGTATTTGTACAGCATTTCTCCCCAGGATGTCGTGTTCAGAGACTTCTTCAAGAAAATTGGTGTAAAGGACAAACCTACTGCAGTGCAGTATTGTAATGTTCTGGCAGCAGTTTATGCTGATTCCTGTGATGAACCAGAACTAAACCCAAACCAACTGAAAACTGTAAAACATGCTGTTCAGCAGTTTTTTCAGTTAATCAGATCTCAAGGAAATCGTTCCCATGTTGAGGATGTAAAGACTTTGTATCTTCCTGCAAGAGATGGTAAATTATACCCATCATGCACACTCTACTACAATGACACAACGTTTGAAATCAAAAGGTTGGAAGACGCGCTGGAGAATAAGTTCCTGTTGCTTGAGAAACTCAGTGAATGTCATTTGGGCCCTGACATCTATGAGCATCATCGGTTGGTGAAGTTGCTGCCTCAGAAATTTCAGCTTAAGTTGTTGTCTCGAATCACTGAGGAGAAAGTAGTGGAATCACACATGCAGCTTTGTGAGCTTGAAACTTACTGTGAATTTCGTGGATGGTTTGACAAACATCTGTCCTCAGGAGCATTAAGACATGGATTGATTTGTCTTATCAGACAGCAGTCACAGGGGAAAATAAAACAAGAAGAAGCTTCTGAGATGTGCATGAAGACTTTTGGCAGTATTCAGATTGTTTGCTGCAATCGTCTGGAAACAAAGCTTTGGCTGGGAAAAGAGCCAATACACAAAACTGCCACCGAAACCGATGTTTTTGTCAACCGAGGAAAACAAGGTTGCATCTTTTATTTAAAACACAACAATGACATGGCTCCTAAAGTGTTAACTGACATCAATATGACATTGATAAAGGAGATTAATGCTCTTTTAGGTAACACATTTGAATCAATTTACCTCCTGGTGCTCGGACAACTTCTCATGTGTGATAACCTGCAAGACGTTAAGAAAACTCTGGCTAACAATGGTATCCGTGACAGTGCTGAAACTGAAGGCGTCAATCAACAACCAGCCCCTGGAACAGATATTCCAGAGGAATGCCACGATTTCTTAGACATGAACTTTCTCAACAACTTTGAAGAGGGGGAATACGTTGGCTACAGCACTAACAACAAGTACATTTATGCAGTTATTGTTGAAGAACTGACTGGGCACTCTGGACCATATTCACAGCGGTACAAAATAGATATTGGAGAAGATGAGCCAATTGAAGTCAGTTGTCTCGACCTGTATCAGATTAAACGACAAAAGAAAACAAAAGGGAGGACCTGCACATCTGCTGAAGCCTCTTGCATGGAGCTGGAGCCACTAGCAGGAGCTGGGCCACATTCTTCCCAGTCATCAACTGCAAGTTCCTCATCTACGAGTTCCTCATCTACGGGATCCTTACCAACATCTATTGAAGAAGCTAAAAGGGAAATTGACAAGTGTTTGGCAGAGATCTGGACTCTACCTCAAGAGGAGAGGGAGAAAGCCATCCGAAGACTGTACCTGAGATGGCATCCTGACAAAAACCTTGACTGCCAATCACTTGCCACTGAGGCATGCCAATACTTGCAGAATCAAATTAATGAGCTCAACAAAGGCAATGGCAGGACTGCAGGTTCGTCCTCTTCAAGGGAAAACTCAAATTTCAGAGACTTCTATGATCAGTGGAATCAGGAGGCCAGGCGACACAGAAACGGTCGAGAGAGATTCTCTAGAGCCCACCAGTCCTACAACTTTTGGGACCATAATGAAAATGTCCCGAAGCCGAACAGAGAAGAGGCCCAGCGCTGGTGTAGACAGGCTCGTTGTGATCTCAATGCAGCTTACAAAGACACAGGTGGGGGCAGCACAGAGTGGTGTCTGTTCAAAGTTCATCAAGTAGTGGAAAAGGCTCTCATAGCTGCTGAGTATAAAAGACATGGTCAACATCCCAACAGCAGCTCCATTTCAGCCCTAGCTGTACGAGTTTCCCTTTATAACGTCCAACTGAGAGTTCTACCTCAAATTGTGGAAAATCTGAAGACGCTGGGAGTAGACGGCAAAAAGACTCAGTATCCCAACTGCCATCCATTTCCCCATATTCCAAACGGACAGTTCAAATCAGAGAATGAAATGTTGGCACTGAGCAAGGCATCTGAGCTTCTCGATAAAGTAGAGGCGTATGTGAACTAGGAATTCAAAACAGATACGTCATTTTTGACATGTTAAAAAAGCTGTTACCATATTGTGATCTTGAACAATACTGATAACAAAACAACAGCAGACTTTGTTATGAAAATGGATTTTTTTTTCGTATTGTGGTAAACATTTATAAGTACTCACTGATGGCAAATATAATCACTATACAGTTTTGTTAGGAAATTATTTTTATTTTTTATTTTCTTTGTAATGTTGTAAACATTTATGAATACTCACTGAGGACCGGTATAATCAGTGTACAGCTTTGTTATGAAATTAAATATCTTTTTTTTTTAATTTGCAGTCTTGTAAACATGTATAGCTACTCACTGCAAATAGAATCACTGCATTAAATACTTTACTAGCCAAATGCAAATGTATTTTTTTTTTTTTTGCCATATTGTAAACATTTATGACTACTCACTGAGGACAGATAGGGTATATTCACCATATGATGTATGAAATGAAATATCTTGTTTTTTTGGTTTTTGTTTTAGCAACATTGTGAAAATGTTTACTACTCACTGAGGACCAGTATAATCACTGTATGACTTTGTTATGAAAATATATATTTTTTTCGCATTGTGGTAAACATTTATAAGTATTCACTGATGGCAAATATAATCACTCTATGAAAATGCTCTTCATGAAATTTTTTTGTTGTTGCAACTTTATACAGATAGGGTATATTCACCATATGATGTATGAAATTAAATATTTAGTTTTTTGGTTTTAGCAATGTTGTAAAATGTTTACTACTCAATGAGGATCAATATAATCATGGTATGACTTTGTTATGGAAATGCAAATGTAAAAAATCTAGAAGATTTTTTTCTTTTTTGTTGCTGTTGTATTAACCCTTACCTTCTGAAAAAAAATAATAAAACAATAAAATTTAATCAAGGATGAAACTGCAGTTCCTGTTTCATATTTTTAAATGTCATGGTAAAATGTTGCCAGGGGCAGCTACAACTAGTGAATTTAAAAATTTCCTCTCTCATTTTCCAGATGATACAACCATGATTCCCAAAATGTTGGGACATTGTTTAAATCAATAAAGACAGAGTGCAATCTAATGTATATTAGATTATTTCTCAAAATCAATTAAGTTGAGGTAAAACATTAAATATATTGTCTTTGTACTTTTAAAAATTTGATTTATGCCAAAAAGGATTAGCAAATTATTAGATTCTGTTTAATTATGTTTTACACAGCTTTCTAACTTGTTTTTGGACTATTCTGGACTTAGAATAAAATGGTATTTCTATAGTTTTCAACTAGCAATAGTTTTCTTCCTCAACGTATCATTATGAAGTGAATGAAACCATCAGCATTTACATGGGTTCCCTATAAAATTCACTACCACAATACAGTTTTGTCTGCCACCCAGCACAGGGTAACACATGAAAAGGAAGGTTAACTGGTGATCCTTGTGGACAAAAGCCATATGAGCACCGCCGTTTCCTGTCAAAGATCTCAAATCTGTAGCCCAGTGAGTTGAATGGCATCTGTTAAAAGTTTCTCACCCTTGAACCATAAATCCCCAAAACTCAGTATGAGGTAGTGGAAACTTACTTACAAATGCCAATAGGATTTTGAATGAATTTTTCACTTTGTGTGTGAGATATAATTCCAGTTTAATACCTTCAACCTGAGCAGCAGTATTATCAGCCAGAATAATGAACACAGCTGTGTGGGCGTCCATGGTTTTTACAATTAAAGAATTAAAGAGAAAGACGTTAACGTTAAGAGAAAGGTCACCTGGATGTTCAGTTTCCAGTGAGGACAACCATTTCAAGTTAAAAGCACTTTTTTATTCATTAAGAAATCATGTTATGAAAATAATGACAACTAACCATATATCAGACAAATGTATCTTTCCATATGTTAACAACAAAAGTTTGCTCGGGAGGATCTGAGCAGTCACCAGAGCAGAACTGTCTTCTCCTTGTGCTCGGAGTGTGCTTCATCTCACCCTGGAAGTGGCCAGTTCCCACCGTCCTTTCATACTATAAAAATGTTTACAAGGCTTTTCACGTCTCTTCCCAATGTCCACACGTGAGAATACATTTCAAACTATTTTTGTTTGTGAGGGAGAAGTTCGCATATATACCAGATTCAGTCTTTGTGTTACGCTTCCTGTCTCCTCCGTCTATTAATAATTTACACAAAACCTGTACATACTTACAGCAGGCTGGAGCCTGTTTCTGAAGGGATGTGCACATAGAAAAAAGAAGCAACATACAGTGAAGTGATTCTTTAAAAGGTGGGAGGTTATGGTGTTACAAGCATATTAGACACTTGCTTCATACGTTACATGCAACTAACGTTTTTCAACTCTCATTCAACCTTTTGGCACTCGAGATGAGGCTTTGACATTCTGCATCGAACCCATATTGACTACTTCTTCCAGTCTTTTGCTAAAACACACATTCAACACAAGTGACACTAGAGACAGACATTATTAAAAATATTTATGGAGTAAGTGTGAGTTTGTAATGGCTGATGTTAGGATCAAGTATATTCATCTTAGATCAAGACTTTGGGTGCAACAAGAGCAGGATTTACCAAACCTAACCTCCCTCTGCATATTCCCTCCCCATCCAACAGCTGAGAAACTTCACAAAATTAAGTCACACAGGAGCTGGGACAGGAAGAGGCGTCTGAAAAAACACTTAAGGCTTAATTCATAACATTTGGCACGTTGCTGACAGGAAGCAACGGTAATATTCCTCGCCACCTCACGACCTCAAATGATCGGCACTTACTGTCTGCTCTCATTCAAGTCTTTCGCTTCACTCATATTGCATTTCAGGTAAAACGATAACTATATTACACATTTCAGATTTAGAAAAGAACGAGATTGAGTCAAACCACAACGTTATTTCTAAGGTTTCTTGTTACTGACACTACAAACTAAAGCACTACTGCTGGAATGAACAACAAATAACCCTAACAGGCCCTCCTTAAACACTGCTGTGTGCTTCTTTGAACATGATCTGAAACATAAAAACCAGGATTGACGGACGACATCTGGAGAAGATCATACGACCTGCGACGGCACAGGAAGCTCCACGAACGTGGAACTAGAGTTGGGGTACTGGCGTCTGTCCTGTTCTATGGCACACATGTACGGAAACTAACATTCACAATTTTGAAGACCGACAAAGTAAATTATGTAAATGGCACAGTGTAGGATTATACCTTAACCACCTGCTGGACTGCTATCGGGTGTCCTGGGTTATCATACATACAAAACTCTCCAACAAAACCAGAATGCCCTTTAAAACATCATTTGTTGAGGTGAGAAATCACAGGGAGAAACAGATATGAGGTTTGTGTTCATCTTATTTCTCTTGGAATTTCTCTCCATTTTGCGGTGAAGTTTTGCATCCACGTTTCTTTCGTATTTCCACTCCGTAAGCAGAAAGAAGAGCTCGCTTTCAGGCCTGCGTCAAATACGAGCCCCAAATTTACTGTCCCACTGTCTCCTGTTGTGTGATGAGCCACATGGAGGGGTAACCCTCCCGCAGCGGGGCCCTCACATGTTGTAAGCCACATATATGGGGTCCAGCTGGTCGGCCAGGAATCCGTCTCTGAGGTGCATGCGTTGCTTCTCCCCTCGGGAGTTGATGGGGATGACGCCGGGGTCGACCACCACCACCACCCCTACGATGAGGTAGTGCTCCTCCAGGACAACGTTGGTGACCAGGGCCACCAGGTCCAGGGCCTCCTGCTCTGATCCCTCCAGCTCCACAACCACCACCAGGAGGTTTGTCCATGTGAAAACGGCACTGGAGGGAGGAGGATGAACAGGGGGAAGGAAAAAAGAGAAGGGGCGATGAATAAAAAGTTAGGAGTCCGATTTCATGTAGCTCAACTGTATTTCAAAATTACAATGGATGAACATCTGGCAACATAGTGAATAATTCAAACAGAACAGTGTTAAAGGTAATGATCTTTAATTAATGTTGATCTCTCACCATTCAGCTATGCTCTTGTGAGAACGGATAACAGAGGTCTCGATGTCGATCGGGTGATACCTCATTCCCCTCAGCTCCAGAGTCTCGTCAAGAGAGCCAACCACATAGAGGGCGTCATGGCGCTCTGACACAGGCATACACACACAGAGTTACAGTTTATATCTGATAAGATAAAGAAATAAAGTCTTGAGGTGATGAGGTAAAAATATCTTTAGTCCATTCTCACCTCCACTGGCGTCAGTCAGCTCCGTGCGCCGCAGGAAGCCCAGGTAGCCCGTCCTCGCCCACACAGTCTGGGTGTCGCCGAAGCTGAGCTTGGTGTTGAAGTGGTCGGCATGCAGCGCCTCCTCACCGTACACTGTGTAGTAGCCTGTGGCATTGTGAGGACTGCTCACCCAGACCTATCACACACAGTCGTGACAGGTGGTAACTGTTACACAGGTGATCAAACACATCTGTCGCTCTTTCTTTTTTTAAATTAATAAGCATTAGTTGTTTTTTTCACTGTAGTAGTGATACAATATGCCGTGTTATTTGTTTGTTTGCGTGTTGGAGGTTCGGCAGCACAGTGCAAAGACGGCTCTGTAGTGAGAGCACAACCTTCCTTACAATGCATAAGTGTCTGAATTTAAGAAAAATAAAAGCTCTGTGGTGGAAGCTGACTTATTTAGACCTCTAAAAAGTAACTGAGTGAATTTCAGTTTTTGATTAAACCATTTCAAATGAAACAAGTCTGCTCTGAAGAACTCAGATAACGTTACCTCTCCTAGATGGGAGTCTCCCAGGGGTCCTTTAGTCTCTGTGTTGGCAATGATCACCTTCACACCTGGGAGGATCTGCAACAGCAGACAGCCATTTGTCAAAAAAACATGATAGATTTAGAAAAGAGCCCTTCTGCAGCCTGACATCACAGTTGTTTGTAGTGTTTTAGTGGATGTTTACATGATGCCGTACCTTCCCAGACTCCATCAGTGGCAAGCTGTGTGGCGACCCTCTCTCCACCAGGCGGACCCTGAAGAAAATACAAATAAAAGAGACAAAATGACAAATTAATGTCTCCTTTTTTAGTTCAAGTTTTCAACATGTATATATAAAAAAAAAAAAACAACTGAAGTAATCAAAGTAATATAAATTGATTACTTAATATACCTGTCATGTCGTAGAGCTCTCATGTCCACATAAACAGTGGTGGGGTCGGGTCCAGCTGTGCCCTGGAGAAACGCCAGCAGAGACATGAGTGAATAATGTTAACTCTTATAGTACCGACATTAATGCAGCCTGAGTGGAGGGGAGGTGGAAGCTGCTTATGAAACAACTGTTGACAAAGCAGGGGAGGGCAGGGGGCAGCCAGAAGCCAACCAGCCAGGCTACGATAGTTAGGACTTTGGCCAAACTCAACCATGTTGTCACAGACACTGTTAAAATCCTGCAGAGTTAAGTTCACCTGCTCTGATGCTGAAGTGTAAGAAGGCTGGGAAAAGCTACAGTACCAGTTGTGAGAAGAAATTATAAATGAGCTGTGGTTTCTTTCCTTCATATATTTATCTTCTGCAAAAAAAAGGTGTCATAAAAATTATAGTGGAGCATCATTTGTTTGTATTAGACGTCTATAGCTCTACCATTTTAATTGAACCATTTCTCATGTCCTGATTCTGGCTGTCAGATATCGATTCCCTCTGCTTTGGGATTTGTTATCGTTACTGCTGTAAGACAAGTCACGACAGATTATGTTTTCCATCACTCATTTGCCAGTTTACAGCCAGAGCACAAGCTAGCAAGGAGTTTCTGTATGGCCATCTGTGAGGTCAAAGCCAGACAGAGAGAAAGAGCTGATTGAGTTTAAAGAGTGACGCAGAGGTTTCAGGAGAAGAGTATTTTGGAGCATTTCAGACTCAATCCAGAGATTAATCTTTGCCATAATTTTGTAAGCTTTTCTCAGGTTTGGTGAAAGTACTTTTAAAGTTGTAAAGCTATAGCATGACCCTAATCTAGATTGTTTTATGAGCATGGAAGCAGAATTACCTAGGGACTGTTTGACCACTAAATGCACATGTCCCGTGACTGAACACTTTTTATTAATTGATGTATTTGCTGTTTTGTGTTGTTTTTTTTTTTATGTGAAATCTTTGATGCTATTTGTTTTAAGTTATTTTTAATGGAGAGGTAGAATAATGGTTCAATAAAATTTTTTTTTTAAATTATAAAAAGGCTTTAAGAGACAGGAGCTAAAACAGAGTGTTTCAGACAGAGGGGGAACACAGTGCTACAGCACTGGACAGTTTGAGAAAACCGATGTGTTTTTGAGCATTAATGCATGTAAACCTGTCGTAGTAACCCAAAATAAAATTATCAAGATGAAAATGAACTGTTTTCCCAATACATTTCTTTAATACATTTCTAGGAAACTTCCAGCTGGTTTCTGTCCAACTTCTGCAGATCAGTAAATTAAAATAATTTGTTTCTTGTTGGAAAATAGCAGGATATTATAGTTAAATTATGTCAGTCATTTTCAAGAAATTTTGAGATGATTATTGAGATGATTTGGGGGTAATTTCAATGACATTTGTTGAATAAGTTGCTTGGTAATTACCACCTACTTACTATGAAATTTCCAGGCAAAAAACTAAGTGTGGTTAATTGTTGTAAATGAAAGTTAAAAAATTACTAAAACTGTCCTTTTACTTGTTAAAAAAAAACACAACACAGCACAAACATATGGAAATGATTCCTCTTTGTAAGTGTTTGTATCATTGGTGTTGCTTGTTTTTGTCACATTTTATGTTTTTGCTTTTTGGTCCGTTGCTTTCTGTGCTTATCTTTGTGGATTACGTGACTTTCGTATTCGCTTGTAATGTGTATTGAGGTGAGATTCCCTCTGCTGTTTTTTTTTTTTCTCTGTGTGAATAAAAACAAAAAATCGCCATGAAGCCCCCCTGAATTAACCTAATCACGGCAGAGTTCATGCTGCCAGCTCATGGTTTAATGTAGTAGCACATCACATATAACACACATGTATCATAAAGCAATAAAGAGCCGCTCGATACAGGTGAGACTCTACAGCTAAAATAAATAGCGCTAATGTAAAGCCGAAGCTCATCAGAGAAAAAGAAAACCAAGAGAAAAAACAGTGAATTAAGGTTAAGCGAGTTCAAAAATCATGCAAGATAAACAACAAACACATGAACACGCAGACACACACATATACACACACACATTTAGACCCAGCGGCAGCCCAATGAGCAAACAGCGACTCTTATCCTACAGTTACCTGCTCAGCCAGTTTCCCTAACCTGTTGGGCTGACAGGACAGGGCAGGACAGATAAATAAAGATATATACGTTTATATACGTGGACACACATGCACACACACACAAACACATTCACCAGGGATAGAATGACCAACGGCCACGAGAGGACAGAAAAATGATGAACAGTCAAACTGAGAAGCAACTGAGAGAAAGGTGTTGTTGCCGTTGTTCAAAAACCTTATATCTCTGAAATATGAAGCTGTATATGTTCCTTTAACCTCAAATTAGTTGATTAAAAACTAAAATGTTTGTTTTTATTTCCCTTTAGCTCCATTTAGTTTATCAAATAAATGTCAGATGGTTCATTTTTGCCAGCTACAGTCTTTCTGTTACAGGATGTGTACAGCAGCAGAAAACTCAGGAGCCGAAAAACAAAATGAGCTCGTAAAAGAAAACCAGAAGAGTCAAGATTATGAGTAACTACTGAATAAACAAGCTGTTCTCAGAGGAAAATAATGTCCCCAGAACAGTTTGAGGCTAGAGAGGTGGCAGGGTCCGCCACATATAAACAAAGTAAAACAGTAAGAAACTGTGTTGTGTTGAGAGTTTTAGTTTGTTTAAAAAAATCAGTCAATGAAGATCTTTCTTTTCTGATTAAAATGTCTTCCCCAGACTACATAATGCATCTTTAAAACATATGTTTGACTCATCTGATAATCTTTTACTGCATTTTGTCAGTTTCTTGACTCCATCCATCAACCAGTCTACATGATTATTTATAACATGTGGACACATCACCTCCGATGTTCCCTTCTCACTTCTTGTGCACTTTTTCTTTACAGTGAAACACTACACTCACTAGCAGCCTGAGCTGTATAAAGCAGAAAAATAAGCCACTTGTATTACATCGTTAACAACTTTAAAGGGCTGCCGGTCCTATGTTTTTCAAGGATCTGAATCGTTGCATAGATTCATATCCAGTCTTCCAGTCGCCTTGACTATTGACCACTATAGTATCCAGACCTCTCCAACCCTCCTCGTCCCCTGGTTAATTTCGTCCTTCACCAGCTGCTTACCTGCAAACAGATTGCCACATTCACCCTACAGCCGAAGGTGGTGCTGACGGCTCGAGGTGAAAGCCCCAAGTCCTTGAAGATCTTTGAGAAGGACTGAGTGAGTGCTATGCGGGGCCTCTCCTCTGCCACCACCATGCATGTTCGCACGCAAGACAGGTTCACGTTTCGCAGCTGGAGGTGGAAGAAAGAAGTGTTGGATCAGAAAGGGCAAATTGTGTGAAAACACAAACACAGCTTCATGTAAGAGGAATTTAGTGGTTACATTTTCATACTTTTTCATTAGATATTCCACTTACTAAACCACAGACGTGATTTGTACGAGATCCCAATCTCAAGTGCTGCAGACTAATCAGCACACAGACACAGAGAACTGAAGTGTTTCACCCCTGAGTACCCTGACTCTGTCTCGATAATCACTTCTCTGTGGCAACGGCACCGTTGGGAAAAGGAGTAATTGAAGAAAACTTAAATTGTGTGGAGGAAAATGCTGCAGCTGAAGAGACAAACTGACCCGCAGTGCTTCTGTCTGTGACCCCAGGCCCTTGGTGCACATCTCCATGACTGAATACGAGCAGAAGGTGACGCGCACTTTGTACTGGCTGACTGCTGCGAGCCACAGGGACGCGTTGCTCTCCAGCTCCAGAGGAGGAACCAGGATCGACTGGTGACCTGAGTACACACTGAAACCAGAAACATGCAAACAAAGAGGCTGAGTGGGAAGACATGAAGGAAAAAAAGACTCCAGAAAATAGTGCAAAGTTTGTTCCCTGATTTTCCTGCTTGTCATTTTGTTCAGGTTTACCTGCACAGGCACCAGAGAGCGAAGCCGAGGCCGCAGTAGGGATCCAGACAGATGGCGATCTGCCGGGAGGGGTAGAGCTCACACTGCAGTTTGATGGAGCGACACAAGGCACTGGTGGCAGCGTGAGACATCTGAAGTAGGGGAGAGGACACACGGAGACATGGATGATGCATCAAAACTGAATCCTGGACTCAAATTCAACTCAAGAACAACCACTTCAATATTTCACATTAGCAGTGCTAAAGGCAAAAAGGTATGATTACCACTTTAAAATCCTTAAAACATCTCCTACAAGTTTAACTTCTGGATACAAGATGTCTCCTCCCTTACTGTTAAGTATTCTACGTGTATGCTTACTGGAGGATTGGCTCCAAACTGTTTGAGTCACAAATCGTGCCTTGAAGGCTGCCTCTTAAAATGAGATTTTCAATGAGCTCAGAGAAAATTCAAACTTTTATCAATGAATACGAAAACAGCCTTTTAGTGTAACACTCTGCACGTACATCATTCCACACAGTGAAGCTCAAACAGTCAACTGTAGGAACAAAAAGAAATACACATTTTGTCTGGAGAGAGACTTAAATATTTATAAAAAGGCACAAAGAGAGACTGGTGGCATCGTTACATGTACCCAGATGACTCGTGTCAGTGTGTACTTCAACATTCAACATACTTTGACCCCTGCTAAGATGCCTGTCGTGGACACACTGAAATCCAGGTAAGCTAACATCTCCGGGGTTGGGGGCTTGTACATCTGAGGACTCTTCTTCCTGGGGAGGTCATCTGGAAGAAGAACAGAGGCAGAGGAGGAGACTTATTAAAGCAGCCATGGAAATCGCAGACCATTTCCATTCTTACTTAAAATCTACTTGTGAATACTGTTGAGTATGCGTGTTTAACTCACCTGTGTCCAGCACCATGGGCCAGCTCTTGATGTCCACGGCAGCAGCAGCCTCTTTGGATTTCAGCAGCTTCATTATTGCTTGAGTGGTGAGGATGCACACCGACTTACTGACCTTTAACACAGAGACACTACAGTGTTACTACATACAGTATTTGTTACATTACTTTCACACAATTTGCTGTCGGAAAGAAAAACTCCCCTCATGGAGTGGTTTATTATGTTTAAATCCATACCATCAGGTTTAATTAATGTAATTCCTGTGCTCTCTGTTACCTCAACAATCATCTTGACGGTGGGCAGCGTGGTCGCCAGGTTCTGGGGGTGCGGTGGTCTGACAGTGACGGGCACACAGCCGGCGTACAGGCAGCCGTAGAAGGTGGCAATCAGGTCGATTCCTGCACATAAACGTTCAATAACAGTAGAATAATCTCAACAACAATGTAAAGAGTCTCAGTCTTAATAGACAGAATTAAAAACTGAAGACATAGCTGTGACAAGAAGTGCCTCTTACCCGGCGGGTAGACAAGTGCTACGTGGTCTCCAGTGTTGAGGCGTCCCATCAGTGCTGTAGCCACTCGCTCTGCCCGCTTGTGCAGCTGCAGACAGGAAGCCGTGCTAGCCACCGTGCCCTGAGGAGCAAAACATACACACATTCATCTACAATGCATTTATTGTAGGAACATTTGCTGGTTCTAGTAAGAATTTGCTGCTTTGTCATTCATGACAGTAAATGTAAATGAAGACTCTTTTTAAAAAAAAAAAAAAAGACATTTTGTAGAAGAAACAATTAATTGATTAATCGTTAGAACTGGCAGATCAATTGATAAGAAAAACAATAATTAGTTCCAGCCCTAAAAAGCAGTTTCTCAAGTGAACTAACTCTATCACAATATAATACATTATCATAAAACAAAAAATCTATATACATCTGTGTCAAAGAAGCACTACCTTGGCATTGAGAACGAGGAACAGAGGATGGTCTGGAGTGGCCTGAGCTCTCCACTGCAGCACGTCTTGAATGTACAGGAACTATAGAGGAGAGAGACACAGATGTTTAACTACAGAGAAGTGAATAAACACACAGCAAAGTCAGACACAAACAATGGGGAATAAATGGAGCACGGTGGCACAAGGTGGGTGTTTGTAATGAAGGAATGACAGATGTGAAGCTGAGAAGAGTAATGAGTGTAACACAAGTGGAATCTGAGTCACACAGGAAGTCAGATTCCACTCCGTCCACCGTGGATCCTTACCTGTGTCTGCAGTGTGTGTGTGGAGGGGATGAGTGGGTGAAATGAGGGTGACTATCTACCTTACGTGCCTGGTCATTGTCCTCTAGCTGGGCCACGTCTCTCCCGCAGGCCTGTGCTATCCTCTTTCCTGCCACCAGGTTGCCCACTATCATAGAAGCGGGACCGACCTCTGTCCAGCACAACCACATTCATCATCATACATGCCAGTGAAGTCAGGGCCAACATTCATATTGACATTAAAAAACAAACAGCAATGAACAAATGAAGAAATAAAATGTGTTTGTAAGCCCGACATACCTGGCTGTTTTTGTCTTGGCTTGGGCAGGTTGGTGACACACGTGTGAGGGCACATGAGGACGTTGCAGGGGTGCAAGGCGCCCTCCAGGAAGCGCTGTTTGGTCTCAGATATGTGGATGCCGCCCAGGGGAGCCTTAGGTAGCGTGTTGGCAGGCACCAGAGCCAGGCAGTACACCCCGACCTGGTGGATGCTGTCGATGGCCTGGAAACAGAAAACAGGAAATACATCCAACGTTTTAATAAGCAACTGAGGGGATGCTTATACTTTGAATTATTTATGTCTTTAATATTAAAAATGTTTATATTCATGTTTAGATGAATAAATAAACCAAATTAAGAGTAAAATATTGTCATCTTTCAGCTTTAAGTGGGTCTATGTGTATTTTTCACCCACATAACCTACAAACTATGAACATTTCAAGCATGCAATAAGACTTGACAGATTTTGTATCCTGGAGGAATGAAGCCTCTAGTAATCAGTCAACACCTTTCTTAAAACATTTAAGGATGTCACAGCATTCCAGATTTGAGGTATTCACGGTTATAAATTATCGAGGAAGTCTGACGGTTCTGCAAGTTGGTTTTCACACTGAACTGATATGTACTGACACCAAGGACTTCCTGGAAGGTAGAAAATGAATGTAAAACTTTGTGATGCAAAGAAAGCAGTAAGTAAGAAGTTATATCAGCTCACCATACCTCATTTGCACCTATTAAATTAAGATGAACTTGCAAAAGTTCTCTCTCTCTCTCTCTCTCTATATATATATATATATTAATATATATATATATATATATAAATATATATATATATATATATATATATATATATATATATAGAGAGAGAGAGAGAGAGAGAGAGAGAGAATGTGATGGAATGTGAAAAAGACCTGAAGGACGCGGCTCATCCACTGAAAGCTGTCCTCTTCAGAAGCATCTGGTCTCTGCTCGGCCACGACAACGATTCTCTCGTCATGCAGCACGGACACAGAAAACACTGCTATCCTGGAACAACATTAAAGAAACATTGTTACTCAGTAGGAAACCGTGCACATACAACTCGATATGAGAGATTACAGATATGTTAAGAGGTGTAGAGTTTAAATTTACCTCCCCCTGTACACAAACTTCATTGGCTCCACAGCCAGCGCCGTGGCAACCACGTCATCAGCATTGTGTCTCCGCCCACTGACCACCATCAGGCCATCCATCTTCCCCACGACAAACACGAGGTTGTCCTGGAGGGAAACACAAAGCACGCACCGTTATAGAGGGCTACATCTTGACATTTAACGGATCTAAAGTACAGTGTGCTTTCATACAGCCAGCACGATGGGTCATTAATCCAGAGACCTCAGTAGTAGAATTATAACCAGTGGAAAAGAAGCATTTTAAACCTTATTTTGGTAACTGAGCTTTTTGAGCGTTTATTATCTGATTTGACTGATAATCCCATACACGCAGTTTTAATTTATGTCCAAGTGACCAGTGAAAGTGAAGTTCTGGCTCTCTCCTCATCCATTTAGATAGGGGCCTGGTCTTGTTAGCTCAAAATAACTGCATGAGGTCATTGCCAAGATGGCTGCTAAGTGGCAAGACTTGCCTAAAAGGACTATGATCAATCCTGCCCCCACCATGTTAGCAAATGGGACATGGGCCAAAATAAAAGCTTAGTTCATATCATGTCAATGTATATTCAAGTGTTCATTTTTTGAGTCAGGCGAATGTACAGGCGGGAACTTGATCCAGTGGCTCCACCGCCCGATCGCTACTGTGCAGAGCCCAGCTCCAACTGACGTCACCAGTGCAATATCCATTATATTTCAACTTCATTTTTGTACAATGGGCGAATTTAAAATATTCCTCACTGCATTTAAAGTGTAAAATGTGACAGTAACTTGTCCAAGCAAACAATGACCTCTCAGTAGACAGTCTCCTTTGGAACTGCAGGTTATACCGCTCTCTACGAAAGCTTTCCGCAGAGAGGTCTATGAATTATCCTGAATAGCTGGGTTGAATTTTTTAAAATGCAATTTTTTCGGCTCTATTACCATTTCACTGCGGTCCTGGCAGAAGCCTCAGAGGCATAAATCTCAAACCCTGAGCACATACGGATCAAACTATCTGCATGGCTTGACACTCCTAAGTTAGTTTTTTGTGATCTGAGTGAGCTGAAGCTTTAGCAGGGACAAAATCTAAATTATATAAAGGAAAATATGACATTGAATATCACATATTGATGATTTATAACTAATTAAGAGGTTAAAAGACGTCAATGAGGTGGAACTTACCGGTCCAACAAAGCCCAGCAGTGAGGTCCTAGTGAAGGGTCTGTCACTGATGGGAACCCCAGATGATATTACTGGGATGGTCTGCAACAAGACAAAACACTGTTAAAAACACACATTCATGGATGAAGTACAAATGTATTTTTGCCTCTATCTGAAATTACTCTACACATGAGTCTTTGCCCTCTGGATACATTTGGCAAGAAATCATTTTGAGAATGTGGTATGTGAGTTTTAACAGACATTATTTTGAAACTGTAAACAATTAATTAATTCACCCACTATCCTCTGGAAAAAGGTTTAAATTTGATGTGTTGACATATTCTGTAAACTTTGGACTGAAGTCTTTATTGGCATTAGCTAAACATAATTTTCCTTATCCAGGTGATTTGATGTTTTGACAACAGGGTTTCATCCAGCAGCAGTGACATTAACGAACAGGGTACTTGAACACCTGAAGAGTTGCAAAAAGAAATAAAGACACGAACCTCAAAGACGTTCTTGGTCATGCCCGGGAGGCCGTAGTAAGCTACGCCCGTGCTACCTGAGCTCACGCAGATCTCTCCAACCTCGTCCGTCTGACAGAGATAAGGTGTCCCCTCCACCCGCACCACACAAACCACAGCTGGAGACACAAAGTGGTGACATGAGACATTAGGAACAATTAAATATCATCTACAGTAGATGTTCATAGATTCCTGTTTGGATTACTTATTCTAAGAATAGTAGTAGAGTAGTAAAACGTTTGAGTTGGATGAATTGTTTGATTATTGTCAGCAAGATGCTTTGTAATTACATTATTGATATCAACATAAGGTAGTATTCTACAAAATCTGATCTGATCAGCTGTATTTTCTGGGGATGCACGGTGGTGTCAAAATGAAACCCATTTGACTAATACAGGGCAGCAACATGTTAATAAGCAGCGCAGCGTACTGTACCTCCAGGCATGACCTGCCCCACATCCTGCACTGTGAGAACAGAGAGTTTCTCCTCCGTGTCCACACGGATCACACTGTGGCTCAGCCCGCCCATCGACAGCACCGCTTTCCCTGGAGGAGGAACACCCATTTCTGGAGGCCTGAAGGACGTGGAAATCATTACAATTACAGCTGTTATTGCAGTCAAAGATATCCACAGTTGTCAGAAACCAACACTGTCACTTATTCATATTTATTTCCAAAACACACAGCAGATAGAAGTGGCATCACAGGCCAAACGTATCTTACACACAGCTGTTTTTTTAAATAACAAACTGAGCCTTAGTACTTGTTTTTATTGTAGCTGGACTGACACCTTGAAAGGACACAGATATGGTTTTGGACTATATTGATCCTTTGGGAATCTGTGAGATACAGACTCTGGACCGATTACAATTCTAGACTCAAAAAAAGGCATTTCTTCTCAGTTTAAAAATAGAGCCAGTTTGCCAATTTGAAGCATGTGTTTTTACTCCGTCTGTCATCCTAATCCTCCTCCATGACTGATCAGCAGAAAGCTGTAAAATCCTACCGTTCCTGTCTGTGTTAAAGAAGCCCTAATCTCCCTCCTCTCCCCGCAGGATCAAAGTCGTGCAAAGCTGCGTGGCAGGTTGCTTTTGTTCTAATGAGGTGCAGTAATGGCGGCTCACCTGCGGATGGCGACAGTCATGGCTTCTGAAGAACTGGCACATGGGCAGATCACCTCAGGTCGCAGCCCACGTGCCTGGAACACATTGAGGAAGGCGTCGCAGGAGGATATCGACCCTGTGGTAACACACACACACACACATACAGAGCCAGTCAAACAGGCCAAACAAATCAATGATAATCTCTTATGGCTTCGGGGTGTTTATCAGGTTATTTTATTTAATGAAAATCTATTGATGGACTCACATGGGTTTGCTCCGTCGGCTACGATGAGCATCCGCAGGGAGCTGAGGCTGATGTCTCTCTGGTCTCTCTGGGCCAGCAGAGACCAGTGCATGTCCCTCGACTTCACCACCGCAACCCGCGCTGTGCAGGAGACACAAAGAGACAGGATCACAATGGAGTCACGCAACCAACTCCTCTGTCATCCAACTCGATAGCCAATGACAGATCACAAAATCTGACAGCAAGTAGCAACTAGGTCTGACACAGCTGCCAACAGGTGACTCAGCTAAGCTCGGACCAGAGAGGAGATGAATTTTATTCTGTGTAGCAGGCCTCCTCGACCGCCCCTTGGATAATACAACTGAACTAGAAATCAATGAGTCCAACAAACTGTTGCTCTAATCTATCAACTCCACACCAAGAACAATCACTTTCACTTCATCTATAATGATAACAAGGAGCTTCCACACTGGTAATGTTCTCTAAAGCGCAGCACCAAGCACATGCAGCATAGGACAGTGAATGTTGATGATTTATTACTGCTGTACTTCACGCAGAGAATCAATGTAGTTAATCTTTGAGAGGTTGTGCATTCTCAGTGTTTTATTTTGTGTTGCTAAAACAAGTTTACAAGTCCCAAATCCTGAATACCCAAAGGTATAAAGATAGCACACACACAAATCTTCAGGATAGAGTTGATGAATCTCAATTTCACAAATTTCTTCTGTCCATGTCAACCAACATGCTAATGTTTCGGCCTCGAGCCCTCCATCAGAGCATGGACGGAAATGGAAGTCCTGTCATTACTATACAGGAGATGGCAGGTGAGGTGAATGCTTCAAAAGTCACATGGTGGATAACAGTAAAAGGTGACAGATGTCAGTGGATTCACTCTCACCTTTGTATGTATGAACTTTCTGTATCCAGGACAGCGGGTTGACTTTCATCAGCGAGTAAGGAATGCTGATCACGTGCATCCGATTCATGACACTCTGAAGTGAGAACAGACATCAAGCATCACGTCAGCACTGAAATATGTCAGCAGTTTAGCATGATGTCACTGCAAACAAGCTGCGAGTCGTGACAAGATTTTGATCAATTACTGTTAAGAGCCCAAACAAAAGCATGTTTGTGCTACTGCTGTGAACTTTTAGGAATTTAAACCTGCAAAAGCAGGTCATATATTAGCTGTTGGAAACCAGTTAGTGAAAGCTTGGCTGAGTTTAAAGAAGAAACAGAATATTTTTACAGGTTTGAACCCCTGGAGTTATGAGTCGAGATGCTTCAGCCCATCAGGACTTCATTAGTTTAAATGTATTTACATACTGATGAAGCCCTAGGCGGGAAGATGTCAGTCAGATAAATTATCAGCAAACTGAGCATGGATCTCTTCTATGTCTGATTATATAACACATCTATTAGCTGTACCAGAGGCTGTAAAACCACTCACAGTAAGAACACCGTGCCATAATCCTGCTTCTCTCTTGAAGTCCAGGACATTGGTTATGGTCTCAGCTGCAAATCAAAGAGATTTATCACAAGTTAGAAGGTGAAAAGGGTTTCAGACAATCCTTTAATTGACATGAGCAATCATAGACCATCCTACTCTTCTCACACAAAACAAGTTCTGTAATGATGAGTAAATCCTGATTGTAGATGTGAAGCACCAAAGCAAGTCTGAGAATCAGACCTGGAGAGTCTCTGCTGGTGCTATTAAGAGTTATTTAGAGCAAAACTGGGACACTGTTGGAGGGGAGGTGTCTCACGTTCACTGTCTTTTTAAGCAGACCTGACCCAGGTCTGACAGAAAGACACATGACCAGCTCTGCAGCTGCATCTATCAAACTAGACTGTAATTACACTCAGATAGGATCTGAGAGCAACGTGAAGCGGAAAGTCTACATTATAATAGCTTTGAAAATCACTTGGTTTATGTGATTTGCTTTATTTAACCTGTGGTATACACCTTTCATGTACAGTAAGGTGCAGCCCAAAGTGTTTCACAAAACAGGATAAAACAAACAAACAAAAACAGTTTGGTCAGAATACAATAAAACATTAGCAGCGATGCAGCACTGATACATGATAGATAATTAATGTATGATGTTGTAGGTGAATAAAAGGATAAAAGAAAATCATTTCTGTAAGTTACAGGTAGCCAGTGCAGTGGTGCAAGCAGATGGGTGACTCCATCTCTTTTGTTGCGTTGGTCAAAATCCCGACAGCAGCATTCTGAATTAACTGCAGTTTTCTTATAGATTTTTTAGGGAGACTGGAAAAAAGAGTTGTAATAATCTAAATGGGAGACTATATCTCATTTGACGAACTGTATGAAGCCATTTTTTTCCCCAAGTTCCCATCTACTTCGGTTGCTTAGGAGAATGCTGCAACGTGTTTTGCCGTGAAGCTATGGACTATGTAACTTCACCAAACTTTCCATCGGCATGGGGGTGAGTAGATAATGACTGAAATGTTATGTTTGGGATAACTTTTCCATTAATATCAGAATCTTAAATCAGTCCTAGATCTGTAACATGTGTCTTAATTTGCTTGGATAGGCTAGCAAAGGCTGTCTCTAGCCTCTGCCTTTCTGCTTTTAGACCTAGAAGTATGGAAAAAAACTACAACAATCCCAAAAAGTCCAAACGTATACAGTTTTTTTGCATATTCCAACATCATTATTAAAGCTGGTTCTGTCATCTGTTTCTTCCTCTGTCTGTCTCCCCACCACCAACTGGATACTTTTCTCCGTGCCATCAATATGAACACATGATGGAGAAAACACAGAAGTACAAAAGTGTCCTTCTCACCTTCAGTGTAGCAGCAGGCCTGTGTGAGGGCGTGACAGTGAGCCAGCATGGCTGAGTGGGACACTGTGATCCCCATGGTGCTTCCTTCCTTGCTGGTTTTATACTGGATGTAAGAAACATTTGAACAGATCATTATGAAAATGAGACATGGATTATTTGAAGAAAACGACGTCATTATTAGTAGTTCAAGAATATTAAAAGTGATTCAAATATATATGAAAATCTAATAAATCTCTGTTTTATTGGTCACATCAGTGAAAGTACACTGACCTCTATGTAGGCTATGTCATTACTGGCTTCCCGTATCGGAGGATGCCAGTCTTTTGGAGGCTTCACAACATGTTTCCCATCTGTCACAAACCACAGCAACCGCGGCCAGCCTGGAAGAGACACGGAGACGTGAAGTCAGCTCATACCAAATGTAACTACGCAGACAGACAGTCGAAATAAAAATAAAACAGGCTGTACCTTTAAAAGTGGCAACCTCCCCCGTCTGTGCTTTAGGCAAGCCTTTCTGACAAGCGTCAGTGGTCAGCGCCAATGTGACGCCACAGCTGCCCAGCAGAAAGCCGATCTGTTGACTTCCTGCGTCCTGGGGGACCAGAGAAGATAACAATTTGAGTCTATACTGTCAAACACTTTGGCACCACAAACGACTGTTAAGAAGAGTAAAATTCAGAGCATAAAAGCTAGAAGAAAAGATGCTCTGAGGGACGGTGGGAATTGTAACAGGGTGAGAAAGGATGACAGAAAAAACCTCAGAGCATCGTACATCAGAGCAGCAGCAGGTAAGAAAACAGAGTGACGGCCAATCACTATTAAAAACTCTACCGCAGAGCATCAAAGCCCCATCGTAGCTGGGATGGAGGCGAGATCTGACACGAGCTCACTCATATTTGATTGGCTGTGCAAATTAGCTTACAGCTCGACTCGTGCTGTGCAGACCACGCTGTGCAGAAAAAAAGGTGGGAGGAAGAAGACAGAGGAAGGAAACGGGGCAAGAGAAAGGAAGAGGGAGGGAGGGTCTGAGTTGGCAGAGTGAGCGAATGAGCCTCTGACTCCCGAGAACAGTTGGCCTGTGATCTAATATTTTGACTGGAATCACACATCATTTCACCTCACTCAAATCTCATTAATTACAGCACAGCATCTGCAAACAGCATGCTTATAAAAGGCAATCAGGAACAGGCATTTATATTCAGCCTGTGTAACTAATGTGGCAGAATTTGCCTCAGTTTGAGCTGATGGATGTGCAGGAGACTGCAGTTCATTATAACACACTGTAATTGAAACGTTTAACAGATAATGCTGCTGCAGGTGTAATCATGCTACACATTACTATGAAGTCAGAGGTTCTCTGGTACAAACAAACTATTCTGGGCTACAATAAATCGTAAATAGCTACATCTACTCTGCTTCAATCATTAACTCTCAAAGACCTAGACAGGTGCCGGCAGCAAAAAAATAATATTGGTCTAAAATGTTTAATAACTTTTGAACTGCTGATCCTATCCATGTGCGTAGTTTCTCAGCTTTTCAGTGGTTTCTCAGCATTGATTCGTCAAGGAAACCCACATAGTTTCTTCCTCTGGGCCAACGGGGAATTTCTCTGAAAAAAATCACTATTGCTTCAATGTCCTCTGTTCTAATTCAACAACCTTTCTGTTTACTTTCTGATAGACATAGATAACATTATAATAAATGGCTGTTGCTTGCTTAGGAAAGCTAAAACATCCAAGTGCATTTTTTAAATACAAACTTGAGGTTTGGTCTGAGTTCACAGTAAAAAAAAAGAAGAAAAAATTGACTGACATTTTTTTATAACTAAATTCATCCATTCTCAGACAAAGCAAATGAAAAATTGTGGCTTTAAATGAGCCAGACTGAAACTTTAGGTTATCCTGAATCAAATGATGTGTGGCACTTGATGCTGACTATGAGAATATGGTTGGAAAACTAAATAACACACAGACGAGTCACCAAACTTGTTCTAGGTCTTTGAAGGTTAAGGGGTTACGTCCAGCAGGGGTCACTGCTGCTCTTCACTGCTTCTGTGGATGTTAAAAATGCCCCATATATTCCTAGGAGACTGTGTTTTACCTTTCTGGTCAGCGGCACTTCTATAGGCACAGGTACCAACTCTGCCAGGAGGCAGCCGTAGAAGGCCACCATGAACATCACCGGGTCGTTGTTGGGGAACACAAGTGCAACCTGCAGGTGGATCACAGACACGATATGTCATGGTATGATATACAGTTCCTCTTTTTCAGTAAAAGTTTGGAAGGAAGGGGGCATGGTGTGCAGCAAGTATCCTGAACAAGATCTGAGAACATAATGTGTAATAATATTTATTTTCATATACAGTGTTTGATGACACTATTAGGGCTATAATTGGGATTATTCTGCAGATCATTTTGATGATTAATGGATTCATGTTTTATTCTATAAGATGTCAAAATTGTGAAAAATGCTCATCACAATTCCCCAGAGCCATGAGTGACATCTTCAAATTGCTTCTTTTGTCCGACCAAGAGTCCAAAAGGAAAACACTCATTTACTGTCATAAATGACAAAGAGAAGCAGCAAATACTTTCATTTAATAAATTATTAATTTTAACAATTATCAAAACAGTCTGCAATTAATTTCCTTCCAGTCTATTAACAGAGCCAACTCTAAACAATGTTTTGTTTAAGTACAAGGACTAGACATCCACTTTGCTCTTTCTTCCCCCATTGCAATTTTCAACATTACTTCTTGACCTTCTTTTGCATCTTGAACTCTTGTTAACACTGTTTGTTGAGGAAATTGAGCTTATTCTAATGTGCACACGCTGAATATCATTTAAGAAATCTCCACCTAATCCATAAAATGCAACAAAGGACTGTAACATACAACCGACCACCATTGAACACAGTTTGATCTCATGACTTACTCTGTCTCCAGGCATGAGCAAAGGCTCATTTCTGGTGCTCAGCTTGTTAAGAAGAGTGTAGGCCAGTTTCTGACTGCGGGTCCAGAGTTTACCTACAGAAGTGAACGGACAGAGTCAAATATTTCATTTGATTTAACAACCACAGATCTTTATATCGACATACAAACACAAAATGGCGAAGGATAACAACAGATCACAAAACGAGGTGACATTGTTTTGCATCTTCCATTGGCTGTCATCCACAGGTTGGTACCCACCATAGGTGAGCGTGTAGACGGGCTTGCCAGCATTGTCGAGTGCCGTCAGACAGGGGCTCTTGGGCTGAGTGGTCCCCCACCGCTGTAAGGCTGCTGGCAAGGAGGGAGGCCACTTGTTGACCACCCCGAGATGCTCTCCCTCCAGAGGACTCATCTGTTGGCCTTCTGGCTTTGGCTGGTTAGGATCTGGCTCCTGGACTAAATACATGGGAGAGAGAGAGAGAGGGGGATCAGCATCAGCATCAGCATCAGCGTGAGGGGGGCTCAATGGGTATTTTGAGCAAAAAGCAGAAGATAAAGATATTTATTGTAAAATTCCACACATATCTAGACAAAAAGTAGGTAGAGTTGATTTATGAGAGCTGCAACAATGTGTTGATAATTGATAAGTCAATGGAAAGAAAATTAATCACCAACTATTTTGATAATCGATTGTTTCAGTCATTCTTAAGCAAAAAAGTCAAACATTTGCTGGTTCCAGCTTCCTAAATGTAAGGATTAGTTGCTTTTCTTTGTCGTTTATGACAGTCAATGAAGAGTCTTTGGGTTTTGGACTGTTGGTCTGATAAAAGAAGCAATTCGAAGACGCTTTGGCCTCTGTGAAACTGTGAAACAGCAGATTCATCAATGATGAAAATGAGCGTTGGTTGTGGCACTAATATCATTATGAAGTCAGCTTATTTCAAATCTTGATATTGAGGCTGCATTTTCGTGCTTTATTTTCAGTAGGGGTGTCATAATATCACAGTAACCATGGTATAAAAATAAATATATTGATATAGTGTTCATGTTACACATATGATAATATCGTAATCCAGCATGATGTTCAGAGATGTTCGGTTCTGTGCATCTTTTGTTTTCCAGTTCATCTGGTTGCCTTTTCACTATTCATGAAGAGTATTTTTTCAGTTACAGATACAGACTCTCTCCATTTCTACACTTGTATTTTCAATGTAATTTATTTGCCATAAAAGAGGTTTCCCTCTTTAACACATTAAACAAAGTTAAAGATGAATCTGATTGATATCAGCAATCATTTTTCATTTTCTTGTTTCTTAAGACTATTTTCTCTACTACTGAAACAGAAATCTGAACCAACATACTGTACGCTTAAATGTGTTTGGACTTTTTTTCCCCCCACTGGCCTGAAATAAGACATGTAGACATAAAATAGCCCAAAATCTCAAAATTGACTGGTGCATGAAAGAAACAGGTTTTCACCTGTAGTGTCTCCTATTAAAAGAAGGCAGGGTGACAAAAGTCGTGTGGGGATTGGATAACAATGAGATGGATAAAGTCGGAGGATTAAAGGTGAGCTTTGATCTGTCCTTATCTCGTCTTAGTTGGTTCGGATACGAATTCATGAGAAACTTTGGCTTATTCAAAGGAGCAGGTTTCTCTCTTCATCCTTCAAGCACCCTGCTCGCGCTTTGATTCGACTTCCATCTCTCCATCAATATTCTCCCCTCGCACTCTATTGAACTCTCTGATAAGTGGAATTCAAAAATGTTTAACTGAGCTGGCAAAACGTCCCCGCCAAATAAAACACCTCTATCAGGAGCAGATAGCGTCCAGCCTGCTGCCATTTCAGCTCTGTGTGTTTTCTCTGCTCATGCCAAGCAGACCACCGAGGTTTGGCATGCTGTCGTTTCTGTGCCAAAGTCATGGAGGCTTTACAATTACCTGCTGATGTATTACTATTCCTGCTGCTTGTTCATTTTCACTGTGTTTATTCAGCCTGGCAGAGAACCACCCAAAACCCATGATGGGCAGGTTGGAATGGAGGAAATGGTTAGACAGGGCTGGACCACTGTCTGTGTGTGTTTCTGTACACACTATCCCCTGACCACTCCCTGGGCACACCTGGTGGTCTCTGAGATAAAATAACAACCAGTGGTCTAAAAGTGAATGCTGACCGTTTATTTCTGAGGTGCGGTGAGGTCAATGTGACACTTTTATCTCAGCTGCAACAAGAGTTTGACAAATAACCAACACTGAAGCTGGAAAAGCTACGACAAAGACCTAGAATGGCACTCAGTAGAGAGCATACCTCCGCCAAGTAGGGTTGGGTACCGTTCACATTTTAACCAATAGAGATACTGGGACTAGTATCTGGAATTCGGTTTCCGGTACCCAACTGTTTTTTCAGTGTTTGTGCACTTTACTCAATCTGGATACCAGGACTACTGATGTAGTACCAGCTCAGTATATAAAAATATACATAACAGTCATAAGTATTACAAATATTATGGCGAGTGTTGCTCTGACTCACTGCAACTTGTTGCAGGGGTGATGTCTTGCTCTCTTTCTCTTTCTCTCTATGTTAGAAAGATTCACTCTCAGTTACCGAAATTTGGCACCAACTGATTTAGCCTTTATCTATACTCGGTAGTACCAACGTAATTCGGTCAGTACCCTTAAAAGTACAAAGTTCGGTACCAAACCCTATCATCAAGGCCCAACAGCCCCCTGTAATTTGATCAAGTCTAATCCAATACTGAACTTGCCTCGTATGACTCTAAATTTCAGACCACCCATAACTGCTTAACCATAACTTAAACTCACCAGGTCTGTAACCAACGAGTAGGACAACAAAACAATGCAAATGGAGCCATATTTTCTAAGTGTTATGAAAGAATTTATCAGGATCTGCAAAAAAATGTGCTCACTCACAGTTACCAGCCACCTAAATGAAAAAACATTTCCACCAAGGTCCATGCATTTTCCCTGCGAAATAAAGACAATGTCCAAAAACGCCTGTACCCGCAATGTTAGATAAAGTGAGAACTAAGAAGAAATTCCTTCAAGGTGTTCTTGGGATATTGCGTTCACAAGAATGGGACGGACTGACAGACAATCTGAAAAATAAATAAAATTCCCCGATCCGTCCCTTCATTCGGACCCACACAAGTTAATGAGTTAACATTAACACAAGTTAATGTGGTTTATTCTTGGCTGAGGCCCATACTCCATTTAAGTTTCATTGAAATTCGTTCAGTAGTTTTGTGTACATTAATCCTGCTGACAAAAAAACAAAAAACAACCAACAAACAAACAAACACGGGTGAAAACACAACCTCCTTGGCAGAGGTAATTAGACACAATCTCAAAGCTAAAAGGCTGTCACACTGAAAAGAGCAGGGCTGTTTAGATCAAATACAACCTTTAATTGCTTCACTCTCTGATCAGTATGCTGATCACACCACAGAGAGACGGATGCTTCTTTTCCCATGATTTATTGATTTAATAGAAGCAGTGTAATTACTTTCAGGCCGTCAGCTTACCATCCAAAAGCTCCTCGAAGTCGTCGACAAAGAACTCTCGCAGCGGCGGTCGCTTTGGTCTCTTCAGAGTGTTGAGCAGCTGCTGGATTTTGGAGGAGACGCGACTGTTGACTGGAACACCTACACAATGAAATCAGAGAGGATGAGGAGGAAAAGGTAGGAGGAAAATAAACATGACAAGGCAAGGATACAGAGAGAAATACAGACATGGAAAGGAAGAATACCGGGGTGTGAACGCAGAAGAGGAAGAAGTATGCAGACAGATTGATTGAGAGATTGATGAAATGAGGAGAAAGGGGACGGATGAGGGAAGGACAGATAAGAGAAGAGAAAAGGTCAGTGCAGTGCTCTAATGAGACATAGAGGACAACCAGCTGTCACTCACATTGCAGCAAGACAACAAAACAGTGGACCAGGAGGTCCTCTACAGTCACCTGGAGGTCAAAGGTTACACTTGTTCAGTCACTCGAGAACCACTGACAAACCTCCCAGGCTAAATAAATCAGGGAAATGAGGAGCCTCCTCGCCTGCTGCCTAGCAACAAAGATGTCCTCACTGAAATAAGTGATTCAGGAGGTGTCTCAAAAGGTGTCACATACGTTCGTGGGAGGCTAAAATCAACTATGCCATCAAAGTCTTTTGACGTTTATGTTGAAATTGCTGAACCGCAACATAAATGCACCAGACGAAGATCTTGGTAAAGATGGGGGTAAATGAATGATGGAGCAGGCCAGGAGAGAAAAACAACAAAGACTAAGAGAAGAGGGGAAGTGTCCAGTTAGATTTCCCTCACATTTTGGACGGTGTGGACTATAATCATCCCAGCATCATTTCCTCCATATGAATTCATACTTAGTTTGGGAGGGGGTGGTCTCCGTCAGACATTCCAGACAGCCACAGGAGACGGAGGCCACAGCTGCACACAGCTCTCCAGATCTATCTTACTATAATAAGCCCGGCTCAGACAGACTCTGCCTCCACGTGTAGGGACAGATGTACTGGGGGAAGCAGACGTGTGGGGGTCAGCGCTGCACCTGATGGGCCAATTAGAAAGCCCCAGACACACGGGACAACATCTGAGGGCCCTGAATCCCACCCACTCAAGGGCCTTGATCATTAATATCAGAGCCAACCAGCACCCGCCTGTGATTAAGACTATAATTAACGTATTCATGACTTCATAATTTGTAGATCCATAACATTAAATCACAGAAGCAAACACTGGCTCTAGTTTATCTTTAGGAAAATGCCACCACAGGTTTTCACAGTAATATACAGTTAACACAACTGCATTTACCAACAAACTCAGACCATAATGAAGATAGTGATAAAGAACAAGGCTGGCTCTTTGTATATGTTTCTTATTATAAACAAAAAATATGGAAAGACCAAAACCAAGCATGTGTCAGGGATGGGCAAATAACCAAATATTAGTTTCAATTAACATTTTGGCTTCTAAAGATCATTTTAAAAAAGATAACTGAGATAAAGCAATTATTTTGCCGCACTCTGCTTTGTAATAATGCCCACAATAAAACCCTGTCAAGCCAGCCGCCAGTTGGATTTTGATGCGTGTCAATCTGTGCTGTTATGGTACCGGTTCTTGGAGCAGCTGAAAAGGACAAGATGTTTCCAAAGTCAATAAGTAATCGTGTTAAATAATCGTGATCTCAATATTGACGTAATAATTGTGATTGATTTGTTCATTTTGAGGACAAAATTATTATGTATACATTATATATTATGTTTGAATGATATTGTGTTTGAACAGCAGAGCATTGTGGTTATATCAAATGTTCAGTGTTCGGGACTATTTTCAGCTGTGAATTAAGATACACTTGATGCACTTCTGAGCAGTTATAGCATCAGGCCATCTATGTAGGATTAACCCACAATCTACTACAGTGCCCATGTATATCATTATAAAGGAACATTGGGCACATTGAGACGGCTGTGGCTCAGGAGGTAGAACAGGTCGTCCAGTAATCGCAAGGTTTTCCCCCAGCTGCACATCGAAGTGTCCTTGAGCAAGACACCGAACCCTTATGAGCAGGTTGGCACCAATTTGACAAGTCCATCTAACATGTCACTGGCTCATTGCTGTTTTTGTAATAGTTTTGGGTCAACAATCGAGCTCTATGGCACAGAGGAACAAACGTCACATTAATACATTGTTGGTTTTGGTCTCTTCCCAGGATTTGCTGACAAAAATGCACAACAGTGTGCATGCTCCATAAAGAAACCAACACATACAGCATCAGTATCCTAGTACAGATGGAACTGAAGTTGCTGCGTGACGTGTTTTCTACACCCAACTATGTGTTGTTATTGAAATGGCAGCAGTGCTAGGTGTCTGAACCCACTGTGTGGCTGCAGGCTAACAGGCTTGTGTTACAGAATGTGCTGAGAAATATAAACTGACAAGTCAGAGTGTCTCAGTGTGAGCGCAGACACCAGTATGTCAACATGCAAATTATTCACAACCCCTGCGTGAGTAGTTACACCTGTCATAGGAATGGCCTTTTCACACAATCTGCTTCAGCGTTTTGGTTAGACTGTACGAATGCTAAAGCCTTTGCAACACACTCGGTTATATAAACACACACACCGCACGTACACACATACAGGAACCCAACGACTGAATCCACTGTAGCTTTGCATATATTTTTGGAAAACAACACACACGGCTTGGCCAAGTGCTAGACCTGACAGTGGAGGCGACAAACACACAAAACACAAATGCACACGCAGCAGAGCACACATACAGCCGACTGCCATATAGTTGGAGGAACAGTTATAAATACCATCCATTAAACTGAGGGATCCTTCACCTCTCCATTCACAGCCTGGAGGAGAGACACATCAGGATGTCAATGAAACAGTCCTGTTAACTTGGTGTGTGTTAATGTGTTAATGTGTGACAGAGAAATCCACCAGCAGCCTGACGTAGGTGAGAGAAGCCTTAACAGCAAACACAGACTGTTGCTGTTGCACCATAACAACAACAACAATAGGATTGTCTGCTGTGTTTGTTATTTTTGTCATATTTTTAATGACTCATGTAAGAAAACTTGCTTTGGATGTGTGGGTATGAAACATCTTGAGCACTAAACAGAAACAGAACCCATAGATTTAAAACAACAAATCCTTTCCCCTTTATATGTCAACCCAGGTTGGCTGTTCTAGGATTTATTAGCAGTAAAAAACCCAGACAACGCACACAATGACAGAGGATGGATGGCAGGACGGTAATAGCTCTGCTGAGGCTGTGTTCCAGTTTTCTGGCTGCTAGATTATTAAAATATTGGACTTTAATTCAAAGCAGCATTTCAGCTCTGATGTTGAATGAATGAAAATGGAAGGATGACAGGAACACGTACGGATCGGTCGAGCAGATTGTCATTTATGACAGCTTTTTGAAGACAATAACCATGACACACCTACTGTAAAAACATGTATCATAACACATCTATTGTATTCCACAATGCTGTTTCACACCAGAGCGTTTAATAGACCCACCAGTCTACCGTAGTCCACTGTGCAAAAGTACATACAAAAGTATATGTTCTTATTCCACATTCAAGTTAGCACTAATCAATATATCCAATGTCTGGTTGGACCTTCAAAATAAAGTTTGCTGAGAAACATTTCAGCTGATGGTTTGGGTTGAAATGAGTACCTAAGTAACGTAAGTTAAGTATGTGATGTTTACACACATGATGTAAGGCTAAGCAGTTTACTGAAGTAAATGTTGACTTCTGGTTTAACACAGGGCACGAACATCGGTCCAGTTAGTAGGGTGTGGTCTGTGGTCAGTGATCCATCCATCTCCCCCGAAAAGGTTAGGCCGATTTAAACATTTTTAAGTCGGTTTGATATGAGTAATACCAAATTTCACCACTTGATTGTGCGTAAGACTCGGCTGCTCCCAAGAGGAACATGATGACAGCACATGAATGAGTGTAGCAGTAAAACAGGGCAACTGCAACACATTGTGTTTTCATTTCAGTTTGTATTAACAGCATAATGCAGTTACTTGAACAGGGTAAACGGGAGCAGCGGATCAAAACAAGGATTCGTACTCCAGGATACAAAAACAGCATTTTACGCTAATGAACAGTGCCGTTACCTGCACCAACTCGCTATTGACGAGAGTTTTCTCTTGTGGACTTCAGTCTGAGAAGCATAGTGGAACTGTAGACCCACCCAACCCTGGCCCCGACCTCCTTCATACGCAGACATTGACACTCTTTCATGCTCCTGCACCTTCATTCTCTTCACGTTTGTACTTTTCACATCTAGGGGGGGAATAAAGTGATGCCCGCACAGTGTTTCAAGGATCAGCAGGTCTATTACACCGTCTGATAATGTGACGTGATGTTCCTTTACCTTTTTAGGACTCAAGTGAGACAAGGTTCCTTTATAAATCATTATCAATAGTGTGCTTTTATTCGCGTCAATGACACGTTAAACATTAAAGGGAGGCGCCGTGTTACCATGGCAACACAAGAGGGTCAGTCAGCAGCTTGTGGCAGTCTGACAGGCAGACTGACTAAGGAGAGGACAGAGGGACACACAGCAGGGGAGAAAGAAAGGGAGGTGAGTGTGTTTATGTGTTCGTGTGTGTGTGTTCGTGTGTGTGAGCAGAAAACTCACCATCTGCAGTCTCCATGACGGTGGTGTGGTGGTTGTAGCCCCGAGAAACGCCTCGCACCGAGGCCACCTGGGGCCGCTCCGTGTGACGTGAGGAGCGCTCCAACAGCCCCGTCACGTCGGGGGGCGCAGCTGAGTGGTTATCTGTGATGAGTGGGGGTGTCGGTGGTTAAAAGGTCAGACGCCAGGCCTACTTCGTGCTATCGTCACTAAATAAAAGTCTACTTCATGTGTTGGCAAGCTATCTGATGGACAGCTCAGGAATGTGATTGAGAGGCTAAAAGCCTTTTTGTTATCTGCAAGTGGAGAGTCTTTAACTGCAGAAGAGTTTATTTCCACAAGGATTTCACATGTTACCTCCGTTTTAACTACCTGCCATGATAATGAATGAATGTTTCTATTCAGCAGAAACATTCCATTCAGCGAGTAATGTGTCCACACAGAACAAGATGTTTGTGTACTATGATTAACAGGCAGGTCTGAGGACATTGCAAAGCATCGATTTGTCCCTCCTTTGTGTGCTAAGCTCTAAAAAGGATGACTCACAGTGAAGTTTTTACAGATCAGCAAATAATTTGAGGTCAAAACTTTAAATAAATGTATTCACATAAAGGTAAATAATGATTTACACACTCCCTGGCCACTTTATTAAGTACAGTACACGTATACAACTGAAAGCAATCCAACACAAAAGATCTGCTACACTGAGGAAGATTATAATGTTGAATTATAGAAGTCTAAAATGCTTGCACAATATGAAGAAAATCTGTAATAAATAAACAAATACTGAAGTGCCCATGTTAGCTACTCTATCCTTCCTCAGCCATCCTGCAGGCTAACCTTGCAGTCGCCACCAAATTATTACCAGTTAATCTGAGGGTAGCCAAATGGTGCAAATGTACGGGTCATGTATCCAGGGCTTCTTCTGAACAGTCTAAGGTCCGCATGCTGTGTGTAAATAATAGGATTCTTCTTATTCATCACATTTTTGGCAGTCCTTGTGATTTGTTTCATAATTTTATGAAAATATGATTTCTAGGTGAGTGCTAATTTCTAATAACCCCCTCATGACTACACTGGTAATACCCGGTACACTGAGCTTTTTACAAGAAAATACACTCTCTATCTGTAGAGCACAGTAATCATTTACTGCTAATGAAAACCAAACATTTTCTACTATTGCAGCTTTAGATTAAAAGCAGTTAACTAATGAAACGAGCGTTTACTGTGCTCTCATTTTAAAGTAGGCTAGTCACAGGATATGCAATGGGTTGGGTTGTCAAATAGGTGCTTTTGTTTATCACTTTGAAAAAAATCCTCTGCAATCATCCTCTGTCATCTCTCCTTACTCCCATCACGCTGTAAGTAGAATGTGACTCCTGCTACTCTGTGAGCTCAAAAAGTAAACCTAAGTATGAACTTTAGGGCGCAATTGTTGGAACCAAAACAGTTGTAAATCATCAGCTAATTGGCTTGTATGTTCCCATCAAAAACACTTAATGTCTTACACTGTAGATGTGTTTTATAACTACATATAACGTGTGATATTACCCTAAAATGTTGTTCATGTATGATGGCCAACTTGTCATTGTCTATTGTTGAAGTGAATGACAGACAGAGTTCGAGGGGCCGGAGGAACAGGATAATATGGGAGATTTATTTACAGCTCCATTCAGCACCAGTCACTGCTGCTACTTTATGACAGCAACCTTGAGGAGAGACAGGCTGGACAGAAATCAGACAGCTCCATCCTAATAGGCTATTGCTCTGCCAGCGACACGTACAGACACACATGAACACACACACATACAGGAGAGACTGAAGGCACCATCTCACTTTGCTGGAGATAAATCCCCTGAATCTCATTAACTAGCTTGTGACACTCATGGCATGGTAATGTGGAATGAGGAGCTTTGACGGGGAAGTGGCCATGAACCCTTTTCACATGACTGAATGATAGTGAGATGGCAGACTGAGACGACTAATTAGAGACGTGAATTAGAGCTCTGTCGCTGGTTGCCTTTGTCTTGCCTTATTGAGTGCTTTTGTGTATCTGGAAGGAGATGTGGCCTCGGATGTAGCAGATGTGTAAGACACCCCTGTCTGCCTGTCTGTTTGCGACTGTGCTACAGTTGTAGAAAAAAGTCTGAGTAACATTGTACAGGTTAAGACATGCCCTCGATAAGGCAAACGTTCTGATTGGCTGGAAGTAACAGAAGGCACCAAACTTGTTGTAAGACAATGAAAAAGTAAAAAATCTGTCCTCAGACTCTATGATTCATGGGGGAATTCAAACGCGTACAGCTCAGCAGGGGGTTCTGCAGGCTTGTTATAGGACTGTATGTAAATGTACTTTTACCGCAGTAAAACTTTAATCAGGATTCTTCCACCAGCACACTTGAACTGTGAGAAAACTACATGCAGGAAATACTTCTAAACATCTAAAACTGCTTCTTTGCATGGCATGAAATTGTTCTAGTTCTTCAATATCTTCCTGCTTCAACTCACAGTCACACTACACATTTTTATATTTCTCCGACTGGATCAACTAAAAAGGAGACAAGAACATACAGATCTGCCAACCCGAAATATGATGTGATACCGTGCGTGTGTGTCACTGACCTAGCTGGGTGTGTGCCATGAGATCTGCCAGTGCGGTAGCTGCGGCGTTGGCGTTGAGGGCTGCGTGGGCAGTGGTGTTGGTGGTGGTGACGGATCTCCCTCCCGGGTGGGATGAGGTGGATGACGCGGAGGATGAGGTGGACGAGCCCTGGATGACACGGTTAAACCAGTGCTCAACGGCTGGGTGGCCGTGGCCCTGGTAGGGCGTGGAGGTGGCCAGACGTCCCTGCCGGCGCAGCGAGCCCTCGTCTTCCGACGCTGAGGAGGTGTCTGTGTTTGACAGGGTCAAGACAGGGCAGCGTCACAACAGTGGACAAAAACCAGGATGGTGAAACTGGTAGGATTTAGATGATATGCTGATGATACATTATTCTACTTATAGATACTGGAGAGAGTACATATAAGCTCGTGGGATGATTTCAATGGAAATTCGGCTGAGGGATGCTTGTTTTTAATATGTATTTGACTGCATATAAAAGGAGCCACACTAACACACAGGTATAAAGACAGCTCACTGCAATTGTATGTGTACTATGTCTGAATGATAAAGTGAGACAGGCTTTGACAACAGACAGACCAGAGTGTTTCCTATTTGTAGACACCCATCTTTTCTCACTACATCTGAGCTTTTCTTACCCTCAGGTGTGCATAAACTACAGGGTCTGAACTCCTTTTTAAAATACAAAATCTTATTGGCCTATGAGAAGCAGGTAATTATCAGTCGTCAGTATCGGCTGGACAAAATCCATATCGTGCATTCCTCAGTGTATTTACATGTAGCATAACACATACTGATTTTTCTGCTTCAAAACTACAGACTGTGTTTGCATACAATGCAAACTCATATTGAAATACCCTAATCAAATTTCTCTCTGATATCAGTATGTAGAAAAAAACACTTTGCTGAGTGTAGTGTGTGCTTAAGTTATTATGGCTTTGACTCAAATGATTTTACAGCCTCTCCCTTGAGGCCACTGTGAGCAGTTGGTCTCAGTGAAAAATAGCCCAAACAGGAGCAACTTCAAAGCAAGTTAAAAAACTTCAAAATTAACACATTCCACTTCATCTGCCAAGCTCCCAGAAACGTCTGTTCGTTCAAACAGGATCACTGAAGTTGCACAAGAGCAGGCTGGTCTAGGATCTGTATTCTGCAGTGCAATGAAAGGACAATGCAGGTGTAGGCACCATCCACTTGAGAAAGTTACAAACAACTGTTTACAAAATTACCAAGACAGCTCACACTTTCCCCAATTATTCATCAGCTCTGCAGCTTCCGTTAAAAGGTAGAAAAATCATTCACACGTGTCAAAATATTTCACTGAAGTCTGTTAAAAACAAAAGTTTTAATAACATAGAAGACCTATCCTAAGTCCACTGAGAGGATGAGAGCGAGACATTTAGAAAACAGAGATTAAGCCTGCATATGGGTGATCAGCACGTGCTTGACGATGTTCTCTAAGCTAATAAGCCTCGTGTAATTAATCTGCCTCCTAATCACTCACAGTATGAAGATACAAATAAAGTCCATCGATTTAGAAACTATTGCAATCACGGTTCCCTTCCGTAAGCTTTCCCGTGGCCTTGCAGAGGCTGTCAGAGGAAAGCTGGAGCAGGTTTGATCATAACAAGCTAAAATATAATGTCTCTACAACCAGCAGACTCACGGGGGTTATCTCGCATTTATGATTCTTTTTGTTATTCCTGTGCCTCTCTCCAATCTCTCTCCATATCTCAGTAACCTTGACACAGTTACACCGAGGGAGAGGTAGAGAGGGGGTCAGACAACAAATGCAAAGTAGAAATAGAGAGGTGGAAAGAGTGGGGAAGAAACTGAAAGAGAGAAAGATGGATTAGTCACAGATCAACAGACAAAAACAAGAATAGATAGTGAGGAATGAGTCAGAGCAGGGATGAATATTAAAGAGAGGAAACTGAAGCAGAGATAGTAGCATATATGCTCTGATCTCAGTTATTCTAATATTGTTTTCAAACAAACAAAAAAAGTTATATTAATAAAGCTTTGGCCTAGCAGTTAACAGCTGGAGCTGGGTTTCACTGACCTGTTCCAATTCAATCCTATTGGCTGAAGTAACATCATAATGGTCGGTGCCTGAAAGTGACATTTACTATACTGACTGTGTACAAACAGCATTCTACATACAGGAGCCTCCTGGTTCAATTTATCCTTCATCTATGTAAAATAAGGAGCAGCATCTTTTTTCAGTTGTCTCTTATGAGAAGTGAGCGTCTGCGGCCACTCGTCGCTCTGGTAACCAAGAAAATGGAGGAGAAGCTTGTTCTGGCTGTGTCCATCTATCCTGAGCTTTATCAGATGGAAACTTTTCTTACAGGGACAGAAATGTCCATTTGTGGGAGCAGATCGTCTGTACACTGAATGTTGCTGGTGAGTGTTGTTCTTTTATCACCCTGCGAGTTGTAAGCTTGTTATTAGTTGTGTTGTCATAACACAACTAATAACAATCATAGGGTCATAGGGTCATAACTCTGTTACCATTGCATAAACAGCTGTCGATCAAAAATGGGCAGTGTTCTTTCTCTCGGCACACAAAGTTTTACCATGTTCATATTCATGCTAATATTTGATGATGAGCACTAAACATAACAATGTAGCTGAGGCTGATGGGAACGTTATTAGTCTTGCAAAATTTTGGTTCTGAACCAAAGTTCTGGACAAATTTTGAACTGATGATCTACCTGACCTGAGAGGTCAGGGGCATCATCTAAGTCATTAAAATGTATGCTGAGGGGAACATAAAAATCAGAACCACATTTTAATGGAAATCCACACAGTGGTTACTGTGACATGCTGAACCTCCTAGTGGCGCTACAGTAGAAGAGAAGTCAGAGGATCACTCAAGTCAACAGATGTCATCCTCTGGGGACCATGAATATCTGTATATTCTTCTTTGTTCTTTGGTTTTCTATAATGATCCTTTTGAAAATGTGTCTTGGTATAAATATATCTGTACACAGATTAATCCATGGTGCATCTTTATCCTATAGACTTGACACATTTATTTATGTAGATACTACTAAAAGGGAGAAGTGTTTTTCTTGGTGTTAGGGATTACAGATATTGTAGGTACTTTGCTAGGTCATCGTGATCTTGATTTGATGAGCTGTTGCATGTGATTGTGGGCACACCTCCAGCACAGCTGTGGGTTGTGGGCTGTGTTTAAACACTGTGTGACTCTGTGAGTGTTATGTCTTGAGAAAGCTTTTAGTGACTAAAACATCAACCTTTTTTAATAAATCAATATAGAGGTGATGTGTGGAAAATTCTCTTTTTCACTGGAATTTGATTTTGGGGGGGATTCAATTTCCTGCACAAACAAGAAAAAGAGATGAATCAGGTGGTGTGCAAGACCGTGGATATCTGTACGACATTTCAAGGCAGTCCATCCAATAGTTGTTGAGATATTTCAATCTGGAACAAAATGGTGGACTGACAGACTGATTAACCAACATTGTCATCCATAGGGTAATGCATGGCTAATAATACATTGAAAAACTTTTTTTAAAAACTTGTTTTTCCATGTTCCAATAGGTTCACTGCATTGTGAACACAATTGTTCACATATAGTACTTGCCAATGTACCTTATGTGTTACTAAAGGGCACACCATCTGTATTTGTATGATGTACACAAAAGAAAAGGTTACACTTGGTTACTATATGTTGTTATATTGTGAGATCATGGCTGAAAAAGTTTTTCTGCGTAAGGCTCTTATATCAAGTACATTGTGACAATGGAGAGTATATTTCTTTGTTCAATGTGGGATTTTTATGATGGAAACACCACCTGTATTTTCAAATGTCTCACATGCACGCACGCACGCACGCGCGCACGCACGCACGCACGCACGCACATACACACAGAGAGCTTGTCAGGTCAGCAGAGCGGCTTGCCCTCACCCTCTGCTCTCTAGAAACAAGCATCTACAACCACCCCCATACAGCCCCTACCTGCCCTTACTGTTGATGTATCTTGTGAATGCATTAGTGTTGTCAAATTCTGCATATTGCGGTTTCAATACTAATTTTTCACTGTGGTATCGAATATTGATATTTTTGAAGGTTTTGTACAGAAGTTAGAAATTCCAGTATCATAAGAACAGTATTACACGGAGCATTCATATCTGAGGATGTGCACCACAAACACTTGGTGCAGGATATCTCCGACCTAAGGCTTCTATCATCCAATCATGCCATACTCTATTGGACGACCATTCTGACACATTAAGAATGATTTTTCACACATTACTACTGGTTCTTCAGAAAAACAGAAATGGAGTGATCAGACATGTAGTGTGACCATATCCAAACCAGCCATTACAGATTAGCAAGATAGGACATGGAAAAGGAGAAAGGAAATCAATGTGCATGTGTGTTAAATACACATACCGCTACACTACAGCGCCATCAGTGGCCAAAAACTCCTCTCTTGGCCACACCTCTCTGGCCCTTGATGAACCTTTGCTAATGTGAGCTCATGAAGTTTGTCATTTAATATCACATCTCAGGCACAATGTTGCAATAACTAACACAACTATGCCGCTGTGTGCACAGCAACACTTGTAGTGAAAGCAGCAGAGCCTCACATTATCTTATATGTACAGTATGCAGCTTTGTGGGTCTGTCAGCCATAACTATGAACCATATCCCAGTAGATGACAGCAAATCACTCAGAATGACTAGAAACAACCATGAAGAGCCCCCCTGCTTCTCCTGCTCAAACTCCAATGTCTGAGCTCTTAATCCGGTTACTCGCCCCACCGCTATGTCCTCTCTCTTTACGAAAGACATGAGATTTTTTAGGCCCCCCACCAATTAACTCTTTCACCAATGATAACGCCACTGCAGTGTCTGAGATACAGGCCAGTTTTTCTGTCATGCAATCTCACACAGATATCTTACTGACTGATTCAAAATGAAAGCTTTCTTTGGGAAATGTTTGGGCAGAACAAACAACACAAAAAGGGCTTTTCGGGCCATGAAAATCTCATCATAAAAGAAGCTGCAGAACGCAGGAAAATGACAAATATTCATATGAGCTGGCCCACACAATACAAACTGTTATAAAAGCAGGCGAAAGGTCGACATTTTGAGACCATGTTATAAATCTGATTATGCACCCATTATGCAACTCATGTGGGAAGGTCTGCCTGGGAACACAACGGTGAGAACTGAGGCTTTTATAGTCACAAAGAATGGACACATTCATCAAACTGCACATTTCTTTCCAGTGGCAAATATGTGGCAACATCATCTTCGATCACTGGACACGACAGAGGGTCACCAAGCATCCTACACTCATGGGAACACATGTAAACAACCCGGGGTGAGCATAAACCTGGGCTGTGTGCATAGGAACAGCTGGTTTGGAGTTCTCACCTGGCGGAGTGCATGCCTCGACTGAAGACTGAACTAACACAGATCGTCTCTTGGAGGGCATTGGCATCTTCCTCTCCTTGTACTTTGCCAAAGCTGCTTGGACGGCTTCTGTGTGCAAATCTAAGAGAACACATCGACACAGATTAGCAAAAAGCATAGTAGGAGAGCACAAGGCTTTTAAAACTGGCAGTGTGGACACATGATTACCAGATCTGAAGCGTTCATCCCGGGTGTTGGGCGCCCGGGACTTGTTGTGTTTGGAACCTGGGTGAACAGCTTGGGAGGAGGCCTGGATCCTGTTGTCAATTTGTAGTGAAGGGTCTACACCTGCAGAGAGACAAGACCAAAGCAGGGACAGGAGAGTTTCTAAAAAAAGTAATGCTCAAATGCAGAAATATCAGTCTCTGAAATGTGGGAAAATATGTGCCTTGGACATAGAGAAACACAGCTGAATATTGCTCAACCAGATCAAGTATCCACAAGCTTATTAGTAATCCCCTATTTAGGCTGCTTTCTTCTAATACAGTAGCTCGGAGTTGAGAAAGTATTCGCTTTAATTAATCCAGCCTCTCTCGCAGCTTTCCAGCCTGCCTCCCAGCTTTCCAAGGGGAAGCAAATGCAAATTACACAGACGTTGAAGAAAGGAGGTGATTAAGCACCATGAATGTCAAAAAGACAACATCTTTTAACTAGAGCGTGCTAAAATTATCAAACTCTCAAACTCGTCAACCTCTCTGTGCTCTGCATGACGCAGGCAGTGATTCATCCTCTGGCTTATGCAATTCTCTTTTGAGCTTCATTAAGTAACTTGTGGTTAGCATCAGAGGGGAAACCCAAGGCTACTGCCTGAAAGAAGGTCACGGTTCAAGCTCTGGAAATAGTCTTCAATTCTTTTTAACTTCTGCTTTCTTATGAAATATGTAGGAAGGATAAATGTACGGGGGAAACTCAGGTAGGAGACCATGTAAAGTATAACTAAATAAGATGAATATAATCCAGTTTGATCCAGATGAACTTCTTGGACTATTAATTATTGACAGAAAACCTCATCTTCCCCTCTATTATGGTATATAATATCATGCACATAAAATATTTTAATGCACACATATGTAATATTAAAATGTTATATATATACATGAACTAAAGAAATACATCTTCCAGTCTTGCTTGTATTTCTGTTTTTTTAGTCAGAGTTGGAGGAAGACTTACACAATGGAACAGTAAGCTGTCAAAGTAACAGCGTACTACAACTCAGCAGTACATCCAAAAGTTTTATAGGGTATGTATTCCTAAGAGTGGGACAAAGATGAGAGTAAAGTATTGAAAAAGATGCTTCTGTAGTTCTGTGGCTCCATCTTGATAAACAATACCAACTATAGTCATGTTGTTGCAGCCTCCTGCCGGTTTACACCTGAACTCTAGTTTCTGATCCATAAACATTGCAGGTATGCATCAAAGCAGCAGCACAACATATAACTACATACATTACATTTTTGTTTACTGAAGAACTAAAGCCCCTGTGGAGCTGACGATGAGGGATGAGAACCAAAATCTAACGTGGAACATCATAGGCTCAGGTTCACGCTACATAGATGTTATGCAGAGAACGCAGCTAAAATAAACAGAAAGCTCTTTTCATTTACGTAAAATATTTGTCTTTCGTTCCATATATTCTAAGGAAACCTGCTGCATGTGCTAAAATAGGCAGCAACAAAGACATTTAACCCTGAAAATTGTCGCCAGTGAATCCCACTTTCCACGTTCCTTGAAAGTAGGGCTGCGATATGGCCTTAAAATAATATCACAATATTTGTAGGCCATATTGCGATAAACAATATATTCATAAACTGATATTTCGAAATCTCCTAAAAAGCACTTCATTCATCGTACACAATCATCTCACACAATGAGATTTTGGATAAATAATCATCAGGGTATAGCACTTGGACAATTCCAGTAAATTCCCTTGCACACTTTTCACCTGTGCATTGATAGATTTCTTATAAATATTTCTTATTAATTTTTTTAACTTTCTAATATTGTTATCGGATGCACAAATCAAGTATCGGTTGGGCTCTACCTGAGGAGTATATTTGATTCCTTGCACCGCAAAAAAAGAGAAAAGCAAGTGCTACCTTTGACTCAAGACCACTTGGAAAAACCACTGCCACAAACCACAGAGTACAATTTGTCCAAATATTTGGATAGAACATAATAACAGCAATACAAACATTGTAAAAAGTGCTATGCTACGACAGGCCACCATTAGTAGGTGTAATCATAATCAGAACTAAAGTTAGCATATTGCCAGTTTTACTGCAGTTCTTCGTGTGGCTTGTCTAACTGATGACGCAGCTGTCCAAGAAGGGGGACGCGCTTGCACATGCACTACTTAGATCAGGTAATGACTGTTGTACGATGCCTACCACTTTTAGAGGCATCCTTCCCCAACGCAAGGGATGAATAATTTACACAAACAAGTTTAATTTCGGGTATCAGCAGTGATATTCAAGCAAATTCGGGCTGATGACACACAGTGACCGAGTGTGATGGACTCACAACAGGTCAGCTGAACATTTAGAGAGTCAAAGTTGCTGACCTATCATTGGTAAGTGAGTGAGACTTACCTAAAGTAGCAATAACTTGATTTAGTTAAAATGAAAACACCTAACAACCATGTGTGGAGGCAAAATGTGACAGAAACTGTAGTCACATTGTGGGATAATGGAAGGTCTACAAATCCACAAGTGGGTGCCAAAATTAACAGTGTAGTCAAAAAAGCATCTATGAGCAGACTCTGGGCGGCTCTGACATTTCTGTGAAGTTGCAACTTTTACTAACCTATAACCAAATCAACCACACAGAGTGGCTGTTTCCGTAAGTATACCCATTAGAAAAGAGCCTTTTGAGGACAGGGTTCTAGCACGTCACATTCGGCCAGACAGATCCAGCAGCGAGCTGGCCAACCGGTCAGACAGACACCCGGCCAGCCAACCAGCCAACCAGCCAGCATCAGCTCGCCCGGCTTTTCAGCGGCAGCTTAGTGGGGATCAGTGAGCTCCACACTGTCAGCAACTCTCAGACAGCAGCAGCAGCACACACACCGAAATGCTGAGCAACATTCACACACGCTTCAACTAAATCTATCCAATAAGACGAGTTTCAGATATGACACAAGGCTCAATAAGGCCTGAGGACGTTTAAGGACTTAATACATGGACTCTGACACACACAAACACACAGCATCCCCTGAGCATGGATAGACACATCAATATATGCTGCTGGTCCCTTATAGCGCTCTGACAGTCCAGTCACACAGCAGCTTCTCCCCAGCTCCCAGAGGAGACAGGTCCATAAAACAAGCCAGGACGCCAGACCCGGTTGCTGGGCAGAACACACTTCAGAGACACACCACACTGAGCCAATCAGAGGTGGGCTCCGTCACAGCAGATGTTGTTATTGGTTCACAGCGAAACCCTGATGAATTTTTAGCACCTGTCTGATGCCAACACTTAACTGGGGTGGCTGCCGATGACACGTGCAGCGTGTCTAACTTCCTATAGAGGAAATATGCTTCGCTAATGACTTACATCGAGTTCACAACTGTATGACATGAAACGAATGGATGTGAGGAATTCAGTCTGAAAGAGCTGGGACCCAGAAACTGCATCCACAGTCGGATCATAAAAAATAAAAAAGAACAATCAGTCAAGATACATTTTCACTGACACGGTACAAAAAGTCCTCCACAGAGTTCAATTTGATTCTGACAAACTTACATTGACATGCCAACTTTTCCCAAAAGTTTCCAGTAGGTCAACAGCTAAAGCAATTATTTACTCTCAAAGCTTGCAGTGAAACCCGAACAATAAAATATAAACAAAGGAAATTAATCTACACCCTCATAGATCTCAACAATCTGGCTTCATACACCAACTTTATTGCACTTGGCACATGCATAGCCTTATGACAACAGTGAAATATAAGGCAGTAAAACAGCTTATGAAATTTTGTATGGAGCTCAGAAGCCAACAGTCTATTGGTCTCTATTTCAATCCTGCAGTTGTTAAACCCTAACCCACTGATTCATCGTGCTGGGTGGATGTGTCATTAATTCTCATGTGCTGTATATGAAGCAACTCACCCACTCCAAAACCATCTATTTCTGCTCTACATCTATCATTTCCCTTCTTTAGGTGCTGAGATCCAGACCGAATGGATCTAACAATGAACAAAAGAGAGAATCCGTGATAACAAGGAGGGAGATGGAGCAAGAGAAAGCAATGATCCGCCAAAGCTAAATAACAGGCCTGCTAGCTTCAGTGGAATGCCTTGAACGAGCGGTCCACACCAGACTCTGGTTTCCATTGAGGCTTGGTGCTCAGATAGCAGGGCCAAACCAAAGACTGCCATTGAACCCGGACAGAGGACAGAGAAGCATGAAGCATACAGCCACCACAAACCACCTCAACCTTGCAGTCCGCCCGAGGCTGCTGGGACCGACTGGCTGCACGACTACAGCTAAAAATATCCTGAATAGATCTATAAATGTGTGTAGCACCCCTACACAGTCAACAGACAGATAATAAGTAGCATTACAGCTGGGAAACTTTACGCCTCCCTGTTTTTCAAAGTTGATACAGTACCTCTCTTCTCAAACACCCACAGAACGTACAAAGATCAGTAGGCGCAAATACGCATGGAAAACAAAACATTCATCTGAATAATTAGCTTTCAGTAAGACAAGGTAGCTTACCTAAAACACATAATCACATCATATCAAGAGCTCAGATTGTGCCCTATGAGAGCAGCACAAAAAACACACAAAAAATATGAGACCAGAAGTAGACCAGTTATCCTACCAGCAGAGACACCTCTTATTTCCATCTACAGTCCGTCTTCCTCACCTTAGTCTATTTTAATTTGAATATATCATACTGTACAGTATGATATGTGGTGGACGCAGGTCTAAGACATTTACGATGGAGCCGAGGGTCACGGAAACTGAAGAATCAAGGACACACCAGCAGAGACATGTCTAACCAGATGAGTTTAGTATAGATGGCAGAAAGCCTCCACAGTATCCTTCATGACAACTTTATGACCACGTGATGTTCCCTCTGGTATCGTTGATATGAAACATATTCAATTTACTTTATTTAAAATGTGCATTTTCTGCAAGCAAATTCTGAATTGGTTTTGCTTGGCTCTTATAAAGTTTGTCCACATTTCAGGGTTTTATTTTTGATGAATCTTCTCTGCTTTTTTCACTTTAAAAGATGCACTATGTAGTTTTTAGGGAAGAATTTTTAATCAGAAGAGAAAGATCTTCATTGACTGATTATTTGTATGCCTGAACAAACTAAAAAAACAAACTGTCTTTGTTTTCATCACTGAATAAACAAACTGACTTTAAACACACAATTTTTTCATGCTGTTTGACTTTGTTTATGTGTAATGGACCCTACCACCTTTCAGCTTATTAATTCAGTTATGGAGAAAATACATATTTCTGTTTGTATCATCAAGTCATTAATATTGTAAATATTAAAATTCTGAGTTTGAATTTCTTCCAAATACTACACAGGGCCCCTTTAACTTGTTTCTTCAAGCTGTAATGAGGTTTGTTTTATCTAAAAAAAAAAAAAAAAACAGTAAAATTTGCTTAATGTAACTGAAGCTGCCCCTACAATCATCATTATCAACATAAGATACTTCATCTCACTCGGTTCGCTCTTGCAAGGACACTACAGTATGCCAACCGCTATGATAACAGGAAGCCGGAGCACAGATAAAAGCTGTTGTTGCTGGACAGTAAATTTCCTGCAGGCCTGCGAGTCTTACCTTGTATCTGTGGGATGTACGGTGCCAACAGCTTGCCTCTTTTCTTCTCATAGCCCTTCTGAGTGATGTCTCCTGTACAGACAGAGACAGAGGAGTACAGAGGAACAGACAGACAGAGAGAGAAGGGGGGGGGCAGAGAGATGAGTCATTAGCTCAGCCTTGCTTTGGCAGTGGTGTGTGTGTGTGTGTGTGTGTGTGTGTGTGTGTGCACACGAGTGCCTCAGGATCACACTGCCAGGCTGGTTACACTGGCACCACGGGGCACCAGAGGAGGGTTGCGGTAGCAGATGACCAGCCCTCACCCACTGGATGTCTCTCTCTCTCACATAACACAGAAAATGACCTTGCAATAGTTGAGAAATGTTGGCTGATCGATGTGGCAGTGAGGCAAAGTTCCTACTGAATACTTGAATGATAACATCGACAAGGCGAGGGGCATTTAAAAGATCGTTTGTCTGGTGCGCCTGGAACATTTTCCCTCCAAGCATTTTTACCAGAAGTAAAAATACTGCTGATGTCAGCATGAACTGAATCTGCCTCAGTTGTCTCCCCGCACATAATTAAAAGGCGGTCTGTTAAATGAGATCGAGCTGCATGTTATTTTAATAGCTTGGTTTGAAAGGATGTACAAGCTTTTCCAAGCCTGGAATTTAACTACGATAAATGAAGAAAGAGAAGAATAACGGGGAGGGAGTTGGAGAGAGAGAGGGTGATGGTATGAGGCTAAGCTCTGTAGATGTCTGTAGCCTAACTGCTAATTTACACCAGAAGTGAAGGATAGACCTTGCAAGGTTAAAGACACTGATGTAAACAAACATGAGCCCAGCACTGCTTCTGTATTGGTTGCTTGTACTGTCGTAGAGAATATTATTATTTATTTATATTATTTCACTATTAGGTCCATTTCATACAACCTGACGATGAAAGACACAGCTAAATTGATTGTGACTTGATTTATATGTGAGCTGGGCAAAGTTGCATCATGACCCAATAATAAAATACTCCATCATCATCATCATGTGACAATGTTAGTGGCGTGTACATCTCAATTTGGCAGTATATATTTGGGTGTTCATCTCCACTGCAATCTGACCAATTCACATTAAAACATTTTAGTTGTCAGTTTTTATTAACTAACAGTTACAGGACAGCAATAAAAAGCCGGAACAGTTGAGAGCCATTTCCAAATTGGCCGATCCACAGAAATTGTATGCCTCCGAGCTGATCTATTCCTTTAATGGATGCTGGTGTGCTTTTTCTGACAGTTGTGTATGCAAAAAGATGATATCAAACTCATGCATCTACACTTCTAAAAGATTGCAACAAGGGCAAGGAGTCATGGCAGAGAGGAAGAAATGGTCCAAAGCATGCAGTCATTTCAAAAGGAAAAATGGCAACAGTAAAATGACCATTTCATTATGCAATATGCTGAAAATCCTTCCATCCAACATGGGCTTAAATCCAAGCAGGTTTGTCTTTGACCAAGGAAAGGTAAATTAAAACAAATACTCTCCCATTTAACCTGTTTTAGATAATGGCAGATGGACTGTTGCTACAGCTAGCTCTCAGGCTAAAGCCAGCTCAATTAAAACTGATCAGGAATCAATAAGTGAATCGATAAAGAATAGAACTGCAAAGCAGAATTAATGATGGCACTTATTTGAGTTAAATATTATTAATTCCCATCCCTTATATAGGGGTACCAACTCAGTTTTAGTGCCACAGAAATCCCTGGCCTCATGGATATAAAAATGATTCCAGCTTCATGTGATGAGGTATTCAGATTTTAAATTTTGGACAAAGAGCATCTGAGTCAGCAGACAGGATGAGTCGGGGTATCACAATCTGTATTGGGAAAAAGCTGCTTCACCAACACACAGAGTATGAAATGGCCTTTTTTTTGCCTTTTTCCAAGAAGAAAGAAAGCAGCAAAAACAGCATCCCTGCGGTGTGACACAAAAGCTCATAACAACTGAACTCATCACTAAAGTGCCACCAAAATGCCAAAAATGTCGAAACACATCCATGTCCTCCTGGGACCTGCTCAAAAGGCAGAGAAGTAGGTCACTGACTGGTATTTTGGCAGCCTGTGGTTGATTTGGGGATGTAAGATGTCAGTGTGCTCCTGCATATCAGACACGGCTGTGGGCTGAGGCTGATGGGGTGGAGGCTTGCTCTTTGTGGACAAAAGACATATTGATTCACTCAGAGAGGGCTGACTGACAGCACCTCCATCACTCAAACCATGACTGTGTACATAACTATGCTCCCATAAATGACCTCCAAGAACCTCCTTAAGATGGGTGTAAAAGGAAAACAAGGGCTGAGGAAAGACAGCTATGGAAGATGAGGGGCCTTGTGGAAAATATTCCAGTCAAAGTCAAACAGCCACTTGACATGACACATACATTGTTTTGGCCGGAAGCTAGAAAATACTTGTGAAAGTCACTGGAGCCTCATGAATAGGGATCACACTGTGTCCTTTACATTAATCTCTACAGGCGCTCAGTGAGGGCCATCAGGGTGGAGGTCAAGTGAAAAAGCAATAAGTTCAATAGGGCTATGTGAACAGAACAAATTGATTAAAACCCTCCCCACGTGATCACATTTCTTCATCTCACCATGGGGAATACTTTATTTTGCCTGCTTGCTTTAACCTGTATTAATTCACTGAAAGTGTACTGTATAAAAACTCACTCCCCAAGTCATAGGTTACATCTTAAGGCCATTCGTGTTGATGCCTATTATAGCAGGATTTTATGTACATCTCTTTAATTTCTGTTAAGAAATGGGTGCATTTAAATTGTGTACTGGTGCACCCAAATGAAAGAGTAGGGCACACCAGTGTAACCAGTGTAAAAAGTTATTCTGGAGCCTTGTGGTGTATCTTGTCATGCAATCATATATAGGTCAACATGGACTTTTAAATCATCATATGGATTTTGTTCTGATTTACGTTACAGAATCCCATCTTGAAGGTTGGAATGAAGGTTGTAGTTTTGCTGATTTATCTCTGTCGTTTCTCTGACTCCTCTTGAACACAACAGTGTGACACTGTGAGGGCAGGTGTTGTTGGTCACACTGGTTGCCGCGCTGCCCGCTGGTCCTGAGTCACCACTAACAGCTGAATGCCTGCACTGTTAAATGTCCAGGAGAGCTGGAGGCTAGCAACAATACAGCGCTGTCCACAGGCCGAGCCGGCTGACCTGACACTGACTCTTTCTGGTGATAAGTGTCCCTGTTTGTGTGTGCGTGTACAACAGTAGAAGACTGCGTGCATGCCAGCGTGTCTGAGAGGGTGCGCACCATAACAGCCAAACAGCCTGACAACCACACAATAGAGGGCTATTCTCCGCGTCGCTCCGAATTCTGGCTTGCGGCCTCGGTGTCCAAGCGGCCCCTGTTCCACACTGATCCATCAAGTTATGTCTGAGTGAAGCTAATCTTTTGATCTGAGAACAAACAGCTTCATCATTAAATATGGAGGAATGGACTCAAGCTTTCAGTGGTAAACAATGACCCTCAGCCAAACAAAAAGGTCTGAGGCACCACAGATCACATTATTTCCTGTCGGTGTCTGTATAAACAAGTGTGTTACTTTGCATATGTTTGCACATATATTTGTGTGTGCATGTCTGCATTTTTATGCATTCACAGACAGACACTCTATTTCCCCTCTCTGTTTGAGCTCTGAGTGACTCCATGAGGGAAAAATGGGAGGATTCAAAGGTCAATAAGTGGCCTGCCGCCTGGGGAATAACAGAGGAGAGAGGGGATAGCGGGATGAAGGAAAAATGAGGGATGGAAGGATGGAGGGAGGGAGGCTTAGCACCTACACCAAATTACACCGACACGAGGGACAAGCTGCAGCTTACAGAATATTTACAACAGAGTGGGAAACACTTCATTTGCCCCCCCTCACCCTTCAGCGCTGACTACAGGCTTTGCCATGTAATTGAGCTGTAAAGAAAAGGGAAAGGGTCTCCAAACAAGCACCTGGGGGGAGGGGAGGGGGATGGAGTATATAAAAACTGAAAGCAAATGTGTCAAAGAGGGGAGGGGTGGACCAGAGAGGAGACATTTCTCATGTCATGATGGTTAGAGAACATCATCGGGGGCTCAGCTGGAAGAAGACTGGTTTTTCTTTCCTCATCAAAACGCAACTCCTTTGTTGCCTCTACTCTAACCTTCTCACCCTCAAGGACTCACTGTCTGCACAGCGAAGCATTCTTAGCATCCCACTCATCTTTTGACCTCTCTTTTTAATAACCCACAGCTGTTCTTGCCATCTAGTGTCCAGATTTTTTGTGGGTATACTGTCTGATGCTAGTCCTGTAACACTCGCCTCGATCTCCATCCATCTGAGGTGACACGATTTTATTTCCCAGAGACCGGAGGCATTTTTATCTGGCACAACATCCAACATTGTTACCGTAAACATTCCTCTCACCGGGTGCTGAATCCAATTTCCAAAGAGAGACGGTCAATCTCAACAGTGACAGCAAGAGAGCCCGCTGTCCTCTGCTCTGTCGTATTGACTTTAATTGACTGATGGCTATTGAGCGTAATTGACTGATGGCTATTGAGTTGAGCTGTTCCTCGGATGAGGCCCATTAGAGAATTACCTTGCATCTGCCCAGACGGAGCTCTTCAATCGGGAGGGAAATACTGAAACACAGCACATTCCTGTACAAGCCAGCACAAACTCATTAAGGATAGATAATGAAGGTCTGAATGGAGATGGTGAGATTACGGTGATGCTGGTAGTTACGGTGTACGACTAGTAAAAATTAAGTAACATATATTTTCCATCCTATTTCAGATACAGAAAGCCAGACAGGGATGTCAACTGTTGCTCTCAACTATGTCCCAGTAACACACACACACACACACACACACAGACACACAGACACACAGACACACACACACACACACACACACACACACACACACACACACACACACACACACGTAGCTGAACAGCAGAAGCAAGGGCTTGACAATTACACAGCAATAGTTTTAGTGTCAAATGCTCAGCATCTGTGTATGGCTTCCCTACATAGTTGTAGTTTTTCTTAAATCACTTTTATATGAATCAGGGATGCAACTTCATATTTTCATCGTTGGTTAATTCAACAGTTTCTTCCTCAATGAATGGAATCATTGGTTGGTCTATAAATGTCAGAAATTTGTGAAAAACGCCCAGGATAATCTCCTAAAGCCAAACTGACATATTCAAATGCTTGCCATGTCCACCTAATCTAAAAAATATTCAACTTATTATCATAGGAGATGAGGAAAACCAGCAAATCTTCACATCTGAAAAGGTGGAACCAGTGAATTTGGGGCACTATGTTTTTTTTAACGAAATGACTTAAATAATAAACTTATTGTCAAAAAACAATCATTTTTCTTTAACTGATTAATTGTTGCAGCTCTAAAATGATATATTAGACATTAATAAGCATTAATATATGATTAATGCAATGCTATATTGTCCATCTGCTAATCGAGAGTCCAGAATTCTTCTTCAGCCTGAAATAAAACCCCTCTATGGTATTTGCCATACTGCCATACGCTCCTCCTCAGTGACAGAGCCAGAGATGTGGCCCCACCCACCCTCAATGTCAGTTCCTCTGCCAGGCTGACCCACAATATGCCAACACTGCTGCCAAGCCAGCAACCAAGCCGTCTGCCCTTCAGCCACAGAACACCACAGTTAAATATTTAGGCAGGGCAGCGTTTACTCTCCAGGCTGAATCCAATAAAAGCAGATGTAGCCAGCTGTCATTTAGCATTAGCTCTCTGGCATACAAATTCTGGTTTTGCACATTTGGATTAAGCTTTGGTGAAATCTTTTCCAGTGCATATTTGCAGTGGGCAGAGGAGATATATCTCAGGTGTGCATGGTCACCTCTGTGCATTGATCCACTCATTCTAACAGAGGAAATGAGCATAAACCTGCAATATTCATAGCTTTCCCTCACTTGTGTGTGACAGATGAAGAAAATGTACTTGCTGAATAAGAGATAAAGGGGCAAACTGAGAAAGAGCAGATCCACAGCACCGATTCAACCATGTCTAGCTTATTAGCCTGTCTACATGACAAAAAACACTCACCAAGCCGCAGAAAAAAAGTTAAAGTAGAGTGTGCGATGACCACAGCAGACCCCTATTAAACTGTTTCAACACACACACACACACACACACACACACACACACACACACCGGCAGAACAACTCACATGCTGAAGTCAGGGAAGTGAGCAGAGCAGTGAAGAGACGTCTTCGGCAGAGAGAGAGAGAGAGATGCACAGACGTGGAGGGACAAGGAGAGGCCAGCGGCAGAACACAGGCAGTCAGGTCAGCGGGGGATGACCAGCTAACAGGCTAACAGGCTAACAGGCTATCTCTAGGAAGTCATAAGTCAGGACCATCAGCATCCTTTGTTTCCTTTCCTGGTGAGAGCAGGAGAATGAACGAACCCCATCTCCCTCATTCTCCTCTTCCCATCACTCCCCTCCCTCTCTCAAACCCCACGCTGCACACTCCCCCCCTCTTCAATCCCCCTCCTCCTTTTCCCGTTCCCTCTCCCTCACTCTTTCCATCCCTCTCTCCTCCCAGCGAAGGTCTCCACACAAAGCCAAACTAGGCTGCAGGATTAGGGTGTCAAAGCAGACCCCTGCCCCCCACCTTCCCACATACCAATCTCTCCCAAACCCACGCACTGTACAAGAACTATGGAAGAGGCTTTCATTAGCCTGCTACAACACGTTTGTACAGGTCAAGTAACAGAGCATGTTGTTTCCTTGTCAGGAAGAAGCATCCGTGCTGATGCAGGCAACCACAGCATTATTAGTAATGCTTGCTGCAAAATTACACAGACCACAGCTGGAAAATATAGAAGTAATTTATATAACACAGCTGGATGCACCGCCAGATCAAACCTGGAACACTGTCTCAAACCTCTAATGGCTGTAAATCGACTGTCATTTCCACCTTTATGAAAAAATGTGACAGAGTGAAGGGTAAAGATTGGGCTTTTATTTTGATGTGGGAGGAAACCATTGCCCTGTGTTTAGACCGGTTGGAGATGGAGTACTACAGCAGTCCCAGCAGGCTTATCACCCATGTGTGTGTGTGTGTGTGCACACACTACTATTTCATTTTAGAAATGAAGGAGCTATTCACCCTATGGCAATAAGTTTCAATGAATAGCTGCATATGATTAGTCTTAATTACTGCTTGCTAGCACACACACACACACACACACACACACACACACACACACACACACACACTCACACACTCACACACTCACACTAATGGACTAATATGATCTCTTGAGCAAACACCCACACACAATAGATCACCTCTGATTCTGACGACTGAGATGGACTACAGGTCACCTTGTAGTCCACCTTGAATGAGTCAGATCCACAAGTACAGATACAAGTAAACAGGGACTTAAGACTTATGAAATGATCAGTTATTGATTGAATCGGTTGGATGAGTGGGAATGTACTGTATAAATAACATGCCTTGATTAACGTTAGAGGCTGTAGTTTGGTGTTGTGTCTGACAGTAATTGCACTGCATTATATTGATTACTATTCAGTTGCATCACATTGCATAGGGGTTTCTATTTTTTTGGCTACTTACAGTATGCACTCACACACTCATTAACGTAAAGAGTAGACAGCATGACAGCAGTCCTGGACCAGTTTACCTCATGGTTTGAGCCGGGGCCAAATCATTTTAAGTCATACACTGAATGCAGCTCTCGGCTGCACGCAGCATAACAGTACCTTTCAAATAAAGCCAAGAGATGTCATGATGTAAGCTCAAGGCTATGACAAATACGAGACAACAGATTTATCATTTTGTACAGCTCAAGTCACTCTGAACGACATGAATACACAGTGTAGGATCATTTATGTGACACACATCCTACTGGAAGGTTAAAGGCAGTCAGGGACAGGAGGAAAAAGGGTAAGTGTTGCAGCAAAGAGGGGTTGATTGAAGATGACAAGGAGCTTGACACTGAGAGCCAGCTGGAGAAATCGAAGGGAGGGGGTGGGGGGGGCAACAGGAGGAGGCTTTAGGGAGAATTTAGAGACAGAAGGGGGTGATGAGGAAAGAAAGGAGAGAGGAGGAAAAAAGGATAAGGAAGGAGGATATGATTAAAAGGTAATGACTTCCTCTTCCTTTCACAAGACACACATACACACACACACACACACACTGATATCCCTGATCCTAGAGCGCCTGGGCGTCTCTCAGTCTCCATCCATCAACTCCTCCAATCACTCTGTCGCATCGCTTTTAATTAAGTAGTGCCAACGAATTAGAAGACTGAACGAACCCTCCATTACCACTTTGCTAATACATAACCCCCTCATCACATATGCACACACACAGGCGCACACACATGTGCGTGCACACACACACACACACACATACACAGAGCCCAAAATCCCCCATCCATCCCCCAAATCCCCCATCCATCCCCCAGGCTCTGTATGGCTGGTGAGCAGACAGACAGCGTGAATAATAAGACATTAGATGCAGCGCTGCCTCACTCAGGGGGCCCTGCAGCTGTGGACTGATTTGGGGGGCAGACAAGATGGGGGGGGGGGAGTAATTAACAGTCACAGATAAACACTGATACTGTACACATCAAAGGAACACACACACACACGTGCAATGCCTGCACCAGATCTCACAAAGAGACAGACGCAGATCAACTCGTGAACAAATATGAAAGCAGAGGGATAAGACGAGGGATCAGTCCGATGTCTCTATCGTGGAAGTATGGCGCCCTGTGAATGAGTGAACTGGCCACTGGTGTTGTATGTCTTCCTAGCACCAATTTGAATTTGAGACCTAGAATGATGACATTATGACCAGTCCTCTCTGCATCATTTACTTTAAGGTTTGGGGTTAGACATGAAGGTGCAACAAACGATTATTGTCATTGTCGGTGTCGATTAATTGATTAGTTGTTTGGTCTGTAAAATGTCAGGGAATGGTGAAAAATCTGTGTTTCCCAAAACCCAAGATGATGTCCTCAAATGTCTTGTTTTCTCCACAACCCAAAGATATTCAGTTTATTGCCATAAGGGAGGAAAGAAATCAGAAAATATACACATTTTAGAAGCTGCATGTCGATTTAAGTGGTGCTCCCAAATTTTGTGCTGGTGATGCTAAAATTTTCAATCAGGAGCATCAGTGCTACTAGAAAAAGTTAGTCTGAAGCCCTGATCAATATAATAGTAGTTGGACCTGTAGTCCATCTCAGTCGTCAGAATCAGAGGAGGCGATCTATTGTGTGTGGCCGTTTACTATTAGTCCATTGTGTGTGTGTGTGTGTGTGTGTGTGTGTGTGTGTGTGTGTGTGTGTGTGTGTGTGTGTGTGTGTGTGAGAGAGAGGCTGGCTCAAGTCCAAACATATTAATCTCCATTCCATTCAGACACACGTGATACTCAGACTGCTGGATTGAGCTTCACACTAGCTGAGCGATGTGCTGCTATTCTGGCTCTCAGCCAGAGCTTCATGATGTGTAAACATGCCTCTCACCTACAAGGACAGCAGCAGAAAATCACACAGTGACTGATGCCTCTCTGACTGATAACAACAAAGAGCGACACTGCAGAAAACAGGAGATCTAGCGCTGTTGCCTTCCTCAGAAATACTGCCTCTTTTTAAGTGCGAGTTAATATTTGTTTTACTGTGTGAACAAATCAAGAAATGTGAAAGTGACAATGAGAGACCCTCTCTTTGTCCAAGTCCTTTCATGTTGCCTATGTGTTAGTGTGTGTCTCTACAGTGCATGTGCGTGTGATTTGTGGAGCAAGACATCTGTGTGACAGGCGTGACGAGTGTGAGAGCCTCACAGTAAAGACTCTGCCATGAAACGCAAGAATCTGTTCACAGCCACCGAGTCTGCCTACAGCTACACTGTGGTGGACTTACTACTGTATTTTACATGTTACATATAAACCTCACTGTACTCTCTGCTGGTTCAGTTAGCTGATGGTGCACCTATAAATGAGCTGTTTCTCTCTTGAGCTGCAGAAGACCATGTGTGCTACTGTCATTTGGTGTCTGCACTGATGGTGTAGTTACAGAGCGTTAGAGCTCCACCGATAAGCACAAATAGCAAGACTAGTGCCTAACTAGCTGCTCAGACTAAAACTGGAGCTCCATCCAACTTGTGCTCATTCAAAAACTCACAGAAAATTAATGAAATATCCAGCAGTAATCAATTGAGCTAAAAGCAGCCTTCACACACCCACTGTTCAGTGATTAGGAGGCTGAAACCAGACTTTTTGTACGCAATCGTTACGCTCCTCATTGTGAGCTAAGAAGTCAAGTCAGGCAAAGTCGAACTCAGTTTCACTAATGGCCTCCATTTCAGGGCATCACGGCTCTATTCTAAAACTCAACAATCTAATTTGTCTCAATTCAAAAAGAGTCGAAAAACACAGAATGGCCTGCCCTGATGGGAAATCTTGTGCCATTGTGCAGATGCTATTCAACATGCTCAGCCACACATGCCGCGTGCAGTCCGACTGTTTTACATGCCTCATGGGACCTGTTAAATAACCCGAGCAGGAAACTAATGTTTTCACAGAGCAAGGCTCTGATTAAAATAGGGCTGAAAATTAGACTTGTTTGATAAATTTTGCATTTTTTGATTTTAAAGGCAGTGCAATGAGACACATATGGTCCAGGAGCCTGCCAGATAATCATTACTGCGTTTTTGCCTTCCTTATTAAACCATACAGACAAAGTGACAACTGAAATGACACTCAGTAGAGTGCATACCTCCGCCAAGGCCCAACAATCCCCTTAACTTCAATGAAACCTTATCCAATATCACAAAAAGTTAATTTAAATCCAAAAGATCCAGATTTCTATTTGTATCTGCATCAAATTGTATTCATTTATAGATACCAGCCACCTAAATACATCAGATTTTTTTTCTTTCATCCAGATCTACGCATTATTCCCCAAAAATTAAATGAAAATGTTGAAAAACACCCTATTTTGCAATGTTAAAGAAAGGGAGAAAAAGTTTTTAAATATTAATGGGGTTAGTTCAGTCATCTGTTCAGTAGTTTTTGTGTTATCCTGCTGACAAACCAAAAAAACAACAAACAGATACCAGCGAAAAAGATTACAATTTAACCAACTGTCCTAGTACAAATGTAATATAAAGAATAACTAATGCTACTGACTATGTCTACCACCTACTTGGCAGAGGCAGCACTTCCAGCATGTGGAGAGAAACCCTGCGTCCCTGGTGTTTGAGATACGACTGGGACGGCGTCCCATCTGAAGCTCCCAGCTCCCTGCTCACTTCTGGACGGTCTCAGAGGATGTTGAGAGATTTATTGTCTTCTTCTCTGCCTGGTTATTACCATATGAATGACCGTGTTTTCACCGGCCTGACACAGGCTTAGCCTTTAAGCTCTTTGCATATATACACACATAACCACCTTTGCTATACAGAGGGACAGTGGGGTTCGAGAGAGCCGATGTACAAACAAACAAAACAGTGAAACATACACACATGGGCAGCATGGAAATCCAATTAAAGAGTGCACAAACAAATACACTTTACAGATGCAGGCTTTCGCCCCCAACTGTGTGCCTATCTATATGTCAGGGGCCAGGGCTAACTAGTTCTGCTGCAAATCTAACAAGCCATACGGCAAAATCTTTTGTTCTTCGCCTGTGATTCATGATCGAGGCTTTGGAGGGGAGCCCAGCGTCAGTGTGTGATTACATGAAAGCGCCTGCAGTGTTTACCCCACACAAGACATACCATAGGCCCATTATTTCTTATCATCACTGCAAATGTGAAACCATATGTTTCCATATATACACAGCTCTTTGCAGCGAGCGAAGCAGGGTTATCGAGGTGAGATAATCAACACGGCATCAGAGCAGGTCAACAGAATGAGCAGGTGGAAACACAATGCAGAACAAATGTGCTCAAACACAACTATGTAGCTTACACCCGCAATGCAGAGGCAAACCGAACGGGGACAGCACTGTCGACAAACAACAATGATATCAGGGATCTGCAACATGTCACCTTTCCTCCAAAGGCTGGCTCTCTCATTCTTCTTATCTCTTCACAAACTTGAATCTGAGAAGGTTTTATCCATTAAGCTGCATAACATTTGAAGCACATTGGGAACCTGGAGATAAGAGCTGGTCAACTAGTGATGATTTTCTTTATCACATAATCTCAGCGCGGAGATACTTATTCAAAACAATGAAAACATAAGATGTAGTTTGATGATGTCGTGAAGTAGCGTGGGAACATGCAAGTTGTTGTCTTCACCATTGTAGATAAAAAAGTCTATCTGACGTGACTCAGGCAGAAATCTGGTTGACAGCAAAGGTAATGTATTAAATTTGGCGTTATGTTTTGTCAGGTTCGCCAAACTCCTTCCTCTCTCTCTGACATATGTTGGCGTTTATCTTGAAATTATCGCAAATAATACACAACGTTACATTGAGTTAATCTACAGATTTCACTGTGTTTGAACAACTTAGCAAAGTATATAACATTTTAATGCAGAAATCTTACATATTATATATTTAAATGTCAATGTAATTACAAATGGCTGTGGTTTCATTATCCATTAAATACATTAAGTCACGGTGGGGCACCAACTCAGTTTTAGTGCTACACCAATCCCTGGCCTCTATAAAATATCTGAAAATACAGAAGACTGTCTTTAAAGTCATGTCAAAAGATGTTCTACACATTACAGGCTCAGTGTTATGACATGGTATACACTCCCCCCTCCCCTATCCCCACTGATTGTTCATGTCAAAACAACACAACACCAGATACAGCAAAAGATTTATGTTTGCTGCTTGTTTTTATCTGTTAGCTTAATATGCTCGCTCCAGATCTCAAGTGAGTGCACTGCTGAGACACAGACGGGCCTTGGACGAAGTTGATTTTTTTTTGTCTTGATTTATGGCTCTGAAAAATGTCAATTTTGTTTCAGAAAGTTTGGCAAAAATGGGGCGAAAGAAAGGAATAATCTGTGCAGACATTCACATCTGCCATTGGAATAAACAGATTGAAGATATGACACTAATCGCCTGAAGGGCATGGGCAAAAGCCCTGTGACACAGACACTGGAAATGACTCTTGTTCCCGAACTATCTGTGGGGATGTATTCAAATTGCTCGTTTTGACTAACAACACAAATGCAAACAATATTACATTTACAGAGACCTGAAAGAAAAAGGAAAGTGGTAAGTCCTCACAATTAATTACAATTTTTGTTAACTGCATGACTTAAATGATTCATTTGAGCAGTGTTGGAGGTATTCATGAAACGGATTACATTCAGATGCCTTGTGGTCTCTTACTGATTTTTGCTCATAAACACAGATGCACTAACTGGTCCACAACAATTCAACAAACAGTGAACAGGCCGATCTCACCAGGCTCTGGACAGGATGACCACATGCCTCACCTCCTGTCAAACACCATCTGTTTCTCTCTTCCCATTTCCCTTCCTCTCTGCATCACAAACCCACCGTTCCAATGCCTGAAAATACACGGTCGACTAAGTAACCAGGGGTCTCTATAAGTACATGCAAAGTAAGTTATCGACCTTCTTCCTTGTTTCCCACAAGGCTTTCAAGACCTTGAATTTTACACATTATTTTAGCTATTGTGTGATCTGAAAATGTAAATCTACCATCACTTTCTCTTCCAAGTTCCATGGTTACTTTTTATCCTCTTACACCTCTCATTGTTTCCTTTCCCTCTGTTCTGTCCTTCTCCTCTGGTCCTTTTAATTTTTTCATTTTCATTCACCATCAATGCAGTGGTGACCCTCCTCCACGGATCATAAACCAATGTGGAATGTTTCCAGGAAGAAATAAAGACACAACACTCGGGTGTTAATAACGTAAAATTGATCATTTAAATTAAAACTGCCCCCTTAAAACTGAGATCCAAGCCACAACACCCGTACAAGCCTTTGCCACTACATACTTCCACTCTCATGCATGCATGTGTTTTCTTATCTATAATTCAGTAGCGTGGCGATTTCACTTTCTCCGCCACACAACCGGCTCAACTGTGCTCCTCTGGCTGCACCCAAGCAATTAAATGGAGCAGTGATAGGGCTCTCAAGGCCGGACATAAGCCTTTTAAATTTTAACACCACAGCTCAACACTGCCCCAGCCCTTGTTAACAAGTCCGGGGCTGGATGGAACATCTGGTCGCCCTCAGACAAGATATTTATTACTGGAGGAGAAGAACAAAACTTGCTGCAGAGACACACTGACACCAGCAGAGTTGAGTTTAGTGATGCACCGATCCATTTTTCTACAGATTCGATTCTGATTGCGATACGTGAATTCGGATAGAAGCTGATACATCACTGATACTAAGTTGTTTTTTTCTAGATTGTTGTTATTAATATGAGGTTGCATGAGGATGTAGTAAACCACATAGCACTTTGTATTAAAAGAGCAAAATAAATACAATAATTAATTATTCCAAAACAATTTATATGAACTGTATTTTAAATAGGGTTCATATACAAACAGGTGTAGAACCATGTTTACAACAAAATTAGCCGGTAACCTGATAAAAATAGCCGTCCCCTAGCTCGCCCCCTTTTTCATTGCCAGGAGATGAGTTCTGTTTTTTGTTTGTTTGTTTTTTTCTTGCGGTCAAAAAACAGGGAACAGTAGAAAGCAGCAGTATATAACTCATCAGAATCCATCCAGAAGACGTTAAACTTGTTTTTATTTTTTTTTTCTGAATCAACAATATTCTGAATCGAGCTAATAACGAAAGTTGCTTAGGAGTGAGACATCTCGCTTCTTTCTCATCTCTGTTGAGAGTTGCAAATTCACATTCACAACCTCAATCTAACACTGATTACTTTATTCATATCTTTAACTTCAGTCTCTCTTTCAAACTCAGCTCAGGCTGAGCGATGCTCAAGCGCTGCTTGAACAGAGATGGATGGAAAAGTACTAACAAGCGGGGCTTAAATTAGTGTGTCCACCTGGGTGTTGTTTTGTTTCCATTCAGTCGATCGGAGCTGGAGCTGATAAACACGACTGACACCTGCAGAGTCATTTGACGTGAGAGTAAATGCCATTTGTACTAATTCGCATTAAAAGGTCCATTCTGAAAGAAAGTAGATTTTTGAGTCTCATTCCCAACTTGTTAAATGCTGATGCTTATAAATTGGCTATTGTCTTAAAAAGACAATAGATAATAGAGGGTGTTAGTGTTTTTTGTCCAGTGTAAAAGGGGTATGATATGTTTTAAAAACTTGAACTAATCGAGTCTACAGCAATACATTATCAACTACTCATGATAGTTCTATACAAGAGTTCAAAAGTAACAGGAAAATTTCAAAGAGTGCAATGGCAAATTGACAATCAATTAATCAGACTATGGATTTTGGATCAGTAAGTGGATTGGGAACATCAGTTTGATGTCCGATGTGGGTATCAGCACCCGATATTAGATTTGATCAGTCCCAAATGTGATAGAAGTGGGTTTTGTCTCGTAGTAGTAGGTTGTTTTTGTAACAGTTTCACATACTTCAGACATGGCTTACTATTTTGGGGGATTTTCACTTTGACTACATTGGAAAGGACGGAAAGAGTGTGTGCGTGTGAGTGAGAGACTGAGAGAGAGAGAGAGAGAGAAAGGGAGAGCTCATTAAAGTCAGTCTCATCTGAGATCCACCCCCTCCACCACACACACATAACTAGACTGGTTACCCTGCTGCGATAAACCCACAAAAACAGCACAAACATTTAAACTCAAACACACACACACACACAAAGTACATATGCCACACACGTACATCAATGGCAAAGAAACGTTTAAACTTGTGAATATACAAACACATGCCCTCTCACCTAAACGCAAACACACACACACACACACACACAGTGAGCAGTACATTAACGAGATCAGAGGTAAGATGAGGAGAGAGTCCAGCTGGAGCACATGTGCACAGCTCCTGTTCTAATGAGTCCATTAGTCAGTGGCACAGCAGCCACAACTGCTACCACACACACACACACACACACACACACACACACACACACACACACACATTTTTTAAAACTATTAACAAAATAAGGCATCCTCTGCCCCTGAGCTACAGTCAACATGACACTTTCATTTCGCTGTGATGAATTGATGCTCCACACTGCTGGATAACAGTTGGAATAGCGCTCCTGTCAAACAGGCTTATCGTGTTTCACGATAGCATCTCGTCCAACCCCATCGGAGTGCATGCTGACAGTGAAGTAGTGGTGGGCTTTTGTCTGATCCGTCCAACAGAGGGTGCTAGAGCGATGTGCTCCCACAACCATCACTCCGCTGACCTCCTCTTTATGTCCTTCATCTTATCTAGCCTTGAGCTCCTCTTCTCCTCCTCCTCCTCCTCCTCTTCCTTCTTCCTCCTCAGTCTCTGCGCACACAGCCACATGGGACTATTTATATCTATATTGACATCCTGAGCTACTGAGCTGATCTACCAAAAGTTTAATGCTGCCCACTCACTTTAAATAAGAATCATTTTTCAATTACCGGAGTATAAGCCCGGAAACTCTCATGGATAACAGCCCATTACACGACTATTTCAGACTATTAACCACATAATTCCACTCTTGCCTGGGGTGGCTCTGGGCTCTGCGTGAGAGGTACTGTAAAGAGATCCCGATGCTGTCATGTATGGATTGACAGATTGAGCTCCAGCACGGAGGTAAAAGCTGGCTTCAGAGTTTGTTTGTATGCATGAGAAGTGGCAGCGCTCAGCCTGTCCTTATCTATCACAGTGGTTGTGTGTGTGTGTGTGTTTTCTAATGAGTGTGCTCTTAATGAGGCTGAGCTCTGTGTGATCAGCTCTCTTCAACAAAGGCCAAGCTATAAAAAAGCAATCACTTTACTGAAGCAGCGCAAGCAAAGAGCTACGCTTACACAAAGTACGAAGCTCTTCATGACCAGCTCAGGCATGCAGCACCGAGCACCCATCATCTTTCCATATGGGTTTGTGTTTACACGTGTGTGTTTACAGCTGAGCTGCACTGTGAGTGCTGAAATGATGATCTCTATTACTTTAGGGGATATAATCTATTAATCTGTTGGTAATCTGCTGCAGAAAGAAAACATACATCTGTTAAAGCTGCACAAGCCTCTCAATTTGTTGCAGTGATATAAGAGAGTGTAAATAATGTTTTAAAAGGTGCACTATGTAGTTTTGGGGATACATTTTTATCAGAAGAGACAGACGTGTATTATGCCTGAACAGAATAAATTAACAAGCTGTCTTTATTTTCATTACTGAATAAACCAAATAAACATCCTGTTTATTCTCTAAACATTGTTTATATTTGGCGGACCCTGCCACCTTTCCAGCTTCATACAGTGTTCTGGGGACCTTATTTTCCTCTGACAACAGCTTGTTTATTCAGTTATGGAGAAAATACATATTTTTGAGTTTATATTATTACCTCATTAATATTGTAAATATTAAATGTCTGAGTCTGAATTTCTTCTCCAAAACTACATAGTGCCCCTTTAATCTGTGTTTCAGGATCTATTTTTTGATTCAGTTACTGTAATAGCAGCAAAAATGCTCAAAAATACATTGTTGAGAAATCATCAGAAAACCTGGACCTGGACCACAAACTAATCAGTTGTTCCCTGGATGATGGCCTGTTTTTTTTAAAAAGTTTTGTTTTAATATCCTCCTCCTCCTAACAAACAGACTAAAAAACAGAAGTGACACAATTTTACAGTACTGGAAATACACCAATACTCTCTTATTGTTATTGCAACTGTGCACCACTGAGTATACTCTGTGCATATTTATAGTTTTGATAGTGACCGTATGAGCCCAGCATTGCTTGTAACATTAATAACAATACACCTTTGAACTGCTACTGATCTCAAAGGCAGTTAAGCACTTCACTAAAAAAGAGCCATGTCCCTTTATGCACAGCCCGAGTGCTGAGCGTGCAGATGTGGGCCACTGCAGAGGACAGAGAGAGGGAGGGAAGGAGGGATGCAAGGGTGAGTGACAGATGTCTGCTCTTTACTGTACCTATGAGAGAGCGATGCCAGCCTGTGACCTACCCTCTAAGGGATTTGCAATGCTAATGCAAGTGCACAGCTCTCTTCTGGCTGAACTAATCTGTGCAGCACACTGGACATTTACCTTCTACACTCTGATTCAAGGTCAACACTGACTGAACAGAGACAAGAGCATACTGTAGGGGCGTGTGTCTGCATGGGTCAACCTGTGCATATTTCTGTGTTTGCTACATACTGTACGTGTGTCTTTTGGTCATGTACTGTAGCACTGTGTCCTCTGTATTGTCTTAGTAGAGCAGAGCGAAGGGTGCAGCTCTGACATCACATCACTGGTGAGTCATCAACAGACAAACCAGCTGCAAACAACTGGATAAAAAGGCACTAAAAGGTAGTAACTGTTAACCTTTTAATGGTGATTGACATTAGTGCAACCCTGTGATCAACGTAAAAATTTGCCTCCTTGTTGAAACTTAACGCAAGAAACAGGATTTTTCTTTTCAGGACGTTCTAAATATGTTTCCTTTCTCTACTCCTTTTCACACTCACAGCAGACTACATAGTGTACAGTGGGAAAAGGTGTGAAGATGTGTCATAAATCGGGAGAAATACAGGAGAATTGTGATCCCAGGAGAAAACCGGAAGAGGAAAATCAGGAGGGGCGGCACGTATGTTGAGCCCTCTACCATCGTAAAATTGTGAATTAAAAGGCTTCCTCATCAGAGAAGGCAAAAAAGCAGTGTGTCCTCTAAGAGTTGCCTTTGTGACACATTGGATTGGTGTTAAACAAACCCAAGAAACTTGGTTATGCAATGGCACATGTAAGCTTGTTTTCCCCGCTGCTGATGTGCTTACTGACCCCTGACCCTGTCACATACCCATACCGGAGCTAAACTGCTCCTACTTTTCATGTGCTTATTACATTTTGCAAACACATTAGTTTCTTAGGGCGTGCATTACTGACACTCCAAACAGATGCAGGACACGGGAGGCAGCCATCATGCATACCCAAACATGTTGTCAAAAGCAAGTACATCTTTGGCCAAATGGTTTCTCTCAATCATGCAGTAGTTTCCTTAGCTCAGCTTCCTCAGTAAACTTTTTTTCAAACTTCAGAGGCTGAACACAACTAAGTTATGGACATTTGGTGCCGAGATGACGGCCTTCATATTCTGGCACAGGGATTTATGCCGAACGCTGCCTGCTCCCTTCGCTTGTGACGGGGGCAGATTTGATGCTTAGGGGAGCCAGTTGGTGGAAGCTGTCATGGAGAAAGTGTGAAGCAGGAGTAACTATATTGGTGAGCTGGTCTGCAAATCATACCTTACGGCAAATATGAGGTGGCACACTACCTCAAATTCAAACGAGAAAGAAACAGTAACCCATTTTTAATTTCAATTCATACTAGAACTAAATTTTATGTATCGGTATGCAACTATTTTGAAAGAACACAGATTTCAGATGAATCTCTATTTCAAGCTTTACTTTGAAGGAGCTGAATTCAAAAGAGCACATTTGTAAAAGCAGCCTATTTTAACTTCAAAACTTTCTCTCCCTTTCTTACATTTGTGCAAAGCCTGACAGAGCAGCAGAACAGGAATTTGATAATAGAGGCATGTCATTGTAAAGCCCCGTGGTTAAGCCTGCTATACAATCCCAAACTGAAGGGAGATATTATGTGGTACAAAGTTCAGCTATTAAAATAGATCCCATACAGTGCTTCTCAGTGCTGCCTGCCTTGTATATATTTTGCGCTTTGACAACTGGCTTTATGGCGTTTCCTGGAAAATAGGAAGCTCCTCTCAAAATAGTTGTGAGGATGGAAAAAGAAAAAAGAAAACTTAGTCATTCTAGATTATAGCCTTGTTGTTAGTCCTCAGAAAGAGCGTTCCCTCATCCTGCCTAGTTTACATTTCACCACCATTTGTCCATACATTCCACCAAGCATGACATAATTCCTTATACGGGCCTTTACTGTTTCCACACTCACTGCGCCAGATAAGATGCAGTGTTTCCACGCTCTCTGGATCCCCCCCTGAGGGTACCTGGCCTTGGCATGAAGCCCGCCTGCCTGCCTGCCCCTGTAAATGACTGCTACAGTACAAGAGGGGGAGGCATGCCTTTTGATGTCTTTGGGCTGGTGGGATTCACTTGAGGAGAGGTAGAGGGTGAGAAAAAGAGGAGCACGATGGGTAAGAAGCACTGAGAGATAGAGGACGGAGAAGACAGAGAAAAAGCAGTAACGGGGAAAGATATTGATTGAACAATGGAGAGAAGAGTGAGAATACAAATAAAGGAAGAGAGGGATTGAAGAGGTAGACAGGAGGAAGAGGAGGGGGCATGTACTTTGAAGTTACGAGCCGAGCAAAGACCTGCCTCCCTGGAGGAACGCCAGGGGAGGGTTTGAGCCCGCAATCGTAAAGAGTGGACGGTTGGAGGAAAGGGAAAGGTGATGAATCATGATGAGCTGAAGAGTGGTCCTCCATATTCCTGTTTTTGTGCTACATGTTTTATCTGTTAAATGACACAAAACAGGGACTTGAAGCATAACTTTCTTCTTTCTGCAAAAGAGACTGCTTTCTATTTTTTCCTTCCCAGACTTTTTGGCAGCATGCGAGTCTCTGTCTGACTAAGCCAGGCCAGCAGAGTGGTGATTTAAAGCTTTCAGCATCTGCAGCACCAGTCCTGAGCGCCTTGCTGTCCAAGATTGTCCGTCCCAAGCAAAGGTCACCATGGTGACAGCAGCAGTGCTCTCCAGGGTCGTCTGACACGGGGAGTGAATGCACTGAATGAGATTGATTGTTCGACTTTTAAGCTGAAAGAGTAAGTCCAAATTAACCGAAACTGGAGGACATAAACATGGTTTCTCCTAAATTTACTCGACTGTGCATCACTGAACTCCACCGCAAACAAATTTGGCCTGGAAAGGAAGGAAAAGTACCCATGAACGCTCAAAAGCTTTGCTAATCGGATCTGATATACAGCATTTTTCTGATTATCCAATCAGCATTTATTTGGGTTTCTTTTGTCCGATTGCTGATATAATTAATTAATTCTAAAATAAGCTACTTTGGCTCTGATGCAGCCACCTCTCTTTGACTGAGAGTAAAAAGTACAATATTTGCCTCCAAAATGTGGTGGAGAGGAAGAATGAAGTAGCAGAAAATACTGGAGTTGTTAATTTTGTCCCTTGTTACAATCCATCACTGGTTATTCTAAATTTTCATTTTTACTGTTCTATTCCAAATATCAGGTATCAGTCTCCTTGATTACTAACAATCTGTATTGGCCCTGAAAAAAACTAAATCTGGCTGTAGGATCATGTGCTTTATCCTTTTAACAAAGGACATAAAGAGAAAATAAACAGACCCAGTTCGAGCCCCGACAGATAGAGTAATGGAAAATGACAGACCTTAGAAGTGGAACAAGGAAAGAAAAGAGCAGTTTATAGGAATGGAGAGACCACTTTATCTTTCCTTCACACTCCGTGGCCTCCCTTACAGTTGCCAGGCACTTCCTGTTCCATTGTGCAGAACACTGGCTGTACGTACAGGAAGTGGGCTCTTTGTTTCCTCTCTCCTTCCTGTTGGTGTCGTGCACGGTGAAGAGAGAGGAATGCGTGTGGATATGGGTGAGAGGGACAACACACGCTGCTGTTTGCGAGTAACCAGGAAGGAACTCGTGGAGACCTTTGCACTTGAGCACACACGAGTAGAGTGTGGGAGGACGCAGATGGGGCGACGCCAGATACTTAATATACAGACATTTAACGCAGCCACACGCCACGCATTAAAGCTCGTCTGATTAGACACCTGATCCTTGCTGATTAATTGATCAGCTTCATGACTCATCAGGGAATGGAATAAATCATCAATGGCAGGCAGGCTCTCGGCTGCAACATATGTCACGTCAGCCAACTCTATTTACCGCTCTTTATTGATTCACGCCTACACAATGGCCTCTGGAAACGTGGCACTCTTTTTGGCTTGAAACATCCCATCCATCCTCCATTTAATCTACCCTGCATGGCTGATAGCCAAGAGAAAGGGGAATTTATCCTCCATGGAAATGACTAAAAGCTACATATATGGCCCCAAATCTTTCAGGGTGTTATTTAGGACACAGTAGCAACGCGCTGCAACACTCTTTCTGAAGAAACCTACTTCTGTCTTCACTGAGGGTAAATGAGGTTACCAGAAGATGCTCATAATAAGCCAAAGATATGAGTCTGTAGTCTGTCACGTATCAGTAACAGGATTTCCTTTAAGGATGTTTCAAATGGAAAACAATTCATTTCAGTGTAATTTCACACTTCAATACACAGTTTACCCATCTTTAAATCTGTCAACAATCAGCTGAGTGAGAACTTGTTTAAACCGACAGGCCATAATGCAAATATGTTATATCTGTAATGAAAAAATGCTTATTGCGCTTTTAAATCTAGCTGTGCTTTTTGTTGTACTTTCTACATGCTTTTCTTCACCACTGCAATGACCTACTTTCATTTTAATTCTTAGATGCTTTGCTCAACTGTGTGGAGTGCAACTTAAAACTCTGGCAGTTTTGTTTTTTTTGAGTACCATTCGAATTTGCATGAAATTTTCCTGACATAACCCTGCAGTGGATTCTTTAAATGAAATAAAGCAGAGAGAAAGGTCAACATGCTGCCGACACCAACACCCGGAGAAACTAGTTCCACTGGACAGACGGGTCAGAGGAGCAGGAAACACAGAGATGAGGACAGTGAGGGGAAAAGGGAACAGGGAGGCAGGCGGGAGACTGGCTGTCGGAAAGATTGATTTAAAGAGAGCAGAGTAACGACAGCCCGGCATCATCCAATCAGACCCTTGTTTCGCAAGGCTGGCAGAGCGGGGCAAGAGTGTGTGTTTTGTCGGGATGGTAATTCTCCGAGGGAGGACATAAAAAGGAGTAAAAGAGAAAGGAGGAGGTAAGAGGGAGCAAGAGGGAACCTGCGATGTTGTGTTGTGCTGTCAGATGTCACTGTGAGTTTGAGGAGGCGTCACGTCGCAGAGCAGCAATGAGAATAATGGAGGATGCAGAGGAAGAGGCTGGAAGTTTCGTGGAAGTTTTTATACTAGAGGGTGTCTCACAGTTTCACTGATGCACACTGATAAATTGGGTTTTCAATAAACACACTGCACATTTCTGCAATTGTTCACCTTCTTAGTTTAGCGTGTTAGCAAGCTATGTTTTCCAATGAGTTGCTGAGGTTGATGGGAATGACAGTACTTTGGACTAAGGAGCAAGAGGCAAAGTTATTACAATTTATCCTGAGGGGAACATTAATGTCTGCATACAGTTTCATTGAAAACCATTCAATAATCAATCATCCAATTGTTGAGATATTTCACTCTGAAGTAGTGTTGTCTTGATACTGGAATTTCTAACCTCAGTACAATACCTTGAAAAATATCTATAGTTGTTTCCATTTCAGATACCACATGGAAAAGTTGGTGCATCAAGGATATAACAAGGGTATAACATGACAACAAGGTACTTCGCTTGGCCATTAGAGAACAGCAGAATTACTTGTAATAAACACCAAATGTCAGACGTTTTTAGAAACAGTCATTCATCTTTTTCTGTCTAATCATGCCCATAACAATAATCTGTGTCTGTCAACTCGCTCTCAGAAAGGGAGAAAGTGCAGCTGCTACAGGTGTATCGATACTGCAGAAAATTAGTATTGAATCTGTTTCATATATTCAGAATCAGTATGTATTGATATTTTGACGTGAACCATACATGCTGATCTCATTGTGGTGCTGGAGGAAACGTGATGACCAAAGTCAGTAGGATTCATCCTCTGGGGAACAAGATGGTTTGTACTAAATGTCATTAAATCCATCCTAAAGTTGTTGAGATATTTCAGTCAACCAACCAGCAGACAAAGCCGCACTGCTAGGCTGGCTGCTAAAATACCATCATGATATTCAGCAACTACAAGCTGTGTTTATGTTGTTGCTGACATAATTTTATTAAACAGGGATCTGTCACATTTTCAAGGTGATTGTGGAGTATTTTTCCTTTCATCAAAACTAGCAGTATCCAGCTTGAAACTTAAAACCAATGTCACTTTTACCTGCACAGTATGTTACCAAAACAACCACCATTGCAGTGACTCAGGCAGAAATGTTCGTGGACGTGGTAATCTTTTAAAGTTTTATTCTCGTTATGTTCTCTCTCCTGAACAGTTGTAGTGACAGGATCAAATGATTATCTTGAATAAAACTATATTTCTCTGGATTTGAACATTCAGGATAACGTGAATACACAGCTCAAAAAAATTTCCAACAAAGGTCTGGTCATTTTTTAGACATTTTAACAGTAAAATTTCACATTATATCTTTAATTGACACATGTTCAGCCAACCGAGCCACCGTGACGCCATATATATGGTTGAGCTAACCTCCACCCAGCAGCTCATGTCCATCTCTCCACCCCATACCTGACGGTGTGACACACGTCCAGTACTGTTACGTCCTCCCTTAAAGCAAATAGTTAGAGAGAGCAAAACAAACAAGACAAACCACCCCTCCTCCACTGACAGGCCCTGGCTCACTGCTGAAGTCACTTCAAGCACTCTTATCCCCATTGTGTCCACTTGAATGATGATGTTTGTCCTCACGTGAAGTACTGCACACATGTAGGCCTGGAGTGTGTCTACCGCGTGTGTGTTTCTGTCCAGATCAAACACTGATCTGGAGGCCAGATGACCTCGTACATATGTTTAGGTCAGTGTGTGTGTCTTTATTGTGACCCGAGGCACACGGGAGGATGATGAGGATCTGTGGATTAGACTACAGAGGCGACAGCTGGGCCCTCGACTTCTGGCCATCTCAACCTTTCATGGAAGTTTAATGGAGTGTGATAACAACGGCAACTAATCCGAGAGGGTGATGGGAGGTCAAGAGACCATAATTGACTCGGGGTCAATGCAAGAAGAGAAGAAAGGAAGACAGAGCATGTGTGTGTGTGTGACCTGAAAAACACCACACATAAAGGAATAATGCCAAGCTTTTCGTACAAACAATAGCTCACCAGGAGATGAAACTGATCTGCAACTGAATCAGATTAAAAATAGAAACTGATTTCCTAACTCCTGCGGCAGACACACACAAACACACAATGACACACAGCTCTCAAAATTAGTTTACAGAAAAAGAGAAAGATAAGAGAGGTGAGACATAACACGATAAGGACAGAGTGGTAGTTGTACAGGTATCTGTCTGCTCTTTGATGATATGGGAGTCTTTTCCCACGGGGGCGATCCCCTCTGACAGACAGGACTGACGTAGAAAACAAACAACTGCCTTCCCTGCCCTCCCTCGTTCTCCTTGTGAGCTTATTTTAACCCTCCAGTGCCCCTTCTCTGTCTTTCATTGTCTCCCCCCTCTTCCTCTTGTGTGTCTAAATGTTGACAAACAGCAAAGATGTCCGTCCTTTGAGTCAAACTGGAGGGTAGTTTGAGAACAATTTGTCAATTAATCAAAAGGATATTAACAGTTTCTGAGAAACTATTAAATAAATTATAGATGCATTCTGTAAAAATTAGGATTACTAACAGGAATACAACTGTAAAGTTATAAAGATTAAATAAAAGATGTTTGTCTTACTGATGTTTCTTTTCTCTAGTCTTTACTTGCATATCTTTGGTATTTAGGTAATCCAAAAGTAATGGAAAATAATCAAGTTACATTACTTTAATACAGTGATACCTGGATTACACTACTGACTACACTTTTTAACAGGTAAATAATAAGTAACCCACCCAACCCTGACAAGTCCAGCAGTCAATCGAAATATCCTTTTTAAAACTTGCTGATATATTGTACTTTAACTGTTAAATCACAGAAAACACTGTTCAGCCCTGGTTGGAAATCTATAGACTCTGTGAATGGACAGTTCAGGGAGTGGGAGTTAATCAGCCGTTGCTAAAAAGAGGAAATCCTCCAATTTCCCAGCTGCCACCTGTCACTCCACCTGACACCTGCCCCACTGGCTATGTCTCTTAGTCAGACACACACACACACACACACACACACACACACACACACACACACCGCAGAGAAATGTCTTCCCAGATGACTAGGCGCATGCCTGCACACTAAACACACAGTAGGAAACGTAAACAAACCGGTTAATACACAAGCACACACAGGTAAACCCAAATGCCTGTTTGCACATGTTATTTACGAGGCGACACCTTAATATAACAGGCAGGGGAAGCAGCAGAACGTGAGATGAACACCACAAAGGAGCACTGACACTGATGCTTTGGACACACACACACACACACACACACACACACACACACACACACACACACACACACAGAGCAGTAATTATACACATGCAAGTGCTGACGTATTCATTTAATTCATTAAAGGCATACTACGCGAGACTTTTCAGTTGCTGTTTGTAAACACGCCAGTCGTGTGCAGTAAGCGATTCAGGGGAGAGAGAGTTTATTGCTGAGTCTCATGTTTGTTGGTTTGTCACCAGGATTAAACAAACACTACCAAACAGATTTCCACTAAACTTGGATGGAGGATGGGTCTCGGCCAATTTAAGGCCCCATTAATTTTCGTTTATTTCTTAGGGAATAATGTGTTCATCTTTATGAATAAAATCAGGCGTATTTAGTGTGTGTAGGAGTCAAACAAATTTCAGGAAGATCTTGCATAGTAAAACTTTAAACACAGTTTTTATGCAAATTACTACACCGAAGGGAGGGACATCTGGTCATGATATGGAGGCAGTTCTGTAGTTCAGTCTTAGAGAACACCAGAAGTAAATACCTCATGTCTTATATCTGTCTTAAAGTGTTTTTTAATAGATAACAGAAAGTAAACCTCTTAGTTTCTCTTACTCTGACCCCTAAAAGATACTGATGCACATCCTCAACTCTTAACTAAGAGGACAATCCCTGTTTCACCCTGTGGTCACATCTGCACAGAGCTCTACACTAATGGCAGAATGCATTAACACACGCACACAAACATAAGAGACCCTAATCCTTTGTTTCACGCTTGGATTCCCTTCCAAAACACATCCTGAACTGATCCTAATGTGGACCTATGACTCACAAACCATTTCCCCCTTTTTCTAAAAGCACACAAAAAATGTATGTGTCTGTGTTTTACACTGCTTGAGTGCTGTTTTTACAAACCCCCACCTCAAAGCCATCCGTTGACTCCAGATATCACTGTGGATTGTGTTTGTTTTTGTGAACCCAGCTGTGTGTTTGTTCTGCAGTCCTGATATCTCCACTCCTAGCAGAGAGTGAAACCAGGTAAGTGAGTTTACAGCAAACTGCTGTCGAATCAATCCTCACTTTAACTCCAACATCATTATTTCATGTGCCGGTGGGCAAAAAGCCTCCACACACATGCAAGCATGCTTTTCTCCTGCACGCAGATCCATACAAACACATGCAGAAACATGGAAACATTCATGTACTGACACACAAGCACGCACAGATTCTGCTCTCACACCACATGTGCCCAATAAAAGCCGTAACACAGACATGAGTGCTCATACCAACACTATAAGGACAAGTTCGACATACAATATCTTAATCCTAAATACTAATCCACCCAGATTCTCATGATATGCAGACATAACCTAAATAGCGAGCGGCTTACCTCTCAGATCCCTATTAAAACCTGAGTTGTCGCCACTCAGCTGGTATTATCTCCTCCGCAGCACACTGTCCAGGTCTAATGAGCGACATGGACAACACAGATCCATTGTGCTGCAAGGATTACTAATGTAAACATGCGCTCTCTGACTCAGGACACGGTCTGGCAGCTTCACTGACAGACTTGATTATTTCATCTGTCTATTCAAAACTGCAAATGTCCAGGTTGTTTAATAAAGTGTGTTATTGTTAAAGTTGGGTACCATTCACATTTGAACCGATACAGATAGCAGTACTGGTACCTATAATTTGGTGTCGATAGCCAATGGTTCCTTTTTTTCAGCAATTAACTCTGTCTGCAATCAGAAGAATGTAATTTCAGTTGTAAAAATAAGTCACTAAATATGAACAGCATTGTTTCAAAGGAGGAAGCTGTTTATAGACCTAGATGCAGCTGGAGAATCTGTTTTTACTCAACCTGGATACCTGGACTAATATAATGGCATATCAGGAGTATTGGACTAAATTAAAAGTATAAATATATGTCAAAGACTGTTGCAGCCAGATCCAAAGAAGAAGAATAAGAAACAGGGCATTTTTGTAATGTTGTTATCCATCACGCTGTAATATTTCTCCATAAATAGTAGGCAATTCACCTACTACTGCTTTCACACTAAGGCTTCAGACATAGTAAAAGGTCTCACATACTGTTTTAGTGTTCTAATGAACTTGCTGGTAAGGAATTTTGGACAGTAATTAAATAAAGATGTCGATGAAGCGGTTCATGCCATGGGTTCACCTCTCCGTAAACTGGTGTAGCTCTGGCTGTAGGCACGCCAACCTCAGCTGGCTCAAATATGGTGAACTTTTCAGCTTTTAGTTGCATTTCATGCTTGACCAAGTGTTTCCTCAGGTTAGAGGTGTTGCCCTGGTCAGCTTTGTATTATGCTTTATAAATAATGCAGCAAGTGTTGCGTTGACTCACTGTGACTTGTTGCAGGGGTGACGTCTAGGGCTGGGTATCGTACTTTGACTTCGACCCAATACTTTTTTTAATATCAATTTTATGAAATCTGTTTGAACAAAATATTATATTACACATATGCATGCTTATTGATGCGATGCTTATCACTTACGCTAATGAGATTAACTCATTGATTGAAATTTGGTATCGAATAACAAGATAATTTTCTATACTGGATAGTATTGAGGCAATTCAGTCAGTTGCTGAAGTTCGATATCCAGCCCTAGTGATGTCTTGTTCTCTTTCTTTCTCTCTATAACTACAATATATAACATGTATAAGTGGTATTATATATATTAGTCTAGATAACTCTAAAGCTGCACTCTCATGCAGGTTTCAGGTACTCTCAGGTTTGGCACCAGTAGATTTAACGTGAAGCGGCACTAGGTAGTACCAATGTGATTTCATCAGTACCCTAAAAGTGCAGAGTTTGGTACTCAAAACACCTACATTTCACACAAAGATCCCGACTGTGTGATAAATATTTGATAGTAAATCTGGGCCCAGATCTTCAGCACAACTCCACAGCAGTCTATAAACACAAATGCTGATTCAGGTCACGGAGGTGCTCTATGTGCTGGCCGAATGAAACCCCAGAAATGAGACAGAGGAGGAGGCATTACTATAAATTATCAGTTAAACATCTTGCTGAGGCAGCCTGAGCACTTTGGATCATTTCCTTATATGGACCAATGGACTAGTGATGCAGCAATACAGTCGGCCTGCTGTAGGTAGAGAGAAACTGTAGTGCCTTTCATCGAGTACAACAGGAAGTTTGAGTTGAATAGGGCTGGAAAGAAAGCAGGGAGGACAGGAGGCAGGAAGACAGGAGTGGAGGGTGTAAAAGGGCGGAAGGAAAAGAGACAGAGAAGTGAGTGTAGACACAAAACTATGAAAAGAACGAAAATAAAACGGTTGGGAGACAAATGATGGAAGGTGAGAAGAAAAAAAAGAATGACAAATGAAAGCAGAGCTACACTAGATAAACACACACTGACAGGAGGCACAACAAAAGAGAGTGAAGTAAGTGTGTGTTTGCATACAGGCCTCCAACAGGAAACAAGGGACACAAGTCATGGCCGGTCTACCTCTAACAGCTCAGACTACACACACTAACAGCCACTCCTTCCCCACACACAAAGACTAAATACGTTGACACTTGACTGCACGTGCATACCAGACACACACAAAACAAAGCAACTGCCACTGACAAACTCCTGTTTACATCACAAAACACAGTCGCTGCTGTGAAATCCAAACGTTTGTTTGTTTTCACCAACGGACGTTTGGATTTCAGAGGAAAAGCAGCTGCATGATCATAAAACTGAGAGGGGCAGAAACTGCACAGGCAACTCCAGTATCACGCCGTTCAGTCTTGACCTTGAAAACAGCAACTGAGGAAATAATCTCACCCAAAAGGTCAATTTTTATCATTTGATCATATCACCTGATCTTTAATAGCAGATTGTGTTTTTTTTACTGCCGTTTCCAAGGTAACAAATGAACTGTAAAGAGAAGCGACATGGATGATGCTGTTAAAGCGCCAAAAGAAAAAGACGGGTTGAATCTATGTGATATTATGTGATGGCTTTTTGCATGCCATTTAACGCCGTTCACTCCATTTATGCGTGAAATGCCTTAACACTGTCTCTGCACAATTCAGTCAGTGGAGACTAAATGGCCTGAAATTACTCGCAAAAAGCAAAAACTCATTGTGACAAGTCGCAAAATAACTTCCAACATTGGACATAACTTTCATCATGTGACATTTGGTGATTCCAGGCTCGTAAACTCCATCAGAAGATCATGTGAAAGCTCGTGAACAACTACTACCTTGTGTTGAGATTGTTTTCTTAAATTAGCATTAGGTTTGTCAGCTGCAGCCAATCCTTTGTTTCATTAGATCTCTATCAATCACCTTTGTTTTCTCCTTGAGAGTCGCCCGTCCACTAACTACGTGCTGGGACCGCTGTTGACCTGTGTCAGTATATAACAGTTGTTTCTGCTGTTTTACGCTGACCTTGTAAACGTGATTCCCCTTAGGAGGAATGACTGAATCATTTTCTCTGACCTCAGATACCTCCAATACAAACTACACTCACAAAGACTTTTTGTTCCTTCCTTCTTTCATTATCTCTCGGCTACAAATAATTCACTGTGACCATGTATGGTGAGAAAGGTTCCTCACAAAAAAAAACAACCACTACATCATTGGATAGTTTTGCAAATCAGTCATCTGGTTGCCATATCATGTGGTGCTACGCTGCTAGGCGAGATGCTAGCTGAGGTCACAGATGACTTCAGGGTAAAGGCAGGCTGGAGGTCTGACTTCACACAACAGAGGAGGAAAACTGGGCTTTATTTCTGGTCTTTCTCTCCGTGAGTCCTTTCTTCCTCCTTCTTCTATGTCTTCGTCTTTCCATCTGTCTTCATGCCTATCCTATACATCTTTCTCAGATGAGCTCTAAAATAATGAGGGTCTACGTGTCCTGAAGGAAGTTTCGTAGCTTTTGTCTCATCTTTCAGAAGTCCAACCTCCATCCCAACGTCCTCGAGCTACTAGTGAGAAAATGGAAACTGTCTTTTGTTTGGGCTAGACTATATGACTCATGAAACAACTATGGGAAAGATATAAGGGAGGGAAGACTGTAAGAGACCATAATACAATCACTGTAGTCCTCTCTCGGTTTCTCAAGTAGACGATACAGTAATACAGTTTTATGCTCTTGATCCAAATGAAACCACTGTTCCATTAATCTCTCCCACCAGAATTCAATAACATTAATCCCCAGCAGCTTCTCTCCCTCTCTCTGTTTCAGCCTCGTGCACACACACACTGATGCCCTACCACACACAACACAACTGATGTCATGAGGCTGCCTGCCAGGTGTGACCTCATTGACCTTTGCTTAATTTGGTGCCGCTGCAAAGCTGCAATAGCTCATCTGTGGCCGCAGTGGCCTTTAGTTTAGCGGCTATGGGAGGACTAATGCAGCTTCCAGCTCAGAGGAATAATTGTGTAGGAGAGGCATAAAAAGGTCAACCTCAGGCTGCAGCATCTTTTGAAGCTGAGGCTAAAAAGGCCCATGGCTCTGCGTGTGTCACATATGACCTGAGCATGTGGACAGAGCACGCCGGCCACAAAGTGAGGATCTGAATTCAGCCTGGACAGCTGACTCAAAAGTTCAAAGGTCATACGATAAGTGGCTGCAAATGCCTACAAGTGCATAGGGGCAAGCAAATAAATTACGTTTGATTTGATGCTTTGGAATCATGATTTCAAGGCATGACATATTATGCTCATTTTCAGGTTCACACTTTTATTTTGTGTTACTACTAGAATAGGTTTACACGCTTTGATGCTCAAAAAACACATCAGTTTTTTCATACTGTACAGTCCTGCAGCATTGCATTTCCCCTCTGTCTGAAACACTCTCTTTTAGCTCCTGTCTCTTTAAGGCCCCCCTCCTGAAAACCCAGTCTGCTCTGATTGGTCAGCTCACAAACGCCTGAGCCAGCACCGCTAACAACAACAGCTGTGCCAAATCAATTCTTATATGCCAAACTAGCCACTAGGCATAAATTTTGCAAATGTATGACATGGTGACATTGTGTGATGTCACAAAGTCACAGAATTAAAGGCGGGACTACTGACAAGATGTTTCAGTGTTTTCTGTGGGAGAGAGGAGCTTAGACCTTCTACCTTATTCATGTTTCGAGTGCCTCCTCTCAGTCGGCTAACAGAGAGCAACAGTAGCTAACGTTAGTTTAGAAATGGAGTCTCTGCTAACATGAACTAACAACTGGCTTCCACAGAACCCCTTTAAAGAAATAGAAGAGGAAAAGTAGACTGCTATTTTTATGCTCATCAGTGCGTGACCTCTTTAATATCCGACTTCGACAAAGGGAAAAGGGTCCAGCATCCAGTAGTCGGAAATACCAGCATGACGGAGAGCCAGGGTTTGATCACTCAGCTGATGATGGACACTTCCTCCTGCAGTCTGCCTGATAACACTGTTTACACTGATTACCTCACAGCGAACTCCTCATTCAAAAAGACTTAACTGCACTACCAACCACCCGAACAGGCGAAAACCAGCATGTTCTATAAAAAATTCAGTAGCAGTGCAGCCTGGGTTCATTTCAGTGCAATAACTCAAAGGAGAGTGGCACTGAATTTCAGTGGGTTTAATAAGGTGTTTTCTTTACATGCACATAGACAACAAACATTTCAGGGAGGTGCAATTTCACTAAGGAATGCTTTTTTTGGGCCTCTGGACTGTTCTTTTGGTTGAATGAAAACTATATGACAACCAGACAATAATTTTTCAGCACAGAGTCCCGTACTCTAGGAGATGATGCCCGAGCAGCAATATGAGGTGAACTTAATGCAATATCATAAAACAAAATTTTAGGAGTATGAAAGTACCAGATAGGTGCGCAGAGCCACATGTGAAAGATTCATCGATCAGTTGTTGTCTTTTTCTTCTTTAAACTAGCGGTGATCCCAGCCTTAGAAAAGCACCAAAGGCAAAGTACATAGGGGAATCCTTGAAAGTCTAAATTACATCAATTAACTTCTACAAAGGAGCTGTCATCTGATACCATTTAGAGAAGTAGGCTGAGGGACCTATCTTTTGGGCTGTTTGTACCTGTGATCACATTTTTACTTCACACAGATCATAGGTGAGTGTCAAAATGTACACTGCATGATATCTAGGCCTGAGTGGTAAAGTGATAGCTATACACTGATAACCCACACTGACCACTGATTGAGTGACTAACATTGAGCATCTTGTTACAATGCAATGTTTTCCTGGGAAACCTTGGGACCTGGCCTTCATGTCGACAACACTTGAAACACACCACCCACCCAAACACTGATGTAAACCATGTAAACAATCTCCCAGCAACAGCACTCCTCAATGGCAGTGGCCCCCCAGTAGGACAACGTTCCCTGCACTCCACAAAACCTGGTCAGGGATGACCAGAGGAACATGACAAAGAGCCAAAGGCATTGATCCGATCCCTAAATTCCTCAGATCCCAATCTGACAAGCATCTGTGGGATGTGCAGGCACAAATCCGATGGGGGCCCCAACCCACAGGACCCCAAGGATCCACTGCCAATGTCCCAATGCCAGATAGCCCCAGAAAGCTTGTGTCTCTGCCTCGATGAGTCAGAGTTGTTTTGGCAACACAATATAAAGCGGGTAGTTTTAATGGTGTGGCTTATTGGTGTATGTGACCATAAGCGCTTCAATTGTCTGATAGGATGTTGCTTTGAAAGCACAAAACGAACAATGTCAGACCACAGAGAGCGAGTTGAACGACTGGCGGGCAGTGGGTTTGTGCCAGGGTAGAGATGAAAGAGGTAAGCCCATACACCTTACCTTTAGCCTGGCAGCCGAGCGCTCATCTCGACAGATACATATATGCACAGACGACCCAGTCCCAGAAGCCCCAGACACAAGAGTTAGTTCTCCAAGTAACAGGATTGAGTTCCCACAAAATTCTCAAAAATTACTGATATCAACTGAAGGTAAACAGTTTATCATGATAAATTTTTCAGCTTTATCACCAAGTTCTTCTGAATTTCTTAGATTTAACTTCTACAGAAGTAGACTGGAGGGATCAAGAGAGATTCTTTAGTCAGAGTCAGGCGAACAGATCCTTTGATGTCTTTACCTTTGCTTGACATTTCAATAATAACGATGGCGTAACACCATCATTATAAAAGAGATCCACACACTGACTCATCAGCTCCTCAGAGGGACCTTGCTACATATTGAAGGACAATGAGGACAGGAGTGCAGTGACTCTTTGGAGGATGGTGTTAACTTCACCACTTCCCTCTGCAGGCAAGCTGCCCAGTTCCTGGAGAGACACAGGGGAGGGAGGGAGGAAGTGTGTGACTGACTGTGGCGCTTGCTGACCCGTGACTGTGCTTTGCTTGCAGACGCTAACGCAACACACATTCCAGTCTGCAATCACAGGACACACATCATCCACTTTCAAATTTGCCTGAGCAGGCACATATATATGTTCACACACACACACACACACACATGCATAAACTGCAAATAGATTCACTAGCAGCATGGTTGTGGTAAGCAGGGAAAGAAGGAAAATGCATATCCCAGCTAGGGATGCTTGACTGCTCAGTCACACATCCCAGCGCTGATATAAAGCCACTTGTGAAGGCTTTATCTGGATACAGGAAGCACACAAATGGCATGAATGGTCAGAGAACAAGAGTGAAAGTGGAGATTCAGAGGTCCCCTGTGACCTGGAGGCTCATTACAGTAAGTGGTTAACCAGTGCTGTGGGACTAACAGTGCTGTGCAATGGGAAACTTTCATATGTGCTATGTTAAGTTTTACTTAAAGGGGAGTGTGCAAGGTGACACTTTTCTCTGATGCTGCGTTGATGTCAGACTTTGTGATACCTGCAAATATTGTATTATTGTCCAACGAATCAGTATAATTCCCTATTGTGAGGAAACTGGTGATTTACTCCCTACACACAACCATTATCTGTACCAACTTATCCAGTGCAAATTGGTGGGGGACTGGATGCACTGAGCAGAAAGCCATAAAGCCAGAAGTTTACATCCTGAATAGGTCAGGAAATTGGTTAGCCGAGTCAGTAAGTGCTACCAACAAGCTGGTCAATACCAACTTTTAATTGACTTCAGCTCAATGCAGAATCTATATAGCTTTACAGTGACCGCCCAGCTCTAGAACGGCTTCAGTTCCAGAATTTAATTTCCCATTCATCCACTCCACTGTCGTTTCAGAGAACCCTTATATAAAGAGTTTTAAGGCTGGAACCAAGCGAACCAACAACAAGATGAATTGTGATCATAATACCAAAGTCTTTTTAGGCAAATTTTGAAACTTGGAGGCCATCTTGGCAATGCCCCCAGGCAGTTATTTCAGGCTAACAAGACCTGGCCCTGATCTAAATTAGAGAGGTAAAGAGCCAGAACTGTTATTTCAATGGTCCCCGGGACATAACAATGGCATGCAATGAATCACTAATTAAATCTGATAAAAAATTTAAAGAAACACTAAAAAAGTTACAGCTACTTTACCCCCAAATGTGGCTTTAAAATGCTTCCTTCCAACAGCTTATACTTCTACGACACATGCCTAACGTTTCATAACACCAACTTCTTTAACAGCTCAATCCAAAGTGTCGCGACGTGACGCATAAACCATTGTGAACGATTCCCTCCAATGGCTTCCAACTCACAAAGACTAGTACATGGCCTGACTTGTAGTGATCTTTTGACACGTTTCCTCATTACTAAAAAAAGGGAGCATGTCAGTGAAGGAAATCATGGTTGCTCTGTGGTAAACATAACATAAAAAATCTATAGTAGAATTGACAGTGGTAGCAGTACCTTGTTGGCCAGTATAACATTCTCAGCTGTGGTGACACTGATGCACTTAAGGATTGTCGGTAGTGTCGTACCTCTCCATAACATCTGTCTTTTACAGGAGCATATGCGATTGTTTCAAAATCTTATAGATCGTGATAAGTCTATCTTCTATGTGATTGTCACTGCTGAGCTCTCAGTAAAACATGTTGCAACTGCTGATTATCAAACTGACTTCTGCCTGATGTTTGAACTGCAACAATGATATTTTTATCTCAAACATCAGCGCCTTGATGTGACTGATTGGGCTGTTTGTCCCTGTTGTAAAAACTCAGAAGGCTTCCCGACATTGTGATTTGCTGCTCTGATTAAAAAGAACGAGGGGAACGTGATCGATAAATCAATCCCCTGCTGAGCTGAATCAGACAGATCCCGGCGCACCCCATCTTCTGATTGACGTAGACACAAGAAGACGATTTAAACAAACTATTCACTCATTATGTATGAGGCCTTTTCTGTGCGAGCACTACTTCTCTTTTTCCTTGAAGCTTAACGATATGTTTTCTAAAAATGTCAGAATGAAATCGGCTTGAAAATGCTGCATGAAACCTCATAACTGACTGAATTCAGTTCCTCTAATGATGTCTGCCTTTTGGATCGTCTCATTTGTGGCACACCTAACACTATCACAAACACCTGCTGGCTGAGGTAATTTGACCATCCAGCAGAGAGACTTTTTATAGCCTCATCATTTTACAGTGCGGTGATTTTGTGCTTTTCAGCAATGCTTTGAAACCATCTTTCTCATCTTCTTTCATCGGGACATACTGTACCTGAGCTGAAAGTGAGACGCTATCCCATAGCTGACATTGCCTGAAGGCTCGGTCTGTAATGTGCAGCAATTTATGAGTCTTCCAGTCGTGTGAGAAACCAGTTCTGCAGGATATACAGTCACTGCTGCCTGTAGAAACTTTTTCCTGATTTTACATCATGTCAAGTGGTACTTTCTCTATGCCTGTTGTAGGGCTTGAACAAATGAATGCCAGTCAAATTCTTCTGGAAAAATGTAAACACACTGTAAGCAATTCAAAGATAAGCTGCTGTTTGTTTTGTTTTTATCTGTCAGCAGTCACAGTGTATGAAAATATGAATGACAGTCCTCAACCAGGAAGCCAAAACGCATTATAGCATTTCAGTAGCAATTGTAGCTCAGTCTCTTAAGAAAGGTTGTTAAATGATGACCCCTTTAACTGTCAATAAAAAGCCACCACTTGGAAAGCTATACTGAATAATGCAAGCATAATATTTATCTTCCAGCCTGCAGGAGGCAAATATTATAATTTGTGGATGATATTCTAGGGATTATTCAAGTATGTTCTTACTTCCTTTTTGTGCATTCTGATGATGTTGCTTTAATATATCTACTGTTTATGTATTTGTATTTTTATGGAGGTTCTGCATATGATGAGCTTATATATATGTACATACATGCATTTTCTTATGGGTAGTATGAAAATCAGTTGGTCACTCATCTGGTTGTTGCGATAACAGAATGCAGTATATTTCTTATGACTTAACTTTTCTTAATACAGTTTTTCTTATCTATATGTGTATTTTGATAATGCTATTTCAAGTGATGTGTGTGTGTGTGTGTACCTCTTTTAAGGAGATTCTGCACACAGTGGTTCAAACCAACAGAGAAACATGGTGGGAGGAATATTCAAGCCTGGGGCTGTTTTGCCCTCTCTGGAGTTGGACACCTACACAGAATTTGCTCCACCCTGACCAAGGAGAACTACCACTCCATTCTTCAGAGACATGCTACACCCTGCTACTACAGCAGGATGATGAGCTCAAAAACACCTCATATCTTTGCAAGAACTACTTGAAAACCAAAGACTTTCCTCCATGCCAGGGGCAGTGCATGCTGTCACTGAAGTTAATGGGGGGTATATACCAAATACTAAGATATTATAAAATACAGGGGTATTTTTCAAGGATTCAACTTTTCACTTGCAGCGTTATGTTATCATTAGTTTTTGTAATGAAGAAAATACTATTAAATTCGAAACAAATGCAATGCAAATGAAACAATGACTTTCCAACCCTACTATATGTGCATACGTGCATTTTTTTTTACTGTTTGACTGGCCACTCATCCTGGTTGTTGCAAGGAAAGAATAATATATTTCTGTTTTCCTGCTACTGTTTTGCTTACTTGTATTGGGTGTTGGTACCATTATTTTATCACTGCCGGCAGGTTCCTGGCTGCTGTTTAATAAGGATTACACCTACAAATGTCTCAGTAACGCTGAGTAACATGTCCGTTTCTTTCTGCTGCTCTGCATTAGGCTGTTAAAAGTCTTAAATACTTATTCTGATGACTTAATTTGTTATTTTGTATTTTTTTTGGTTTGGTACCCATTATACGTTAAAGATTTTTGCTTTGAGCACACCAGTTCTTTAGTTTGAATATAAAGGCTGAGCCTACAGTATAACCACAGCATACGAATGACAAATAAAGATGGGACAATATAAGATTTTATCGCGGATCGTGATAAAAATTCATATATAGTCCATGCCTAGTGAGAAAAATGGATGAAACCCTGTTATGATATACTGTAGAGAACTTGACATTGCAATCATGATGTATGTCTTGATGTGGAAAATTTCCAGGTGGGAAAAACACATAGCAATTTCTGTCTCTGGCTAATACTGCAAATGAAATACTGTACCTGGCAAATCAAGGCAAACATTGATGCAACAACTGTATAAAAATCCAATCCAATCCTGTTCACTGATGAGCAGTATTGCCCCCGATGGTCAAAACAGACAGAAATTTCACAGGGATAGCTACTACATTATAAATGGTGTGGCAAAATCTCAGAAGAAAAACACATCTATATTGCCTCATGGTATAAAGATCAGCCAAACCTCCTGCAGCATGTTTTTTTGATAGATATGCTCTTCATCTTATTCACACCTTCACACTATCATCCTTTGTTCTGTATGTACCTAATCTCTCTGTCACTCAGATGCTCTTGTTATCCTCCCTCTATCCTTTACTTCCACGTATCTATCTTTCATGTTTGCTCTCCCCGCCTGCCATTACTCCCTTTTTCACCATCTCCCTAATTCAGTCTCTCACTTCTTCGCTTCTCCATACTCCAGCTCCTCAATCAATATCCTCCCCACTGAAAACCTCAAGCACTATTTTTCAGTGGTCGAACCCCTGAGTGAGCCTCTCGGCGAGGAATCTGACAGCCAGACAGACAGAAAGTGAAATGAACCCAGAAAAGATACAACAGATTCCAGCCTGAGGTGAGCTGAGGTTAGCTTTGTGCTCTTTAAACTAAAGACAGAAAAGGATCCAAAGCAGAACATCTGTGCAATTACATGCAATGTTCCTCAGAGAAAAACAACATCTCCTGAAGCTTTGCTGTACGTAAACCTTCATATTGACAAACATGGTGCAAAGCCTTCGGATGTGCCCTCAAAGAAATGATTCATTCATATTTTGAAGGTGAACAATCCCACAGAGTGTGTGATAGATAACGTGTTATATCATGCAAACAAGCAAACAGAAAAGCAACAAACACTGAGGCTTGTTTGCCCACGTCCGTCAAAACAGACAACAAACATCCTGAGGTCCATTTCACCGGCTTCCTGAGGTATTCTGCCAGCTCTCACTGTTTCCCCATACAAGGGGAAAACAACCGAATAATAAGCTTGTTCTAAAATTTCTCAAAGCCATCCCGGGCCTTTTTCCAGCCCCACATTCCACATACGCCCACAATTCAAAGTCAGGCAGCCTTCGGACCAGGCAGCGGCGGGCCTGCTCACTGTTCTTCCAGGACATGTGGAAGATAAGGCAGAGAGTCAGCTGCGGTGATATTGTTCACAGGACTCTTCTTGCTGGGTAACGCTAGCCAGCTGATATCATCTGCCAACTCCACTGCAGGCTAATCGGCCTCTATTAGCTAATGTGGTGAAGCCTCTGCCTCGCTGGGGAAATTAAAGAGTTTCAAGCTCGTCTCCTAGGAATTCATTATGTGAAGTTGCATACAAGCAGACCTGAGTCAAATATTTGCAAACAATTAGTTTCAACCTGCTTGGAGCAAGAGATTGTTAAAGCTTATTGTGTGTAAGTAACTTAATGAGGGCCAGAAAATGGGCTATTTCAAAGTTAGTTAAAGAAGTATTTCACCGCTGGGAAGATGTCCCTTGCATAAAACTTGGTTGTCTGTGCAGCAGATGCAATGCACTGCGCCACAATGGACCAATAAACACTCCCACTGATCGGTGATGTACTGAGATGGGCAGGGCTTGGTTTTAGCTCGCCTAGAGCCCTTGAGTGGAGAGAGTTGCAACAACGGAAGTTTAAAAGGAGACTAAAGATATTTTCAGGAAGTTCTAAGCGGGCAATTTAAATGCATGAATACAGAGACAGAAGTACGATGTTTGGCAGTTCGTAGTTAATACGTGATTTACTGACCAATTGATTTACAGCACTAGGCTGCTAGTATTTGCAGCTAACTTCCGGGAACTATTGAGAGGCTCCACAATCCACAATTGCATGACGTGGCTCTGGGCTCGTCATGCGTTTTGAAACAGGAAACCGTATGGCAGCGACTTTGAAACAAACAATATTGTCTTAAAATTGTCTAAGATAGTTGAAAATCTTTAACACCAAAACTTCCTGTTTAAGCAATACTTTAGTGTGGCTGACACCCTGACACTATGTGCGCTGCAGTAAACAACATGCAAGTGGTGAACTAAAAAGGTTCAATTGAAACCTCAGGAATTATTGGCCATTCTTGAGGATCTAGCCAGAGGTTTCTCGAACTCACCGCAGGAATGCATGAACTTCTGTCACGTACTGTTTTAAAACAAAACATCTACAAAAATGCAATTAATAAATACCAGTTCATTACAGCAGACAAAATATCCCTTATTTATGGAACCAGTGTTAGATTGCTGTAGGGTGGGGTTTAACTCGTTAGCTGATACTTCAAAAACAAGAGGAGCTGATTCCAAGACAAAAACAAACTCTTGTCCTGGCTAAGTCTTGTAATAGCATTTTTCACTGAGCGAGGCATTCAGCGCTCCAGCACCACTCCTTAGAGAAAAAAAAAAAAGACAGAGAACAAGAATAAATGGTCAGGTCCAGAGAGAGACAGACGGTGTGGCCAGCACAGGGTCTGCTTTAGCACTTATCCTCACACACATGTGTAAGCCAGGGGCCAAACCCGCAGCCTAACTCAACAAACAGGCTGAGACACGAGGGAAGGAGTATCCGTACATGTATTTATGTGCACATACATCCATGTGCAAAGCCTGCCGACGGCAAAAGAATATAAAGCGGTGCAGAGTTGGGGGTCTCAGTTGAGCGTCTAGGCAGACAGAGGCGGTAGCACATGCTCTCCTGCCAGAGGCCAATTCCTAAAAGAGAAAGTGCAGATTGATGGCAGCCCTGCTGAAGCTCCGCATTAGCCCATCATTCGTCTTGTGTGACCTGCAGGGGATACAGCACTCACCCTGAAGCAGCATCAGTAACAGTGGGTCAGGGGTCAAGGCCTTGAGGACGACTCTGCAGGGGCCTGTGGACAGTTCACCTTTACGAGTGAAATGCATGCAGATGTGAATTATTCTTAATGATTTTTGTTAGCGGAGCTCTTAGAAAATCTCTTTAGGAGTAGAAAAGAACAAACAAAAAGATCAGAAACACACACCTTTCATATTTAGTGCTGTACAAACCACCACCAAAAGCCAGTAAATTGCGAGTGCTTCTGATAAAGCAGAACATTCCCAGTGGTCTGAGCGAGGGAATACTGTGTATCAGCTCTATTGCTGCAGTAACAACCTTGAAAGAATGTATTTTAACTACTTTACAAGGCTAGATCAATATGCATCTACAGAAAGCAGTGATTGCACACTTCTTTTCAAGAAAGCTGCAAACACACACACATATTTTACTGCAGACATGGTGACTGTTTCACCTGATTGAGTGCACCCAATCAGAAGGATCCAGTGTTAGCATTTGTTTCAACATGGTATTTACTGCACCAGAATGACTATAATCAGAAGGAAGTCACCCTTGAAATGACTTGAAATAGTTTCCTGTAAATGTTTCTAGAATTCCCTGCATGTGTTAGTATATGTGGCACATAAATCTGGTTAAAAAACAAGCAATATGAAAAATTTGTCAGCCAAAATGTTGATTTCTCAAAGGTCTGACATACTCCAGCTGTTTCTGTGTAAGAGAAAAATGTAAATCCAGGCCTCATTATTCCTCCCACTCCTCCTCTCTTCCTCCCTTTATTCTTCTCCTTGTGTTGACCCTCTGGACACAGACATGTAAATACAACTGTCTTTATAGATTTGATTTGGAAAGACTGAGTTTAACCTCAGAAAACCAGACCAAACTGTAAGAGTGGAGTAGACTTGAAAGGCATTTCGTCTTTAAATAGAAACAGACTCGTTAACCAAAGACATTTTTTCCCCATTTTTCAGCGCATTTTTTCAACTTACTTAGCTTGTTCAGTGTATTATGTGTTCATTCAAACATTGCCCACAAATGAAAGTTAAGAACTTGTTTTAAAAAGGGACAGTCAACCCAAAATTAAAGATACATATTTTCCTCTCACCTGTCAGGATACTTATCCATCTAGGTTGTTGTGGTGTGAGTTGCAGAGTTTTGGAAGCAATCATCACCTGGTTGGTTAGGATAATCCACAGACCCTGTTGTGAGCAGTTTCATGTAGAAACTATTTTCTTTCTACAAATCTAGTTGGCAACCATTCTGATAATCATGCGTTTCAGTCATTTTTCAAGCAAAAATGTCACACATTTGTTGGTTCCAGCTTCTTAAATGTGAAGATTTATAGCTTTTTGGTGACCTTTATGATCAGTGGCAGACTCTGGACTTTTGAGGGGCAGGACAAAAAAAAATATAAAAGGGCACCAGCCGTGTGTGTTGGGGCACCAGGATGCAGAGAGGGAGCTGGATCAAGTCCATTAGTGTTTATGATAGTAAATAAACTTTTGAGATGGTTGGACAAAAGAAGCAATTTGAGGTCAGGCACTGTGAAATCGGGATAAGCATTTTTTTTTTACATTATATACCAACTAAAGAGACTAAACAATTGGGTTCCAGCCCTAATCTTGAGTAACAGGGTCATCATTTCTGGAAAGAGAGAGATTACTGCTGAGTTTTTCAAATATATATATATTTGTTTGATACTTTGTTCTCTACAAGCCGAGTGCCATCTTGTTCCTGGATGGATAAATAGCACTACAGGCAAGAGGAAAAAAATTTATTTGATTTTGAGGTGAACTGTCCCTTTAAAGTACACAAAGGGCAGAAAACAGAAAAATGACAACCAGCAGGAAGTCCAAGATTCAGTTGTTAAATCCTTGGTGTTCTCTAATCCTTCCCGTTTTGGTCTTATTGACCTTCATCAAACATAGCATTTGTGCAGGAACCTCTCCACCTCTTACTCCTCATCCCTCCCTGCATTAACTAAAGTCACTCGACCATCATCAGAGTGCTTTGATTTAATATACTGATGGCTGAATATAGGCCTGGCCTGACCAGGACAACAGTGAAATCAAATTCAGTTTGTCTCGTCAAATCAGATAACAAGGAGGGGACAGGCAGGCAGCGACTCTGTCATGGGTTAGCTTTCTGATTTTCAGGTCAAATGGCGTACTCACTCACACACACATACACACACAATGTGCCAATTATGCTGAGAATTGGAGGGCTCGGAAGAAAGTTTGCACTATGTATGTGTGTGTGTGTGTCATTGGGGGCATGACACACCAGGAGAGGCTGCCAGTAGCTATCTGCCACTTGATGGCATTTCAGACTCGACTGCTTCTCCCTCTAATGACAGACAGGGTGGAGTCAGCATGTACAGTATATCTGGACTTGCCGCAATTATCAGAGGAATGGAAACCAGACTTCTGAGATTCAACAACTGAGCTCCAACTGTCATCCTGAAGCCAGTCGCACTCACGTTACGGGACCGCAACCATGAGCATTAACCACAGGCTGCCGAGGCTTCTGACCTCTATGTCAAGAATGTTGTGAGTAAGAGCACTGAGACGTGACGTGTGCATGTGTGTGTGTGTTATATTAGATTACAGGTCAGCTTAAAGTTGTATCCGTGTCATTGTTCCTCCACGAGCGCCTGGGATTCCACAAGTAACTCTGTGTTAAAAAGGTTGTTCAAAATCTCCAGGGAGTGTTGACAGGCTGCGCTTAATGTTGGACAAAAAGGAGCATTTCATCAAAGGAGCATACTTTACACAGATTTATTAATGATTGGCCATGTCCTCAAAGTCCCAATGAAGTTAAAATCACTGTTTCATTGTTTTTAATCATAAATGTCTTGCTCCATATCTAACTTTTGTGCCAACATGAGGCCCAACAGTGTCTGAAAAGCTGTCTTGAAGGTATTTTTAAATGGTATTTTAGAGTTTGTAACTTCCTGGAAAATCCCTGAAAATGTTGATGACTCATCCTGGTTGAAAGTTCATTTTGCATCAAATAAATGCTTTCTTTATTTTATGATGCTACCATGGATGCATAAAAAGAAGAACATCACCAGGGGGGTGTGTTGCCACTTGCTAGGGCCTGGACCTCACCGATTACTGTACAAAAACACAACTTTATTCAGTGATTTGGGTGAAACTGGGTCTAAAATAGTCCACAATATTTCATATATTATCAATGATTAAATGATAATTGATTGGTAAGTCAACCTCCCAATTAAAGACACTGCTTAAAACTTGCATCACTACTCTAGCCAGGTTTTAAGATGTGCGTAAAACACTTAACTTTGTCTAATAGCCTTATAGTGTCATCTCTGCACATACATCACTCTACACAGTGAAACTCAAACATTCGACTGTAGGAACTGGAAGAAAAACACACTATCGACTGGAGGGGGACTTTAAGGTAAGACGCTTAGTTCAGAGAAGTTAGACTGCTCTCCTCTCTGAACTCCTTATCAGTGAAAACATCTGGTGTGTTCGTAGTAGTGCCAGAAAAAACATCACAGTGATTACTTTAGACTTTGAACATATACAGTGTTAGAGACCACGTTCATACATCATTACTCAGGAATGGAGATCGCCTTAGATAGTAGGTCCTACCTGCCTATAAAAAGACCACTGAAAGCAGATCAGATTTACAGAATAAAGACATGTTTAGTTATCTTTTCGTAGGTACAGAGGAATAGAGGATATGAGGGGAAGACGTCAAGCTGGTGGAATAAAATCTATGTAAGTTCTGTAACTGGGCTTTGATAAATAATCTCTCTCTATAACCTCAATCCAAAACTTTATTTAATTAATATTTATTAATTATATTATTCTTGTATCTTATTGTGATTTCATGGCTGAGGTCCTTATTTAATTTTAACAACAGCAGCTGATATTCAATTATGTTCAATCACAATTTATTCAAGCATCTGTATCTCTTAGGTCTCATGTTAGTAGCTGAGACCATCATTTCTATTGGCCCTGACAACACACGCACGGTCAGATGGGATGTAAACAAGGTAAGCAGATATTAAAACTTCTTTTATTTGAAGCTACAAAGTAAGTTTAAGTTCCTATCATTGCAAAAGAAAACTGAACAGGCAAATCAAAGTCAAAGTTAAACAAGGTCTTTGCAGACAGTTTGGGTAATAATTTTAGGGTTGGCCTTTGTTTCTTTTTCAAATGAGTGAATGAACCTGGAGCTTTATCTAAACCTCTATTACAGTCCAAACACTTGTGTTTCCTGCCCCGTCAGACTTTTTAGTGATTTTAGTGATGTGTTTCACTGCAATTAATTTGGTGAGTGCAAAGTTATTATTATCCAGAGGTGGCAAAGTGCACACTTTACTCAAGTAGAATAACAGATACTCATGTAAAAAAAAAACTGGTAAGTACTGATTCAACTTCTTTACCCAAGTAAAAGTAAGAAATTGCAGGCTCTGAAAGGCACTCAAAGTACAGTATAATAGGGGATGTTGGGAAGGCAGTGTGCAGGAGTACAATATTACTTATTTCACCCAGGGTGCTTCAAATGTATGCACACTAGCTCTTAAATGCAGCACCAGGCACTGACTCAGAAAACAAACAGCCTCATAACAAGAAGCTTGCATGTTTATCCAGAAGATGTACAACGTGATGTCTTACAGACATTTGCTCGGCTAGTAATTGTTAAATGTTGAAAGAGACTTCACACACAGCTTGTCGGTTATGCCTCAGGAGCTTTAGCACAGTCCTGACTTGCCCTCGCTCTGCGTCCCTCTTTTCTTTCTGGCTGTACAGGTAATATTGAATAAAAGACTGGAAAAAAATCTCTGGAGAGCGACAGCAGCGGAGCTCACCTAAAACTGTCTGCTTGCTCACAGCACACAGGCTGAAGACACATTTTCTGGTACGAGTTAAGTTTTACTCTTAAAAGAAAGTGGGCTTTAGCCCCACAATGAGAATAAAAACTCACTGAGCAGTATTTCATTCCTTCCCTCCCATATTCTACTGGGAATAAGGGGTAAAGCTTTAGGGGGCAACTTGGCATTGTTCTTCTGAAAGGCGGGGACAACCTGCTACGCTATGTGCATGTTTGTTGTGTGCAGTCGTGCCCTCCAGCAGTGGTGGGGATTTGGAGAACCCTCTCCTCATGGTTAAGTTGATAGGTCACGGCACATTCCAGACATTTTCTGTCTGTTTGTTTTCCACCAGGAAGGCTCACAACGCAGCCTGCCGCTGCTACAAAGAGCCCTGTTTGTCTTTGATCTACACATCACACCTGAGTAGGCCTACACATTGACTGAACGAACAAAAAACTCACTTCAACATAAAAAACAAAGGTTCATAGTTTTTCTTGTGATGTTACACTAAAGTCAGGCAATGCAACTGGGCATCGCTCTTGGCAACAAAGAAACACATTTAAAAAAATAAATTTCCTGGCAGGAAAATAAGTAAAGCAGCAACACCATGTTAGTTGTTTAAGTATTGTTAGTAATATGTAAATACTACCGTTTTTACATATGTAACTATACTCAAAGAGACCTGTAAACACACTCTAATGGGTAAAATTGGTGGAGTTACCCTTTAAATTAGCATATTTTCTGGTTTCTTTACTCCTCAATGACTGTTAGCTGAATATCTTTGGGTTGTGGACGGACGAAACATTTGTGGATGTCTTCTTGGGCTTTTGGAAACACTAATGGACCATTTTCTGACGTTTTATAGACGAAACAACTACTTGATTAATTGGAAAAATAATCGACAGACTAATCTACAATGAAAATAATCATTAGCTGCAGCCCTAGCTTCCTCCATTCTTTCATTAAGCACTGCATGTTGACCAGCTGCTGATAGAGCTGAAGTTCATCCACTCCGCACGGTCCTGTCATGCTGTACAAGCCGACCTCTGCCAGCTCCCGGCCGGAGAAGGTCAAGATAAGCTAATAGGTGTTTATGGCATTGACCAGTACATCATTACACCACCTCTCTGGGACTTATTACCATCATTTATTTCAATTAAACACAGCCGACTCCCCTCACTGGCAGCTTATTCACCTGTGATTCGGAGCAGCACCATAATCAACACTCTTTGGCAAAACAGAGCAGATGATTTGTCAGACAATCAGATGCTTTGGTGATGCCTACTCGAGGTGCTTTCACATTTGCAGCCTTTATAATCAAGCTGACAGGTTTGCGCTGTTAAGGGCTCACTTGAGCAGAGGAAGTGAAATTCAAGAGGTTGTGATATAAACACTCACACAGCTATTTTGCTTTTGTGTGCAGAACAATCCCAAAGTGTTCAAAAGGATGATGGCGGAGTATGAATGGTGGCGTGTCACTAGTGTCAAGGCACTGTTCTCTATTTATGCTACAGAGTGAATGTATTAAATGTAAAAGCAGAAAATTAAATATTAAACAATAAAAAAACCTTAGAAAAAATATGTAATGAAGGACTATTAACACATTTTTTACCTTGGGCTCTGACTGAAAAACAAGAATATAAAGGCTCCCTGCGCAGCTCAGTGACCTCAGCGCTGCACCCTCCTTTTATTCTCTGCAAGCCTCTCACTCAGTACTTTGAAAACACTGCAGTACAAATGTGAACAAACTGCACTTATGCAAGAAACATGAATAATAGAAAATATGCTCTTACAGCCAATTCCTTATCTTTTGGAGACAATTCAGTGTACGTATGATTGGACCAGAGAGAGAGAGGCCAGATTGAGCTGTGGTGTTAGCCAGGGGGTGGTGGTCCTTTGCTGCCATCCAACTCTCATGCTAAGCCTGTCTCCACCAGATGGGCGCAGAGAGGGCGAGGGATCAAAGACACACACAGGTAAGTGAATGGACAGCAAGGAATTTACACCAGAAACAAGAGCCTTGCGGGGCAGAAGAATGTGGTGCACAGAGCAGCACGAATTTTTGTCCTTGAAGTGGGGCATGTGGCTTGTTTGGTCAGCAGATCTCTCTGGCGCCGGTGCCCGCTGCACTGCCCTGCTCTCGGCTGCACGTGCCATCTCTCTTGCAGCAAGGACACATGCAGTGTCACCTCGAACCTGAGGGGGATTTATTAAGTTATGCAAATAAATTGAGCTCACACCTTTATTGGTTTTAAAAACAGTCCCTGGTTCAGTGTGCCCAAACTGGCCAACCACAGAGCTCAGTGGTGTCTCTGTGGCAGCATGGACAGGATGGTGGCCCGGCTGGAGGCTGGCACCATCTTTCTGATGTCGTGTTAGCAAGGGGCCAGGTTTCTGGTGGGCTTGAAAAACACCAGTTTCCTTCCTCCATACAGTCATTCAGATCCAAAAGGTTAAAGGAACTCAGTTGCAGGAGACTTAAGACAACAGGAACATGAGAGTACAGTTTATACAGCAGGAGCCAGTTTAGCTGCCAAATGCTCTCAATATAAAGACTCCACAGCCCTCTAGATAAGATTTAGAAGATTTAAAGGATAAGTTCAGCCAAAAATGAAATTGTAGTCATTATCTTCTCACCCCCATGCGAATGGAAATTCAGGTGAAGTTTCGTAGTTTACAAAACATTTCTGGAGCTTCACAGCAAAAAAGCATTGCAGCATTCTGAGGACTTATTTTAAAATGTAAAAATAAACAACTGAAAAAAAACAACATAAAATGGCTCCAAACAGTTTGTCTGGCATAATCCAAGACTCCAGAAGCTCTGATATAACAAAATTATTGAAAAGCTGTTATTTACACCCTCAGTCGAGCTTGTGCTTCCACCTCAGTTGGGGTGTGCACCAACACTTTTATCTTAGCAGCTACAGTGAAGATTTTGGCTTAAAAAGGGTTTAAATAACACCATTACTTAATTGTCAATACTACTTTCTTCTTCATTTGTTTTTCTAATACACTGATTAACTACTTTAAGGTTGGCAGCTTCTACTCATTTTATGTGGTTGCTGTCTTTAAAAGCATCTCTATGGGAACAAATTAAGAGTAACAGATGGTTTTCCACAGTAAATGAAGTGGACAGCTAGCTGTCTTGGACAGTTAATAAGGATTCATGTCTGAACAGAGTAATGAAATGTGCTACATGTTAATCAAGCCAATACTGATGTAAGATATTAATTCACTGGCACTTTCAGCTTTTGCTCCTTCTTCCACAGTATGTTGGAAAATGCTTCTGTCTGTCACAAGCTGTGGACTGTAGGAGCGTGGCAGCACAATCAAATTGTGCAGCGATTTGTGCCATCAATTGGAACCGTAGCAATAAAGCACGATATGCGATAAAACACTGCTGAAATAGCACCAGTGAGTCAGTGAAACTTCATGGCTGAATCAGTTGAAAGGGAATGAAATGTCGTATTTTTAGTATTCATGCAGGGAGAGGAGGAAAGAACTTTTTTGTATCTTGAGTTTCAGAACAAACTTTAAAACCCTTCCTCTCAATATTTCCACAGGGACCGACAAAGTAGCTGGGAAATAATCATTAGTGAAACAGTGTTAGTGCTCATTTCACGGTATAAAAATGTTACTTAAGATAAAAATGATAGGTTAGTAAAGTGGTAAGTGGATTTAAAGTCACATGTTGAATAAAAATATGGCAGCAAATATTTATTGCTTCACTCCATTTCAGACAACTGTTGTGTGAATACCTTTGGGCTTCATTTTACAGACTATGTTATTTGTTAACGGGTTAAACGATCAATTGATAAAGATAATACTGGTGGAAATCATCGAGCCACACTTGAACAAAGACATATTTCTACATGTTACATCCCTATGGTGCAATCCATTAAATATTCATGGCTCCTATAAAGACAGAGACAGTATGTTGAAGGGTAATGTAAAGAAAACAAACAGGCAGAATCCACGGTAGTGGATCATTTTTGGGCTAAATTGGAACACAGCTCTGTGGTTTGTACTTAATAAATATCCACCCAGAGACACAAGCAAAGAGTAAATGGACCAAACCAGCACACACTTGCATATACAGGCTGAAGCATATGAGAGCAGCGAAAGAATCTGAAGCTCTACTCTGCTCTGAGGCACACCCTTGAAATATTTATGACCCTCTGCGTTCTATCCTCCACTATGGCAGGGGCACAGCATAGCTGCCTCTTTATCTCCAAACTGGACTTTGCAGCAGCTACAGCAGCCAGCTAGCTCGCTCCGAGGCTCTACATTCTTCTCTTGTGGATCCTATTACGGAGCTAACCAGCAGCCATGTACAAAGGTCCTGCAGTAATCGCCCTAAATCCTACATGTTCTCAAAGCTCTTAATGGAGAATGTGATCCTACATTCGTCAAATGTTTGGTTTTGCAGAACAATAGGCTGAACTCACTGGGTGAGCCCAGTGGACGTTCTTCCTTCATGAGTTGGTGGTGGGAGTGAGTGACCACAGAGAGGGGTGAGTCAGGACAAAGTGGTCTTTCCTTAACTAACTCTGTGGGCCAACTCACTGGGGTTTCCTGTACACTCATACTTTCCAAAAAGAGGTTTTATGAAACGGCTGGCCACCGAAGTATCCACTAACCCCACCTAGTATGCAGGCCTAGGATGTTAATTGTATAATAGGCCTGTATAACACGTGATTGTAGGGTGCTTCTGTCTGATGAAAATCATACCTTACTAAAGATATTTTAAATGCACAGATTTTTTTCAGCCGCTCAGGGTCTCGATGCGAGTAACATGGGGTCATTGGTGATGAAAATATATCTGTGTGACTCACACAGAATTGTTCATGAATGAGGTAATTAAGTTTTATTCATGTTATGTTTAGATAGTTCGCCGACTTCCTTCCTCACTCTCTGACTCTCTCCCGGTAGTTAAAGCGACAGGCGACCAACAATTGATAATCTCGTCCTCGACTTGCTTCTACGATGGTGTCTCGGTCAGTGGTAGGTGTCAAGTGGTATTTCCATTAATGGCAGGACCCAAAGTTTCCCTTGTGACTGATTTTAATGCAGAAATGTTACCTTTTATTTCTTTAAGACTTATTTTATCTGGGTAAAATATGCCCATATATTTGGGGGATTGGGCTATAAAACGGGTGTAATAACAGTAGAAAATAGAATATTTAAATTGGTTTTACATATTGTGATTGCATTGTGTCCGGATTACTTTAGAAAGAAATTGGTGCCGGTTAAAATGTCCTGGGAGATTTCAATGTCCTGACAAATGGGAAAAAGTCCAGTCCAATATTATCTGTATATTGAGTTTGAAAACAAGTCAGAGACCTCTGATGTTGTGGTTACCACCATTTTCCATCACGATGTTTCACGGTGGACACCACCATACGAGAGATTTCAAATGGTACAGATTCATTAAGTAAAAAAAAAAAATACTGGAGGTGCAAGTTTTCTAACTTGCAAAGATGATCAAAGCTTGTAGCCTCGGGCCGTAACTGCGGATCAACTTTGAACCACAACCAATCTGAAACCCAGGGATATTGCCTTGTATTAGAAAATTCAAACTATTGCTTTCAAGTACAGTATGACTGCAACAGTGAATAAAACATGAGAGACAATTATCTCACAGTTTTTTCTCACAATTCAGAGATACGTTTTTAATTAAATACCTGATCTGTGATCAGGTACGGTGATGCACTGTGATATGGATGTATTTGTGGTCACTCTGCTGGTATCTCCACATATACTTGATAGCTTCATTATAGAGGTTTTCTTACATTTCTTTCTGCAATCTTGTCATTTCAGTTTAGGCAGAAGTTAAGAGTGCTTGTTTTGATGTAAGGGATCTCCCTACAAATGCTGCAAAAAGGTAAGAATGACATTATAACTTTGGAGGCTCATGAGAACTTTCAAAAATTCGAATTCATTCATTCAGACAGCAATACAATACACACCACTGTACATTAATCCATCAACCCTCCATCAGTGCCAGAGGTTGACAGCCATGTGTAAGTTTAATAATCACTGTGTCATTACAAATGTTACCACTTGACAGCAGTCTGCCTGATGGCCTCTGTACCCACGGGTCTACAGTGAATAAAGTCTCACCTTATCTATGTGATTAGATAAGGTGAGACTGTAATGATCTCCATGGGGGAATTGGGTCATTGCAGCAGCAGACATGAGGATACAGATAAGAGATGGAACAAGTGAAAACAGTGTCTGACAAGACAAAATGACCTATGATAAATAACGTTTTTAATTAATCATTTGCAAAACATATTTGCCACTGGATCTCTTTCAAACACCTAAAACCTTCTACAAAATCTACAACCATTTCCAAACAACCAGAAATAAGTCCTGCACCATTTAAACTACCAAAAACCTGCAAAGCTCCTCTGTAAATGTTTGCTGAATGGGAGCAGGCAAAACAAGCGCAATGAATGACCAGCCAGGGGTTTGGCAGTTTCCCAGCAAACACCAGCACTGGACTAAAAATGACTTTGTAATCAGAGGGTTTACAGGGCAAACAAAGGAGGAGGGAAGAAAACCAGGGAATGATAGAGTGAGCCTATGAATTACTCAGCAGACATGTCTCTCCCTCCTTCCTCCCTGCAGGAGATAATGGGGATCATCAGTCTTCTTGCCCTCCTTTATGGCCCATCTTTTGGCCGCTCATCTGCATCCAGGTCAGCTGAGAAATACCACACGCCCTCCACAATAACTGATGTGTAGAGTTGGTGGGGCGGTGATGTCTGTCTAGTGGCATTGTCGTCTTACAAAGCAGAACTGCCAAGCTAGTAGCCAGACTGAACTGATTAAAGGTGCTAAAAACACATTTTCTCAATCAGCTTTTTACAGCGAGTGGCGGAGTCCGGCACAAACACACAATTTAAGTTAGGACAGTTTTGCTTATTAAACACGTCTGTGAGGGACGTCCATGTTTTTGTCTTGAGCTCCCATCACTGGTTTGAAGTGGGCGGGGCTAAATTAGAAGACGTCCGTGCATCAATCAGCATTTGGCAACATCTGATTCAGGATCTGAGGCACGATCAGCCACGACAAAACATAGCAAAACCTTTATTCAAACTAAACTTTGGTGCCTTGAACTGCCTGTTGTATTACAAGCACACACACACACGCCATTTCTGATTGGGTAACACCTCTGACATGACGACAAGCGAGGGAAACGTACCTCAAGGCCAGCTGCACACTATTGCACACCGACTCTAGGAAACATGCCATTCAACCTGGAAAGAGTAGCAAAAAGGTGCACACTGTTTCAAGATTGTACACACCTCTGATGACAGCTGGTGGGTTGTTTTGTTTCTTTCAATCAATTCTGATCAAACAGAACCCACAAAGTCATGATGAAGCAGACGGGTTGTAACTGAAATGTGGGGAAATACAATAATTTGCTTTCTTGCCAAGAGTTAGATGAGAGGATTGATATCAATCTTGTGTCCAGTACAGTAAATATGTTGCTTCACCCAGCAGCTGGATAGCTTAGCTTAGCTTAGCACAAAGACTGACAGCATAGGGACAACAGAATTCAACCAGCACCTCTTACACGCACCATTTAATTGGATTTATTTTGTTTAATCCAAGTCCAAATTAAATTAGGCGTATTTCAAATAATGTTGCACCATTCCTTAAATAAATAATTCCTAAAGATGTTTTTCTTAACTAAATGCTAAATCTTTAAAGCCAAATGTTCTGGGCCTTAAAACCTGAAAAAGCTCATTACTTACTTTGAGTCCATTTTCCACATTTAGTGAAGGTATCCAGATTATTTAGTAATCCTGCTGCATTAGACAGGCTCCAGGTCTACACAGTAAAGTGACACATTGAATAACAGAACAGCACTGTGACAAGTTGTAAACAAAAAAGAGCAACTGCACATTCAAGGTGACACGGGCCGGTAAAGCACCGTCAGACCGCGGAGTGAAGTAATCAAAACATTTTACCATAGATGTTCCCTAAAGAAATAAAAACAGAGCGAGATAAATTGAAAATAAATGTATCTCTGGAGGAAACACGATTTGTTATGACCACAATAAGACTGCACAGATTGTTTATTTCACACATCAGCAGGCCTTGGCTGCTGACGCTGGAATATTATTGAGCTGAGCTGCTGGATTGTCTTAAATTCATGTTATTGCAATGGCTGTGGCAGCTAACCTGCCTAAGAAAACATACATGACACATCTATTCTAGTACATGAATAATACAGTGTTCCTGCACACTCACACACACCTACTGGCACACTTGTGCATGCTAAAAACCAGCGCTGTGTCTCTCAGCGAGACGTGCCTGATTTTAAATCCCTATGAGAACAGCTCATTGAGAAGGATAGAAAACCTGCAGGTTTTTCGCAGGCTCTCATCTCCTTCCAATAAAAAGAGTCGTCTATTCTATCCTGAGACAGGATGCAATGGGGAGGCAACCGAAGGGCATCATCGTGAGTTGAAGAGTTCACAGCAGCGTACAGGAATAGCTTTTGAGAGGGTAAATAGAGGCTGATTTCTCTCTACCCAAAAACAGAATCACATTCTCGTCGTTGATCAGGGGGAAAATAGAGGAAACATTGAGGTGTGGAGTCGTGGAGAGAGGCGGCAAAAGGGAGACGACAGAACGTGTGAGTGGAAGAAAAGCCAGAGAGAGAAGCAGAAGGCGACATAGTCAGGGAGATTCTGCTATCAGAGCTCCAACATGGCAGGATGTGACATGTGGAGAGCAGGAAGAGGAAACTGGACAGATATAGATTAATTTGGTAGCCGCTCCTGAAAACATGTCTATCCCATTAGGGGCCTCAGTGACAGCTAATGTGCTTATCAAAGCGTACACCTTTGGTCTATTCCTAACTCTGGTGTGGTGCTAGTGCTGCAGCTAACATGGAGACAGCAAAGACTTTTAATTTAACTACGGGTCAGCAGGTTTTGTGTTATTCCAAGTTTTAGGACGACACTTATTGTCTCGCAGCGTTTCTCCAGAGTTAGCAAGAAACAGGGTCACACCCCGGGGTCAAATCCCACATCTAATCAGACTTAATGTAGGTCATTAATTACTATGACTTTACCACAGCTCAGCTAATTTTGTCCACGTGAGAACTGCTCAAAGGGAAGGAGCACAGTCAAACAATGAATCTCATTGAACTGAGATAGAAAAAAAAAAAAACACAAGAAAAGCTTTGTGAAAACAAGCAGCCTCTTATTTACAGTGCACTGAAACTCTGCATTTGAGGATTTCAAGCAAACAGCAGGATGAGCTCAGCTTTATTTAATCTGCCTGTACAGTGCTGCTGAGGGACTACAGTTAAACATCAAGTCCTTTTAGCACTTAGTATTTAGGAAAAAGGGCAAATCATGCAGGTTTCAGTTGACAGGTTAAAAAAAAGTGCAGTTTGATGTTTTATTTTTACACAGGGCTCCAGAGAGGCTAAACTCTGTTGAGCTGATTTAGTACAATCAGCTACATAAATGTTGCATCCAGTATTTTCTCTCAATAAATCATATCAGTAAACACTGCTTTCGTATTGTACAGGACTTTGTACAGGTACATATCGTCTTTGTATCTCTGTCAGCAGGTAGATTCAACAGCTAAGGGACTCGTCTTTATTGGCTATCAAAACATCCAATTGAGATTTAAAAAAGAAAAAGAAAATACATTAAATTAAATGTTTAATGTTCTAAAATAACCATTATAAGATCATTTAGGGACTTTACTTGATATAAATTTAGCTACATAAATGTTGCATGCAGTATTTTGTTCTTTTAATGATTATGTAGTATCATAAATCATATCAGTAACACTGCTTTCATATTGTACAGGACTTTGTACAGGTACATGTTGCCTTAGTATCTCTGTCAGCAGGTAGATATAATAGTTAGGCTTTAAAGACTTGTTTTATTCAGTTTTTTAATATCTGTGGGTTTCATAGGATAACAAAACATAAAATCAAATGTTTAATGTTCAAATTAAAACCCAAGAATACCATTTTAAAAGGAGCACTATGTCGTTTTGGGGAATCTAATTTTTTACGCCCTAAACTAAATAATCAAACTCTTGCTTTCATGATTGAATAAACAAACTGACCTTTAAGGAAGAATATTGTTTTACTTTGTTTATATGTGGCGGACCCTGCCACCTTTCTAGCTTCAAACAGTGTTCATGGGACCGTATGTTCCTCTGAGAACAGCTTATTTATTCAGTTATGGAAAAGATAAGTATTTCTGAGTTTGTATTATTAATTCATGAATAATTTGAATTTCTTCTCCAAAACTACATAGTGCCCCTATAAACATTTAATCAGATTTGATTTATTTTTCATATTTACCAGAATCAGATGTTTTGAAAACCTACAGAATACAAAAACTGAGTAAAACAAGTCCCTCAACTATCATACCTACCCGCTGAAAAATACTACAAAGACATCAAAACCACCAGCAAAATTCTTGGAAAAAACTTTCATCCATCCAAGATACTTCATATTAAAAGAGCAACGTTGCCTTCGTTTGGCAATGTAAGGATGTTTTTCACTGTCAACTTTTCTGATGACCTTTTGTAACTGTATGATTCACAGTCAGAAACCATTATGGAGCTGGCTTCTGGTCAGACATGATGAGAATAGTATTTGTTTAAAAGGGACAGACCCTCTGGAAAAAACAGAGCCACATAACAGCAGCATGGGTGTGTCAGCTCAGCTCAGCTCAGCTGTTACCACCGAGGCAGATAGCCATCTGATCAAATGTGGTATGAGGAGTTTGAACTTGTGATGTCTAACGTCAGGGTAATTAAAGGTTGTGCTCATTAGAAGTGAAACACCACGTTAACCAGTTGGTTCAGTTTAGCAGCTCCCTGTGGTGCAGTAGTTACAGCCATGAGGAGAAAAACTACAGCAGAAGTTCAGTTTTGGGAATGACTGGAGGGGCTTTGGGGATGCTTCTCAAACATGAAGCCGCACAGATAAAGGGCGGTGGTTTTCTGATAGCTGTCATTAACAATCTTTAAATCCCCCCCTCCTGGAAATAACAGCATGCTTTTGGCCTCACGGTGCGTTTACGTGTGAACTTACCTTCAGAGAGCTCCAGCTCCAGCTCCGCCAGCTTCTCCCGGACCTCCGCCGGCAGGGTCATAGCGACAGCCGGCGTGGGCTCCAACATCATCGTTAGCAACCCGGTGGAGGTTCTCTCAGCCATGGTGGTCCAGCACGGAGCGCGAATAAGGTCCACTGAGGCGCAGGTGAGGAGGACAACACGACCAGAGAGGTGAAAATACAATATAAAGCAGCCCTCCTCACTTGGTGTCGGTCAAGGAGGGCGAACAGGGTGTTGGTGCTTCTTCTCCCGTCTCGCTGCGACGTCGTACAGATGTGTGAGAAACGTCTCCAACAGCCGTCATGACACGGCTAGCTGCGAGGCTAGCAGACACACCTGGCTGCGTGCGGCCATGTAGTGAGGAAGGACAGGCTGCTGCCGCTGTCTCCGAGCCGGGGCTGTCCGTCCCTCGGTGTCCTGGCTGTCGGCGGCTGCTTCACTTCAACTGTGGAGGGAACTCATTCAACTCCTCGCTCGCTTCCCACGGCGCAGTCGCCATTGCATCATAGCAACAGCAAGCCCCGGCCGGGCGCGTCCACGAGGCGTGTGCGTGCGTGCGTGCTGACAGCCTCATAAAGCTCGCCTGCCTCCTACTGTCACAGCCACAGAGCTGCGTGCCACTCAGGCAGGACTACATGCAGGGACATTGGCTTGAGTGGGGACTTATTATTAATTATTTATTTTTTTACTAATTTAATGTCTTATTTTTCTGTCCCATTATATGTAGTACATGTCTGATGTGTTTGTGTATTTGTTTTTCAATAAAGTTCATAAAAAAGAAAACAAGTAGGACTACATGCAGGGACATTGGCTTTAGTGGGGACTTATTCATTATTAATTTTTTTACTAGTTTAATTACTTATTTTTCTGTCCCATTATATGCAGTAAATGTCTGATGTGTTCGTATATTTATTGTTCAATAAAGTTCATAAAGAAGAAAACAAGTAGGACTACATGCAGGGACATTGGCTTGAGTGGGGACTTATTAATAATGTGTGGTAAATCTCACAAACATACATGTTAATTTACCAACATTTCCCCTCACTTTATAGGTTTCCTGTGTGAATTTAAAGAATATATTTTTTAAATATATTTAATATATTCTTTCTTTTTTTTCTTTTTACTTTTACAACCCCAAGCAGATTCAATTTGCAGTCATCATTTATTAAAGTCTTATTTTTCTGTCCCATTATATGTAGTACATGTCTGATGTGTTGGTATATTTATTGTTCAGTAAAGTTCATAAAGAAGAAAACAGGTAGGACTACATGAAGGGACATTGGCTTTAGTGTGTACTTATTAATAATGCGTGGTAAATCTCACATACATACATGTTCATTTACCAACATTTCCCCTCACTTTATAGGTTTCCTGTGTGAATTTAAAGAATATATATTTTAAATATATTTAATATATTATTTCTTTTTTTTTCTTTTTACTTTTACAATCCCAGGCAGATTCAATTTGCAGCCATTATTTATTATTGTCTTATTTTTCTGTCCAATTATATGTAGACGTCTGATGTGTTTGTATATTTGCTTTTCAATAAAGTTCATAAAAAAGAAAACAGGTAGAACTACATGCAGGGACATTGGCTTTAGTGTGCACTTATTAATAATGTGTGGTAAATTTCACACACACAAATGTAAATTTTCCCCATTATAGTGAGAATGGGTCACTATAAGGCAAGTTTATGGACATTTTAGAAAAGTGCTTTACATATATATTCACCTTAAAATAGAATTCAAAACAGACATATTACTACATTATTTGGTGTCAAAGTGCTTGACATGAAATAAATGATCAGAGTAATATGTAAAGTCACTACTGAATTCAACAAACTGCTAGAAAATATTCCATTAATATAGTGATTAGGTCCTTAAATTTCAAATTTCAAGTCTTTTTAGGGAGGTAAATCGTCTATATGATTGTAGGTTGGTGGGTGAGCGGGACAGATGAGAGCCATCAATTCATCAGTTGTTCACTTTGTTGGGGTCTCGGCTGACGGTACACCTACAAGTAATCTGCTGGAATACTCAACACAAGTTGAGTTTGCAAAAAGCAAAGCACAAACTGGAGCAGATCCTGTCCTGGAGGCTGGGACAAGTCCATGTTCTCCTGCCTCCTGAACTCACATGATGCTAGCACTGGACATCATGTGACCCACATCAACATATTGGTCATTCATTTTTAATCATGTTATTTAACTTTATTGTGATGTAGCAAACATAAGAAACACAACACAAAAGATACAATTGCAGTGAAAAGTAAGTAAGATCTTATAATAAAAGGTATAAAAGTATACATACGCTGAATTCCTTTCAGGAATCTGTTCCTTCTATTTGAGAACCAAAATGGTTTGACAATATTGTTGAGCTGCAATTGAAAAATAGCTGATCTGCATTCAAATCACACTTAAATATGGCACTACTTTAATAGCCTTTATATATTATGTATATGTAATATAAGCTATGAATATGTAAGCTATAAATATGTTCATATTAAAGGGGCTGAGTGGATCTTCAACTCTAAACTAACGTTAGCTACTGTTGCTCTCTGTTAGCGGAGCGGAGAGAGGCACTGACTCAAGGCACTCAAGATATGGCTAATGAAAAAGTGATTCATACATATGACAATGAAAAGTGTAAAGCTAGATGGATGGATGGATGGACGGATGGATGGATGGACGGACGGACAGACAGACAGACAGACAGATAGATAGAGCAAATGTAGTGTTGACTTCAATTCAAAGTGAGTTAAATAATTCAAACATAAAAATACTGACTCTACAGATACAGATCTGTTTAAGCTGCACTGCGCCAGGCAAGAAAAGGCCATTCACATTTATATGTCAAAAAACAAAATAAATTACATATGATTACATGTACAGTAAATTGAGCATAATCTGAGTCTGTGCTGTGCTTTAGATTACTCTAAATGTTTTTTGTCCTGCAATAACTGCCATTGTTTCGACTGCGAGGCTCTGATTGGGTGATACCATTACTTTTGTGTGTGTACATTTTTGAGCCAAATATATAAGTGAAAAACATAGAGTAAGAATAAAAAAAAACAGTAAATAATAATTAAGTTACGTTTTTCTTCATCTGCAAAAATATGTCAAGTGTTTTGAGTTCACACAACCAGCAGGTGTCAGTGTATACAAGGTAAAAATGGTTCTTCTGTGGCAAGACATGGTTGACAGCATAGAGAGTTTAGAGAAAGTGATGGTGATAAACTCTCTATTGTAAGTACAGATCTTTCCGCAGAGTATGCTTCAGATCGATGTTGTACATTTCTCCAGGATTCCTCTCGTTATGCTCAAAGATGGCCTTGTTCACTTCAGTATGAACATCAAGAAGATGTGTTTTCCTGTCAGAACACAAACAAAAGTTTAGTCTATAGCTCCTACTGTATGGAAAGTGTCTGATGCTAAACAAAAGCTGAATTTGCTTACTCCACCAGTTTTACACATTAGAGTGAGTTTACAGGCCTTGGGGAGTTCAGTTCTGCAGTTCTCAGTTCTGCATATGTGGAAAAAGTAGTATAAAGTCTTTTGTGGCTCCAGAGGAAGCTGCATGTAATCTGATCAATTGCGTCCACTGATGTCATATGCAGTAGTACTCCCCAAGGCCTGGAAACACAAAAATGGTGGAGTTACCCTTTAAATATCTGTACCTTCTTTGGCCTTTCTGTAAGGCATCTGTCAGCGCCTTCAGGTAAACAGAGCGATGGTGTCCTTGCTCCAGTAGACGTTGTTGTGTCCAGCAGTGGCTCCAGAACACATCTGCATCTGTGGGGATGATATCACTTCTAGGTATCACATCACACCCATCTGTCTCCAGATCCTCATCCCGGTGGTCCATCCTGGCAAAGGGCTGAGACTCGGGGACGCTGTACCTCTGGATGAAGAAGAGTTTGGGCTTGCCGGCCAGCATGGGGCACGCATCAGCGGTGAAAAGACGTCTGACACTGTCCAGAGGCTGACCTACGCTGTTCGAGTCGGTACCCAGGAGATGTTTTGCCGTACCACGGCTAATGATGCAACAGACAAAGCCGTCACCTTCAAAGTTCTCTCTCTGTCTGATTATCCCTCTGAGAGCTGAGAGAGTCTCGTCAATACTCAGCCACTTGTGGAGGAGCACATTGAAGTGGAGGGCCCTGAATGTTTGTTCCAACATGTCTGAGTGAATAAGGAGAGAAGAAACAGAGTTTAAGATTCACTCTGAAATTAAGACAATTAAAAGATGAATGAAAAACACTATCAGACTGAAATCATTTTATTATGATATTGTACTTTCTACTCAATACATTAATTTGATAACTTGAGTTACTAGTTACTTTTCAAATTGCAGATTGCCAAATGAGTGCATTTTTATTTAACTTATTTTTTACCAACAATCATATAAAAAACAGACAAATGTTGAAGTGAATTTTGGATAGTTCGCCAGGCTGATAACTGGTCCACCCATTTAAACAATATTTTTCACACATGAAAATGTAAATAACTTTTACTTGGACTTTTGATACATTTAAGTTATTAAGTTATCAAGATATCAGATACTGTAAGACTATATCTTAACACGCTATATTTACTTTTACAGAAGTATGACTTTTGGGTTATTTATACAACACTGGCTAAAGTTACTAGTCATTTTCCAGATTGATAGTTCTCATGAAACATGTTATAAGCTTGTAAAAAATAAAAACACATTGTAGGGAATAGTTCAGGACTTTCATGTCTTTGAGTTGTTAGTAGTTCCACTGAAAAGAGACTCCCCCTCATGTGAGACGTTTCCCCTCAACATCTCACATGGTTTCATTTTGAAACAGTTTGAGGCTAAAAAATGTAAGATTATATTTTACGTGCTTCCTCATTAATAATGTCACGACTCCTCTACTTCATCTTGTGACCGTTTGGTGGGGACCAAACCCGAGGTTGGAAAACACCTGACTAAACTTGAGTCAGTTGAGTCAAAAGCAGCTTACACACTGACGCATCAGTAAAAACAATCGATTATGCATTACATAATATACCAATCAAGGGCCATTTCTGATGCCGAATAATACATTTTATTAAATATTTTTCCACTGACATTGGTATTGAAAGGGTAAGTTCACCCAAAAATGAAAATTCAGTCATTATCTACTCAACCTCATGCTGTTGGAAAGTCAGGTGAAGTTTGATAGTCCACAAAACATTTCTGGAGCTTCACAGCAAAACTGTGTTGCAGCATCCTCATTAATAACTGTAGCTCATTAACAACTGTACCCAGTAGCTGGGTACTTGTACCACATAATCCAAGTCTGTAGAAGCCCCAAGATCCCAAATTGACATAAAAAGATGTAATTTACACCCTTGACAGCGAGTTGACCATATGCACCCACTTCAGATGGAGTGCACACTAATGCCTTTAGCTTAGCAGCTAAAGTGAAGATTTCAGCTTTAAAAAGAGTGTAAATAATGTCTTTTCAAATCAATTTGGGATCTCTGGGCTTCCAGAGACTTGGATTATGCCAGACAAGCTGTATGGAGCCATTTTATTTTTACATTATAAAACAAGTCCCCATCTACTTCAATTGTGTAGGAGAATGCTGTAACGCTGTGTTGCTGTGAAGCTCCAGAAATGTTTTGTCGACTATGAAATTTAACCTGACTTTCCATCGGCACGAGGGGGAGTGGATAATGACTGAATTTTCATTTTTGGGTGAACTTATCCTTTAAGTAAACAATGTGATTATTTTTTCCACCACTGGACTGTAGGTACAATAGTGTTTTGTGTCTCACCTCCATCATTACCCACGCAGTCTATGATAACACAAACTCCTCGGGGATTGGTGTTAAATTTGTACCAATCTAGCTGACTCTGTAATGCAAAGGAACAAGCAAATCACTTTCATGAATGCACTTTATTAAATAAACTCAGCTCAAATATACAGAAAAAAAACTGCACCAACAGTGAGTGAAGACCTTACCTGACAGCTCTGCTCCCTGTGCACGGGCAGTGGTATGTTTGCTGTCGCTGATGAAGAGCAAAACGGCAAAATTAAAGTGAAAGACAACGAGAAGTTTGGGGCTTTCCAAATGCCCTGTGAAATTATATTTGCTCAATGCTCTGCTTAAAAGAAGAATATTTCACTTACAGTATCTCTGGCAAATACATGTGAGGTTAACTTATTAATATGTAGCCTGTCTTACCGCTGTGACGGGACTGTTCCCTTCTTGGTTGCTGGAAATGATGAGGAGTATTTGAAGCGGAGAAGGGACGCTAGGGAGAAGACGTTTTTAAAGTGTCAGTTATGCAAGAAAGCGAACTGATTCAGTTAAAGTTAACTTTTTATACTCATACTTACAGGAGCTCTGAACCTTTGCTGTTGAGGCGGATGTTGTTCAGATGTCACAACTGTGAAGAGTGTACGCAGACAGAGAGAGAGTCAAACAAGAACATTTAAAAATGTTTAAATGCATGCTTGAGGATCAATCTAACTCCCTCTGTATGCTCTTGTGTTGTAAAAAAGAGATTGGAGATTCGTTTCTTTGTCCGTTGCACAAGCAAGCCTATCCATGGCCCTGTTGGTGAAACACTAGTTAATTAAACTAGTTGTTTAATACATTTTGCAGTAGCTTGCTGGTAGTTCAACTACATTCATCTTTGCTAGTGATTCAAGCACATTAATGATTTTTTTGCCTTTATTTGTGTAGTTAACAACTGAAACTACTTACAATTTTGTGCTATGAAGGAAGTGGAAGGATTGATTTCTTTATTCTCATTTTATCACTGTGTCTACTGTAATTCAAAACTGACATTCCTTAAACTTTACCATGAATAGAGGGGTGTTCTGGGAGGGGGGGAAACTAAATTTCTCCTGAGGGCAGCCTTGCTGTTGTTCAACTCCTTCCAGTGTGAAGTAAATGGTGGCTAATCTTTCAAAACAGCTTCCCCAACACTGGTTTTTGGTTGTTTAAACAAGCAATAGACAAGTTTTCTGCGTCAACATATGATTATGACGTAAATGCTGTTTGCACAATGTAATGGATAGACAATAATGAAACCATCTGTGTTTACAGTAGCTCCCTATAAACCTCGCTATCACTATACAGGTTCGTCTGCACTAAGCGAGCAGTCACCTGGGAAAAGTAAGGTGAAATGGAGATCCATTTTTATTACAGACTAAATGACTGAATAAATCCGGTTCTCTCTGCAACAGCGGCACCAAACCAAAAATTGTCTGTTGCCACAAGTTAAATGGAATAATGTGATTTGGAAAAGAATACAACTTTTCACATGTGCCTTAATAAAGACAGAGTTTGGTACTGTATTAATGTTTGTGTCCAGTTGGTATCTTACCGCTACATCTGTAAGCTAGATGTTAAGATGTTATTCTGATATCACCGAACAGGATAGGGTTTGTCAGTTTAGTGAGTTAAATGAATCCGTAAAGGGAATTTACTTAGTTTTATTCTATGCTTTATCTCACAATCTAGGACAGAAAAAAAAAAACTTTCTGTTGTAACACTGCGTGTTGAAATATACCTTTGTATTGTCAGTATTGGTCAGTGGGTGGTCACCGAGAAAAAATGTGTTGTATGCTATAGGTGGGTTGAGTTTCTGTTCTGCGTCTGTGTAAAAAATGTTTCACTTTCTTTTCTTTAGTTTTGAAGCAAAGTACAACATGTGGTTTTGTGTGTAATTGACCATTTCTTTGGTATTACACAAATACATTTTCAGTTCCCAATTCCCAGCATTTCCTGTCTAAAGAATATGTAACTTTAAAATACACATCATTCATAAAAGGTATATTTATAGTGAATGGTAAGATGAAAAGAGTCTCACCTGGCATCTTGTACGCAGTGACTTTTTTGGCGAGGTCGAGCCTGCCAATGTCGCTCAAACATTCCTCTACAGCGTCGACTCTTTCAGGTGAAACTACATCCAGCTTCTCAAGTTCAATGATCAAATCCAGGAAACTCTGTGACAGGAGACAGAAGAGGAAGTTGGGATTATTTGTCCCCCTGAGAATGTAAGTTTAATATGCAACAATTCATATGACATTAGACCAAAACTCCCCCTCCTACACACAAGAATGAGACATCCAGTAAATGAATACCAAACTTTCCATTTGTTTCACCTTTGCTTTGTCTATTTTCTCACGGGGTAATGTGCCGCTCCACAAGAATTTCACTCTGTTCAGATCTTCATCCACCATATCTTCACTTATATTAGACATCAAGACTCTAAATTGAGAAAAAAAAATAATAATAATTACTTTGGAACCATAAATATGTGAACTTGGATTGTTAAACTATTTCTGACTATTTTGACTTCTTACCTGAATTTTGGCAGAACCTGCCTGTAAATCAGAGTCCTCTCCACCTCGTCTCTGCTGGTTTTACAAACCTTTCTCAGAATGTCAAAACGTCCCAGTCTCAGCATGAGCTCTCTCAGCAACAGGTGACCCGCGTCGTGGCGCTCCACTTTCAACATCAGCATGTCTTTCATACGAGCCTCACTGTTGTCCGTGTCCGGGCTTTCACACAGGTAGAAGATCCTCCTGCGTTCACAGCTGCTGAGAGAATCTGCTATCTGATTAATGGCCTGAAGCTGTTGTTGGTCTGGGAGAGCCATGGACTTCGATCGAAGAGGAGTGGTAGCTGCAGGCAAACATGATCGGATAAAAGATCTTGAGTTCTGAATCATTCAATCATAACGAGGAATGCAGCTGTAACAGAGGATTAATGAAAGAACCTACCTGACTTCGGAAATGTCACAAAAGAAGCACGAACTAGACAAGAGGAATTACAGCCAGGAAAGATGACGCACGTTTAAAACTCTGGGGAAGTACCTTTCATGCAGACTTAATGGAAATCCCTTTACGCGGTGCACACCGAGTTGCAAAGAAATATATACAGATCGGCCCCCTTGAAGACGATAGGTGTGGCGTACTACCCAAATTCCTTTGGTTTTTGGTTTTAATAAGACTACTCAACCTGCAGGCTGTGGTCCCTAAAGTGAAAGCGAAAGCAAAAAAGGGCGAGAGCGCTCTGATAAGGACGAGGGCAACTTAAAGGCACAAACAGCAGAACCGACGTGACGGATTCAAAGACTTTTTACCATTCTGCAGATGTGATGGTTCATTGGGCACTGACTGTATTATTTACAATTAGAAAGGCTAAACACCCGTCAGAAGGATTTTTCACAACCTGGCAACCCAATATTTTGTCTCCCTACTGGTCTATAGTTACAATTTATAAGCCCTTAATTTAGGGTGTTGGGAAGTGGCACATAATTTAAATAGAATTAATACAATTATTGCTATTTTTCATATATTTGGACTTTTTTCAAATTTAAATTTTCATTTAATTATTTTTTTTGTTAAGTAGATAAATAACCACATTATCAGTCATAGTATCCACATAGTTGAATGCACTTATTGTTAGTTGTTTTGGATAAATGCGTCAGCTAAATAAATAGAAAGTTGTGTCATGTCATGTTATTTACTATAGACTGCTAATTCTATTTTTCATATTTTTTGACATGTTTCATATTTTATGTATTTATCTGTTAATGAATTATTGAGTAAATAAATAACTACCATATTATCCATATGGTTAAATGCACTTATTATAAGTGGTATTGGATAAAATCATCAGGTGAATAGATATAATGCTATGTCAAGTCAAATTATGTTATATATTTTAGACTGCTAATGCTAGTTTTCATATATTGTGACATTTTTCATATTGTATTTATGTATTTGTTCATTTTAAAAAGGGACAGTGTTAAGCTCAAACATAAATATCACCATTTGATGCACTGTACTAGATTATAGCTTCAAGCTAATGAGCATCTGTAGTCCCTTTGCAGGTCTGGTCAGGTCAGAGCAGATAAACAGTAGAGAGTACAAAACAACATAGAAAGCTGTACAAAAAAAGTAACATTTTACAAAAGCACACAATATGCATGCTTGTTGTCGAATAAAAGCAACTAAAAACACATTTCCCAATTAATCTGCTTTGCTTTCACTTCTGTCGATTTACACATCCTGTCTATACGCAGTGAAATCGGTGTGTTTACGTTTCTTTAACACTATGGTGAATTTATGCGAATGCAGAGGTGCGTTCAAAGCCTGATACTGAGTTCTCCGACAGTCGTGAAGGCCCCACTGCTGCTCCCCCTGCAGGTCGCCGGAGCTCTCTGCTCACCAAACCGCGCTGAGTTCCGCTCAGTCTGGCCAATCGTGTCCCGCTGTGGATCAGCAGCACCATTGCAGTGTGGGGAGATCATACGGAGGTACTGCTCGCTCAGAGAGGGAGCATCGGGAGGAAAGATACTCGACCTGAGTGACCGCTCTGGGCTAACACCACCCCTACTTCCCCGATACGACCACCGCGTGACATTGCCACAACCAGCTCGAGTCGGGGTGAGTATTTTATCACCTGGTAGCTGGTGAAGCAGTCAGACTGTTGTAGGTAGTCGCAGTGAAGGGCTGCTGCTGCTGCTGCTGCTGACTTGGACCATCATCAGCTCTGTTGATGTGGATGAGGAGGCTTCAGCGTTAGCGGGCTGCCCGACTGTTAACCGTCCTTCGCTCAGGACCACAGAGGAGCAGATGCTTCGGCCGGCAGCCAGCAGCTTCGGCCTGGTCACGACTGGTGAGAAATAAAGGATGACGGTGTCCACCAGCTGCCGACAAGAGCAGGCACGCTAACAGCATGCCATCCGAGCTAAAGGTAGCTAACGTCGACGTACAGGTTCAAGCTGTCGTGGCAACGTTTTGAGAGGCGTTTGCTAGCAGCAGTTAACTCAGCGGGCTAACAGAGCTGCGTAGAGAGACACACAGGTATCACGACAGTGAGCAGCTAGTTCTTAGTTTGAAGCTGAACAGTGAGAGGGTTTGACATTTAGCACGTTTCTTCCTGACGTATGTATAATATATAATACATATCATTTCATTGTGGCACTTAGAGTTGAACTCCACCAAAACGCTGCAGCTTGTTTGTCAGACATTGTTTTACTTTGAAATTTATGAGCGGAAGTGGGCTTGATATGCAACTTTTTGATGATGCATCTAGTTAGTACATGTTGGATAAAGGGTTGGGATTTAATGTAAAGTCCTTGGTCGGGTCTGAGCCTGACTCCTCAGTAAAGCTAATGATCTGAAAGGCACTGCTGTAGAGTGAATCACTGTCATGGAGAGTAGTCTAGTTAAAGTGTCTGAGTAACCTTTGCTCCTTGAGTGGTCACTTTGTGGCTTGTGTGTTTAATTTTCTCGCTCACATGTCTGTGAGTTTGCAGCAGAACCATGGTGAATTTAAGGTCCCTTTGTGTAAGATTTAGGAGGACAAATGGAAAATAAAATTGGCAGAAATTGAACATAATATTCATAACAATTTTTTCATTAGTCTATAATCACTTGAGACTAAGAATTGTCGTGTTTTTGTTACCTTAGATTGAGCCATGTATATCTACAGAGGGAACGGGTCCGCCATGTTGCACCGCCATTGGGGCTTTGCCACTGGCACTTTGGTCCACGTCGAGTCAAACCATTACCAGTTTAACCCCACTGAGCTGAGTTGAGACACACCCAGATATAGACCCTCTCCAGAGTAGGCCCAAGCGCACCCGCCCCACATCCTCCAAGCCGCCTGCACTGACCTTTCGCGACCCCAACCAGCCGATGACAAACCCTTGTCTCTCCCTCAAACAATCATGTGTTACGATTGCGAGACTCATGTTTGTGCAGGAAACCAGAAAGAAAGGCTTTAGCTAGTTAGCTCAGTTAGCAGTGCAGCTAGCGATTCTATTAGCTGACTGCAGTCTGGAGCTTTATACTTATTGCACCTTGAAATGACTGCTGGTGAAATCCCCAAATTTCCTGATTTTGCTGCTTCACAATAAAATCTTTAATAACTAACTAAAGGGATACTTTTATTGTGAAGAATTTATAGGAAATTACGCATGTTTAACACTTAGCGGATCCTTGTTAGCGACTATTCTTAATACTGCAGGGAGGAAAAATTAGCCGCTCCATTGACCACTATTCAAGGCAAGCACATTAGTTTGAGACACGCTTTCAAGTGGTTTGCCGTTGTGTTTAAGGACATGTAAATTCCTGCCACGCTGAGCTGATGTACCGAGCCAGCACGTGTATGGAAAAGCCCCACATGTTTCTACAGTAGCTGAGAACAGACTAAACAAATACTGGCTCTAGAGAAGGCATTTGTTGGTGTTTCTCACGCTTTTAACACTGCTAAATCCTGCACAATGGACCTTTACATCACCACCACACACACGTGTCTTAGTTATGTTGCTTAACAAATAACTGAGGTGTTAATTCACATTTTCCTCAGTAAACAAAGGTGAAAGTGCTCAGTGTATAGCCAGTTTAGGAGCATCAGACCAAGGACTTTATGGTGCCTTACCTTTCATCCAGTAACATTTCATCTTTTTAGCTGTTTTCAAGCACAGTGCTTACTTAATAAACTGCGCTTGGACAGAACACTAGACCAGGAGTTCAGTGCTCAAAGTTACCAACAGCATCTCTGATTCATTCCTCTCTGCTCTGCCAAGCCAGTTTATGTCTGCCAAGTTGCTTCCTAGTTGATATTTCGACATTTTAGACACTGATATCTGTAAATTACATGAATTCTGCTTTGAGTGATATTGGCCACGATAACTAAACCATCCCTCAAATGATGCCGTCATGGGCAAAGATGTAGAGCTGAAGATCCAGATAATTCCATGCCATCTGCTGCTCATCCTCAAATCATCATCCTCCCCTCGCCTCTCTACTTCCTTGCTCTATCTCTGCCACTATGTGTTTTGGGACTGGGCTATCATAAGAGCTGCGGCCTATTTTAGACAGAAACTCCATTTACCCACTTAATCTGTGTCTCCCGGAGTTGAGTTTCTTCTGTTGCTCAGTGTAACAAATGGTAGCTCGTCTAGCCCCCACTGTTGATGAGCAGGAGGCCGTAAAATGGATCAGATCTTATATTGGAGTTGGTGAATTCACTTACTGAACAGTATACTTAAGTTACGGGGCATTCGCAGCAGATGTGAGCTTATTGAGACGGCTCCTAACCAAAACAAATCTAACCATAACTGTATTGAGCCCCAGAGTGTGTTGCCACCCTCCCACCTATAGTGATGCACACGCCTAGGGGATCAAAGCTGTAATTAGCCTGCCATGGATTAGCAGTGGGGACTATTTTCCACTGTACTCGCTCGCATAGAGCCAGAGGATCTCACAGACAGCCAGCCCCCTTCCCCTTCCTCTTCTTCCAGTTTGGACATCCAGCTTTTCTTAAATGTATTATATTTTCTTCCTGTTTGTTGCCATTTGTTAGCGGTGTGTATATAAATCATCACCAGTGCAGCCATAATTATCCGCCTCGAGAATCAGCTGGATATGTGGTTGTCATGCAGAGAGAGCTGTGGCAGTGCTGCTGACTCACTGCACTGCCAGGTATGAGGTCTGTCTGTGTGTTGGCTGTCTCCATGATGTACAGTATGAACCCCCCACCCCGCCCTCCCCCGCACTCAGAGCCTTGTTTCTCCGTCAGCCAAACACGAGTTCACACTGTTCCTCTGGGGGCTCTGAAGAGGTGGAGCAGCATAATGTGTGTACTCTCCTGTTTGTAAATGAATCAGTGCTTTCAAAACTGATTGCAACATGGGTTGAGAATCACAGGGTATATTGGCCAAGTTAATGACTTTAATATCATACTGGCAATTCTTCAAATTGCAATGCGTGTCAGGAGACATTTGTGTTTAGGGCCTCAAAAAACAATGCTTTCAGAACCAGGTAATATGCAGATGATTTTCTAAATCAATATATCGGTCTATAAAAAAATGGTGGAAAAAATGGCTGTTACATTTCCCGCATTCTGAGGTAAATCAGAAAATTAGTTTGTGTAAAATTTGTCATCTGACAAATAAAAGCATCAAATCCTTACATTAGAGAAGCCAAAACCACTGAATTTTGAGTGTTTTTGCTTGAAAAAGGATGGAACGATTCACTAGTTATGAAATAGTTTTATTAATAAGCTAATTAGTTGATAAATTAGTAGTTGTAATGTTGTTGAACTTCAGAAGAATCAAAAATTAGCAGATTAAGAAGGAACATTCTTTGTCAAACCTGTAACTCAGACTTTGATTTTGTTTATGTGGTTTGGCCTTTGTTAGCATGTGACAGAGGATCACATGTGCTTGCTGTGTAAGATTTTCAAACAATCTCAGATTATGTTTGGAAAGTGGCCCATGGTGCTAAACTCTGACGCCATCATCAGAGCGCTGGCTTGCTGGCCATGTGTGAATGTTTTGTTTAGGTTAGATTAACTGTAATAGCCCCGAGGGGCAGGCGGCTGGTTCCCATGGAAGTGCTGAAGGCTTTGACATTGCTCTGCTGTACAGTATGACTGGTTGATTTCATTTTGCCACAGACTTTCACCTCCTTCAGTTCATTTCAGTGAGTGCTATGTTTGCAACCCTCTGTTATTAATTAGTTTTGGTTAACCTCTAATGCACAGTTCTGTGTTGGACACAGTGAATAGCTAACTTACAACTTGATTTAAGCTAAACTTAAAATGGTCTGATACACTGTTGATAAACAGAAAAAAGATAGATACTAATACTTACTAACAGCCACAATTTCTCTATTTTTGAAAATGATTAAATTCATATTGTATGGCAGTTTACAGAAGTGAACATATCAAGATGTACATTCCCAGAAGGCAAATTTGGAATGGAGAGTAGTAGTTTTTCCCTCCATAATGCAGGAAGACTGAAGCATGAATATTTTTTAGGACTTAATGTGCAAGACAGTAGAGTCAAGATGATAAAAGAACAGTCCCAGTATATTTCAATAACCAGTTTCAAAAGCGAGACAGCAACACTCCGTGTGCTATTTCTGCGATCCTGCTGTTTGTGTTTCTTGACAAGACATTGGCTACCTGACAGGGACAGACTGAATGAAGTAGAATTAGGCATGGGAAGATGTGAAAATTTTATGTCCCGATTATCATTGCCAAAAGAAATTAGATTAAAAAAACTCTTAAAAGATACTGGAATCACTTTACCTTACAATTTGTTAAGAAACAAATATTGTATTGCATCACAAAGAATGGAAACACATCTTGTGACATTTCAAAATTAGTTAAGAAATAAATCCAGGACTGTGCTCTATCAAGCTTTACAGCTTTTTCAAGTCACCTGTGAGTATATTAACTATTATCCCATCACGGTTTACAGAGCTGTCGTGACTGTACACATGGATCATCAACATTACTTTTGAACTAAAGGTAACCTTTTTGTCCATGTTGTAATAACTGTATTTTCATACAGTAGACATTTTGCACATACAGTAGTGCCAAAACCAGAAGTTGTACTCAATCATATTAATGTGATATACTAACCAGCCCTATTTCAGGCCAGCAGAACCAAAGCCTGAAGTATTCAATATACAGTTGTAGAAAGGCAGCAAATCCTCACTTGAGAAGCTGGAACCTGTGAATGTTTGACACTTTTGACTGATGAATGACCAACCCTGCTGCTCTGTAGTAGTAGCCCAGAGGTCTACGTGGCGAGGATAGTAGAATATCACACAGGTTTTGCACAGTGGGAGCAAACTCTATTGAAGGACTGTGTTGAAGAAGTAGATTTAGGTCCTATGGAAGCCTTTTGATGTGAGACGGGGGTATTTTAAAAATCTATTTTATTTAGAAATAACCACATAAAAGTGTGTTGAAAAATTCTAATACCTTTTACATCTAATCCACAAAAAAAGTTCCTGCTGTATTGAGTGGTTTGACCAGATAGGCTCATTTCCACACAACGTCCACTGTTGTACAAAAGGGCATTATATATCCTGCCGTTGACGTGAGACTGAACTGCACCTGAACTCTCGTACTGTTGTACTGGGTGTCAGAGTGTATGTGTGTTTGGAGAGAAAACACTGTATCATTAGTATGGCAGTATAGACGGTTTGTTTGAGCTAAGATAATAGGTCGTCATACTCTTAGAGCCACTGTTCTCTGCTGGACTTTACCTTCCCATAGATCCGTTCCCTGCTCAGCTTGCTGGTCACGACTCAGCGCCTGTCTGAAGTTGAACCGCCGCCAAAGCCCGGTTGATTCCAGGAGCCTTTGAATTATTGCCAGTTATTTGTTGCTGCGATATGATGGAAAGGACTTGGAAGGAAAGTGGGGGCTTTTGCTGAAGCAAGCTGTGAGGGATGTTTACTGGAGTGAAAGGCACCTGTTAACAAATGTGCCCCCTTATATTTAGTGAGGCCAAGTTACTAAGCATTCTTTTGAACGACAGGGATGAAAGATTTCAAATATTATGCAACCTTACTGATCAAATATAGACAAAGACTCAGTCAAAATCCTAAAAGGGGTGGTTTGCATTGCGTAATTAAATTTCTGTGGTGTAGGTCCTAAAAATATTTGGAAGGACTGTTTCATTGGCGAGCCAAGTCTGGCCAGGGCTCAACGTCAAATGCTTTTTAACTTGGCTTCAGTCGTGAGCAGATATATGTTATTGTCCAGCTTGTATAGTTCTTTATGTCTGCTGCAGTGAGATAGATGGAGCCAAAATATATCGTACATTTTTGTTGTTTTTCATACTGTAGGAAACAATTTGATTTAACAACTATTATAGGTCTCTGGGGTGTGAGGAAGTTGAAAGGCTACGCTCTCTCTGGCTTGATTTTCTCAGTATTCAGCGGTTTTGCAGGCCCCCCAGCATCTGAGATGGAAGCGTAGTAATGTGCCCGCTCTCCTCTGTTTTCCCCCTTGTTGATCCTTTGGTCATGCAGGCTGTGGTCTCAGGCCAGTGGGCTGTGCAGTGCTCTTGGCATGTCACGAAAGCTCAAGGTGGCCTATTGTTTGAAGACTGCTGAGCAGCTTATATGGCAGCGCCGCGTTTTCCTCTGTTTCTCTGGAGTAAAGTTAAACTCTTTGGCTGCTCCCCCACACACCATGCACACAACATCAGCAGCCGTGCTAAATACTGTGGAATTAGCGGTCATGTGTCTGTAGTCTGAACTGGCAGTGAACTTCTGACTGTTCAAGCTTTCATTAAAAAAAACAACCCCTCCACCTCAGGGCTCTTGTTTTACACTGTTACGATCTAAGGCAATATAGACCAACAGCCCTGCTTGTGAAGATTGGTGTGTGTTGGTTAACCTCTGTGTTATTCTTTGAAGATGTAGTTTGTGGTGCATTATAATGAATGTTACAGCGTTTTTCTACTAGCACTTTTGGCCGTGCCGAGTCAAACCGAGCCACGCTGATTTGCTTTTCCATCACCAGTTTTACTGGGCCGAGTTGAGCCGCTGCTCCAGTGTAGGGCCAAGCTGCGGCCGGTCCGCCTCCAAGCAACGGTGACAACTCACGACTGTGACCAACCGGTAACAAGCACCCGTCTCCACCTAAAATCGATACTCAACCCATGTCTGTGCAGGACACCTGAGAGAAAGATGTTTTTTAATGTCAGTGTGTTCAGCTCTCCGTACGTTTGTAGCTTCTAACTGAATCTCTTTAGTTTCTCTCGTCCTCATTATACTTTCAGACATCTGCTGTGTTTTACTGTTTCTTCATGTTCAACTTTCAGCTGTTTCAGGAGTCACGTTTAGTTACTGCTGGTGAAAACAACGTTTCCTGTAATGCTGCTTCATAATAAAAGCTTTTTAATGACTAAATAACGGGGGGGCTTGTGTTGTGAAGAAGTTATAGTGCGTGAAACATGCATCCAAGCGAACAATGCCATCCCCGATCAATTAACGAGTGGCCAATCTGCCCTTGCTCTACCCCTCCCATCTACTGTCAATCACAGATGCTCTGCAGGGAAACGGGAAGAGAGAGATGAACTCTGGTATTACCTCCCTCATTTAAATGCAGTGATCATGATGCAACCTCTTCTATTTAATGTAGGCCTACTTATGCGGTTGTTTTGTACAAACTTGCAAGTTCACCTGGTTGTTGCATTGTCATTCGATGCTCGTTTGATTGGCTACATGATAACAACAAGCTTCCTCCACAAGCGGCTCATCGAAATTCTCAATGCATCTTGCTCAGATACTGAGCCATTAAAGCCTCATTATTGATATGAAAAATTCATTATGTTAATATTTGATTTAAAGGTGCACTATGTAGTCTTGGAGAAGACATTTTAATATATTTATATTTTAGTAAACAAACTCTTCATTGTCATGACTGAATAAACAAACTGACCTTAAAGGAGAACACAGTTTCATCCTGTTTCACAAACTCAATGCTATTGGTTTGGTTGTAGTTAAGATGTTCCTCCTTGATCCTAGTGCTAATATGTGAGGTTAATGTAGGGCACTGTGGAGGGCCTCAATACAGCCCCAGTGTGTGTACGTGTTTATTATGTATGTGGTGAATATTTGCATCGAAAGCATTTGTATGCCTCAGTTTGAGGAACAGAGAGGAAGGAGGCAGGATGCTGTTGGCATTCACCTGTGCTGTTGTGTGTTGTGGCTCACCCTGTCTAATTGGTGGAACTGTGTGTGTGTGTGTGTACGTGTGTGTGTGTACGTGTGTGTGTACGTGTGTGTGTGTGTACTTAGTTGCAACATGGGCCCATCCCAACACGTCTGGCCCTGCAGCTGCAGCAGAGCTAATTTTAGCCCAGGATGTGCGTACGCCTCAGTTCCCTTAGCCTGGCCTATGAGAGATGAGGAGAGGATGAGGGAGAAAGAGTAGCCGATCTTTCACTCTGGCATTTTCTCCTCTATTCTGTGCACATATCTCTCTTTCTGTCTTTCACTATCATTGCCTGTAGTATGTGTTTTTCATACCTTTTTTTTTGTGTCTGTGTCCACGTGTCCTAGGGCAGCACTATTGATCCGCACAGGAACATATTGACTGTAGTCACTGTTGCCTGCCTGTGACCTTTACTCGCCAAAAGTCCTTGTGTCTGTCATTTGGAGTCTCACTGACGCTGTGCACCTGTTTGCCTTCCTATCTTTATTACTATATATGGCCATCATCTTTTATAGAAAACCAGGCAATCTGGGTAATTTTCCAGCACTGTATTTGCTATTAATAAACCCCAGTTCTATTCCTGTGCAGACAGCCCACTCCACTGGTAAGTAGCTGGTTCTTGTTACGATTGAGAGAGGCACAGGGATGGAGATTACAGCTGACTGGTTCACTGTGGTCAGGTATTAGAGTTAATCCCTCTACCTAGGGAAAGTGTCTGGATAAAGAGCGCGCGTCCAAGTGTGTTTGTGTGCGCGTGTGTGTGTGTGTGTAGTATGTTTCATGACGAATGGCAACCTGCAAACTGAAACACACTGAAGAGGATGAGTAAAATGCCCTTGTGACTGTGCTGAATCAAATGTGTTAAAGAAATACTTTTGGCAGAGAGGAAACAAAATGAGTGCATGTGTGCTTTGAGCCTGAGCCTGCCCCAGATTCTTGTAAACTTGACTTTTCAATCAGTCTGAACTTTTATTTTTATTAGAGCAGTCTAATTGCACAAATGTATTATAATTTAAAAACTCATAATATTTGCATGTACTTGCTGCACAAGTGAACGGAAAATAATCGAAATTGCAATGTGGCAAAGTGCAATATCCAATTTGCAAGAAGCTTCCATTTTTTGTTAAAGGTAAAATGTGTGAAAAAAACACTTTATAAGACAGCACTGTAGTGTTACAGAGATGCACTGACCTACAAATCTTGTTCTCCAGATGTAAGAAAATATGTTGGTTTAGTACAGACCCCAACAAATGTTGCATCATCATGGTTTTAATAGGTTTTTCAGTGAAAATGAAATCTGTACTACACAAATAATCATTCCCAGTAATCACGATTTATATTGCAATTGCAATATCTGTCAAAATACTGATTATTTTCATGATTAATCAGTCAACATCACAAATTGCTTCTTTTGTCCAACAGTTCAGAACCCAAGAACTCTTCATTTACTGTCATAAATGACAAAGAAAAGCAGCAAATCCTCACATTTAAGAAGCTGGCGCCAGCAAATGTCTGACTTTTTGTGTGAAAAATGATTGAAACAGTCAATCAATAGAAAATAGTTGGTATTTATTTTTCTTTTAATCAACTAATTAACTGATTGTTGGATCTTTATCTGTATGAGACCCATATCACAATACTGAAATGGCAGGACAGACATTTTAAGTAATGGAATGCATCCACTCTGCTTAAGTATCTTAGAGCAGGACACTGAATCCCTCCTGGTGTGTATTTGACCCTGTGACCTTCCTGTTGAAGGGTTAAAGGCAAAGAATATTTCCCAACCAGGATGAATAAACGGTCACGCCATCATTGTTGGATATTTAGTTTGTCATGTCACATGACACATTGTGTCACAGTGAGCAAACTTGAGGGAAGAAGGACGGCGTCAGAACAGGCACAGAGCTTGCTCAAGTTCAATAATTCATGGCTGACTGAGCTAAGCTGACCTTGAAAAATCCCCACAGTGTTTGACTGTTGAAACCTGGCACTGCTCATTTAGAACAGAGAAGAGGAGTTGAGACACAGATACAAACCAACATAAGCAGTATATTTGCAGTCTCTCTTTTGGTAAGATGTTTTTTGTTTTCTTTTGTTTGTTGATGCAGGTTGAGAGATCCACCTTTCTTACACAAAGAGCATTAATTTTGGATTTTATCCCTTTATTTCACATGTGCTCTTTATTTTACTTTGATTATATTTTGTAACTTTAACAGGTTTGGTTTCACATGTGAGAGAGAAACATGCTGCTCTACTGTGACATGCTGTGGTTAGGCATACACTGATTACATTACTTGACCACTGCCCCCACCGTCGTTGGGCTTTTTTAATCGAACTTACTCGAATGACATATGTTACAATCACAAACTCATCTGCTTTGCAGCACCAGCAGCAAAGTTGGAGGGCAGAATAGCCGGTGTCCCATTTCACTTGTAACATGATGTGAGTAGGGACAGTTGACCGACAAGATGATGTTGGAGGATTTGTTGTCACAGAGAAAAGCAAAAGCGCCTTTTTGGCAATATTTATGATTAAATCCCAATGCTAACAGGGAACGTGGTAACGTTAATGTGGGAAAAGGAGTTGGTTACCTCGCTGAGAAGTTGGAGGTGTACAACCTGACACCTGTCCTTGACATATTTCAAACTGGCTCGCTGTCAACAAATGTGTTATTTAGCTCTGCAGAAGCATTTTTGATTAACTCACTGAACACATTGCATTTCCTGTGACTAGCCTCTTTCAAAATAAGACAGCTTGTGTTTTGCCAGTTAAATGATTTTAATATGAAGACGAAGCAGTAGGAAATGTTCAGTTTGCATCAGCAGTAACTTAAGGTGCAATATGTAAGAATTGGTTACTTGTCTAATTCATACTCAATAAGGGGCATTACATCACCAGAGTAACAGCTAATTGCTGCTTATTGTAGCTGCTAACTTTAGCTGCTGTTAACTAGTTAGCTCAGTTAACTGTGCACCTTGGGTGGAGACTGGGAGCACTAGTGTTTACACCGGTGGCACAGAAGCTTTGAACCCGTATGGGCTAGCTGGTTAGCATGCTTACTTAAGTAGATATCTCTGCAGCACAATACACAGACATTAAAATGACAAAACTGTTATTTATTCACAGATTATGAGCATCAGAGCCATTTTACTGGGTATTACTGGTCTTGTCACAAGGTTTTTAGTTTGTGGAAAAATGTTGGCAACCTTAGTTCCAGTAAGGAAAGGGAAGCAACTTGGCTGCTGTTTTCTAAGAGCTTTTATGGTGAGAAAGCATAAAACGTATCAGTCTGGTAATTTAAATAATTGAGTGCGTATGTCAGTTTTGGTTACAGGTTCTGTGGAGTTTTATTTAAACCTAAACAAACAAAACATAAATGGACAGCCTTTGAGCTGTAATACAGATGAGATAAACTTTAGGCACGATCACACGACCATCTTTTCTTTGAGCGTTAAGGACATTTCTTTACACATCATGCTGAGAAGTATTACACCCTGTCATCACACCCTGACAAATGATGCTACTGCAGCATTTGCATTTGTTTTAACAGTGCCACATCATACTTATTTGTCTTCCAAATGTTCCTACATTGATGAATATCGTGAAGACTCACTTGCAGACTGGAAATGAGTCGATGCATGTGGGGTAAGTCGTTAAATTTCCGATGCACTCGCAGTTTACTTTGTGGGGAAATGAAATGATTGTGCGTTTCCTTTTCATCACATAGCAACACCAGCAACACTCATTGGAAAATCCCTTTGTAACATTATACCCATATAATTGTGTTGACTACTACAAGTTCAGTGTTGATTAGTTTAACTGTGGTAACCCAAGCAAGGATACATTCCATTTCTTATGTCCTGGGCACAGCAGCAGTTAAGTGTGGTTCTCTGTACTTTGCAGGGCTGTAACCTTGTGTTTGTTTACACTGGTTTAATGAGTCACTTAGTCACGGATACCCGTATGATTCATCTGTCTGCAATGAATGATTTGTCTCGTTAAGTGCTTGAGGGAACCTTCCTTTTAGTACTCCAGCTGCAAAGCGTATATGTTGGGGATGTGGTGTTACGTCGTGTATTGTTGCTAATGTGTCACAATACTTGTTGAGCCCCAGGTAAAGAGGTTTGCTCATGCTGACAGTAAGGTAAACATACAGTACATATAGTACACAGACAGCAGCGTGGGTTTAGCATTAAAACTGTCAGTCTTAGAGCTGACTTGATTAGCATGCATGTCGTGTTTGTTTATAGAGGTGCACAGCATGTTGATTAGCATGCTACAGCTGTTGTTAGTCCTGTGTGTCCTGGCAGCTGGCAGAGGAGAAGATAGGACAGACTAAGATGTTATGTTAGTAAGAGGCCCTGTTCAGACCTGGTGATACAGATGTTTGTGACCACACACTGTTTCAATTAACCATTGACCTAGTCACGGCAAAATCCCCAGACTCCCTTTACAAAACTGCGTGATTTTAAGAGTTGTTTTTTGAGGAGAAACTCAACAACTTTGTGTAGAAGCTACAGCAAATTCTAAATTACTCATGCATTCTTGTAAATTCAGCATTAAATCCAATGCATTAAGATTTATCTTTCCTTGTAAAAAGTTTTGTCGCCGAATCGGTATACCAGCCTGTCTGCTTCCGTGTCTTAAGTTTGTCTTACCTGCCAACATTTAGCAGCTTTCTGAACACACTGTTTCAACTTTTTCACCATTTACACTAAGCTTACATTGGAAGACAGCGTTTTATTGATGGTACACATATCAAATTTTACCAATAGTTAACCAATATAGCAACTTTATTGTTGCCTGAGGAGAAAGTGCTCAGACTCTCTCAAAACAATGCTCAATTTTGTGAGGTGTTGAGTTGGGAGAATCTTTATAAACACTGTTAAATGCTGTGTATAACAAATTCGTAGCCTTCTTGTTAATTTGGGAAATGTTATACATCAAGATATTTCTTTCTTGGTGTCCGTTTGTCCCAGTGATGTATGTCTTTATTTATATAGATATATAGAGGGGGGAAGTGAGATCTGATCACAATCGGTCACTTGCGGCGCATGGTGTGAACTGAAGGACTTAGAGCTGTCCACTTGTGATCGAATCATTCAGGATGGATGTTAATACTGTACCAGGTCTGAATTCACTCAGAGTGGAATCATGGTACACACATACACACACTTGCCACAGTGTTCGAACTGTTAATCTTATGTTGTTGTTTTGGATATGACTTGTATGAAAGGGTTTTTCATTTGCCAGCTTAGCTAATAAATACTGTACTTGTTAGGTCATGAGACTGCTGAGGTTCCAGGCTCCAACATGAAAACAATCTCAGTCAGAGTGTGAATGGTGAGCAGTTCCTTCCCCTCCCTCATAAGTGCAGTTTGAACAAAGTGAAGTGCTTAATATCTGCCTGAGTGGGCTGCACAATGGCCTCTTCTCAGTTACGTATTAATCAGGGGCGCCATGAAAGTTCCACTGGTTTAGCCCCTTAAGATCATCATATGCAACATTTCCTCTGTAATTGTGTCATAGCAATGGTGGCAGGAGATCATATTTCATATTTGTTCCACGTCCAACAATATTGGTCTTGGCTGTTAAATGTTTGCAGCACCAATATTGTTCATATTTGGTTATGGGGTTACTTCTATAGACTAGGTCTTGTGCTTGTTTGTATGAGGGATTCTTACATTTTATTTTTATGTTATGTAGTTTAAAATACTCAATTTTATCTAGCTGTTGTGATAATGTTATTAGTGTGAAGGAAAGTAGAGGAAACGCTGTCTTTTAATATATTCATGTTGTGTAGAGACGGAGAAAGGAAATCTTGTGCACCATTTTTTAATTTCACACTCTGTTCACTAAATAAATCATATCAAATTGAAAACATTAAAAGTACAAAAAGAATTGGAAAAACAGTAGTTTATCACTCAGTTTAAAAGTACAGTTAATACAAGCTAGGTTTTAAGACCATCTTGTGCCATGGCTCTGAGGATGGCAGTGCTGGTCAAACAGTTAGTTGGTTTTCTACAGACATTCATGGTCCCCAGATGATAAATCCTACTGACTTTGGTGTTTCCCTGACTTTTTATTTAGCCATGAGGTTGATATGTATGGGTTGTACGGGTTGCTAGTGAAATATTTGAACAAATATTTGATGTTTTTTGAAAATTTGATGTCCATATTATATCCATGGTGACCACAAGATCAATCCTAATGACTTTACTAAGTTTTCCCTTATCCATTGTTGAGGGTTGCAGCGGTTACCACAGGATAAAAATGTATTTAGTTTAGTGGTTATAGTACAGTTTTGAATTCTGCTGTATTGTTATGTTATTGATAACGTAAGAAGTAAATTTACAAATATAAGAAAATATTATTATAGGTGCATGGCTTGGACTCCCTGTCCTTTGCTCAATCAAGGGTGTAAATGGGACAAAAAATAAAAAAATACTGTAATATTTTTTGTAAAGAAAAATGTTTGGTAAGTTGCACCCTACAAATACACTCAGCTGCCAGTTTATTAGGTCTACCTAGCTAAAACTAATGCAGTCTTATGGTTTTTGTTGAGATGTTAATTGTAACAACTGAGTGTTGTTTTGACGATAAGGGATTACTATGAGCTTTAATATTTATGACAGTTTTTCACACCGGATCATAATGCATGTTGACTGCTCTGTCTTGAAATGAGATACACAAAACACACTTGTTGGCTTTGTTTCAACCTTGTGCACCGTTAAGCAGTGTGTTTAACAATGTCATTGTGATTTGGTGTTTGAAGTGCCGTAAACAGGATGGGTTGGCACTCTCCTATTCTCTTGTGAGTCCCGCCACAGGACAATGAGCAGGTCCTGCATAGAGGAAGAGCAACCCTTGAAGGAAAGTTTGCTTGTTGTCATTTGCCAGGGCTCATTAGGTTTGTGACATATTTAGCTAACAGTGACGCCTGGCTGGAGATCGCATTTGTAAGTAGATGTGCAAACATTGGGATGAGATGGTGCAGTGTGGGGTGTTACACTGTACTGCCCATGTACGGTCCCATGATTATGATTTGGTGTAACCAGAAGGGAGGACAGAGTTGTCATTTCTGTTTTACCAAGCCTGAGCTTGAACGTTTTGTACTGATACCGTGGCTTTTGGGCTTCACGTGTATGAAGGAGAAAACTCTTCCCAATATCTGAGGCTCAAAGGAAAAAACCCTCTTGGTAAGGCTGAAATTGTTACGGCACAATTTGAGGCACCAACAATTCAGACAGTTTAAATGATGTTGGTCTCTTTCAGCTGCCTGGTATTCTCCGAAATGTCCTCAGAGAGACTTTATGGATGTAGATACCTCCTGTTTCTCTGTTCCTCATCTTTTAAAGGCTGTGTTTTTTAAAAGGCAGGACTGAGCAAGAGTCAAAGTTAATGGGGCAGGCTTATTAAGGATATCTAATATATTGTAAAAGGGATGCTTGCTCCCTCCCTTTGCTGTGTTCACATAACCTGCAGCCACGGTTACACTGAGCTTTGATGAGTCATACAGAATGAGTACACTTTATCTGTTGGGAGGAAAATGAATACCTTCTTTACGACTTTCAATAGATAGAGAGGCTATACACATCATTCTAGACAGATTGGACTTGGTAATTTCCTTGACTCTTCGCTATCGCTAATGTAAGAGTCCTTCAGATAAACACAAGGCTGGATTGGAAATGCTTGACATCAGATGGAGTGCTCAGCGATGTGGCACCGTCTGCTTCTCAGGGACATGCAGCAGTGCAGAGCAGACTCTCTCCAGTGTCTTCCTGTGTGTCACTGAGGCCTTAATTCGTTCTGCCAAAATACAGTAAATACTATGGGCGTGGATCTTCAGGATGCATTTTTAGCAGGCCAGGACAACAAGTTGGCCAGCTGACTGTTGCTATGCAACAATAAGAAACTTGAAAATTGACTCCTTGTGCCTTGCCTCAAAATAACCTTCTAGGCACAGTGTTTTTTTAATAAATGCATAGTTTTCTTTGTCAAACAAAATGCATGCAGTACTGTAAGGCGTCTCCGCATCACTGTAATTTTCTATGTTCAAACTGTGTTGTAGCAACCATCTGTTGGTTTCCAAGTCTCCATGTTGTGAGATGCTTTGTGCATTGTCTTGACTGATTATTACGTATTTATGTCATCATATATGTTCCCTTTTTATCATAATGAGATTCAAAGATTCCAAACTATTCTTTAAAGCACTGTTTAAAGTGACTTTCTGATTTCTTTTCCAAGTCATCGATCTTTTTAACCCAGTCTGAAAAGAAATTTAAATTCAGTTGGCTGTTTTTGCAATTTACTAAATGTGTGCAACTAGAGCTTATTTTTATTATTGATTAAATTGCTGGTAATCTTGATTCATCAATTGATTTTTATGTATTACAAAACAAAGGACTCCGAGGACTTAAGGAGATGTCATTAAATGCCTTCTTTTGTCCAACCAACCGTTGTTCCTATGGTAATCTGATTGATGGATCTCTTGTTTTTCCTTGTTGTTGCAGGTGACCCTCAGTGATTGACAGATGTGTGACACTGTGGAGAAACATTTGCCTCTCCTCGTGGAGATCTGAGTTCTGGGACACTGAGGTAAGAACAGGAAACTGATCACCTCAATCTACAATCTCTTTAATACATTTTCTGCCTTGATGCTACAAAAATCAGTTTCTCATTTGCAGTGTTGTACTTGTTCTTCCTACCTAGACTGTCATCCATTTCTTTATTTGAATTGTTTTATCAACACTGAACTCCAGGAAAGGTATAGTCTTAATTAGTTTTTTCCATATACAGATTTGAATTACATAGCAGAACACTGGATACTTGAGTGATACTACATTGTTTTTGTTTTCATGACTGAATAAACTGATCAAACAAGCTGGCCTTCTAAGGACAACATAATTTCATATTGTTTTACTTTGTTTATATTTGGCGGACCCTGCCACCTTCTCTAGCTTCAAAGAGTGTTCTGGGGGCCTTATTATGGGAAAAATGAATATTTCTGAGTTTGTATTATTACCTCATTAATCTTCAAAATTCTGAGTTTGAATTTCTTTTCCAAAACTACATAGTGCACCTTTTAAGCACATGTTTTTTAACTCTGGTTTTATGTTAACACTTGTATGCGTCTTCTTAATGCATACTTCAAGCTTCATGGTGCTGCTGACATATAGAGGATAACAAGAACAACATATTTAGCGGTTTCTCCTCTTACATTTCATTTTTTTTTTATTGTAGTAGTGTATCACGTCATCCGTTACCTGCCACATGAAGCAGCCTCCTGTTTTACAAACCTCATGAGAACAACATGATCAGAGTCATCTTTACTAAAACGGACATTTCTCGGCCGTGAATATTTGCCATTGCCTGAAAGTCACTTGACTACAGTTCCCATGGTAACTGATGAGCCTGCCCTGCCGATGGAGAACTGCACTTCAGTGAATCTTTGACAGTTTGACAAGCCGGAGTAAATGAATGAGTCAGCCTTTCATGAAGAGCTGAACAAGCTGACTAAATGGGGCCTTTCAATTCACACAGTCAGATTTAAGGACCGTGCTCGCACAAAAGAGATTTGACTCGTTCAGATCGTCATCTGCTCCTAGCGTTGAACATGATCTCTGTCTCCGCCAGCCCCGCAGCAAATCGGATATCTCGCTCCTCTAAAGCCTGTTTTGTAACATTTTCAGGCTTATCTGCAGCATTCAGAGAGCCACCCATCGTTTTATGTTGGATTTGTTTAAGACGGTTACCCCCGAGTGCTGGTGTGAAATACTGAAGTCCCTTTAACCTTTTATAGTGTAGTCCAAGGTAATATTGTGCCTCTGATTGAAGTGGATGTGTTGCATTTACAGTCAGTATTGTCTTGATTTTAGGAGAAAGTGAGACTCCAGCAAGCTTTCAGCTATTAGTTGAAACTTCAAGCCTGTTTACTAGGGTGAAAATATTGAAGGAGGAGCTTTATCTCTTTAGTATATGTGAAGACATGTTGAATAGTTTAAATCGTAGCATTTATGTGTAATTTGCATCATTAATTACCAGCCTTTTTTCCAGAAAAAGTAAAGAGTTTTCTTTGTCTTCAATAGAAAAACTATGCAAAACAGAGAATGAGAAATGTAAATCCAAAGAGGCGTTGGAGCTTGTGCAAATTTCCTGGGCTGTAATGATTTGGGTGTACCAAATGGGATTAAACAGGGGTGTGTCAACATTATGGCTTACTGTGGGGGTGAGCATTAAGACTGTGCACAGTTCCACACTGTTTGGGACTTACAAAAACGTGAACATCTTAGAAGCAGGGGTTGCTAAATCTGACAAATTCTATGCATGCATTTCCAATTTTCCTTCCTACACAGCTTTTTACACTTGAATCTAAACATTTTTAATACGTCACAACTCTTTAGCTCCCTGAACTGTCCGTGTAATCCCTGAGTTTATTCTGTTCTGTTGAATTGCACGTGTCAGAAAGTTAAGCAGGGACACTGACCCAGATACAGCTGCGATGAGTTTATTTACAACACTCCTCTGTCACATGTCACATGCTGTGGGAGCACAATTTTGTGCCAATGGAGGAACACAGGGCACAGAGAGAAGTGAACTGGTCAGATCTTAAATGTAATCATTTCATAAATATAGCACAAAGGCTTATAAACTCTGATGAAATGGATCATTTGAAAACAAGTCGAGTGTCTCATTATCTTTGTCCAGTCTGTGGCAACTGTGCAACAATCAACATGTCAACATGTCACAAATAAAGTCTTGTGTAACAATTAGGAAAGTTCCTATCGACTCATCTCCCTGATGTTTAAACTGAAGATTAAACTGAGACTTGTCTAAAAGTAAGAAAACTCTCAAGCTCAGTTAAATCTATAAGGTTAAGCTTTGTTTGAAAAAACATTGTGCATATCACATCTTAGACGCAACAGTTGACTGGCAATCAGTCAGCAGAGGCTGTTGCCTCAAATGTTAAATGGGATCTTCCCACTTTGAAATGAGAATATATTGAGTTAGTCCTAATCCCTAATCCCATCAACTAGAAACCACAACAACTTTTTGAGCCACACAGTTTTTTCTAAACGCCTTTGCTCTTTAGGGCTGTTGCAGCTGAACACAGGTGACAGAAGTAAGAAACCAAACACACTTTTACAGGGTTTTTACAGTGGCCTTGAAAAGACAAGGTCATTGATAATGACACAAACGTATTTCCTTAAGCAAAGAATTGAAACGAGGAGCATGTTGAGGATGTATGTTCTGTTAACAGTCGGCTCACATGGCTCCAGTGTGACTCAGTCGGTACATTTTGGTTTTGATATTGAGGGGATTATGAGGCATTCATCTGAAAGGATTTGGATTAGGGATCGACTGCTATACTTTTTTTTTTGTTGATACAGATACTGATTATTAGTAATTAAGGAGACTGATAACTGATATACATTTGCAGTAAAGTCTTTTGCGGTACTTTTACTTGAGTATTTACATTTTCTACTGCTGTATACTTTAACTCTGCTACATTTTGGAGGCAAATATTGTACTTTTTACCCCACTACACTTATTGTATAACTTAAGTTATACTTCAGTTACTTTGCAGATTCAGATTATAAATACACTACTTTATTATCATTATGTGGGATCGGAGCCAAAGTAGCACATTTTATCAACAATCTGATAAAAGAAATGAACACAGATTCAAATAATCGAAGGAATGCTGCATATCAGATCCAATAATCGTTCGATCCCTAATTTGGATCTGTATTATTTTGCCAGTTGTGTGTAGTTGCTTTATCTTCCAGCTCATAAAGTACATGTATGTTGTTATGTATCTTACGCAAAACTCTGGTCCATATTTAAAAGGAAAAAAAGTTGTTGTCGTTTTCTGTTTGAATTGCCAAGAGCAGGTTGTTGTTGTATTTTGTGTCCTTGATTCTCTTTAAGACTAGCAACGCCGGTTCAATCATGACAGTCTTAAGTGTAGGCTGTCAAAGGATTCTGGCATTTAGGAAAAGCTATTTTGTTTGGCGCGCTGTGTCTCTCACCTACAGTCTGCATCCAAACTATCACTGGAATCTGAATGTTCTCATTTGGCCGCTCTGGCGGGTCGTCCATTAATCGCACAGTTGGCAGTCGATCCCCGGCTCCTCCCGTCCATGTGTCCATGTGTCCAAGTGTCCTTGGGCAAGAGTGTGTGTGAGTGAATGAGAGACTGAATCATAATCGAGAAAGCTTTGTCTGTTAAGGTAGAAAAGAGCTATATATAGGCAGTCAACTCACACTCTACACACTTGCATCTCCTTCATGGCACGCCGGTTTATGGGATAATTAATATTTTCCATGGTGTGAAGTCTGAAGGAGAAATGGCTTTTTATTTTGGGTTTGCTGAAGTTAATTTTAGCTGCTGGATACAGAGAACAAGAGCAGAGAGTTACAGAGAATAACAGCGTGCCTAAAGCCTGCAATCAGATTATGTTTGAAGGAACTCGAGACTAACTGTCTTTTGTTATCTCATCTCTCATCTCCCTTGATGTATTATGAATCAAATGTGTAACATTCAGGAAATTCAGATCTCTAGCTTTCTGTCATTGGAAAGTACAAAAATATTTGAGCAGTCATTTTTTTATCTCAAGTCAGATTTTTATTGTGTGTTTGCTTTAAGGCCTGCGTCATCGCTTGTGAGATCACACAGATCTAACTGCCCTGTGAGGTTTTGTGTCCGTTTCATCCGGTTTCATAAGAATGCACTAAAACAGACTTGAGCTTCAGCCACATAACATTTGAATTGTCAAGGGAAAGCCCATATGGCTGCCTGCTGCAGTTCAAATCCATGTCATCCCTTATCCAAGGTGACAGGTAAGGTCACTGACGTGGCTCCTTATGTAAGAGTGCGGCCAGCATCATAACTTCCACACTTAGAGGCATTCAGGGACCATGCTGGCATTATAAAACCATAGTTTATTAGAAATGGTTTGTGTTGGGGTACCCTAGTATTCCCCTGGAGTGTCCTCAGTCCTCAGCAGCGGCCTGGGTTCGATTCCTCCCTCCGTTCTCTGTCCCTGCTTTACTGTTGGTCTCTACAGCTGTCCTATCAGATTAAGGCTAAATGTCTAAATAAATGGCCTTAAAAAAATAAAGGGTTTGTATTTATTTCAACTGGCAAGGTAATCCATCTCAGTGAACATTAATTTCCTTTATTGTCTTCTCAATTGCATTCTTTTAAGTGGTTGGCATTCAGCTTATTGGTGCATTAAGATCATTCCTTTATTTTCATAAATGGCTCCAAATCAGCACCAGTCTCTGAAATCAATTTGACATGGCAGCCAAACCATTTAATTATAACACCAGTATAGACTGACTCTTCTGTCCGTACTTTGCTCTCATTTCATCCATATTTCTGTGTGTTTTCCATATTTTTTACAGATACGGAACAATAGAGCAGTAGAAGAAGAAGTTTTAAAATGGTGAAAGGAGCATAAATGAGGTTATATTCTGAAGGATGTGGCTGTAAAATGGTGTATACACTTTTTTTTAGGGTCAGTTATCATACCAGTACGTTTGCTTATCTATGGTATTGAATTCTATTGTATCAGTGTGAAATTTTATAAAGCATTTGTTTTTATTCTATTAAAGGTCATTGTAAGTGATAATAATACTGTATACCTTGATGCTGTCTCATGCCGTTGCAACCGACGTTAAAAGAATCAGAATTTGATCCATTTGATTTGCTAATATTTGGAAAGTCTTGCAGATCCACCAGTTCAATCATTTTATCCCACTGAAGTAAGGAGGACTAGATTGGGAGATAGCCACCTCTGCCAAAGGAAAGCTGTAGTGTCTTGCCATACGGCAGACATCTCCTGGCAATGACCCCAGGCAGTAATTTTTCAGGCTAACAAGACCAGGCCACTTTCTAAATGAATGGGGTGAGAGCCAGAACTTTACTTTCAATGGTCAACTGGACATAAAAACTGCATGTAAAGAATTGGCAGTCAAATCTGATTTTAAATAAATAAATGAATAAAATAAATGTTTAAAGTGGTCTGTGACTTTACCCCAAAATAAGGTTTAACCCACCTGAGCAGCTTTCATATCCACTTCTCCATGTACATCCATCACATCCATGTTTCATTAATGAAAATCTCTTTATCTTTTTATTTTTGGGAAAATGCTTGACAGTCAAATGAAGCACATGTTCTTGGCATGGCTCAAATGTGAAAAGACACTGGTGTCACCCTTCATCATGTCACTGCAAGCACTCACTGTTGTTCTCTTCCTGTAACTAACCGTTTGTTTCTCCTCCTCTCTCACAATCTCCTCTCCTTTTCTCTCACTTTATCTCCGTATTTCCCCCCTTCCCCCTGTCCTCTATGTTTCTCTGTCTACCAGGCAGCCGAGGGGGGGGTCTCTGAGGAAGATGCTGGGTTCAGAGCGCGGTGTTGTCGAAGAATGGCTCTCAGAATTCAAGGTAAAGGCCTTCCACTCCTCTCCGCCCCTCCATCATGACTCATGTTAATGAAATGTTCTCCTGGAGGTCATCTTGGCAGGATTTCTTCCAGAGAAAACCACACACTGTGGGTGTAACACTTGTGATGAAAGAGAGCGTGGAGCGTGCAAGTTATCACATGTCGGTTCTCCAACATTTTAGTCCTTTTAAAATTCTGATTGAATTCAGTGAATGCAAGCAGGATGGTTATGACTCAGGGTCAGCTAACTTTGTCCAGTTCAAACTGATCTCACAGGACAGATACACTTTTGATTTAATCTGTGAGATATGTCTTACGGTAATTTAGTTTCCACACTCTGTGAACTGTCTTAATAATGCCATATATATTCTCTCAAGTTCTAAAAGCTGATGATAAGGTTTAAAAAATAGTCAATATAGTAGACTTCACTCACACATTGTTGACACTCTAACACGGTGAAAAGATAACGATAGTTTTCTTGCTGTTGACTCATTCGTCAATTCTATTATAGATTGAAGGTCAGCTGCACTCAAGCTCAGTTGTACTTTCAGCTATCTGTTATTAGCAGAAGCTTGCTAATATTAGCATTAGCAGTCTACTGACATTCATTTGAGTAAGATACGCATTTTTAGAAGTGGGGGAGTTTTGTCTGAAGACAAGTGAAACCTACGTTGTGTTAAAGAAAGAACGCTGAATTTAAAAACATAATTGCTACAGCAGTTAATGTATGACATGTGCTTGTGTTTTCCTCTCAGAGTATAAGGGGGTTCTTATTAATAGGCTTGTTACAAATATCAACAATTACTCTAAAGAAAAACAAAAAAAAATAGCTCAGTACAGTAACACAATAGCTTACATGACAACATACAGGTCCGACTGATGAAGCTGAGCCTGTTGAGTCTGACATGTGCTCAAATGTACCTTCAGTATTTAAAAAAAATCAGTTTGACATCGAGGGAGTGCAAAGGGAAGACGAGCCAAAAATAAGGAATTAGCGTGCAGACCAGTAAGAGGGAGGGCACGAAGGAGGAGAGCACCAAATTGTGAAAGAGAGAAGAGAGGGAGTATGATGAATAGGGAGGGAAATGGATTGGTATGACTCACTGCGTGCGTGATGCAGACCAGGCACATCGTGTTCTGTCCTCAAAAAATGACCACACTGAGGCCGTGCTGAGAGGATATCTCTGCCCTCTGTCATCTGAAGAAAACGCACGTCACACGTCTCGACCATTTGAAGAATTTCACCCCAGGTTATTTTCTGAGTCTGTTGGATACCATCACTCTCTGATGTCTGGAGCTATTTTGTGGTTCCTTTTCAAGGGTGTATCCACTTTCACTCAACCTGCCTTATTGACTAAGAAATGAAAAAAATGACATTCATGTGACCCTGCCCCTGTTAGTAATGAGGCAAAATAGTGATGATTAGAAAGTGGCGAAATCTCAGTTTACTCCCTGTTGAGTAAACTATTGAGAGTAAAGAGTAAAACAAATCAGAATAGAGGATTGGAAATAAGCTAAAATACAATAAGACAAATCAAACAGCAGACCAAGAATTACAGCGCAGCTGCTGCTTTAGTGCATGAATAAAAAGTTTCATTGAAACAGATCTCAAAGTGCAGCAAAAGCAACAAAATGATGAAAATGTCAAATCAATCGCAGTTTGTACAGGCAGAAGTCAACTAATCAGACTACAAAAGAGAAAACGCCAGGGGCCTGGATTTATAAACAATATGTACTACCTCATGTGTCATGCCTAGGCTTGAAAATTGTGAACAGTTGCTCAGCAAACCTTTCTTTCTCCTTGCTCCAGTCCTTACCAGAAACCCACATCCCCAGCTACGCCGGCAGCCTTCATCTGAAGAAGTCCCTGGTGCCAGCACTCTACAGAGTCATCCAAGACCCCAACAATGAGGTGAGACACAGAGGGCATACACGCACTGTTAGTCCCAAGTATGGCAGTTTAAGCTGGGGGAAATGTGTTGCTTGTGACTCACGCTGTAGTCTCAGTTGGTAGTGAGCAAGAAACCGACACACAGCTGTGTCTGCAGGCGACATGTGCACAGTAAAACACAAGCACACTGTACTCTGGGAGAGTGTGATGGACGGTCACAGTGGCAGCGCCTGCCAGACTACCTGTGAGATGGCACACAGTGTTCTTTATATAGACACACACACACACGAACAGACTGGAACATCTGCTGCCCCCACTGCACAGTCAAAGATGCAAACACAGATACAGTATACACACAGACGTGGTTTATTATTAACTGTGCTGCAACACACAAACACCTCGCTGTTCTTTAGAGCACAGGTGCTTCCTGTAAGAGTGAGGTTAAAACCAGTATTTTCTCTTTAAAAGACCTAATGACACAATTTCCGAGCAAAGGCCGGAGGCACTCAATGAGACGGGACTTTAATTTCACTCCAATGATACAGTCGGTGCCTCCAATTCTCTTTTCCCCCTCACTCTTTCATGGTGGAACTTAGGTGTCAAGCGACCATGGATCTAAATTCCATTAGTGTTGTCAGTTTGGCTGCACAATCCCATTAATGATCGGACAAGCGATCCAGGAGAGAGAAAGAGAGAGAGAGAGAGTGAGTGAGTGTGTGTGTATATGTGTTAGAGAGGCTGCAAACTGTGCTCCACTGTTTGGGTGTTTTTGCTGATGACATGGAGAATCAAACACCTTGCCAAGTTCATTAATGAGTCATTGCTTATTTCATGGTCAGCCACATCCCAACACACACGCATACTTACGCAGTAGTGCTGTGTGGGCACTCATTTCACTGACCCCTGGACAGTATAAACACATCGGCTCAGCTGGCTCCCCCGAGACGACATCTGACCAGACTTCCATTGTAGTGATTTATCCCCTCTGCTCTCACACACCTCCTACTATTGACCAGCAGACAAACTTTCCCTCCATCTGTCTGTCCCACAGTGCTACAGTCAGGCGAACATTCATTCATGTTTTGAAATAAGAGCTGTGTAGCAGGTACACTGTCTCATTGTATTTCTGATGGCTGTTTAGAAAGGGGAGTTTGGTTCCTGTACTTATTTTGGGATTTTTATGTCACCACAGCCACAGCGTTAATGTTAATTTGATGAATTTGAAATAAGTAACATCTCTTAAGAAATGTATTTATGACATATTTTTAACTAATGGTTTTACTTAAATTAATGATATTTTAAAGCGTCACAGATGGAAATTATTAGCTGGACGATTAGATGTTGCCAGTCGAATACCTTTTTTCATTATAATTCGACGAAAGTCATCTTGTTTTGTTTCCACAAGGTTCTTAGACCTGTACTTATTACCTACTACTTTTATCCATTCCTTCAATTCCAGCTACTGGAGCCCGTGTGCCACCAACTGTTCGAGCTGTACCGGAGCTCTGAAGACCGCCTGCGCCGTTTCACCTTGCAGTTCCTGCCTGAGCTGGTGTGGGTATACCTGCGCATCACAGCCAGCAGGGATCGCCAGAGCAATGGGTGCATCGAGGCCCTCCTCCTGGGCATCTATAACCTGGTGGGTGTCTGCTGTCGTGGGTGTAGTCGGACGTGAGGGTCTAAAGTCAAGACAGTAAATCTAAACATACTAGTGTAATGTGTGTGCCATTTTGCATCCCTGATTTAAATGATCTACATGGTTGCAAGAGGGATGCAAAATAGTTATCACAAAATGGCTGCAGAAAAGGAGCTGTGACATAAAACAGAGAAGAGCTGTTCAAGGCTTCATTTCGCTTTGCTGTTATGTGTAAAAGGTACGAAGACAGAATGGGGGGGCGTCATTGTTTTTCTGCTTCTGAGCTGGCAGCAAAGGTAGTAACAAAGCCGAATCAATGGCTGGACGGGACGAGGGTGTGACGTTTTCATGACATGTTACAGTATGTGTGCGACATACCCCTGGGAGATTTTTGTTTGACATTGTTAAAAGAAAGAGCTGCTTATGTACATCACACAAGACAGCTCTTTTGGTTGAGTAACGATGGCATGCTATCCAAAATCATACAGTGGGGTGGCATTATGCCACTATAATGAGATCAACCTCTATATAACAGGAAAGGTGAATGAATGATATTGCCATGTTATGCTTTTGTTTAGAAAGCGCTGCCTGAAGCGTATGTAAAACGTCACACTAGATGCCTCTTTTGCTCGAGGAGCGCTGGCATGCTATCCAAAACCACACAGTGGGGTGGTGTTTTGCCACCGTTGTTTTGTTGAGTGTAAAAAAAAAACAAAGCCAGCATGAAGATGTCGTCGAGTAACTGACCCTGACAGAGATTCACACCACTGTCATCACCACCACAGTGTGTGAATCCCTGCAGTTGAACTCAACTCTACAAACACATACAGTGTTGTGATAATTGACCCACCAGGATGGTGTGGCAGTTATAGATATATAGTTGTATAGATGGCTATGAATGACTCTGTGTCCACAGTTTCAAACTGTTAATGTGGAAATGACCAAAACAATAATATGCAAATCATTGGTTATCTTTACATTTGTGAGGCTTTAAGTCTGTTGACATTAAAGAGGATCTACAGGGAAAACCCCAGGTAATGGATAGACCCAGGATAGATTGCATCACCAGGAAACACCCTTAGGGAAATGGGCTAAGAGCTGGAGACATCAATAGAAAGAGCTCCGTGTCAGCTAGCACAGCTAAGGGTATATCCATACATAATTTATTCCTCCGTGTCTATACCACTACACACACACTCTGTACATGCTCATAGACCTCTCGCCTACAGTCCCTGACGACTGAGCTCTGATAAACAGCTTTGCTCTCAGCAGTCCCATCAGATATTCAGAGATATACTGCAAGCCAGTGAAGGGCAGGACCAGGCTTGAACCAACAGTACACTGAGGGAGAACGGGAAATAAAAGAGATAAAGCCTTTCTGGTACCACATTCCAAAACATAGATTATGGGCGCTTGGACGGGTGGATGAATAAACTGGTGTTTGTTCTTTTATTTGCGTTGGTTTAATCCACACAGACAGAGCATAAAAGTCTGACCACTTTGATGAGCTCATGTGTGGAAAACAAAACAACAGCTAACGATCCCTAACAAAAACTCCTTCCAAACCTACCAAAACTTTCATAACGGATAACACTGAGGAACATTATACACTCAAAACACAGTTATCTCTAGGACTCCCAATCAGTTAACAGAGGCAGGAGTAAGTCACGCAAGTCTTAATCTTTAAGTCTCGGGAAAATCCCAAATTACTGTGAAGTCAAGAAGTCAAGTCAGATTAAATTCTGATGATCGCCCCCAGTTTCCACAGTTAAATCAGTTAAAACACAGTGAAAAGTTGAGTTTTACTTTCAACATTAGTGAAAAATGCACAAGCGTTTTCTATGGTAACGAGATGCTAATCCTTGTTCTTTAGAGCGACTTATAGAACGCATCAGTCATTCATGAAGATCTAGGTCCGTGACTTTATTGAGTGAATACTACTAACACTGTTATTATTGCTTAGCCCACTTAGCTAAGGCTCCTAAAGCCTTTAAAGTGCTGCTCGGGCGTCAATTATATTGACACTTTGTTCCTCACGCTAGTTCCAAAGAGCATCGGAAGTGTCTGCCATAATCGTGTCCCCAGTGACCCTCTCCAGAAAACTCATGAATGCCAGGTCAATTTCGAATTTAGTCTTATTTTATCAGTGAAAGTCTGATGTCATCAAATACGCAGCTCGTTTCCAACTCAAGTCATGTGACTCAAGTCCCCCAAGTCTGGTTAACAATGGTTGCTACTCTATGCAGAGTAAACAAAAACAACACATAATTGGTTTACAGGTTTTCTGTAATGAAAAAAATGCCTTGTCGTATCTGTGATTACATTTTATTATCATTTTGTTTGCGATTGTGACTGGTGCAGATAATCAGGCATTACTTTTAGAAATAGCATCATATTCAGGGATGCATTAATCTTTGTGTTCTGTATCGTGGTGTGAAATTGGAATTGAGTGGTGACTGTGCTGCTGGCAGTGACATTTAATCTGAGTCAATAACATCTACCAGCAGAATGGTCTGATACCGGCTCAACAGCGTGAGGGACAGTGGATTGTGCAGCAGTTGTTAACCGTATGCTGCTAAATGCTGAGGGGATGAACTGGGTTAATTTATGCAGCTAAAAACCTGAGTTCAGTTAATGACGCAGCTTTTCTGTCTCTTCCTCCTTCTGTTTGGTTTTGCAGGAGATCGTGGACAAAGACGGCAACAGCAGGCTCCTCTCCTTCACAATCCCATCTCTGTCCAAACCATCGATATATCACGAGGTGGGGCTCCCGTCTGTCCTATCAATCAATGTTTTTCGCCACACTTTTACTATTTACTTTCACTCCTCCTGCCTCTTTCATTTCATCACGCCTTCTTTTTAATAATTTTTGCGGCTTCTGTTTCCTTCTCTCTGTCTTTGCTTCCCTCCCACTGACTGTTGGAGCGTCACAGAGACTTATTTAAGTGGCTCTTTGGAAGATGACACCTCCTCAGTGTCCATTTTCATTAACCGCACCTCCAGGGCTTATCCATCTATGCAAAAAGCTACATTATGAATGTCTTGGAGGAGAGATTGTCCGATTTATTGTGCCTCTCTTTTTGATGACTAGAGCTGTGACAAAGCTGGTTCAAGATTCCTTAATGTGAGGATTTGCTGCTTTTCTTTGTCATTTATGATAGTAAATGAAGAGTCTATGTGCTGTTTTGGGCTGTTGATACGCTAATTGTGATAAATTTCCATTATCAGGATAATAGCTAATCTAGGTTATCATGAGTATCCTCACATTTGTGACTTGAAAAAGCTGTCTAGCTTTACAAAGTACAGTCCTGGATTGATTTCTTGATTAATTTTAAAATGCTACATGATGTATGTCCTATCTGTGAGACACAAATAATATTTTTTTCATAAAGATAAAGTGATTCCAGTATTTTTTTAGTGCCATTTTAAGAGTTTTAAGCTTCTTGTGAAATTATTATTACAACAGAACCGTAAATCACAATATTATTTTGGCCTTGATCATCGTGAGAGAAATATTCGTATCGTCCCATGCCTAGTTGCAGCCCTATTGACGACAGGCTTTCTGCCATCCTGTTTTGAGCATATTAACAGCTTAAGTATCCCTCTGCCAGAGCCATTTTTTCTCCTGTGTTCTCCATATTTTTGATAACAATTAGAAGAAATGCTGCACACTGTCTTGTTTCAGTCTGTCTGAGCTTCATCAGGGAGGCCTGATGAAGGCTGGACAGACTTCAACACTTCCACAGGTCCAAATTTGAAAACATTTAGCATTAAAAGTTCAGGCACGCCAACAAGCAAGTAAGACCCTCCCAGGATTAAAATCTCAGTTGGCACTCAAATGTTTGAATGTGTCGAAATTTTTATTTTCAAAGGTGCTCTGGGTAACAATTTGCAGCAAATTACTTGTGTTATTCGCTTTTTTATTGGCCATATGTAAGCAGATTTTAAGGTGACGTGAAAAATGAGACCTTCTCCGTCTCTCGTGGTTGTCTGCACAAGACTGTGGATGATTTGTTTAAGTCGTAGCTGCTGGACTGTGGATTTCTTTGTGAAGGACTCGGGTCAGATTTTCCACGACAGTCCAAAGGATGTGATTTTATGCACGTTCCCGAGTGCGTCGTCTCAGTGCCTCCCGCCACTCTGTTAACAGAGAGCAACTGTAGCTAACGTTAGTTCAGAAACAGAGTATGAGTAACATAAACAAACAACCGGCTTCCAGCACAACCCAGAAGTTACACAGAGTCCCTTTAAAATGAGGCGACTCTTTGCTTTCCATTCCACGTGTACTCTGTTTTAAGTCACTCTCTCTGTCGTGCTTTTACATCCCCCCCAGCTTCTGACCTGACTGCTAAAATAGTACTATTGACTATTGTGAGAGCTGGAATTCATTAGAAAGGTGTTTAGCAGCTGATGTAGGACCATTTACTGAGGGTGGAAAGAAGCTGTTGGCTACATCTTTTAAGCCCCAAATAAGAGCAAAGCATGTACAGTATGTCGTCATACACTATGACAGGCCTCTGTGTGTGTGTGTGTGTGTGTGTGTGTGTGTGTGTGTGTGTGTGTGTGTGTGTGTGTGTGTGTGTGTGTGTGTGTGTGTGTGTGTGTGTGTGTGTGTGTGTGTGTGTGTGTGTGTGTGTGTGTGTGTGTGTGTGTGTGTTGATGAGACTACGGTGTGTGGCGTGTGCCGTGTGCCGAGGGCATTTTATCTCCGTAATTACAAGCTTGAGAAGCTCTTTCCTCCTGCTGAGAGAATGAAGAAGCGTGGAGGTGGGGTGGGGGGGCTTTCGTATGTATGTGTGTGCGTGCGTGCGTGCGTGCGTGCGTGCACATGAATCGCAACAAGCTTTGTAGGCTGTAGTAAGGCTCTGCGCATCACATGGCCTTATCCCCGGGCCTCCAGCATTAGCATACACTCCAGTCTCTCTCATTTTGAATTAATCCGCCCTCCCCTTCTCCGCCACTGCTCAGAAAGGTCCAAGATACTTAGGACAGAATATCAATTCAATTTAGGGGTGACTTTTGCTCTGCACACCATCAGAATGAAGTGGCCTTGTGATATATTCTCAGTTGGACATAAATTTAGATGATAATCTGACACTGGCTCACTTTTCCAGTCATTACGTGCGTCACTTGAAGAAAAAAAAACAATGAAGGAGAAGACTTAAAATGAATTGCTAATTGCCACGTTTGCCCGGAACATGTCCGTTTGTTATGGACTGATCAATACAGGACAAAAGAGACAAGTAAAATATACTCTACATACCTGTTGCTAATAAAGATTAAATAAGATCACAAATTAGAAAAGACTCGCAGAAGCGGAAAAGTGGAAGGTTTAAAGCAAAAGAAATTAAGTGGCGATGAATCAGATGACAATCTGCTCCAGGATTTGTGCGGCAGTCACTGAGCTCTCCTCCAGGAAGAGACAAACTGGTATCACTATAAGGAAGGTGACGTGACTGACAAATACATCTCTTTAGTCAACAAGGGCAGTATTATTTATGTTTAAAAAATAATGTACCAATAACCTTAAAGTGATTCCGATATCAAAAGCGTACCTCGTTTGATACCTTAAGTTTGCTAGTTGTCTTTACGTCCTAGTCTTGTGAACTGATATCTCAAGAACACTTTAAGGGAATTTCTTCAAACATCCACTTGGACTCAAGGAAGAACTGATTAGATTTTGATGGTCAACGGTCACAGTGACCTAATCCTAATCAAATCATATGACCAAAAGGGTTCTGGCTGTTGTTCACACCACAGCTCAAGAACAGCAACATGACTGCTGCATGGAGTCATACAACCACGATGTGGTAATCTTAGTTTCTCCTTAAAAAAGGACAGCTAGTGAAGGGTTGCTTAACAGGGCAAAGTTGGCGTAACAGTTTGTGTAAACCAAGCTCACACCTGCCTAAGAGAGCCTGCCCAGAGACATTTTCATGTCAACTATGTTTTAACACACAAAAGGTAAGTAAAAAGCTAAATTTAGCCTCGTAACCGAGCCATTGGCTGTCCACCCTAAAGTTTTCATGCTTAATGAACTGCTTTATCATTTTACTTACTTGTTTGTTTTGCATTGGATGCCACAGGTGTGTAGTATAGCTATACTTCCAACATTTTGGTAGCATCTCTGCCACCTCTGTCAAACAAATTTGACTTCAGCATACCACAGACTGTATGGGTGCTCACTGCTGCGGTAGCGGGCCAGTCATACATTTCTAGGTCTGGGTGCAAAAATGATTAAATACAGGTACTGTTAACTGAAGAAGTTTCGATACTACTTTCTGGGTTATTTCAGCCAATAGCTTAAACGTACGGGGTACCAATACTCAGCTCGTGATCAGTTTAGTTAGTAGATGACGACCTAAACAAATCATTAAAGGTGTGTCATTTGACAACACCTGGACTTGAAAGGTGGTTCAGTCGTATTGCGGGATCATTCCACCTTAATAAAATATGAACACCAATCACAGCAGTTTTCCATCAGAGCACAGCGAAGGCCCGAGTTCCTTCGCACATCATCACTGCCAATTTACCAGCATGTTATAAAATCCAACATGGTGGGGAAATGTTTAATAATAACTGTGTTTTTCTGTGTGTGTGCGCGCAGCCTTCTAGCCTGGGATCCATGGCACTGACAGAGGGGGCTCTCTGTCAACATGACCTGATCAGAGTGGTGTACAGCGGCCTCCACCCTCAGAGAGAGACCTTCACAGCTCAGAACAGGTACCAGTCTGACTCCACCAGCTGTTAACAGAGGTGCAATCGTTTGAGACGCAGCACAAATGTCACAAAAGAGATTAGATTGCAGCAGTTTAGAGACACTGTGAGTCTAGCAGAGGGGGTGAAACCTTCTTGTTGTTTTTTGGATGCAGAGAAATGGCAGGGCTGTAGGATGTTCAGCTTCAGTAAACACAGGAGGCATCACCACACCGAAGCCAACTTTGGCCCGATGGATGCCATTCTTTCTTATTTAAAATTTTTTCACGACAAAATAGTTTTCTTTTATTTCACATCTCATCCTTCCCCGTTAAGACCTTTTAAGATGATCAGAGGAGCGTAACCCCTTCAGCCTCCTCCAGCCAGACTCGGCAGGCCTAAAAGCTTTTTTGGCTCTTATATTCTCCCTGCCGCTGTGGATGAATGATAATCTTAGCATAGTAATGAAGCGTGCTGGAATCCTGCCAGAAAGTGGTCCGAATGCTGCAGAGTTGCACTTTGCACATGCGTTTGTTTGCAGTGACACATGTGACGATCACAACCATCAGTGCTGATAATGTAAGGGCAGCACAGATGAGGCCGGTCATCCTCCGTGTTGCTCTCAGCAGCGCGGCCCTCAGCGATGATGAACACAGTCGTAAATATACTCAATGGATTTCAGCGGGGCCCGGCCTCATAGCTTATCTGGAAATCCATTTGCGTGGCTCGGCCTGAGATGGTGTTTATGAGAAGAAAGCCCAAAGCTCCTGAGAGGTGCCGGCTCATTCCCACTCATGATATACAGCCAGGCCGTTTACCTCCCCCTGCGCACAGAGTCAATTATGGCCCTTAAACCTGAGGTCCTCCTCCTGGTTGTCTTCAGTCAACACACAAACACAAGTTTCAAAACACAAGCAGAAAATAGAGTTGCAAAAAACTGAGATTTGTACAGATATCTGAAAACTGATAATTTCAAGTGGGTAGTGTTTTCACCAGTGTAATCTTTGATTCTCTTCAGCCTGTCGAAGAGATGATGACAAATCACTTCGACTCAAATCTAATATTTATTCTGGCTTTACATCTTTAAACACCTTTGTTGTCGCAGTTTTTCTACAGCAGGTAGATTCTTGACAGCTCCGTGCAAACTGCTGACTGCTGCGTCCAGTGAAAAAGAGGCTTGAGCTCATAAATCACAACAGATTTAGACAGAAACAGAAATGGCCTGTTAGGGGTTTTAAAAAGCGACACGTCTGCACTGGTCAGTTGAATCATAAATGATTCGTTTCGATACGATACGTTTAGTTTTTATTAGTTGTCTGTTGTTTTGTTTTTTGTTCATTTGGGGATTTTTTTGTTGTTGTTTTTTTTATTTTAAGAAATTATATAACATAGTAATACTGGCGTTACAGAGCATACAATTTAAAAAAAGATTGAAGAAAAAAACATAAGGGAAAACAAAGAAAAGTGAAATAGTTACACCAGGGTAGCACAAGATGTATCTGAGTGACCCTGGGGTCTGGAGAAGCATAATTCCAGCTTTAGGCCTGCAGTGTTCCTCAGGAACATATTTCTAATAAATTAATGCCAGATGTCACAAATATACCAACTAAAATAAGTCTCACACATTCTGCATTTGTCCTGACTCCACTGCTTCGGCTGTGCATCTACATACAATACAGTAGCTAACAATGAGCAAAGCTGCTTAGGCAAGCAGTTTGCACAGCGGGCTATTTTACAGTTGAGAGTTAATATAAATTGCTTGAGCAACTCTACATAATTATCTACTGCAAAAATGTCACAGAAACATGGATAGAGTGTCCAACAGAAATGCAGTTGTTGTGTATTATCTGATTAAAGCTGATATTTAATCCATAGTGTTTCAGAGCTTTTCATGATACTTTTCTTTAAGTGAGTTAATTAGACCCTGATGTGTTTCTTTGCAGGTTTGAAGTGCTGTGTTTCCTCATGCTCTGCTACAACTCTGCTGTGGTCTACATGCCCCTGTCATCCTATCAGTCAGTCTGCAGAATGAGCTCACGGTAAGGAAAACACACGTGTAAAGCATTTGTATTTTGTCCTTTCACCCTGAGTTTTGTCCTTTCCATACCCAATTAGTGACCACCCTCTCCTCTTCTGCCTCGATTACTCCTGAATCTGGCATTACATCGCCTCCTCTACCCCGTAGCCACACACTGACCTCGATACTGACTGCCCTCATCGTGGGAGGATTTGATAAATACGATTTCATTAGAGCTCAGTTTCGTCCGTGATTGGCCGAATGAAAGCATCACTGCTGGGTACCTGTCTGGAAACACGGACATGCCCTGGAGTCAGGAGAACGGATCAATGTGTGGAATTCACAACATGAGGCCCTGTAGTGGAGCAGCCGCCGCCCAGGTGATTGTTCCACTGCGGCGTGCAGATGAATCAGGATATTAAGACTTCCCTACTGTGAGTGAGCAGACAATGCCTGAAGCAAGCTCGGTCTAGACAGACGTCAAACGGTGACTGTGAAGACTTCAGAGCACGAGAACAATTCTCCGTTCTTTGAGTTCAGCCTCGCTGTGTAGACCCCGAGGACCTGTCGTCTAGCCTCGTCTGACCTCCACCAGTGTTTAAAATTTTGCTCTCTTTGCACTCTGTCTGATGTGTTTCCTCTTTGTGCATTTGACTCAGGAAGTGACTGATGTTCCCTTTAGTTCTTCTTCCCATCTGATCTGCGTTGCTTCCTGCAGCAGTTTAACTGTAGAACATCTCAAAACCTTTTGTCTTGTTTTTCCCTCCTGAACCACCTCTCTTTGTTGTTGCCTGGTGCTGTATGACCTTACCTTACTCATGTGCCTGTTTATGTGTGTGTTCACTCCTCAGGTTGTGTGTATGTGGCTTCCCCCGGCAGCAGCAGAAGCTTTGGAGGGAACCGTGCAACCGCGTGCTGCTGGACCCCGAGTTCATGGTGCAGATGCTGACTGCCGTCTATCACGCCATGTATGTATCTGCAAAACAGTTTGTGGCCCCTTGGCATTTATACGTTTAATATTCACTCTCTATTTTCTCTGTTTTTTGTTTTTTTTCCCATTTTTGTGTCCCTTCAGCTGCTAAATGCTCCACTGTAGATGCTCTCTATTGACTTTGCATAGTGTAAAGATGCTCCGTTGTCACTTCCAAATACAGTTGAGCTGGTCCCTGTCGCTAGTGGGGACTCCCTCTGCGATCTGAAATCCCAGTCCACAGCTGAGCCGTGAACTAATTAGCTAACGGTAGCTAGCTACAGTCAATGATGGCTAGTAAAGAGCAGCAGTTGTCTGTTACTCTGGTGACATGCTGCCCTCCGTGTTTTTGGAGCTACCTTTGAATTCTGACCGTATTCTACAAATTACACCTTTAATGTATTTTACTTCTGGTCCTTCAGTTTCTCTAAGAAAAGCAAGTTAAGGCGAAGAGACACTCATACAGTAGACTGGCATCACTGAGTTGGTCAAAAAACTTTTTCCTCTCTGGGAGACATGCTGCAATCTAATGTTTTAGCTAACTACAGGCACTTGGCTGCATATTGTTTCACCGGTTGTTCTCCCCTTCAGTGGGCGTGGTCTTCATCATATGACATGCGGCACTCTATGTATATCAGCTAGTTTCTAACTTTGTCTAACGTTTGGTGCTGAGCAGTGGGGGTTTTTTCAGAGCGTCGTCTCTGAAAACAGCCACCTGCTGCTGCCAAAAAAAAGCTATCATTGCCGTGAGAGACGGCAAAGAGGAAAGTGGCTAAACAATGAGCTGAAACTCTTTCTATAAAGCTCTTTGAAGCCAAGTGGTGCAACAAATTCAGGTGATTATTTAACTCTGTAGGTTCACCAAGATAAGAAACCCCCTTCACATTGTCACTTGATACACTTTTATCATTAAAGAATATGATTAAAGCCACTTTAAGTGCATTTGATCCGTGCACATCCCCACTCTTTATTGGAAGATCTTTGAGGACACTGAGTAATAGTTTTCAGGTAATTGGGAGGATGATAATCTGATGTTTGCTCCTGACCTTAACAGATATCATCATGTCCCGAGTTCCTTTATGAGCTGCACAACACAATGTTTCTCATTGTTGTTGTCGTGCCTCTGCGGGACATCACTAATGAGGGCAGTCTGTCTTCCAGTTTGCTGTGATCTACTGCAGAAAATCTCCTAACAGCATATGCTAGCTCTCTACGAAGGACAGACACTCCCCACTGTACAGACTGATTACATCGGCAGTGCATTGTGGGAGCAGGTGATTTCATCCCCTATGAGGACAGTCGTTACAAAGCTGATTACGTCTCCTCGATGATAGCCCGTCTTCCAAGATGGATCCCCTGATACTGACTGGAAATCACCACTGTTAAAGACGGGGCAGCGAGGACAGAATGAGTATGCATCCTGCCTCATCGCCCCCGTGAGGGTGCACAGCAGCAATCAGGAGGCTGGAGCAGTCGATGCCGCTGGATAAAAACCCAGACGGGGTGTGTGTGTAAAAATAATAGCCTTTTTAGTAATCCCTGCCATAGGTCACCTCAGTGGCAGCTCTCACATTCACCCTTGGCCTGAGCAGACACACGTGAAGGGCAGATAAACATGAATCCACAGCTCCACACATGCAGAGGGACCTTGGCACCCGTCGAGGACACTCTGGGATTTAGGTTAATATGTGCGCTAATGCTACAGCACTGTAATACCACATGAGGAGAGAGAGGGGGAGGGAGAGACATGCAGGGAGCCAATAGACACATGCCTATTTTTCATTTGAAATGTATCCTGAACCGGTTTTCCAGCCCTCACAACATCAGAGAGTCTGTTTTTACCTGCCCATTCACTCCAGTCTTTTCATCTCGAGTCTAAAGGGAACCCCACGCATTTGTCGCTGGACCGGATCAAAGTGAGTTCAGCCTCGCAGTTAGTCTTCCTCTTCTTTGTTTTGAATGTTTTTATTTATTCCGGCTGTTCCTTTAATCTCTCCTTATTGAATACATGGTTCTGGCATCACCTTATGCAAATACATCCCTCATCTTTAGTTAAGAGCCAGGTGAGAAACCCAAAAATGTACCTACACCAGCATTTACATTCTTTGTTTCTCTTCTGCCGGCGTCTTCAGTTCTCGTCCTCTCCAGGTGCTTTTCGGAAGCCGTCCCCTAAATCACTACAACAATAGAAGTCACGCAGTCTTCACAGCATGCAGCGTGTTGAGAGCTAATGCTTTCAAAAGTTCTCTTAAACAGTTTTAGATTTTAATATTTTCTAATCTGTTTATCAATAGTGAAGAGTGAAGACACTGGAGCTTGAAATAATAAGGTAATAGTCCCTACATCAAACAGTTCACAACAAGGTCTGTGGATTATCTTGAAGAAGCGGATCCTGATTGATTGAGAGACAACTCGGCATCTCACAGCAAAACAATCTAGATGGATAAATAGCGCTACAGTGACAAGGAAAAATATGTGTTTTTGATTTTAGGTTGAACTGTCCTGTTAGAAGTAAAAGGTCAAACACAGGTTCAACTGACAAAAGGGTGACAACGAGGTTTAATCGCTCTTGACTCTGTGTCCACCCTCTCCCTCCCTCCTTCACTGTAGCTGCAGGCGTTACTAAATAGCTAATAATAGTTCAGGAGGATGTGACTCAGACATCAAGGCATCTCATCAGACACTCCTGTTTACTCAAATGACCTCAAAATATGACGTTGTTAAACGCCGGTGTGCGTATGTTTGTGTTTTGTGTTGTGTAGATACAACGGAGAATGGGAGATGGGACGGGAAGCTCTGGAGGACATTCTGTACAGAGCCCAGCTGGAGCTTTACTCCCAGCCTCTCCTGGTAAGGCCGATAGACACAGTTCAAATTAAATCACATAAAAACATTGATAAAATAATGCTTGCCAATTCAGGCTCATGTGAGGCTTGAATTCTCATGTAAAACATTCCTGGTTTCCTCCGTGTGTCAACCCCAGCTGGGGAACGCCATGAAGAACTCGCTGCCAGACAACGCGCCGGACGAGCCACGTGGGCGCAAGGTGCTCCAGGTGGAGGTGACGCCCACCATTAGCCGCATCTCCATCTCGGCCATCACCACCGCCTCCATACGACGCCACCGCTGGAAGAGAGAGGGTAAGAAAGCTGCGGCAGCCCTGGAAACAGGAACAGCTGCAGCACGCAGAGGAGTGAGATCTCAGTAGATGCGACAGCAGCGCAGTAGATCCATTACAGCACTTCTTTTTTAATAATCTTCGTTCGTGTTGAGCTGCAAACTTACGAGCTGTGACTTTTTTTCTCGATCAGTGTGGAAACTCCACAAGAGGGAGCTACTCGGTGAGACTTCTCTGTTTGTCCTTAGCAGCGAGAAGAAAAACATGTTCCTGAATAAACCAGTCACACCATTAGGATCGTCCAAATGGTGTTTTATTCATGTCAGTTACTGTATGTAGTTTTGGTCATATAGTCTCTGTGTTGCAGTGCTTGTGCCACTCGCTGCTCTCTTTTTCTTTTTCTTTTTTTTTTTTTGCCTGTCTTGTCTATTAAGTGTGTGCTGTGCTGTTTATCACCAGTAAGTTTAAGGTTTGTGGTTTTAAGAGAAAATGACAAAATGGTGCCTGAAGACTCCATTTGAGTAATAGATGATCGATAAATGGGGTAGATTTTTTTTTTAAAAATCAATGCGCTCCTTTTCTATATTCTGTAGTCTACTAATGAGTGAACAGACAGCTGTCAGGCCTGCTGTGCCCATGATGGATGAGGCCCGACTCGGTTGAAACACGTTTCCCCGTCTGTGTTGTTGACTCCCAGATTGTTTTGACTACTCAACCGGTGCAGAGTTGAGCCTCATCGTCAATCCTCCTAGCCTCGCCCAGAACCACCACCACCACCACACTCCCTGGGACCCCGCAGCCAATGAGGAGAGAGGAGGGCGGCCTCACAGCCACCACAGCAGCAGCAGCAGCAGCATCATTCCCCCCATCACATTTGAGGGTAGGGGACAGGGGCGGACGCTCAGAGCAGAGAGGGTCTCAGGAGGAGGTGCCCCTTCGATCTGCATCCTCCCAACCTTCTTCCTTCTCCTCCTCCTGCCCCTCCTCAGCCTGAGAGGGTTAACTCTGCCGTTCCCATTTTTGGCTGCCTCTTCACTTCCCCAGAGTATACTAACTCATCCAGTCTATAAAACCCTCAGCCAGCTACCAGACCTCTGCTATCTCATTCGAGAGTGGACGAGTCGCCTATTCTGGGTTTGAAGGAAGTGCGGCTAGTGGCCATTTTGCATGGGCCATGTCATCATGTCATATCCTCTCTTTTTCCTCATCATGCCTCCAACGTACTTCAGACTGCCGTCCTTGTCACTCACTGAGCATGTTCAGTGCCCAGCCTGCAGCTTGACCTTTTACTCTAATGTCTCATAATTTATTAGATTTATTTTTTCTGTAGTTTTAACAGGAAAAATACATCAGCGTTAACAAAACTGGCACAGAGTACCCGACATCTTGTTTCCTCTCTGCCCCTGACGGTGTCTGACAGCACCACAAGTTTAGGGTCACTCAGGCCAGCAGCACCCATCTGCTGCCGCCGTTCTGCAGGAAGAGGCCTTCCATTTTGTTTTTCAGAGCAGCAGCTTTACTTTGCATTCTGCCATGTTACATTTCTTTTTCCTCAGCTCAGTGAGTGGGAACGAGCCCTTCATCTTGCATGCACACGCTACGGCAAGCTTCTGCTAAAACATGAGACCGCGGAGCACTTAACATTTCAAATGACGAGGCCAAGTGAGCAGGCTGAATGTTGTCAAGGTAAAATAATCCGGCAACAGCAAAGGCTATTCCACTGCAAGGCCCATTTTGTCTTGTTGAATGTGTGTCCATTTCCATGTGTGGTTGCTACATGTTTTGAAATATCGCTCAGGTCTTTTGGCATGATTGCCATCCCGTCTTCTTCCCATGATCTTTCATTAAACTGGTGCAGCTGTTGGAAAAACAAAAACCAACATTGTTTCGTTAGACAGAAATCTACCACCTAATTAAGAAAGAATTGTGAATATTATAAAGAAGATTGATCGCTCAGTGTCTGTGAATAATTACTGGACATTCTGTAGCAGAAAGAAACCTGAACACTCATCCTGAAGTTTGAAGCTGCAGTGCAGCGATATTGGTAAATTACCACACTGGTGGGTTTGCATGTTTAAGCCGGTTACCTACAAATTGCATTTACTCTGTGACACAACCACTGTCCACTGTCTACCACACATTTTGATTATTTCCTTCCTTTTCGGAAGCCGTTGACTTACATTCATTTCACTTGACAGTGAAAATATACAGAACACAAACCTTCCTTGAGCCAGCTGCTGTAATACAGAATACATCACATAGGGAAAATAACAGTGATTATAACAGTAATATTTATACAATAAACTATATACACTTGATTACTATAGATATTTCTATTAAATAATAAAATTGTATAGCTTTATTTTTTGTTCTGTCAAGAAAGGGGAAAAGAGACATTTAAAAAAATAAAAATAAAAAGGCATTATGGGATAAAAAATCATTATTGTGGGATAAAAGGTCAAAATTGTGGGATAAATGTTGACTTTTCATCTCATTATTTCAATTTATGAAAGTGTCCTTGAATGCACCATCTGGGAAGAGTTTCTGCTCCACATCTGAAACACTGAAATGACTGGAAGCCAATAGGAAACATATAAATGTATTCAACAAATACAAAAGCAAATTTTAGTCAAACGGCTAAAACATGCAAGAACGCCCATGTTTGTAACACTTTGAGGAACTCTAAGCTCTTCATTCAGGATTGGGTCGGCTTGTGACGGCTCGCAGACCGGCGCCCATTTAGCCTTGCCGGCTGTCAGCTCTAACTGGAGTACTATTGATCCGGTGAGGTGTACGGACTCGCCTCAGCGCTCTCCACAGATTGGCAGGCTCGTTTTGGCCGGGGCCGACCACGTGGCCTGTGTGAGCCAGCGCTGCGGGAGAAACGAGGGATGGGGCAGCAGAGCATGTGTCTTCTCCTCATGTTATGTGCATGTCAGCCCAGACCCTTTTTCTTCTCGGTTCCTGCCATTTCTTTTTCTGGTGCTGCCTGCGGTTCCCTGTCGTCCAGTTTTGCTTGTCCCAACGATGCATGACGGAGACAGACGGCTGATCCTCTGTCTCTTCTCTCTAACAGGCTTTACCCTGCATACTGTATGTCAGTAACGTGCTTCTTTTTATTCTAACTCAATTTATTATCTTTCTTCCCTTTCAGCTTTCAAACAGAGAGGTCTAAGATGGATTATTAAATGTTTTATTGTTTTGATTTTTTTCCTTTCATACCAAATTATCGCCAGTTATCGATTGTTGATGTTTAATATAAATGTAATATAAGAAATATTTTGGTAGACAAGCTCTGCTCTCTGATCAGGCCGGTTATCGAACTCACCCTTTTCCTAAACAAGCAGCTGGTCAGGTTTTAGTCGATCTGAGTTACGTCAGATGATCAAAGCACAAGGTCACTGTGTACTGTATTGAATTGTACCTCTGTTTGGTGCATAATGAGTGAGCTAATGAAGCAGCGAGTGAGTGTTGGCGCTGGCCTGTTTAAAGGCCACTAATTTATTTATCCTGCATTATTTATAAACACTCTGAACATTTTAAATCTTGACGCTCCGATTAATCAGAGTTTGTCGCAGACTTGTTCAAATCACTGTTAACAAGAGGCCCTTTGTCTGGATTATAGTGATATTTTGTCTGGATTCTGAATTTTGGTACTTGACTATGAATAGTAATTGGCTTATTAGTATTTTGGAAGTTGTTTACAGCTGCTGCATGTCCAAATTTTGTCCAAGTTAGGGTTAGAAGTTTTGTTCAGCAGAACCTCCATCGTTGTCTGACCATGCTCACTTTTCTTTTTGTCTATCATGCTCTCTTTCTTTGTATGTTCGTGCATGTTCCTCTTCAGACGCTGATGGCATGAGCGGCGGGGAAGATTCCTTCAACGTCAACGACCCTGACGAGGGTTTCTCCTCCGGGGCATCCAACAGCAGCCAGCCCAGCGGCACCAAGACAGGCGGCGTAGGGCAGAGGGGCGGCAGTCTGAACAGCAGCAGCAGCAGCATCAAGAAGGCCATCACAGCCCGGCTGTCTCGGGACAAAGATAAGGAGCGGGAGAAGGAGAAGGAGGCAGATTTGTCAGCAGACCACCAGGTCCCCATGAGGAGGCACCACCAGAGGCAGCAGTCCCCCCCAGCCAGCATCAACTTGGATGCCATCCAGCTGAGCCCCATCAAGAAGCACCTGAGCTTCCCCGCGGGGCCCCCTCTGGTGCGGACTGGCAGCACCTCCTCCAGCAAGTCCTTTGACTGCATGAGTTTAAACCTGAACGGCAGCGACCTGCGAGAGAAGGCGGCGGGAGGCTCCGACAAAGAAGGAGGGCTCCCGGCAGGCGGCTCCCACCGACAGTCCACCATCAGCCTGAAGGAGGAGCACCTCATCAGGCCGGAGGACGCCCAGGACCTCCTGTCTCCTGGAGCTCCTCTCACCAAGCAGTCCCGCTCCCCCAGCTTCAACATGCAGATCATATCACAGGTCTAATGTGCAGTGCAGGGCATGGTAGACACACACCCACACACACACACGCAGAATACATGTTCATAACACACACATCCTCCTCATGCAGGTTTTCTCTGCAACAGCCCTTCTATGACAACTTCTGTCTACCTATCTATGTTGGTGTGTGTGTGACTGTGTGTGTTTGTTCAGGAAAACATCTTCAGATATTAAGAGTTGTGTCTCCACCCTTTTAACATCCATTAATCGTACAATCATGACCTACCTGCAGGCGATGCTGACAGTTTAGCGTCACTGAAAATGCAACAAAGAGAAAAGTAGAAAGCGATGACGACACTACAGTCGAGTCCAGCATGTCACTGCATCCTTCCGTCTGACCGAGCAGAGCATCCCACACCGAAACAGAGTAAACGTCGGGAGTAAACTCATGAGGATGCCACGCTAGCTGTAGGGAGATATGTGACAGTTCAGATGTTTTTGAGTTCCTGACTGAATCAGTCAAAAAAAAAAAAAGAAAAAATCAGCAATAACACTCACCGTCGCTCATGTGGAGAAGAGTGGGGTCTCTTCATTCCTTCCCTGTCGATTCCGGGCTCACGTGCAATCGTTCTTGCCGATTATCTTCCTTGTTGATTGCTGTTTTGAATTGGGCATAAATGGTTTTATGAATGAAATTTCTTTAAATGTTTTTAATCAAAGTCCAAAGAAGGTAGCATTTGTTTTTTTTTTTTTGTTTTTTTCTTTTCACTTGTTTGGCAAAGATTTGGCAGAAAATCAGTGATTCTTTAGTTTTGATGTGTAAAATCTGACTTTTAAGATTGTTGTTAAACCAAACTGGAATGTGGCGAGGGTTCTCGTCTTGCCTCCCCCCGAGCTTTGAAACTGGACAAATCTGAAGAAAACGCTAATGTGCAGCTACAAGAGGAATGAATTCATCTGAATGTGGTTGTAGAACTGGATGAAAACATAGTAGACAGCGCAGGTCTGAAGCTAAAAGGCAACGACTGTATTTTATATTGGATTATTCTCATGGTTCAAACCATTTAATGGGTCCTTCCATCTGAAAGCACTTCTTGTTGGTGTTGGTGTGTGTTTGTGCGGTGTCCTGTCTGAGCCGGTGAATTACAGCCCTCTGGAGGCTTGTACCGGTCACTGCGCGTCAGCAGTCACCATGACGATCGTCTTGTGTTTTGTGCTCTGATTGGACGCTCATGAAACATTTTGTTCTACCTCATTGTGTGTTCACCTGCCACTCAGACACCTGTCTCCCAATCAGACGCAGGATCTAAACACCCCATTAGGTTTGAAACTGGAGCGCTCAGCGACCAGTTTGGGGGATTCAAAGAGAGAACACACACGGAGGAAAAAATCTGCGCGTGTGTTCATGACTGAATATCTCGGCCTCAGCATTTCAGTTCAAAAACCTAGCTGCAAAATGAGAACACGACTGTCTTCAGGTTTTCAATCATATATCAAAAACAGCCACATTTGGGATTAACCTGATTATTTTAATTCCATAAAAAATGTCCTGCTTATCTTTCTTTCTTTTTTTATGTAATGATTTTTGAAGTGCAATTTTTTTTAATCCTCATGTGCATGGAGTTGGATCTTCTCTGCTGTTAAATGCCTGCATCTGCGCACAGTGCTAGCTGTAGCCTTCTGTAGTGCTCCCTGCCCAGGCTGAGTGATTTGAACATGGCGTGCTTGTCTGCATGTTTTAGTGCCCTGCGAAGCACTGCTGTTTCAGATGCGTGAAACAGCCAGCGAGCCAAACCCCAAGTCTTCGTCCTTTGTCTTCGCCAGATGTGCCAATACACATCCTCTCCTTAAGGAAATTATTTTGTCTTAAGTTTAAAATGCCTCTTCTTTCTGTTTACTGGTCTTATTTTAAAGCTAAGGGACAAATAAAGGGATGTTTGGACGTATGGCTCAACGTGCCCTTAGATGCAGCTTCACCTTTTATTTGCCATGACTCTTCTTTTCACTCGTCACAGGTGTGTGTGCGACACACTGTACTCTCACAATCATCACTAAGCTTTGCTGTTCACGTGTAAAAGCAGTATATTTATGCGTCTGTGTACCGTAGATGTCAGCTGTTGTATTGCATTTTCCACGTCTTTGTTCACGTGCTTGTTTCAAAACGAGGATGAATGATAAATGTATATAAAAGTCAGTTCAGTCTGCAGTGAAAATCCCACAGCTCAAACCTCCACAGCTGCTGCTCCTGGTCCTGAGTGAGTCCTGTGTGCGCTTTAGCCTTAAACATTTCCTCCTCCTCCTCTTCCTCCTGCTGGACTGGACTGTGGAAGAAGAAGAGAGGAGTGAGCTACAGTTCACACTCTCACCCGGTCTGTCTGCTGTCACCCCCCCCCGTGCTGCTGTGTGGCTCCACAGAGCCGTGTTTTCCCCCATTTGCTGTATTTTGCTGTGAGTTGAGTGGCACCTTTTTTGCTGTTTTAAAACTGGTGACGTGTTCATGTCATTAATATGAGTGCCCCTGACCAAGGTTACCAGCAGCAGCCATGTTGGTACTGTATGTTGACGTAGAGTAACCGATAGACAAATATCCCTCAGTGTCTGGTGTTATTTGCATGTGATCAGGGCGGGAAATGAACACCAGCTAGTGATAAAACTTGACTGGGGGCTCAGATTTGTATCTACCATCCATTTTTGGCTGAATAATAATCCAAGAATTTCAAAAAGGTCCATGTACATTTCAAAAAATGTCTGATTTAAAGGAGCAATTTGTAAGATATGGTCAGAATTTTAGTGTTAAACATAAAAAAAAAAAAAGACGTTACGTCAAGTCGTCTCTGTACTTTGATGCAGAGATATTTACTGAAGTTAGCATGCTTACTAGCTAGCCCTGGACCACCTTGTCTTATAATACCACTTTGTACCGGCAAGAGGCGATAGTATACCTTTGTAGTTTCAGCTGGGAGGTGTAAAAGCAGTGAGTTTTCTACTGTAATTCTGTAAGTAACTCAATAAACTCATGAAATATCAAAAAAGGAAATATTTTTACACCTATTTTCAGTATAGTACACCTTCTGAATTTCTTCCTTTACCAAGCTTAATAGCCTCGTTAAATCATTGTAAGACACGTCATTCAAATTCAGCATAAATTAAATAAAACAAAATTTTGGTTGTGTGAGTGAGATGTGAACATTTTCTGGCTCTACACACCGTTTTTACACACTGCTAATGTCTTCTCGTCCTGAAGTCATAGTCGTGGTCAGAGCTGCTGTAAATCGCCTCTGTACCTCCGTCTTTCTTGGAGGTTGTGTTCAGTCCCAGTTTGAAGTCCAGCCGCGTTCAGTCTCAGGTCAGCTGAGCCCCGTCGCCCATGGTGACTCCCCCTTTGATCCAAAGTCCTGGTCCAGACAAACTCCAGGGCACTTGGCTCAGTTAGCTCATGAGCCAACGGTAGCAAGGTACAAGCCAAGGAGTGCTAGCAAAGAGCAGCTGTTGTCATTTACTCTGGTGATACACTGCCTATGTGTTTGGAGTAACCTTTAAGTTCTGGCCAGATTCTACAAATTACACCTTTTTAAAAAGTAAAAAATGTCTGTTTTAATTTGTACTCAGTCAGCCACTGTTGCTGGTGGACAAAGTTCATTTCCTGTCCTGCATGTGATAACTGTGGGCTTTTGTTTTCATACAGTATGATGCACTTTAATCCATCCACCTCGCTCCTCAAGATAGTTATTGAAATGATATATATAGATGTGCAGATGTGTATACACTCAATGCAGGGTTTTAGTCTCTTTAAAGTAGTACTTCTATGTGATGTCACATCCAACACAATGCTATTTTTGTTAAAGTCTAAGGGTACAGCTATTTATTATATTTTCTTTTCAAAACCAAAAAAAAAAAGAGTAACGGGGTCTGGAAGGTCTCAGGAGTTTATTCAAAAAGCCACATTTTTAAAAACAGGCAGCACCAAAATTTCTGTTCTTGAAGTCAGAATTGATTCTATGCAACATTTTTTCCCCTTCTTTGTTTTTGGTGTACCGGCTTTCATTGGTCCTTGTCGGGTGGGACGGGGCAGATGCATTTAAGCTGATTTTTCTTTTAAAAGGTGCAAGTCCTCAACAGTGTCTCCCCATTCAGTGATTTCTGTACATACACCCTGTTGTGGTGCTGCAGAGCGAAGGACCTCTCTCATCGTGGGTGAAATAAAGAGGACCATCCATTCGTCATCCGACTGCCCTCACAGAGAGAAAGCCACACCTGGACTATCGGTGCATGTTTGAGCCCTCTGCTGCTCTGCGGCTCAAAGACGTCAGAGTTGGTGTATGAAATATAAACAGATTATAAACGATGAATCTCACCTAGATGCTTCGAGGGAAGCTGCTGGATCATGTGATAACACTGTACTGTTGATGTTGTATAAATGGAGAGAAAGACTTATTTTAAATCTTGTAAATACAAAAAAATGTACAAAGGTGAAAGCAAGATAAATATAAAAACACTGAAGATCAGTCTGAGATGTAGAGAGAAATTAATCTGTATATTGTTGAATAAATATTGTGCCGTAAGGGATACGAGTGTCTGTCTGCTTTGTGTGTGGAGGCGGTTCAATGATCTTAGTCAGCTGTCACCACAGAGCTGCTCTCTGTTGATAAAGAAGTTTAATCAAACCAACGTCTGCAGTGGAGTTAAGTTAAAACTGGGTTTCACCTTGTGAAATATCCACTTAAAGAAATCGAATATTTATCATTTTTTCTAGTATTTTTGTAAATTAACTTAATAGTATGGTCTAGACCTCCAATTGAAAAGTGTCACGAGGAAACTTTTGTTTTGAATTAGTGCTATATAAATAAAATTGACTTGAATTGAAAAATGAGATCTTGAGGCAGCTGATGATGCACTAAATATTGTCATATGATACTCGTTAGTGCAAAAAACATTGTCAGTTCCATCCATTTCAAATGTGAGGTTTTGTTTCTTTGTCTAGTGAGATATCAGTCTGAATATCTTTGGATATTTGGCAGCTGATTGGACAAAACAATTAATCTGACGTTGCTTTGGGTGTCCAGGATATTATAAAGGCATTTAATGAGCCAAATTACAGTATACACCAGCAGAAAGATCCACAGATAATTTGATCATGAAGATAATAGGAAGTTGCCACAATGGTAATAATACAGGCATATTTGTAACCATGAGTACGGATAACTAAGGGGGGGGGGGGTCCCATAACAGAGAATAAGTTCGAGCTCATAAACGTTATTTTCATTTATTGTATTTTAACAGGTTTGTTGAATTTATATGTTATTGACAAGTTTTCCACACATTTTATTGTAGAGGCAGCTGGTTCAAGGCTTGTGACTGAAGCTGTGATCCATCAGTGATGGTGTGCTGACATCTAGTGGTGAAAATTCAAAACAAGTCATCAGTCAGCAGATGGATTAAATGAACCTAAACATGATAAAATGCCTCCTAAACAAAAATAATTCACATCCAGTTCTTGTCTCTATAGTAATTCACTAGTTATCTGCTTTAAATATGGTCTAAAGTCATTTATTTGAATCATTTCATGATTACAGAAACAGATTTGCATTTCCTTCCTTTCCTCCTTTTCAGTCGTGCAGCAGAAAGAGAAGCAGTTTACGTCACTGAGGACCCTTCACACCTCCTCACCACTCGTCTCAGCAGAGTACCTCTGGCCAGAAAGAGAACTAACACTAACTCTTTTATTCCCACTGCAATATGCACTTTAAACAAGGTAAAATAGATACTACTCTTTAAATGTAGCTTTGCACAAGTGCTTTTAACTGTTGTGTGATTTTATGTGAGTCTCATGGGTGTGAATGTTTTTTCATGTTGTTTGAGCCCTAACCAAAGGTGATTTTCTGTCACTATGTAAAAGACAACAAAGTTCCCTGAATCTTGAATCTGTTAACAAGTCCTTATTTTGTAATTTGGAAATAGTGTTAATAATAGTGTCACTTTTAACTTTTAAAGATAATGATAATGGTAATATCTGTGCAGTGTCCAATATCCTATCGTTTTAAACACAGGATCGAAAGTTGACAAAACAATATAATCAACCACTTCATTATATCGGTGAGCTTTTAATTTTAGTGCTCAGGAAATAAAATGATTATGTCAAAAGAGCAAACACCTACGGAAGCCCTAAAGGGCCATGCATTCATACATTTTATTTCCTACGTTTTCCCGTGATAATGAGTTAATTTCATTTGTTTTCTCAAGATCTCGAAGTTATTATCTCGAAATAACAACTGCCGTTTTCCCGAGATAACGGGATAATTTTCTCGAGATCTCGAGATAACGAAACTTTGTTTTCCTGAGATAACGATAAAATTAATTTGAGATCTTGAGAAAACAAAACGATAGTGTAGTATATTAAATCATTGCAGGAAACATCATTCAGTGTAGCAATGTCAGAGGAGCAGGAGCATATCGATCACCGCGTCACATATCTTTACAATTAAGGCCTCACACAGGCTGAAATAGCATTATGCCTTGCTATTACAGATAATATACACATTAGTGTGTGTAATCTAAAAAGATTATTAATTATTTATCCTGATACAATATAATTAATTGGAGATCTTGAGATAATGACTGTGATATGATAAGCCTGAGATTATGGAGAGGCCCAGGACCTCGTAGCTGGTCAGCTATGTAGTTAAAAAAGACATCAGGCTCACTTAGATTGCGCCGCCGATATAGTTGAAGCCTTGCTAACCTCTTTTTAGATAAAACGTACGAATGCATGGCCCTTTAGGGACACCGTAGACATCAGAAAAAAAGGTTGTTAACCAGGAATAAACATGAGCTTTTGTCTCTGAGTCTGCATCTGAGTTCAAACCTGGTCATTTACTGAGCCTCTTTACTTCCTCCTGAACAAATACAACAGATTCATCCTGTTTCAGTGAATGAACTGTACTAGGACATGTATGTATTAGCTGCCGAGCCAACCAGAGCTCCAATCAGTAACAAGATCCCTATAGCTGAATACTCTGGAGGTGTCACCTTGGCAACAAGTGCTGTAAACGCCTAGCGAAGGACATGAAAAACAGCACTTCCACACGCACCTGCAGAAAATAGAGTGTGTTTCTCCAGTCGGACATCAGAAAAGAGTTCATGTTGTTGCTGTCGTTTATCCAACTGAAAGAAGGGCCTGAAAGCAGCAAGATGGGTAACGTAAACCCTGACAATTGTTTCTATTTTTCCTTATGAGTGAGTTTTCTTCTCTTTCTCTTCCACCCGGAGTCAGACTCCTCACAGATTGGTTTGAAGGTTTTTATTGAGACATTAGATGTTTGGAAGTTACAAGAGGAGGAGGTTAATTCTGTTTTCGGAGGGTGGAGCCCATTTTACAGTGCAACATATCAGTGCAGTCACAGCCTCTCTCTCTGTCTGTCCAGTTGAGATCAAGAGGGATTGATTACCATGACTGAATCAACGGGTTAGTGTGGACAAAGATCAATTAGTTGGAGTTGATGGTTTTCTGCTTTTCCAGGGTTCCTCAGTGAACAAAGTAAAGACAATGCCAATCAGATCACATGGCGGCGAGATAGAGGCATCTGTCAGAATACTAAGTCTCTGCAGGTTTTATACATTAGCTAATAGACAAAATGCAGACTCTGCCTCTTGACTCTTCCTCCAGAAGGAGCTCACTTTACTTCTTCCAAGCAGAGGCTTTTAACTGATATTACTTTTTTTTTTTTTTCCTCAGAAATGCTGCACAAAATTGAGAACAAGATCCAACCACAGCCAACTATCGAGCGGCTCCAGGGGAACAAACTAAAACAAGCGGTTTCTAGTTTTAAACAGGTGAGTGATCGCCCTTTACTTCTGATGCAACAGTCTAATTATCACTGAACAATTATAAATACTCTCCTTGCTGTAAAATAAATGCAGAATAGAAAAAGACAAGATGAATCTTTTTATTTTAAGATATTTGGAAAGTGCCTGTGAAGAGAAATAGAAGCTGTTTAGTTAATGGTAGAGTTTATTTTTTAGATGTTTATATTCCTGTTTTTGAAGGAAACGGCATGTAATTAATCCAGTCTCAGTGATGCAGCTATCTATTGATCCGGATCTGGCGCTTGGCTGCTTTCTGTCCCGTACGTGGAAGCTTTAGTCGGGTTTCAGTAGTCTGCTCAGCTCTGACATCACTGATGCAGTGCTGAGCGTGAGCCAGCACCCACAGCTCTGACTGCAGAGGCTCCTCTCTCCCGTCATGCTGTCAGCTCTCAGCCGGAGGCAGATCTGTGCACCTTAGCCCCCCCATGTCGCCTCCAGGATGGGTGAAGCTGAGGGGGAGTCACGGCTGGTTCACACTCTGGCAATCAGTGCAGCCAGAGCCTCTAAGCACCTTCCTTTCTCGCCTTCTTTCCAGCGCTACACGTTTGCCTGCTGGGTCAGGGAGAACGTCGAGAAGAGGGAGTGCTGCTTCTATGAAAAAGGTGTCGGGTAAGATGAACTGCTCTGTGCAATGTTGCTGATGAATGTGTGAACTGACCTTGTAGTGGAGGCTGCTGCTGCACAGTGACTCAGAGATACTGTAGCATCCACCCTCTGATGTATTTATGTGAGAGGAGACATCTCCCTCAGTTGCTGTGCTTACAAGCATTAGCTTTTGTTTCTCCACCAGACCGGATGCGTGCAAGTGTGGCTACTCTAAGACCGATCATGTGGATGAAGCCATCAAACCAGAGGACTTCACAGGCGAGTCGTGGGAGAGACACAGACACATTCGTAAAGTTCCCACCGATGCTTTTGGAGACATCAGCTTTGGTGGTTTGGGAAAAAAGACTGGCAAGGTGAAACCATCCTTTCTCTCCACTACAGTAGCAATACACGAGTGCTTGAACCTTACACTTATCCTTGCCTTTGCGTCTGTGTCCACTCTCCAGTATGTGCGAGTGACCACAGACACCAGCTCAGAAATCCTGTACCAGTTATTGACCGATCACTGGAAACTTCCCCCTCCCAACCTGCTGATCTCAGTGACCGGAGGAGCCAAGAACTTCTACCTGAGGGCTCGTCTCAAGACGGTCTTCCACAGAGGTCTCATTAAAGTGGCCCAGACCACAGGTCAGTGTGTGTGTGGTTAGCCACAGAGCGTGTGAAAACATGTGTTTTATGAGAACATGTGCAGTTATGGAGAATGGGCGTCTCTTTTCTAGTCTGTGGTTAAACACACTGTGCACCTCAAACATCCTCCATATTGGAGCTCCTTAACAAAATACAATAAACCTATAACAAAAATTATATATCTAAATAAAGCAATATAAGTAACATCTCCATCGATAAATTTGGCTCCGACAGGTCCCATGCATGCATTTAACATAGAAATGAACTGGCCTGTACAGAGCTTAGAGCCAGACCTTACTCCCGAACATCGATGGGACCTGCAGCTAGCTTCTTGTGGAGAGCCTTCATGCAAGAGGGAGGGCTGTTAACGTTGCACATGACAGGAACAGTTTGATCTTTCTGATGCCTGAAAATGTCTAACTATTCCTTTAATGTCCATGTTTTTTGGGTGACATGCTCAACAACAATATTTGTTGGTTTCCACACATTTTTACATTGTTTGTGCAGTCGCTGACTGTGATTTTAGAGTATGGCCAACAATATGTGGACATATGGTAAAACCCTAACCCATGTACAGTATTGAATTGGGACATATGCTGTGTGTAAACAGGTGCGTGGATCGTCACCGGTGGCACACATACTGGTGTGATGAAGCATGTCGGGCAGGCTGTGAGGGACTACGCCCTGAGCAGCTCCAAGCAGGGTGAGATCGTGGCCATCGGAGTAGCAACGTGGGGAATAATTCACAACAGGGATGCTCTGGTGCATCCAGAGGTTCGCTAAACACATTTACACGTAGCTTGTGTCTTTCTCGTGGTAGGATTAGTCATCCGTTTCTCCTCCTCCTCCTCCTCTTTCTCTGCAGGGTTGTTTCCCAGCCCATTATGAGATGGACATTAAGGAACAAGGCCGACTCTCCTGCCTCGATAACAACCACACCCACTTCCTGCTGGTGGACGATGGGACTCAGGGACACTATGGAGTGGAGATTGAGCTGCGGAGCCGTCTGGAGAAATGCATTGCTGGGAAGCTTCTTGGAAACAAAGGTTAAAAATAGCTGAGCCGGTGCCCTCAAAAGCAGCATGCCACAGATAACATCTCAAATCTGATGCTGTTTTAGCTGCCTGGCTTTTAATATTGATTTTTTATTGCCTCCAGAGAGCGGCGTGACCATCCCTGTGGTGTGCGTGGTTTTGGATGGAGGACCAGGCACTCTTAATGTGAGACATCCGTTTATCCCCCTCTCTATGTCTCTGGGCTTCGTCCTGTCTGACTGTCCTGTGTGTCTCCTCTCAGACCATCTACAATGCCATGCTGAATAGTACACCATGTGTGATCTTGGAGGGCTCTGGGAGAATAGCAGATGTGATCGCTCAGGTGGCAGGACTGCCACCGAGCCGGGTCACCATCGCCCTCATCCACCAGTTAATGAAAAAGTTCTTTGGCAAAGAGTATGAAAGGTTCCCCGACCTCAAGATCATAGAATGGACCAAGAAGGTGTGTGAACATACTGACGACCTCAACAACCACAGACCAAACTCTTTCGTACGAACAAGACTAAGGGATTCATCGTTTCCCTTCCCATTCATTATCTAGTTAAGCCTCCTTGCATTCTGTTAGCACCATGTTGCATAGTAAGAGAAAGAGCATCACATTGTCTGGTCTCCATTAACATAAAGTAGAGGTCAAGGCTTTAAGGGGAAAAATTCAAGGGGGTCCAGCACAACTGGCTAACTTTGGATAGTCCCCACAAACTTTTAAACTTACTATTGTCGATCTAGAAAGAAGAGAGATTCAGCAGCTGCATGTCTTATTTGTTGCCTCACCTGAAAACACATTTCATTGAACTATTTTCGTAATAGAAGAGAAAGTTTCCAAACAAGCCGCCATGTTGGTCTGGTTTGAAATCCAGGAGCAGACAGCATTCATCCAAAACATGCCTTGGGACAGGGCCTCACCCTTCTGCAACCACACAAACACTTCCTGGCTGCACCTGATTGGACGAACTTGTAAAACACTTTGAATTGCATTTGATTTGTTTGAAAGGTGATATATAAATAAAGTTTGCACAGAGAGAGCCTTTATACCAGGGCTTGGCGGAGTTAGTCTGCCATTAGGTTCAATTTGGCCCAACAGATGACGTAGCAAAAAATAAGAAATGTAAAAATGAATCAAACTTTTCACATATATCGCTCTTTTTGACATTTTTTGTGAGGTAAAATGTTCTTTGTAGGATCCTTTGTTATTATTCATCATTCTTCATAATATTAGCACATGAGGCGGAGGGACATGTGGAGGAATTCAGTCAATTAAGAGGAACTTGGGATATTCGTACCATATTGAATCGTAACAATACAATTAAATAGGTGTTTGCTTTTGACCCAGGGCCACCATTTAGTTTCAGTTTTGGCCCTCGAAGGGAAAAAGTTTTGGCACCCCTGCTCTATACTTTCCAGTATAGCTCTGTTAAACAAATTCTTGCAATATGTGCCTGCACTTTGGTATATTTATATTTTTCATTATTGGTGATTTTGTGAGGCACTTTGTAGTTAAATGTCTGTCTTTGATTGTTATTGTTGTAATGTTGTGTTCTGTTTTAGTTTCATCTTTTACATGTTTCTGTTTTTTGTGTTTTTGCTCAGTGAAACACTGTAACGCATGTTTTCTCTGCTTTCTGTGGCAGATTCAGGATATCATCAGGATGTCTCACTTGCTGACAATCTTCAGAATAAGCGACGACAACGAAGGGGATGTGGATGTTGCTATTCTCCAAGCACTGCTCAAAGGTAAGGACACTCAGCACTTGACTGGACTAACTGGAGGTGAACAAGACGGAGTATGTATGAAGACAGAGAGGCTTTGTGCCAAACCAGCTCTTCGAATGTACTTAGATCAAAAAGACAGCAGTGATATTCTTGCAGATATTTTCATCGATTAATTTTTTTTTACAGAGAGACACTGATAGCCACACCTAAATATTCTTCCTCATGCAGGTCTTGAGAGAGACAGATGAAACCCATTTAGAGCAAGCCTAATGCATTTTCCATCCAAAGTGCTTTAAACGACATGCGAGTCCACTGCACTGCACTCGTGTTTGTGATCATGATGATTTATCATTCTAGCTAAACTGCTCTGCTCATAGTTTCCATCACTAAGTCCCATTAATGAAGTGATAAAAATGCATTTCCAGGCTCCATCAGTGAGGACAACTGTCTCTGCAGCCACAAAGTTCAGAGTGGAGTCTTTGTTTTTGAGTAAAGTCTTGATCATGCTGTGTAGTTGTTCAGATAACATTTTAAGGTGCAGATCTCTATCACAACCTCTGATCCCCCGCGGTCTGTAATGGTAACACATTAAAGTGCTGAAACAATGAGTTTGATTGGTTGATAATAAAGAGAATAAAATTATCAGCAGATTTAATGATTGATTAATCATTCAGTGTAGCTATCAAGCACTGCGGTCATTCAATAGTTTCAGCTTTCGAAATGTAAAGATTTGTCAGCGACTGGTTTGGGATTTGCTGCTTTGCTCAATTTGGCATCACGTAATTCAACAATATCTTTGGGTTTATGGGATGCATGAAAACATCAGCACATCAGCAGTATCACCTGATAAAGGCTTTAAAATTAAATATCGGCATCAGCCCGAAATGAACATGTCTGCCGATGTGACAGACGATAAAATGATGCTTGTGCACAAACGACGTGAGTCATTGACTGAGTAGTGTTCTTTATTTTGCTCAGTGAATGTGGACATTATGAAGAGCAGTGTTCAGTAAGTACATGCATAATAACATGTTACTTCCACTACAGGAGAGACTTTATGTTCTCTGCAATTAGGTGGGGAAAAATGTGCATTTATCTGCATTAGCAATCAACCAAAATGAGTTATCAGCATATCTGTTAGCAGCAAAAATCTGATGTCATGCATCCCTAGTTTTGAACTGTTGGTCGCAAAAAACAAACAAATTAAACACTGAACTGTTTTCTCTCAATTATTTGATTTAGTTGTGTCATTTTACAGTAAAAAGCACCTTGTTTGAGGAGAGCGGTTGATCTGTTGTCTCGTCATCTCTGCAGCAGTCAATCAATCTTTCGACTCAGCCTAAAAAGAATTGGTAAAGAGTCACATAAATTGTGTCGCTATAAATTCTCCACACAGCCTCGAGGATCAACGAGTCACTGGGAATCGACTGCTGGAAGAGGCAGCTGGAGCTGGCTATAGCCTGGAACAGAGTGGACATAGCCGAGACTGAGATCTTCACTGAGGAGAGCCACTGGAAGGTGAGTTCGCCTATTTTACGACACGCTGTAACATCACAACACCGGCAGCACTCTGTGTCACACCCCCATGAACTTGACCCTGTGTTGCAACCCTTCTTGTCTCAATGGACCGACTGGAAAACATGGAGAGTGATCGTAATGTTTTTCCTTTGAGGTCCTGTGAGATAATAACAAAATGTTTGAGTGGTGTAAATTTCTAAAATGCCAATAAACCACCATGGGCTTGAAAACATAAAAGTTGCATCACAAAACTTTAATGATACAAGGAGCAGAGGATAAGAGAGTTTAGTTTAGCGAAGTCCAAACGAAAGAGCAGCTGACACAAATGAGCCAGCAGTCACTTTACTGAAACACAAGCCATCATTTTTCTCACTGTGTCCTGTTCTACTGTTCCCATCCAGTCCAGTGACCTCCACTGGGCCATGTTCTCAGCCCTGGTTGGCAACAAACCTCAGTTTGTGAGTCTGCTGCTGGAGAACGGTGTGAGTCTGAGGGATTTCCTGCAGGAAGAGGAGACTCTGTGCGAGCTCTACAAACAGCTGCCCAGCTGCTTCTTTCTCCGTAGGCTGGCCAAGCGGGTCCACAGTACTCGCCGCTTTAGGAGGCAGCCGATCGGCATCAGGTCTCGAGCTCAGTCGGGCGAAACGATCACCATGACTCACGTGTCTGACACGGTGCGCCACCTGCTTGGGAGTTTCACCAAGCCCCTCTACCCTCCCTCCACCACGATACACGAGTTCAACATGTCTATAGATGATTCCTCTTCATCAGTGAGTCTGTTTAAACATCATCTAAAACACCTAAACCGGCAACTGTTTTGATAATTCATTAATCGTTCCAGCCATTTTGAAAGCAAAAACGTCAAACATCTGTTGGTTGCAGCCTCTTAACACCATGATGTCATGTCATTTACTTGGTTGTTATTCTGGGAACTGGAGGTTTTATTACCCTGAGTGATGTTCTATCATTCAGCTTCCTAAAGATCCAAATTGGTGTCATGTCAAAGCTTTAAGGGAGGGTGGCATGTCTTGAGAGGATTTGGTGTTGGATTTGATATTTCTGAAGTCCTTCACTTTTCCTCTAGCTGTCTAAAAGTCAGGCAGGATCCCAGGCTGCACTCAAGGAGGCCGTTGCTGAAGCACTGAGGGACCCGGGCACGGACCTTTTCCTCTGGGCCATCGTGCAGAACAATAAGGAGCTGGCTGAAATTGCCTGGGAGCAGGTGACCATAACACCCCTAACAAAGAAAGTTTGAAAATACTTGTTTGTGTGTTGTATGTCTATGTGACCTTGCATCTTTCTGTATCTTTACGTTCACAGTGCAGAGACTGCATATCTGCCGCCCTGGCCGCCAGTAAGATCCTGAAGAAGCTGGCCGAGGAAGGAAGTGACGCAGACGAGGCCGTGGAAATGAAAGAGCTCGCCGATCACTACGAGGAACACGCCATCGGTATAACACCACAGATGTAATGAGTGGGTTCACAGATGTAAAATGAAGGTTAGCATTTGACTTTACTGTGTGTGTGTGTGTGTCCCAGGTGTGTTCAGTGAGTGCCACGACTGTGATGAAGACCGGGCTCGGAAGTTGTTGGTTCATGCGTCACCGTTTTGGGGAAGGACGACGTGCCTGAGGCTGGCGCTGGAGGCTGATGATAAAAGCTTTGTAGCTCAGACGGGTGTTCAGGTAGAGAGAAACCTTCAGATTTATCTTCAGGGGGATTTCTTTTAACACTTTGAGAGGTTAGTGTTAAGTCTGTGTGGACTACAATGTAGATCATTGACTGCACACACAAACTGTGCTGTAATTAGTAGAAAAACTGATCAGTGAATCTAACTTACTTTTCATTTTGACACCCAGATATGAGTACATGAGAGTTCATGATGACCCGGTCTGATAACATGTCCGTCTTTAAGGCTCTTCTGACGCAGATCTGGTGCGGTGAGCTTTCAGTGGACAACCCTGTGTGGAGAGTGCTGCTCTGCATGTTTTTCTTCCCACTCATCTACACTCGCTTTCTGGTTTTCAGGTGAGTTTTATCAGCCTACTTTCTAACAACTGTCAGATTAGCACAAGATGTCACTGTCACTATAACAGATAACAGCAAGACTGGCATAGAAGTATGAATGACATGAGGGACGGGTCACAGTGAGAAATAAATAAATAACTGGTGTAGCATTAGAGCTTAATCATGATTTGTAGTAATGTGGCTGCTTTGAAGGAGGTCAGACACACTTCACACACAGAGTCCCAAAAAGTGTATTTATCGATTATTTTGCTTGCGTTTCTTAATGCAACAAAGAGAATAAGTCAACACAATTAGTGCGAAATGAGACAAACTTCACTTATTAAATTGAGCCTGTAGAGAGGATCAGCAGTCAGTAAGTTGACGCTCTCTGACGGGGAAAGAAGTTGCTTCCCTCAGTTAAACTTGTTCCTAATTATGACCGCGTTGATTCAGCACATCTGTCACACAATCTAACAAAATATGGATAATGTGACTTATTGTAATTAAGTGAAATTAAACTAACAACTTAAACTAGGTGTGAAAAAACGTTTAGTTAACTGAAAAAAAACTAAAAACAAGACTTAAAAAAAGACAAAGACTAACTAAAATGGTAATGTGCGCTCACAAACTAAACTAAAATAAAATACAAATTTTAAGGAAATGTTCTCATGTTTAGTTTTTGCTGTCAGTACTCTCACAAATGCAGCCATTTATTCGTAGACACCACCTGGTGGCAGCAAGACCTCTTTCATTGTTTTCCCTTCTAACCATAAATAATTCAGAAGCTTTGTCATTTCCAACTTGTGTTCAAGTTTACAATAATGTCTCATCTTTCGAGAGTCTTTCCGTATTTGATTCTTTAATGAATTATGATTCTCCCCAGACGTGATGAAGTCATCCAGAGAGAAACTGTGAAGAACGAGGAGATCAAGACGGTGGAGAAAGTGACTGGAAGCACACTTCGAACAAAGTCTCAGAGCCTGTAAGTAGACAGTTGTGTCTTTATACACCGACAACAAATGATGAACCTTTAGAGACTGTGTGAGAGTTCACAGACACCCTAATATTTGTGTTATTTTCAAACTTTCAGTTCGGACGTCATTTGCAGGTCAGTTGTCGGAAAGCAAGAAATAAGAGTCCCAAATGTCACCTGAGAAAAATAAATAGTTAGACATGGAAAATGAAGTTGTCTCTGACCTCAGTGACCTTTCTGTCCACAGCGACCTCACCAGCCTGAGGCGCCAGAAGCCTCTGAAGACCTGGTCCAAACTGGTGAGCTTGTACAGCTCTCCGCAGGTCAAGTTTTACGGGAACATCGTGTCTTACTTCGCCTTCCTCTTCCTGTACGCGGTGGTGCTGATGGTCGACTTCCAGGACATGCCCTCTCCTTGGGAGCTGCTGCTTTACTTCTGGCTGCTCTCTCTGGTGTGTGAGGAGGTCCGACAGGTGAGAGGGTGCATCTGGGACACACACATTGCAGTAAATATTGGAGAATAAATCAAGATATACTGACGTCTAAAACAGCTGAAGTGACATTTGACAAACGCAGGGTTCAAATCTGACCTGTGGCCCTTTGCTGCGTGTCACTGCCCTTGTCTCCTGTCCCGCTTCCTGTCAATCTTGAGCTGTCCTAACAAAAAAAGCCCTGAAAAGGTCGAAAAAGTAATTAAAATAAATTGACACCCCTGCATGGGCCCCCTGATGGTTAAGGGGCTCTTTACAGTTGCTTACAATGCATATATGTTATGGCATGATTACACAATATTCAGAAAGAAGCAAATAGGAGCCTCGACATCCAGACTATTCCTTAATCTAAGAAAAACATTTTAAAATCCCAAATTGCCAATTTTAATTTGTCTTTATTGTCTCAGCTGTTTCATGATCCTGATGGCTTCGGGATTTGTAAGAAATCCAAGATATACATCAACGAACTGTGGAATATTTTAGACGTTCTGTCCATCATCCTCTTTATTATTGGCCTTGCATTTAGGTGAGTTTCCCTCCTCCCTGACAATCATGTGGAAGTGCTCCCTGCATTATCTATGAATCACCAAGTTTTCCTATTGCAGGCTGACGACTGTGCTCTTCTATGCGGGTAAAATCATCCTCTGCATCGACTTTGTGGTCTTCTCCCTCCGTCTCATGGCCATCTTCACTATCAGTAAAACCCTGGGACCCAAAATCATCATTGTGAAGAGGATGGTGAGAGGGCTACATCCAAATATAACGAATGCCGCCCTGATGTAATGTGGGAGCAACAGCGGAGCACCGAATGCTACGCTCCAGAACACCTTTTATCTAACACAAAAAGAGGCCTCTGCCTCACTGGGTCTCCATCTGGTGTTAGATAAAAGGTGTTTTTGAACAAAGTGCTGCAGCTGGTCTGTTTGTTACATTTATTACATTCATGACCTTTTAGAGAGCTTATTATTGCTTTTGTAGACACTGAAGCTGGAACAACAGAGCAACCTCTTAGATACTGAAACTGCAAAGTAAATAATCAAATGTTTGTTGATGTGATGCTTAGACTGACAAATCCAACCTTCTTGAGTTTTTTAAATGTAAAAATGTAGCCGTATTAAAGTCGTGACGTACAGATGCGTCCACATTTGTGTCCTCCAGATGATGGATATGTTCTTCTTCATGTTCCTGCTGAGTATCTGGGTGGTGGCGTACGGTGTGGCCAAACAAGGCATCCTCATCCACAACGACAATCGGCTGGACTGGATTCTCCGCGGGGCAGTTTATGAGCCGTACCTCACCATATTTGGGGATCTTCCCGACAATGTTGCTTGTGAGTGAAGATGAAGAATGTTTTATGTCGTTTTTTTGCAGCAAAAAATGACTTAATAAACATTTTTGTACACGTTTCTCTCCATGAAAACACTTGATTTGCCCTCCGCAGATGCTCAATTTGACCTGGACTCCTGCAGCATGAACGCCACCGATCCTCTGAAGCCAAAGTGTCCTGTGCTGAATGAAAGCCAAACCCCAGCCTTCCCTGAGTGGCTCACCATCATCATGCTCTGTGTTTACCTGCTCTTTGCCAACATACTGCTGCTCAACCTGCTCATAGCCATCTTCAAGTGAGTTTTCTCCTCCACACCTTTGCGTCTAAAGCGAGTCCTGATCTCACTCCTCTGAGCTCTGTCTCTCTTCGTCCTCCTGCACAGCTTCACGTTCCAGGAAGTTCAGGACAACACAGACAGAATCTGGAAGTTTCAAAGGTACGAGCTGATTAGGGAGTACCACAGCCGCCCTGCTGCGCCTCCTCCTTTCATCATCTTCAGCCATCTTTACATCTTCATCAGGAGAATGGTGCTGTGCAGGCCCACGGTCGTATGCAAAGAGTTCAGTAAGTATTCAGCTTCATGATTATATGCAGCACAAGTCTTAGATTCATCACTCTATAAAATGTGACACTTCTGCATTGAAATATCTTAAAACGATGAGACCTTTGTTATATATTTGTTGTTTACATTATCCCAAATGTTCAAACCCAGAGAAATCCACAAGTTAATCCAACAAAGTAACGATGCATTTCATTTGATCGCCGCTCACTACAACTTCCAGGTAAACGCCAAATGATACATGAGAGAGTACGAACGTGACAGAACATTATGTGTGTAAAACTTGGATCATTACCTCGTCTGCGAACCTGATTTCTGCCTGAGTCACGTCAGACAGATTTTCATCAGCAATGGTGGTTGTTTAACAATGAAGACAACTCCCATGATCCCACGCTACTGAGCGTCTTTTGTTTTCATTGTTTTGAGGGATCCCTAGCAGCAGAAAATGCACACTGTGCGCGTAAACTATGAGCCAGATTATCGTCATTATAGTCAAAGAAGAAAACGTATCATATTGTAGTTATCTTTAGATATCTTTGTCTGTAATGGAATATGTCCTGTCCATGTGCACATGTACTGTACGGTGGGCCTGCTAAGTAAGGTATTGAAATAGCATGGGACACTGTTTTTCAGAGAACGAGCTTCTTGCGAGTGAGGAAGAGGAGCTGTTGTCCTGGGAGGCTTTGATGAAGGACAGATACCTGCAGTCCACGCAGCAGGAGCAGAACCAGAGCATGGAGCGACGCATCCTGGACACGGCCCAGAAGTAAAACCCCACAGGAGGGAAACCCAGTATATCTGTGTAACAATTCTCTAGAGTCCTGCTGTCTACTGTTTGTGGGACCCGTCATCAAACACTTTAGTCACGAGCCGTATTTTACCTTCTCAGGCTGTTTCATTTGAACTTCTAGAGTCCTGTAGGGATGAAACTATCACGTTTCTGATGACATAATATCCATGACAGAAAAGCCAGAAAATGTTTAAAATCTTGATTTCCTGTTTCCGATCAATCATCTTGTGATATTTTTTTCAACTCTGCAGTTTCCCCGCAACTCTTTGGAGCTTTTTAGCATCTTTCATCTCATTGTTTTGGTTTTACCACCTGTAGCTTTACTGTTTTGGATCCCCCCCGTACCCAAAATCCCTCCAAAATGTTTTGGGCAATATGTTTTTAAATGCCTTTGTGTTAAGAGTTAAATGAGGGGATGGATGCCACTTTCATGTCTTGTCCGTTAAATACGAAGCTAGAGCCACGAGACGCTTAAATTAGCTTAGCATGAAGACTCAAACAGAGGTTACATCCCAGTTCTTTTATGTGATATTTTTCGCTCCTCACTTTATCTGATAGTAATTTCGGTCCACCATCTTGCAGTTCATCCCAAAGCTCTTATTTCTGCTCTGATCAGCCTTCCTGGAAGACTTTGAGCTGATCGCCAACACGTGTACATACTCTGGCATCTGACACAAATTACCGAGATGGCGGGCGACCCTTCATATGACGCTTGAGAGGACGTCTGGTTTCTTCCCTTCTGGTCTCCTTGTCTCTCTCCATGTATCATCGGTAGGAAGGAAAGGATGCTAGTGACAGAAACATAGTTGCAACTTCAGAGACTTGGGATGTGCCCAGAGATTTTGTTACCTTTGAACAGGGCCAGGCTAGCTGTTTCCCCCTGTTTCTAGTGTTTGTGCTAAGCTAAGCTAATCGACTGGAAGCTGTAATTTAGTATTTAACGGACAAACACAATTCACAACTTTTCTTACATTTTTCCTTTCATGCAGCAACACAGTCTGATTTATTTTTAAGATTTGATGAGGCTGAAATGCTCTGAGTATAGAGTATATAACATTGAAGGTGCAATGTGTAAGGATTTGAGTTTAATACATGAACAAATGAACTAATATTTTGTGAAGAAATAAGAATTTTGACTTTATGTCGAGACGTCTTTGTATCGTAAAGTCAGCTGATAGAAGCACTAGCTGCACGGCTAACTGAGCTAACTGACTAATGAGAGCTAAAATAGTAGCAGTTGGTGGTTTCTCTCGTGATATGCTGCCCCCAGGTGGCCATTTCTTACATATTGCACCTTTAATTATTCTATGAGTGACATTCAAGTAAATACAGACCCTCACACTCTGCTTGTTTGTTTCCTGAGGGTTACCACCATAGGCGATTGGCTGGAGAGGGAAGAGGAGAAGAGCTCTGATGCCATGTTGAAAAGACTGGCTCGTCTAGAGGAGCAGGTTGTCACCTGTTTTTTTTGGTTATCGCTAATGTTGCATGTCTGTAACATTTCACATCATACATCATAGAGCGTGGCACGATGCAGAAAATATATGTCACACGTCTTGATGCGTCAACGTGTGTTTGGTGAACTTTATTTCCAGATGTCCCAGATGTAAAAATCAGTCATCTTCGTCGTCATCGGAAATATTTGACCCACTTTTATTTTGTCTCTTTCAGGTCGTCCAGTCAGCCAAAGCCCTGCAGTGGATTATGGACAGTCTGAAATCTCAGGGTTTTGCAGCAAATGAACCACAATCACTGAGTCAGCAACCATCTTCTTCGTTCGTTTACATTATTTTGTCATAATTTTGCAGATATATCACACGTCACTTCTCCTCTTGTTTGCCCTCACTTCTCCTCAGCATTAACAACAACAGACGAGTCCCCTGACATGTATGTCAGTACATCAGAGAAAGAGGACCGGTTCCACGTGAACGCCCGACAGTTTCATTACCCAGGCAGCAAAGTCACACGCTTCCCTGTGCCTGACGAGATGGTGCCATGGGAGGTACTTCACACACACACTAAATCACCAGCTGCTGGTCCTCAGAGCATCACAGCATGCTGTTTGGGTTTAATGAGTCCAGATTTTCCAGGTTTTCATCTCCTCTTTTTTTTTCAGGTCGGCTTCAGCTCATACATGCCAATTTATTACGCCTCTGAAGACAGTGAAGACCATGTAGACGGGTACGCTTTTACCAAGAGAAGATCATACATAATGTTGGGTTCATATAAGGCTTGTGTGTGGATATATTTGCAGTCATTGTGGGTGTTTTTGTCGAGACAACAAAAGATCTTCCAATCAAATCAAATCTAATGATGTAATGTATCTGTATCTCTTTCATTTGATTGATTCTTTCTCCTTGCAGATCAGAATTAGCTGCCTTAGATAATTACAGGTATGATATACACACGGCATCAACAGCACCGTCAGTAATGAGAGACGCTTGTAAGATGCAGGGCTGTAGGTCTGATGTGTGTCTCATCTGTCATCAGAAACCCAGAAGGGAGGACGGGCATCAGAGGACGAGGCACACTGAGCCGCCTCGGTCCAAATCTGAACGTAGACCTTGTGCTTACACGGTAGGTCATCTCATGTCCTTACAGTGCTTTTAAAAACCAGCATGGAGAGCATGGCACGATCTAATACTTTGAAAATTGGTTCATAGCTGGCAAGACAGTGAGCGATCTGTTATGGAGTACCTGGCGGTTTGGGGAGAGAGCCAAGGACTGTTGACTTTACCTGGGGTGAGTCCGACTGCTCAGTCACTTTAGATGTTTTATTATTTACATTTTGAACTGTTCAAATAAATGGTATATATATGTATATGTATATTGTTCTGTTGTGATTGTGAAACCTTCAGGGACCCGCCCAGTCTGCTGACTTCCTGCCAGTGACTCTTAAGAAAACCTTGGGGAAGACGCTGTATGAAAAACTAAATGAAAAAATGTCACAGGGAGTAAAGGTAGGTCTGGTCCACGACTATGTCCATGTGCACATACTGTACGAATGTCTCTTTGTCACTGAAACCATTTCAAGGAAAGCAGCTACACAAGAAACCAGTAATAAAAACCCTTAAAGCAACAAAAGGTAACAAAATGTAAATCATCATCAACCACCTTTCTCCTGGAGGTTACATTTAATCGCCTCAACGATCTTTTAGTAGAGGAATTCAAAAAAACAACAAATTGGTAATTAGCAGTCATGACAGGAAAAGCTTGATCGTCCCCAAGAAATTCAAACTTCGAGCAATTGTTCGTTTTCTTTTCCAAGGATGGGGAGGAAGGTATGATCTCCCCCGCTTTGCCTCTGATTGACTAGTACTCATCGCCTTCGTTGTTTAGGTTCAGGCGTGACGAGTGATGACAGGTCAGGGTCAGGGAAAGAACAAGCTAATCAGAGGTCCGTTAGGGTTGGTCATGTCTTCGCCATCCTAGGAAAGAATATATGGAGAGTAGCCAGGGACACAATGAGAACCTGAGAGGTCTTGTGGACCTGATTTGGGGATTGGGACTCAAAAATAGTCGCAAGGTTAATGGAAACCAAATTTTGACTCTATAAATTACTCTTTGAAAGCCCCACAGCAGCACCCTCAGCTGGTTTTCTCAACTTGTCTCTACATTATATTGTGTAAATGATGTTCATCAATGAATAAAGTATTTTTCCCCTCATATAATATAAAGTGTTCTCATGATGATTTCACCCTTCTCGACTCTGACATGTAGGATAGTTTGAACCTTGACCCTTGTTGGTTTCTACTCACAGTTGCTGTTACTGTTTCAGGTGTTCGAGGGTTATGTGGACGACTGCAGGAACACAGATAACGCCTGGGTGGAAACCACCGTCTTCAACATTCACCTGGACAGAACGAGCCAGCTGATGGTCGATATCAACAACATGGTGAGAACATTATTACTGTCTATCCTAGCTTGTATTCCTCCTGCAGTGAATACTTAATCACTTATTGATTTGTAACACCTCCCTCTCAGGTGGTGAGCGGCTACGGCTCTCTTCTGTGGCAGGAGGTGAGCGGCAGGACCCGACTCAGCGCAAACCAAAGAGAGTCTCTGTGGAAGGTCGCCAAGCTGCACTGCAGGAAGTTCTGATGTCCACGCGCCACTCTGGCTGTAAATGTGCCTCTCTGTCCGCAGAGTTTACTGCTGCCTGTTCATGTGGCCTTTTTGTTAAAGGCTGATTGATTCTGTTGCACGGAAAGCACTTGTGAAAAAAGACACTTTAAAGCCATAATGTCATGCTGCTGTGGATTATTTCTTTAGGGACTGGAGACTGAATGTTTAGCCCACACACTGTGTTGTGTGTTCACTGACCATTAAAACTTCAAATATGGTGGAACTGAGGTAAATGTACTTCTAAAGAGTATTCCAATGGTATACTACTTCACACGTCCGTAGAGTCAGTATTCACTTTTACATGCACATGTAAATCATCATGTTGCTGAATATATAATAATGCAGTTACAGATGGCAAACACTATAAAAAGTAGTTAACAAAGCTGATACAAGGTGATGCATCAATAATAATACAATAATAAGACTTAGCTTACAGTATATATGCTATACACTTCTGAAACGGAATATACTGCAAATAATGACTTTTATTTTTCATACATTTTGCTGCAAATACTTTTACTTGAGTATTTTTACTTCCAATGTAGTGTTTTAACTTGATAGTTGACCACTGCTGCTGTTATTTAAATGACTTCTTCAGATGGATTCCCCTGTATTTATTCATTTAGCCGTTTATTTCACATGTGATTTTGACATAATCAAGCACTGTTGGCCTTAATAATTATTAAATAAAAACAACCCAGACTGAATTGTCTTGACTGCTTGTGTTCTGTTCTTGTGTGTGTGTGTGTGTGTGTGTGTGTGTGTGCGTGTGTGTGTGCCTGTGTTACTTGTTTTAATACTCCTCGGTGTTTTTGTCCACCCGCCAATCATGCAGCCTTGCAGCAGTTTCGGAGCAGCCTCTGAGGGCGCTCATTGGCCCGGGCGGAGGTGGCCAGACAGCGCAGTATCGGTTTCCCACCCTCCTCATACCGCTAATGTTTTTCCTCATTCAGATCAATCAGTTACTACTTACTACTGACGATCATGCTCTTACTCTGAAAATAAATAGAACACGTGTGGCCTTAAGAAGTGATTTTTAAAGTTCCTGCGTGCAATTATAATGACTAAAATCTTTATAAAGTCTCTCTTATTATTGTTATTGTTATTGTTCTTATTAATATTATTATTATTATTATTGTTGTTGTTGTTGTTGTTGTTGTTGTTTGTCCTGTGAGTCCCGGCGGCGCAGCGTCATTGAAAAGAAACGGGAGCTATTTTTAACCACAGCGCCAGAGAGAGGAGAAAAACGAAGAGCTCCCACTCTGATCGCATTTTATGAGACCAGAAAACAGCTCCACAAAGCACAGCTTACTCAACTGTCTGCCCTCTGTGAGTCACTGCTGTGCTCTGTTATTGTTGGTCCAACTTTTTTACAGTAAAAGTATTTTGTTTACATCCAGTGCTGTCACGTTATTATCAGTCAGTTATGTTGGTTAAGTGGATTGTCTGTTTTTATAGATGTGTAAAATGAAATGTGTACCAAGCAGCTTTCTTTATTATTATCTATTATTAAGTATTTTCATTTTTTGCTATGTTATTCTTCTACTTCACGACATTTCAAAAGCAAATATTACACATTTTACTCCACTACATGTATTGCTAACATTTTCTTTACCAGCTGCAACATAAACACAATGTACACATTAATGCATCAATATGCATAGTCCAGTAATTTATATTATTCTAACATGAGTCATGCTGTATGATGAGTACCTTTTGGGATATGAAGTATATTTTGTCCCATATACTTTTATACTTTCACCTTTATAAGCAACATTTTGCATGCCATGTACTTGTAGCCAAGTACTTCTACACTGTGTTATTGCTATTTTTACTGAAGTAGAAGACATGAGTACTTCTTCCACCACTGCTTCACACTGCACACTTGATTAATAGTGAAAATAATGCAACTCATTTATGTATTATTCAATAATCAAAGAATAATAATCAAAATTAAAATAATCAAGAATAAATCAAAAGAATAATCAAAATTGAAAGAGAGACAATTTAATAAGGGGTCAAGGAATATATTATATACAAACACTATAAAGTATGCACTATGTATGTACATACTGTATTATTTCCCTATGATCATATTGGACTTAATTTGACCATTTTGTCAATTTAAAATCTGTTAACCTGACAAATAGCAGTTTTTCCCCAGAGTCCCTGGAGTTGTCACACCATCCAACCAGACCTTGTTTTGATGTTTGTCTGCTGTGAGCAACCTCTGTTTCTGTTCTTGAACGGGCCATGACACCACACTGAATAATCAGTTTAAATGTGGCGTGTTGGCATTTGAAGAAATTGTGCATTTTGTCATTTTTCCACTGTAAACACAACAAACACACTATGTGGTCAGAAGTAGTTGCTGCTCCTGTGCCGTGATTAGAAAATTGATTTGCATGTATGAACTGTAACCGTCCGTTGTTGCGATATGTAGACAGTAGAGGCCAATGGTTGTCTGCTTATCTATTATGCATTAGAGAGTCGAGGTTATTTATAGTATATGTCATGCAAGATTAAAGGTTTGTCTGAGGGCCATACTGCGCCTTCGACATGGAAAACCCTTTCTTTATTTCTGTGATTCACATACGGAAAAACAAAACAAACAAAAAGCAGAAACATTTAATGGGAAAGAATCAGAGAAACCAAAGAAGACCTTGTTTTTTGGTAGTTTGATTAATTGCATATTTGTTGCAGCAGTTTTGTTTATCACTTTTATTGGGTCCTTCATTATAACCTATCTTTTGTAATCTCTTGATGATAATGTGGCCCCAGAGGTTTAGACACGTGCTCAGCCTCATGCGAGCTGTAGTTTAATTCTAACTCTTGGCTCATCATGTTGTTCCCTTTTTGAAATTAAGAGATACTTAAGTTTTACTTGCATTTACACCTATAACTAATGTCAGCAGTGGAAGAAGTGTTGAGATCATTTAGCCGAAATTTGTTGAAAATGGAAATATTCAATAATGTAAAGTGCCTCAAAGCTGTGCTTGGGTAAAGTGGTATTTAAGTACAGTACTTGAGTAAATGTAGCCTACTTAGTTACATTCCATCATTAATTCAGCTTGACATTTCATAAAACAGACACTAGCTATTAGCTGGTAAGCAGTGGTGGAATGTAACTAAGTACGTTTACTCAAGTACTGTACTTAATTCCAAGTTTTAGGTATTTGTACTTGTATATGGGTATTTACATTTAATGCTATTTTATACTTCCACTCCACTACATTTCGGAGGCAAATATTGTACTTTTACTCCACTACATTGATTTGGTCAATATCAGATCTAATAATCAGCCAGATTGATAATGTAATGTAATATTGTATATGCAATATACATACATACAAATAAATGTAGAATTTACTTTTACTTTTTGTACTTACATACAGGTAATATCATACTTTAAGACTTACTCAAGCACTGTACTTCAGTCCACTTTTTAAGTATTTGTACTTTACTTGAGTACGTTATACTTCCACTCCACTAGATTTATTTGGTATCTGTAATTATTAGTTACTACACAGATTACTGGCTGCATTACAGCCAAAGTAGCACATTTTAAAATTGATTTATTTTAATCAGCAATCAGATAATGTAATATAGTAAACACTATATACAGACATGCACATAAATGTATAATTTACTTTTATTTGTACTTTTAATCGTGAAGTACATTTAATATCAGATACTTTAGTACTTTTACTCACGTATCATTCGTATGGGTATGACTTTTACTTTGCACTTCTTCATTACGGCCATTTTTGTCCTGCTTGCTGGAACCATCTGTCCAGTAGACGATCTTTGCGGCCGTGTACGCCGGAGCTCACAGGTGTACCAGAGTGTCCGGAAGTGACGTAGGACGCTCGCAAGACTCCGCCATCGGATTGGATGATAAATACATGGACCGAGCGACGAGAGGGGGAGAGAGGCGGCAGCTGGACATCTCCGAGGGACTCAGCGGAGCTTAACGGTAATATTCTCCATTTTATGCGACTTGTATCGAAAGACGAGGCTTTGCAGTGAGATAAAAAGCCTCGGTGTCGGTTCTGTTTGATGACGAACGGGCCGGTTTGACCCGCGGGATGTAGCTGGATGTGCTGACTCGGCTAGCTGTCAGTTGAGCTTCGGGTCTGTGAGCATTAACACGACGACGATGGACCGTGACGCGACTGTTCAGACTGTTTATGAATGAGTTTACAGCCTCAGATGTTCCCCAGAGAAACACTGCGTGGTCACTTTTAATCACTTTGGGTCGGACAGCAGATATGAAGTGGACCTCTCGCGCATACAAGTATTTAAAAAAAAAGGTTGAAGCTGTTATTCGCCTTCATTATGTAACCAAGTGTACAATCTGGGTGAATACTGAAGTGTTTGGATCTAGTTTGAACCAGGAGAAGGAGGAAATTATAGGCTGCTCTGCCCTGCTGTTGCAGGAAAGGAGGCTAAATTATAGTGGGTGGTGGAGAAATGTTTGTTTTTGAGTTAGATTGTAGTTTTGTGCAGTATTTCTGACTACGTGGCTCAAACAAAACTGTGAGAAAATGATCCTGGCTGGGAGAGTTTGGCTCTGATTTGCGAATATGTGGTCTTAATGAGGGTGTTATTATGTTATTACACTGTTTTCGTAGTTACACCTGGTTTGAAACGATGCAGTCTGATTTCATTAAAATGACACAATGTTCAGTTTTTGTTTTGAAGAGTTTAATCTCATTTTTGAGTTTGTGGTGCTGATGTTTCTAATATTTTGTCCGCTCCACATAAGCATAATGCATTAAAATCCAGCAGCATCACAAGCCAGAATTTGGACAAAGTCATTGTTTTGTGGTGTCAAGTCTTGCTTTATGAAGTCCAGAGTCAAATCCAAGTCTTAAACAAGTTTTTTATGCACCCTTAAACAAATGCAATGCTATTACATATTTATAAATATAGCAATAGTATTGTTAAAGAACGATTGGTAGTTATTACCTGCATTTAAAAGCAAAATGATCCTGTGTGCCTTGTTACCGTGTGTTTCAGAGTTACAATTATTTGCATTTTCACATGAAACACATCAGTTTAATCTTTTTGGGTGTGCGGAGGATATGAAGTCATTACAGGGACGAAATGCTGAAATCGAAGTCATTGGTGGGGTTGTGGCAGGATACCGATTTCAAAGTATACCTGATATAAAAACGGACAGTAATGATACCACGAACACTTGGTTATACACACATGTGATGTGTAATGAAAAGGTTGCCATTTCCAGGAAAATAATAACAAACCACAATAGAGATAGTTATTGTCTTATTGATATATGTACCTGACCTTGATATTGCCCGTTGTGTTCACATGCATTTTTTTTCATTATTATTTTGGTTGTGTGGTTTTATTTAATTTATTCAGGATAAATGTAATCTGAATATTCCTAATAAATCAAAGATCACTGGTCTTTGAAAAGGTGCATCCGCATTATTCGGCTATTATCTTTATATTAGTGGCATAAAATTGTCTTAAAGTAACAATTATATTGTTGACTGCAATTATTTTTGGGGGAAAATTAGGCGTCCAACAAAAGTAGTTATTGTGACGGACTTTTTGTTGAGTTTAAAGTCTTTTTGGATTTTGTTTAGTCGAGTCTGAAGTCACCAGATTCATGACGCTCTAGTCCAAACCTCATGTCACAAAGTCTTCTAATAAATGACCAAAACGTTTAACCAACACCTCTCCCAAAACACTTTCAACAAAAAACTAAGCATTAAAAGCTTGATGCAAGTCAGATTTATCGCAGGACTGTTGTATGTTGATGTTCAGAGAGGCGAGGTGAAGTGGTGATCAGTGTCGTCTGCCAGATGTGGGACTGATAACACATCAGCCTGCATGCTCTCTGAGCTCTCAGCGGCCATCTGACACAAATCAGAGACGATCATTCATCCGTCTTTCGCGAAGACTCGATGTCACAACAGCTTTATGGTTCGGCTGCTTTTCACTTCTGTCCCACGTTCTCTGACGGTCGGTCAGCCGTGGAGAGCGTCACACGTGTGAGCGGTGGATGCTGTGTGCTGTCATGGCAGCAGCATTGTGTTCCAGCCTCATTGTGCTGAGCGGGACATTTCCAGTAAGTGTCCACGTGTGTCACTAATGGCTCTGCTCCTCTTGTAACTGCTGCGGTGTGTGCGGTGCAGTTACAGGTCATGCTCTGCACCAATCAGCCAAATGTGGTCCCCCACTAACAGCGCGTTGAAGCCTACACCTCTCAGGTGTTCCTCTTAACTATGGCACAAAGACACCGAACACCAGGTTTACAGCAAATGTGAGCAGCGACACGTGCGGACCAGTTTTATGTAGTCTTTTTATACAAGGAGTGCTTTGACATTGAACCCAAGATCTGCCGCCAACGGAGAGTGAGCAGATTGTTTTGCATTTCAACAATACGCATTAGTGAAGGTGTGACATGAAACTACAACAGCCGTTTAATTTCCAGAAACATTTCAAATAGGCGTGAAGTGCTGGATTTTCCCTCCCCTACGTTTTAGTCGCAGCAAATATGAGATGAGTGTTGCTTAAAGAACGAGGCTGGCATTATTCTTTGTAGAGGCGCAACAATTAGTCAGTTTGATACTTTTGAACACAGATATTGTGTCGTATCGTTTTCATTTTGTTTTGTCTGTATCGATACTTTTGACAACCTAAACTGGCAACGGTTTTGTTAATCTATTAATCAAGCAAAAACAGCTCCGCCGAGGAGGTTATGTTTTCGTACGTATGTGTTTGTTTGTCAGTTGGATTGTCAGCAGGATGACACAAAAACCTCTGAACGGATTTCCCTGACACTTGGATGGAGGTCTTAGCCCAGAATAGACCCCTAGATGTTTTGTGCGGATCCATAAAAAAGGCACAGATGCAGGAATTTTTTCTGACTTTCTTTAACCTTGTGAGATGTAAATATCTCAGTGAATAATGCATTGATCTTGATGGAAAAAAAATAAAAATCAGGCGTATTTAGGTGGCTGGTATCTATGAGTGAGTACAGTTTGATGCAGATCACAATAAAAATCTGGATCGGGCTGATATAAGATTTGTTTTATTTTAAATCGGATTAGGCTTGGTTGAATTAAAGGGGATTGTTGGGCCTTGGCGGAGGTATGCGCTCTACTGAGTGCCATTCAAGTTTTAAACCTTATATCTTTGGATTTTTTACTGTTGGCTCGATTAAAGGAAACATTTAAGGCGAACATCAGATTCTTAAAAATTTGGGACTACATTTAATTAATTAAATTTAATTAAATTAACAAATGAAAAGAAAATCTTATTTAATATATTGGTGCTCTAGTTTATATTAGTATTAATCCGCCACTGTGAATAGTCCCCAGCAAATGCCCCATTACTCCCGTTTCAGTCCTGTTTCGTCAAAACTACAGAGAGCAGCTTATTTGGAAAATCACAGAGCCTTGTTTTAGAAATGAAACTGTATATTTTTGGTGCGATCAAAAGTTAATTCCTGACCTTGGAAACAGTAGTCGACAACAGAGTCTCATCACAAAGTCCACTTTGGTTCTTGAGCTCGAAGTCATATGACTCGACCTTCATCAGCAGATAAAGATGTCCTTTCTTTTCCAATCCCTTTATGGACTTTCTCGCCCATGCTGGGGTAAAATAACGTATTTTTGACCCAAAGATTTAGTGTCACAGACAGGATAGGGAAGTGTATCGAAAGACCTAAAAATACTTTTGTTTTTTTGTGGGATTTGTTGACAATAAGAACAATATACAGTGCTACTCGCCTCATCCCTTAAGTGGTTGAACACTCAAATCCCCTCTTCAGGAAGAAGTGGGTCACCCTGTTTGTTTGTCCTTTTTGTCCAGGTGTCATGACTACCTGCACATCTGAGTTAAATACCGTGTGCCACGTCGAGCAGAGTGTCAGCAGAGAGGTTGGGGGGGGGGGGGGGGGAGGGAGGTGGGGCGGTCCTGATGCTGGCATACAGACAGGAAGCTGCATTTATGTAATTGACATGTGTAGCAACAGCAGCAGCATAGCCTTGCAGCTGGTCTGATCTCTCTAATCCTGACCCCGGAGACTCGGCTTGTTTGTTTTCGGTCTCATTTATGTAGCGGTGGCTCCAGTCGGCGTCGTGTCCCATCAGGCTTAATGAATAAGCTCATCGCTGTGTTTCATAAGCTCAAACATGTAAAGTTTATATGTGTTATCAGTGGTGTGCTGTCTTTGATGAAGATCCTTTACAGCTGTTAGCTGTGACATCTGTAACGTGAACTAGGCACTGTTTTTATTTCGACTAAATGATTCACTGATTTATGAAAACACAACACAGCAAATCAAACTACAACAAATTGATAATAAAAATAAGCTGTTCTCACAAAAGTGGGTCAAACTCATCATCTCTCTAAGCTATATATGTATGTGTCTCAGATGTGTGCGGTTTATAAAGATGAATGCCTAACAGCCGTTGAAAACAGACATCACGTAGGTTTATGTGCTGGAGGTTTCCCATCGCGTGCAGCTCAGCTATTGAAGGGCAGTTGAGTGGAAAAATCCAAACAACAAACGCTGGGCTAAAGGAGGGATGTGAACATTAATGTCTTGGCCCCTTTCCTCCCTCTCCTCCCTCAGGCCCTCTCCTCCCTTCCTTCCTCCCTTCTGACTGACATTTCTGTAATGACACTGTCTGAGCTCCACAGGCCCTGCCTCCACCCCATCTCCATCCTTAGCTTACTGTGCGCCACACGCAGGGCCAGCTTGTCACACCGAGAGCCTGCCTGGCACGCCTCACATCTATATCAGACCACTAAATGCCAATAAGGACAACTCAGCTTGATGAAGAAAGTAAGCGTCTCCCATCTTCCGGGCCCCGCTTGCTCTGTTGGCTCTCCTGGAGGTGGAGTTTGCCAATGGTTTTATTGGACACATTTGCAGACACTCTGCTGGTCAGCCTGTTTTAGGACTGGGATTCAGTTGAGAAGTAGGTTAAGCCCCCCACATCTTTTTATATTTGGGCAGGGGTATTACAGTAGAGACTGTGAGGGGTTTGGATTAGCTCGGCATTGTTGAACCCTATGTGTGCCTGGGCTTTGCTGCTAATAGCATGCAGGCTTTACATCCTGGAGAGCAGTCTGAAAATAAATGTGGCCAAACATCATAAAAAGCCGTCGCAGGAGACCCACTTCACATTAACACGAAAGATTACTTTCTATATGACCGTCTACAATATTTTAGTAGTGTGAGTGTGCTTTGTATGCGTGTACTGTATTCACCCAACTGCACATGGCTTTAAATGTACTTCTCTCTTGTGATGTGTCTGCGAGCCGAGCGTCTATAATTACCACAGCCTGCAGCGCCTCATGGGGAGCATATTAACACACACGAGTGGAGGAGCACATGCACAAGTCATACAGGCTGCGTGTGTGTCTGTGTGTGTGTGTGGTTGCTGGAATGCATTTGCAACATCTCTGACCTCTGATGTGTGCATCTGTACAATAATATATGAGTAGAAAGAGATGCAGTGTTAGTCACATATCGTTGTATAATGCTTTCTTACGTATCCATGAGTCATGCTTGTCTAATGCAAGCAGGGTTATTGTCATAAAATCAGTCACAAGGTGTGATGCAGCGTGCACCATGTGACCAAAATAAATATTAGACTAGTGCAGCTACATGCCTAAATAACAGGCAGGCTGTGTGTGCTGTTAACCAGACAAAACACGTTGGGTATATTACGCAACTAAATGATTAAATGCATAATCAATCATTGGAAAAAATAATTGATGTGGTAATTGATAATGAAAAATTGATTAGTTTCCTGGCCAAACACCAGAATAAATATTGGCAATGTACATTTCTGCAAACCACGGATATCTTGCAACTTTACGTTTGTTGTCGCAACACTTTGCGTGTGGTCTTGTTGGGTTTAGACACAAAAACCACGCGGTTAGGGTGAGGAAAACATCACGTTTTAGCTTAAAATATCAGCTTTGGTTGACACAAACATGGCTGGAGATGTCTTGATTAATTGTCGAAATAAAATACCGATTTATCTGATGCCAACATAATTACAAGCTGGTTAATCATTCTAGCTCTCGAACAGACCATCTGTGAGAAACACAAGTGGAAAACAATGAGTCGCCGAGTGTGAGAAAGGAACATTTATTTCATAAAAGTAGATTGTTTGTGATTTGGTCATATTTTGTCTTAAACCATACAGCTAATGATAAGTGTGGATCCTGTCAGAAGTCTTGTTTACGGTTATAGCTGCACTAGAGCCCGACTAATAAATCAGTTGGCCGTAATTGGCTGGACGCAGATATATTGGTATCAGCGCATTTGTTGCCCGATATTTGTTTAATGTTCTTTATAGAGATTATACTGTGTCATTATTTAATTCCCAATTAAGTTTACGTTGTCATTGCACTGTTGTCATTTTAAATAATACAGTTTATTGTTTAACTGTAAAATATCCTTCCTCTTCAAGTGTTTGATCGTGTGTATATTGGCCAATATATCAATATCAGAATTTTTTACTTCCATCAGTCGGACTAGTTGCAAAGTAGTATAAAATTAGACTTTTTATTTTTTCTGACTAACTTGCTTCTGTATACAGTGCATCCTGCATGTACAGGGTGGGCTCTACCCTGCAGTCTCCTCTGTAACCTCACATATTCGTCTAACGGCACCAACACCCACAGTTGTAGTCTCGGACACCACCACTGCCTGCAACCCACTGCAGCAGCCCCACGCTCTTCCTCACATCCTCTGTCCAGGGATGTGGACTGGAGGAGGCGAACTGACTTCCCAGCATGTGTCCATTTCCTCCCACTTCTGTAATTCTCTCTAGTGAAATAATTAGAAGGCTGGAGAGCCTTCATAACATTTTATGTTATCTAAGACTAGCTGCTGTGTTCTGCATTATAGCTCTGCACACAATCCCATAAATCACGCTGGGGATTACCAGGTGCATACAGTTTGGAGGAGGGGGGGCAGCACAGTAGGCTTTCTGTCTGCTGCTCCTGCAGCCTACTCTGAACTCACGGTAAAGACTGAACCGGGATAGATGGATTGTTGTGGTGCGGGCAGAATCCTCCGGGAGCGTCGAACCAGTCATTGTTATGTAATTTCCTCTCAGTGTGGATTGGTCAGGCTGTGGGTTGTTGGTGGGCTCAGCACGGTAATCTCACAAGCATTATCTGTCTCTCAGAATCAGTGCTTGTTGTGTGCAGGACTCTCTCATCCATGCCCGCCTTTGTAAATCCAAACAACCAGCCAGGCCGGCCTGTTTCTATCATTCATCATGGACAAACAGGTTTGTCCTCATACATGAAGTCAACATACTCAGGAACAGTCTGTTCTCATTACTTTCGGTGTTTTCCCAACTCATCAGACTTCCCCATCCACTTACTCAATTGTATTCAACATTTCATCCAGTTGGCCGCGGGGCTGCGAGATTTAAAGGATTGCATTTGGTGTTGAAACAGTGCTAACAACACCCAGCCACACATTTCTAATCACGAGGATATTTCTTCAGTGTTTTCACTAAAATAAAGTGTGAATAATTTCAGTTTTTGCAAGCAGGGGACACCAGTCCCCGAGATTAAGTAAATAAAGCTAATTTACGTTGACTACAGAGAGCAGCAACTACAGCAACTGTTACTCTTTTAAGCTAACACCATGTTAGCTGCATTTTAGCACGACTACTTATGACATGATAACATTACAGTCGCTCTGTTAAGCTAATGCTACAATAGCTGCTTTTTTTAGCGGGACTACTTTAGATGTTCTTTCTTAGTGTATTTGTATGATTGCTGTTTGCCCTTTTTATTTATGTCACCAAACTAAATTTCTAAGATGGTGGTTTCTTAAAATTAATATCGGTCAATTACAGGAAATGTCTAGGGGGAAAAGTTAGCTAGGTTAGCTTTGACCAAGGCTAGCCGAAGATATCTCATCAGCTAATTTTAGCTACCAATAACTTGATATAACTCTTCTTGCAATCTACAGTGGGTTTGTTGGCTTTTTGTTTGTTTGTTTGTTTGTTTGCTGCATTTTAGCATTACAGGACAGAGTACTACCTAATCATTCCAGGACAGTATGATATAGCTGAACAGGTAATAAAGGTGTGTCTTTGATAACAGACCTGAAAGTGAACATAGTGATGAAATAATCTTGGTTTGGTTCAGATCACTTCTAGAAGTGTCTGGCCCGTCTCTGCAGATCAAGACAGACTGTTGCTGTGCCAGCAATAGACCTTGAACCAATCAGTGGCTGAGAAAGTCCTTTATTGACAGTTTAATTGCTTTGCACACTATTTCCCAGTTTATCACATTGATTGTCTTAGAGGTCACACACACACACACACACACACCGCAGGCACAAAAGGTAGACATGCCAGCCCTGTAGCCTACTATACTGAAGTACATTTACTTAAATACTTTAATTGAGAATTGCAATTGTATTAGTCCACCTTTGAGGTCAAAAATACTATGCCTTTTATTTGACTATGTTTTTCAAGGCTGTAGCTATTTTTGCACATTCAGATTTTTCAACATAAGATATAGGTCTTTAAGTTTAGGTTTTAGAAGTTTGCTAGATCATTACCAAAACAGTACTTTCTCTGTACCTCACTAAAATGGCACCAACCTTCTGAAATAGTAGATGTTATCTTAACACAATCAGTTGATTTATTACAGCAGTTTTCTAATAGAATAATAGAAAATATAACTTAGTTGATTAGATTAGACAACTTTCGGTCCTTATTGCTAAGGAAACGGTGTGCTTTGTAGCTCATAATGAATAACGATATCTCCATAATTTTAACTTTTCAGAAACTACTGGAAAAAAACAGCCATGTTTTAAGTCAACAATACCTTGGACTTTAGACAATATCTTATCTTTACTTCGAATGAGCATAAAGACCCCCAACATGTACATTTCTATACAGAATATTAGTTTGAATTGTCAGTCAAAGAAAAAAAAGTCAAAATTAAAGAATAAAACATTTAAGCTAAACATAAGATCATTTTCTTTTACATCACAAGCAGAGACTGACTGTCCCTTGATAGGCTGTAGTCTGACAGCCACATACCTCAATGTGTCAACAATCAAACTGAGCAGACCTCCATTGATTTGTCTGTAATCATACAGTAGACACAGTGTGTGTGTGTGTGTGTGTGTGTGTGCCAGCGTGTCTGTACCTGGCCGCTGCATGCGATGGCAGATTGTAAAGGTAAACCACTGTAAGCTTCGATGGTGCTTTTTCTCTTATTAATGCGGGGGACACAGGAGCTGTCAGTGCTGTTGTTCCGCTGCTGGTGAAATAGTAATGAGTGTGTATAACAGAGCTGAGCCAGTGTGGTTTACAGCTCTGTTGCACTTGGAGGCGAGGCTGGGGCACATGGAGCACTGACCGGCTGTACATCATGTCTGCGTGCCGCTGATGGAGACAGAACAAGAGGCTTTTGGCCACTGCTGGAGTAAAGATAATTGAGAGAGTGAGGTCAGGCTCCTTTTATCTCTTTGGTTTGGAAATGTCAAGAGTTTGTCGGTTTAGGTCATCAATATCTGGTTGTAGCTATGGTTTATATCAGACAGCCTATCGAGAGGCTTGGAATAAGTAAATATAAACAATATTTGTATGGATTCAGAAGGTCCAGGTCAGGTTTCATGGGCAAGTAGTGGATGTAAGTAATTATTTTAGACATTTAAATCGACTTAGGTCTTCTGAAAGTAGTCGATTAATGACAGAAAATGATTCAGCAACTTTAGTTACTTTAGTTACGTTAACGTCAGTTAACTACACCAAAGTTTCAGCATCCTAAATCAGAAAGTGTTCTTATTTTCTCTGTTTTATATTATTGTAGATGAAAGATTTTGGCATTTGGAGAAATATTTTTTTCTCTTTCACAGACTAAATGATAACTGTCAGATTAATATCAGAGTAATTGCAGCCTTAGTGTGTATTTAGTGGTGATTGTTGTCATCCAGCACAGGGTGGAGTATTATCCCTTCAACATCTGTCACCTTCCTAGTGGGAATAAAATCATAACGTATTGTTTGCAGTCAATATGGCAGAGGCGTGTTTAGAAAGTCTGCAAGGCCACGAGCGGTTTTTGTTTTTCATGATCACAAAGTAACAGTTTTGTAATCTGAGTATTATGAGCTTTGCTTTTATTTATTTATTTATTTCGTGTGGTCCAAAGAAAATGGTATTTTCTTGTCAAGTGAAGACCCCAGGACGAACATTATTTATGTTTATTTCATGAGACAGCCGTAATCAAAGAAGAAAACAAATAAGCTCAGATTTCAGCTGCCCGCTTGTTGCCCTTCAAAGTTATTTGAAACTTTAGACTAAAGTTAAATGAATTCAGATATTTGTGACAAAGCTGAAGAGTGAAGGAAATCACAGCCATGGCTCAATATAATTTCTGTGGATTTGTGATGTCGTACTGAAAATATACTGTTTCATTTTGTATATGTATGTTCATACATTATTTTTTAGATAGGTAGGTAGGTAGGTAGGTAGTCCTCACCATTAAGCACTGTTTTGATTAGTTTAAAGTAAATGCAATCAATATTTGTTGAAAGCACCACCACTTGGGTAGCCTTTTAAAATATTAACTGCGCATTTAAAACATTGGAAAACCTCTTAAGCTTCAGACTAAGTAGGTAAGTTTGAAGCCAACAATTACAATACTGCGTATGAAAATGCCACAACAGCCTGATGAATGTGTAATGTGATATCACTGCTAAGATTAGAACAGAGAGGCTTACAGGTGCATAACCATGTCATGATTTTGTCAGTGTCAGTGAAATGCTTCAATACAGTAAACCAGCACTTAAGAGTGTTTCATGTCTATTAAAGACACTTGGTCGGGGTGTGTTTGTCGCTCGTTTCTGTGATACAATGTGGCCGTTGCTTGTTCCCACATGAGCTCAGAGGCTTGTGATCTGCTGACCTTTGGAATTTCGGCTATAGAGCAGAGCTAGATGTTCTCGCTAAGCAAACAGCTCAGGTATTTGAATTCATGCTTCTTTGGATATCTAATGTCTCTCTCTCTCTCTGTCGTTCGCTCCCTCTCTCTGCCAATATTTAACTAGAGCTGTATTTTTGGGAATCCCCCTGCTGTGTTTTTGTGTGTGTCTTCCCAACATGGCAGGAGTAAGAATTTCAGTTTCCACCCACTCTTGCTCATCAGGGCCAGAGGAATGCTTGACATTGTGTTAATGTTAGACTTTGCATCACAAAGGTGTAGTTTGAAGAAATCCGCTAACACACTCACCGTTCCCTAATGTCAGTCCCCATTAGAGCCCAGCATCCTCGGCCATCTGCACCGTGACTCATTTGACTGTCATTTCACGCCATTTATAGGCTGTCTTTGGAAGTGTCGCCCCCTCAGCCTCGCCCCGGGATACCGGACCTCCTCCTCTGGCAGTGTCCCCCTGCTGGGGTGTGGCTTGAGGACGGAGATTGGACAATGCTGCTCCAATATCCCAACCCCCCACACTCCATGCATCATTACATTCCTGCTCCTCTCCCCGTCCTCCTCCTTCCATCATCGCCTTCCCCAGAGGTTTAGGCCTGTATGGAGAGTATGGGGTGGAGCATATGTTACCCGAGCCTTTCCTTTCACCCGCTGGACCTCCCTCTCAATCAGTCTCTTTTGATATATACCCCCTCTGGTCGCAGTCAGCCTCAATCTCTGCCATTAGCACTCACAAACATGCAACACTGCAGACAGACAGACACACACACCTCCCTCCGTCTGAGTTAGACCCACCGGATTTTTGATTATCTGGTGACTCAACCCTTCAGTCAATTTCTGGCTGTACCTTTTGTTGTGCATTATACACTCAACGCATCATCTTCATTCATGCCAGTTCTCGGCCTGTTTAACCTTTAACCCTGCTCTCGCTGTGTGTGTTTGTATGCAGGTGAGAAGCAAGACGGAGCCGAACCTAAGATCGGACTCGGAACACAAATCTTGTGAGATGCTCAGAACCCACCTGACAGGTGAGTACACACATACATTCACAAGCCTGCACAAAGCTGCACACATTTTGAATGACTGCAATTGAGCACATTCATGGGGAGTGTGAGAAATTGTGAGACGTTAAATGACCTTTCGGGAGAGAGTGAAGACTGGCTATTGTGATGTTCTGACTCTGACATTTGGATTTTTCTCTGACTGTTGTCGCCCTTCAGCCCTGGAGCTTGAACTTTATTATTCCCCTGAGTCTGGACTCTTGTCAGGTGGTTTGATTTTTAGATTTGAGTGCTCTGCGACATTAGACATGTGAGAAAATGTTCAAATTCAGATGATGTCAGTACATAATGTCATGTATAAACATGGAGCAAACATATGCTGACTGACTGATCAGCTTGCAGTGGAGAAAGCCGAGCTGTGTAGGTTAACCAAAACAATGTGATGATGACAATCACATAGTCAGACTTCATTTGACTACAGGAGAAGGTTGTGTTTGCGGTGTGGTGCTGTAGGCCTTGCATTGAAGACCCTTCTTTACGTCATGTTGTGCCGCAGCAGTGTGTGATTTTGGATAGCATGCCACCGTTCAGCAAGCAAAGAGGCATGGCGTGTAACACAAGTGTCTAGTGTGACGTTATACATAGTAAACACGGCAATAATGATCATCTACAGTCTGTTTTTATATGGCGGTTGATCTCGTGCTATGCCAGGAGGGTAATAAGCTCCCAGACCTCCTAATCTCTCCTTTTTTTGTTTGCTGTTCTTGAATAATAATTCTGAATAATACATTGATCTTGAAAAAAATCACTTTATATTTTGTATTTCGTTGGCTGATATCTATGAGGACAATTTGATGTGGATACTAATAAAAATCAGCATCTAGCAGATTTAAATATGTTTTATATGATATTGGATTAGGCTTGATTGAATTAAAGGGGACTGTTGGGCCTTGGCAGAGGTATGCACTCTACTGGGTGCCATTCAAGTTTATATAATAATATATATAATATGTGTAATTTACAACAATAAATGTTATGAAAGGCAAATTTCCCAAAGAAGATTTAGGGTTACACAAGTGTTGTCCTAGAAGAGGATGCACAGGAGCCAAAGGGATTTTTCCTGAAAACTCCAGATTTTTTTCCAATGAATGGCTTATATAACTGATCTGATGACATTAGTCATCCATTAATAAAGCCATTAGTCTGAACATATCACCATCACTCATTGCTGTACCTGTAGTTCTTAGTCAGATGACCTGCTATGTAGAAACAGTTTCACTTGGTTTGACAGCAGTGTTGAAGGAAAGAGGAGTCCTTTGTATTTAGAGCAAAAAACGACTTTTTGAATATTCGATTAAGCTTGGGAGTCGTTCTAGTTATTTTTAAAGCCCCAAATTTCCTAAACTCTCTGGTTCCAGCTCCTCACTAGTGAGGAGCAGCCTATTTTGATGATATGTGATCGTAAACTGAACATCTTTGTGTTTTAAAACAGAGATGTCAGGCCAGGAAATTTGTCTTTTTCATGTTATTTTCTGACATTGTATACACACATTATCAGAACTGGGTAGTCCCTGCTGGAAACGCAGGATTCAGTGTGCAGTCTAATGTGGGATGTTGATAAAACTGGTGTGGAGAGAACTGATTACTGATTTGGCACAAAGGGATTTTCTCTTGTGCAGAAACGGTCTGTCCTACTTACAGAGACGCCACCGCAGCCTAACCTGCTGTTCCCAGCTGGCTCTGCTTTGAAATACATCCCTCCTCCTCCTCCTCTGTCCTCTTCATCTCTCGTCGCTCCTCCTCTCTTGAGTCTGTGCGGAAAGCTCCACCTCTCCTGCACCCCACCTCCTCCCTCCTCCTCCTCCTCTGCTCTTTGAGCCGCGTCCTCTCTGCGTCAGACAGCTCCATTCATGAAAAGTGTGACGTGAGCAGGTCTTCAGCGACCCGGTGACGCTGCCGCCGGCCACCCACTCACGGCCCAGGTGCTGCGAGAGTTAGAGGAATGTCTCCGTCTCGCTTTCTCTGTGCATTTCTTGTTGTTTTTCTCCAATCCTGACCGTCAGTTCAGCCTTTTCTTCCCCGGCTTTTTTTTTTTTTTTTTATCCATCCCTGCCTCTGAGCTGAGAGAGGACCATGAATCTGAGCTCTGTCTGCTGTGAGTAATCTGCTGAATCTGTGTCTTCTGAGCTGAAGGTGGCGTGATGTGGAGGTACTTCTCCTGCTTGTGTTTTTGTTTTCTTTGATTGTGTGTACGTCTGCAAGGACAAAGTCAAGTGTGCTGTTTGTCTGTGAATCAGCTGTCATTGTTTGTTCAGTGGCACTGCTGCAGAAGTGTGTTGAGCGGTCGTGCGTTGGTGCGTGCAGGAGCTATTTTAGGCTCAGCTGTGATGATGCTGCTGCTGCTTTTTGATGCAGTACATCTCCGTGCCCTCTGAAGGACAGGTTGAGACGTAGGTAAAGGTAAACCCGCCCCCTCCTCCTCCTGATGTAGCAGCCGAATGATACTCCGAAGCATTATGACGCTGGTTGGTCAGAGATGACAGACTTTTCTGGGACACACGTGTTTTGGCGCACAGTTATTTCACAATGTGCACAAGTGTTTTTGTCCTCTTTGTCCACGATCACTTGACATTTCTCCCCCACTTTGCATCTTCATACATCTCTTTATTCCCTCGGATTGGCAGCAGGAAAGCAGTGTGTGTGTGTTTGTGTGTCTGTGTGCCCACCTCTGTCCTCTGCTACTAAGCATGTTTATGTAACTGCACTGGATGAGTAGCCGGCAGCCGGGCTTTAGAGGAGAGCAGGAGGAGGAGGAGGAGGAGGAGGAGGAGGAGGAGGAGGGGAGAGCTCCATCCATCCATGCATTCTCCACTGAGCGTTTGAAATAATGGCTGCATATTCAAATCCACAAGGAGTTTGCCATATTTTCTTCCAGATTGTCTCACTTGAGCTGCTCCAGAGGATTTAATATAAAAACAAAGCTGACATTGCAGCGATAGCATGAACCCAGGAGCTGACAGAAGCACTAATGTGCATTGATTTCTTGGCTTTATGCAGACGAAAGAAGCCCAACACCCATTTCCTCTTGTTAAACTCACATGCCCCATTTATTTTTTGTGCTCCGTAGCCTTGTGTATTTTCATATTGCAGCCGTTATAACGGTGTCAGTCGCGGCCAGTCTCCTGCAACATGCGCGTTTGTCTGTTGTGTCACTTTTTGTGTGTCTGTCTCTCTCCTCAGCCCTTGTTGTTGGCGGGCCAGGCAGGCCGTCCCTATTAAAAGAGCACAAGGGGGATTGTTGTGGCAGCAGCTGCTCTGGTGTGCAGTGTTGAGTGTGTTTGTGTATGTGTGTGTGTCCTGTCTCCTGGCCGTGCAGGGCAGACAGGCCCAGTTCACATGGAGCCGGCTCCTCTTGTGTCCTTTGTTGTCGCTCTGGGAGTCTTTCCCATCGGAGCGTGGTCGGTACAGTATCATGCCGCAAGCAGCGAAGCAGACAGGCAGTTTCTCCTTTTTGTCTCTCTATTTTCTCTGTTTTCTGCTTCCATCTCGCTCACACATAACCCTCCGTATCCTTTTCCGTCTCCCTAATCTGCTTTTCTTCCTCTACTTTTCTCTGAACTATTCTTTCCCTCCACTGTCTCCTTGGCCCTCACCATCCCTCTCGGTCTGTTTGCATTCACCATCTATCTGGACAGATCTGGTTAGCATTCATAAACAGAGCTCTGTAAAGCTTTATCGTTAAGCATCGCCGGGGACAAAGAGTCTACTCGACTGAAAAGGCCGATGTTGGAGTTTTTTCGGAGTAGAGTGTGCGTGGTAGTTGCAGATTTTAGGATGCGGTGTGTCCTGGTTGCAGTGCTGGCTGCAGCCTCGCTGAGAGGCTGGAAGAATGAAGCTGGAGGGGAGAGTGTGTGACGTGTCGATGGCGCACACTCTTTTCTTCAGTTATTTATTTTCTCTGATTCTGGCTGGTACCGGCTGAGGCTATTTGAGGCATGAGTTGTGTGTGTGTGTGTGTGTGTGTGTGTTTGGAGTGCTAATTATTCACAGCCATGTCAACTCTGAGATTCACTTTCAGCCTCCAGAACGTGTCGGTCAGCTGAGTTTTATAAAGTATGACTCAGATGTTGATGTTTTAGACTTCAGAAGAAGAAGCCAAAGTGTAGCTGTTCTGTTTTTACACACTCTCTGCCTGTTTCATTCATCCACCTGACTGCCCTCCTCCTCCTCCTCCTCCTCCTCTTCCTCCTGCCTTCACAACGAACCAGGCGTATTCCAGATGATCCCACCTGGCACTTTCCCCGTGGCTTGCAGCTTTGACCTTGTTCCATTTGCCCAGCAACACCAGTCAAACCCCGGGTAGCAGGCAGGCAGGGATTATTGTCCTGTGGCCCGCTTTCCCCTCCAGCCAACCAGGTTGTTAAATCAGCCCAGGTGAGTCACCAGAGGGAATCAGAATATGAAGAAAGGCAGATTATAGAGAAAATGTCAGCCATGTGACGGCAGATGCCTGAACGCTGTGCCAGAATTTGTTTATTTCCCCCTCCCGCTCACTGCGCCGCGCACCAGCAGATTATTACTTTCAACCACCTACAGCAGGCCGTCCAATCCCCTCTGGCAGCGCTCACGGCCACGGTAGCGAGGGAAAGCTGATTTAGACATCGGCCCACATCCCGACAATCAAATCAGGACTCTGCTGGCAGAATCATATTTCCGAGGTCTCTGTTTTTGACATTGCTGCATGTGTTTTTAATTTGGCAGACTCAATGACCAGAAAGCGATCTACAAGCAGTGTGTTCCCAGATTTCTGTTTCGTAACATTGTTTACTCACATGATAAACACTGGCTGTGAAAGTCCATAGTCTGCACTGACTCGGGAAACAAGTACAGATAGCAGAGTTCAGCTGTTCAACTGTGACCCAGAATAACAGACGGTCACATGTGTAGTGCAGACGCTAGAGACCGTCTGATAACAGACTCTTGTATTTGTCCAGTTTATTTTGTTTTTATTGATGCTCAGTGGAGACGAGCCCTGCTCTCACCATCCATTTTGTGCTCCATTTGTTTCAAGAGAGGAGGTCAGGAGGGACAGAAACAGTCTGGAGGAGGTATTTATCTTTTCCTTCTAGCAGTGAGCTCTCCAGGACGTCGGATCTGGACAGTATCTGTGAAAAGGTCTGACCCTGGGCCGCAGTCATACATCTCCGTCTAATGATGAAGTTGAATGAAGTTATATTTTTTATTTTTCAGGGCTGATACTGATATCTGTCAATACAATTTTAGTAAAAGAAAATCTCATATTCAAAATTTAGAATAAACTGTGATGTTATCTTGAGTTAGTTGTAATTACCCTTTTTAATCAATTTTTATTTTTGATAACTTTAGTTACTAGTTACTTTGCAGATTCAGATTGTTCGGGGTTGATAGGCTATTACTCTTGACATGTAACCAATCAGACAATGCTGTGGGCCCCACACCGAGTTAGATTACTGAGTTGGGTTACCACAGATAGAGTGAGGCAGCTGCATCAAAGCCAAAGTAGTGAGATTCACATAATTTGGACCAATGGTGAATATTGGAGCCGGTAATTGGTCTGGCATGATCTGATATTGCCGTTTTGTTATTGTTCCATCATCATCATAATTAATCTTGTTCCAGGACCATCATTGCAACTGACCAATCATGTTTTTGTATTGTTATAGCTGTGCGACTATACGCCTGTGGAAGAAGTTATCCTTTGTAACACGTTAAATATTGTGAAAGGGTTTATTTTAAACCAAACCATATTTTCCTTAAGCTCATCAGAAAACAGAAAAAAAAGGGAAAATAATAACTGAACAGCACAATAATGTATCTCAAAGTCCTATATCTAACCCACTCAGCCTTGTCAGCTTGATGTGTTTTTCTTCGCGGTTTGGTAAGTTGAAATGATGGTTGTGGAGCATCATTAATTGTAATTTTGTAGGAACAACACCAACACTGCTATTTCAGAGTCTCTGACTACATACAGAGAGAGGCAGAGGCATCAGAGCCAAAGTAGCACATTTATAAGTTAATTTAGCGGCAATCGGACAAAAAAAACACTGTTTATCTTACAAATGCCAAATATCAGATCCAATAATTGGGCTGTCACTATGTTTTGTGGCTCGTGAGGCTGAGACTAGCACCCATCTTCTTTTGAGGTAAAGAGCTATAGCATGTTCTTCAAAAAAAGACCAATACGTATGTGACTCAGTGGATTTAAAAGCAACCTCCAGGCTTTTTTGGCCTCTCCAAAGTGTTGGATGAGAGCGAGTGTGACTGCTACCAGAAGGTCAGGATGGATGCTGTGTTGACATGGTAACGTGTGAATGACGAGGTGGGATAGGGGCTAAATTGGTTCTTTGTTGGTGGCGCAGCTGTCACCTAAAGGGAGGTTCCCCCTATGGGGCCCAGCAGGACTCCCCTTAATGAGGAGACGAGTGATGGAGACACAGATGACTCTGCTGCTGCTGCTACTGATGCTGCTGCGTGAGTGTGAATGTGACGAGCACCTCCTGTGTATGTTAAAGGTCTGTTAATATGTGGTGAGAGGTCCAGCTGCTTTTGTTAGGCTTCAGTACCTTGAAACCCAATCTAAAAAACTGGAGTAGCATTTGCTGAGTGGCACAGAATAACTGCCTTCCCCAGTGGATTGCTGGGAGTAGTGGGATTATTGGATCCTGCCAGACACGCCCCAGGCATGTGTGTGTGAGTGTGTGTTCTCTGAACCTGATCCCCCCTGCATCACCAGCTGCCATGTACACACACACACACACACACACACACACACACTAATAAAGTGTGATACAATAACTGTACCAGTGAAGTCTCTCTCTGTCAGTATGTACAGTATGTTCATATACTAAAGTTCCCATGGTGCATTGTGCTATTGACCACTGACATAAGGTCGCCTTAAGAGAGGCGATAAATGAAAGGAAGTGTGTGGAGGAGATATGGAGGGGGAGGGCTGAATACGGTCTGTTTGTACAAGCTTGTTTCTAGAGGCCTGTAGAGGGATTAAAGGATCAGCCCCTGATAATTTCTCTAGCTCTCTCTCTCTCTCCCTCTATCTCCCTTCCCCTCTTTCTTCTTTTTAATGATTCAGTTCAGCATCCACATTGTTTCTTTCTCTAAAGAGATTCGTGCAAGCATTTTTTCAACATCAGAGGGACGTATGTCAGCGCGTCCTTCGGCCCAGTCATCACGGTCACTTTCGGAAAGTTCCTGTAAATAAATGACTGTAAGCGAAACCCTTCTTGATGAGGGGCAGACATTATTCATGCGATTCTATGCCCATAGAGATCTTCCATTAGAGATTAATGGGAAGGAGCGAGAGGTCCGTTTCCTATTCTTGGTGTCAGATATAGATGCATAGACTCGGCCCTGATTCAGGTGAGAGGAAAGAGATTGGGCAGAGAGAGTACAAATGGATGAAAATTATAAGAAGTTGAAAGGCGTCAGATTTTCTCTCAGACTGAGCTCTGTAGTCATTATTCAGGCGAGATAATTGTGCAGTTTTAGTAAGGTTATATAGGGGTGACTGTGCGTGCTGGGCTTGTCTTCATGTGCGTGTTTCTCCTGCCCAGCCGACCACATCCACCCACCGCGGCCCACGTCACAAGCCCAGCTCCGAGAGTCGTCCACGGGGTGGAATTACAGCGCGGGCCTCTACTCGAACGGCTCGATTGTCTCGGCTTTGGAGGGGACGGATTTATTGGATATCTGAGAGAGCATTCTCTCCTTCCCCTGCACTCTCAGCAACCTGCTTAGAGACAGGCCTGCATTATAGATGAGCTCCTGGCAGCCGCTACACTCTCACAGCGCTCAGGTTACCCCACACAGATACAGTACATGCATTCGCACAAATGTGTAAGCAGCATCTGTGTGGAGCAACTGTGAGCGTCACTTTGAGTCCTGTCGGGAACTTTTAATATCCAGTTTCTCTTTCCACATATTTTCCCTTCTTTATTATCAAGTATCCAAAAAGGCAACAAATGCATTATTAAAAACACACATTCGCATCATTTCAGCAGCAAAATGATCTGTATTAGAGGGATCTCTTGATTGTGGTTTGACCTACGCTGAGGAAGAGCTGTGCATTCATGCCCACGTTCCCCCGCAGAGGGCAACATAACCGAAGTGCGTCTGGATTGGACTTCCTGTCTGCCCTGTCGCCCTCAGAAAACGTCCACGTAACACAGATCCAGCTCACTGCTCTGCCTCTCTGTCTCCTCCCTCCTGGACTTTGATCTTCTGTTCCCGACTGTACAGCCTTGCACTATCTCTCTCTCTCACTCTGTGTTTTCTACTGCCCCCTCAAACTTGATTGGATTTCTAAGGCCATGTCCTCATGGGTTTAAAACAGGGGGGGAATCAAGTGTCATTTGCAAAGCAATTGATTCAGTGTTTTGTACAGCTTTTTTTGGCCTGGATTGGTAAACAAGCACAGAGCGGCTGGATAAATGGCCATCTGTTTGTCAGAAAACACGGTGTAAGTTACGGCTGCAACAAAATACAGCCCCCACGTGTAGGATTTTAACATTTCTGACTTTTGAGTGGTAGTGTTGAAAAGGAAACTGTTGGAAAGAGCATTGCACGCCGTCTGAAATAGGGAGATAATAAAAAGAAAGAAAGACAAACTACAAACTAAAACTTTTGCTATCGTAATAATTTGATGTAAGACAATATAATCAGAATTTTGATATTTACAATATTAATGAGGCAATAATACAAACTCGAACCTGACTTGTTCGGTCATGAAAATGAAGAGTTTGTTTATTTAGTTTGTTTAAGCATAAAAAGATCTTTGTCTTCTGATTTCTTCCCCCAAACTACATAGTGCACCTTTAAACAACAACAACTATGGTAGTGAGGCAATGTTTTTAGGACTAGGTTCCTGTTTTGTATCTTTGTTCACTGTCTCCACTGATCTACAGGTGCCAGTCACATCATCATGATTTTAATTGTTTGTTTTTTTCTTCAGTGAAAATTGAACTTTACCTGCTCAAATTGCAATATCAATTAAGATAATCGTTATATAATTTTTCCCCATATCGTGCAGCCCTACAGACAACATGTTGCTCTGTGTTTAGGCGTTTAGGAAAGGTGCATCCCTTTCTTGACCCTGGTTCGGCAGCATCTCTTGTGTGACACTAATAGGCAGATTGAGATGATACAGATTTTCAGTGATTCAGCGACTGAAAGGAAACTAGTAGGTTTGCTGTGCGGCAGGTCACCGGCCTGTGGTGGCTATGGCTAGCTGGCTGGTTAAGCAGTGAGAACGGGCTGTGTGTGCCAGATGTTTCACTCTCAGCAGCACTAATACACAGCAAGACTTCCCCGCTAATCCCCGCTATACTGTTACTGCCTCACAGAGAACATAGTAAAGCCCCACTGTGTGTGTGTGTGTGTGTGTGTGTGTGTGTGTGTGTGTGTGTGTGTGTGTGTGTGTGTGTGATTGGTTAAGTCCAACTGTTTCCCTGAAATTTCCCAGAATTCCTACTTTGCAACGTCTTTCATTTAGCAACACTGTCTCTTATGCTGTTTTGAATCCTGATATTTTTTTACCTCCCTCGCCCTGCAGTGTTTTCACTCCATAGTTAAAAATAATCATAATTAATGTAAGCTCTTTCAATCCCAGATCTATGAGAGGAAATGAGAGGATTGCATTTCTCTTTGTGAAAGTAATAGAGCCCCATGGCAACAGTTATATTCATGTTTACGTTGCATCAGAAGTGTCTGCGGTCATCTAAGTGTTTTTTTTTAATCTGCATTTCATTTGCCACTCATTTTATAATTTTAGCTAACCTGTCTCTCTGTCTTGTTCTGTATCTGCAGGTGATTTTCAGCATTCAGTCAAACCAGTGTGTTAGGACGCGCCCGACTCCTCATCACTGGGTAGCCCATGCACATGCACGACACCATGGGTAGTTCCCCCGAGGTGCTCTCGTGGACTTCCTGCCCCAGTCTGCTGGTGGGTAAGCTGAAGGAGGAGCTCAAACTCACCGTGGTCGGGGAGGCCATGAAGAAATCAAACTCGCCCAACTCCCAACCTCAGCCTCCTCAGGCCCCTGCCTCCAATTTACCTCCTCAGATTATCACAGACCTGGCCCCGCCAACGCACCTGCCCGTTCCCCTGCAGACGCTGCAGACGCCGGGCCAGGATGAGGACTCAATGCTGGGGGGTATAAGTCCCCCGAACACAGCCTTGAGCGTGGACTCGACTCGGAGCGAGGGTGGGCACTTTGACAACAGCGTGCTCCAGCTGCAGGAGCATGACCACGAGGAAGCAGGATCGCCGGCCTCGTGCGAGCACGGTGGATGTGGCAGTGGGATGGAGGAGCAGATGGGAGAAGGGGAATGTCCCATGCACCAGAGTGGAGAGGGGAGACAGGGCCACCACCATCACCACCCTGATGACATCAAGCTGCACTTCCACCGAGCCGGGCCGGGGTCAGGCGGCTTCTTAGAGGGGCTGTTTGGATGTCTGCGGCCTGTCTGGAATATCATAGGGAAGACCTACTCCACAGAGTACAAGCTACAACAGCAAGGTTGGTTCTGTTTGCTTTTTCATTCCTGCGTGGCTTAAATTAAGGAAACTAAATGCTTTGAGTTTAACTCAGACATCCCTTTAAGGCCTCAGAGAAACACACTTTAGATTCCCTCCCCGTTTCTGCTAACCGTAACTGAACATCCATCTTTAGCTTCGTCCTACTGTGTGTTGCGTGTGAAGCTATACAGCTGTCAGTTTGAATTGAGGTCATGCTAAAGGTAGACTCACCTTGCTGCAGGGCTGCCTGCACAGGCTGGACACAGAGGCTACAGGATACGAGCCGAGGTCAGACAGAACTGGGCTGGGTTTTGTGGTTGGTCAGCTAATGTCTAAATGTGGTGGGCTGGAGATCTCAGCAGCATACTGTAGCTTCGCTGCTACGCTTCCAAACCACATAACGAGGATGGAAGAGCATATGACTCACTGTTTGAACTGTTTCTAAGTCATTTATAGCAGTGTTGCACAGAGCTTTGGGTTTATTTTTTGCTCAGTGTGGCTTAAAAATATGAAATACGATATTTAGTGTTACCATGTTTAACCATGTTTTCTGTGTTTTGTTGTGCTGTGCCACACATCTGTAAATTTCATTTAGGATGCTTCCAGGAGAAATAAACTACATGACATTTAAGTTTCACATTTTAAAGGGGTAGTTTGACATTTTCCCTTTTTATTTTCACTTCCTGGAGTCTCGTTGTCATTGTGAGGTTGCCAGACAAACAGTGGAACTTCAAGGAAGCAACTTCGCCCAGCCATGAAATAGTCCTGCAGATCAGATGAGCAACATCCTCAAATGACGATTTCAAAGAGAGTTTAAGAGAGAGTTTATTGTTGGTTCTCATTCCTAAGTCATTCAGACAGAACATCAACCACCAATAATCAAAGTTGACCAACCGAAAGAGTCTGTATTTGACAACCTGAGAATGAACCAACTCTCTTTCTCCAGAGTCACCTACTGCACCTTTTAAAGAGCAAATGTGACAGCACATTGGTGTTGTTTTATGTCAAAGATCAAAATTAGATAATTATGATTCAAGAAAATATTGGAATACAGTTAAACATAGTATAACAAACAAAACAGTTGGTCACCTATGTATTGATACAGGCGTTATACTGATGATTATACATGTCAATAGATATTTTCTCTATCCCTTGAACAGCAGTAACATTATCGATTCACTCAGTGTTTCTTGGAGGTTCAACCTGTTAACCTACGGCGTTCCTGCTGGCAGCTGATATCTTTATCTTTCTGTATTTGTCTTGCACAAATAAATGACATTTTAGCTTGTCGACCCAAACTTGGAAGAACATTGTAATATGAACACCTTTTTTTTTAGCTTTAATTTTGAAAAAGTATACTTCACTTGTTTCCAGACATGTGGGAGGTTCCATTTGAGGAGATCTCGGAGCTGCAGTGGCTCGGCAGCGGTGCACAAGGAGCCGTCTTCTTGGGCAAGTTCCGCTCTGAAGAGGTGGCCATCAAGAAGGTGCGTGAGCAGAAGGAGACGGACATTAAACACCTGCGGAAACTCAAGCATCCAAACATCATCAGCTTCAAGTAAGTCTACAACCGCTTGCATGCTGCCTGATATTTTCTTCTTGTTTTAGATGGTAGGTCTCTGGTTGACAGGTGTTGATCTCTAAATGTGTTTTCACCATCTTAGGGGCGTGTGCACTCAGGCACCCTGTTACTGCATCATCATGGAGTACTGTGCCCAGGGCCAGCTGTATGAGGTGTTGAGGGCGGGGAGGAAAGTGACCCCCAGGATGCTGGTGGACTGGGCCTCAGGCATCGCCAGCGGCATGAACTACCTACACCTGCACAAGATCATCCACAGAGATCTCAAGTCTCCCAAGTGAGTTTCTGCTTCATGAGCAATCTTTATTTGATCAAAAACCATTGAGCAGGACCCTGATTTACACTTGTGTTGAATTACAATAAAAATACAGTTAAATTAAATGAAATTGCTGCAATATAAAAAGCAGAAAGTTTGATATTCCCTTCTGATCTCCAGGAAAGTTTAGTATGTTTTTTTCTGTCCTTAACATGCAGCAGCTGATCTGTAATTTTCAGGAAACAGCTCAACAGCCTTTTTCAAGATGTCTTAGCCCACAGCAACAACAACAATTCATCCTTTCAGCTCTGACATTAACTCAAAGGCCATTCTCAGAATTCATAAAAGCTAGTCGCCCCATCGTAAGAGTAAGACACAGTGTCCTGTCTCCTCCTGCTCGTCCTGTCTCATCCCCTGCACACTGTAGCCCTGTTCCTCTAATCAATATCTTCATGCCGCAGCAGTGCCAAACACTGTATTAGTCAGCAGAACGATCGCGGGCTGAATGTGCTTGAAAGGTCAGCCTCATTCGGCTAATGGGGTGATTCAGATGCAGAAATGTGCTTCTGTAACAGCTGAGTCTTTAAGGCTTAGATTGAAATGCTGCAAAATGAACTCACACTGCTTTAAAACCAGTCGAATGTAACAGGAAAAACTTGGTGTTTAACTGAGGGCGTCTGACCTAGATTAATCTGTCTGAAAGCGCTCAGGTCCAAGATGAAAGTAAACATGTTTTTACAAAAACTATAGAATTCCTATACAGTAGATCATCAATAGATCATCACAAGACATCTGTAAAGTAGGAGATATTGTCTGTCCTTTTTGGTCTGACCTTGCCAACAAGTCTTCTGTGTCTTCTGTTTTAGTGTTTTGGTCACCCACAACGACACTGTGAAAATCTCTGACTTTGGAACGTCCAAAGAGCTCAGCGACAAAAGTACAAAGATGTCATTTGCCGGTACGGTGGCCTGGATGGCACCGGAAGTGATAAGAAACGAGCCTGTGTCTGAAAAAGTGGACATCTGGTGAGTACTGACACAAATTTAAAATGTTCGAAAATAGAAAACATCATAGATAAAAGTCAGTGGTGAGTCCTTACTCTCTTAACTCATGTGTTGCAGGTCATTTGGAGTTGTGTTATGGGAGCTGCTGACCGGAGAGATTCCCTACAAAGACGTGGACTCTTCCGCCATTATTTGGGGCGTTGGCAGCAACAGTCTTCACCTCCCTGTCCCCTCCACCTGCCCGGATGGCTTCAAAATCCTCATGAAACAAACATGGTGAGTGTGGATCACGTATTGTGTTTAGTAGCATCGTTGTCCACCACATCTGCTAAAATATTGAAGTTACAAAGGTTTATTTTTCAAGATAAAAGCTAATGATGCACCACACAGGATTACCCCAAACTGCAACTTAAAATCGGGGCATTCTTACCAATTACATTTTCTCCCCTCTTCCTTTTTTTGCTGATTCAAGGCAAGGCAAACCCAGGAATAGGCCTTCATTCCGTCAGATCCTCCTACACCTCGACATTGCCTCTGCTGATGTCCTCGGAGCTCCTCAGGAGACCTATTTCAAGTCCCAGGTTAGCACTATAACACAATAACCTTCTCTTTATTTAAGTCACAAGGTTCTGGACGCTTCTTTTCTTAAAATAAGTTTGATACGCGCTTACAATGAGTGTAGAGCTCAAGCCAAAGACAGTAGTTCAAGATGATATTGTTTCTTTTTGACACAGCGCAGGGTTTAAATCATCTGATGACGTTTCTGTCTTCGAGTGGGTTGTCAGCATTATTTTCTCTGTCCATCCATATTACAGTCAGAGTGGAGGGAGGAAGTGAAGAAACATTTTGAGAAGATCAAAAGTGAAGGCACCTGCATCCACAGGCTGGACGAAGAGCTGATCCGACGCAGGCGGGATGAACTCAGGTAAGATAGAGGAAAACACAACCTCATTTCATAAAAACATGTTTTCTGTTAATGGGATGGATTATCTCTGTCTGTCAGTAACAAGTAAACAAATTATGTAGCATCTCCTACTCTACTGTACAGAAGTATTTTTCCATTTAAATGCATCAGAAAGGCTTTCGCATGTTAGACCATTGTGTGTTTTAACGGCAATTTAATTACTTGTGTGTGGAATTATTACTTGGTGTGAACGATGTAAACATTTGTCTGCATGTCCTGTACACATTCAGGCACGCTCTGGACATCCGGGAGCACTATGAGAGGAAACTGGAGCGGGCCAACAACCTCTACATGGAGCTCAGTGCCATCATGCTGCAGCTGGAGGTCCGAGAGAAGGAGCTAATGAAGTACGTAAAGTTATTTATCACTGCTCCTTCCTTCCATTATCAAGCCTTACTGGTTGTCAGTGTTTCCTCTTTGTCAAAATTATTTCAAAGTAATGGAACTTTTTTAATTATTACAATGGCCTGGCAAGACAACTGAGAGCATATTCATCTAGCGAGAAGAACAGAAGAAGTAAAAAGTCACTGCACAATAGGGCATTTTTTGAGTCACATCACATATCCGCCTGAGCTTCTTCGGCATTTATTTGTCTTTGCTGGGGAATGACTCAATTAAAAACAGTGCCAATTTATTTCCTCCCTTCATTTGCTGCCAGTTCCTTGACTTATTTCTTTCAACCTGTGAGGCTTTCTCTCCTGTTCTGAATATTTGCTGTGTATGTGGTCTTGTGTTTCACAGAAACTGACACGTTAATAGTTTTTTAAAATTTACTTAAAGGTGCACTACACTGCATGTTGTTTTGGGGAAGAAAATGAGAAGAGAAAGATCTTCATTTATATTTTTTTATGCCTAAACAAACTAAATAATGAAACTGTCTTCATTTTCATTACTGAATTAATGGAATAAACAAACTGACCTTAAGGACAATGCAATTTCATACTGTTAACTTTGTTTATATGTGGCGGACCCTGCCACCTTTCTAGCTTCAAACAGTGTTCTAGGGACCTTTATTTTTTTTTCTCTGACAACAGCTCGTTTATTCAGTTATGGGAAAAATAAATATTTCTGAGTTTCTGATATTTCTAATGTTTGTATTATTACCTCATTAATATTGTAAATATTCGGAGTTTGAATTTCTTCTCCAAAACTACATAGTGCCCCTTTAAATTCTTTCTTGTAAAATCATATCAGTCCAGTGTTTGGAGTAAAGATAACGCTCTGTAGAACTGAATGTGAATGCTGTTTATTGTTCTATAACTCTAAACTAATCCAGACATCCCTGCAGGAGAGAGCAGGCAGTGGAGAAGAAATATCCTGGCACCTACAAGCGTCACCTGGTCAGACCCATCGTCAGGTCCAACGCCGTGGAGAAGCTCATTAAGAAGAAAGGAAGCATTTCCCACAAACCTGGGATGCCCCCCACTAAAAGGTATGAAACTAAACACAAAAAGCATTAGCATAGCATGCCGTTTCTAGATGGGATTTACACTCAGTTATATTGAATAAGTGACTATCCTTCTTAGCTTAGATACATTTCGTTAATGCCGCTGAATGCATTTCTTACAGGCCTGACTTGCTCCGTTCTGATGGCATCCCCAGCGTCGACGCTCTCCCCTCCCCCTCGCCACTATCAGCCAGCCCGAAGGTGTCCACGCCTCCCGGCAAAGCCCGGTACAGAAGCAAGCCTCGTCACCGCCGCGCCAACAGCAAAGGAAGCCACAGTGAGTTCCCTGGGCTGCTGAAGCCTATCGCTGGGCCGTTAGAAGAGGTACAGTCTCTTCAGGAGCAGCAGTTCCACCATCACCACCACCACCTCCCACCCACCGAGGGGCCCTTCCTCCCCTTGAAGGGCCGCGAAGAGGCCGTCGTCAACTGTGCCAACAACCTGCGCTACTTCGGCCCCGCCGCCGCCCTCCGTAGCCCTCAGACGGACCACCTGCAGCGCCGCGTGTCTGGCTCCAGCCCTGACCTCATATCCACTGCTGTGGATGCAGACACACGACAGCGGACTTCATCCACCAGCTCCAATCCTGTCCCAGGTGCTGGTGCTGGTTCTTTGTGTCCCTGCTGCCAGGCTCACCCCTTCCCTGGCTGCCTACACTGTCAGGAGACCCCGCCTGCATCCAACCACCCAGAGTTGCCCCACTACTCACTGCTCAACACCCAGGAAAGCGCCCCGACCTCTTTGGTGGTTCCAGGCAAAGATCTGGCATTAGAGGGAGAGGCTACGAAGAAGGCCGAGCCACAGGAACAAGAGGCATGCCAACACAGTCACGCCCTGCCCAGTGCACTGCCCCGCACTCTCAGACCTCTCAGGAAGGTGAGCACAGCTGGAGGCCTTGAATCAGTCTGTACTGTGTATTGTGTTAGGTGAAAGATGGGTGATTAACAGCTGTAATTGCTTCTCTCACAGGGTGGCGATGAGTCATCTGAGGAGGAGGAGGGGGAGGTTGATAGTGAAGTGGAGTTTCCAAGGAGACAGAGGTAAAATACAGTTTGATACCTTGACCGTCACTGTGTTGTAACACTGTTACATCATGTGGTGCAAGAAAAGAAAACTACAAAGTGTTATATGGCTGAAAAGATCAGTATAGGTACACGTTAATAATTGTTCCTCTGCTCCCTCACAGACCTCACCGCTGTATGAGCAGCTTCCAGTCCTACTCCACCTTCAGCTCAGAGAACCTGTCGGTGTCTGACGGAGAGGAGGGAAACACCAGCGACCACTCCCACAGCGGGCCCCTGGAGAGGATGAGCGCCAGTCAGGAGGAGCACCTGGACGAGCTGCTGTCGCACACACCGGACATCCCCATCGACATCTCCACCCAGTCTGACGGCCTCTCTGACAAGGAGTGCGCCGTCCGCAGGGTGAAGACCCAGATTTCGCTGGGAAAACTGTGCTCGGATGAACACAGCTACGAGGTCAGTACTGTGGATGAGTGTGGTCCTGTTGTGTTAGGTCAGTATTTTTAGCAGCGTGCCTCCAGGGATAGCAATGTCAGTCTGTTTGGTCCAGACCGAAATAAATCAACAACTAGTGGACAGATTCAAAAGGCCGTTCTTTGTCGTTTATGAAAATAAATACTTTTTTTTGACATTTAATAAACTAAAAGATTAGTTGTACCCTATTATATGTCTTAATACTGTACATAGATATTATGTAGATTAAAATGCAGTTAACAAGCAAAGCATTAAAATATCAAAGTCCATGATCACATTAGCTGCCCTCTGTGCTGATGTCCTTGCGTCCGTCTCTCTCATCTCTCTCTCAGAACCCGCTCCAGTTCGGGGACTCGGACTGTGATTCGTCAGAAGCAGAGTGCTCCGATGCCACCATCAGAAACAACAAAGTCGGTGCTCCTTCCTCATGGTGAAACCCGCCCTAGGGCTCGCTTCTGTTTTGTTTTGGTTTTTTTGCCTGGAGGCCGTCGTGTCCCACTCTGCCCTGCAGAAAACACAGCAATAAGAGGACGACAGTGTAAACAAAAGCTCCCTATAGCAAAAGCCCCCATGCAATCTCTCCCAGAACCACCTCCAACCCCCTACCCTTCCCTTCATAAGACCCTCATCTCTAGCACAGCATCCAGGCAACCCATGGCAGGGATTCCCTTTTGAATGATAATGTACAGTAGATAGTGTAACATTCATAATTTATTTTTGTCTGAGTTTTGAAGGAAAATTCAGGACTTCTGTATGTTCTCTGATCTGAACAGAGAACAAAAACCTGACATTTTGAAACTGAGCATGGGCTAACTGTGTGTTGGGGAGAGACTGAGATGATGATGAGAAGGAGGATGTGTTGTGGCGCTGACGTATCAGACGCTGACAACTAGCAGTGAGGAGTTAGGTCACTGCTATTGCGGGATTGCTCTCAGCATCTTACCGTTTCAGACCAAAATCCCCAACCAACAAGGACTCCCTTCTCCTCAAGTAAGACCGACCTGCTTTCATATGAGTTTACAGTGCAGACAGTTCCCCTCACCTCCTCTCCTTCCATCCCGTCCCCACCATGCTGAGTGGGGAATGGGGAGCTCATAAAAAAAAAAAACGTGTGAACACCAGCATGAACAACCTGCCTCGCAACCGGACTCCCTCCCTCCCTAAAAAAAAAAAGAAAAACACCACATGTGTCTCGTCATCAGGATCCCCGCTGAACTGTCCCAGCATGCACACGCAGCTTGCTAAACGCAAAAAAAGCTGCCAGAAGACTGCATGAAGGGGACAAGCTAGCAGAGCAGCAGAGATGAAGAGATTTAAAAAAATACATAAATAAAAAAAGACTCTTCCTCTGTGACCCAGCTCATCCTTCCTCGAGACACGCCAACGTCATTGTCATCATCAATCAGATGTCATGACCAGAGTCGTTGAGGGAGTTATCAGTGTGAATGTGTGCGTGTGTGTACGTGTGTGTACGTGTGTGTGTGTGTGTGTGTGTGTGTGTGTGCGTGTGTGTGTGTGTGTGAAGCCCTCTCCTCTCCATTAGACATCACAGTTTCAAGTCTCATCTCAGGATTGTTCGAGGACTGCGAGAAACTGGACTGGACCAATTGTCGTATGTAGGAGTCTTCTTCGAGTGGCACATATTTACGGACCATGCTAGCCTTGATGTTCAACCCATTGTTGTTAATGTTGTAGACATGTAGAGCGTTTTAGTTGCAATCCAGGTGCAGTATCTCATTTCTTCTAATTACTAGGTGCAGCGTCTCCCATGTACCATTTTTTAGCAGGGTAATAAGTCTCAAAAATGCTCATCGTTTTGTTTTTTTTTGTGCTGTAGTGATTTAAACAGCAATAATATACAGTAAATCGGAGCTCAGGTGAGAATGAAGTTGCTGGCTCAGGATCCGCGGCGTCTAGCTGGCTAGACACACTACAGTGACTGGTGGCTAGAGGAGAGCAGCAAGTGTCAAACAGCTTATTTTAAATTGTCCCATTAATTTCGTGATCTTGCCTTTCCAGATATTGATGCTCAGGTTTTTATGTTGCCGATTGACAGCAGGAGCAATATAATCACAGCCACCAGATGGCGACAGTTACAATGACTTTCTTCTCCTTGTGTTATGTAACGTCCTGGTTCGATTCCTTCAAATGATCTGCTGTTTCCCAAGAACCCCAGCAATATTATCTCTATTTTGTCTTGTCGTCTATGAAAAGGGATACTGCACCTGCGAGAGCTTTATTTTTATCCCTGTTATCCTCCTTACTACTTACTTCGCCAGCCAGGGTTGAATTTAACGATAATGATGTCAAGATGTCAGCTCAAGTGTATGCAGACGGCTGAGTTTCAAAAGTTAGGAAATATAAGCCAGAGACAAGGCCACAGAGCATTCACACTGCTCTTGGTTTTCAAACAACCTCATCTCAGTGTTAGTTACACCTGTACATAAACATCTGTAAAACGTAATGTAATCCTTTCTTGTCTTCTCCCTTTAACGTATCGCACAGCTCCGACAGCTTCGAGCTCCTGTCGATGATGAAATTGATCAGAAAATGTGTATTACATCAGTATTGAAGACTACAGGAGGGTGTGAGTCGTAAGAACCGAGTAGCACAAGGTGAATCTAAAACTGTACTGATGGATAAATGACCGAAAGCAGCTGCTGCCTTTCCTCGATCCTCCTTCAACCTTCTTCACTCTGTTTACGTACGTGTGAAATAACCTAGTGTATTGTAATGACTGGGTAATCCGATCAAGCTGTTAATAATAACATTGTCTTTCTGGCATATATCCTGTGAAGTATGATTGTTGTAAAGTTTTAATTTAATTTTGATTCTTGTTTTTTTTTTTTTTTTTCTTTGTAGCTGGCCTACATGATTATTGAATTAATTTATTACGAATGACTGGAAAAAGGTGTTGAGTTTCTTTTTAATTTCAGGCAGCTTCAGAAATGTCATGACCTATGATTTCTCCTGAAAAGTATTATTTAAAGGAAGCACAATGAAGTGGTACGGGAAGAGGACAGTATTTGTATGGGAGAACAAAGGCATTGTCATATCACGGGAATCTGATGTCATTTTTATCTTTGTGACCCTGCAGGGGACCATTCATCATTTAGATCATGATTTAGCAGACTTAACATCAGTATTTAGTAACATCAAGTGTTTCTAAAGCTTTTGTTATCTCGACAAAAGCTATAAGGAGTCACTCAGTCAGTGGACTGTCACAGCAGGGTAAATGAAACACTAAGCCTGAAGGCAGAGATCCCTCCCTCTCATTTTTAATCAAAATACCAGTTACTTACATTTGAATTTCTGTGAAATTGTCTCTAACTGTGGACATCATGTTGCCTCATCCCATGTATCAAACATCTGTTTTCTTTGTTACTTTCATTTCCAAACTCCCTTTCCTGTTGAATGGCATTACGATCAACCAATCCTGTCAGTTTCCTGTATTATCCAGTGTACAGTGCAAAGGGTATCTGGGAGAATAAAATCAGAGCAAACAACTGCATGGAATAAATGCTGATGTACTGTACCCAACATGTGGTGGTCTGTCTCTTCTGTCATACAGTAGATATGATTTGCAGCTTATTAACCATGGCCAGCGTTTGTATTTTACAACCACTAACCCCTAAATATATTTCTTACATTATATTTTTCTTAGACTGCGCCGTTATATTTTCAGTCATTTTTTATTCCTCTACATAACGTTTTGTATCAAAGGCCACAGATTTTGGTGGAGAACACTAACTCCCTTCAGTTAACACCAGTCACATCTGAAGACACTTTATATAGAATACCTGATGTGGACTGAAAAAAACACCACACGTAGATCGTTAAAATACCCCAAATTCCCAGAAGAAATACTGAGGATATGACTGGAGGCTACAACCCTGATATGACATGAAAATTTATAATTTCTATATGAAATGAAAGTTTGAAAATCAAAATAGATTTTTATAAAGTCTTGGCAAATATTGTACTTTTTACTCTACTACATTTATTGAGTAAATTTAGTTGCTAGTAACTTTGCAGATTGCGTGTTGGATCAGAGCCAAAGCATCATGATTTTTTTTTTTTTAAATCAACTTATTCCAATAATCAGAAAATTGTTGAATATTGGATCCAAAAATAATTGGTTGATCCATTGTATACAGTAAGCTATAAACTGTATATTCATGTATAATTTACTTTTACTTGCACTTTTGATAGTTAGGTACATTTAATATCAGATACTTTAAGACTTTTACTCAAATACTATTCATATTCATAATATTTTATTTATTTTTATGTTATCTTATTTATTTTGGTCCTTTTGAAAATAAAAACATAAAAGTTTAAATCCTTTGGTGGTGTCACGGTCATGACTTTTGATGTCATAATTATGACTTCTTCATACTTTTGACTTTTTAATCTCATCATTTTTATTTTCTATCTCATAATTATGACTTTTTAAGTAATAGTCATGACTTTTTATCTAATAACTGTGGGTAACACTGGATGTGTTTTTTAAATCAAGGCTAAGTTTTCATTATTTTGTCTTTAACTGGCTGAAGTGTGCCTCCACAGATGTGAGTATTAGCCAATCAAACCTGTTGAAATCATTAACTCGTGCTGTACGTGTTGTTGCTATGGTGTCCCGGTGTTTAAACGTCAGGGCGCGGTGAGCAGGCGGGGTTAATGTTGCACAACGTGCTCCGCTCCGCCGGACGGTGCGGGATCATAAAGTCAACGCTCGCTGGTCCCCTCCTTTGGACGGGGGCGGAGTCAAACTGTCAGAAGTGCCTCGGCTGCGGTAACGTTTCGTTAACTGAGGTTTTACCTGCTGAAAACGAGGAAGCGACATCTGGAAAAGTCCGGATTTACACAACCAATCATTTATTTAACTAGTTCACCGACATTTCTTCATTCTCGCCCACTTTCACTGGTGTAAACTGAGCGGGTCAAGATGTCTTCCATGGACTTGGAGAAGCTGAAGATGACGGGAGCTGGTCGGGCCATGGCAGTGTTGACCAGCGGTGGAGATGCACAAGGTGACTTAAAAGTCAGCCAAGCTGGCATTATACTGCTGTTAGCTGAATACATGTACACTGAGACGGGTCTGTGCAATACGTGGTGATGTGGGCGGGAAATGCATGTCAGTTTGTTCATGGAGAGATGAGTGAATACTGATAATCAGGTCAAAATGACAGAAAGTGTCAGCAGGGGTCAAAGTTTGTGTATGTGCTGCATAGCTTTATACAGTAGCCATGTTGCAACTCACAAGGGTGGAAAGTAACTAAATACACTCACTCAAGCACTATAATCGAGTATAATTTGGTGTACTTTAACTTAAATATTACAGTTTCCTGCTACTTTACACTTTTTCTTGGAGGCAAATTACTTTAGTTACTCTGCAGATTCAGATTACAAATGCAAAATATAATTAATGAATAGATTCATTATGTATTATTATAGATTATAGGTTAAGACATTGATGAAGTGTGTGGGGTGGAGGTGTATAAAGTCATTCAAATTAACTCCACCTGTACCATCTGCAGCATTAAAGTGATACACACATGAATGCATTGATCATTATAATCTGATAGTAGTGTATATTGTATACGACCTTTGACCTCTACTGATAGATTACTCTGAAATGAGCCCTTCAGCATACCTAGTGATTTTACTTTTGTTGCGTAATTTGGTACTAAATCAACAGTGTTGTAAATCTTTAATGCATCACTCTTATTTGCATCTATGGCAACACGATGTTCATAAAAATCATAATGTGATTATTTTAACAGTAGTAGTGGGAATGTTCAGTTTTGCATAGCACAGAAAGGTTGCGCACACCAAGGGCAGTAATGACGGCCTGATGATCACTGCGAGTACCCTGGAAAGTGGGAAAAAAAGTGATGATACTCTTAGACTGGCCAAAAGCCATGAATTAAAACAAAAAATAATGAACATTTTGTGCATTTCAATTTTCAATTTCACTGAAAAAAACTATTAAAATAAAGATAATGTGCCATTTGTTGTGTCTGTAGCAAACAAGCAAGTTTTCTTACATCTGGAGAGCAAGATTTGTAAGGCAGAGTATCTCTTTTGCACATCAGTACTTGCGATTAATTGTGCAGCTCTACTCGTATTATTTGCTACTGTAACACAAGTACAAAATCTGAGTACTCCATCCACCACTGTTAACTCAAACAGGCCCTGTTTACACAGTTAACATGAGTTCTTGTTAGGGGCAGGTATAATTCAGTACCAATCTCAGCACCTGTCTATGTACCATACCGATATCAGTATTAAACAGTGCAAAACCCTTGTCTCGTGTGGTTCGATCACAAGCAGACAGCCTCTTCATATATCTTGAGCGACACTGGATCTACGCTCCGCTTACATGTCAGGGGCTCTTAACGGAATTGCTTGTCGTTAATGTGTCTCCAGAGAGCGGGTTGCACCTTTGCCCAATAAGAGATAGTGAAGTCATATCCTCCACAGTGTTTGATTTCCTCATGCAGGGTTATGATGCAACAGCTTGTGTGTAATGACTTGAGGAGCAGAGGTGAATCTCAATATTTTTGTTTTAACTAACTGTCCCCCGACCCAGGGATGAACGCTGCTGTCCGAGCCGTGACCAGAATGGGCATCTATGTGGGGGCCAAGGTCTATCTTATACATGAGGTAAACAAGCTGATTGTATTAACACATTGAGTTATTTTTTCTTGATTGACTTGCCCACACTGTTCTTGTCATTAACATGACATTTGGAAATTACTTCTCAGGGATACCAGGGCCTGGTGGAGGGGGGAGACAACATCAAACTGGCACACTGGCACAGTGTGACCAACATCATCCAACAGGTAGGTTACAATATTATCACCAGTCACTGTTGACAGCAGTGGTAAAGGCTTGATTTTTACAAGCACCAGTGCAGCCAGTGTAAAAAGTTAGTCTGGAGCCCTCGATGACGTCATGGTGGGTTTACACCTGAGTGTATAAACAACATTAAAGATGGCTCATTCGGTTTTATTCATGTGTCGCAGTAACAAGCTATGCAATAAGCACAATTGCTTAAAATTAGTTCAAATTATTTACACTAGTGCTTTACCCCCTGTTACACGTCAAAATCTCTTTTATAATACATGCCTATTGTGCTTTCATTCATTTCTGGTCTTAAATCTCTTTTTTCTCTTTCCTTTCCATGGTTTCAATTGGAGTTTTATTATTTCATCCGTCTCCTCTCGTCTCTTGTCTCCCTGCCTGTCTAATACTGGTTATAATGGGGTAAGGTGCCTTGCTGCATGTGCTTTGAACCTTAGAAGGAGCAAGTTCCACTATTCGAAAGAAATTATAAGCAATGCCACCGTTGTTTTTGCATTAGATGCCTTGAACTGATGCAGCAAATGTGAAAAAAGGCACGTGCTACTCTTTCCAAGCATTTGTTCCGAATCTGTTTACCTTCAGTTCAAACAAAAAATGAATTTTCCTTCTTATATCACTATGACTGCAGGGTGGGACTGTGATTGGTAGCGCCCGATGCAAGGCCTTCATGACTCGTGAGGGCAGGCTTGCCGCCGCCTTCAACCTGGTGAAGAAAGGCATCACCAACCTGTGTGTGTGCGGTGGAGACGGCAGCCTCACCGGAGCCAACCTCTTCCGCAGTGAGTGGAGCGGTCTGCTGGCTGAACTCGTAGAGAAAGGTAAAGTGTTCCCAGACAACATCGTCAGCTTGTCACAGCGCCTTCAAAAAACATTAACCGTCATTTAGTACGTGTATTAATACAGAATTAGACTTATTCTAGAAATAGAGTTCATCCTACTGTATGGTGGTACAGTCTTTAGAGGCATCATTTCCTTGTTTAGGGTATGGGATTGCCTTTGTTTCATTTCACGTTAATAATGTTGTATTTATGAATCATTCTTGAGCTCGTTCTGTAGTAATATGATGATTATAGACTTCAGAATGATCTGCCAGAGCCCTGAAGAGATTAGGGCTGAAAACTCACTTACTTCACAATTGATTTTCTGTGATTTTATTTGCTTTATGACACTCTGTTTTACTCTCTTTGTTTTTTCTGTGTTTAGTTTTTATGGGACAGAGCTTGTTGTATTTGCTTTGTGTTTTTATTCGGTTATATAAAGCACTTTGTAACTGTGTTTTGTGCTGTATACATTAAGTTTACCATCATTATTTTATTGCTTAAGTGAACACAATAACGAGCTTCAAGTAAAACATCTACAACAACGTGCATGCGTGCCTTTCAGGAAGGATCACAGACACTCTGGCCAAGCAGCACGACCACCTGAACATCGTGGGGCTCGTGGGCTCCATCGACAACGACTTCTGCGGCACTGACATGACCATCGGTGCTGACTCCGCACTGCACCGCATCATGGAGATAATCGATGCCATCATGACCACTGCACAAAGGTCAGACACTGTGATTGAACAGCGGCAGCTGGTGTTTCGTCTGAGCGACTCTTATGAGCGCACTGATAAAAATAATATTCATTTGTTCAGTATTTCTGACTTAATGCGTTTGAGAATGTGAAGATATAACAAGACCACACTGGTACTTTAAAGGTGCAGTATGTAGCTTTGGGAAATACATTTTAATCAGAAGAGAAAGATCTTCATTTACTGCCTAATTAATATTGTAAAAATTAAAATTCTTCATCATGTTTCATGATGATGGGTTGTAGTGAAAATAATCGTTAGTTGCAGCCCTGCTGTATATCAGACTTGTTTTCATACGTATCCATACCTGCACAGTGTGAGTATTTATTGTGAATGGAATGCAATCATCGAAGCCAAGTTTTTGTTTTAAACCAACTCTCCCATTCAAGGCTGCTGAGATCTCAGAAATATTCTCTGATCCTGCCCAGACTTGCTCCCTTAAATCTCGGCATGTTGCAACAGTCAGAAAATTCTCTGAATGCTCAGAAATGTTTGTAAGCTTATTTCAATATAAATGTCGTGTCCCTCCTGCAGCCACCAGCGCACTTTTGTTCTGGAAGTCATGGGTCGACACTGTGGGTGAGTACCACTCCGACCCATTTTGCTGTCCTTTACACACTGCCACTGAATAAGACAAATTATTGTGCTGTTACTCTCATGCTCTCACTTCAGGTATCTGGCCTTGGTGTCAGCGCTGGCATCTGGGGCAGACTGGCTCTTCATTCCAGAGGCTCCTCCTCAGGAGGGCTGGGAGGACCGGATGTGTGCCCGTCTAGAGTCGGTAAGACAGGAAAACTAGTCTAGATTGTATATTAGCCCCAGGCACATTCATATATGTGTGTTCACAGAAGAGATCAAGTGGGAGAAATATAGACATGCTCTTATGCAACAAAATGGAAGTTACTGGAGAGAGATAGTTCATTGTTGAGTCTCATCGACAGATCGTCAATCACTGTCACTTTGGGTTAGAAGCTCAGGTTGGACATCAACCCAAACAATCAGTGGTTGATGACCTGGGGATGAGACTCAATAATCAATCTGTTATAGCATGCAAAAAGAAGAGGTCCAAAAATCTAAATCCAGGCAACAACCCTGACCAAACATGCTAGGGAAAATCCAAGAGACTAAAGAGAAATACAAAACCTAAACAAAGATCACACCAATAGGAAACTCAGGGAACACAATCAGGGCAACACAAGGAGCAAACACAGAGACACCAGGAACAAAACAGACAAACTGACAGAGAGAGAAGGAAGAAGAAGACACAGACTTAAATACACAATTGAGAGAAGACTAATAAGTAGAAGGTGAAACTAATAGGGCAATACAAAAAAGCTGGAAAAACACAGGGACAGGAAGTGGAAAGTATAAGTTGCCAAAAGAATATATCAACCAAAGTAAAACAGGAAATGGCTAAACAAAAAATCCAAACCATGACACTATCTTTCTCCAGGAAGTGACATTTTGTTGCTCTAAGGAATAGAGGGGGCTGAGTTAGCTCTCTTAAATGCAGCTCAGAAGCAGGATTTGTTGTTACCGACTCAGTGATCAATATACTTTTTATGTTTACCTCCAGAGCCGCACAACGGGGTCAAGACTCAACATTGTTATCGTCGCAGAAGGAGCCATCGACATAAACGGCAAGCCCATCTCCTCAACTTACATAAAAGATGTAAGTTTAATTTAAGGTTAAGATTAAGGTCTTGGGATGACTGATGGCTGTCGATACTGTCTGTAACACAACCAAGTGATTGTGATTTGAAGTGCTTTAAATTTTCCTCCCAAATGTTTATAAATTACTGTTCTCTCATAGTCTCTTCGTTGCGTATGCCTGCTAAATGTCAAACCCAGAGTACACTGAGATGTTTTCATGTCTGTTTGAAGCTGGTGGTCAAGAGGCTGGGTTATGATACCAGAGTGACAGTACTCGGCCATGTTCAGCGAGGAGGAACTCCCTCTGCGTTTGACAGAATACTGGTGAGTCGGACATTTGCTCAAAGTTAAATCATTGTTAATTAGCGTAACATGTAACTAATGGTAACAACTGCAAAAAATTTTGGCACAATTTATGTGCCAGTCACTTTGACTGGTCAATCAGACCTGAGCCAAACGTACTACTTTAAAATGTATGACACTTTTAGCATGCTCACAGTGCTGAAATACAGCTAACGTTAGTGGTCAGCTGTTTCGTCCACTTGCGATCGGTTCACTGAACATCCCCTTAGTCGTACTAGTAAACCGTGTTAACATAAAAAATGGATGCTCACTTTTTATGAAGCAACATTTGACTAGAAAGACATTTCAGTGCAAATTATGTAAACATGTAATTTACATATGTCAATTAATAAATCATATTAATTAAGTTTAACTGACTGCAGTCTAGCGAGGGCAATCCGAATGTTGAATGTATGACAACCTCAGCAGATGTTTATCAAATTGGACTACGAGACACATTTCATATTTAGCCGACAGGCCTTTTTATGTGTTTTAGAAATGATTCTGGGTGAAATCTGACTTTGTAGTGTTCATTTAGACAACAGAATTGTACGTCACAAATCCTAATTTTGGATAAAATCTATATACGTATATGATAAAAGAGATAGGTGACTGAACGTTGCATACTTACCTTCCTACTTCCATACGTTCCACATCTCCTCAGTGAACTTAAACATGGTCGAATCTGTGTTTGTATTTAGACAAACCATGTTTATATAACCAATACAAGACTAATGAGTAGGAGGTGATATTTTCCTGTATTCGTAGTCTTTTGCATTTAAATGCACATGTGCGGACTCTCTTGTGTTTCCAGAGCAGTAAGTTGGGTGTGGAGGCGGTGATCGCCCTGATGGAGGCTTCTCCTGACACCCCAGCCTGTGCCATCGGCCTGTCAGGCAACAAGGCTGTTCGTCTGCCTCTAATGGAGTGTGTGGAGATGGTGAGTGGCTCTCCTCTCCTCTATAATTAATTTTAATGGACACACAGTACTCAGAAAATAGTGAGAGGTTGCTGTGTGGTTTTTTGAGTTTTTTTCTGACTGTTCCATAATTTCCAGACTAAATTGGTGCAGAAGGCCATGAATGAGAAGAGGTTTGATGATGCTATCAAACTGCGTGGAGGGTGAGAGCTGAGTATTTTTTCACGTGTATTATAATACCAAAGTCCCTCATACATGTATCATCCATTTATAGTAATTTTAACATGCTCACAATTTAATTTTGTTGTTTTTTTCTGTGCAAATATTTAACAAGAAGCTTAAAGTGATGATTTTCTTGCAGGAGTTTTGAGAACAACTGGAACATCTACAAGCTTCTTGCCGTCCAGAAGCCGGCCAAGACTAAGGTTAAGACACACAGACACACACACACATACAGTTTTAGCCTTTACACATGAAATAGAATAACAAATGATAAGCTCAAAGCACTCGTCTTCTCCCTCAGAGCAATTTCTCTGTGGCTATCCTGAACGTGGGAGCTCCGGCTGCAGGGATGAATGCAGCGGTGAGGTCGGCTGTGAGGTTGGCACTCGCTCACGGACACAAGGTTTACGCCGTCAATGATGGCTTTCTAGGACTGGCCACAGGAGCGGTGAGGGCTTCTACCGCGACGTCTTTACCACGCTGCAGTTAGATTTTAGCAATAAATCATCTGTATGAGACTGAGGAAACTGTTCCAATACTGACACCCCGTCTGTCTGCAGGTTTCTGAGATGGAGTGGCACAACGTGGCAGGATGGACGGGCCAAGGGGGCTCCCTGCTGGGGACAAAACGGTGAGCAACAGGAGACTGATAACTATCACGTAAACATATTTAAAGGTTTTCTTGCAAACAAACAACTTGCACTTACGTTCAGTGTTACTCGCTAAAATGCATTGTGTATGTCCTTAAGGCGTGGAGTGACGTCATTTTTTAGGCCTTTGCAACCACAGCTTTCGTATTCAGGGGCCCTATGTTGAAATGCACATTTCCTGGTAAAAACATATGTCGTCTCCAAGCCAAAGCTGAGACCGGGGTGATGTAGTACCAAAACTTCCTCCAGAGCCACAGGAGAAGTAATACAGTTGTTCTCACAGTCTGTGTAATAATGTCTTTCTTCACGTCCTATTTCAGAACTCTTCCAAACAAACACATGGAGAAAATTGTGGAAAACATCGGCAAGTTCAACATCTCAGCTCTGCTTGTAGTCGGAGGGTTTGAGGTAAAGAACAAGATGCAGCCCATCAAAGAACCAGAGCTGAATTACTTGTATATTAATTTATAGTGTCAATGTTACATCAAAGAGGTTTTCAATCTTCCTCAAAGGCGTACCGAGGTGTACTGCAGCTGTTTGAAGCCCGGAGTGTCTATGATGAGCTCTGCATCCCCATGTGTGTAATCCCTGCTACCATCAGCAACAACGTCCCTGGAACTGACTTCAGCCTGGGAGCAGACACGGCTGTCAATGCTGCCATGGAGGTAATGCTGAGCAGATGGCAAATTAATGGTGCCACTTTGATGTTTAGGATTATCATGAAATAAGACTGAGGCAAGCCAGAAAACATCCCATCTAACACGATGTGTAACTAAGATACACTTCGAACTCTGGATATTTAGTCAAAACTGGGGTGACAGTGAGTAGTTAGAGCTTTAGATTTTATCTTCAAACGCAGCGCTCGAGTTCACCCTACTTCTTAATTAAAAAGCACATAAATAACACACCGGCAGTGCTTTGTCCAAAAAAAAACAACCTTCCTGTGAGGAGCAACTTAATCTCTTTTCAAGCTGCTCCTTTCTGGTCTGTCTTTTGGCTGTATTTACAGTGCAGTATAGGTGAGGATTAATTAGGAGTAAATTAAAGTGGACCCTGTCTTCGATTTTCTACTGTCTCCTCTCACACAGCCATTTTGATTTTTTTTCCCTCATCAGGGTTGTGACAAGATCAAGCAGTCTGCCACTGGGACAAAGAGACGAATATTTGTGGTGGAGACGATGGGTGGATTCTGTGGCTATCTGGCGACCTGCACTGGTATAGCCGTGGGTGCTGATGCAGCCTACATCTTTGAAGACCCCTTCAACATCCACGACCTGAAGGTAAGACCATTAATCAAACCTCTGCTGTTTCTTTTTTTGTGTCTATAATATTCAAAACTTTCTGTCTGTTTAATTATCTGGCCTTTTGGCAGACCAATGTGGAGCACTTGACTGAAAAGATGAAGAAGGACATCCAGCGGGGTCTTGTGCTGAGGTACGTAACACTCATTCAGCCACACAGATTCTCATGTGATAGTGGCTGCAGAAGTTCTGTGCATGTATCTAAACATTGAACCTATTAACAAAACCGCATTTGCAAGACAATGCGATTTTTCATCAAAAATATCCAAGAGGCTTGTTCAGTTCAGTCCATTTTTGCTCCTTATAGCATTTAGATATACCATGACCATGACTGAGCATCTTCACCAACAATGCTAACATAATGATGTGTAGCACAGAGTATTCATTAGGTTCAGCAGCTTAGTTCAGAGCATTAGCCTGTTAACATTTGCTAAACACAAAGTACTGCTGAGGCTGATGTTACTGTATGTGTGATGAATGTGTTGATGTCGATTATTAATCAAAGAATTGAACAAACTGGCCATTTTGACAAGATTATTGCACTATATGTTAATCAAAGTCCAGTAGGTTTTACAGTCTGGGGAACTTTGTTTTTACAAAATTAAATGGAAATATATTGAAGAGTTGCAATCTTTCAGTCTTTAGTATGAAATAATACGAAATCTATTTAACTATTTAACTTCAACAAAACAAATTTCAAAAGTACAAACCGTATAGTGTATTTGAAACACACACTGTATGAACATACATTCATTGGATCATTCAATCGTTCGCTTTCTCTGTCCTAACAGGAATGAAAAATGCCATGAAAACTACACTACAGATTTCATTCATAAGCTGTATTCAGCGGAGGGGAAGGGAATCTTTGACTGCAGAGTCAATGTGTTGGGACACCTTCAGCAGGTACAGAGCCAAACTTACAAGATCCATCAACTCCAGAAAAACACAGCTTACCAACTTACAAATGACAGAAAATAAGTCTTTTAACATATTTGCACTCACTTTGTGTGTTTGTGCTCCAGGGAGGGGCACCCTCTCCCTTCGATAGGAATTTTGGCACCAAGTTGGGTGTTAGGGCGATCCAGTGGATTTCAGAGAGATTGACTGAAAACTTCAGACAAGGTAGAGTTACTGTATAAAGTCAAAGCTGACATAAATAAATTGGTTAGAATGCCAAAGTCAGACCGCAGCAATGTTATGATTACATCACCTTTCTCCCACCAGACCGTGTGTTTGCCAACTCTCCAGATACAGCATGTGTGATCGGCCTCAACAAGAGGGTCGTCTCATTCAGCCCCGTCACTGAACTGAAGGATGTGACTGATTTTGAGTAAGTAACTCACTTTTTGTCAAATAACAAGTGTTCATTATTAAGTTTGTTTTAATAATATGCAAATTATGCCCCAATTTTTCAGGCACCGGATGCCCAAAGTCCAGTGGTGGTTAAATTTTCGGCCGCTGCTGAGAATGTTGGCTAAGTACCAAACCAGCTTCTGTGAATATGTGCCAGGAGAGATTCAACATGTGACTCAGCGCTCCATCAGTATCGACTCTGGGTTTTAGGCTCCCTACAACAGCATATTCTCTGCACTTTTTAACCCTTATCTGTCCATCCTTAGTTGCTACCAAGAGTACATCAAGAATGGGTTTCAATCTGCGTCCATCTGTGTTTACAGGACTGAAGAGTTATAAAGGGGAATTGTGGTATTTTTAAACCTAGGCCCTATTTGTATGTAATTTTAGTGTCTAAATGACCGGTAGGTACAAACCGTTTTCAGAATCGGCAGCCAAAGCCCAGGCCAAATGTAAGCCTCTTGTTTTTTGACAATATTGTTATTCTAAGTGTCTGACCACATTATGGAAAGCATCCCTATAGAGGTAGACCTTTATGTTCAAATACAAGATTATTTTTAACCAAAAACAGCTGCTTTGTTGCACTCCCCAAATCCACCAAAGTCCATTTACGGAAACAGTAATTTTATCAGCGTAAAACACCCATCATTTAAACTCGAGAGAAAAAAAATAAAACTGTTTTAGGGGATCTAATGGACCAATACCGAAACTGTTTGTGCATATTAGTCATTTACGTACCAAAATATGTAATCATAGTGTTCATATGTCATCAGTGTCATAGTAGCTACAGTAAATAGTGTAAAAATATACTTTGATCATTCAGTTATTGAATTAGGCAATCAATGCAGATCAGATTTTGCTATTCCTTGTGTCAAGTGAGCCTTTGTGTAGTGAAATAACTGCCATAAAAAGGCAACCATGTGTGCCTTAACGCTAAAATTTTGCAAATAAACTACTGAATATATTATATAAAGCAGATTGTATATAGTATGATTTTAAATGGTTTGCTTCCTCAATCAGATACAAGAAAAATACTGGTGCCCCTAAAACAAATACTGAGCCAGAAATAATCTAATCATGTACCTTATTTAAAAGGGTTGTAACATGATACTAGCTTAAAGCTAAAATATGCGCTACCTAAGTTTGGAGCAGTGTTTGGTTTGAGAATCTGTTCTGATTCAGTCAGAATGTGACTGTGTGATTCATGGGACCAGTGAGATGTTAATTTCCTTTTATTTATATGCTGTGTAGGACTTGAACACTTATGTCTTTAATTAATGCAAACTGGACAGTACATCAAAAATATTATTACACTGTGTAATAAACACAATTACTGCACTTACAATAGAGAAACCTGTAAAGAAATATGAACGTATGTTGTGTATTATTTTGATACTAATGCAATATCTTCAATAAAATGTTATTCAACTGTGTTAATGTTAGACATGTTCATTGCTTTGTGAATAGCAACTGAACTAACACATTACGCTGAACATAAAAAAATATCAAACATTTAATGGAACAAAAATTAGAAAGTGTATTAGCAAAATCCCACATGGCAAACTTCTTTAAATTTTATAGGTCTTACAATGGTGTTAAACTATGAACCGGTACCACAGGTATTTGTCATTAACCTGCTATGTGTGAACATAACTGAAGAGAGTAGGTAATAAACTGGTTTTAAGAAGACACTAATTAAGTATTTAAGATGTCTAAACTCTCAAAAGTTGAATGAAAAGGGAAACTCATCCCCGCTGTTGTCTTTGTTGGTTGTCTGAGGGCTCGTGGTGGTGAAAGCAAACTGGAAGTCCTCGCTCTGCTTTGGTTGGCCAAACAGGAACTCAAGGCCTGCAAAAACATACAAATACCTGTAGTTCAGAGCAGGTAACACATAACAAAAATAGAGAGATTTGATTTGATACTTACAGCTTGAAGACTTTGACTCAGTGGTTTCCTGAAAAGAGGTGAACACAGTAGTTTGGTGTTTTTATTCTAGTTCTACTGTATGAAATATCAGAGTTACAGTAAAAATGCAGTACCTTTTTGTTGAAAAAAGAGCCAGTGAAAGCAAAAGCTGAGTCCTGTAAAGAAAATTGGAGGTAATTTCAAAACCAAGAAACTGATTTCTGTCAAATCACTTATTCCTTTTGCTCACTCCTCACCTCATCCTGCGATGAGCCCACATCAAATCCAAATCCAGAGAAGCCCGGGGTGCAGGGATCAGAGTTCAGAGAGAACAGGAAAGCTGGAGATTTGGTATCAGAGGTCCCGCGATGTGGGGAGCCGCCTGGGCTGTAGCTGAAATGGCAACATGAAAACAGAGTTCTGGGAAGCCGTCCTGACGGTGATTCAAAGCTTTAGACAACTCAGACAAGGCCTTACTTAAACGGGAACGTTGGGGTTGAAGGCACAGTTTTCACTGTTGCTGTGGAAGACTCAGGATTAGTTTCTTGAGATGATGACTGAGAAAAAGCAGCAGGACCCATCCTGTCCTCTGTGGTCGGTGCCTGCTCTTCCTCTATAGCTGCTCTGTCTTCCATCTCCTCCTGCTCCATTGCCTCCTCCATGTCTGATACAGTTGGCTGCTGTTCCTATGAAGAAAACACATCGACTGTGACAGTTTTTATCAATTATTCTGCAGATTATTGTCAAGATTACTCAATTAGTCTATAGAAAGTAAGACAAAAATGTGAATAATGCTCATCACAATTTCAAAAAGAGTCAAAGAGACATCTTCAAATTGCTTCCTTTGTCTGACCAACTCTCCAAAACTCAAAGACTCATCAGTTACAGTCAGAAATGACAAAGAAAAGCATCAAATCCTCATTTAAGAAGCTGGAGACTGTTTGACATTTTTGAAAAATGACTTAAATGATTAATAAATCATCAAAATAGTTAGCAACTACTTTTCTTTCAATCAACTTATCGATTAATTTACCGAACACTGAGCTCTATTCCTAATACATTGACACTGTGAGAGCCATAATGGAGTCATCCAGTGCTATTTCAAGTATTTCAGATACATGAAATTGGGTTGCTTGTGAGAGACAAATGATAAAAAATGTCGAGATCAAAACCAATTCAGCAGAGGCTGAAACATCCTGACTTTTAGTCTTTTAGGTGAGGGTTGAACTCCAAAAACATCCTATCCTAAATTTCTCATAATGCAACTGAATAGACTTAATAACAGCCTGAATGGTACTCCTCATAAAAAGTAAACTGATGTTAACATGTAAAAATAGTGGAGTGTTTCTTGATTAAAAGGCCTTTCACCTCCAGTGTTTTGGGACCAGTACCTGAAACGTACAGCACACTGGGCAAGATACCAGCAGGGGTAAGAGGGAAAAGGATTTTGGTAAATCAGGTAAATTGAGAAGTGTCCATTTTAATGTCAGTCTGGGTATCCACAATTTAATGGGGAGGTTACAGGGGAAAAGATTATGGTCGATACATCCAGGATCGGCAGAACTAGTGTACGTCACAAAGAATCATAACAACTGATGCACAGTGTGCACTTTCAGAGTTTAAGAAGCATTAGCTAAGTGGGCCAAGTAATAACACTAGCGTTAGAAGTATTCCCTCGACAACCTAGAGCTTCATAAATGAATTATACACCATACCAATCAATCTCAGAAAGAGGACCATGGAAAATGCGGGTTCAGTTTAAGTGATAGATCGCACCAGAAGTCTTGCCCATAATTCACGGGAGGTGTCATGGGGCTTGGAATAAGGTGGATAGTAGACCGTAATTACCAAGACCTGGTCCTCTGGTTTAGTTTCCTGGTCCTGCTCTTCAGGGTGCATCACATCTTGCCGTCTTTGATCTGAAGAGATAAATATTCTGCTGACGAGGTTTGATATAACATACTGTAACCATCCACACATGGCAAACATGCTATGCTGTGTGGTAAGTGCTGGCATTAACTGAAATACATATCAGACTTTCCTTTTCTTACCATCCAACTGTTGACAGGACCAACGCCCGCTGCTTGCTTTTTCTGGCAAAGGGCTGCAGGCCATAGTATCCTGGTCCTTGTTTTCCTCATGAATTTCTTCAGCATTTGCCTCTACAGAAGTTTTGTGACCTTTCTGCGAGATCTATTAAGGTTTATCAAAACTGTTAGTTGTTATAACAGGATCAGCTTTAACTTTAACAATTTGTAGTTGCTAGAATCTCCTCAGCTTCACAATACCATTATTATTTATTGACATATCAGAGTACCTTTGTCTGGTTGAGATGAAGTGAGGAGATGTCAATGGAAGAATCACTGTCCTCCTCTGTGAGAGCATCTAATTGTTTCTCTGGTTCTGTTATGGGCTGCTGGCCAGGAACACTAGGAAGAAAAGTGGACTCAATCAGAGAAAAACTAAGCTTTGCTTGTAGCTATGTGTCATCTTTGTTATCTGAAAGATTTACTGAAAGATACCTGTCTGGTAGTTTCTCAGGGGAAGAAGAATTGACTGCTGGACCTGGTCGGACAGAAATTAAATTAACAGTATAAAAAGCTGTAAATACTTAAGCTCTACCACGGCATGTTGTGATGATATAAAAAATGTATTACCAGTGAGAAGCTCCAGCTCCTTCTGTTTCACTGTTATCTGATCATCACAGGCCTTTATCCTTGACTCAATCTCCTCTTTTTCAGCCTGCAGCGTGAGGAGCTTTTGAGCAAGAGGATTTTGGCAATAATATTCTTTATGTGACTGGAAGGTCTTCCTATAGCTTGCGATTCTCTCTTCGTAGACTTCCCTTGTTGGGTTACAAATGAGGAATAATTCAGCTTTGCTTATTACTGCCCACAAAAATGTATTTAACACAATTAACCACAGCTAACTGAACATACGTGTCCTGTTTGTAGCTGGCTCTTCGGCTCTCCAGTTCTTCTTTCAGTGTCTGCTCATACTGAAGAAGCAGGCTGTTGGTCGCCTTCATGCTGAAGTTACATGGATGACAAGTAGTAAACTATTAAACATGTCACACTGCACTGCTTACGTTAAATCATATGTTAAATTTGATGATGTATCACCTTGATTCATCATGGTTTGGCCCATGTATTACCTAGTCATCATACCTTTTAGCATTTGTTTTGTTATGTATCACTGTGCTCTGCTTCAACCTGATTTCTTCTTCAAGTTTCTTGGTATTTCTGTTGATTGTTTCAATGCAAGACCTTCTCTCAGCAATGTCAGCTCTGCAAACTGTTGATGAAAATTGAAAAAACCTGATAGACACCATTTTACAACATAAAATCTATGGCAAACTATTTGTTTGTTAGGCTGCCTGTCTAATTTTATACAACTAACGCTTCTGGTTAGATAAAGAGGAATAACTGTGAGACGTACCTTTAATTTGCTGGTTGATTTCATTCTTCTTTTGGGAAAGCTCACGAGTTTGAAGAGCTGCATGATAAAAACAACAGTCACCTTATTTGAAATAGAGCTGAATGATTAATCAATTAGTCATCAACTGTTAAATTAATTGCCAGCCATTTTGATAATCAATAAATCAGTTTGAGTAATTCTTTAAGAAATTCAAAGTCTAGAAAAGATATTTGAGGACTTCATCTTAGGTTTTGTTAAACATTTCAAACATCGGCCAAACAACCATATTGAGAAAATAATCCACAAATTAATCTACAATAAAAATAATCATTTAGTTACAGCACTAATTTGAAAACAAAAAACAAAAAACTATTATCTATCCTATTATATTATAAGTATAGCTACTTGCTATCTCCTCACCTGAATTAGCATGGGCTAGTTAGTTAACACCAGAACTAGCTTGCTAGCGTTAATGCTATTAGCTTAATTTTAACATTGGAGGCGAAGCAAACATCGAATGACAGCAAAGCCACGACTAAACACGTACAATAAACTTAATAACTGAACTCACCAATTTGAAAGAGGAGGCTGTCAATGTTATTAAATGAGTATTGGTCGTTCATTTTTACACCAGCCTGACTTCAACGACATTAGCATTAGCTTAATGGTATCGTCGCGCGGACTGCATCTCAACCGTTCAGACGTTAGGAGACACACACCCTTTCAACATAAAAGCCACCTGTATGAAGGACGACGTGTTCATGTTATGATCGATTTTTTATCTATTCATTTTTATTTAATATTTATATTGTCAGCAATATTTCCATCAAGATTCACAATCTCTCTTGCTGCTAATTATTAATTGGTAAATTAATTATGCTGCTGTTTTGGCAGTCCTGGCCAAAACAGCAGCATAATTAATTTACCAATTAATAATGAATAACCAATAATTAATGCATTTATTTAACTGAATACACAGGATATAGTATGGAAGATTATTTCTGACAGTTAAAGGGAAAAAAAAGATGAAAATTTAGCTCTGATTAAAAATAATACTCTCATAATTTTAACTTTTATCTCATCATTTTAACTTTTATCACATAATTAGGACTTTTAATCTCATAATTTCGACTTATTTATCTCATAACTGACTTTTCATCTCAACTGAATCTTTATTTGATAACTTTAACTTTTTATCTCATATTGATGACTTTTTATCTCATAATTTTGACTTACTGTGGGAATATTTTTCACCTAGCTTTGTTCATTTAATTTAATTTATTTATTTATTTTCTATTTTTTGTTGGAAATGTGTTTCCATACATTGCGATGTATGGCGTATAACAGTCACATGTAACAGTCCAAGGCTTAAATATTAAGCAGTGGAAATGTCTGCTCATACTGTATAACTTTATGATATGATTCTGTATTTTGATGTATATATTTGATTTGCTGTGGACACATTAGTTATACATTCCCATCCTCTGTGACAGATGTGCTTATTATTAGACATGGGTGGATGTTGTCACGCTCACATGACTGCAGGGAGGCTCGTGGATGGCTCAGGATTGGTGGGACAGAGGTTAGGGAGGCGGGCTTAGTGCTATGCTGGAAATCATCTTGCGTAGCGCATCTGTATCAGCAAAAACACATCGCTGTGATGAGTGGGCCCAGCTAAATCCAGCCATTCATCCTCACACGGTTTAGTTTACCTGCCCGGTGCTCGTCCTGCCTGCTCAAGGTAAGACTGAATCTCATTTTCAGACCTGGTTAGAGTACATGTTGTCCGCCGGCTGGTCTGCAGACAAAAGAGCGGACATGGGTGGGATTTAAATGGGAGGGGATCAGCTGTGTGAAGAATGGGTTGCATTGTCGATTTCACCCCCTTTTATCCTATGATGCATCCCTTTGCAAAATCACCATTATTCGTCAATGATTTGTGTAGTTTTTCTGTCATGATGTCTGTAAAGGATGGATAATGCTGATATTAACTGAGCTCGCAGCGTCTCCACCGCAAAACAGAGGCAGCCCCCCTCTTTTGAACTCCTCTATCACGCTTTGTTTATCATCTATCTAGAAGGATTTGGTCGCATTCAGTGCAGATGCTGTCAGATCAAATGTAATGTGAGATTGTGGTAGATTTTTACCAGTCAGCATCACAGAAAAGTGACTGTGCAGAATGTAGGCCAGGATCACTCTACATAGAGGATTATTGTGACTGTAAATAACCAGAGTTTTAATGTCAATCTCTCTTTGTTCTTGTTTGCATGTGTGGTGTGCTTGTATCACCTTCAATTTCCTTAGATTTAAAAACCTAAACACAATGGGTGACCACAGTCTGTGCTGCTCAGGACTTAACTATTAGTCTCCATATATAACCCATCAAAAAGCAGCCCAAGAGTCAAAGCCTTTACTGCATCAGGTGACAGCATGGCACAGGTCGAGGAGCCTCAAACTGAAGGAGAGGGAAGCCCCCAGATGATCTCCTTAAGATCAGACGTATCAGGGAACCATGTGGATGATGGAGAAGTGGGACCCTCCATAAGGAGGAAGAGGAGGAAGAAGAAAGACCCCCGACCGGAGTCCATTATCGTCTACCGCTCTGATATGGAGAGAGCGCCTGGGGAGGACCAAGGCAGCGAGGAGGCAGCAGAGAGGAGCACGGAGGAGGGAGCTAAATTCCTCTGCACACCTACAGGCGAAGGTGAGACAGGTGTCAGGAGCGTCAGCAATCAGTCGTGAGTTACACTGAAAGAAGCAAGAATTAATCATATTTCTCTATTAAAGGGTAAATCTACCTGTTTAACACCAGGTCTTGGGGAGTACTACTGCAATATGTGAAAAAAGTAGTATAACGCCTTTTGTGGTTCCAGAGGAAGCTGCATGTAATCTGATAAACTGGGATGTCACTCAGTGGGTAAGTTGCATTGTGGGCAATGTAGACGGCAGGTTTTGAAAAGTAGTTTACTGGTCTAGCATGATATAGACAGTTTAAAAACATTCAGCAGAACCTGAGATATCACATACGCAGTGGTACTACCCAAGACCTGTAAACACACTTCAATGATTAAATTGGTGGACTTGCCCTTTAAGGTTAACAGATGAAAAGATAAAGATTTGAAGTGCTTTTTGTGATCTTCCAAAGAAGAGGATGTGTAACTAAGGGAACCATATTTTTTGTTGTTGTATTTTATTATCTCTTAACAGGAGGAGGTTGGAGCCTTCCTCCAGACAGTCGCTACGTGACCCTCACCGGCACCATCACCCGAGGAAAGAAGAAGGGGCAGGTGGTTGACATTCACCTGACCATGACAGAGAAGGAACTCAGGGATCTGGCCAAGTCAAGGGAACGTCTTGATGCAGAGTGCGAGGGCGGAGAAGGCTCGAAACGCTCCTGCAGCTTAGGTGTGTGTCAGGGGCCACATGTTGTGCTTTGGAGCGTCTCCTGCGCCCCCGTGGTTTTCCTCCTCTCCTTCATCACCTCCTTCTACTACGGCACTCTCACCTGGTACAACGTCTTCCTGGTGTACAATGAAGAGCGGACGTTCTGGCACAAGATCACAATATGCCCCTTCCTCATCATCTTCTACCCTATGCTCATCATGCCCATGGCAGTGTCTCTGGCTCTGTACTCGGCCGTGGTGCAGGTGTCCTGGGCCTTCAGCGAGTGGTGGATGTCCGTCAGAGACCTGGAGAAAGGCTTCTGCGGTTGGGCCTGTGGGAAGCTGGGACTGGAGGACTGTTCCCCCTATAGCATAGTAGAGCTGCTTGACTCTGACACTGTTTCCGGCACTCTGCAGAGCAAGGCACCAAGCGAACACGCCCAGACGTCATCCGTGTGAAGGTCCAAGGCTCCTGTTGATGTCGGCCGAAGTCAAAGTGACATGATTGGAAAGTATATTTAAGCTATTTCACAATACTTTTCTGTAAACACTGCCTAAATTGTGCTGAAATGCAACTACTTCAAATTTTATAAAGCATTATTGTGTCCAGGTCTCTATAAATGATGATGAGCATGTTGTTTTGTAGGTTCTAAGAGTTATTTCTCAAATCACTGAATCCTACTCAAAGACTTTTTGATACACTTAGGCCTCGTTGCCTCCTGCAGTGAAGTTAAGATAAACTAGCTGCAGACACTGATACACGTATTGTTGGAGGCCTGAAAGTTAAAACCAAGTTTCACTTCATCTGTAAATATCTGTAATTAAACCTTATGTGATCACTGTGCTGTGCACTGACATCACAAACAGTACTCACGTCACAGGCAACGCTGTGACGTCATCATAATCACTCAGTGAAGTCGTATTTGAAACAAGGCTGGATTACCAACTGGGGAGAAGTGGGCATTGATTGGAAATATGCACCACTGAGCACAAAACTGATAGAAAAATAAGCAGCGAAGGCGATGTCTTGTGAAGGGTTGCTGTGTCAGCATGTATAAACTTTATAAAACAAGGCTGATGTTACTCTATATACACTTAAAAATGTGCATTACTTTTCTACAACCATGGAGGACTGAAACTGCCAAAATTCAAAACAAACAGAGCAACAAATACATGGCTCAATTAATATGCTATTAAAGGCACTAAATATAATATTAAAAAGGCATTAATTAATTTATCAAATTTGACATAAACCGATATTTCCGTGTTAATTTGCTTTTCTAATTGTTGATGAAGCATAAATGCACAAAGCAATGTAAAAAGAAAATATAGAAATAAATACGTTTGTGAAAATAAATAGTTGGAAAATGCAAAGGGTAAAAAATATAAAGAAATAAATATGTAAATACAGTTTAAAATAAAATAATGAATAAATAAAATGAAAAATCAAGTGGGAGCGTAAATAAATAGCAAAAACAAATACAAGGTAAGTTAATGCAGAAGCCAGTTAAAAGGGAAATAACAATTTATAGATTAATTCATGTCTTCCATTAATTTTTGATATTATTCTTAGTGCATTTATTGAAATATTCATTTATTTATCAAGTCAGTTATTTATTTCTTTATTCATTTTTTATTGGGCAGTTTCAGTCCTCCACATAAAACAACTTGTCACTTTAGTTTTAAGCAAATGTTACTCAACTTGGAGTAAATGGTGCATTTGTCAGGACTATTTACAGCTGTGGAGTAATACGCATTGGGTGCTCTAGTGAGTATTTTCAGAAGCAGGAAGGTGTTCGTGGGACTGACTCAATATAAACCACAGTGTGCGTGTTTACAGTAATGAAGGAGCATTTTGCTCGTTTTGCCACAGGGCACCCCAGCAGGTTAATCCAGCCATGATTTGAAACCATAGTCAGGACAAGCTGACAAATCAGAATCATTTCTTTGGTGAATTAACGTTCTTTCACTCATGTTTTTATGTTCAAGGCATCAAACACAGAAGTTTTTTTTGTTGTCTTCACAGTTGTGGTTCATACAAATGAAGTTCCTGTTACATTTTTCTATACAGTCATATTTTTAATGTTGATTTAATTTATTTTTAATATTTAAGTCTAGTATACTTCCTCAAATTGTCGTAGCTAGGTGTTTTATACTCTGCACTTTGAAGTAAATGTGTTGCAAACAAATGGTTTAAATATTTGGTGATTCAGATGTTCATTTAATAAATCAACTTCATTTTCATACAAGTAAAGATCTGTGTGTATGGGTTGGGTCTGTATGTCACATTACATGTTGTGGAACCACAGAATGCAAAGTAAAGACTTGCACAAATTCAATAAAGTGTTATGTCATCACATCGCAACTATGTGCTAATTTTTAAATCTACATTGTGGAAGAGAAAAGAGAAGAAGAGAGAAAGAAGAAGAAAAAGAAGAGAAAAAAACCAACATGTTTAAATGCACAGCAGGTCATTGTTAAAATGTGCCCCTCAGAAAAACAAGCCATCATATAATATCCCTGCATGATGCACACAGATACAGATGGCTCTCTGGGGTTTGGGTGCTTTAAGATCTGATTATTGGCACCCTGGTGTTAAATTGGGGTGCTTACTGAAGGAAATCCATATGCTCCAATGCCGATTACAGTTCAGTAGTTATTAGCACTCTCAGGGCCAACACAGATTTATTAGCTTGCTTTACTGTCTGATTTTGTTAATACATTAAGGAGGTTATACAAAATGAACTTTCATAAGTGAATAAACAAGCTGTTTACAGAGGAAAGAAAGAAAGAAGAAAGAAAGAAAGAAAGAAAGAAAGAACGGTTTCAATTGCATTGTCCTTTAAGGTCAGTTTGTTTATTCAGTTTATTCAGTCACATATACAAAGAGAGTTTGTTTATTTAGTAACATTTCTTCCCCAAAACTAAACCTAACCTAACCAAACCGTAAAGGTTGAAACACAGGACAGAACTATGGGTCAGAACCACACAAATTAGCCAGAATAATGGCCACTGTATGATTTAGGTCATTACGCCTCAGTAGGCTTATTCTTCTGGAAATGTGGTTTTAGTATTTTATATTTAAAAAAAAAAATCCTAGTAGTGTGGAGAGCAACTAGACCTGCAGTACACATACAACGTAAAGAATTACAGTTATAGCCTGCAATTCAAATGATTAATAGAATAAGAAAAGTCTAATCAAACATTTTACATTTTGGGGGGGGGGGGTGCTTTGAATGTTTTGTATTTTTATTAATCTGTTCTGTACACATTTACTTATTATTATGTATATTGGTCCTGTTCATTGTGTATCTACAGAATATATTATTTATCATTATTTCTATTTGACCTCAATACAGCACAAGCTGAGCCATAATTTCAGTCACAGCGCGCGAGGCCACAGGAAACGCTGGAGGGTGTTTGACCTACATCTGATTACTGTATTTCATTGCCCTGACTCAGCGCCTCAAGATCGACAACAGCACGAATGACATAATCAAAGCTTGATTCAAGTCCACTCTGTTTCCTGGAGCAAGTGATATAATCGAAATCTATAGTGACTAAACAACAGTTATTGATCGTTTGAAGCGCGCTAAAACAGCTGCGGAACACTTGTCACTTCCTGTTTCTCTCCGGACCCATAACAGAGTGACACGCAGTCATTGGAAGAGGGAAAAAAGAAGATGGCAGGATCTAAAGTAAGTTACTTTCAATTACATTCCCTTAAGAGATTAATTTCACAAGGGTGCGACTTTGTCAGATAGTTGATAATGTTTTAAGTGGTCGTTAGGAACAAAGTCCAAACGTTAGAAACAAATTGTTCTCTTTCGTTGTCGTTAAGACGTGAAGCGTTAGCGACATGTTGGGACATGTTGAGCCGTCCCGCCCCCCATTGAATGTATTGAAAGCTCGTTGTGCACTCGTTTAACAGCGTGAGAACAAATAAAATAATGCCCTCGAAAAATCAAAACGGTGTCTTGTTTGTTCTCTTGTTGGCTTCTTGACGTAAAACCTGTATTGTAATGTATTGTTTACTTTTTCCTTAGTCAGCGTTGGTTCTGTGCATGGATGTTGGATTCTCCATGTCCAACTCTGCCCCGGGTGAAGAGCCTGCCTTTGAACTTGCCAAAAAAGTCATCCAGAAGTTTGTTCAGCGCCAGGTATACGTCTACTACACCTTTACAAACACGATAAACAAACTTAATCTGCCTGGAGGATCCACACTGAGAATGCCTTTTGTATTTTGACAGGTTTTTGCAGAGACTAAGGATGAACTGGCTGTGGTTCTGTTTGGCACAGACTCCACCAAGAACCAGCTGGACCAGGACGACCAGTACCAGAACATCACCGTGCATCGTCAACTCATGGTGCCTGACTTTGAGCTACTGGAGGAAATAGAGAATCAGATCCATCCAGAGAGTCAGCAGGCTGATTGTATCCTTTATGATTGATACTTCACAGCATATAGACATCTAATGATGTCTATATGCTTGTTTTATATGTGTTATTGGATGTTTATTGTGATTTATTTGCATCATTATGATTAAGTACCTTGTTTTGTCACATATTTCATTTTCTGGATTAGCCAAAACAGACATTTCTGTATAGTTATTTCAAGTTGTTCTTTTAATGTACAGTTAAGCAGGCGATCCTGTAAAGTTGTAAGGTAACGACTCGTGCTTTAGAGCCTGTTTGTGTGCAGATGATGTGTGAGAATCTATTCGCTCCTTAACTCCTCTTCTACAGGGATGGATGCTCTTGTTGTCTCCATGGATCTCCTCCAGACAGGAACAAAGTAGGAAGCAGCTTGTATTTCATATATAATTCTCATTATAGTGTTGTCCTGGTAGTTAATTTTGCTGGTGGGATTGTTTGTTTTCCGACGGTGTGACACTGTGTGTGTTCGTTTGTTTTATTCAGAGGGAAGAAGATTGATCGTCTCAACATTGTCCTCCTGACTGACCTCAACACTCGGGCCAACTCAGACCAGCTGGACGTTATTATTGAAAACCTCAAACAAGCCGGCATCACCCTGCAGTTTTTGTAAGGCTCAGACACATCCACAAAGTGTGATTTTAAAACAGATATAATCAATAAAAATTGTTGGGCAGTGCACAGGCATGGCATGCAAAAAGATTTTTCCTATCCGTCACATCAGTGTCGTTCTGCACTAATAACACTCCATCTAACTGCGCTGCTTTTGGCCCTGTCAGCTTCACTAATAGCTACTTTGCAGGAGGGTTCCGACTCTTCGAACAATAAAATACATTCACGCTGTTTTCATACACGCTCGAGGCAAAGATATCACATCCACATATATATTGACCTGTGAAAATGCATAATAATGATAAAAGTTTTGCAGTTGTGAGTCTGTAGTTATCATAAGAAATTGCTGCCATGTAATAATTAAGAGACATAACAGGTAAAAATGAGAGTTTACCTTGAAAAAAGAGACTAATTTATAGGTTTAAAAGGGGATGCTACACACATATTTTTATTTTAGGATATATACATGTACAAACACAATCTCTCAAAGACACTTACTGTTGTTATTGGAAGTTGCTCTGACTAAAGCTGGCATTCTGATAAATTATTAAGTTTACTGTGTGTAGTTTCATTGCAGTAATCAAACCTATGAAGCCTTCCTTCCTCAAGCATGTTTTTGACAAATGTTTTTATCTTATTTTTTCTATTACGATACAAAACATACACTTTATATTAAACACTCAAACAAAATAAAAACAAAACACATCACATAAAGGCACCTGAATATGATGGAATAAGGGACATTCTGCTGACGTAGTAGAACTGCATTTTGGTTTAATTTACTGTATGTACTTTCAGTTTGCCTTTCCCTGCGGAGGAAAACGAAGAGGGTGGAGGAGATGCAGACAGTGGAGGCCCCAGTCACCCAGGCGCAGGCAAAGGTCTGTCCAGGGAGCAGAAGGATGGCCTGGACATGGTGAAACATGTCATGCTGAGCCTTGATGAGGAGGATGGCCTGGATGAGATTTACACCTTCAGGTTAAACGCTGGATATTTCTTATGTCTTACTTCATTCTTCTTTATGTCTGTTTTTCTCTCTGAATCATTTCTTTCTTTCTTTCTAAGTGCTCTTATTGGATGATGTCGCATGACTTGGCTCTCCATGTGCTTCATTCATGCTGTAGGAAGGCAATCGAGCAGCTGTGTATGTTCAAGCGCATCGCGAGGAGACCCATGCCCTGGCCCTGTCAGCTGACCATCGGCAGCTGTGTGACCATCCGTATTGTTGGATACAAAGCAGTAAGTTTTCACTTAAAAGTGCACTGGATGAATATTAGTGGTGTGATAATTCTCCAAATCCACGTTTCGATTTGACTTTAATTTCAAAGGTCACGATTTGTTTTAATTTTCAATTTAAACACTTGTTCTTCATCAAAAATTTGAAATATTTGAGTTTCTGCACCTGCAAAACCCATCAGGAGATGTGCCGGACGCATGTGGATAGGCGAGGGTGGAGGGAAAAAGGTTTTTGGGAGAATTGCTGATCCTGCTTCTGATTTCGACGACTGAAATTGAATGCTCGTTTTGATCAATTTTTAATTTAGAATTTAAATTGTGAGACCCCTAATAAATATACACTGAAGGAGCTTTTTATTTGTAATTAGTATTTAGTTATTGTTTTATGACTAATTACTCATATTGTTTGATTGTTTTTAGATATTTGTCTTATTTAGATTAGATTTTGATAGTATTTATTTGTATATGTTTGTCAATTGGGTGACACTGTGGACACCTGAGGTTGTTGTGTTTTTTTTAACCAGAGCAACAGAGGCATGAGGAATCCATGATTTCTTTGTTGTTTTTGTCATCACATCACATGCCTATGCCCAGTTGTGTCATGTCTGAAAGACGAGTGCTGTCCCATGTGTGATCACGTCACTCTGCACTCTCTTCTGTAAAGTCTGCTTGTTTTCTTGATCTTTAATCTGGTGAATTAGTGACCCCCTGTGGCAAAAAAGTATTACTGCAGATAGTGTTATGTGAATTTAGGTCAGATGTTTGTTTTATTTTTTTACTTAAAAAAATGACTAAAACTCACTTTTTGATTATTATATCTGCATAGCAGTTTGTATCTTTAAACTTAAATTTAAAGTATTTGTGATGTATATTTTGAGAGGGATCCTTGGTTTTCTTTTTACTTTTGTATACAGATGACAATCCATCAATAACAGTCACATGTCAGTGAAGGTTTTCTCATCCACAAATACTTCTCATTGTGTAATCCAGGTGTTGGAAGAGAAACTGAAGAAAACGTGGGCGACAGTTGACGCACAAACTAACCAGAGAGAAGATGTGAAGAGGGAGACCGTCTACTGTCTGGATGATGACAATGAGACCGAGGTGCAGGTGGACGATACCATCCAAGGTGATGAAAGTTGCTTGAATTCAGATTGTTTTAAAGTTGTTGTACTTACTACTTTGTAATTTAAAAAAATATTTCTTTATGGTCACAGGTTTTCGTTATGGAAGTGATATTGTTCCATTCTCAAAAGTCGATCAAGAGCAGATGAAGTACAAGCACGATGGGAAGTGCTTTGCCGTTCTGGGCTTCACCAAACAGAACCTGGTATTGTACTTTTCATGCCAGTGTGATGAACGTGGCTTCTAAAACTTTTAAACTTTATTAACCTCCTGTCTCTGTTTTCCTGCAGGTCCGTCGCAATCAGTTCATGGGGAATCAGGTCATCAAGATGTTTGCTCCCAAGGATGATGAGGTGAGGAAGGAGAGACCTGCTTCATTGCTGGTGACCTCATGTTGATACTGAACTGTTTTCGGTCTCTACCATTCTGTCTGAGCAGCACGCAGGAGTCGCGCTGTCCGCTGTCGTCCGAGCACTAGATGAACTCAAAATGGTGGCCATTGTTCGTTACGCTTATGACCGGCGCAGCAACCCTCAAGTAGGAGCAGCTTTCCCGTGCATCAAACAGGATTATGAGGTAAGGTAAAAAACTCCTAAATGTACCTTATGTTCACTTAACACAGAGTTAATGGTGTGTCTCTCACCCAAACTAGTGTCTGATGTACGTCCAGCTGCCCTTCATGGAAGACCTCAGACAGTTTACGTTCCCTTCTCTTGACAACAACAAAAAGTTCACTCCATCAGGTACTGTCTCTACATCTCAAGCTTATTTGTTTAAATTTTTAGATACAAAACAGACTTGTAACTCACAAGCTCTCACATTCATTCATGTTTAACTGTCTGCAGCAGAGGTGGGAATCTCTAGGCACCTCATGATTCAGTTTGATTCAGGTTCAGACGGCTATGATGTAATTATAAAATGCTTATAAATTGTGTTCAAAATAAAACAAACAATTGAATTTAGTTCCACAATCTTTGCACACAGCCATTTTCACCAAAGCTCAAGAAGTAGCCTAGATTCGATGGTCGATGTTTATATCTGTTTCATTTCGACATCCAAAGGGTCGTAAGGAACGTACAGGCTGGTCCCACAAAACTGATACAGGCGATTCTGATGTTGAGAATTGGGTTTTAAATTTCCGATTTTTGACATTTCTGCATAGAGACTTAATCTTCCAAGAGAGAATTGCAATGCATCTAAGAATGCTCATTAGCACGCAGCTGAGAGGAGGGAACAACTTTAAATGCTCTGTTTACAAACCGCAGTCAACAAATCCTACTCATTCTGCCTGTAACTAGTTTTTGCAAAGGATACCGGTTGGCACTGCAGCTCCACAGTTTGATAATATTGTCTGCCCTTTCAGTCGACTCACGTCACTAACACTATGTGTCCTTTTAAAGAGAAAAATGAATTTTGTGTGGTCTGTGATTCCTCTAGACACCCAGCTGTCTGCTGTGGACTCTCTCATTGACTCCATGATGTTGGTAGAGGAGGATGATGATGATGGAAAAAAAACGGACATGTTCAAGGTCCACAGCATTCCCAACCCTGCCTTCCAGAGGCACTTCCAGGTACTGCAGTGCAGTTTAGCATTCCAGCACTCCTCTGACTTACTCTGAGTTGCGACAGATGAAGTTTTGAAAGGAGACAGCTGTGTCCTTTTCAGCTCTTTAGCTATCATATGTCTAACAAGAGCTTTAATTCCCAACCCAACCTTCCTTTCAGTGTCTGCATCATCGGGCAGTAAACCCCGGCACCCCTCTGCCACCCATGGAGCCGTGGCTGAAGGCCACTCTTGAGCGCCCTGATGTGATTACTGAGCGTTGCCAGGCTCCACTAAAGGAGGTGAAGAGGAACTTTCCTCTCACAGAAGTTGAGAAGAAAAAGAAAGTGAAGACAAGTGCTCAGATTTTTGGCAAAGAGTAAGTTTGATTCAGCGTGATGGCGGGTCTTTCAGTGTCTTAGACAGGGTTGTTAGTCATGTAGCGAAAAGTAAGTTGTGTTGTCTAAAACATCCATGCAGAAGATTGTGTAACAGCATTCAGAATGTTATTTTTCTTTCCTTTTTTAATCGACAGGCATGTTTGTAAGTGTGGTTTTATATTGTTTTCATGATGTGAGACTACATATCGTCCCAGATTTTGGTTATTGATATAGCATACAATTTGTTTTTTCATGGCTTTAAAGGCTGCATTACAGCAATGTATTTTTATGAACTTAACAAACTTAGCTACTTTTCTTATACTTTCCTTTACCCACAGGGTATTCAGTCAAAGATCTTGTAATATTTGATTTTGATGCCTCGTTCTAGCATTATCAGAATAAACTATTTTCAGTATTTTAACTGAACCTCTCTGCTGTTCACAGTGCTGAGGAGCCAGATGCCAAGAAGGCTAAAGGAGACGAAGAGGAGGAGGATTATAACCTGGCTGACATTGCTGAAGGCTCTGTTACATCGGTGAGAATCGGGAAAACTTAACGGCATAATAATTCCCAGAGAGAAAACCACTTGAACCACTTGTTTGAACACGCGTATTTAAAAATGTACATATCACTTATTTTTTTAAAACACGTAACCAGGTGGGAAGTGTGGATCCAGCCCGAGACTTCCGTACTCTGATCAAGCAGAAGAGTCTTCCATTCGGAGACGGTGAGGACTGTTTTTTTTTTGCCTGGTTGTATCATAAACTGTCATAATTCATGTTCAGCCCTGGTAATTGTGTTTATCTCTTTGTTTGGTTGCGGTGACCCTTGTGTCCTTTCCAGTCTGTCAGCAACTGACTCACAGGATAGAGCAGTTGCTTAGCAACAAGAACACACACTACTACATGAAAAGCATCACCTGTATACAGGCCTTTAGAGAGCAGTCCGTGAAGGTTAGTAAACATTCACTATCTTGTATGTGGGGAAATTCATGATGATGTGGGAGTTTCTGTGTGAAATAATCTTCTGATATCAGAAAGCATAGATTCGACTTTACCGTGGAGATTATGAGTCCACTGGAGGAGATTACAATGAGTCTGTTTCATTTCTCGAGACTTGAACCAAAGCCAATTTCAGTGCGAGTGTGAGTGTGTGCGCTTCTGCGTCCGTATGTAGATGTGAGCTTTTAGGAGACTCATAAATGTGTCTTATCTTTCATTTTTCAGCTGGGGAATGCTGATCTGTACAACAGCTACCTCCAGTCCCTGAAAAGAAGCATCCCAAATAGACGACTGGAGGTTTTCTGGGACCTGCTCGTTCAGGGTTTGTTAAGCCTCAATCCTCAGGGCTGCGAGATTTCTCTCAAATCACTCCCCCCTCGAGATGAGATTACATTTCCACATAACTGAGTGCAAACATTTGTTAAATAACACAAACAGAAACTGATTGATACTCAAGAGGTCAGTCAGCATTTGTGGACTTAATTGTTGCTGTTTGATTGACAGATGCCATAACACTGATCAGCAAGGATGAGGTTGAAGGAAGCACCGTGTCCAAAAATGAAGCTAATCAGGTGACTTAATGAAATCTCCTGTATTTTTAAGCCATGGGAGCTGTTGGTAGAAAGAGCGACTGTGGTCTTGAGACTGACCGAAGTCTGTTTTGTCCTCAGTTTCTGGTTGCTGAGGAGAAGAAAGTGGAGGAGGCTGCACCACCAGTTGAAGACACTGGAGATGTTGATGACTTGGTATGTGTTTCTGTGATTTTTAGGTTTTAAATATTTATCTAAGTTGCCCCAAACTCCTGCTAAATCCATTTCCTGTATATCTGCAGGATGTCTCTCAGTGCGTGTGTGTCTGATGATGTGCTCGGCCTGTTGAGACCTTTCTTATAAACTCTCTAGTCTTACATCTTTTTTTTCTCTTGCTGTGCAGCTGGACATGATGTAAGAAGGGAGCGTCTTAAGTGGACCTGCAGAGAAATGAGAAGAATGCAATGATTCAGTCCGGCCAGACCAAACCAATTCAGCCGTCCATTGTTCTGCCTCCCACTGGTACTCTTAGCTGCATGTATACCGCGCAGGTTGATGATATTACTGATGTTTACACCAGGACTGTAATGAAGATTATGCTTTTTTGTACAATTCACAAAAACTATAGATACACTGATCAATTGGCCGGTGAAAGGCTGGTCAGTGTCAGATATTTACGATGCTTTGCTGGTCAAATTTATTGTTATGTTATTTAGCCAAAGTATGTGCACTTGTTTCATCATCAGGTCAGTGTGAGTCTTTACTGCATTCTGCCGTCATTAACAGTCGCACTTTCTAACGCCTCCCTCCTCTCGAGGGACGGGGACATTACTCGAGCTGATGACAGGATGTGATCTGTCGTATCTGTGTTCTTTTGGGAAAGTAAAACATTGTTGTCGAGGTTTACGAATCGCACATTTACTTCCGAGTATGACGATCTGATCTTACCTTTTATTCCTCACATATCAATTACATGACTCCTGCCATTTTTACTTTTCACAATAAGAGTCCCGGATATACCAGTAAACACTGTAAATGCTTATAAGAGGGAGCCAAAATCTATGTAGACATTTCAGGGCATTAATTTATCTTGTTATTTTTATTAGTAATTTCAGAGTCAGCGGATTTTCCATTTTCTATGCTGTAAATTATCATTCTTGGAAAAAAAAAAATGTAATCCCCTCATCAACTTTAAAAAAAACAAATGTTATCCACCAAGAACATTGCCATCTGTGCATCTCTAACAAAAAACTCTTGCAAGAACTGTATGTTGTGATTTGTCTTAATTCCTTAAATATCAAAATTAAATTTTTTTTATGAATCTCTCGTTTTGATTCTGTTGTCATTTTCAGTGATGTTGAATACACCGAGTGCATTAGAAACCCTTTATTATCTTAGAGACGACAGCACTGCGGAGTCCAACAAAGTGCATGTTTATTATCTCAAACAGTAAAGCTTAGTGGTGAACAGAGAATGAGCAACACGTACTATGTTTTTGTATAACAAAATATGGAAGATGAATACAGTTTTTTTTTCTGACACGTAAAGCACAAGTTCATTTGCAAGTTTTACAATGCATACTGGAACTATCAGGCCCTTTCACACATGTACTGCTACCCTGAAATTGTCCTGACATCACCTGGAGGAGCTGAATGTGTGAACGCAAAAGTCAGAATCTGTTGGCTGAACAGTAGATGAATTTACGCTGCCAGCTCCAGTTGAGTCCGGGTGTGACTAAAGCAGGTCACTGTATGGAGAATTTTCAGTGTGAGAGAAGGCAAGATGATGATGATGATGATGATGATGATGATGATGATGATGCGTGGAGTGTAGCTGTATAGTCATTTTTTTTGTCATGGTTCTGGTTAGTCATTTCCTGTTTTATTGTGTAGATTAAATCCCCATGTGTCTTTGGACTTTCCGCTTCCTGTCTTTGTCTTTTTCCCACCCTTCTGTGTACACCTGCGTTTAATTTTTTAATTCGCCGTTGTGTATTTAAGCCTGTGATCTCCCCTTTCCTTTACCTTTCCTCTAAAGCTTTTTGGACAAAGACAGAGATTTTTGGGAAACGGTGATGCAGACACCCATGTTTACCAGTGTTTGTAGCATCAGTCAAGTGTAAACTCAAAGCACGTGTCGTACACAGTGATCCCTGTGTTCCTGATTTGGTCCTCATCGCATTATGGTTTATTCTCCATTTTTGAATTACTCTTTAGTTTCTTGGATTCACCACGTTTCTTCTTTCTGTGACTGCCTTTTTTGTTATGAGGAATACAGCTTTAGTTTATTAAAGCACGCTTTTTGTTACGTCTTCCTGCCTCAGCACTTTTCTGCTTGCTTGTTTATTGCTTTCCACAATCATTCATACTGCAGATATGTCCAAATACAAGTAGTATTGATATCAATGTAAAACCAGTATTCATCATTCTTCCAGGTGCCACCTCTAGCCTAAACCAAAGTAATTCCAGTAGATGAAAAGGCGACTGACGGGGACAACCTCCTGTCGTGTGCTACATGTGTGAAAGGGCAGCACCGGACAATCTCTGGACCTGATTCTCTGGAGTTTACATGTGAAAACGACTATAATAAACCAGAATTTCCTGCTTAAAATGCTTGATTAACAGCAGTAGCACCGGTTCACATCCGTGTGGTGTCTTCAACATACCCACTGGATGAAACGGTCAAACAACCTGGACTGGGTGAACTCAGAGAAGTCTTTTCCGTTAAAGATGGCGTCCCGGTCACCCATGGCCAGCTTCTTAAGGATGCTTTGGTCAATGTCACTTCCCGTGGCTATAACTGTGGAGACGACCTGTGCGTTGTGCATGGCACTAACTGCCTCCTCCAGGTTCTTGCTGTCGGTGTAGCCGTCTGTGATGAAAACAAACGAAATCTCTGCGTTGCGTCTCGTCTGGCGAGTATTTCCTCTGCCCAAGATGGTGTTGATGGTGTAGATGATTGCAGGCCCAACGCTTGAAGAAGAATCCAAATACGGCAAGCGAGCGACTCCGTCAGCGATGACAGCTTGGTCGTGTGTGAGAGGGAAGGCCACGTGGTTCTCGTTCTCCTTACCGAACTCTATCAGCGCCATGCGGGCTCGCATACGATCATTGCTGCTCTCGGCCAGTCCCAGTCTGAATGCCACCATCGTCACAAACTCGCGGACATGCTGGAAGTTCCTCGGCCCGAGACGCTCTGAGCCATCTAGTAGAAATACCAACTCCACCGGCCGATGGACACACGGAGCTACATCCAGTTCTGTAGTGAAAGAAAACAAATCACACTCTGAGCTGCACACCTTTTATGACACTGAACAAAAAATCTAGCTGAGAATAACACCTACCAGTCCTACAGGGGAGTTCGGGGCAGACAATCTCCGGATCTGGAAGTCAAATGGACTTAGGTTAGAAGAAATATCACAAGGAGCAGTTTGTGATCCTGCTGTGTGCGCTGGGGCAGGCTTACCAGGACAGAGCACCTTCTCCATCCTATGTACGAAGTCATCAGCCACCAAGTCACTGTAACGCACCATGGGAATGATACCTTCCTTCCTGTCGCATGCTATCGACCTCAGAGTCTCATCCTCCTCTCTCTTGTGGAACATGTCACCAACCCCAATTGCGGTCACCACCACGGCGTCGTCGTCGCAAAAGACTCTGAGAAGATCATCGTCATCACGATTGTCATAGCGGCCATCTGTGATCACCACCACAGATACTTTGGCTTGGGCTCTCTTGGTGCCTTTGATAAGGTTATCGTAGGCAAACTTGAGGGCTGAGGGTGTGAAGGTGCCTCCGGCGATCCACTGCAGGTTCTTCACCGCCGTTTTGAAGGCAGACATGGAGTTTATGTTCGGGTCATTGATACGGATGGCCTCGAAGGTCCCGTTGTGACTGTACTGTACAACGCCAACTCTTGTTCCTAGAAGAGACAGACAGTCAGAGGGTGAATTTACAAATCTGTGAGTTCGGTTAAGATGTTAATGTCAAAAAATCTCTTAAAAAGATAAAAACGTTTATGAATGCCTTACTCTGTTAGTCAATCTTTGAAAATAGGTCTCAGATGTTCAAATAAGTCTCAATTGTGCATTCGTTGGGGACTACTTTCAGTCATGTATTAATACACACAGTGTTGTATTAAAGGACATTCCTGTACTTCTATTTATCCATCTAGATTGTTTTGGAGTGAGTTGCTGAGTTTCGGAGATATCGGCCATAAAGATGTCTGCCTTCGCTCAAAAATAAAGGAAATACATGGTGCTCAAAGAGGCAAAAACATATATTTGAAAAACTCAACAGTCATGTCCTTTTCCAGAAATCATGACCCGGTTACTTAAGATAATCGACAGACAGCAGTTTCATGTAGGAACTATTTTCTTTGTACTAAACTACACCCACCAACAGCGCAAGAAAAGAAGCACCCATCTATTCATGGACGAGAGGCTGACTAACACCTGGGCCACATCGCCTGCCTGAGCAGCGCATGACGGCTGCGACTTACATACTAAACACTACACACTTTTCAGACATTTAAATTCAGAATTAATACATATTATACTTTAAAATATTCAGGTAGAGGTCGCATGACTTCAACGTCACCACCACTAACTACACAATCACTATACATATTTTGTATAAATTGATTGAATTGTAAAGTTAGAGTCAGAATAGTTTGTAACGAAAGTCGGCCTGTAAAGTCAGACTAGTGAGTAGACGAGTCTCCGTGTTGGGTGTGATGACATTTAATGTCCCCGACTTTGTTAGCAACCGTCGTTTTAAGACACGTAAGCACTTTATAATCAAATTGTGGGATATTTAATGATGTATTTTATGTCGTAGAACAAAACATGTAAATATCTTTAGCCTGTGGAAACCACAGATCTTATTTCAGACATTTTAATGAAAACCAATTGAAAATACCCACCGACTTTGAGGCGAGGGAACTGGAAGTGCAAAAATGCAAACTGATTTCCAGGTTTTAGGACTCATTACTACAGCACTCTATGATCAATTGACTGATTCAGTCTTTGTAAATGTTTCATCTTTAATGGCAACCTCAACTTCTTGTCACTTGAATGTGTCTGAAAAAAGGCTTCAGTGACGTTTGTGCTGTGTTTCTGCACGACCATACCTGTTGTTGAGTCGGGGTCGCTGGCCATAGATCCCAGTTTGTTGACGGTGTTGATAACAAAGTTCTGCTCCAGGGTGAAGTTTGTCATCCCGACACTCTCTGAGCTGTCAATAACAAACACGATGTCCACAGCACCACAGTGCTTCTCGCAATCTGACACAAGAGACGAGAACAGGATCAGCGAGTTCAAAGATACTGAAGAATGAAGCCGTGTTTGAATGTCGTATAGATATTTGCTCACCACAACATCCGCACGTCTCCCTGATGTAAGTCATGACATCACACTCCTGCAGCAACAGGTACGCACGTTAGACGTAATACAACCAAGGAGGTTAAATCAATACAGTTTGCAAAGTAATGCTTTTTAAAGATGACTCACAGTGAGCCCAGCATCGCCCTCTGGTCCTGGTCCCCCCTGCACACACACAAAAAGGGAGAAATGCTACTGGATCTCAGATTTGCATGCATGACTCATTATTTGAGAGGTTGTGCTGTTGCTTACATCAAGTCCAGGACCCCCTCTGGGTCCTCTCACTCCTGGATGCCCCGGCTGACCTGGATCCCCCTACGCAGACAAACATTTTTCAGTGGAAGTGACTCATGTTTCTGCAGAAATTTGCACTTCTTTGGAAGTAATTTATTTCTTTACGCTCTCTGCCTTTGATTAACTTCACTGGTTGGTTGTTCTGCAGAAGAGTTAACCTCAACATTCCTAAATGTGATTGTTATTTGTTCTTCCTGTGTGTTTACCGGCGTGTTCTCAAGAACCGACTCGTACACAACACGACTGGTTTACGCAGCTTACATCACGTGACCATCTGCATCTGGTACGACATAGTGATGGTTCAGTCCTGTTTTAAGCTTAATTCATACAAGATGTGCACATTTTGTTTCCTGTGCTGTGCTTTTACCTCACTGTCACTCAGTACAGAATAAGGCTCAATAAGGGTGACCTCACATAAATTACCTGACCTGCCTGTGAAGAGTTTTCACTGGAGCAAGTTTCTGCTTTCCAATGAAAAGTGGGAGTACGCTGAACATTGTTTTTGGAACGATGTGTTGCAACTGAGCTTTCACAAGTAATTATTCAACTCCCGGGGCACCAAATTCCAGTTTAACTGTATGAGAGTCAAATAAAGATGTTATCTCACGACGTGGGTGAACCGACCGCTTAAATTCTTTGAGACTAAGCATGCGTGGTATATATTTAATGATTTCTGTGTCCAGATGTAGCCTGGGAACCTGGGTTGTCTCGGCCCAATCACAACCATTTCTTTAATATGTGGCTGGTTTGAGACAGTAAGATAAGATAAATAAGATGAGAGTCTGTGGTTAGATATGACGCTCTGTGAGCCAGTGGGGTTTGAGCATGAATGTTCGGGTTCTGTTCTGTAGAGTGCTGTTGGGATGATGTACGGTATTTTAAGCCAGCAAAAGCCTATGGGATTTTTGAATTGCATTTTGGATTATTGCGAAAAGAAAATAAGCTCTGTGGCAAACACGAGTTTATGATACTCGCACATTTTGTTCAGCAGGATAACCGTCACAGATGAACACCACTTTTGTGATTTTCTAAGTGTAAATTTAATCACTAGAAATAAAAGGTTAATAAACAGACTATATATCTTAAGCCTACAGAAACCACAGACCTCATTTCAGGCATTTCACTGAAAACCCATTCACAAAACTCACTGACTCAGTTGGTAGATCTACTTCTATAAGGCCAGATTTAAAGGTTTGTTCTGACTTTCATGAAGCAGCAGGATGTAATTCACAGTGCTCTTTGTATTAACGTCAGCTAGCTTCCCTGAATAACCATTCAATGGGAGTTAACAAGCTTTGCTTTAAGCTGATGTATCTGCTTTCATGTTGACTAGCTCAGCGCTAAGTTACACGGTTCATTGCTCTGAGTGGCCGTAGGTCTACCCAGTTGCATCCAGATGCATTTTGGTCTGCGCCTGTTCATCGTGACCCTCGGATATTGAAAATGAACTGTGCGGCTAACTTGCACCGGTGTTTCCAGACTAATTCCCATTCGCGCATTCTCTCTGGCCAGAAACTACATGGATGTCATTCTTGTTTTGTTTACCTTAATGTCCCCTGGTCAAAACATGCACTGAAACCCAAATTCGACTTCCACTTTGCGATGCTCTATGTAACAATTTGTAGCAATCTACATGTATTAATCACTTTTTTATTGGTCATATGTGAGCGGATTGTAACATGATGTGAAAAATGAGACCTTCCCTGTCTCTCTCGGTCGGCTGTGGACAATTTGTTTAAGTCGTTTAATGCTGCTGGAATGTGGATTTCTTTGCGAAAGACTCGGATCGGATTTTCAGCAACAGTAGAAAGGATGTGACTTTCTGCACGTCCTCCGGTGCCTCACGGAGAGCAGGAGTAGCTAACATTAGTTAAGAAATAGAGTCCGCTAACATAAACTACCGACGGCTTCCAGCACCACACAGAAGTTTCACAGAGCATCTTTAAAACATTTAGTTTCGTCTTACTTTGTCTCCTAGAGGTCCTTTAGCTCCAGGTGCTCCTTTCATTCCACAGTCACCTCGCCCCCCCCTGGGTCCTGGTCTACCTGGATCACCTCTTTCTCCCTGGAAAGATCAGAGTTGCTTCAGACTGACGTACAGGATGCAAAATATGCAAGAATGTCATGACTTCGGCAGAAAATCTTACAGTGGCTCCTCTTGATCCAGCATAACCGAATCCTGGTCTTCCCCTGTCACCCTTTAGAAGAAAAAAACAACATGAATCAGCAAATTTGCTGAAAAGTTTGTGGTGGTTTTCACATTATAACAAGATATTTTCACATATTATATCATACAAACTTATCAAAATAAACAAAACGAAACAAAACTTTTCTTGTTATAACTCAAAGCACTTTGTGTTGTAACGTGAAACGTAAAAATATCTGGTTATAATGGGAAACGTTTTATGTTAGACTAATAAATCACAATGTAATAATGTGGAACGTTCACATTATTACATGATAAATTGTGTTTAGTCTTTGAGAGCAGGCGTCCTCCCAGTGTATTATATTGTGGTACTAAACCAGAGTCATACGGGCCAACTGCTGATGACCCAAAGGTATAAAGGTAGCACACACACAAATCTTCAGGACAGAGTTGACAAATCTCAATCTCACCAATTTATTCTGGCCATGTCAACTAACATGCTAACGTTCTGTAGCATGCTCTATTATTTGTGTCTGTGCTACCTTTATACCTTTGGGTATTCAGCAGTGCGAAGATAAATGGTATATTGTAATAAAAAGAAAAGTTTCTTGCTGTAACGAGAAACTTGTTCTTCTATAACGTGAAATGTTTAATGTAATAACATGATAACATCATTATGACATTAAACGTTTCACATGATGACGTGATCACTTATATTGCAATATAACAATAAAGGTTTCTTGTTGTATTTTGATAAGTTTCTATGATGTAATAATGTGAAAATATCTTGTTATTTCTATCTTACATAATACTGATCTGTGTTTCTTTATCTGGGCTGGCTGCCGTAATTTTACATGCTGCAAAAGTAATAAACAGAAAGGTTTTGCCACCTTTGGTCCTGGGATTCCAGGGTCTCCTCTTGGTCCAGGATCTCCAGGACTTCCTATGGTGCCCTGCAACCACAGAACAAACTTTCAATTAAAGCCGTATCATTCATACAGAACATTTCCTAACACAGGCTCCAACATAGCTGCGTTTACATGGATCCTTATATTCCTCTAATAATCAGAATCAAATGTCTCCTGTAAACACCTCAATCAGAAGAGACAGGCCCGGATCTTTGATAATCTGTTATCAATTAATTAATTTGTATGGTGGTAGCAAATAAATTAATGAATGACCTGTATGAATTGTAAAAACACTTCTTCTGTTATTATTTCTGTCAGATTTGAAGCGTTACTGTGGATCTGGCATCAGAATGATGTCAGTCTGACTGAGGACATATTGTCCCTGTAACCACAGCTATTGAGCAGCTAGCGTTGATGATTATGACGTTATCAATGACACACATTTCCTCCGGGCCCCCCTGATTCTCCTGGTGAACCTCTCGGCCCTGGTAGTCCTGGGGATCCCTGGAGGAGAGATAAGGTAAAGGAGAAAACATCATTCCTGGGTATCACCTTCCCTCCAGCCCACTCACAGAATAACTCAAACTGATGTGCATTTGGCAAAGTTTAATGCTGGACAAATGTTTTTAAAAAAGCAATTTCCCTGGAAAATGTGTTTTCATGATAACAGGCTCAGCTTAGGCTACGCTGGCAGCAGACCCAGTACATGAGCGATCGACTCGAGCATTAGAGGTCCGAAAGGAAGACGTGCAGAGTTCCTAAGAAGCTGCTGAGTCATCCTTCTGCCAAAATCCACCAACAGCGAGATCCCCTCACCTTTGAGCCCTTGAGTCCGTCTTCCCCGGGCCGACCTCTGCCTCCCAGTGGCCCTCGTTCTCCCTAGAATAAATAAATGTATGTGTCAGGATCCTCCCAACACCATTAATCATCAACAAATGTACACGAAACACAACAGTAACCGAGAGGCATTAATTCTGCTTGGGTGAAATATGTGAAGAATTTTCCTGAGAAGCTGGTTCGGAAATGAACTACAGCAACGCACAGCCAAATAAATGTTTCAAGCTCTCGCTCTGGAAAATAAAAACCTAAAAGAGAGCCTTGAATACCATGCCAAGGTCAACAGATACGGCTGAGATTTGTCAGGATTTCACAGTAACTTGTTCTTTGGCTTTCAGATTGATATCTTGTTCCTCTACATGTTTATTGGACCGAGCTGAGTCGGGTTCAGATGAAATTCTGTAGTACTGTATTTTCTGCACTTTTGCCAGGTGGGTCTTGAAAAGGCTCCCAATGCAACAAACCTGCTCCATGAACTAAACTAAAAGTACAAGAATGAAGCAAATGTTAGTTTATGATACAACTTTCTCTGAGTACCTACCTTGTCTCCTTTTTGTCCATCAGGACCTTGGCCTCCTTTCGTTCCAGGGTCTCCTCTCCTTCCCTGTTAATATTTAATTAATGTTAGTTTATAACAAACTCTCAACTTGATCATATTTTTTAAATAAAAGTGTATTTGAAATACCCTTTCGCCTTTCGGTCCAGGTCCGCCATCAGGCCCCTGCAAGAGTTAAGTATTATGTCAGTCATCTCTGCAAAGGTACCTAGTATTTCTAATATTCAAAACGAATTTGGTTCTGTACCGACGGTCCCTTTTCTCCCGACACCCCTGGATTTCCAGGATATCCAAGCTCTCCCTAAAGAACAGAAATTCAGTTTTGTGATTTTGTTTTTTAATTGAGAATCATCATTTTCTGACTATTTCTTGTTGTGTTTAAATAGAAGTTTACCTTTGGTCCTACAACACCTTTAGGGCCAGAGGGACCTGACCTTCCATCGCGGCCCAGATAACCCTGAACAACAAACAAACAGTAACAAGTAATGTAGATTAAATAATGCACATGTGAAAAATCTAAAAGTCTTCACGTGCAGACATGTGGGGGGATATTCGATGATTTTGACATGTTGGTAATACAAGATGAAAACCAAAGTCACCGTGAACATCGGTACAAAACCTTGTATGAATACATCCACAAGTTGGGTTCATAGTGTTTGATTTTAATAAATTAGATATGAATAATGATGCCGTGTCGGTCGGTCCAGACGATTTGCTGCAACATTCACGACTCCCAGAGGATGAATCCTAATGACTTTGGTCACTTCTCCTCTAGTGCCACCAGTTTGTTGACATTTATGGGTTGTTTTGGGTGAAATGTCTCAATCTTTGAAGGAAGTCTGAGAATATTCGCTTTACTTCAAGTAGTGTTCGTGCTGTGAAATGTTGTGTAATATTTTTGTTTCCATTCAGCTGATTAGTGCTTGATGGAGATCTTTGCATGCCTACTTCTCCTGTATATTATCACGCAGCAATATGCGAGAACTTCATTTCAAACAACAGTCAATTATTAACTAAAATTACCAACAGAATGTGAAGAAATGACAGTGTTGACATCATGTGAGAGACGTTAATGTGCTGTGTTTAGGAGATAGCTACTGAAGTTAGCATGCTAACTTCCAAGCCCTGGGTCTGAAAACTTCTTTCGCACAGTCGTCCAAAACTCAGCTAAATACAGACCTTTTCTCCTTTGTCACCTGGTTGCCCAGGGTCACCAACATCTCCAGGATAACCATCTGCGCCCTTCAGAGACAAAAATGAAATGATTCAGTTGTTCGGTAAACTCAATTTTATTACTAAATGGCTGATGGATTGTAAAATGGACCGACACATGCATGATTTTATCTAATAAATAGGATTAAATAAAATGGTCGAGAAGAGATTAGACCTTACCAAAGCCAAACTTATTCACCTTAGTCAAAATATATCACTTCTCTAGCAGCTATTCTGCCTAACAGTGAATATTAGCACCTTTAGCAACATGCGAAAAATGATTTCGTATAAACTTACGGCATCACCAGGATCACCTTTGCAACCAGGAGCTCCAATTCGGCCAATTTTACCCTGAAGATTTCCCAGAGACAATTACAACATATCAGCTGACTGAACACATCAGAGTCATGGTGTACTGTACATTTTACTTTGCAATGTGAAGACTCACCTTCTGACCGTCAGTTGCGTTCGCGCCAAGTCCTCCTCCCACACCCTAATGTGGACATCAGTGAAGTCAGAAAATGATCGCTGGCACACAAACAGTGTTGGATGTAGTAATTAGAAAATAGTATTGCAAGAACATTAACAGTGTTATTTACCTTTGCTCCAAGTGATCCAATTTCACCCTGTCGTGGTAAAGCAGAGCTATTGATCACAACAGCATCTCATTTGAAGGATGAACAGAAAAGCAGGAATATAAAGATTGATCTCTCACCTTATCGCCTTTCAAACCTGTAGCTCCCTGTATTAGAGCACAGAAGGACATGTTACTGAAGATTAAAAAAACTCAACAATTCAGCACACAAAATCATCCATCAGTGGGATTCAGCAAACCTTTGGACCAGCTGGACCGATTGGACCTTCAATGCCAGGATCACCCTGTAATATAATAAATAATATTCAGCATTAAAAACATATTGATTTCACAGAATCTCAAGTGTAATAATAATGACGTTATTTTCTACCTACCGATCTTCCCTTGATGCCTTTTCCTCCAACTCTACCTCTGTCTCCTTTCATACCCTAAAGTAAGCAGAAATATTGACACTTCAACAACAAAAATCTTCTGTATAAGCAGAAATATACACCACTGACTTATTTATCTCTGCCAAGCAGGTTATGTTTTCACCCTTGTCCGCTTGTTGGTTTGTCAGCTGGATTACACAAAAAACTACTGCATGGGTTTCTACTAGACTCGGATGGAGGACGGGTCTCGTCCCAGAGTAGACCCCGTTAGCTTCTGGTGGCGATCCAGATAAAGGGACGGATCCAGGAATTTATTTCCTCACATTATAAAGCAATATTATGCAACTTTTTTACCTTTAAATAACAGCTTCAAAATCATGTTGACGGTACAGTGTCATGTAACAGGGTGAACGGTGTCTCTGTCTCAGCCACTCCGCCCCCCATCACCACTATGTAACTTCAGTGAGAGGGTAGGATCACAGTGTTACATACATGTTTACTTAGCTTTCAACAAACAACATTGTTATAACGTGATGAGCTTTGTTTGCAGTTAGCGGTGGCGTGACTTTCCACTGGGTGTGGCGTCCACAGTACAGTGGAAAGATCTTCCAGTGATCACATCTGTCTGGGTTAAATTGATCACTATAACGGATGACTGTTATTAAAATCATTTTTGTCTTATCTTTTTCACATGCAGATTACCATCTAAGCCTAATTGACATTAGTGTATTTATTACATGCATATAACGGCCAGCTTCACTATTTAAAGGGGACTGTTGGGCCTTACCGGAGGTATGCACTCTACTGAGCGCAATTCCAGTTTTGTTCTGATTTTGTTTTTCAATACTCACCTTTTGACCTGGTCGCCCTTTTGGTCCAGGAGGCCCGGCACGCTCTACACATTTAGGTTGACGTTTGAAACACTACAAGATCAGGGAGGAAAAACAAAACAATATTAAACACAGTGTATGAAAAGTAAAAAAATGTGTGAATTATGTTCCCCAAAGCCCAAAGTGATGACTTAAAACTGCTTCTTATTGACCATTCAACAGTCCAAAACCCCGAAACTCTTCTTTTACTTCCATAAATTACAATGAAAAACAGCAAACCCTTACAGTTACAAAGCTGGGACCAGCAAATATTTGATATTTTTGCTTGATAGATGACTTAAATGAAAGTAATCAAAATCAAAATCAAAATAGTTGGCAGTCACTTGTTTTTCAATCAACTAATTGATAAAACAACAAATCATTGCAGCTGCAATGCAGTTATACATAAAAACATAGAAAAAAAGAGATTTGGCGCAATTTCTGAAAGCTTAAATGTCTCCGTAACCCGTATTAGGAACTACTCCTGTTAATAAAGTCTTTCTTACCTGTACACTGGCTTGATATTTCTGCAACAAAGAACAAAAATAAGTGTTAAGTGCCTGGTAGTAGTCATTTAAATCAAATTCAAGTTTTGAACATAGTGAGTAGTAAAGATAAGTAAGGAAGACTTCAGATCACCATGGCTTTTATGATGCGATCTATGGATTCAATCTTTATTTTTGGTCGTCCTCCAACAATCTCCACGGCCATGTAGTCATCACGGTACAGTTCATAGGGTGAGCTGGCGATCTCCCTCATCCCTAATTCGTCGATGGTCTTGGTTGCTGCCACTGAGAATATACTGATCCCTTGCTCCCGCGCCCTCTCCGCCATCGCCTTTATCCCTCCACATGGATTTCCTGTCACGTGCCCGTCGGTGATGACCACGGAGAAAGGGACGGCATTCGTCCCGGCGTAGTGCTGGGTCAGTTCGTAGGTCATGTTTTTGAGGGCGCAGTCGGTGAAGGTGCCTTTGCCTGCGTAAATAATCCCACCAAGTTGCCTGATGAAGTTCTCCTTGGTTGTGAACTGGCTGAACACCGAACATTGCTCGGAATAGTTCAGGCCTCCAACGGACCAGCTCAACCGGACACGGTGATCGTATACCTCGTCCTTTAGACTTTGGGCAAAAATCTTGGTAAACTCCTTGATGTTTTCCACCAGAGCGCCTGGTGGAGACTCCTGTAGGGCGATGGTCTCTGAGGTGTCGATGGTGAAAAACAGCTTGATGGGACAATCGATTATTTCGGCTGGAGGAGAAAAATGTAAACATCTTGATTAAAGATCATTTTAATCAAATACTGCACTTAAAAGACCCACTGTGTAGGATTCAGGGGGATCTGTTGGCTCTCTATCAAAACAAAACATGATATGTTTGTGAGCGTGTTGCTGCTGCTCAGCTGCTTCGATCCTGCTGGAGGATCTGGATTCGAGCCTCTGGAGAATAAAGACCTGGAGTCACTTCGGATCCTGCTCTGATATGGAACCGTTTACCGATGCCGGGACAGCTCAGAGATTACTTTTAAACTTTTGGGATTGAGGAGTGGATTTATCTTGTAATGTTGACGGCTGACTGAGGCTGGAGGGGAAATGTATGTTACATCACAAACAAGGTTACAGATGGAAGAGGGGAAGAAGAAGGGAGAGAAGAAGAGTCTCTGTTCAGCGCTGAATTGACAGACACACACAGTCGATGCGGTCCGCTGCTCACTAACGTTATCTCACGGCTACTGTACAGTCATCTGGCTGTTTGGGGCAAATAAACACTGCGTGAATAACGCACACCACTCAACAAAATATATAACAAAGAGCTAGCTTTTAGACTTTAAGACAGTTTAATGCAGAATTAATACACATTATATCTTTATGTACCAGACTTTTAAATATGTAATGGTGTGTTTGGCTATTGCGGTATTTATACTTCTTTCTACCACTGAATAGAAAGAAAATAGAAACATAAAGATCAACATATAACTTGAACTCACTGGAACAACCTTGAGGGTCTGGGGGTGGAGGTTCGGGATCCCTCGGACTGTCACCTCGCCCAGGTATCGGCCTGGGTCCATAAGCCCCCTGAGGAACTACAGCTTGGAGCATGCACAGAAAGATGAACCCTGAAATCATCGCCATGTTTCCTGCAAAAAGAGGAGAGAATAGGACAGTTGTTCTCCTTTAAAATGCAGGAAATAGCTGTCACTCGGGTGAGTCTTCACAGAAGGCGTCTCCACTGAGCTTAGGAATGTTTATCGTCGTTTTAAACAACGTCAGTGAGTAACCACAGCGTGTGGAGAAAGAGGACAATATATAAGTTGAAATGGAAAATCTTGGGTTTTTGGTGAAATCTACGTTCACAAGCTTTTTCACGTCAAGAATGCTTCAACATAAAATAGAAAACAGATAAATCCAGATACGATTTTGTGTGATGAAGAAGAGTTGTGCTGTTAGGACACCAACATACAGAAATAACACAGATTCAACTGTTGGTTTAACCCCAATAACCCCACAGCAGGGACAGAAAAGATTTTGTTGAAGAAAAATCAAATCCAGGACAGAAGCACATTTACTAAAGTGCTATTTTGAGGTACTTGTACTTTACTTGAGTATTTCCTTTTTATGCCACTTTATTTTCCTACTACATTTCAGAGGGGAAAATGGTACTTTTCATTTCACTATTCACTATTTAACAGACGACCTCGCTACATCAAAACACATCATTCATATAATGAAAATCTGCTTTGCTGCAGAGTAGTTGTAGCGTAAAGTATAATCTATAATGCACAATGAAATACTGTTGTGCTGCAGGGATGTCCTGACCTCCAAATCTTGTTCCGCAGTTGCTAGAAAGCATGTCCGTTTGGTACAAATGTCCCATTCTCATGATTTTTATCATTTGTTTGGTGAAAATGTGATGAAATTTTGATGCAAAAATGATCTGTCCTGCCAATCGTCAATCATGTCACAAAATGCTATGCGCTAATGCTAATACCGATATTAGGGAGTAAAATTTCCAGTGATGATGTATCGACCAGTGTTTTTATATACAGAATATGTACATAGACACACATTTTTTTTTACAAGAATTCACTGAGAATTTAACAACTGTTATTGTTGTTTTTATTGCTGTCCTGATGATTGTGCTTATTCATAGACTATATTCACACGGCGGCCATTTTCCTCTGACTTCACGCTCATTGTGGGAAGCTCGACTGTTGTACTGCTGTGTTCCAGGTTACATACGAGCCTTTTAAAAAATGGAGAATCTGACAAATCGTTATCACTTTCAACGCTTCCTGTTAGATCAGCAACTGAACAGATGATGGATAGTGAGAATCCAGACGTGATATTTCAAGATAAAACATGTTTGATTTGAGGATTTCAAAGTTAGATTCTCACAGTTTCAGTGCACTGACGTCATTTTAGACGATAAAAGTTTATTTATTATACTTTAATCTGTGAATTTACGTACTTTTGTTAAAGGTGCACTACGTAGTAGGATACACAAAAAAAGAAATTCATTGACTGATTTTTTTATGCCTAAACAAACTAAATAAACAAACTCTCTTTGTTTGTAGATTTGGGGAAGAAATTCTATTGAGAAGAGAAAGATTTTCAATGACTGAATAAACTGAATAAACAAACTGACCTTAAAGGACAACACGGTTTCATACTTTTTTACTTTGTTTACATTTGGCAGACCCCGCCACCTTTCTAGCTTCAAACAGTGTTCTGGGACCTTATTTTCCTCTGAGAACAGCTTGTTTATTCAGTTATGGAAAAAAATACATATCAGTGTGTTTGTATTACTACACAGTGCCCCGTTAAGTACATTAATCGCCAGAAAATGAATACTCGATTACTGTGGGTGACTCTAACGTTCACCAAAGTGATGTTAACACGATAGCTTTACTTTGACTCTAGTGGGACTTCTGGGTCGACACTGCTTAAATGTATGTGGTTTGATGACAGAGTTAAGCGATACAGTAATTTTGGGGGGATTTTACTGTGTTTCTCTCGCTCCCAGAGTCTGGAACAAAGACTTGCCTCAGGACAGACCTTTGATGTGTGCGATGTGGTCTGAAGTTATGTCAAACAACGATATTAGACTATCTTGGCTGGATTGTTGAGTGTCTGGGGGATTCAATAACATAATAATTATAATAATCATGATCCCATGAGCATCCAGGACCTGAGGGAACATAAACAAGTAAACCGGTGAGGAGGCCCACAGTTTCAGACTTTGACAACCCCTGCTATAATATATATAATAGTATATATATATGTCTATATATTTTATAGTTTGAGCACATTTTTACTCATTTTACTCTACTTAACATGTGGATGTAGGCTCACTTGTGCCAGATTCTTCTACATGAGGACCAGTTGGCCTCAATTTCACCCTCCTTCCAGTTGTTTTCTTCAAAGAACAAAGTCAGATAAACAGAAGACTGATTGCTTGTTATTTTGAAACAGCTTATCAGTCGGTGCTTTACAACACCACACTGCAGAAAACAATATTAAAGTTAAAGTGAAGTGGACTCACCTGCGCGGAGGACGCAACAAATCCAAGCTGAGCCTGAAGACTGCAGGAAATTCACCCGATTTCCAGACGACGGTAAACTTCAGATAATCATCTCAATCGCACAGTTCCCACATCAGTGCGCTCAGTCAGGGTCAGCTGTTGGTCGAGGAGCCGCCCGGTTAAGTAACGCACGAGCGCGTTGGAGGCGTGCATCCACACGCGCGCACACGCGCGCAAGGATTTCAAGTGAATTTCTGCGGAAGGCCATTGGCTGCTGGTGGACCCGACAGCTGGAGTCTGAGGAGGTCTGTCTCCAAAGTTAAGATGCAATTCTGCGGAGGAGAGAGCGTCTATTAATCTGCTGATGTGACAGAACAGAAGTGATTCTCTCCAAAGAGCAGCTCCACAAACAGTCCAGCTGCTGCACGGCCTTACATGGAGAGAGCTGCTCACCCCCACGAGCCTGTTTACGTTTCAGCACTATACAGCACAGAGAGATGTCAGGCCGGAATGTGACTGCTGCCTGCAGCTAGTCAGAGAAATCAGGCTGCAGTTTACCAAATGATTATTGGACTAAGCAATTAGCTGATCATCAGGAAATCTGCCTGCTCTTATTTAAGTGGTTGATGTATCAATGTAGTTCATTTCTGTTTGAATACATCTCCTGGGGCTATGGGAGACGTTAAAGGGTAACGCCACTGATTTTTCAAATTGAAGTGTGTTTACAGGTCTTAAGGAGTAGGGCAGAATGGGATGAGATGAGCCACTTCTCACTGTCAATTTAAAAAAAAAAAAACTTGCAATCAAGAATAAATTTTAATAACAACGTTTTGGTACAAAATCTCAACGGCCGTTGGTCTTCTCCTACGCACCTGTCGATCCACAGGTGTGCAAACCAGGTGTTTACTCTGTGATTAGTTTACTGCAAAACTAAAGTGTATTCATCTCAAATCATAGTTATTATATTGAGAGTAGTGTAGTAATGAGTCCTAAAACCCTGAAATCGGTTCACATTTTTGCACTTCCGATTCGCTCTTTTTTTCCCCTACAACGTTAAATTGTGTTTAGTGTCTTAAAAACAGCGGTTGCTAACAAGTGGCTAAATGAGACCACAGAGGTTGTCGGAGACGTCATCATGAATGAATCAGAAGACTTGGAACGGAACGGCAGGTCCTCTGAATTTGATGGCACTGTAGACGCTGCAGCACGAGCTTTTGCTCTCGCTGCCACGAGACATAAAATCAATTTTTCATTGTCTCTTGAAGGACGTTTTCCCTCTCAGACGCTGTAGATAAATTATTACAGATGACCTGCCTGTCTTTTCATGCCTCCGTGATTTTATTCATTTTTTAAATAAATCAAGGGCAGAGAAGTGTCCTCTCTCTCTGCAGCAACGGTGGCGAGGTCACTCAGTAGTCCTGATGATTGAAACTTCATGCATCATTTAACTTTAGTATTTAAAAGCTGGTACAGTACAGATATGCTTTGGTGCAAATATTATGTGATGCACTTAACAGACTCTGAAGTGTCTAACTAACTTCACTGTAAGCTGACCAAGGACTCCCAGCATTAAGATCAATTATGTTCTGCGATGAATTAAATGCTGCAGTTAATCTAAAGAGACGGAGCGTGTTGCTGTAATTATCCCACTAACTATAAAGCAAAAAATCTCTGCTGTATGTTTGTTTGTTATTCACATATCTCCAGAACCATTCATCCAATCTACTTCACACTTGGAAGGTTTGGTGCCGAGGACTAAAGGAAGTGCAGTGTTGACTTTGGTGCAATTTGGACATGCAACACAGTAAATATTAACAGCAAACCCTGCTCTGTGCGGCATCAGAGACATAGCTTAAGCGCAGACTGAAGCTCACACAAGTTCCTACTCATGTGATTTAATGCAGAAGCAGACAATAAAATGGAGATTAGCGTACCGCAACAACTTGCTGTAGTGACGTGTTGCAGTGAGAAAAACAAAACAAAAGCAGAAGGTTAAATGAGCAGCAGTCAACACGGGTTTATTTTCCATCAGTGAGAACTGGACGGAGATTTTAAGTTTCTGTCAATAGTAGTATGCTTGCTAACAATAGCTTGGCAGCACCGTCAGCTCCTCCTCCTCTACAGGAAACAATAACTAACCCCAACAACCCAAACCATGACAGTCGTGGCTATTTTTAACAGTGTTAAAAACATCAACACTTTTTATTATACTACATATAAATAATTTATTTTTAGATTATGTTTGACTGTCAGGATTTAGTATTTAATTGATCTGTCAAGTCCATGATGTTCCACTTTTCCACCAGCACATGAACGCACCAGAATAAGCCTAAAACACAGAAAATCTTCATGTATACAGTAAGATACCAGGAGGGAGGGAGCCGGGAGCTCAGAGACGAGGGCATGTTAGGACAGCGGAGAATAGATGAGAAGACCTGACCCTCGCATAAACCATCTGATGTGTATATCTAGTGCAAACATCACACACACTTGTATTTGGGGATGCAGCCACCCATGCTTGGAAATACCAGATCTGAATGATCCTGTGATCCTCGAGTGAAAGGAGAAACCCTCATGGAACAAATAAAGAAAAAACATAAAGAAGGTTTGAAAGCAGGTTATTGCTTTTGTTTTAGTAAGCAGGATAGAGATGATACAAAACAAGGCAGCCGTGTTCAGCAGGGGGAAATTTGGGAATCCTGCACTTTTTGGGATTGGACATTTAGAGGCATCGTGGCCTAGTTTGAGAGATGCATTTTAATTAGGTCACACACTGTACTGTGACACCGTGTGACAAGCAGTAGGAATGCATTAGTGTACAGGCCCGTCTGCTTATCAACGTTCAAAGGCAGCGAGCTCAGGAAGTTCCTCATCAGGGGCTCAATTAGAGAAATGCAGTGATACTGCCATTGACCTGCTCACAGAGAGTTGCTGCTGTTTTTAGAGATACGAAGTGTGTGTGTGCATGTGTGTGTGTGTGTGTGTGTAGAGTGGGGGTGCATTTCTGAAGAGCTGCTTAGTACTGAGTCAGCAAGTGAGCGATTAAGAGAGAGGCAGGTGATCTGAGATTGTTCCTCCTGGGCAGCCCTCTGTTTAAACGCCAGCAGCATCCAGATGAACACTTCCAGGTAGAGCAGCTGCTCACTACGAAGAGAGCCACTACGATCGTAGTGACCGCCACAAGCAATGGCAGACAAGTACTTTACACCTCAGTACAGTGATGACTATGTGAACTGTTTATATATTTTAAGCTGAGAACCGATACATACAGGATACTTTTTTGTCGCAGGACATATTTAAAGCGGCACGATGTAGTTTTGGAGAAGAAATCAAACTCAAACAATATTAATGACATAATAATACAAACAAGCTGTTCTCAGAACACTGGTTGAAGCTAGAAAGGTGGCAGGGTCCGCCACAAAGTAAAACAGTATGAAGTTGTGTTGTCCTTTAAGGTCAGTTTGTTTATTTAGTTTGTTTAGGCATATGTATATATAAAAAAAATGTGTCAATGAAAATCTCAATCTTCTGATTAACATTCTTCCCCAAATCTACATATTTTATACCACATAATGCTCCTTTAAATCAATTTAACATGATATACTTCCGGACTTTTAAGATCTATGCATTATTTGCACTTTTTGGTACTTTTTCTTTTCAACACTGCAAACAAGTGGAACATTTTCCTGTGAAATATAGTCAAGCAACAGGAAAATACTCCCAAAAAAGTACACAAATACTTAGTTACACAAGTGTTGTATTAAGTACCCAAAAGTCATACTTGAGTAAAAGTGAAGACATTATGTTACAATATTCACCCATACAAATAGAACTTGACCAAAATTATTAAAATATGTGATATTAAATATACTAAAAGTACGAGTGAGAGTAAATTATTCATATATTTATGTATATACTGTTTGACTATCGTACTGATAATGTTTTTTTATCCGATTGTCGATAGAATAAGTTGATTACTTCACCTCTGATGCAGCATGCAATCTGCAAAGTACTGTAACAAGTAACTCAAGTTTTGAAATAAATGTAATAGAGTAAAAAGTGCAATATTAGCCTCCAAAATGTAGTCGAGTGGAAGTATAAAGTATCGGAACATGGAAAGACTCAAGTAAAGTACAAGTACCTCAAAACTGTACCACTAACGATGCCTATACTGGATATCAAAGACGAGCATAATCTCTTAAGAGCGGGGCGGTCTCTGCGCTCCACTATTCCCACAGACTATAACAGGTGACAGTTTCAATCTTTGCAACTATAAATCAGAAGCAGTGTTTGAAGTGAGCTGACCTCTACATAACTCTCACTTTAATGTTAATGTGAACACGACGCTGGCGTAGGCACTGTTTTGCAAACCCTGCAGAGCAGTACACCAGTGAGCCACCAGGAGGAGAACACAGGCCGCAGAACCATGAGAATTGTTCCTACTGGTGATGATCACATCTGACAAGTGAAGTGCAGAATTACTTTTATCTTTTCAATTGGTTCCACGCTTGTAAAAGTCTATTTCTACACGACGGAGGACCTCAGATAAAGTAATGATTGGAGGTACTGGGTGGTTTCAGATTTGAAGTCCCTGGAGGAGTCTTGTCATCTCACAGAAAGAAGGTCCTGCTCCAAACTTCCTGTTTGGACTTTCTTCCCCTCTCTCTCCCTCTCTCTCTCTCTCTCTCTCTCTCTCTCTCTGTGTGTGTGTGTGTGTGTGTGTGAAGGTTTCCTCCCACAGTCCCAAAAACAGGCGCATCAGCAGAACTGGAACATCTAAATTGTTTGTTTTTCCGCGATGATTCACCCAACGATTTCTCCCCCTGACCCTGAGCAGCTATAGGTGGGTGTAGAAAAAGGACAGGCATATGTGCCTGTGTCGAAATAGAGGAAGAATCTGGCCAAGGCTGCCTCTCCTGCAATTTCTCCCAGCACTGTTGCTGACCGTCGATGCTTTCAGCTCCCCTATAATACCCGTCATTTCATCTGGGCTCTTCAAAATGCTCCTTTTCATTTTCAAAGGTGGGAGAAGTTGCACGAATGAACACTGTGCTTTCTGCCAGTGCGATTCAGGCTCCAGACGACCTGCTTGAATAACACATTAGCTGTATGCAAGTTACCCATTTTCAAAGGTTCAGTGTTCTATATAGTCTGCAAAAATCCTTTTTGGGTCAATTTTCTGCAGATGAAAGCAATGCGTACGGCGGTTTTATTACATTGTGCACCAACCAGGGGGAAGACAACCCTTCCAGAATCACAGGTCTGTATGAATTTCACACACTCAGGCTTTGCAAAGTGGCTCAATTATTTGCTTTAGCAGAAATATTAAAAGCTTTAAAGTTTGATAGAAAACCTGCTTGATGAGTTTCATGAAAGACTTTTCATGATTCCTTCAAGCTAAAATTTACAAAACCACCACTGTAGGTCCTCCTTTGACTCATTTTATTCTGAAAATATAATTATTTATTTTTGGGAGAGTAGTTGAGGCTATCCAGTGATCACATGGAAACTGAAAAACTATTAATGGAAATGGCACTAGAGACCACTTTGCAGTGGTTGGCTACTGAAAATCAAAAATACATATTTTTCCTCTTACCTGTCATGCTTTTTATCCATCCAGACCATTTTGGTGTGAGTTTGACGAGTTTTGGAGATATCGGCCATAGAGATGTCTGCCTTCTCTCTCGTAATGGAACTAAATGGCACCCACAAACTCATCGGCAAAGTCTCTTTCCAGAAATCGTGACCTGGATAATCCACAGACTATTCTCAGCAGTTTCATGTCCGAACTATTTTCTTTCTACTGAATTACACCTGCCAACCGTATCACCACATCGCAGAAGGAAGCATCCTCCACTCATGGACAAGAGGCTAGCTAACTTAGCCAGCTAACATTACAGCTAAACATACACTGTAAATTTCAAAAGTTGACTTTACTGTCAAAAAAGCCAGGAAACCGATTAACTCAAAATGACCAAATAAAGTAGACTATTAAATTTAAGCTGTAGGAGGTAAAAAGTTTTAACAGCTTGAAATTATTAGTCTACTTTACTTTTATTGTTAGATGAGGACCTCTAGTGGCCATGGCAATAATTACTGCAGCAAACGAGGAAGTCAAGTGATGGAGTATAAAGTCTGTACAGGGAGGACGGGGGGAATGGTAGAGTCAAACAAACATGACATTCACTCAGAAGACTGCTGTTGTCTTTCTTGTCTGAAATCAAAAGTCAGCGGTCAGTTATTTTTTCAACTTTGTGACAAACTTTTTTACCCTAAAATAAAGTACAGTACAGAAAAATCATCTACAGGAACTGACTTTCAACATGCAGCATGTTGTTTCCTCATTATTCCTCCTCATTATTATGAAATAGATATGATCTCAACATGCGCACCAGAGCAGCTGCTGCAGACGTTATTCTGGTAATTAAAAACCTACACGTGTGGTTGTTTATGAGGGATTTTTTTTTGTATATCAAAGCGAGGTATATGTGCCTGTGAATTCAAAGGTGTGAAGGGAACTGAGGCAAGCAGATTCATGAACTCTCTGCAACCTCCCAGCTCCTTGGTTCTATACAGCAGCTCCCACCCATTGATAGCAGCACTTCACGGCTTAAATAATTCAGCAGAAAATCACAGCGCTACCTGATTCTCTCTGCAGATACTGTACTCCTGGCATTTGATTATGATGGGAAACAGCCCAGTTGCAAAATAGCCCATCCACCTGGTAATGTGGAGATTAATTAGACAGAAAACGAAAGGCTGAAGCAGGAAATGCTCTTCATGATTGTGCTTTTTGACAGCTGAAGGGAAATTATAAGTCGAAACAGCGTCATACTGACACGACAAGGTTATAGTGTACCGCCGCTTTGCCAAAACCTACAGGAATAAAAATAAATCGCATGACATTAAGCCCCAGCATCTCTTAAATGAATGCAAATCATTCACATCAGATGTATTTTTAAGCTAATGATGTGTTTTAATGTAATGCATGTTGGAAAGTGCTCAAAGGCATCTGAGGCAGAGCTCCTGAAAAATGTTTCACACTATGATCAGCTTTGGCTTTCTCGCTTTTAATGGATAATATTAGCATCAAAATGTTTTTTATTCAAGCGACTGCATCCAAATGAGGCGCTGTAGAATAATGCAGAGTGCCTTCTCTTTGCTGCATCACAGTGTCAGACTGTTTGTGGAAAACGCACCAGCTATGAGCATGATTTAACAGTGCTTCTTCCTTCCCACAACATGCTTTAGAAATCTACGAGTCCCCTGGGATCAAATTGATCTTTCGTGGACATGAAACAAGAGCTGTAAGGAAAAAATCAAAGAGCATATTTGAAACCGAGAGCCAAGAGACGCAGAGATCACTGGCTTCGTGAGCCAGATGTGAGCATGATTAAGTTCTTGATGGACTGCATCTGTTTTTTAATGTGAGGATATCGTGGCAGAAGCAGCTAAGCCTCATTGTTTGGATGCATTGTTGAAATACTGTAAGAAAGGCCCCATTGTAGATGAGGCGCACAACTCCAAAAAAAGCAAACGACTATTTAAAACTCATCACACAATCAACAGAGGCACATAATGTAAAATCAACTCCCTCTTTCCGGTAACAGTGCATCAAACCTACATTGCATTAGTGGCGGTAAAACACTGAAGAAACGGTTTATAAATGATTTTAGGCTGATTACTGATCCAGAGTCATTTACATGAAGTCATCCAATCCACATCACACTTACTGTGATATATCCACTTATCACTGACCTCTAAAGGTGCAATACGTATACATCTGGATTTAAAACAATCATACTTAAAGCTTTCAACAGAATCTGAAGGAATAACAGATTTGATGTTATGATGTATATGTATTGTGTTTCAAAACATGTTTAGCAAGCTAACCCACTCGCCCTGGCCCTTCACCGTCCAAAGCTCCTGCGCTGGTAGCATAAACACAAACATTTCCCTGGTGCTCTGGTCTCCTAGTCCGGACTGCTAATTGCACAGCTAACTGAGCTAACTTGCTAATGGCAGATACAGTTAGCTACAGTTAGCAGTTGCTCTGGGGATATGCTGCCTCCTATTGGTTTGGAGTACAAATTCAACAGGTGGCCAATTCTTACATATCGCAGCTTTAAAGAAGAGTTCCTATTAAAGAAGAGAAGAATTCTGGTATTTTTAAACCTGGGGCCTTTATTCACGTTTGTTGTGAAAATGATTCATACTTATCAAAAGTTTGGGAATCTGTCCAGCCGATCACCTCAGCTGGCAGCTGCGACACGGCTGCAATGTGTATCTCATGAGAGGCGAGTTTTTGCAGAAGGACGACGGCGGAAACGTGAGTCAGAGTTGAATAGAGGAGTTTGGAGTTTAGCTCGAGGAACTGTCAGCAAGAATTTAGCTCCAACTTTTAAAACCTAGATTGGTTTTGGGAATCGAGATGAGGCAACAACAGTCTTGAGCAAGGCTTGTGTTTGTGGCTACGAAAAACAAAACGTCTGTCTCTGTAGGAATTGTTTTTGTCATGTTGTCAGACATTTAAAATAAAAACCTCAGCCCTTCAGTGTCATGTTGAGGCGCTCTACTGGAACAATTCCCAAACTTTTGGTTAGTATGAATGATTGACACATCAAAGCACGTGAATATAGGACCCAGGTTGAAAAATACCAGAATTCCCCTTTAATAATCACACAAATTTCTACATAATGTTGCTTTAAATTGATAATGGAGTTATGTACTTTTACATATTTTCACACAGATATAATTTTATTATGGAGTGATAATTTGAGTGAAAAGTAAGGGACTGAGTGAAAACAGCTAGAAATCATTAAAAGCGATGAAAGGTTTTCACAGCACTTGTGAATCTAGGTCACAATGTATGCAAGGAGAAGTTGCAGTAAATCATTTTAACATGCAGAGATACGAACTACTGCACTTACTTAATAAAAGAAAATGCTTAATGTGTCCCGTAGCTGTCACTAATTATTAGTTTTGATCCGGAACAAGATACAACAGGGTTTTCCAGTTGTAAAAATACATTTGGAGGATTTTCAAAGTTCTTTCAACCAATATTTTCAGATCAGTGTTATGTAATATAGATAAATAGAAAAAGATGGTGATGTAATGTACGGGGAGTGTTAGCTCAAAAATCCTCTTATGGATGATGAATTTTCAACAGCATCTCAGTCTTTATTCTTTGATGGAGCCGGCTGAGGTGTCACCTGAGATGTGGTTGAAAGAGCTCAATCAATATGAACTTGGATTCACTTCAATGTTACAAGAGATCAGGAATGAACACATATGCTCATCTTTTTAACCAAATATCCGGAAAGAACTGTTTTTCAACCAATTCTGCAAATCAAACAACTTTGACTTTTATTCAATCCATGTAAGGACATCAGAGATGCATTTTGAAACAAACAACAACATGGTATTAATCCAGTGCAGTTAAGATAAGACTTTTTTTTTTTCAACTGTCAGCTGGTTCGTAAATCTGTCACCTCTGTGTGAGATAAGGCCTCAACTGACTCCTCAGACTGTAGTGACTCTCATGACCAGCTCTCGTGTGCTATTGCTGGGTTGGCTGCGGGGCTCCGGCTGCCTCAGCTGGCTGAGCAAGTGGAGGATGTTGTAGGGACAGTGTTGGTCTGGCACTGTGCTGCCGCTTTGGGGGTCCACATGTGTCCCCAGTCCTCCTGCGGCCGTCACCACGGTCGTAGAAGTGGAGCCGGCGGCCGTGGAGGCTACCACCATCAGCGAGGAGGTCGAGGTGGACACTCCTATCCCAGTCTGATAGCCCGGGCTGGGCTGAGACACAGTCCTGTCCACAGTGGTGTTCTTCAGGTCATCGCTGTCCATTGACTTATCATAGTTCAGGACCTTCCACTGCTGGTTCACGGCCTGCCAGCGATGGAAGATACGAAACACAGATGGTCCCTCGTGGACAATTAGTGCTGTGAAGATCAGAGCATCAATTAGACAATGTCAGTGCCTGGCAGCAGTCTAAATGACACCACAAAGTGATATATAACCCTGCAGTGGTGGATACACTGCAGAAAGTATTAGTTGAGGGAGCAGTGGAACAAAACAACTCATCTTTAAAGTATTACACCACAACCCGGAGATAAGATCTTCATTTCTTATAAAAACTGTAGACATGGCACAACTTGTGACACAGCAATACTCACCACTTTTGGATTTAGGTGAGCAAGAATGATGCATCTGTTCTTTGCGGTTGTTCGATAACATCTTATCACAGTTTAAAATTGCTTATTGATTGGTGTTCATGGAACACAGTATCTGGAAAATTGAAATCAATCTGTAACAAGAGATGCTTGGACCTCAAGATTTCACTTCATTTTCACTCTCTCACATATTAAAGTCATGCAGAGGGAACTAATGTTTGAACTGGATGTACTTGTAGTATTAACCTGAGCTAATTACACTCCACCTTCATCACCACTACATCCAGCACCAAGAACGCACAATCTGATATCAGTGTGTTGGTGCTGTTCCTGGAACATCATTGCGACTAACCAGTCGTGTTTTTGTAAAGTCATAGCTTTGCGACTCTGGGAAAAAGACCATGTTTTCCTAAACCTGACCAAACAGTGACAGAAAACTGAAAAGAAATGGAAAATGATGAGTGAAAAGTGTAATATGCTCCAACTGGGATATGAAGCGCGGTCTCTTGGGTGTGAATCCTGTACTCAACCCACAAGTCACAGCGACTTGATCAAAATGCAAATTTTGTTGCTGTCTTGTTACCAGAAATGTTGGCCCTGGACTGGAGCAATATTAATTATGATGTTCCAGGATCAACTCCAACACAGCAAAATCAGACAGACCAAACAGTCAGTGTTGGGCGTAATGTGCTCCAAAGTAAAGCATTACTGTAATCACATTACATTTGTTTGTAAGGCAGTAATATAATGCATTTCTGTTCCTAAATCTTATTACAGTTAATGATAAAACAATTACATTGTTACTTCTGTAACATAAGCTCCTCGTTTATCTGCATAATAGGCAGATAAAAAAAAATCATCAACGTGCCTTTCATGCACGCTTGCACAATAATTATGCAGCCAAAACGGTGGCAGTGACTTCTGGCATCGAAAAATGAAATTTGAAATTGAAAACAAAACCTTTGTATTTGAAAATGTCATATTGGGACCTAGACAAATATTTGGCACTGACATTGGTACAGACATAAAAAAAAGTGTATATATATTTTATATATTAAAATAGAGAGAGGAGCCTAGAGAGGAGGGGTTTGAGGGAGGAGGCAAAGAGAGTTATTTGCATATATGCATACTGATGAGGAAACTTCTCGGACATATTTTACTGACAAATGACACATTTCGATGCCAAAACTATTCACTGTTCTGGCTCCATAAAAAGTAATTGCCTGACCTCTCCTGATATCCATGAAAAGAACACAATAACAGTTTAGTTCTCCCCTGCAGCGGTTCTTCAGCCTGGGCAGTCTTGTGCTGATGAGCAGAGGATTTGAGAGACTTCTCCTCAAGTGATGCAACCACCGCTCTAGTCAAATAAACTAGACTAGTCTGCTGCAAGGCCATGGGTTTATGAGCGAGGCAGTTTGTTTGAGAGTGTTTGGCCTGTTAAATTCAGTTTATATGCAATTGAAAGTGAATGAAAGAAAGATCTTGTTCATGTCAATAAATGCCTTACCTATCCTGATATTTATCTATTGATCTACTCATTTCTTTTAAACAAACCCGCTCTGGTTTATAATTATAATTATACTTCAGATATACTGCACAAAATAATTTATTTCTAATGTGCATGGAAATATTTGTATAGCTTTTTATGGGTATGTGTACACTTCCTGTACGTATTTTGGCACTCAGAGGGTCGGGGAGATTCCAGGCCTGGGAAAGCTTTCTTCTATTTGTGTTGATTCGTTTTATGTCCAGTCTTTTATGTATATTTGTTGAAAACAAAATGCCCCATCTCAATGGTAACTGCCTCCAAACAAAAGTCTGTATATCCATGAAATGTAACATAACAACGCTGTCTAGTGCGCCCGTGGATAGGCTCCTCAGCCTGGGCAGTCTTGTGCTCCTCAAGAGGTATAACCACTGCTTTAATGATGAACACATCAGAAAAGCTGGACTCGTCTATCATAAAGCCATGGTGTGGTGAGTTTAAGTGACTCCAAACACCATTTAAAGAGCATAAAATAAGGATCTTGTAAATGTCTTTATTAGGACAGGGCTTAACGTTATTTTCTTAACTGGCAGATACGTGACAATGCACTTATGCTGAGTAACACAAATGTAATGTTTAGTGCAGTGATTTACTTTTTGGAAGGAGTAAATAAGCAATGAGTTATGTGTACTACAGTACTTTTATTGAGTAACGACAACAACACTGGTTATAGTGCAATATTGTCCTCTGATATGAGAAGTGACATATAGCTCAAATATTGCAAAAAATATAGAGATACATGGGACATAATAATTCCCAACCTCTTCTATATTGACAGTTTACTCATGAAATCCTGTTTCTCCTCTTCATCTGTTTCGTTTTCACACTCGAACTTGGTGGATAAGTGAAAGTCAGGTCTTTGCTCTTTAAAGTCTGCCAGGTGACAAGTTAATCTCTGTAAAGTGCAGAGTTAATGACTCCGCACTCAGTCCTCGCCACCAAACCGGAGACAATCAATCTCCTCTTCCACTCATCCTGCTGTCTGCTGCATTGGCAGTCAGAGTTTTTCTTAATGTGAGATGCCATCACATACTCATCCAAAAACAGGCGGGCCCCCGGGCTCCAGAGAGAGGACAGCAGGCTTAAAGCGGATGTGCTACAAGTTTCTGTTTGAACGCCCACACAAATCCAGAAGATGGTTAAAAATGTTTTAGCTCTCTCTTGTGTTATATCAGCGCACACAAGGTCGTCAAAGTTTAAATCTGGTGCAGTGGCTTTTATTATAGAGAGGAAAACTTTCAACTATGTGATGAAAATCACTTCAGTTGCTGCAAAAATGTTTTGAATGTTCATGTTTTATTAATCAAGAAAGCTTTGAGAATGTAAAAATGTTATAATAAAGTGTTCTGTAAGATAGTGAATATTACAATGCATTAAATAGTTATGCAATACAAAGCCAGTGTTGCGTGACAGGAGTCCCCACACTCACTATTGATCTTTTAGGTATAGATTTATACTTATATAGATTGTCAATAGGTTTGTGATCGTTTGTGCACACCTGGCCGGTACAATTACTGTATCGACTCCACTGAACACCTTCGACATGATGTTTGCTTTGACTGTTGAATGCATAATGCATCTGGACTAAAGGGACAAATTGAATATTCTCCTCACACACTCATTGCAGGAGGAATAATGTGACATCTAGCCCCTCACCTATGCAGACGATGTCCATGAAGCCGTACATGCCGTAGCAGATCTGGAAAAGCAGATCTTGACGCTGCCAGCGGGCTGACGGGCTGAAGGACGACCACACCAGCCAGGAGATACTGGCCATCAGGAACAGGGAGCCCAAGATGGCCGCTGCTATCTGCACTTTCTCTATCACTGTCAGAGAGATGGCCTGCCACTGCAGGAAGACACGGACCACAGTAGAGCTTAGCTCTCGGTATTTCATTCTCTTTTAACTTTAATGAATACTTGGACAATACTTTGTGGGACAAGAATGGGAGCAAACACACAGAGTCAACAAGGGGAAGAATAAGTGGGTACATGCTGATCAAAAAAGTATTAATTAAAACATTCATAATATGACATAATCAGGCTAATAATCCCAAACTATTTCATATAAAAAGGAGGTAAGGAAGACGCAGACAGGGGCAGGTGTATGTGTGTGTATCTGTTTTCTTTGGAAATAAAAATCTGTTCACAAAAAAAGCTACAAATGAAACCCTGGAAAAACCTAAAAGAAATCTGTCCAATCATAACCGTCCCTATCATATCACAAAAGGCTAAAACTGAGACAACAGTTGCTTCTGCAATCTTTCTGTTCTTGAGATCAGAGGGAAAAAGCCTTGTTTAATTCAATAAAACTTTCATCTTCACTTGAATTCCTCCATTTATGATCAGAGCCTAACTATAGCTGCAGTAAAGACAGTGAGTGATTCCTGAAAATACTGTTTTGGGTTTTTTGTCCCAAATATTTTGATATAAAAACCTGAAACGCAGCCAAATGAGCCCAGAGAGGAGTAAAGCCTGGGGCTATCTTACCCCAATCCCCATAAATCCCAACAATTCCCTGAATGACATTTCAGCACTTGATGTTTTGATTTTTTCATCTAAATGTAAGTTCACCCTCCTAGTTCCAAGAGCCGACAATAACTTGTTTGTAATATTTCCCTTTTATATTTCTACAGTGCTTCTGTCTGCACCTACTGCTTACCTGTAGTGGGTTCTTGGTGCTGATGGCAATGACCTGATATTTGTAGTAGCAGAGTTCACAGGCCCAGGATCCTCTCTCGCTGATCCATTTGATGAGGCAGGGCTGGTGGGTGCAGCGTACTGACCCACTGCACCGACACGGGCTCAAGAGCTCCCCCTGTGGGAGAGAGTCAGTCAATACCAGCAACACTGGGCAAGAGCTTTTCATAATTCAGTTCATTTAAATGCATAAATATATAACATTTTTTGCTGTATTTTTAATTTCAGTGGATGTCTTGTTTGGACAGTCTGTGCTGGTGCTGGTGATACATGAACCTTTCTAAATGTACATGTAAATAAATAAAAATGATGAGGTGTGAAGAAACATTCTGTTGAAAATGTAATGTACTAACAACTTCCTGAAGGTCTTGGTGTCACCTCATAATCAAGCACATTTTTAAAAAGAGGACTTGGGATTTTATTTCAAGACCAGTCAAGACCAAAACTGCAGATAAATCATCATGTTGAATAATTACTTGATGGATTATTTACTTAATGATGTGAGTGTTGATTAAAGATAGTTAAGTTGATTTCAGGTCCTTACCTCCTTACCTGTTCACCTCTGCAATGCATTCTGATTAGACATTTCATTTCTTGTGATATATACTGTATACATATACACATACAAGATATATATGCTAATAAAAGATGTGAATAATGACGAATCTTCATTTGTTTTCTGTTTTGACTGAAATGTGGATTAATTTTTACGCATGCCTATGTTTTCGATGTTCCACATTTTATTGGAAGTGTTTCATACAGTGTGGGACTCACACTGGTCTTGGTCTCAAACCCTCAAAGTCTTGTCTCAGTCTTGATACACTCTGGTCTTGGTCATTACTTGGCCTTGGTCTACATGGTCCTGATTACAACACTGGTAGCATTATTATGACCTGATGTGCTGGACACGGGTTTGAGAGACTTTAACAGAGAGTGGGAGCTGTATGTTTTTGAAATGTTCATGTCTTTTGTTCTGTTGTAGTTTTCGTGGTGTCTACTGAAGAACAGAGCGAAAGAGAGCTAAAATAAAACTTCAAAGATATCTGTATGATGCATGGCCATTATTTCATAACACAGAAGAAGTGCATAAAACACTGTATTTTGTAAACTTCACTGGTTGTGACTAATGCTATTGCTGTAATTTTATTTATTTATTTATTTATATATATATATATATATATATGTTTTTTTATCATGTGTTGTCTGTTCTTGTTTTGTCGTATTCACAATGCCTCGACTTAATTGTGGATCTTTGTATTTTATCTCTTTACTGTTATCTGAAAATAAAAAATTAAGTCCTGCACTGATGCATACTAAATTAATGTGTTTTTCAGTATTACCACACAGAATATAATGAGAACCGCAGACACAACAAGAAGACAATGCTAAAATGTTCTTCCTCATAATACTGGACTTGAGATTAAGAGCATCTTAAATAGTGATTTGTGATTCAAAAGAAATATCTCCTTATAGCTATTATTGACCGGCTGACAATCCTTTCTTTTCTCGTCTTATTTACCCCTGCAGAGAACCCTTTTTCATGCAATATACTGCAGGTTACACTATGCATACATTTATATTTCTTTGCAATTCTCTTGAGCTTCGTTGATTTTCTGAGAGAGTACAAAGCACACAGCATTGCACAATCATATTACAGTAGAACACCAGTTCAGGTGTGAAATGAAAGCTTTGCCTCACACCTAGTTGACAGGCAAAATGCTTGATTACTAGTACCGTTGAAAATAGGGGGATTAGTCAACGAAGCTTCTGTCAGAGAGCAAACCCCACAAAGCTGCAAAATACTGTGCTGAGGAAAGGGAGTCTGAAAGGGACTGCAGCTGTCATATAAGCATAAATATTCTTTTATAGTTGCAAATATGGTTACTTCAGACCAAATAAAAATATAGAAGAAACATTTTCTCCTTTACTCTTCCACCCTCCTATGTCTGCTCTCCCTGCCTCCTTCTCTGCTTGATCTTTGATAAAGGCAGAGTAAGTTTACCTGTATTATTTATCGTCGCACCTTTCATAAAGGCAATTCATAGTGCATATACTGTACATAGAATATATGAAAATACTATATGAAATGGCACATTTAAAGAGTGTTTAAGACAGTGAAATAAAACAGGAGATAAAAACAGAATAAAACAGATAAAACAGTTCAGCTACAGTGCAGTGCAAGATATGAATAAGCACTCCCAAGTTTAACCTAAAAAAAAATGGAATTGCATTAAAGTCTTAAGCCCTGATTTAAAAAAAAATGATGGTTGGAGCAGACCTTGGGTTTTCTGGGAGTTCGTTCCAGATATGTGGAGCATGAAAACTGACTGCTGCTTCTCTGTGTTTGGGTTTGACTCTGGGGACAGTAAGCAGACCTGTCCCACACCATCAGAGAGGTTCATCACAGAGCGGCAGATCAGAAATATTTTTTGGTCTTTAGCAGTGCTTTATAAACCAATACAAGTCTTTTTATATCAATTATTTGACAAACAGAAAGAGAGTGTAAAGATGTGAGAACTCTCCTGGTCTGAGGAGTATTGTTCTGAATCAGCTGCAGCTGTCTGGTCGACTTTTTAGATGGACATGTAAAGACAGTAGTTGAGCCAAATGAAGACAAACACATAAACATAAAGTCCTAATTTTTGATTCTTTAAGTTGTTTCGATGTAGCTATTGAAAATGAGGTCTGGGTCCATTACTGCACCAACATTTCTAGCTGGGTTTTGGTTTTCAACATGTGCAACTGAAGCTGACCACTGATTTAATTGTCAATTAAATGGATTAACTTCATGACAATTGTTGAACTAATTGTTGTTTTTAGGCTCCAAAAACAATAACTTCAGTTTTTCTTCGTGGAATTGAAGAACATTTTGGTCCATCCAGCCTTCTCTGTGCTTGTATGGGACCATAGCCAACTGGTGATATATAAATCGGTGTGTATCTCAACGATACAATATTTTGTTGTTTTATTAATAATCTGAGCTATTGGGAGCATCCAAATGCCGAACAGAAGAGGCCCGAGAATGGAGCCTTGGGGAACTCCACGTCTCATTTTCGAATGCTCAGATTTGTAATCAATCAACACAAACTAGTCCCTGTTCTTCAACCAAGACTTCAACAGTTTAGCATTGTGCCAGAAAGTCCTAACCACCTTTTCAAGTCTGTCTAATGATTGTGCTGAATGCAGCACTGAGATCTAACACCAAGACTAAAACTTTTACACTGTCTATGTTAAAGTAGAAGTCATTCAAGACCCTAACAAGATCAGAGCAGAGCACAGTGGTCATCACTGGAAACCAACAAATTAATGGTTTAGGGCCAGGTATTTAGTGCTTGAAAAACAAAAACAAAGTATGGGAGTTTGAGATGAGCTGATTGCTGTTCATTACTGATTGTTCTTTTTTAGTGGCTTTTTAACTTTGTTTTTCAGGGTCTGTGGGAAATGGCTTAGGAGTAAGAAGATCTAACGCCATGCAGTACAAACAATTGAAAAAACCTGGAGGCAGAACATCAAGACAGAAGGAGGGGGGTTTAGATATTGCACAATTTCCCTCAAGGTTGATGGGATTAAACTGTGTCATGCTAATTGCATTAATCTTAAGAGGACGCAATACAGAACTAACACCTGATATAGAAGCACTGACAGCCTGTCTGCTGAATGTTGTCAGTGAAGAAGAAGGGGACAAATTCATTGCATGACTTGGTGGATAGAAGTTCAGGGGCTACTGACACAGGAGGGTTTGTCAGCCTGTCAACAGTAGCAGGCCAGGCACATTGACTATTATTGTTTTTGACATCTGATGTCAGAAAAGGGAAAACCTAAAACTCTATGTCAGGCCGTCCTGCATGTTTCTAGCATTCGTGAAACAGCTGTAACCAACATCCTTATTTGGTATAATTATTGTGGATGTTATGGTTACTTCAGTCAGCCAGGATGTTCAAATAATTTTGGCAATTTCGAGTCCTCTGCGTCCGCCTGGTGACAACTACATATGATCGGTCACACCTAAAAGCAGAATAAGAATGCTTGTACTGTTTGTTTAACCTTAAAGGTTGTTGAAGCAAAGGTCTGCTTTCGAGAGGCATTTGAGAAGGGCAATAATATCGACTTATCCCGAGGTGGTGCTCGGGGGTCAACAGCAGCAGACGTGTAAACTCTTGAACCATGTTATTATTTAGTAAAGCAGAACTGAAAAGGTCATATAAAACAGCTGAGATTTAGCAGCCATATTTTCAACTTTACCAACATGTGTTTTCGGCGTATCCAGTGGGTTTGGAGCCTACAGAAGAGTCTGAATCCCATCAGCCAAAGTGGAAATATGATATTTGGCATTGCAAGCTTTTCACTTAACAGCAATATGTGCTCAGCCATACTCTTAACCAGCTATTATTCTTAAGCTGTATTCAGCCCAAGGAACAAATGAGAGATTTATAATCTCTCACACCGGGCCCCAAGCTCATTAAAATATTACTAGTCTTGTCATATTGGATATAAATGATGACCTAAAAGATGTAAGCGTGCCGCCGTTTTTAGGTCCTGACCTGCAGTTAAAGACACTAGGATCTATAAAATTCAAAGCAGGACCTTCTTGTAAAGATGTGTTTTAAGCTTAATGGGACTGAACAAAAAAGCCCGTAGTGAATAAAACAAATAAATTAGGTCCTGCTGCACGGAAGCTCTCCACCTTTCTGAGCTGAGGCACTCATTTTCTAAGCCAAGATATTTTCATTTGAATGTTAAATACTCCCTGTCCCTGTCTACCATGAACATGGCATAGAGAGAGTAGGAAGACATTCAAAACGCAGTGAGTTTCCAAATTATTTCTCCACGCCATCATTGTGCTGACATCTCTGACAGACGGAGCAGCACCCTGGTCGAGGAGAAGGGAGAGAAAATGCAGGGAGTTAGAGGAGAAAAGGCCCATCTACAGATGGCCAGGGTGGGAGTGTATTGGCAGGAGCACCAGAACACTTCTGCCGTGTCCAGTGGGATTCGGACCGCTCACTGTGACTGGCCTGATTGCAGCCAAGAGCTGAAACCTAGATCACTCCAGTACAACTGAGGCTGGAGAGAGAGTAAGAGAGACTGATAAAAAAATGTGGCATTACAGCCCACGCATACAGAAAGTGCTAACTAAATGTCCTTTTGTTGATCAAACAGCAAAGATAATTGAAAAAAAAAACACATTAGAACAATGTATTAAAAAAGATGATAAGTCTGAAAGCTCTGGCTGTGTTTTTCCATTTCTCTGTGCTGCATTGTCGTAAAAACACCTTGTTGCACCTAATTTTCTCCTTATAAAATTGGATCTACTCCCAATGTATATAACGACATGAAACTAAATTAGGGATGGCTATTCACATTTCTTAAGGGTCTGGAATCAATGCAAGTGAACTCCATTAACTCTAGCGAAATTGTGGTATAATAAACTAGCTCCCACAGAAACTGAATGAAAGCGATTTTTACAATAAACATTCAGGCCACAAGCTTTGCAGTCACTACAGTCATCTGAAAAACAGCGGCATATACACATTTTAATCATATTCAACAAGTTAGAGGGATAGAACAATCCCTGAAAAATTACACTGAAGGTCATATAATTTCAAATTTATTTATCTGCTATGACTGCTCATAAAACATGGGGACGCTCCAGTCATTGCCTATTTTACAGGAACCATTAGGCCTACAGTGACAGTTAATGGCCCATTTAAAAGTCATTGACTAGAAGAGGAACCAGAGTTTATAATTTAAGTTTATGAATTCACAGCTGCTGTCTATAGACACGAGCGAGGCCCAAAAAATTCATGTGCTTATGTAAGTTGTTTATATCCCATTTCCAACAAATGGCAGAGGAGCCATGCTATGATGGAGTACAGAGAGCGTCGAGCCTTGGCTCTGTGGGGCCATATAGAAAGAATGATGCTAACTTGACCCCTCGAGGCTTCTCATTGTGCTCAGACAAGCACACTGTGCAAGTGCATTATCTGCGTTATGATTTAGGAGGGAAAACCAACATTTTTTCTAAGCAGCAGGGACTCACATATTCTCAACATGCAGCTGAAGTGAGGACAGGAAGGTTGGAGCATCGGCCCTAAAGGGCACTTCAATGTAATAGTGCATGGCACATCAGGAAAGGATCCCACACACATGGAAATATTCCTTGATTTTTCTTTGTATAAGACTTATAGGAATACCCTTTTTAGAATTCTGTGCACGACAAGACAATTTCCTGAAAATCTTAAGAGAAATAGCTTTTTCTTCGAGGGGCTAGGTCAAGATCGAGTCTGAAAGCACAAGCTTAAATAGAGCAAACGCTACGTGCAAGAAAGCCAGAGCTCCCTCTAAAGCTTCTTCCTGACCTTTAGCTAAACAGAACTAATCATGAATGGAAATATGTCTGAAGTTAGCTGTATAATGAATAACCTGAGGCATTGAAGTAAAAGATATATGAATATTTGTCATTTCTTCAGCTGCTCATTATACTGTGCAATGTGTGCGTCTGGAGAAGTAGTTGAACTCCAGCAGAAGTAGTCTGGCTTGAAGTCTTTCTTTATACAAAAGTCATATGTCCATACATACATTAAAGGATAAGTTCACCCAAAAATGACATTTCTGTATTATCTCATCGACCCCATGCCGATGGAAAATTGGAAAATTTCGTAGTCCACAAAACCTTTCTGAAGCTTAAAACAGCGTTGCAGCATTCTCCTAAATAACTGATGTCGATGGGGCATTGTTTTAAAATGATCAAAAACAACTGAAAAATACCCAAAACAACGAAAATGACTCCGGTTGCTTGTCCAGTGTAATCCAAGTCTCCTGAAGCCCTGAGATTCCAGATTGATTTGGTGAGACTTTATTTCCACCCTTTGAAAATCTGAAATCTTCACTGTAGCTACTACGCTAAAAGTGTTAGCGCACACCCCGTCTGAAGTGGGTACACAAGCTCAACCGTGACTTGAGGGTGTAAATAACATCTTGTCAAATCAATTTGGGATCTCAGGGCTTCCAGTGACTTGGAAGCTGGAGCTGTATAGAGCCATTTCATATATTTTTTGGTTCTTTTCTTTATGTTTTAACGTAAGTCCTTATCTTCTTCAGCTGATAAGGAGAACGCTGCAAAACTGTTTTGCTGTGAAGCCCCAGAATTTTTTTGTGGAGTACGAAACTATATCTGACTTTCCATCAGCATGAGGTCATTTTTGGGCGAACGTATCCTTTAAAAGAGTTATAGGCGGCTGTAATTGTTTTTCCTGTCCATGCTGTCCTTGAGGAGATCCCTCTGTTGTGTGAATCTAGTGTAAGTGATGGTGGACAAAACTGACATGCTTTGTTCTGTGCTCTCAAAGTGAGTAATATCCAAAGTCAGTCTTTTAGTATCAAATTCCCTATATGTGTTTCTTGGGCTATTGAGAAGGGGTAATAACACAAAGAAAGAATTTTGTACTAAAAAGACTGAAAAATATCCACATGATTTGGCTTGTAGACTTCTAAATGGATTGTTTTATGGCTGGTAAAGAGAAGAGGGATTATTACAGTGACCAATGACGTTAAATAGGCATGTGAGTAATGTATTACAACAGATTTGGAAGGAAAGGTGCGAAACTATCTTTAAAAACAACAGGACTTTGGTTGTGAATCACTAAGGGCACCTCAGAGAAAATGGCACCAAAAACACAGACGTGAATTCGATTACACAGACTTATTACATCGTTTGGTGTCACATTAAATCAGAGCGCAATCATTCTTCAATGGTTGCCTCCGTCAGACACTCAAGGCCCTTTTCTAGTGGGATGCTTGAGGAAAGCAATGTCTCTTGCTCCCTTCTTTACTCTGTCTTGAGTAGCTCAGCCTTGGGGATGGAAGTGTTTTGGAGGTGGATTGTCAGATCAGATACTGGCTGCCTTGGTCTATGTGACATCCTGGAGGCTAAGGGAGAACAGAGGATAACTAATGTCCCCACTGCCTGTATCACACAGTGACACACAGACAGTCCACTCATCTCTCTTTTCAAATGGAGCACCATTCTCCTTTTAACCATTTACACCTCAACAGATCCATATCTGGACTGCACCCAAACCAACAGCAGAGATGACAGGGAAAGGAGGGCCGGCGATAGATAAGAACTTGCATATTGATAAGACTGCATGAAATCAAAAGCTATTGACTAGCTGCAACGTCTCCAATGAGATGAGCTGGAGGAGACTATTGAAAATACTGCAAACTTTGAAGACGGTACTTTGTATGCATTGCAGAGTGTGCTGACTATCTGTGCAGTTTGTGAAAAAACAACGATCAGGCCTTGTCTGCCAATCTCATAACTAGACCCCATGTCAGTAATAATTACAAAGTGTGTGCTCAGAGGTGGAAAGATGCACAGAACTGCTGTTGGAGTAATTAGTTGATGAAACATGGAGAGATTATAGGCCATACACGGTGCAATGACCATGAAACGATCCTCTGCTGCTCGGGTAAAAGAAAAAGCGACCGTGAGTACAGCCTGCCAGATAAAAAGGTATGTTCTACACCTCAGTTATCTTGCTTCACATTTTTTATAGCCTTCCTACCTCCATTACTAATTGGTGAGGTGTGACATATTCGGCAATGTGGTCTCAAAGGCTTTGTCAAACAGTGTAACTAATGTGTCCGCAAATTGCTAAGTACCAGCTTCTGTGTTATAATTTCATTTTATTTATTGCGGCACACCTTGGCCATCTTCTTTCAGATTTCTCCACTCCTGATTGATGTAGTGTGACATTATCATCAATATGGCCCCAAAGATGGAGGCGCACGGTGTGATTAACTTGAAGGCTCTTCCCTTCTGTTCTGTGAACATTATTATTATTTTTTTCTTTGCTGTTTCCAGGTGGTGCCTGCCTGTGAGCAGCAGAGTGAGAGGCATTATTTGATTTTTTCATGCATGTAATGCTTCGATATGAATTCACAGTGTTTGGCTATAATGACTTGTTACTGCATCTCTGTGTATCCTCCACACTTGTCAACCATGGGGACAAGGTCTTTCATTATCCTCCCACTGCTAGCCACAGTATAGCTGTCTTTTCAAGCCGCACAAAGGGATGAGCGCAGGATGCAGTGGGATCCCTGCTCAGAGGGCTCTCCATATGCATGGATGCCCTAATAAGACGCTGGGAGTGGGTTTTCTCACTGGAAAAGAAGCTTGGCCAGCGGAAAGCCTGCATGTAACAGAGGCTCTCCCAGGAGGGGATGATTTCTGGATATAAATGTGCAACATTCACACAACCCCCTGATCCAGTTAACCTATGCTCTTTGGAGAGATTTCATTCCAACTACATATAACACCAACAGATTTCATAAATCTTTGAACCCTCAGGGAGGAGATGTGTGAGTGCAATTAATTAATGAATTGGACAGTAACTTGCCTCATGACAGAAATATCTTGCTTCAACATTTATGGGAACATTTTTCTTGACTTACGTGTTCTGGTCCCTGGAAGCAGATCCTGCACACAGGCGTCCTGAAGCCACTTTCCGTATAGCTGGTGAGGGAGAACCTCTCCTCCAGTTTGCCCTTTGAGCAGTCATCAGAGGAGCTGCTGCAGCCGCGCAGGGCCGCCGACAGCTCTGCAGCATCGACCCAGGCCGTTCGCTCTCCGCCCGGTTGCCCGGTGGCTCCTGCTGCAGGTGGGGCAACCCGTTCCCCTGCGTGCTGCTGGTGGCTCCGCGTTAACGTGTTGTTGTTGTCGGGGACGGTGACGCCTGCCTCATGGCTTTCCGTAGTTTGGCCGCTCATGGGGGTCAGCGGAGGCAGCGGTGTCGGCGGCGCCGGTGGCCCGAGCAGGAGCACCCTCAGGTCACCGAGCAGGACGCAACAGCGGCTCTTCAGCATGCCCTGGCTGCGCAGCATCCGACTGTCTCACAGCAGCATGCAAAGGTGCTGGAAGAAATCAGCATGTACTGTGTGTGTCCCCGTCATGAGCAAACACTTCTTCATATGTCGTGAGATGGGATAGTGGAGGAAGAGGATGCGTTTCCCAGCGTTTAAAGCAGCCTTTTAGTCTTCTGTGGTGATATTTAATTTAAAGTCTTTTATTGTCTCCCCACGAGAATGTAAATCCGAAAGGCAAATAAATCCCATCGATGCAAACAAGTGTCTGAAGCCATTAAGTTCAATAAGCTAAAAGAGGAAAGTCAAATGTTAGATTGATAGGAATATGCATTCAAGTAATAAGGCTATGGCCCGTTCACTCAGTGTCCACTGTCATTTCATGGCCTTAATAGTCCGCCTGCTCTGTACAACATAAACTATCTCGACAGGCTTCTCCCTCCAGATTCATGACGAGTGCACAAACCAAGAAATCTGCCTCTGCTACAACGGACTGATACAGACTACAAAACAAAATGTCAGCGCTCAATCTTCAAATTCAAATATTTGGCAACAACACCAAAAAGACACATTTACATGAGCGGAGCTCAGATTCCTGTCGACGGCTTGTAAGGCTCTCAGAGCAAATCAAGTCAATCGATGGCGTGCCATGTTAGGGGAAGCGAAATCTGTCTTACCTGCCGAGCTACCCCGATTTCTATACGACTCACAGTTTGGGCTTTTTTGATTATTTTTCATAGATCTCCAGCCAGACTGCAGGTCGCTGACAACTCTGTGTGCAGCTTACATCCCCGATTATCGCATTTCCATGTCCGAGGAACAAGCCGACGGGTTTAAATCCCTCCGTTAAAATCCAACACGATTGTCGGACTGTCCTGCTCTGGCTGAAAGCGTCCGTATCCCCGGATTCTCCTGTGATCATTGGCTGCTGAATTGGTGCTGCAGCTTCAGCACCATGATTCCTGGGACAGCTCCCAGACGCCACACGTCACCACCGCACGGTGATGCAAGCAGCCAACTCATTACTACAACTGTGGACTGAGACAAATACACAGGGAAATTGTTTAATTGCTTGTTTTGGGCGAGACATCCATCAATATAGATATTAAGTTAAAGGTGACGTTAATGTAGGTGTTTGTTGCCTTTAATCACGCAAACTGAGAGCAGAAAATTAAGTTGTACTAGTGAATTATCAATAATTAAACAAGTCAATTATCGGACAACACAGGGGATTATTCATAACAGCTCGGCTAAATAGTGCTATTTTGCTAAACACAAATATCAATTAGGTTGAAAGTGGCTTAAACCTTAAATATGATCATGTCCAAAAGAGTGATAGGGAAAAAAAATGCAGGCTAGACTCAAATCAAAACACTGATTAACCCAGTGGTGGAGGAACTACTGAAACTCCTCACTTAAATAAAATGAACAGGGTTGCAAGCAATGATTATTGTCATTAATGATGAATATGCACTATCTATCATCTTGTGATGCACCTGGACACATCATCGGTGATTGTACCTGGGGCCATTGTGTTTTGGGTCTTGTGACAATCTTACACCCCCATCCAGGTGACCCGGCTGGGGTTGATCAAGCCCCGACTTGTGTCCAGGTAGCACAACCCATCTCGTGGTTCTACTCTCCTGATCCACAGCCAGCTCGGAGCTAATTTAGCTGCCTCGGTGGCCAACTTGATGTCCCTTCGCATGTACTTTTTCCTCTTCCTCATTTGCCTCCTCAATGCGGTCCTCCCGGGGTACGGTTTGTTCCAACAGAATGACCTGCTTGGAGGCTTCTGAGGTCAGCGCCATGTCAGACCTTAAGGTTGTTGGCAGTGTTTTCTGGGAACTTCAGCTGCTTCCCCAGGTCAACTTTCAGCTCCCAGTATTAGGCTGTTGCTAGCAGCCCAGATAAAGTGGTCCTGGCAGCTGTTGTTCTCTACTCCCGGGCCATGACGGAAGGAATGGTCTTCTTCACTGGGCAGAGGTGCTTGAAGTGGCTGATCCCTCTGCAGATGGTCAGAATGTCTCAATTGATCTGATTAATTTAATGATTAATTGATTAATTATCTGGTCTCTAAATGGCAGAAAGTAATGCCCACCACAATTTCCCAAAGCTCAAGTTGATCTAAACAAATTGCTTGTTTTTTAGTCCAAAACCCAAAGATATTCATTTAATCATCATAAAATTCCAGAAAACCAGAAATTATTCCAAAAAATGGTGGCAGTTTGGCAGAAAAACGGCAAATGATTAATCGCTAAAATGTTGCAGATCACTTCAGCACTTAAAAGTTTTATGTATAAATACTACTACTGTTACAACCTTGCATTCAAACTTTTACTTAAGTAAAAGTTCATACATATAATAAACTAGAATGACTGCCTTGCAGTTGTATGCCTCTGTCAACCGGTCTGCTCTCTTACATCCATGTCTGTTCGAGGGTTCAGAGAGAAATAAAAAACAGTCAGATTCATGCTATGTGTTCACATGCTTGGCATTTTCAACCCGGTAGCAGACGATCTATACAATCAGCAGTTTCAGGGGAGGCACCCAGAATTAGTGTAACGAAATCAGTATCCGAACAACAGTGAAATACGGTCACAATCTGTTCCTGAGTTATGGCATTAAATAATGGCCAGAAAAGCATTTTTGCAGACCATTATGATGTCACTGTTCAGTTGTCTTTTGATCTTGGATATAACGTGTCATCAATTCATAATTTTATCCTATTATATCGAAATATGTGTTTTGTGAGGTCACAGTGACTTTGACCTTTGACCACCAAATTCTAATCAGTTAATTCTTGAGTCCAGGCGGACGGATGTGTCAGATGTAATGAAATCTCCTCCAGACGTTCTTGAGGTATCGCGTTCATGAGAATGGGATGGAATTGAGCTCACAGTGACCTTTGACCACTAAAATCTAATCAGTTCACCCTTGAGCCCAAGTCAAGGTTTGTGCCAGGTTGTATAAAATTACCTCAAAGTGTCCCTGTGATATCACATTCAAGAGAATGGGAACAGGCGTATAGATGAACAACCTGAAAACATAATGCTTCTGGCCACAGCTCTGGCTGGTGTTCGATATGTGCTACCTATCAAGATGTGCTACTTACCACATCTCAATAGCTCATGGTTCAGGCTAGTGCTATCTTTTTGTGTTAAAGTAACATTTTTGATAAGGCAGCATAAATTGTCAGAGGCACAGAGGCATAAAAAGAAAAAAATGAACCATTTGGGGAGAGCTGGACAGAAACCATACACACAGAGGAGAGCAATTAACTGGCTAGTCAGGGCAGCTGTGTCTTGATTGAACAATTGAAATGAAACCACCTGTGTCTCGACTCAGAGTCAGCCTGCAGAAACGTGTTTCTCTTATTTTAGTTTTTCAGAATTTATGTAAGACTGCGGTCAGGCTAGTGGTCATGGAGTGAGCATTAAATGGATTGCCAACAGTGAAGTGACACATTAAACTTGTAGCTCTGACTCCAGCTGGTTTTCTATTCTGGCTGGTAATTGCAACTGATTGCTCTTACAACACATCTCAGGTGTAAAGTGGTGCATGACTAAATGGCTATTCAACCAAGACAGCTGATTGTTAAGGCTAAGCTTACAGAACAATAGAATTATGCTGTGGGTTAACAGCAGCGATGGACGAAGTATTCATATCAACAGCTTCAAAATCGTTTTGATGGTACAGTGTCTTGTAACAGGGAGAATGGTGTCTTGTCTCAGCCACTCCGCCCACCTATCACTTGTTTCTGCTCTATGAACTTCAGTGAGAGGGTAGGATCACAGCGTTACATACATGTTTACTTCAACATACACGTTTTCAACACATAACATGTTATGATGTAATGAGTTTAACTTGTAGTTAGCACCTACATTACATCTGACAAATTGTTACAGACCTGGGATTTGTATTTATGACAGTGGTGTCGCAGTCAAAAACTGTAGGAGGGGGCTAAATCTCACAAAATGCCATTTTCTACATAATGTTGCTTTAACTAGTGGGTAAACTTAACATTTGCAAAGAAACAAGCAATCATAGCCATCATCAATCATCAGATAAATGAGGCTAGCTAACTGACATAGCAGAGTAAAAAGTACAATATTTCTCTATGAAGTGTAGCCAGTGGGGTAAAAGTATAGCACACAATGTAATATAAAAAGTAGGGGTAGACCGATTACCAGCCTGATATTCAGCATTTGTTATGATTATCAGTATTGGTGATTTTTCTGTCAGATTGCCAATAAAATAAACTAATTTAAAAATGCAAATTAGCAAATAAGTAGCAGAAAATCTAAATACTCATGTAAAGTACCTGAAAAGTGAACTTAAGAACAACACATAAGTGTTTCGTTTCAATTAGTGGTTGTTTTGACACAAAGATTTTCAGTTTTACTGCAAATGAATATTGTTCCCAAATAGCGTTTGTCATTCTCCTTGATTTCTAAATATTGCTATCGGCCCTGAAAAAGCCATATTGGTCGAGTAGTAAAAGTATTATTAGATTACTTCTAAATCTTACTTCTGATTTGGTGATCTATTTTTGTTACTGTCCACCACTTTTAATTGTGTATCTTGTCTTTGTGAGTAAAATGCGAGAATATTTAGCTAGTTTACAGCTACAGTTAGGTTACTTAGCTACTTTAAAATAGCCTAAACTTTATCAGAAAGAGAGACAGTTATCTTACCTTCTTTTTACCTTTGTTTGCCAACGTTTTCTTCAAGCTTACACATAAAATATATCTGCCAGGGTTACATAAAAGCGTGTTTTCTCAACACAACAAAGAAGAAATGTTAGCTTTTTAGCTCGAAGGTTATCCTTTTCTCGCCATCTCTCTACATCACCTAGCAACCGCCATCTCCACGTGCCTTATTGTTTTTCTACGTCACTTCCTGGCGCGGTAGATACTGAAAGAAGAGGCAGCCCACTAGCCAGCAGACTGTCAACTAGCTAACATTGGGCTTTAGTACAAACCTTACGATCTTTGCTGTCTTCAGATCATATAATTGGTCATCTGCTCTTACACGTATGACTGCTGGCATTTGTTATAAACCACCGAGAAGCTGTCGATACATTTTGTTAAAGTTTAACTGTTGCCGCCGACGTTAGCAACCTTAGCCGATTCTGTTAGCAGCGCTAAGTTTCCAAACTTTTAAGATAGACGTAGCTGTGACGATGGCCCAGATGGGTTTGCATGGCTCAATTGTCTGTAGATAACTAGATGTTTTACCAGCTATAAGCGTGATTGTCACTTATTTGATTTTGTGAATGACCAAAGGAACGAGTTAGCGTTAGTTGCTGCAAAGTTCTCCATCATGTCTAATCAGCTGACTGCGGAACAACAGCGGAAAATTGAGGAAAACAGACGGAAGGCTTTAGAGAGGAGAGCCCAAAGACTTGGACAGACCATCAGCAGCAATAAGCAGATATCAGCAGGCTTCAGCAGTACTTCAGTGCAGGTACAGCTCCCTAAACACAGTGTTAACTCAGAGGCTGCAACCCTAGCTCACCACAGAGAGACACCCAGCTCAGCTGCTGCACCAAAACCGTTTCTTCCACCTTTCAAAAAAGACTCACAGAGCTTTTTAAAGCAAAATCAAGACCCAAAGCATCAGCAGCTATCTGGTACTGGCAACCGAATCAACCAGAGTACTCTGTGTAACTCTGCTTCTTCAAGACAGGTGAGATCTGTGCTATAATGTTCAATCATTTACTGTTTGGATGAAAATATAGTATTCCCTGATTCCCTTTACTGTACATTCCTGAAGATACAAGTCATCGATCCACTGCCTCAGACAAGAACTCAACATGTGAGCAGCCCCGTCTTGTCCAGCGGAGGAAGCTTTGGTGCAAAGCCAGCTCATCCTAAGCCTAACCTCACATCCAACAGTTCTGGCTCGTTCTACAAGCAAACTCCTAAACCTGCTCAAAGTCCTGTGGCACAGCTTCCCTCCAACTCATCAACTCTGAACGCCGTCGCTGCAAAAAAGCCAGCCATCTCTGTAAGAGGGAAATGTGTTGCTCACACAGACGACCGCTTCAGAATAGAAGTGGGATACCACACAGAGCTGATTGCGGTTTTTAAATCCATCCCCTCAAAGAACTATGGTAAGTGTCTGCCAGTGCAACAATGCTTTTTCTGCAACACAAATACATTTTCAACTTGTGGGAAACACTGGATATTAAATCCTAAGTATATATAAATACAAATCAGCAACATGTTTCTCTTGTTGAGAGATTACTTAAATAGGTTCTAGCAATATAAGAACATGTAGTACAGGAATGTTAAGAGTACAGACAAACAGAACCATAAAAGCTTTACAACATTGAGTGTCTCAAGATGATTGAGTTATTTCATGTGTACACCTCATACCAATAAACAAAGTCCAAAGATCATTTGTCAAAATGGTCTTTAAATCAAACTCGGTTAAAGTAATACCCAGCCTTAGTACCACAATGCGTCTGTGCACATAGTCAGAAGAACCTGAAATGGCAATAAGAGCACAATAAAAGCAATTTACAGGTTATGTGCGGGTGCTGAAAAAAAACAAAAACATTGAATTTTAGTTTTAGGTGTTTTCAAAGATTGAAAAGTGCTTGGATTTTAGTTAAAGTGCTTGAAACTGCTCGAAATTGTAATTGCAGCACTTTCAGATTAAACGGCTTTATATTGGCTCAGCTAGGATACAGAATGCCACGTCTACTTACAGACAGACGACACATGTAGAAACCTGAAACTTTTTGGGTGTTTTCCTTTTAACATGTCGTCCCTCAGGAGAATGCTATTACGGAACATAATTTTGGTTGTTTATAGCAAAATCTGATTTAATGTGATGAAGTGATGTAATCACTTTAAGTATATTTATGTACTGTGTATAAATATGGAATTAACCACAGCTGCAAGGCGATAGAAAGCCTAAAATGCTACATGAAAAGTGCTTAAATATGACTATGAAAGATGTAGGAACCCTGAGTATGCACTGCTATACTCTGACCAAAGCTTTAAAACTCTCCTCTGTAGAAGAAGCCAGACACACAAATGCTACACAAAGTGAGGTTTCTCTGTACCTTATGTCTGGTTTTGTATATTCATGTTAATGGCTACACTGTCGTTTGAAATAATATTCTGTTTTGCCTCAGACCCCGCCACAAAGATGTGGAACTTCAGTCTGGAGGACTATCGACAGCTAAGTAAGAACTTTTTTCTCAGAAGTCGCCTAAAACAAAGCGGTGGAAGTGTATTTGTCTCCTTTGGGCTTTTGCTGCATCTCCTCCGTCTTGCCTCTGTGTTGCAGTGGAGGAAGCAGCTTCTATCGCCTCCGTGTCTTTGAGGCCTCTGGAGGGGATGGATGCCGTGGACGTCGCAGTGGCCACCAGTCGAGCTCGCGACGGCGCGGCTCTGGGGGCGCTGCTGAAGCTGTGCAACGGCTGGCAGAAACCTGGAGCTGGTCTGCAGGGCCAGTGCATCCTGGTGTCTCGGACAAAGTTTGAGGTTGATGTCGGCTACAATGCCGACGTCATTGCAGCATTCAAGCAGATGCCAACAAAGAATTATGGTAACACAATTTTTTTTTCTGTCTTCTTTACAATCTTTTATCACACTGCATTTGAATTTCACGGCTTCTGATGCAAGATTGCTTTTCGTGTCTCTGCGCTAGACATGAAAACCAGAAAGTGGAGCTTTTCACTTGAGGATTACAAGAGACTCTGTGAGTAACGGCATATTTGCTTTTTTTAGCAGCTTTCTCTCTGCGCTCCTGTTTGTGTCTGATACATTTGCCATCTTGTCTGACCGTGCTGTGTTCCATACCCAGTGGATCTCCTCAGTGGGATAGCAGCAGTGGAGGTGGAGCCTCTGCCCAGGGCAATAGTCCAGGCTTTCTCTGCCAGCTTTGATGGGACTGAGGCCAGGTCTTTAGACGTCCCTGAGGCAGACCTCTCGAGCATCGACCCCTCGCTCACCTGCAGCCTCATGCCCTTCCAGGGGGAGGGAGTCAAGTTGGTGCCTTTGAACAGCCATTAGTGCTCTCTCTGCATGTTGCAGCCAATAACTCAATACCAGGAGAAAGCTATTCGTCTATAATTTGCTCAGTCTCAAAATTAAGAGATACTTATTCCAAGTTTTTCAAAGGGTTGAATCAATGTGACTTCTACTCAGTCATGCTTATTTTGTTGTTGCGGTGTAGTTTTGCAGTCTCTAAACAAGGCCGCCTTCTCCTGGCTGATGACATGGGCCTGGGAAAGACTGTGCAGGCCATCTGCATAGCAGCCTACTACAGGAACGAGTGGCCCTTGCTGGTGGTTGCTCCCTCCTCTGTGCGATTCACCTGGGCTGAGGTAAAAACATCCAGCAGGGCACCTTTGTTCATTAAAGTTTTGTGCCTGGAAGAAAAATGGTTCATTACTTAGCAGGTGTTAAGAGTTTATCACTTTGTTTCCATTTAATGGTGTCATTATCAGTCTGCATTAAGTCAGCGGGCACCCTCTTAATAATATCCTTCTAGTCTCCTTTGACAAAAGCTCCATCCTGCACTTTACAACGCTGGTTTCTGCACGAAGCTCTCTGCATTCGAGGACTGTTAATGCCTTTCTCCGAGGACTGCCTGCACTCTGTTAGGTACTTTATCTTCACTAGGGGAGATGGCAGGATTAAATGTCATGCTTCCATTTCTTTGTCTCGTGGGTGCAGATGATAATTTGAATTCTGAAGCATTGATTTATGGTGGAGATGCTGATGCAGTTTATTTATTTGGCTACATTGCTGAATTCTGTTATTCATAAAGGTCTTCTTCACCTGACAGGAAAGCTTGATCTATATATTTTCGTATCCTTTGTATTAGGGTTGGTACAATCCTTGCATCGGAAATGCCTACATGATGGCTTAAAATGCTGGAGTCTATGTACCGATCTGATACCACGTAATCTATTAGCCTGATTTCTATAAGCGACAAGCGACATGTAACTTTGACCACATGTCAACAAATTACACAATAAAAGAAAGTGGTACGTCATTTATTCTCTGAATGTATTTGTTCAAAGGGTTTACTCGTCCCCATGTCGATGGAAAGTCAGGTGAAGTTTCATGGTCCACAAAACATTTCTGGAGCTTCACAACAAAACAGCGTTCTCCTAAACACCTGAAGTAGATGGGGACTTGTTTTAAAGGTAAAGAAACAACAACTGAAACCAAAACGTAGAAAGGCTCCACACAGCTGGTTCAGCATAGTCCAAGTCTTTGGAAGCCACGAGATCCCAAATTATTTTGAATATACATTATTCATTATTTAAACTAATGTCTTTTCAAATCAAGTTGGGTTCTCTGGGGCTTTCCCAGACTTGGATTATCTGTATTATTTCCATCGTTGAGCTTTTTTTTTTTTACCTTATCTACTTCAGGTGTTCAGGAGAATCCTTCAACGCTGTTTTGCTGTGAAGCTCCAGAAATGTTGTCTGCACAACCTGAGTGGATAATGAAAGAATTTTCATTTTTGGGGGAACTTATCCTTTAACCTGAGCCAGGCCATACAGGATTTGCAGCGATGATATGGCATCCATACGGGGTCAGTAGTATACAGATGTAAAGGAAAAGAAAAAAAAAGATTGATTTTTTTTTACGCACTGCTATCTGATTGGTACTAAGCATTGGCTGATGCACAAATTCAGGTATCGGAGTCAGTATCAGAAAGGTAAAAATGGAATCGAAACATCTCTACTTTGCATATTATTTTGGACGATCTGTTTGGTTTTGCCTTTGACTAACACAGTAGAAAGGTAGCCTTGACATGTGTGAGAAAGAGGAGAGCTGACATGCAGCAAAGACTCCCAGCTGACGTTGAACATGAGTCACTGTAATTACACGGTACACATCTGAGGCCACAATGACGTCCACACACCTGACAGTCAGTGAAATGTTAGTGCCTCTCTGTCCCTGTTTTACTTCTACAAATACAATACTCTGTAATTTCAGAGTTCATCTCAGTTGTCACTTTTTTCTCAGGGTGTCTCATATTCTGTAGCTTCTATTCTCTTTTTCTCTGCTTAACTGGCAGCAGCATCATCGGGCTGCGCTAGCGGCACATTTTGAGTAGAGCTTTACTCGGCCTTCTGTCTATTGACAAGACAAGACAGTCTGTTCTCTAAATAGATATGTTGGATCAAACGCAGCCAGCCCCTCAATCAGGAGTTGGAATCGCAGAGGAGAGTTTAGTCATAGGATGTCGTCCCCATTAAAGGACACTTACTCTGTCTGGCTTGGCTCTTATCTGCTGTCTGCATTTGGCCAGATCTACTGCAAAACATGGGAGCTCTAACTTCATGAGTTTAAGCCAGGTTGACAGGCGAGTGGAAAGCTAGTAAGTGAATTGTCAGAAACATTTGGGCCGCAGTGGACATTTTTCTAAATCCCATGATTGAATTTATAAATGGAAACACTGAATAGTAGTAAGAATTAAAGCTGCAGTAGGCAAAACCTGTCAGAACCTTCATCTTCCACTCTCCAACCCGTCCAACTAAGCCTACGAGTTCGACTGGCAGCAGGAGTCGGTTTGCTAGTGAAACTTCGCTCCTAATTAGGGCCTGCTGTCAACAGCGTGAGCCTCGCTGAGACCTCTGTCCCTTCACTGCAAGTTGTCTTTTAGGAAACGCCCCTCCAGCACTTCACCGCCTCCAGGGCAGAGTGCTCCAGGCTTCAGAGGCAGCTGTTATGCTGTCTCACAGCGAGATGAGAGGCTAGGAAACCGTACACACAAACACACCGCTGTTCCCCTGGAAAAGTTATACCCTATTTCTCGGTTTACCTCTTGGGTGTGCACTGCAGCCTTCTGAATATGAACAGCAGTGTTTCACCCGCTGGCCCCATCTGCAAGTTCGTGCTCTGCGCATAGACTTTACACCGTGATGACCTGGCTGGTCTTGGCTCGAGTAAAGTTTTGCAAATATCGAACCTCGATGGATAAAAAAATTCCTGATAGAGTCATAATTAAATTGTCCTACATCCAGTCCTCCTTAGTTACTGTTGCTATGTTGGACAAGCTTGACGGTAAGAAACATGGCGATGTCAGTCTCTCGTGTAGCTGGGTGCTGCAGTATTTATTAGTTTCTTGGCGTGAGGCAATATAGCTTCAAGAAGCCGACAGCAACGACCACAGTACGCAGTGGAAGGATATATTTACAACGTTAAAGGTGTTATTGACAACATTCAGCCACTAAATGTGGGATTCCATCTCCTGCCAGAGGCAACTGACCTTTGCACTTTGAGGTGTCCTGTCATCACAATAACAGATGTCGCTTTTTTACTGGTGCTCTGTCAGCATCAAATGCTTTTTGGGCCGCAGGGGAATTATTTGCTGCAATACCGCGATTGGCCACTGGGAAAAATTAGAAACAAGGAGTATCCAGTTCTACATAATACATTTATGTGTTGTCGTCATGCCCCTTGCCTCACGTTGATACGAGCACCATGGCATCGAAATATAATGAGCCCAAAGCTCCGTGTGCAGCTGGAACGTGTTTTGTACAATTTGCTGTTGTAGGCGAAGGAGGTGTTGAAAGTTTACCACAAGTTTCTGCAGGATTTTCAGCTACTGGAACAGGCGTTCACCACCTGAAGGAACATTGGTAGAACAACGAGTCAGAACGGCCTCTATGTGAAATAACGTAACGTTACTAATGAACCTGATGTTATTGGCCGAAGTTTCATCTCGGGCCAGATTTCTAAAGCCTTAAAGGGAGCCAAGAGGAGATGCACTTTAGTTTTCTACTTGAATTACAATATGCAGATATGTTATTATGGAATTTTTGCTCAGTGTCACCAAAAAATACTGCCGACCCCAGCTCTTTAGTAATATTCAAACCAGCTGTCTCGAGTCTTGATTTATTCCCAGTAGTAGGGCAAAAGTAGAGCCTGAAAACAATGCAGTGATTCTGAGGAGTTCACTCTGCGAGTATCTCTGCCTGCAGGCCTTCAGACGCTGGCTCCCCTCCCTGAGTCCTGACAGCATCAATGTGGTGGTGAAGGCCAAAGACAACCTGCGCTCTGGTTTGGTCAACATCACCAGCTACGACCTGCTGAGCAGGATGGACAAGCAGCAGCCGGGAAACCCCTTCAACGTTCTCATCATGGTTAGCTGTGCTGTAATTACAAATGGCTGTTCAAAATATATGTTAACTTTTTGGTTCCTAAATCTTTTTTCCTGCCAGTTGTTTGTGTCATTGCGAGTTCATTTTGTCACTCTGTGCAGGATGAGTCTCACTTCCTGAAGAACATAAAGACGGCTCGTTGTAAAGCAGCCTTGCCTCTGCTGAAGGTACTTTTTTTTCTTCCTCTTCTCTGTAGTTTAATGTTTTATTTGGATAAATAATTTTTGTATCATACATCAAAGAGATTTTTACTTGTTATTGGCGTTCCCTGGCTCTCTGCAGGATTTCTCAAAAAATATCCCCAGAGGCAGAATAAAGAAGACAAATCAGATTTAAGGGCTGTTAAAGGTTTTAGAAAATAAAATTAAACATGATAATTAATTAAAATTGGCCGTCACATAGACCTCGGGCCTGTTGAACGATTGACTACATTTTCACAGATACGGAATTTTTTTTTTGATCCTCAACAACAATGGCTGAGTCTGGTGTAATAGATCCTCTTCACAGCACTTTGACTTGTCATGGCAGAAAAAGAACAGGTGAGATACATTTCATTAACAATGGCTCAGTTCCTACAATTGTTCCAGTGAGCCAGCATGCACAATACCAGGATTGTGTTGGTGGGAACAGCGAGTTGGAGAGTAGATCAGCATTGGCAGAGGGGTGCTCCCTCTTAGGGAATTATATTTTTGTGAATTCAAAACACTGCACATTACATAATCAAGGCCATTGTTGCACTACACAAACTGCCATGAATGCTAAATAACCATTTCTATCTAAATTTTTTTGATAATGTGTACACGTGTTGCAGGTTCTGATAGGATCCAAGGACTAACACAGTCCTCTGTGTCACTGAACTTGTTAGACATCATTGTTTGTAGATGTGAAGCGCATTAATATCTCAGGTCATTTTTTTCCCCCTCCAGCGCAATGCATGATGGTATATAATCCTTGGTTAGTGACCATCGGATATGCAGCACTTTTAAGGATGCATTGTGGGAAACTTTGAGTCGACTATATATATATATATACATATACAGTATATATATATTAATCTTGTAAAAAAAACAAACATGTTTTTTTACATGACATTATTTTTTCTTTATATGACAAAACCTCCCTTTATTTCTATATATAAAAGGTCCAAAACACTTTTTTTTCACCAGTCAGAAATGTTCAGCCCCAGAAGTTCCTGTACTTCAGTAGTAGAAGCCCTCAAGCCGGGACTGTTGGGGGTACAATAATGTCACAGGAACTTCATTATTATCCTGGTTCCTCCAAAGGTTCCTAGCCAGTGCAGGAAGTTCCTGTGGCGGAAACACGGCTATAGAGTGACAACTCAACTGACACATTGCAGCATTTGGCTCATGGGTGGCTTTAATTTCTCGCTCTGTCATTTAGACTCCCACAGCAGCGCTCTAATCAGAGTTGTTTTTCATCCGCAGGCCGCAAAGAGAGTGATTCTTCTGTCTGGGACCCCTGCCATGTCCAGACCCTCGGAGCTCTACACTCAGATTCTTGCAGTCAGACCCACACTCTTCCCTCGCTTCCATGAGTTCGGGGTGCGCTACTGCGCCGCCAAACAGGTAGCTTAGCTCGACAAGCCTCATCTGTCTAAGTGTGATGCTTAATACTGTTGAGCTGTAATTCCAGGACACCACAGAGAGAGCGTAGAGGACTTTCAGTGTGGGATTAGCAAATATTTACTCTGCGTCACTTGCATTTTACAGTCTGCAGTTTCTTGAAGGTCTGCTCACAACAATCGGATTATAAAGGTGAAATTGGTTCACTTCAAAACCAGAACACGTCAGTGAACAGTGGGCACATTAACTGATGAAGTTTTTAGGTGTCGGCAGATTCCTCTCCTGTGATTTATTTGTCTCACCTCCTTTTGTTTCTCCTCTGTTTCCACTTAATCTCTTTGATTAATTTCAGTGGGTTCAAGTAGGGAACAGCTACGTGATTTAAAGGCCAATTACATCCTTAATTTGGTCGTGATGACTCATTTTAAAGATTGTGGAGATTTAGCACTGCTCTGTAAACTTTGGCTTCGTCACCATGGAATTTGCATAACGTGGCTCTTGCATCCTGATAGAGACTCAGACCAGCTGGAGTTTTAACAGTTGTGACAGATGTTTTACTCCTGTGGCTGAAAGTGAGCTGTCTTATAGTTAGTCTCTGGCTTGACTTGCATGCAAACTAATCCTGTGTATGATTAAATGTCTACTTGCTCTTGAAGTCTTCGGTCTCTCGATTCCTCCTCTATTCTTTTCTTAATTTCCTTTACTTTTTGTCCTCCTCCTGTCTCCCTCCTCTAGATGACCTGGGGCTGGGACTACTCAGGCTCATCTAACCTTGGGGAGTTGAAGCTGTTGCTGGAGGAGTGTCTGATGCTGCGCCGCCTCAAGTCTGAAGTCCTCTCACAGCTTCCTGCTAAACAACGCAAGGTGGTCACAGTGACTATAGACGGCATCAACACTCGCATAAAAGCCGCCCTATCAGCTGCTGCCAAACAGCTGACCAAGGGGCATCGCAACGTAAGTTACAAGTGTTCCCCACAGTCCAGGGAAAACTAGAACAGTCACAGCGTTTTGAAGTTGTTAAGAGAGCAGACTCTGAAAGCTTTTTTTTGTATTAATGCAAAATTTAACGATCTTTGCCTTATTTGCCAAAGGTTGCCTGATTTTCAAGACATTTCTCAAGAGAAATGGTCAAATTGGAAAAACATTGGAAGAAGGAAAATAACAAAAAATTCAGCCAATTAGGGACAACAAAGGATTTTATCGTGGATCGTGATGTCACACCCATCTCTGTGACCACTGTCCAGCTCTGTTCACTGACTGGTTTGTTTGTTTTTTCAGTGATGGAATAAGAAATATTTGTTTCTTAACGTAATGTAAAATAAAGTAATCCCAATATGTTTTATATCAATTTTAGGAGTTTTAGGCTTACTTGGGATAATATCGCAAATTGCAATTATTGTGACCAGGATATTCGCGACATGATTTGAATATGGTCCCATGCGTACAGCCAATTGCATTTCAGAAGAGGCATTGTAAAATTATGTTGCAATAATTAAAGAAAACTTTCAGATCCTGTTGGACTGAAAAGTTTGTTTATAATCCATTTCCATCAGATCGTTTTTAAATGCCAAAGTAGGCTGAAAATGGCATGTTCGGACCTTTTTAAATAATTAAATACCCAAAGTTGTTGGTTTAAAGTATTCAAAAGACAGATTTGTGATGATAAACAAACATAGAAAACAGTTGGTTGCACATGTTGCCTCTTTTCCTCAAAGCTCCGTGGACAAATGCTGTCAACCAGGAGATCATTCACCCCCTTATGGAAACCTCAGTGAGCTCAGATAAATAAGTGATAAATATGTTAAGTTTTCCTTTTTCCTGAAAATAAAAAACCAACAGTATGTTCTAGCTGAAATGGAGTGTTTGATTAAAAAGGCATCGTAGTTAAGAAGAAAACCTTTAACTGAAGAACGTGAGCTGTTCTGTCCTCTTCACATGAGGGAGTCCTTTCAGGCCTCGAACACACACGAGTGCTTTTAAACCAACCCAGAATCCTCCAGCGAGCTTTATTTTAAGAGTTCTTGTACACTCCGAGGGGAGTGAGTCGCTGAGCTTGATTGTTCATAATCACACTGCTCCTCAGAGTAATGGCAGTCTTATCAGAGCATCAAACAGAGTCTAGTGTCGCTTCTTATCTCGCGCTGGTCCTTATCTCTTTTTCAGAAAATGGAAGAGAAGGAAGCCCTCCTCGTCTTTTATAACCACACAGCTGAAGCCAAACTGCAAGCCATTATGTAAGTACAGACCCTCTTAATGGTGGGGGTGGGGGGGGGGGGAATCAGTAAGTCGAATCAGCTTAAATATGATGAGAGCTGAGATTAAAATGTGAAATGAATCAGAATCTTTTGTCAGACCATTGTGATTGCTCTGGATGTTTGAGATAACTGTGTTTCTGTCACTGCCAGGGAGTACATCACAGACATGCTAGAGGGTGGGAGGGAGAAGTTCCTCGTGTTTGCCCATCATAAGTTAATCCTGGATCATATCACCTGCGAACTGGGAAAAAAGGTGAGTAGATCCAACGCTGCACACAAGACTTGTATGCAAAGACATTTAATTTTGACATAAAAGGGTGCATTTTGACCACCAGAGCGACTCTTTCGTGGGAGTTAGTGTCAGCTCGTAGGTCAGTGTTCATCAGTGTCTGTAGGGACCGAGTGTGGGCAGCACTGAGTACATCTGAGGTTAGCACTACTACTGTATGACCTAAGTTTTATGAGGAAGTGTTGTCGAATTGATTTGCTGATTTGTATCGGCCTGAAACCCTAACCTGTGTTTAAAGGATAGTTAGCTTAAGGTTAGCTGTGTTGAAAATGGCACACAAATCTAGATTTTCTTTAAAACCTCTGGGGTCTGTGGGCGTTTACTCAATGTTTTCATATCTTCTTAAATAAACTTTACAAACACAGCCAAGCAAACAGGGAAATGCCTCAACTGAAGTGTATATTCATGCCGTACATCGCTAGAAAGCTTAGATTCTCATGATTCTATTTATGTAAACTATTTTAAGATAGAAACCACATTAGCAAGCTAAGATCAACAAACAAACAAGCTAAAAAACTAACATGTAGGAAGTTTTGCCAACTCACCAATTAATTGTCTGGGTGTTTCAGTAGTGCATAAAAAAACTGTCTTCTCTTATTCCGAAATGTCCAGTAGATCCATTTCAGTAACATACAATAAAAACATACAATAACAGCATTTTTCATGCATTTATCTGTAAAAAAGAAGGGAAAAAAGCCATTATTCCTTTACACCAGGTTTGATTGATGGCTCATCTGAGCAGATATGAGCCTATAAGCCTGCCCTAGAGCCTACTACAGCAAACAAGTGATCGTGTAGACAAGTGAGCCACTCTCTCTTCTGTCTCCTCTCTCCTGAGCCACTTACACACCAGCCTCTGGATGATTGATGCATCATGTAGCCAATGAGATTTCAAATCCAGCAATATAGTTTATTACAGTTTTTAAAGCTATACATATGGAAATTATGCAAGTAAACATAGTTTTATGTGTTTTGGTCTTTGAATATGCTGTTCTTCCACCTAAGCACTAGTTTTTGAATATTTATACACATAATGGTTAATGTAAATAAGCAAATAAAGAACTATACTGAGTTTTTGCCCCTGTTATTCTCAGGCAGAGGTGTTTTGAGGTTAAAAAAAAAAAAAAAAAAGGCCTTTTTTCCCAGGTGTCATTTGTCTATTTTCAGTGGTATTTTTATTAAATTTGAACTTAGACCACGTAAGAGTATATGATGTGGAACAATTGTGTTTTCCAGCTAATGGGGGCAGTTGCAGTTAAAAATCAGCTTGTAACCTTTTGAAAAGAGCCCAGAACCATGCCTAAACTCATTACATGTACTAATTTACGTACTTGCATGTAAGATGAATACCTATGTGTTACATATCAGCATATCACTCGTTTGTCCTAGAGCTATATGTAAAGAGATAATTTGATCCTAAAGAAGGAAAGTTTAAATCCAATTTTTTTTAATTCTTCAAATCTCTTGTGAAAACATACCTTGACTCATGTGGAAAAGGTATTTTTTGTGCTCTAAACAGGGTTCACAAAAGAAAAATGTTCTTCTTTTTGTTCTACAGAATGTCAATTACATCCGGATTGACGGCAGCACTCCATCAGCCGAGCGGCAGCAGCTCTGTGACAAGTTCCAGTTCTCGACCCAAACCTGCGTGGCTGTGCTGTCCATCACTGCTGCTAATATGGGTCTCACCCTGCACTCTGCTGACCTGGTGATCTTCGCTGAGCTCTTCTGGAACCCCGGGGTAAGCCACGGAAAGTTGTCACTAGAAAAAGCAATTTACTCAATGTGACTGCTTCGATAGGAACATGCAGTATTTTGGAGGACTTTTCGGAGCCCAGCTCATCTCGTTTAGCCTCTTTTAGCTCAATTTTGGTCCAAAGAGAGCTTAAATAGGCGTGTCATGAGTCATGTTTGTCATTCGTGACAGCAAGTGGCCTTTTAAGCTGAAATAACAAGTTGTTTAGTCGTGCTGTTCCAATCGGCAAGAAGGGAATAACAGAAAACCTCTTTTCTACCTACTTTCTTGGCAAAGAGGATGGATTATATGCATCACCGACAGGCAGAGGAAGAAGGCTACTAATATTACATTAGGTTAGACAAGTTTTGTATTGACAGTTTGTAAATTAAAGTTGTTAATGGCAATCAGCTGTGAAATTGGTGAAGATTGGGTCTATCTCCCTTCTGCATGGATCCAGATCCCAGCTTTTATATAACAGACGGGTCCAGTTCTTCTTGGTAGTACATTTTTCGGGTCTTCTTGGGTCCAGGCACACATTTTTGGAACCGTGAAGTCCTTTACTGCTCAACTGCAGTGGTAGAGTAATGTTAAAAAGTTATCCCTGCTAGAAGGCAGAAAGAGAGGGCTGAGAGGAAGATTGTACTGTCCGCGGTCATACACATAAATTGGGATTGAATTTCACTTTTTTTGGCCACCCATTTTTAATCTAGGTATCATAATGGTGTTTTAGGGGGAGGCATTACCCAGAAAATCCCATTTTATGCGAGGAATAACTCCAACTTATGTATGTCAGAGGAGGCTGTCCACACTCCCACTCCCTCTTCATGCCGGCAGTGTTAGCAGTGACAAAGATGTGACACGGATCACAGTACAGACAAAAGGACGATCTAAAAGCGAGGAGTAAAAAAAGCTGAATTCCTCTTCTCAACCCGACATCAGTAACTACAGCTTCACTTCCAGGAGGAATGTTAATGGTGCTTTAATGTCAGCTGTTGGCAGCCGAATTATAAGGTTGAACAATGAATTTAAATTTGAATATTTTTTCTCTAGTGGTTGTCGACCTTCAGAGGTTACTACAGCTGAATGAAGACAGGAAACATTTGGTGATATGAAGAAAACTGCAGTACTCTTCTATTGCTGTACTTTTGCTCTGCAGGTTCTCATCCAGGCAGAGGACAGGGTGCACCGTATTGGACAAACCAGCAATGTGAACATTCACTACCTGGTTGCTAAGGGATCTGCTGATGATCACCTGTGGTATGTGTCAATCAGTGGGCAGTGCCCCTGATTATACTGATAATCAAACTGTTATAAGTCTTATTCCTGCTGCATACACCAGTTTAAAGTCAAAACCTGTGTATAATATGTCTACGTATGTATTGATTCAGGCCAATGATCCAGGAAAAAATGAATGTCCTGGAGCAGGTTGGTCTGTCCGAGTCAAACCTCTCAGACAAAGCAGTGAACGCCAGCTTCCACTCTAAGGTAAAGCCTGCCTTTGTATATAAATATATGCTGCATAATCCTCTTCACGGGTTTTAAATAGCTTTGACACATTTACACAAGGCAACCCAACACAACAGAGCTAATGTTACTGAATCAAAAATGAGTCTGTAGATTCGGTGACGTTTCCTGGTTATTCGGATTTGTTTCAGGACCCAAAACAGAAGAGCATCATAGAGATGTTCCAGAGATCCTTCACCGCGGAAGACGACATGGACGAAGCCATCCTACTGGAGGCTGCGAACGACTGGGAGGACACGCCGCCTGAAAACAGCTCGCTTCAACACCACGGCATGGTCGGACAAAGCCCCAGGAAAAGGAGCATTAAAGACTTTTTCAGCAGATGACTTGGAAACTTTCCACATCGAAAATTCATATTAAAGGAAGTTCACCCAAAAAAATTCAAATTCAGTCTTTTGTAGTTCAGACAACATTTCTGGAGCTTCACAGTGAAACAGCATTGGAGTATTGTCCTAAACAACTGAAGTAGACGGGGACTAGTTTTAAAATGTTAAAAAACAACTAAATGGGAATTAAAAAACATTTAAAAAAGGCTCGCATACAGCTCGTCACGCGTAATCCAAGTCACTGGAAGCCCCAAATCCAAAATCGATACCAAAAGACATTATTTAAACCCTTTTTAAGTCGGAATCTTCACTGTAGCTGCTAAGCTAAAAATGTTAGCGCACACCCTGTTTGAAGTGGGTGAAAAGCTTGAACACATGTAGAGGGCGTAATTAACATCTTTTCAAACTTCGCCCGACTTTCCATCCGCATGAAGTTTAATTTTGGGTGAACTGTTCCTTTTAAATATCACTTTCATTGAAACACACTTCCTCTGCAAGTTTTCAGCTCATCATGACGGACGTGAACTTATGAACAAATGCTAAATAAAACTTTTATTAAAAAATAAATAAATAAATGGTGACCTGAGGTGTTTTAGCGTTTTTATTCTTGACATTCACACAGCTGATTTAGAGTCTAGAGTGAGTTATTTTCAATTGTTCAGCTACCGCATTAAAAAATCAAACCCTAATCAGTTGCAGTCATATCGTCACAGCATGATAGCAGATGAAACTGATCAAGACGTTCTTTTATGTGTCATCTTGTTTACTTTATGAATTATGGGGTCACAGATGCAGTGTTTTCCCCATAATCTCACAGAATAAACCTGTAGTGGTGATTAATTCAGTTTCTTGAATCACTGCTGGGGATCATCACTTCCTCCTGTCAATGGACTGCAAGGATTCAAATTATGTGGGTCACCTGTAAAGTAGGAGAGGAAAATTAGCTCAAGGTGAATGGATTCCCTCTACAATGAAATCCTGCAACCACCAAAAGAGATGTAATACTCTTGGTGGTAATGTTGCAATCCCTGAACACTGTCACCTAAAATGTCTAATACTTCAACAAAATAGGATCACGATTGTCCTCCGCAGCCACAAATGCAGGTGGTCAAGATTTTATTTCACTCTCTAGAGACTAACAGACTGTTTACATCTCCATTCCAGCTGCTGTTAGTGACTTTATGAAGATCAATGGCTTCATTTGTCTCAGAATCAGAAGAGACACCTCTTCTTGCTCATGGAAGCTATTTGAATTGTCAGTACGAAGAGATATTATCTACTTACTAGCTACTCTAAATTCCCAGGACGTAGAGCAGGTGATTGCTTTGTCAGGAGACGAACCCCCTGAAAGATGCCGGAGGTCTGACTGAATCTGCCTCTCTGTCTTAAATAAAATGATAGCCTCACAAAGTAGTTTTGATTTTAAAGGTTATCACCAGGAGGTTTCCCTCAATCGGCTGTGATGATGTGGGACAAAACACAAGGATGGAAAGATGTTTAATAGTCTACCAGGTTAACGGTAAATATCTCTGCATAATAATCATCGATTACTCTGTCATGTCTTCTGATTAACAACATATGAAACGGTTGATTCTATGCTGGGTTTATGTTTTTCATCAGTCTTATTAATGTGATATATTGACCTGTGACTGATGACAAATACCTTAAAAAACTGATGAGGATTGCCTGCGCTCAAACTAACTTATGCACAATGGATTGTGGGATACTGAGGCTTCCAAAGGTATATATATGTATATATGCCCGTGTGAGCCTTTGGGCAGAGTCAGGCATTTGTCAGTCCGTTGTGCTGTTTTCAGTCTAGAAGACTGCAGACTTTGAAGCCCTTGAACTGGGGCAGCTAATATCAGTAAAACCCTTGTTACTCAAAACATACCTTCATGTTGTTGATGATGGTTGTCGGAACTTTCTTGAGTTGTAGATCTTGACATTTCTGTGTGTTCATCCGCAGAGAAATCTTGCTCTTTCGCTGAAAGAAATCGATCTTTATTTCCAACCCCAAACAATATAACTGAAGAAATAAAGATCTAGCAGGAATCAGATATAAAAACCAACAAAAACGAAATTGTTATATATAAATGAAACCAGATGGTGTGACAGATGGTAAAGGCTATTGCAAACAATCATATGATTACCTAAAATTGTCGAGTCAGTCTCTCCGTCAGTGGTGAGCTCTGTGTCTGAGCAGATGTCGCCAAAGATAAAACGGATCTTCTCCTCTGCATGCTGCTCATTGGAGGAGCCGTGGACCGAGTTGTGGAGGATATTGGAGGCGAACCGGGCCCTCAGACAGTTTGGGGATGTCTCCTTAGCTTGGTCAGGGTCTGTTGGGCCCATCATGGCCCTCCACTCTTCCACTGCATTTTCTTTAGTCAGGATGAGCATCAGACAGGGCCCGCTGAAATAAACAATGACGTTCGGACGTTCATATAATAAAAAGTGTAGGTGAAACAATGATTGCCACACTGCATTATTGCATCGCACAGGGGAAAACAGTTTTGAAGTGGTTATATTTTGACTGGACTATTACAAGTGGAATATTAGGGCCCATGTGAACGTAGTCACTGTTGGGTGTCATTACACATCTGACCACACCCAACAGGTGAAATAGGCTTGAAGCTGTCAACCAAAAACACTGCCTTTTTCACCCCACTCCATAAATACATTGTTAGAGATCAAGTGTTACCTTCACCATAACAACAAACTTGTAAAACACTGTTAAATGGTTAGAATATAAAGCTACAATTAGGGCTAAACCTGACGCTGGAGGATGCTGACAGTGAAGGCAGGTTCTCAGGCTGCGGTTCACAGGCCGTTACGTAACGACCAAGTGAAGAGACTAATCGGAGCGGAATTAACTCTAAAATCTAGATGTGTGCGGTGGAACAAAGAGTGAAATTGAGATGGACTTCCTCTCCCCTTGCCCGAGGCTGCCTGGACTCTAAGCTGCTAAGATTACAGTTAAAAGTGCTGCTAAAACTTGCAGTGGTAGCAGGAAATAAGGCAGTTCTGCTGTGGTCACTTTGCCTTTCTCTTTTGGCTGTGTCCGCTGATAGACTAACCGACACATGAATTCCACCAGCTGGCTGAAGAAAGGTTTCTCTCTGTGCTCTTTGTAAAACTCCTCGGCCATCTCCCTCGACAGCACCGTCTCCTTCAGCTGGGTTACAGAGAAACCGCTGCCACGGATCTCCTCCAAAATCTTCTCTGTAAGGGTGACAGAAAATATATTCTAAGAGATCATATTCTGTGCACATAAACAAAAGTATATTACATTTTTATATTCTTCAAAAAGACCAGGAATGACCTCTGTGCTCCTCCATAGCATCAGGTTTGATCACTGCCAGTGTTTTCTCTTTAGGGAAGAAGAAGTTGATCTCTCGTTCTGCCTCTTCATGGTTTGCACTGCCATGCAGCTGGTTGATTGGCTCGTTCTCCACAGCAAACTGAGCCCTTAAACTGAGAGGTGAGGGATACAGAAGTCAGTATTTCAGATATCCCGAGCATATATTGTCATATACTGAAAAATACATGGTTTAATACATGTTTGCTGTCCATATATGCCAGTGATTGTCATTTAAGAATACATTAAATATAATGAATGTACATTTGTTGTGGTTTGGGGTTTTAGGTTAGTCATTTCCTGTTTTAATTAGTAGGTTTACCTGTGTTTAAAGAGTTAACTAGTCTTTGTGTATTTAAGCCTCATGGTTGGTTCGTCTGTGTTTCACCTGCGTTTGCTGCTCTGTTCCTCGTGTCATCCTGGTAACTCTATTTTTTTTTGCTCTTGATTTCTTACTTTTGTTTCCAGCCTCATGTTTTCTGGAATTCAGCTTTACACTATTAGGGCTTGCTTTTGTTTTTCCAACCTGCCTGCCTTGGCCCCTTCTATTTGGGCCAAAAAAGATACAAAACAAACAGTAAACAATGTTAAAGGAAGTTTCGATTACTTGCATTTCAAATTTCTATAGATATCGTGATGCTATCGTTATCGTGAATTTGTCTGGATAACAATCGTGTGGCAAAAATCTGATAACGTCACAGCCATAATCTACAATATAATATATTTTTTGAAAACATGTGGTGATGTTTTTACAATATATGAAAAATGGCAATTATTAATATATTGTCAATATATAGAAAATATAATTCCATATCAATATTACATTGCAAGTACATTATTAAAGATACATTTCAGATTTCAGTTCATGTGAAGATGACACTATATATCAACACATTTGTCTCAAAAAATTTTAAAATATCTATATTAAATCTACATATATGGAGAATATATATCCATCGTGTAAGGGATGGTTAGACTTTAAGTACCATCAATATCTAACCGCTAATGTTTGATGGTTCGCAGGAATTATTTTCAGATAAAGTGGTGAAACTAGTTTCTTCACTTTGGCTCGCCCTGCCTTATCTGCTTCTACCTCAGCTAGTAATTTTCCACATTTTTGAGACTGCCTTTCAAGAACCCCTTGAAACTGGAGTGAACATTGTACACTGCAGGTGGAGAGAGACTATAACAGAACTTCTCCAAAATTCCTCTTTGTCTTGCGACTGCATTGCTGTTGGAAAAGAAAAACTGTTAATTAGTGGATTTTTTTTCCCCGCTGTGTGATTGTGGAATGTCAATGCGAAATGTTCGGCCTTTCATCTCTTTAATCACACATTCGTGTAGAATACGCTGCAAAAACTGACAAGGTCAAAAAAAGTTCTTTCTAACAAGCTACCACGGTGACTTCTCTGAACTCATTTATTTCATCATTTCAAACCGTTATTTAAACCACTTTACGATGACGTCGAGTTACAGCGAAGTTAAGAATAAATAGGACAAAATGCCAATGGGAACAAGAAGAATCAGTTAAAACAGGTACACACTGAAGCAGGGAGGTTTGTGATTATGGTTTTAAACTGGCAATAGACACGTTTTTTACGCTTTGACAACCATTATGAAGTAAATGTTAATAGCACAATGTCATGGCTACAGAATAATGACATCACAGGTGTCTGTTTCCAATTTAAATTGTCACAACACTCACCATTCAGGATTCTCCTCCCTGGCTTTATTAACGTCAGGTGGACCAAGCATGTTCTTCCAGTGATGGACGGCCCCCGTTCTGCATAGAGCCAAAGCTAGCACTGGTCCACTGCAAAAGAACATATGTTACATGCACCTCTGCAGTAACAGACCACTCTTTAGATTTTCTTAGAGAACTGTGTAAGTTACCTGGTCATGCTCTGAAGAAGTGCAGGGAAGTAGTCCTCCTCGACATGTTGGACGTAAAACTGTCTGACCTGTTCGTCTGTCAACATCACCTCTCTCTGGAGAGCCACGGTGAAGCCTGACTGGTGGATTTGAGCCAAGATCTCTTCTGCAGAACGATCAATATAAAATATATGTTTATTCGGTACACCTAGCTAATGCGGTCTAACAGTCCTGCAATCTGCATGTGATTCAACTGTATCATCATTTTGGAAGGGCAGTTTATTATTTATTATTTATTGAATAAATGCAGTGGTTAAAAAAGTACAATATTTGCCTCCGAATGTAGTGGAGTGGAAGTATAAAGTAGCAGAAAATGGAAATACTCAAGTAAAGTACAAGCACGTCAAAATTGTACTTCAGTGCAGTACTTGAGTAAAAGTACATTCCATCATTGCAGAGAGGTGTTTCTGTAATTTATGTGATAAATTTACATGCATTAATCACTTATAAGAAACTGGAGCTGCACCTTTGCTGATGGAGTCAAGACGCAGCCCCACTGTGTCGACATGAACCACCTTTATCTGTGTGTCTGTGCTTGCACACGTGTGTACTTGTGTATTTGGCATGGGCCCTACCTCTGTTCTCTCTGGCAACGTCAGGCCGGATAAGAGCCAGTGTCCTCTCCACACGCTCTTCCTCCCCATCCTGCTCCGTTACCGAGGCCGTCCTAAAGTTGGGGAAGAAGAAGGCGAGCTCCCTGCTGGCCTGGTCAATGTCCTCACTACCGTGCACTGCGTTGAACAGTGTCTGTGTGCCGTATTGTGCCCGCAAGCTGCAGGAAGCCAGGGGGGAGAAAGGAGAGGAGAGCAGATGGTTGCTCGGCTGGTGCTCAACCAGAGAGAAGCATAATGTTTGGGTGTGTCTGACAGAGCGAGGCGAGAATGTGCTGTTCATTCGCTTTCCCAGACTTTACCCTGTTTCACACTGCTGCAATCAACAGTGCATGAATACTGTAAGTGCCTATGCTTTAAACAATGTTCCTCTTTACACAGACACATTTCATCATAATGTGTCCCACAGTTTTGAGCCACTGTTGATGTTTTCTCAACTCTTTTTCTGAATGTAGCATATGTATAATATCCAGTAACTAACCTTTCTGGCTGTTCTCTCCTGGCTTCCTCAATGTCTGCTGGGCCAATAAACTCACGCCATGCTGGTATAATGTTGGCTGAGCCCTCGACCTGAGAGAGTACCAGAACATGGGAGGGACCACTGGACATGAACTGCACCAAGTCCTCAAAGAAAGCCTGCAAATCATCATTACATACACACAAGCACATACAGAGACAAGAGCATGCACATGTTAATTTAACTAAAGGAACAATCTGTGTTTTACACAGCAAAGTTACCCAGATAACTCAGTACACCTGCTTTCTTGATTCATGCCTTAAATTTGCAAAGTGAGAAGAGAGACAAGAGAGAAGAATGATACAATGTTACACATTTGTTCAAATGTGTCATTTTTGCCGACGATGCTAATTTATTTTGCTTTGAGAAAAATTCAAAGGAACTTTGATGCTAATGTTGAGACCGGGGAATCCTTAAAACTTGGTTTGATGTCAAACATTTTCTCTCAATATTAAGAAAACTCAATTTATGTTTTTTTAAATTGTTGGGGTCGACATTTAGAACGACTTTAAATTCAAGAGTCTTACTAGAAAAAACAGTCCTGCGTTTTATTAAAGCTACATTATGTAGAAATTGGCTCTTTGTGTTCCATGCTTTGAAATTAATTCAGTTTATGTAATAATGCATATTATTATGCAAATAATATTCAGAGCAAAATCATAGTAACTCCCAGACGTTGCACAAAGATGGTGTTTATTTGATTAAAAGGAGATGTATGTCTATTGGAACAAGTGTGGGTTACAAGTATAAGAAATTTTTCATTTATGGGGGGTAGTTTAAATTAAAAAGAATGTATGTAGACATATACAAGCATTTTGCCTCTACTTTAGTCTTTTCAGTCCCTTCTTAACACGACTTTGTTTATACTCTCAGTACTGTTGTTATTGTATTATATGTGATGAATGAATAAAAAACCACTACTACTACTAAAAAAAAGGGGTCATTTTAATCTACTCCTATCTATATTATTTCATGAACACGATTGCTTAACCTGGCCACATTTTCTTGCACATTTTGTATTTTTGAAACTCTAATCATTTAGTCTCATCACAAACTGCACAATAAGCACAAAAAAGCTGCTTACACAACAGATCTATTTTGAGCCCCGTGCAGAAATGCAGATGGAAGTGTGATGTATTGCAACCTAATTGAAATGGTTTTTGCACTGGTCGTGACTGCTCTCACATTAGGATGTTGAGTCAGAATGGAAATTGCCCAGACTCACCTCACGAACACACGCTGAACCAATCAGCAGTTTGAGACACGAACACGATAGACTCCTGTGCGATAAATTCTCACCATACCTCTGCTGCTCTGTGCTGATAAAAATCTCGAGCCTCGATCTCAGTCAGCGTGCGTTCCTCGTGGGCCAAGATCTCAAAGCCAGCATCTTGAATCTAGCCAGGGGAGTAATGTCAGGATAATGAGCTAATGTCAGCAGGAAGGCTTGAGACAATCTCGTCTTCTCAGAAGGTGAGCAGTGTTAGTCTCTGTATACCTTCATAATGATCTCATTTGCCTTGCCGTGAGCAACAGCATCTGGTTTGATGATGGCAACTGTGTAGGATTTACTGGCAGGAACTACAGGAGAAACAGCAGAATGATGATTGGTAATGCAGATGAGATGAGAAACAGAATAATAAGACTGCTGGTAAACTGAAATGGTAATTACTGTAACAACATTACCGGCAACAATGACAATAAAAAAATGACCACTTATGTGATTATACTGTTCCCACAGCACCGATTATGTTTTCTTCATTTTCTGCCTCCTGAGGCGTCTCCTCATCTTCATTCTTCTCATCGTCCACCAGACCTTCATCTTTAACCTGATACAACAAATACAAATGTTAAAGCTGCTACAAGAAACATTCATTTTTTTAATTTATTCTGGTGGCCCCTGTGGACAAAAACACTATTTCTTTCACCTTTCTCCTGTGGTAAAATCTTGGTCTGGCTGGTCTGTGCTTTTATTTTGGAAGCAAGTGTAAGACAGATGCAAAACTATTTCTCTTTTTTAAGCACACTTTTGTTTTACACACACCCTTTGTTTCATGCAAGAAGGCTGTCAAGCCAGTGACCACATTTCAAGACGGTGTATCAACATTTGTAAGAGTGATGTCACTGAATATTTTTAAGGAGACCTCAGGACAATTTCCAGGCGTGTTTGTTGGTGACAAAAAAAACAATATTTTAACGAAGTGGGGACATCTCCAGCCCTGTTTATTAGGGATGCAACGGTAGAGTTTTCCCACAGTTCGGTATGCATCACAGTTTTTGGGCCATGGTAACGGTGCGGTTTCGATATCTTAATATAAAACTACTCACACTAGCAAAGGCAATATTGCATGTAAAAATAATTAAAAGCAGATATAGTCAAACCACAAACCTTATTATAAAAATGTAACACTTATCTTAATTGCCTTCCATAAAAAAACATGTAGTATCCAATCAAGTTAAACAGCAAACATTATTGTAGTATTGTATTGTACTGTATTGTATTGTATTGTTTGCCTTTGTGTATTGAACCTAACAGGGCGTATTGAACGGTTCGATAAAATATTGAATATTGTTGCATGATCCCTACTGTTTATGATGACCAAAACAGGTGTTTTAAGTCAGAACATGATCTTTTTTGGGCACAGGACTAAATTGATCCTAAAAAGATATTAAGTTACAACATAAATAAATGTAAAGTTTTAACATGGTTTCAGCTGACTACTTGGTGAATTTAATTAATAGGCCTTTATCACAGAAGACATTGTGGCATGTTACAGTCATAAAAAACAAATCTAAATAACAGAATTAAGATTGGCTGAATATTACTTAGCTGCTTTGGTGTCAGGGTTCTGGGGTTGTGTATACTATCACACTGTCATAGCTTACTGAGACCACAATCGAGCCATTATTGTTTTTAGTCACGCCTGTGTTTTTTTTTTACAGTCACAAAGAAAAAGAAAAAGGAAAAAGGTAAATTGTTTCAGCTCGAGAACTTACATATGTGTGAATGGACAACTGCCCTGTGTAACTGTGAATGTGTGGGTATCTTCAGACTCACTACTTGGCGTTCACCACCTTGTTCCAGGACCGACTTCTCCTTGGCCAGTTCCTCTACAATAATCCTCTGAAGGAAAGGAGCGTTAGCCCCTCGCAGCACAGCCACCAGCTCCCCGCCCTGTACATTCAACACATAGACCCTTTAATATTTTTAAACCATTTTTTTACTAACTATAACCTACAATAACTGTGACACACAGCAGTAGTTTGACATACAGCAGACCCCTATTAAGCAAGCCATAAAAGATGAAAAAATCCAGTCAGCAACACCAAACAAAAACTAGCACAGGCTCATGAATAAGCACAACTCTGATAGTAGAGAGTTTAAAATGTGAATGAAATAATGGGCAGTATATTGCATCACCACCAGAGAAGTGATAATGTGCCCTTGCCTACATCATTTACAGCTCTGAGCATTTGAGAGTCGGGATGAAAGGAAAAGTAAATATAGACCAAAAATGAACAAATATAGAAATAGCTCGAGACTAGACAAATTGTATACAAAAGACAAAACACACAGAGCTTAAAGAGTGGTGGCTGATGGCCATGCTGAATCATGAACACACACATTTACTGTACACACTCACCCCATAGAAAAGGAAGGTGGGCTCACACTTCCCACGATACTTCTCCAGAGCCTCAACGCTGTCTGCCTCGGCCTGCACACACATGCACGCACACAGACACACACATATATGAAGTTTACGGCTGCTCCCTCGTCACAAATTTTGGTCTCAATTGAAATTCTTGACATTTTAAATTCACACAGGGCTTACAGTGGCCAGATGTAATAGGTCATCACCCAATTCGTTCTTTATTTTTCGCAGGAGACTAACCACCGCTCGACAGGGACCACACCACTGTTGGTACACATCTACAACTAGAGGGAGAGAGAGTGTGTGTGTGTGTGTGTGTGTGTGTGTGTGTGTGTGTGTGTGTGTGTGTGTGTAAGAGGCAGAGAGAGAGAGAGGTAGAGAGAGAAAGATACAGAGAGGAAGACTGGTCCATTGGTTTCAAGCATCCAATCTGCAGTTATCCAAATGAACACAGTGGGGCAGCAGCATACAATAAATCACAATAACAACAACAGAGCTCTTTCACATACACTGTTTTTATTTGCAACTGTACAACATGTACGTGACTAAATAGCGTTGTGATGCTCAGTAACCACCTTTAATGGGACAAAACGTCAAGTGTTTAACCTCTGAAGTTCTTACCTGTCAAACCTTTGGTTGCCAGCATCTCCTCCCACTGCTCTTGGTTTGTGACGGACGCCTGGACGACAGAAAACAAATTAACATGATAAATTAACATTTATAAAGCTAACGCTGGTTTAAAGCACGGAGGTGACATTGCTGTGTTTGTACAACCTGCAGACTTGCTTCTTTCTTCTTGCCTGCCATTCTGTTAGCACTTCAAAATAAATGGGTATATCTCAAAGGGCCCCAAGCGATATTTAAAAGACAAGTTTGCAAGTTTAGTTGAATTTGTTTAACGCTAAAAGTTTAATAAGCGACCCGAACGGTGCTAACATGTCACGTTAGCAAACTCCTCGGATGCTGCTCGCGCTTGTTTGACCCCTCGGTTGCTAGGCAACGGCGCCTTCCGCCTTCCGGTGCCATCGCAGGAATCTGCCAGGGATTCATCAACAGAGTCGAGTAACTACACTTCATTAAGATATTATGTTTGTAAGCCTGTTTTGCTATTAATTAATGCCAAGACAGGCAGATATTGCTTTTATTAGGTTAGTTTATCTCAGAGAGGAAGCAACAATTCTTCTTCTACGCTCTTCAAGGGAGCTACAACTCTTCTTTTACGGTTTGCTAGGCCTCACTGTTTCACTCAATTAGATATTCGTGTATTTACGAGTTAAAAAATGTATTTTTATTGATTTCACTGCCTAGAGCTAGCCCATGTTTCTTTAAAGTTGCTTCTAAGTAGTTTATTACCAAAAAAGATAATACTATCATGGCAAACTATTATTAGCCAAAGTCTGATATCAGTAGTGTTTTGTTTCAACCCGCCCCGTTTTGGGGAAAACATTTTAATCAGAAGACAAACATCATCATTGACTGATTTGTTATGCCTGAACAAACTAAATAAACAGCCTCTCTTTGTTTTCATGACTGAATAAACAAACTGACCTTAAAGACAAAACAAATTCATACTGTTTCACTTTGTTTATATTTGGCAGACCCTGCCACCTTTCTGGCTTCAAACAGTGTTCTGGGGACCTTATTTTCCTGTGAGAACAGCTTGTTTATTCAGTTATGGGGGGAACAAAATGTATTATCATTTCATTAATATTATAAATATTAAAATTCTGAGTTTGAATTTGTTCTCCAGAACTACAAAGTGCTCCTGTGAACTGAAATTGAATACATAAATGATAGTAATGATGATAAACAACTGACACAGAACAATAAACACAGTAATATCAATAAGAACAAAGGCCGACACATAAACCACACACACCGTATCTCTGTCACAAGCGTCTGCACAAAATGCATTAGAAATAAATACCTCCAGACAAAATAGCCTACCATTATGTCAAAGCACTGAGTCTGCCTGTAGACTAAAAATGAAGGTACATCAAATGAAAAAATAGTACATTTGAGGTAAACAAGCAAAGAAGTTTTGAAGTCTGAAAAGAAGTCATTAATCTGAGTGTGTTGGGAAATTATTCGAGTCTGAGGTTGCTTTAAACTGGAGAGAGCCAACAGAGAGCAATAACATTGTTAGGAACATGGTAGCAGGGATGGAACGCCGTCAAATACGGTATTTAAATCTAGTTTTGAGGTAGAGATAGCTTACTTTACTTGAGTATTTATAGTTTTTGCATACAAAACATATGATCAGTTTACAAAATATTAGGCATTGTTCTGTAGTAAACTACCCAACAGTATACATACAGTATACATAAATAGTGAATACTTGATACCTAAAGTATATTGTATATTTTAATTCAAGTGTTACTCATTACTGACTGTTGCTTGGACTTGAAGTACTTCAAAACATCTTTTTCTCACCCACTTTAAACAAGAGCACAGACAGAAAACAGACATTTCTCCTGTTGAATAACTAAAACTATTCATCCTTTGGCAGAAAAGGCTTTTTGATAAAGTAGATTTCCAGGGCCAGTGAACCAAGTGTGTGGTTAAAAGCTATTTACAGGGTGAAGATGACCTTTACCTTACAAACATAGCTTGTGGGGGGAAAAAAACAACAATAACATGAAGAGGATCATGGCCCGGGGGCGGACATAACCCCAGTTCGTCCCCGTCTGTGTGTGGTGTGTTTGTACCCTGTCACCTCCAAGTACCCATCAAGTACACAATGAAGACAAGACATGGCAGGATATATTTTGCCTTTAACCAACCTACTGCTGCTGTAAGAATCTTCCATTGAAAGCACACTCAGAGTAGAGCTGCATTAATTATTCTTTAAGCAAAAATGTTAAACATTAACTGGTTCGGGTTCTCCAGTATGATGATTTTCTGATTTTCTTTGTCCTCTATAAAAAATAATCTTAATATCTTTGGGTTTTGGACTATTTGTTGGGCAAAACAAGACATTTTAAGACATCACCCCGGACTCAAAAATGATAAGGGTCGTTTTTCACACGAACATTTCTGACATTTTGTAGATCAAATGATTAAACAATTAACTGAAATGATAATCTGCCATTAAACAGACTATGAAAATAATTGCTAGTTGCCACCCAATTACAATGTTGTTGCTTTTTTACGATAAATGCAGAGTTGCAAGAAGGAGATGTGGGCCATTATCAGGCAGGAAGAGTGTCGCTGTAGGATGCGGTGTTTTTGAAAATTCACAAATACTGAAAACTAATCGCTGTTTTGCTGCATCAGTTATTTTTTCTGCTAAACTTTGCGTAAGCGCTGCAATAAATCGCTTGAGTGCCCTTTTAAGCACGGATTTATTTACTTCTTAGGTATAACAAAATTCCCCTGAACCCTGTAAAGGTTGAGATACGGAAGCCTAAAACAGCCAGTTTTAAGTCCCATTATCTCAAGATCACAAGTTTTAAAAGCGAAATTATATATTTTTTATTAAAATAAGTGTTAAATAGCACTGTAATCACTGTTATAGAGTGTTTGGTCAGTAACCCATGTCTCTCGTGAACTCGCAGACAGCAGGATGGTCTTGTTTGCTGCTATGTCTGATGATAACCGCTCCACGTTCATGTGGTGACGTAGAGAGGAGAGAGGGGGTTGCTAACTGCAAAAAAACACCGGAAGTTAGCTAAAACAGCTACAACGCTTACAGTAGATGGTTATCTCAATGTAACAAAGATTGTTTTCTTGTGATAACTTGTTAATTTATGTAATTACCTCAAGAAAACAAAAGGCCAATTTCTTGAGATAAAAAGATGAATTAACATGAGAACACAACCTCGTGAGATTCATAACAGTCGACCATTTTCCCTATTTAATGTAAGGGTTTTTGCATTATGGCAATTATTGTAATGGATAGTCTCACAGAGATGGTAAACTTAAAGCGGACGTGTTACTGTCCAGTAGGCTACAACCAAAGGAATACTTGTTAGCATAGGGGAAAAGACCGACATTGGTGGGTGTTGGAAAGGTTTAATAAAGGATATAAACATCAATCAATCATTATTTGTATAGCGCCAATTCACAACAAAAATCATTTCATGACACTTTCCAAATTGAGCAGGTCTAAACCATACTCCTTGATTAATTTATTTACAGAGATCCAGCATTTCCCCCATGAGCAAATACTTGGCGACAGTGGCGGGAAAACCCGGAGCTGTAACTTAGATAATTTCCTCCAACAAGCGACAATACAGTAGGAGTAGCCTATATCTTACGCTTGGTGTTAAATCTCTCATACTTTCTTACTCAGTGCCATCCTGTCACCTCAAAGAGGTTTCCCTCCAACTGTAACATTTTATTTAATAGTGAAATAGCTCCTCTTACGAGATCAGACCACTTCTGCATGCTCTTATCTCATGAATTTCAATGAACTGCTGCACTTCAGCAGTTCAGCTCAACGGCCTCCTCCCTCACAAAGCGGGCTCAGAAAAACAAGCCGAACAATTAAAGTAATTTTATGAAAGGACAAATCACAGTGCGCTGTGACAGTGAGTGAGAAAGACAATTATAAAATCAGACACTCAGAAAGAAATGGCAGGATCTTTTATGCTATCCACAACAGCCGCACAGTTTGTTTTGTTCCCACTTGGCCGTATGACGTAACCTATGACATGTTTCTATTAGTAACCCTACGTCTAGCTCTGAGCTCATTATGCGGCCAGATGGGAACGGCAATCACCTCCCCTTCATGATGGCGGCTGTGATAAGGTCCTGACACAGTGCTTGCCCACAGAAATAAGATTCATACAGTGCGTGTCATCCAGGCCTGTGTTTTTCTGCTACTTTTCATCAGGGAGATGCAAGGAAGTGATTGCTTTTGCTCTATCAAGTCGATGAGAAACATTGATTTGATGCTTTTGTCCCATGTGCTCCATTCAAATATTGGCCTTTGTTTCATCAAATGTCATCAGTAACGACTGCTGCTGCCTGCCTGTGGTTGACTGGAACAGATGTGCTCCTGCACACTGAAATGTGATTGTTTTGTCCCAGGGGAGTGCGCAGGGAGAAGACTGTTGGAGGGGAGTTCAACAAGATGTCAGTATATTAGTTGCATCTACATTCAGAATAAAACTGCCACGATCAGAAGAGACTGGCCCAATTTTGGCCCAGTTCTGTGTTGTTATGTTCCAAATTCCCAATTCAACCTAAATGACAATGATTTGTCAATCAGGTTGATTGAGGTGGTGTGTGAACCATTAATGTTCTGATCAATGAGCCTTCAGAAAAACGACCATAGAGGTTGAAAATGAAAGTAGCTTATTACAACACATTTTTACATTTGTTAGGCAGTGACCTCTAGCAGCTGTAGCAATTAGGACTTTCATTCAGGAGACCACTGTGAGTTCTTTTAACTTACTAACGTAGTGAAGTTACACCATGTACATAACATTAACCATGTAGTTTTGTTGCCTAAACCCAACTAAGTAGTTTTTTTTGCCTAAACCTAACTAAGCCACGGCATACCACTGCAATGGTCATGTTTATTTAGGAACGGAGATGCTGTTTTTGGAGACGCTGACAATTGATCTATTTAGTCTATCAATGTTGATGTATTCTTTCTGAGCACATTTGCAGGGGCTAACATTAGGTGGTGTGAAACATGTTTCCAAGATTGACAGAAACATAGCGAATATTCTCTATAACATAACCACAAGACCTTTTACAAATCCACTTAAATCAAAGAAGTATCACAACAATAAAGTCAACTTTCAGTCTTTCGGTCTGCCTGTTGTTTGTTTGACTATAGCTTTGTCAGAAGTCTGTATGCTGAATTAACAAGAATTTTGTGCAGAATCACAAGTCATCATTTTTTCAAACTGTCATAGGTGTACATTTACTAGTCAGCAAAAATACAAAAAAATTACGATACTTTTAAAAAGGGATCTGGAGTAGCGGGCTCCTGATACACTGTAGCAGAACAAGCCAAATTTCATTTTAAAAATCTGTCACTTCTTAGGGGTCTGTGCCTTGACAGATGTATATCGGCAGATTAGACACTTCACACTTTGCGCTTGTCAAAAAAGTTATATATTGATAAATAGTTTGAGGCATGTAGGCACATCTTATTGAATCACATCAATTAGCGTCCATTTAAGTTAATTGCACAGCTAATGAAACCTGTGAAGCTGATCAGGAAGGACAAGGAATGAATGTAAAAACTTGAAAGACATATGTTGTTTTACTTTCTATATCTTGATAGGGGGTGAGTAATCATGTCGCGGCGAATATTTCTCAAAGTCTGCATGCATCAATGCTGCTGAGAGTCGAATTGTTTTTAGCTTTTATCTTAAAATTACGTCTGACTCATTTAGGTTCCTCGTGCAGTTATGGACAAACTTCTGTGCTTTTGTCTGCTCAAATTATGTCTGAAAGCAAAAGCCTTTTTTATTTATGGCCTCAAAACATTGTGCTCCATAAACATCAAACAATAGACTTCAAGTCAAGTAAAACGTGTAAATCCAACAGTGCTTCACCGCTGACCCTGGACTGAATTCAGAGAAACTCATTCTGCAGGATGTCAGAGTCTTTGCCACGGGCCATTTGTTTGACAGACTTTGAAGGTCTTTGCTTGAAGTTGGTTACCATACTAATGTAAGAGGTTTCCATGGTTCAATGCAGGCCCTTCGCTGGTCTCTCAGTGGGCTGTCAGATCCCATGTGGGCTACAGAGGAACCCACTTATCACCTCCCTGGTGCATTGCTGTTAATCTTCCCCCTCAATGATGAAAGACGCAGAGGATTTGAGGCTGTGACAGTACTGAAGATTAATCTCCATTAACACATCTTAAGCGCAGAAGTCATATTTAAGCCTCATTAAAGAAGAACTCCATTTGTTGTGTTTATTTTTGGAAGAGGCTTCCTCCTACCATCCTCAAAGAGTAAACCCAATGGGCTTTAGTCTAATTGTTGAGGAACAAATGTTGTAGAAATCCCAGTTGGTCTGTAGCAGCGTGCCAGTAAGGAATTGTTCAAAGCAAACAAAATATCTTCATTTATTTTCTTGTCATCATATTACTTGTTTCTTCCCTACTATGAGATACAGTATTTTTAAAGAGGTCGCTGTAAGGCTGCAACTAATGACTGTTTTCATCACGATGAATCATTCAGCAGATTTTTTTTTTTTTTTTTTTATTGACTCAACAACTAAACATCAAAAAGTAGAGATAAAATAGACAGTTTAGCATAGCCACAGGCAATCTGTGTGCCCAATAGACCAAAAACATTGTGCAGTAGTCAATGGGAAGAGATAAATCAATGATTGATCCTGTTTGAATTGAGCCATGAATTACACATATGATGTTTGTCAATTAAAAAGACAATTTCGCGAGTCAAGAAAGTCACAGTTGGTTGTAAAGATAGTAAAATACCAGTGAACTCAATATGCATCACCAACACCAACATGGTCGTCACCTCGGCACAGAAAAACTGCTAAAAGGTGAAAGTCACAACAAGTCTGTTCTTATTGACAGCTACAGTTATGAGAAAGGTGGGTTGGTCAGTTTAGTGAGCTAGCTAATAGACTGGACAGGCTCTACAAGGGTTCATTTATCATTTTTGGTGAGCGTTAAATGAGATGACATCACTTATGCGACTGTCTGATGTCTAATCATGTACTTTAACAGTCTTATACTTGACAACAATCAATTATCTTTTCTCCAGAATAACTTACTAAGTTACATAGCGTTGCTTTAATGATGGTTATTATAAAGTGTTGCTGTATAACATCTAATGAAAGTGATAATAGAAGTACACATCAACCAAAATGTTCTAATGCAGCGTCAGCAGGTGATGAAAAGCAAGGTCCCCTTGTCTTTATTTGAGATGCAAACAAAGATATATATATAATATAAATGTATTTCATATCACTCATGCTATCAATTAATTAAATACTTTTTTAAAGAGAAAATGTCCCAAATGTGCTTATGCTGCTTTTTCCATGCACATATTGGGTATAAAAATATAATTGGTGCATGAAACATCAGAATTATGTGATAATATCAAGATAATATCCAACAGCGGAGGCTTTCTTTCCAAGAGGGCACTGTTGCCTCAACATTGAACCACCCCTTCTCTCCATCTCACTCCTCTTAACACACACACACACTCTCTCTCTCTCTCACACACACACACACACACACACACACACACACACACACACACACACACACAAACACACACACACACACACTCTCTCTCTCTCACACACACACACACACACACACACACACACACACACACTCTCTCTCTCTCACACACACACACACACACACACACACACACACACACACACAGCTCTGAGAGTTTTTTAACAGCGAGGAAGCCCTGTGCTTTCAGTATGCTGGTTGCATTCTTATCAGCTCTTCCAGGCCTAAAACTTATCCCGTAAGCAATACAGCAATTGAATACAGAATATCTTAATTTTTTGCTGGCATATTTGTTAAAAGTCATGGTGTATAAAGTGGAGTACTGTCAAACTGAAAGAATTAGAAACGCTATTTCATCCCACTATTTCACCAGGCTGTGTTTAGGACTGACAGCTATGCTTTTGAGTGATATCCTGCTGGATGTAATGAAACATAGACACAGTTTTAGACCTGCTCCCTCTGCCAACTTCCCATTTTTTTCTTTTACATCATGACAACCATGACTGCGCGTTCATACACATGCAGCAGTCCAGCTGAAAGATGGCTTGTTCTCTTTTTTGCTGCATTAATGGAGAATTTATACAGAGCAAAGGGGGGAAATAGTGTGAGTCAAAGGGGGCTGAGAGGGAGTACAGACAGACAGACAGCGACAGTGATTGACTGTCAGTCTGTGGAAACAGGAGGGAGTTTTCTTCTCTTTTCCCTGACAGGCGGCTCTGCCAGTGACAGAGGAAGCCAGTATGGAGGAAGTCATCTGCATCTAAATAAAGACCGCCAATGGCTTTGTCAGAGTCCATTAAGCAAATTGCCATATTTGATAAATGCATCTAACATCTCTCCCCCTGCCCCCCATCCATTGGTAGAAATCAACCCGGAGCAAAAATGGCTTTTGTTTGCTTTCTTAAACAGAGAGAAAAACGCATTGAGACGCGAGAAAAGACTCCACTGAAGTATCATTTTGATGCAAATTATGACTGATTTGTGCTTTGTGTGATGCATGAGATGGGTTGCCTCATATCAGGTGCACAATGACAGAAAATCACTCACGGCTTTACGGACCTGTTTTGATTAACATGTGAAAAATCATGATTGCTTTCACATGGATGGCACTATTATTCTCATTATTTATTTAATTATTTATCTCTCTTTTGTTTGTTACTTTGCACAGAGTATGATTGCTCCACGCTGTAGTGTGTCCTTATCTAAACGAGCCAGCTAATTTCTTTCTGTCAATTTAAGTGCAAGATTGTCGCGGACTCTGGCATCATTAGAGCAGGTCTCTGTTATATGTCGAGGCTGAAATAGCCGCAGGTTAATAGCTGCAGTCACTCAGTCTACTTATTCAGCTCTGCTGCTTTAAGGAAGCCTCATTTGCCGGATCTCCAGCTCCTCACATTTCTCTCTTTCTCTGACACTGTGTTGGTTAGACTGAAAAGCAGAAATGACAATCCTTTATATCTACCAAGGTCATTTTTACTTTTCATGAAATATATTTTACCAACAATCTCTGTGCATACACCACAGTCTCTGATATGGTTAAACCAATTAAAAGTGCAGTATATAAGAATCGGCCACCTTCTGAATTCATACTCAAAACAAACAAGGGGCTAACCATAGCTGTTGTTAGCTAGTTAGCTCAGTTAACTGAACAACTAGCAATGCTGTATGTACTGGGAGCTGGGAGTACCAGGGGCGTGTTGGTGATCATATAATCAGCAGCAAAGATTAATCCGCAGCTATTTTCATAATCAATTAATAGCTTTAACAATTTTTCAAGCAAGCGTGCCAAACATTTGAAGGTTCTTGTTTTTCCTGATTGCTGCCGTTTGGACTGCTGCTCACATAAAACAAGACATTTGATAACATAAGCTTTGGTTTTGTGTTGAGTTTTTTTTTTTTTTTTTTTTACTGTTTTCTGGTGTTTTATAGACTGAAATTATGATTAAAGCAACAAAATGAAACTTCCTGGAGAAAGATTGATTGATTGTAGACTTTTATTCCCAGACCGTCAAATATTGATGCTTTGGGCTGGCAGCTCGGGTCAGACGCCAACCCAAAGCATCAGTATTTAATGACCTGGGGATGAGACTCTACAATCAGCTATCTTTCTCCGGGAGGTGGTATTTTATTGCTTTCAAGGGTAACTATAAAGTACTATAAAGCCAGGTTTTGAAAAGCAGTCCACTGGTTTGGCATTGCACTCCTGTAACACAGTTGGACTCATTATAAGCGGCTTAAAAACACATTACACTCTTCCTTTTCTAAACTGGTGCCTACATTATCCAGAATGCAACTTAGCCACTGAGCCACATCACTGGAGGCAGTTAATCAGATTACATGCAGCTTCCTCTGGAGCCACAAAAGGCTTTATACTAGTTTTTCTCATATGCAGTAGTTCTCCCCAAGACCTGTATACACAATTTATGTGTCAAATTGTTTGAGTTATCCTTCTATAAAACACCAGAAAACAGTCAAAAATGCTCACACACTCTCCCCAAACCTGATGTCTTGTTTTATCTGAGCAGCAAAACAAGGCAAGAACCATGAAATGTGTGTAACTCTTGCTTGAACAATTGCATATACTGTATGTAGTAGTGCTCCCCAAGACCTGTTAACACAATTTCATGTGTAAAATTGGTGGAGTTACCCTTTAATAATGATATTATAACTATTAGATAGTTGCAGCCCTGAAAAAATACAATAACTTAAAATATGCAAAGAAAAGACAAGGAAAGTAGCTGCATGTTATTTCTGTTGACTCGTGGTTAAGGTTTAAACTAATTAACAACATTATCTAAGCAGCACCGGAGGTGTGTTTAAGCTGCGATGCTGAACTGTGAATCCATGCTAACCGTGTTAGCACCCGAGGCCAGAGATGAAACCCCAGGAGCTTTGCTCCTCTCACCTCCGGAGCTGTCATCAACACCCCCCTACACAGACATAAAAACACCATCAGGACCTCCAGGAGATTGGCCGGCCTGCTATCTCAGATGTGCCTTCAATACTGATAATTCAAAGTGATACCTCGTCCTGGTTGGAGAACAAAAAGCCCCCGGGCAGCTCCGTTGGAAGGGGAGAAGAAAAAAGAAGAAGTCAAATCAGACCTATTAAGTGGATTAGGAGTTATCTGCAGCACAGCGTGTAATTGGTTTTGTGTTATCGTTGTAACGTCAGATAGGTGCTAATTGAAAAGCCAGTTTATTAGTGGGTAGGCAGTCTTCAGAGGGTTGGGTTGTGGTTTAAAGGTCTTGTTTCAGATAGCCTCCCAAATGATTATAGATAATAGAGCGCTTCGAGTGAAGCTCGCCCGCTCTCACATGTAATTCCCCTGCCGGCTTTCTGCTGATTTCATCCTCCTTTGCCTGCAAGTCTTATGAGAATAGAGCTCAATGTGGTGGTTTCATTCTGAAGCTAAGATTTTATTTGTAATATCACACTCTTCAGCTTTTTTCTTTATTGCTTCGCTGGGCTCTTACAGTAGCGCCGTTCTGATGTCCTTGACAAAAGCAATCTGTCTGAGGCCACTGTGAGTCACGAAGCAAAACAAGCAAACACTGCAGTCCCTCCAATCACGATTCAGAGTGTGTCACAGAGATGTTACTTTTATTACTTTCGCTTGTTCTGTCTGTTGTTTGAAAGGTGTCTTGATGCAGCGAGAGTGTTTGAAAAATAACTGAACATTTTTTTACAGAGAGCACAGACTCCAGACAGTGCAACACGGCTGCCAAGTTCTTTGATTTTTGGCGTACAGGTTCTACATGGCAGCAGTTGATTTACGACTGCCAGACTTATTTGGCCATGACTAATGCAAAACAGCAGAAGATGAAAAATGCCTCTGTCTAAACCTCAAATCACATAATCCTAAAATCTCAGACAAAGCTGCAACAATTGTGAGTTGTGAGACAAACAGAACATCTGTGGAGGCTGCGAGAGGTTCAGCATCTCGTGGCGCTCAGAGACCCTTTATGTGAAATGACTGACAGTACGCAGTCGGAGACACGCAAAGGGAGCCCGGGGGATTTCTCCGAGGTCGTGTAACCTCATGGTAAAGCTTCTGGTATAAGCTATGTGTCCTCAAAGTGCTGCAGATGGCGCAAAAATGAGCTGTGAAATGGAGCGAGGAGCTGTGATCTTTGCAATCCAAATGCAGAGCGAGCCGAGGTGCTCATCTACCGGCTCTGCCTCAGCCTTTCATCTCTTACATCTGCACATCTCTGCAGACTGCCGTAACAGTGAGGGAGTAGTGTGCGGCGGCAGGAGAAATCTCTATCCTGCCGTGACATCCACTGCTGACAAAATCTTCCAAAAACAACGTGTTTTGAAAGGCAGTGTTCACTTTATGCGAGTGGTGCTATTCGCGGCTCAACTTTTTCTGGATGCTTCAGCACTACTACTGTTGGAGCTGGCAGCTTTTTCTCAGTGTTGATGGGTGCAGATGGAGTGCCTTCAGTCTGGCTGTGAGGAGAAGAAGTGCCATAGAGAGGCTTGTGCATCTGCTGCTGATGCATGCGGCTAGCTAGCATGCATTATTCAAAGATCGAATGCAGTAAAGATGATGTGCCCGACTCCTGCTGGAGGATGGACTGCCACCACGAGCTCTCGCAGTCCACTGTTTCCTCCAACACTGCTCAGATGCATTCCCTAATAAGCAAAGGGGGAGCTTTTACTCAAGGCTTTATTGGTCTAACTAAATCCCAACAGCACCTGAAAATGTATCCACAAAAACAGAACCAACATGCAGCAAAACAATCTTCGTGATGCTTTTATTTCTCCGGAAGAGTGATGCAGCTGTCGCACAATAAAGCGGATGTATTCACACTCTCAGCAGTGAGTGTCAGCCATCGTTTACAGTATATGTACGGAAAATTAAGGTTAATTGAATTAGCCTCGTCTGTAAAGTGAATTGGAATTGATTGTCACATTCACCTTTGCTCTGCTGGGTGTGTTTTAGCACCTGTAGGCTGAGCTAATCTTCTTTGCTTCAGCGCTGAAAGGTATCCTCCACTCCGTATAACACTCACAATGCCAAGCGTTTAAATGGTGACACTGCAAAATGGAGGAGTCAGCTTGGGGTATAAGACACCACTGAATGCATTTAAGATCCCACACTGCTCCCTGATTTGCCTGAAACAAACTGGCAACAAGCTAATCGAGGCAGTCTGTAGTCTGATTCACGAAGCTCGATACTTTCCTGAAGCCATTTGTGCTTTAGGTAAAGCTGCCTGGCAGGTGATGCTAATCTTCCTCTAAGTACAAAATGCATTGAGCTCCTGCCAGACTGCCGCTGTGTGCTGTCTCATTGTTTGTACCTGTTGACAGAGAGATGAAACAACACAGATGGATGAGGAGACGCAACACACAATCATGCCCGTTTTTCATCAAATTAAATGAAAAGCCTAATAGGTGGAGTTGGTCCTCAACCTCACACGGTGGATTGGATACTGTTCACACTGATACACAGATCTGAAATATTGTCAAAGCCACCTTAAAAGAAGAAACACTGTAAGACTACTACAGTATCTGAGGACAAGGCCAGACTAAAATGTTTGCAGTTAACGTTTCTGCAAACCACTGATACGTCCACACACGTTCCCAGGCTACGTACCATATTGACGTGGCTACAAAACGTATCATATCATGTTTACATAACATATTTATGACCTGCAGTTTGTCTATTTAAGTAGAAAATCACTATATAAATGCAGTCCATTTACTATTAATGTAATTCTAGCTTGCTCCCTGAACAATTTCCCCATGTGGAGGAGCAATCTCCACGTGTGTTATTTCACATCCTGCGTCAACAGAACATATGTCAAATTATGCAAGATGCTCTGAAAGCGTTGCCTCGCTGTGTTTTGCGCTCATGGAGCGATGGTAAAAGCCCTATTATGAAGATTACTGGATTTACTATCGTGGAAAACTACAATCAGGCCTTTTCAAAAGGCATCTCTCTGGCTGATTGTCTGATTATCTATGAATATGGACTGACTAAAGAGCTTGTCATCCGTGAGCCCACCCTGCTTCCTGCCTGCCCTCCTCCTCCTCCTCCATCCTTTACCATCACACCCACCCGAGGGCTCTGAACTCCACAGCCGTGAAAGTTCAAGGGAAAATCAGCTGCCATCAATCACTAATGCAGATGAGAGGAGCGAGCTCTCTGGAGCAGCTTAGCCTGTTGAACATCACACAGCACAATTAAAACCCCCTGAATGCAAATCATCTTCAGCAGACAACTAAATGAAAAGAGCCTTCCTTTCAAGAGTGCTCAATAGTGGCAGGCTTTTCAAAGGCTCTTGCCCATGTGTGCAGTTTAATGATGAAAGTCAGGAAGGAGGCAGTGTCAGAGGGAGACTGCACCCCGCTTGGCAAGGTTGTAACCATGACATTTAGCAACAATATCAGGCTCATGAGGATGCTGCAACACGCTGTTTCAATGAGTTTAAGGTGCTGTGGGGAATTACAGTGTCATTATTATTTAGATATTTATACCTACCCCTCGTTTGCATCCTCAAAGTGGAAGGCATTAGGTGAAACTTTGCTAATTAAGAGAAGTACCTGTAGGGACCCTTTGATTTTGATGTTTTCAGTTTGCTAATTTCCTTAAGTATTTGACCTTACTGCTTCCGTGCGGAAGTCTGGGAGCAAGGTAAAACGCTTCTCGCAGGACTCTGGCCATGACTAAGTAATTAAAAAGTGCTCCACCAGGCCCTTACCTTATTATTACAGCCTTGGAGAAATATCCTCTGATGTTCTTAAGCACTCCTCCGTCGGCCTGGGTCAGGAAACTTATTTTAGATGGAGCAGTCCGAATAAATTCTACCTCCAAGTACATGTGCTGTGACATTTAAAAGTTAAAAGTCACTCTTATTAGGAATAGCTTTGCTTTCTCTGTAGCAGCTTTGTTCTGTTTAGCTCCAGGGTGCAGCGTGTTTATATGCTGACATGCACTCAGTGAACCTCGCGTGATGCTGACAAAGTTACTATTCAAAGCATGTTGGCAGTGTTGTCCAGGGAAAGCCTGCTGTTGTTTTCCATGTTCTCTTTTCCAGGGTTTCATCATTAGTATACCAACACATGCCCACATTTCTCAAGGAGGGAAGTGTAGGCGTTGTTATTCAGGAATAGGCGGCAGTAATGTTGTCTCTTAACACTTTGAACACTCTAGTGGCTTCAAATTTTCAATTTCTTAAAGAAATAGTGAGCTGCCAGCAGCCGGTTAGCTTAGCTTAGCATAAAGACTGGAAAATGGGGGAAACCGCTCAAAACAATCCTCTGTTAGCGCGGCTAAAGCTCTCTAAATAACACATTTTATATTGAGTGTTTAAGCCATAGAAAAACAGAAATGTTAAAATGACTTATTAAATCACTATATAAACTATTGCTTGATGTTGCTAGGCAACCAGTGTAGAGTCCGAGGGCTGGCAGCACCAACCGGTCCTGAGCCTGGTCCTAACTGCTAAGCTGGTTTTTATTAAGACCAGTCTTTCTATTCTACGTTGGTTGTACCGACTAAACTTAAGACTAAAAGTGCCTGTGAAGTCAAAATTGCTGTTGCTGTTTGTTTTTATCACAAATGTCTTGCTCCATATCTCACTTATAGCCTACAGCAGTACCAGAACCAACTGTGTAAAAAAAGGCATTTTGAAGGTATTTTTAATGGTATTTTAGAGTTTGTAACTTCCTGGAAAATCATCAAAAATGTTAATGACTTATCCTGCAGTAGTTCCTGTTCATTTTCCATCCAGTAAAAGCTTTCTTTATCTGGAGCAGCTCTGGACAGATAGCTTTACTTGTTGTTAAAGTTACTGCTAACAAACCAGCTAACCAGCAGGTCCTTGGTGAACAGGTCTTCAAGGGCCTCCGAGAACAAGTTGGTGTACCATGGTGATTTATGGAGTTTCCTGGTTGACAGATATCGGTCGCTTTGTTGCTAAAGTAAGTGCTACACTGCTGCTAAATGTAGTTACAGTAGCTGCCAATAGCTGGGTAAGTGGTCCATACTGACTCAGCCCTAGGTTAGAAAACCACCCCGGCACTGTGCTCCCTTCGTCTTTTCGACTTTTTTTTACACAGTTTCCTCATCAATGTCATTATCAAAATAATTTCCCCAGTTCAATATTTACCTTCAGTAATAGTGGACCTAAAACGCAATATTTAATACCACAACCTCCTGTGGGCAGTATTGGCAGATACTCTGAGTTTAATTAAACTAAGTCTCCAACTGCTGTGTTTTGAATAATTAAATATGATGGCAGACACAAACATTCACATTGTTTGCATTGCTGTCAAAAATTGCCCTCTTACGGTAAAAAATACATAGAATTTTTTCAGCCAAATATATCTACAGATATGATTTTTAAAGTTATTTATTTGGAAAAACGTGGTCACCACAGATGCTTTGACTGTTTGATTTGACACCCCTTTTCACATGCAACCACATGCATTTTCTAGATGTGATTCAGATCCAGACTTTTATAGAAATAATTAAATAAATAAAAAAGACTGGACCACATGCCTTTTAATTAAAGATAATGTAAATCCTGGTAGACATTCTGGAGGCTGAGTAATGAGGCCACACGGTGTAATCAGGGTTTTGATGAGGGTTACAGAAGAAAGCCTCCCACACAGCTGACGACAGTAGGAAGCAGAACACCTGTACATTCGGTTACTTCACCATCATTAATCCGTCAGGAAGTACTGTGACTAATTGGTGTGTGTGTTTGCGTGTGGGTGATGTGTGTATTTGTCATGAACGCTGACATTAATTAAACTTGTTACCTGGTTTCCAGGCAATTGGTGTTCTGCATGTAGCAAGTCTTGCAGTATTGACAACATCTTCTCACCTTTCCCGCATTGAAGGGCAAAAGTAGAAGCTGGAGGCTTTGCTGTCATTATCATCCTCAGTGCTGTTTAAGAATCACTTGACATGTGTGATAAATCTCGGTATTATTGTCGTAACGTTTGGTAGAACAGTGTGCTCCTCCGTGTGTTATTTCTTTCTACCACTGAGCCCCAGATGCCTCAGCCTGGCTGTTTGGAGATCAGTGCCACCTGTAATCAATACGTTTACTGCCCGAGAGGCAGCTGTTGACGGGCACAGACAGGCCACAGATGAGAAGATAGCAGCCAATCTAAAGGCACTGATCCAACTCACCATCTGCTCACGGAGACAGAGGCAAAGGCTGCATGGTGAATCAGATGCTCTCCTCTCTCATCACCTTCACAATGTCCTTATCCTCTTCCAGTCTGGAGGTGAAGAGGTTTGAACCAGTGGCCTGACAACTGTGACAGTCAGAGCGGCCGTACGGGTGATTATCTTTGACTTTCATCAGCTTTGGCCAGTGATTATGAAATGGAAGGTGCTGGAGGCGACAGGAGGAAATCTGTTATTTATTTTCTAGCGCAACCAGGTATGAAAACATGCTCTTTACTTGTTCTGCAAACCTGCTTTAATTTATTTTTCAACAAACTGTAAACAAAACATCGGTCTATCGTCGCATCAAAAAGTCAATATGGTGTTAAGCAAAGAGTTGTTTATTTTCACAGCTGACACAGTATTATAGTTAAGTATGTTCTCCACCACCTGCTGAAGGAAATATCCGCCTGTTAAGCTGCTAGATGCTTCGCTCTATTTAACAGTCAGCTGATAATTTGTATGTCCACTGTTTAATGTGAGTGACAGCATATCGTAGGTTGTAGCTGCCTCCTGCTGCAAATGACGCTGACTTTTTTCATGACTAAGAGGAGACGACGACAAACTTAAAATAGTCCTTTGATCATAAAAATTATGATGAAATGGACTAAAATGTTTGTGGTTGGCTATCGGACATTAAAAAATATAATTATTTGTTCCCACAATTGTGCATCTAGTAAGTATAAACAAAAGATCCCACATTGATTGACGTGTGCAGATTCCCAGAACCCCAGATGATGCCATCCCAAACTGACAGCGAGGTAGTGACAACGTTTCCCGCTCACCTGGTTCTGGTTCATTTCAGTGCTCCCTGCCAGCATTTTCCACTTGTTCCCCCCCTGACGTGAGTCTGAACACGTGCTCCTCACGGCAGTCCAAAGCCGCTGTGCTAGTGGTGTAGACACAAAACACCACTGGGCAGAATCAGCTAACCACTAGCTGAATGGCCAACTGAGCTGGCTGTGCTAAAGGCAGGATAGTTACTCTGTTGATATGCTGTGCCCTGTCTGTTTGTTTGGAGTAAGAACTCAACGGGTGGCCAATTAAAAGGCCAAGAATCGATCAGTCGTGTCCTTGAATTTAGTGTTTTAGAACAGAAAAAGATCGGCAGATTCACAGACCACTCTGTGAATTAAAATGAACCATCAGTCTTGTTTCCATGCCCAAAGAAATGTGTTTTCTCAGGTCTGTTGTTCTTCCTGTCGCTCCTGTCTGTCCCCGGGGCTTTCACTCTGTTTCATATGGCCAGTTACTTCCACCTGAGGCGGCAGCAGCAACACTTTGTGCGAGGTGCTGATAAATGTGACAGCCGCTCGTACCGTCGAGGGACGCAGCAAGATTCAAACAAGTACAGTGATGTGGCTGTTCACCTTTTTATTACCTCTGAGCGCAGGGACAGGCTCATGTTGAACGCTGCTGCGATGATATTACATTGATGATACTGAATTATAATTGAAACCTGTTGAGCACGTCAGGGTGTCTCACACGCAGATGTTCACCAAATTTCACAGATGTTCACCAAAATCATTTATGGTGGGTGTCCAGCTCACGTTCGCACACATGATAAGCTTTACATTTTTTTATTTACTTTTTTCTTAATGCTGTACTGGACAGTAAAGACAATAAAAATAGCTTGACCAATTTGTCAACATGTTAAAGAACAATCCAAAAGTCATCACAGTATATACATTAGCTTTTTTTCAACACAACTAATGCTCATGCAAATAGTCCTTTTAGCATTGTGTTAGCACTTTCATACAAAAATGACTGTAGGAAAACAAATGGCAGGTGGCAATAACTGGTATCAAAGCTAAAAGAACAGACCACATTGTCGGGGCTTTAATGTTGTTGGACCAACTCTGCACATTTCTCTGTATTTCTTACTGTGTCTTTGTTTCTTGCATGTACTTCTCAGAGCTTCATTAAGTTGCTTGCGAGAAGCCGTGGCATACATGCATTTAGTAACAGCGTGACCTCTGTGACTAATCTCAATTTAGCGAGGCATCCTGTGAAAATAGGAGGCAGGGATCTCGTGCAGCCTCTAACAGCCGTTACTCTCGGCGAGGAAGAAAATTCACTCTGGAAAATGACTCTCCCTCCCACCCGAGATCAGATATGTTGATTTTTCTGAGGGAAATAAACACTCTGGCAGCTCCCTCTCACTCCCACACAACCAAATTAGCTGTCACCGAGGACATTAAGCTGTCATCTTCTGAGGTTGCTCTCGAACATGTTTCCAGCATATAGATGCTCTGTGACTGTCGCTGCCCGAGATGCCATTTTGGGAATAAATGTACCGTATAAAAGATTGTATGTTGTCTCTCTGTCCAAAAAAGTGTCTGAATAGATGGATAAATACATAAACAAGATGTCACAACGCTCACAGCCCTACTGTCCCTCGTTGTCTGTGCATCAGACTGCAGAAAAACAACATTACACAACAGCACTACAGTGCCAGTGCTTGAAGTTAATTTGCTCCCTGTGTGCGAAGATGAAGTGCACCTCATTGTGCATACTAATGGCCCACGTAAGGCTTTCAAAATGATAGAATGGCTCTGTTTTGGAGATGACAATTGAAAGTTAAAATTGGTTTCAGCTTATAGACACCTCTCTTCCATCATAGTGGTGATAATTATGTTGATGTATTAGCGCAAAACAGTAAACAAAGCTAATTTGCTCTCTGGTCCCTACGGTGTGGTCTCAGAGCAGAGCTGAGGACGGATGTTTTACAGCGAAGGTTTCTGCTCTGAAACGGCAAAAAAAAAAACCAAAAACTTCTATTTCATTCCTCATGATCTAACCCAAGCTGAGATGTTTACCATTGTCTCAGGACTAAAGGTAAAACAGATGGTGCTCTGCTGCTGCTCAGTTCTCATCTGTTGTAAATCTGTCCTGTCAAGCAAATGTTCAGTAGTGCATACGCAGCAATCACAACTGGTTTTTACACTTGGTTTGCGCCCTCTTGAAGTTCACAGACTTCTAAAAGCAACAACACTCTTTCCAGCTTTAAAGTGTTGTGTGAAGATAGGTGTATGACAGCGTGATAGCGGGCTGCTGTCTTTTTTTCTGCAGCTGGTGCATGGTTTTTCCATTCAGCGGAGTGATGGAGCCACGCATATATAAACACACCAATTAGCCATCACCCAGGAGGCGTATTGAGGGCAGTGCCTGAGTGGCTCTGGCGCTGATTGAGAGCGTTTTTTAAAATAACAGCAGCACTTGTTTAATCACTTCAGACTCTGTCACATAAATACCTTTATTTTAAGGAAAGATTTCATACGTGGGCAAATCTGACAAAGGCTTTTGTCACAAGCTGAATGACTGCAGTGGTTTTAAAGATGGCAATGTCATGCAGATATACATTATCCCCACCAAGGATGAATTGTTGTAGCTTTGGTAATCTTCTACAGCACAATGATCAAGTCGACGTTTTGAGTAGCTGGATTTTGTTTTTTGATTAAAACCCGGCAAAACTAAAGGTGTTCCCACCAGCCTCAACTTTGTGCTTAGTATCGTTGTCATTATGAGCATGTGAGCGTGATGATGTTAGCTTTACCTCAAAGCACCACTGAATACAGACATTTTTACTAGATTAACTAAGAGTTTCATGCTTGCCTGAAATTGATATGGGTTGATCAGGAGTAGCTATATTTATCATATTTTATTAACACTTTTTACAGAACAGACTAAGAACTGAGACTCAGATCAATGATTTTACACTAATTACAGACTTTACAGAACAAGTCTTTCATAAACTTGAATGAATACTTTAGTGAGCTACCCGAAGCGAACTCTTACTTCATCACGAGTACGGATATCGGCACATTTTGCTCAGATGATCCTCATAAATCTGCAACCGGATACTCGCTCAACCCTCTGTCCATTATTTTCAGGCCAACATGGACTTAAAATGTACCCTCAATGTGAATTACTGTGAAAAATGAAATATACATGTAATATAAAAATATGATAGGTATAATAACAAAAGCAAAGTTCATTTTAATGATCAATCTGCTGATTTATTGATCGTGACCATCCAATATTCAGCAATAAGTCATCTAAAATGAACACTATAACCCACATACCTTTGAGATTGAATTGTGACACATAAATCAGATTGTCTTCGCTTATTCATCCCTGAAGTTATTCACTTTCTGGAAATAATATACAATATCCATGACCTCCTCTCTCCTGTGACTATATTGTGCGAAGCTCCTGGTCGTTCATCTTGAGAGCAGGTGGGAAAAGGTCAAGTCAGTTGTGCTGCCGGCTAAGCTTGTGTCAGGCTGAAAGCACTGATCTGATAACGTCCTCATTAGCTTGCCTCGGCCTAACGGAAACCACAGCTGGAAGCAGGAGGTCTGCTCTGCTGGTGACAGCCACCCTCCCCCTCCCGGGCCCGTCACGGGCCAGATGAGCCCCGGATGGCAGCTCACACACCTCTGGGCTCCATCAGTCACGACTTCTCTGTAAGAAGAGAGACGAAGTTAGAGAGCTGCTTGTGGATGACGTGGGGGATTTCTCTTCTGTGAGGAGGTCAATTGTATCATGTGACGGACACATTTAGTATGCTGTATACTGTATGTGTTACAGGATGTGATCTCTTCACATATCAAATCCCTCATTGGAGGTGCAACACTCTTTCTTCTCTGTCTTATGAAGAATCACATGGATTGGAAACCCAACAGAAAATCACACCAGCACATCTGGTGCTTCAGCTTCGAGTACAGACAGAATAATACCCGAATAGAAAGCTCCACTGTGGCAATAATCCTGCTCCTGTATGCTGCAGCTGCATGTGTACTGTCTGCTAAGCCTGCTTTGTTCCTTCTGTGACAGAGATCAGTTTATAGCCTCAGTGTGAAACTGTGGAGGAAGAAAGATCACTCCTACCTCCCTGACTGACAGGCCTCTGAATTTATTTCTGCTATCAGCAAAGTCAGCATGAAGAGATGCCCCCTGAGTGTGTACACAAACATGTTTGATGCTCCAGGATAACGCTGCCACTGCTGAATAGAAGAATAGAGCAAGAGGAGGATGGTAAAACTTATAGAAATAAACTGAACTATATAGTAGTAAATATTTAGACTGAATATCAAGCTATTTTACATTCACTACAGAGAAGGGCTATAATAGTCAATCAACATGAAATTAATCCAACAGTCTTGATAATTGATTATCATTTCAATCATGTATCAAAGCTCAATATTTTCTGTTTGCAGTGACTCACATGTGAGGACTATTTTCAGCATTTCTACGTATAAAATCACGTTATATTTAAAGGCACAGTATGTAAGAATTTTGGCTGAAAACATTTTTTAAAAAAGACCTAAAATGATCAACAGAATATGATTAAAAAAAAACCCTGTTTTGACTTTATGAAGGCTGTGCATTGTGTTGCAGAGATATCTTCTGAAGTTAGCATGCTAACCAGCTAACCCTGGCCTGTCCCGGGCCAAAGCTCCTTTGTTAGTGGTGTAAACACCAACATTTCCCTGGTTTTCTCAACTTCCAGTTCAGACCACTAGCTGCACAGCTAAGCGAGCTAACTTGCTATTTTTTTTTGCATGTTGCTCCTTGAATATCTTAACTGGCCACAAAAAACAGAAATAATTGAACATCATCGTATCGTTGTATAACCTATTTTCTGTAATTTCATAGTCTACACAATTAAGCAGTTATGCAAAACGATTATCAACAGATTGATTGATAAAGAAAATGATAATTAGTATCTACCTCATACAGTTTAAAATGGAACATTTGTGTTCAAGTATGAATCATAAAAGATAACATTGTCATGCTGGAGCAGCGAAGGTGGACCCAAAAGGATGAGACAGCAGACAGGAAGTGCAATGGATGAGGTTTGAATCCTGATAAGAGCAATACAACAGGCAAACACGAGGGAACATCAGGGAAACAATATAATGGAAACTAGGTAGGATAACGGAAACTGGGCAGCAGCAGGCTAACAGAAACTAAGCTGAACAAAAGACTGGACTGAAATACAAACTGAATAAACAAGGGGATGAGGGACAGGTGGAGAAACACAGGTGAGGGTACTGAATGGAAAAACACTGGAAACAGGGAAGGGCTAATGAGGGAGATGAAGAGCAGGTGTGAAGGGAAAGCAGATAGGGGAAGAACTCAGGTAACATGGCTGGGCTTATTAAACGAATACAAGACAGGTGTGGAGGGAAAATCAGGCTGGTGAAGAAAACAGGAGGGAAACAAAACACTGGAAAAAGGTTCAAAATACACCACAAAACACACAATAAAACTAAGATGACAGGACCATGACAAGCAATAAGAAAAATATCTTTCAGTAATCGCAGCCAAAATGCTTCTGTTGCCTAAACAGCAGACTGAAACCCTGGATTCTGGTACGGCAGTTCTGAAGATCCACACGGACCACCTCCCGATTATAGCATTTCAGTCAGTCATAGAAAACAGTTGCAGGCTGGTTTAGACAGCTAGAGGAGGAAGCCATTAATGTTTACACCCCACTCTGTCACAAGGGCGAGCCTCTCGTCCATGAGTAGATACAAGACCGACATCTCCAAAAGACATCCAAAACAAACTTGATGGATAAACATCACTTCAGGTGAGAGGAAAATATGTATGTTTGATTTGGGGGTGAACTCGAGAAAGAGATTTATATCAGTTTGTTGTTAACACAGTTCATTGTTGAATGAAATGCTCATTAAGACAACGTGCTAAGCATCAGTCTGTGTGATTTGATATGAAGATATGATCAATGGATGAACACTATTATTTTCCCACACCGAAGCATTTTAAAAGAATGTTCTTAGTTGCAGATAAATGCTGTTATTGAGAGAGAAATCCTGCTTTACTGACAGAGAGTAAAAAAAGAGGTGAACGGAGGTTAACTAGTGCTGTCTGAGTCATCTGGATATCTGCTATCCAACGTGTAGCGCCTCATTTGACCTCTCCCCTTTCATTGCGGCTGCCTGAGCTGAGGTTATTTCCTCGTCACCCACAAGTGATGCAATCTGACTATCACTCACTGTCGTGTCACCGCAGTTCCTCTTGTGGGGGATTTGAACATACGGGCAGGATTGAGCCTATACATCTGCTGATCAGTGATCCTGATTGTTTTTCTATCCTCTGCCCCAAAAGATTCCCACGTACAGTAAAGCCATGCGAGAAGATAGATAGCCAGCTCCTGATCGCCCCATCTGTCATTTCCGGCTGCCGTCAGCGCTCAACACTTGGCTCAGAGCGACTGTAGAAGCTACTTCTCATGAATTTCAGTGGCTGTCATAACGCTTTTAGGCAAACATCGGAAAGGTCAAACATCCTTTGTGGTATGTTTTCTGCCGTCTTGTTCTCTCAAGTGTTATTCTGGTGAGGAGGGCAGCAAAGGCTGAGAGGAAAACAATGGAGTGAGTCACACCTTGGGCAATGAAGCTCCCACTGCGACTGGCCTATCCAGCTGTTTTTAAGGCAGGTGTTTCTAAAACATCTCTAGACATTTCATGTGTGCTCGACTTCCTCTTTTTTTCTAGCCAACGGCAGGGGAAACTTTCTAACTTGCACACAAAATGTTGTTTATTTTGGTCCTGGCACAAGTTTCATGATATGATCTGTATGTCAGTGAGTCATCCACTCATGTAGCTAACCCTGATAAAGTGCTTGCATGCGTCATACCTTGAGCTTCTTGCACAAGTATCTTTGGAAGGTTATTTGCTGGTAAAGGACATTAAAGGTGTTATTGATAACATTCAGCCCCTAGCATTGCTTTCATGTCAAACGACAGCTGTTGTTCGAATCATCTGCCCCTCAAAAGGTTGCCAGTTTGTTGCCATCCTAACATTGCTAATGCTAGCTAACGTTAATGTCCCTAACACCAGCTAGATAAATTAAGGCCAGTACATTTTTGCTGGGTGCATAGTGTAATACTCAGCTATCTTTCACAATCATAATGTGTTTAAGGAAAAGATATTTTGCACCTTTCGACAGATTAGACTTGATTATTTTGTTGGTATAGAGCAACATTGACTATTCTTTCACACTGCCATCCTTAAGATTTTACCGGAAAGCCGTCACAGTACATAGAAATGAGTCCACAGGCTGTTATAGGCAACCAAGATAGTCGGGAAAGGTCTCATTTTCTGAATCCCTGTTCAGGCCTACACACTGGCAACACAAACTGTGTGATACATGTAATCTGCTCCACATTCTTATACTTTTAAAGCTAATGAAAGAAATCTTCTTTGAGAAAATCTTCTGTCAGCCAACAACAGGAGACATCAAAAGCATCCCTGTATTTGAAAAACAACCGAGCAGGACTGCGCTCGCGTGTCATATTCTGTAAATGTTAGTGGCTAATCAAACGTTTGTGCGCCCTGGGCTTGTGTTTTCTGAATATCACGTGTGCTTTGAATAAAACGGTGGCTTTGGAAACTCTCTTGGGAATAAAAAACAACTAAATATGAACATAAAATCCAAAAGGCAATAAATCTAATTTTAATTATTTTGCACGTTGTATGTGAGACCTTCTCCCGGTGGAGGAGTGAACTGTAATTGCACACCATCTTATCATTGCCCTTTAGCGTATGACTAACAGTCACAAGAATGTCATCTTCTGTATCTCATCCTGTTGCCTATTTGTAATCTTGGAGAAGGTAACAACACCACTATCTGCAGGCGTTTCTTATGCACTGCTGTGAAATATCTGATGCAGATTTCTCTTTCTGCGCCACGGCTTTCTCTACAGTTTGAATGGGTTTATATCTTAAGAATAAAATAGCTGAGGAAATGTAGATTTATCAGCTACTGAATTCTTAAATTTCATTATGCAGAGACGTATTCCTCCCGGCCAAACAGTGCGGTAGATGTGTCTGCACATGTCTTTGCATTGTAAACAGTCGTACCAGAGTGTAGGGCTTGCCAGAGAAACTGTGGTACTGTGCACTTCTGTGTTTCCCCCGGGTTACCCAGCACAGCGTTGACATAGTTATTCCTGCTCGCTCATTCATGCAAACTCTCTCCTCCTCACTCTCTTGCCTTACACATCTTCCAGTATTCCTCCCTCACTCGCTCTCCCCTCCCTGCTTTCCATTTCCTCTCTTGCAGACCCATTCATCCATAGCTGGTACATCGGTGGCTATGCCATGCGCCGCGCCTGACGTTTATGGGCTGCTCTCAGATCTCTGTCTCCCCCCCTAAGCAGCAGCACAGATTAAATACTTAACTTTATTCATTCCCCCCCCCCCCTCGCTCATGCCTGGCATTAAAAATTCATCCATTCTGTGTTGTGTTAAAAGCACATTACGCAAGACTCTAAATATACTCCCCCTCCCAGGCAGGAGCCGTTTGTCCCTCGCTGCCTTTACGTCTGTGCTGTCTGCGTACATGCATGCATTGTGTATGTATGTGTGTGTGTGTGTGTGTGTGTGTGTGTGTGAGCTGAGGGCTTTTCCATTGCTCCGATGCTGCATCTGTTATATCTGTGAGATCCCAGGAGGAGGCCGGCGACAGTGCTCGGGAAAGTCCCTCGGGTGGCAACGGGGTGATACAGCAGACTGACAAACAGGTAGGGTAAAGTAAGGACCTCTCGAATCAACAAACACTAGAGTCTGTTCAGTTTTAAGGCAGCGCCCGGACTCATTCTGCACCTTTCTACAAGCTCTGTAGATGTATTATTATCTTAAAAAAGATATGTCTACATACAAATGTTATCAAAACAACCTTTGAAGGGGCACTAAGTAGTTTTAGAGAAGAAATTCAAACACAGAATTTTAATATTTACACTATTAATGAGGTAATAATACACTGAATACTAGACAATAAACTACAATCATATTTTTTTTAAAAAACCTTACCATCTTTGATGCTCCGACATATTTTGTTTTTGGACTATTGGTTTCATGATGCTTACTAGCTTTTAAAGTAAACTGCGTAGCTGTAACTCAAAGTGACAGTCTGGGTCACTTTGACCCAGACTACCACCATGCTGCATGGAACTGGCGTTGGTTTTCTCGTAATGTTAGCCGACAAAGTAATTTTTCAAACAGCAAGCTAGCTAATCTGCCCCGGGAGTCTGGATCTATCAGCTGATGTCATCCACTCATGACAGTATTTTGCTACATTAGCTGTCTATCAATTTGTCCGCGTTAGGAAGCAAGCTAACATTAGCCAATTAAAACGACAGTATGACAATATATTCCACATTCTTTGCGGCGATCTTGGACTCTGGACTGCGTTTTGGTGAGTGCCGATAGTTTGTTGATGATAGCGTGAAAGAATCGCTAACTCCCGAGGTAAGATTGAAAAAATGTTATCTTAGAGACGGAGGCCCATTTCAAAGCTAACGTTAGCTGTTCTTTCACACTGGTGTAGGGGAGCATAAGGGCCTTTGTCAACATAGTGTCTTTTTTTCTGAGCGCCAGCGTCTTTTTTTCAATTTGTTAGCAATGAGGAGCGAGCGGCAGCAGGCGGCGTCCAGAGAAAAGGCACAGTACCCTTTTATTCTTTTATTTTCCAAGCGCTCTGCCTTTTCAGAGAGGCGCTGGTGACGTCACCGTCGCTCTTTCTCTTTTTCCTGGCCTAGGCGATAACATTAACCATATTTTTGTCTCCTATTGATTGGAAAAACAGATAATAAACCATAAAGGGGCAGTGTTGATCATACAGCGGCGGTCGTCAAGATATTGTTGTCATAGAGACAAGACACACGTGCAGCGTTTCTTTTCTCTCAGCACACGAACACTTCATCTCAGCTCCCCTGACGCATAGCCTTTCTGCCCGAAAACAACGCCATGTGGACACGGTCCCTAAGAGTGCAAAGTAAAAAAAAGGACTCCCAAATCAACAAACACTCAGGTTGAATGCAGCACATGCTCACTTTTGCACCGATGATGAAGATGGAGCTGGTTTGCCACATTGAAAGTAATATTTAGTGCTGTGCCCTCACTTCCTTCACCTCTAAGAGCTCGCTATAGCTGCTGAATTTAACCGATGACTCTGAAGGCCGTCGATCACATAGAGATGGGCATTCAGAGAAGGAGAAAGTGCTGCAGTGTGCATCAGTCTCTCCCCAGGCTGGTCTGCCTGTCTGCCTCCAGCAACAAAAGGCTGACAGTCGAACCGTTTGATGCTGCCTCCTGGATGAAAAGCCGCTGTAATTGGCTGCCATTACAAACTCTACGCCAACCTTGACAGTGGCAGTGAAAAGAAAGAAAAGACACATGTTCCCTCTTAACATCTTTTGAAATACTGCTTCTGTCAAAAAAGCAAAATAATAAGTTCATTGCTGTGTAAATGTATGTTTCTTAAGTGGTGTTTAATTTGTCTTCTGTATTGTTGAAATGCAAAATATCTACTAGACTCTAATTACTTTTATCTACGTCTGCTGTCCTGCAAACTGTTTTTCATTTGCACCTTATTGTTCAGAAAAATGTCGTCTACTAAATCGTTTAAAACCCTTTTTGTCCCTTTTTTAATGTTTATGATTCATCTACTTTCAGGTCCATAATGTTAAGCACTATTGCGCAAGTATTAAGCATGTTTAATTCCCTCTATTGGATAAAATACAATGTGTAACTAATAAGTGTGGAAAATCCAATTTAAGCAGTGACATGCCGATGCGCTACACTGCACATACAGAAGTACACACTTAAACACACAGTCCTCTGGTGCTCTGTGCAGCTTGCAGTAGATTTGGGGTGCAGAAGTTCAGTACATCTAAACCATGATGAATATCACAACGCTGGCTTTGACAGAATAAGGGTTTGTTCTGTTTTTCCAATTCACTCCACATATGACACCTCGCGCTTGCCAGCTCATCTCTCCATAGACGACACCTGCCAGCTCTTCCTGCCAGCCCGCACTGATGTGTGGCATTCCTAACTCGATCACGATCGTGAAACACAACACCTGCAATCTACAGAAAGTAGAGGGAGCTGCCAACTTCCTCCCATGGCGAGACATGTTTCTCTCTCTGTCTGTCTGTCTCTCTTTCTTCCTGTCTCTTTTTTTTGGTCGCCTCTTGTCACCATCTGTACGCAGGTGTGCCTGTGCAAAGTGTGACACTGAGAGAGATTTTTTCTTTTAACGGATGCAAGGAGCAGAAAATGATTCGATTGTGCTGTACAAAGACTAACAGCAGTCACTACGGAAACTAGGAAACTGAGATAAAATGGCTGTCCAACCAAATGCATTATGGGTAGCCAAGCAGTTATGTCCTTGATAACATTTTTATGTAGACACATCATTTTTTTAAAACAACACAGAGCTCTCATCTCTTGTGGGTTTTTGTTTCGTGATTGGTAGTTGGCAATTTTTCACGGAAAAAAACATAAATATGGCTGATTTCTAAAGTTTGTGTCCAGTATACTGTACTGCCCTAGTGGTAGCTTGCTAATATAATCAATGATAACGTTAGCTAGCATTAGCAATGTTAACGGTAGCTAGTGATAGCAATGTTGAACAACAATAGATGAGTAATTCAGAAAAATTCACAAACTTATTTTTAGGTGTATTTGCTCTCATATAACATACTCTAGCCTCTGTCTTAAAGGAGACATATTATTGTGTTATGCTCATTTTTGTTTTTCCTTTCTTTCAGTGTTTCAAAGGTTCTCGTGCATGTAAAAGGTCTTGAAAGTTAAAAAAGGTCAAAGTCCGCATCAACAGAAGCTCCTCTCTCCCGCAAAAAACACTGATCCTGAAACGCCTCGTCAGTAGTCCCACCTTTAATTCTGTGACCTTGTGACATCACGCTACTTCACCGTGTCACATATTTGCATAATTTATGCTTAGTGCCTAGCTTTGAACATAAGCTCTGATTCAGCACAGCTGCTCTGCTGTTGTTAGTGGTCCTGAGTCAGGCGTGTGTGAGCTGACCAATCAGAGCAGATTGAGTATTCAGGAGGGGGGGCCTTAAAGAGACAGGAGCTAGTTGTGTTTCAGACAGGGGGAATACAGAGCTGCAGCACTGGACAGTATAAGAAAACTGATGTGTTTTTTGAGCACTGAAGCATGTAAACCTGTTCTGGTAGTAACCCACAATGAAATTACAAACCTGAAAATGAGCATAATATGTCTCCTTTAATAGACTGCAGTGTAAGCTCTGAAAAACCAAGTCAGTGCTGCAACTACACTTACTTTGGTTGGCTTCTGTAGTTACTGCCATTTTTACATCGCTTGGAAATGAACGTGGAAATGTTGTCACAAGACAGAACAGACGTTTAAAAGTTAAAATTCAGTCATAATAACCAATAATAACCAATAATCAATTTTGACCAATATTGTAGTTACTGTGCATTGGCTTTGTGGGGCAGTATCCTACACACCAGTAAATGCTTCCTGTACTCCACATTAGATAAGCCACTGTGCCTTGACATTAATAAAGTTGTAAGCAAAGAATGGGGGTGCAGGTATAAATACAGTGCATGCTGCAGTGCAACGCCAAGAGCGTGTATTAATGAGAAGAGGCTACATTGTAGAGGAACATCTGGTCCCTCGTGGCCAATTCGTCTACTTGGGCACGTTGCGTATCCAGTGTCCCCTTCCTCTCTCTCCTCAACAGAAGGCTTCCTGAGTGACAGTAGTTTGCCGTGCGTTGGTCTGTTCTCTCTTCCCATGGGTCTAATTTGTGCAAGCTGCTTTTGAATTGTTGCAAAGAAGATGCAGGAACAAAGCCAGCTGAGGGGGCTGGGGCGTGTGGGACCTGCTGTTCCTCTGCGCCTTCAGTTCTGATGCCAGTTAATCTAAATTCTTCTGATCTTCCCTGCAACCCTTCCTCTTTCGCCCCTAAAGCGTTCGCCCTGCGTGTGCACTGTTTGGTTATGTAATGAAGCGAAGGTGTGAGGTGAAGAGGTTAGTGGGGTAAAGCTTGAGTGCATGACTTTTGTGCATCTCAAATGACTCCTGCTGAATGATGGAAAATTAAATGTGTCACTTGTAAATCTGATTATTTTGCAACAACACACAGCACCGCATACTCTTAATTAGTATTTACAAAGCCTCATCACAGCGCACAACATTGGCAAATTACTTCCCCTGTCTTTTTCTCACCATGTCAATATTCACCTGACATTTTGCAGCAGCAGCTAATGATATCCTTCAAAGACTTTGACTAAGCCATGACTCAGAGTCTATGTTCCTTCAGGGAAGAGCCCTGATTTTAAAGTACGAGCATCGTGTAGTTATTTTCTCTGCAGGAGACGGGATGAATCAGCAACATCTGAACACTGCAGGAGAAAAAGTCAAGGGAATGAGCCGAGGCCTTCAAAGTGTCAGTTTTGAAAAAATAAAAAAATAAAGCCTGACTGCTTGTCAAGTGGAGATTAGTCACCTGCAACTTAAAAAGAGTCGAGGTGCAGAGCTTCTGTGGAAAAAAAAAATGTAACATGTCATTCCTCTGCCCAAGGAGCTCAGTTTGCCTTCTATGTAGCCTTAAGACCTGGATCCCCTATAGCAAGAGAGAGGAGCTCCTGTCCTGACACTTAAGCTATAATGACATGCCAATTTACAACTCCCCAAGAGATGAATTAGTCAGTCTACAGCATGCAAAGTGTGGCTGTGACAGTGCTCAGTGTGTTTAAACCAGGATTATGGGTATATCGGTATCACTTCTTCAAGAAGATCCCAAATACTGAATGACTGGTGGCAGGATCTGGAGTTTTGTTTGAAGTTCAAAAGTTGTGGCAAATGAACCCTGTCTGCAGTCATTCAGTGTTCACTGTTGATTATATACTGTGATACAGTATTGTTTGGTCACCATAACTTGTATACCAATGTATTATTTTTTTATTTTTGTAACAGAGAAAGAGGGGAAAAGACAAGAGAACTGAAGTCTCTGGTGAGTGCTGATTTCCGTGAGAGGCTCAACTGAGTGCAAACACACAGTAATATAATCTGGCTGATGAGTGACTTGGGCACAAATTTAGTGTTATTCATGTTATGTTTCTGTTTTTCCTTTCTCACTCTCTCCTGGAAATTATAGCGATAGGCGACCAAAGAAACTGACCATTATCTTGAGCAAACCTACAGTTTTTTCTGGGTTGCAACATTGTTTGGAAACATTTTCTACACAATTTAATGAAAATATACAATAAAGGTCAAGTTGACATGACATTTTAAAGCAGAAATGTTACATATATTTTCTTTTACCAAACCTATTTGAAAGCAACTAACTACGTGAAATTACATTTGTATAGTTTGTTGATACATTTTGAAGGAAACAAACCGTCTGGATTGTGTTTTGGAGGTGCTATGTTTTGATAGGATACGCAAGTAAGGCCTTTCACAGCAGTGACTTGCTATGGTTCAGATTAGATAGGGAAATACTGTGGTTGAGATTAAATGTTAAACATCCTGATGCCTTTTTCAAAATATTTAACCAGGACCACAATGTTTCCCTAACCTTAACCAATAGACAATTCATATAATTAAAACACGATTCAGTTGTTTTAGATGGATACATTGTTTTGCTTCAGGCAGATATTCTGGGGGAAAGAAATTAAATATGCTGTCAGTGCAGATATAGATTTTGTAGCTATTATCAATATCATCATTCTGCAACTCTGCAGATATATTTCCTCATTATGCTGATATAAAAACTCAATCCGGGAGGCATTACGTTTATTAGGAAACATATTTGCTGTTGCAAATTAGAAGTAATTCCTAGGAGACACGGTTGTTGGAGAGGAAGAAGCGAAGGCGAACAGGGAAATTATTACCCAAACTGCTCATCAAAATCCACCTCTGCTCACAGACTGACCTCCTGGTTTAACCTTGATCTACTGTACTTACGGTACTCGTGCACTGACACAGTTTTCCCGTGCAATGAGGGATTATTACCGACTTTATGTGTCTGCTCACTCTCAGTTTTACTTCCAAATACATAATCTGATAATCTGGCTACAAGTGTTGGCTTATTTACAAGCTGTTTGATCATCTCATGTGTCAAACTTTGTGGATGTGGCAGATGTAGATCTCAGCAATTAACTCGGCTAAGACAATATAATCACAGGAAAAACAGGGAATGCAAATGTTTAGTCGCATGAAATGCAGTACAGTAAAGGCTGTGAGCTGTGCTACTGCCGACCTCAATGTATTCATAGTCAACGTACAGTGACACACACACACACACACACACATACTGTGCAGATGTCAAGATAACAGGCTGAAATGTAAGGTATGAGAGCCCAGAGACTCTGAAAAATCTCTCCTCATTTACGGATTGTCTGACTAGTTCTCTCTCATTAGTGAGCCTTTAAAACAACTGTAGTTGTCAGAGGAATAAAAGAAAATAAACACCAGGAGAGCTGGAGTTTTTAGTAGTAACGTACATAGTATTGCCCAAAATGTCAGTGGCACAACACAAAAAACACACCCTAGTCATACAAGCCATGAGTGAGAGAGCCGATGAAAGCCAGCTGTATGCTGGGAAGTTTATTGCAACATCTGTAATGATCCATGGTGGAGAAGGATGGAGCATAAATCAAAGAGACATCCAGCTAAAGACAATGGGAAATTAAATTGGGTAATGGAGTGTGGGAATAAACTGGGGAAAAGCTTGCATCGAATTTCACCACGCTGCAGATCTATTGACAATAACAGCAGAAGTCCTGCTGAGAGGCTGAAGTGTTCCTCTCTGAGTCTCCTGCCCTGTCTGTTGATTAAACAGGAAGGGCATCATGTTTCAGGACGCAGTGTGAAGCACTCCGGTCTGGTTTTAGATCAAGGTTTCAGACATTTGTAGTGCACGGTTCATCTTCTTGGATTCAGGACAACTTCAATTTCAGTTTAATGTGTAAATCTCTTATTAGCATGTTAAATAATGAATCTATTAACATTTAAATCTCAGTTTTCTGTTTTCAGCTTTGTCTCCAAATAAGACGAATAAATATGTGAAATTAAAAATGTTGATTTTGTCTTACCTAATGACTGAATAGGCCGATATCCAGTGACTCACAAAATGACAAATATCACCATTCCCAAAACAAAATAATCATTGAAGCATGTACTGGACCTTTGTCTTCATGTTGCTTGTTGGTTATGTTTAGGAAAAAATTGGAAACGAGTCTGCCATCGCTTAACCGAGACAGGGCAGAGGCATTGTTTTCCCTGTTTTTTTATTATCCCTATGTAACACTGGAACAACCGTGGAAACTCTACACTGCTAAAGAGAAGACTGATGGAGCATTCACTTGATGGAGCGCCCTGGTGTTGTGTCAAAGTCTGCTCCCTTGCTGATATGTGTTTATCCTTTCCAGTGGGATTTGAGACAGTTCAAACCGGTATTCTTTCTACTGAACAGTAAGTAACAAAACCTGCCTACTCATTAATAAAACTCTTGTGTTTTACTCTGCCTTTATAAAGCGCTGACATCAGGGTTACCAGGTCAAATTAGGATTCATATGGTTGTTTTTTGCTTTGGACTTAAGCCAGGCTGCTAGCGGTAGCCATGTTGCTGATGCTGTTTACATTTGGTTTCACACAGGACACAAACCGCGGTCTTGATACCATCCACCCCATCCTCCCCGCTCTTTGCACTGCTGCCGTCGTCCTTTTCTGCTGGTAAACAGTACATATGGGTGGTAATAAGCTGCTTTCAAAGTTGGCCTTTAATGTCGTTTTTCTGATGAGGATGAGCCGTTCTTGACAGTTTCTACAGCAAGTTTTGTGTTTCCACCTCTAACAGAAAGAATCCTGTTGGGCTTTTCCGTAACATGCTAAATATAGCCGTTAGTCATTCGAGCTTAGCCTCTGAGAAACTTAAAATACGAAATCTGATGTATTCAGCTCTTGTTTCTCCTTCGTGTGAAGAGTTCCAGATTTTACACATTCAACATTTCTGTGCGACATCCGAGTCCTGGCTGTTTTTATTTACTAGCACATTTGCTGCTCCAGCCTGCCTTTAATGATTTCAGAGACAAAATGAGACAGCCGCTAACAATGGTCCCATGAGTCTGTTCTCCGCAACGAGCGCGACGCCATCCACAAAACAAAATGAGTCTGACATCTCAGAAGAAACAATAGCCTCGCTGCCGTCCCCGGGAGATGTGATGAGATGTGCGAGCGTAAAAACACATCACTTGGAGCAAATCTCCCAGCCTTAATTCAAGAATTTACATAATACAGTGGTTTTAATTAAAGGAGACTAATTAAAGAGACATAAGAACAGGAGGGAGGTGTTTTTTTCTTGTCTGACAGGTTTCCATCCCTCATTTATTGTGTCTTTTTATAGGCCGGAGGCCGTTCTGAGTCAATATCTGCTGATTTGACATTACTGCTTTGGAGCAACCTTCTAACATGTATTAATGCAGCCGAAGACGCTGAGCGAGGTGGAATTACAGACGCCTGCTTTGACAGGACGGATGCAAACCAAGAGGGAGATGATGGGTGATGATTATCTGGAGTGAGAAGGATGACAGCAGGCCCCAGACGGTCACCAGACATCTCCTGACTGGGCGTTTCGTCAGTTCGAAAGGACACGCTGCCAACACCTTGTGTCTATGTGTGCGTGCGTGTCTGCGCACGTGGAGGTGTTGTTGTGAGTAAAACTATGCGTCCCGTCATTTTGAATTTAAATCTAATTACACCATATTAATTCAAGCGAACTGCGTGCATGTCTGCCTTGGTTGCAGACACAGCTGAGCACCTCTGAAGGTGGAAGTTTTTTTTAACTTTAATAGTTAACTTTGATAGTCTGTGAAACAGAGTCAGACGTGCTGATAAATACAGAGCACCGTGCAGTTTTTTTTTTTGCCCTGGAGGGTTTTGGCTGTGGGCTAAAAGAAAAAGTAGAGCTTCCTCTCTAGACCTTTTTGCACTGGAACTAGAAGCTGTTTGAAATTCTCTGAATCTATTGATCATCCTGCAGGAGCATAACTTTGCTGTGTGCCTGCTTGTGTGTGTGGGCGAGTCTTTAACAATTTAAAGTGCAACTTTATGTGCTGAGGTATTTCCTCAGGTAAGCACAGGGGAAAAAACAAGACTGCGCCGTTATAGGTGAATAACAAAAGACTGAACTGGCGAGGCGCTGGGAGCAGGAGTGAGAGGACTCGGTGAACATCCATCACTCTGCTCAGGGTTGATTGGTCATGCCTAAGGATGAGGAAAGATGGACTGTCACTTTCCACAGAGGAGAGGCGTCTCTGTGCGGGGGAGTCTGAGCGCTGGCAGCGAGCCAGAAGGCAGCAGAGGTCGAGACGAGGACTGAGTCTCTTTTGTTTAGGACCTGGCTGCGCCCACCACTCTGAAATGCTCTTCGCTGTGATCCTACACCATCTGAGAGAAGAGGCCTTTGTTTCTGCCTGGCATCAGCACATCTGCTTGGAAACCTTGACTCTACTGGGCTCCGTTTGCAGCAGGAATCTTTGAACCAGATACCAGCCAGGGCAGCTAAAGCCACTACGGCCAAATTTCTCTGCCGTGTTATTTCCGGTAGCGGTGCCCCAGCTACCCGTCTGCCTCTCCCTGCACTCGTGGGACGCAGAGGAGAGTCTGCTGGGTTTCCTCAGAGATGACTGCTGTCCCTTAAATAATTTAGTGCAGCCACAGAAAGCCCAGAGCAGTGAAGGACAGAGGCAAAACTTATGCTACTGTAACCAGCAGCAATATAAACCCAGTGACCCTCAGTTTACCTTCACAGTTCTGTGTGGTTATTGCATGGAAGAGGTGTTTTATATCTGTGTGCGCACAAGGCTAAAGAAACTACCTTGAAAGTTGCATACATCAGTGAAAAATACAGCAAGGGCTCTCTCAATTTACTCAGCGACTCCACATCAATACATACTTTGCACTCTGACCAGGATACGAATACACAACATGTTTGGTTTGAGTGTAAACCCAAACCAAATAATGCAGAAAGTACAAGGACTTTCCACATTTTTGCTCTGTGTAAAATTGGGGGAAATTACAGATTTACTCATCATCTAACTCGTTTAAGCCTAACGATTAAACACAGAGTATTGCAGGCAGGCAGTAGGGTGGACACAGTCAGGGTGCATCAACTGGACTCCTGCAGCAACGTAAAAGAGGAGGTTGATCAAAGGAAGATGAATCAATATGTGAGATTCTGGCTCTTATATATAAAGTAGCTCAGCTAATAAAACCTCACGACTCTCCAGCTTTACATACTTTTTGTGCATGTTTGGTTTGGATGTGGTTGGGTTAGTGCAGGATGTGATATTCATTAAGTTTTTTCTGCGTGCCTCTTATTTGCATTTGGATATGCCTCAGCAGGCCCGCGCCTGTTATTTTAGGTTAAGAGAGCATTGCAGCCTTTGGCTAAGAATGCCAGCCAGCAGTCAGCAATTAATCGCATTTATTGTAATTGTGCTCAAAAGGCTCAATGTGCTCGGTTAAAAAAATGTGGAGGGAACATTAAGAAACAAGGCCAGGAAATAGAGCAGGAAGTAAAGAACAAGCAGCGCCAAAGGCGGAGGAACATACAGTGGACTGTAAAAGAAGTGGATGTAGACACTGTGACTTCACCCCTGGTCAGTTATAGATAACCGCATATTTTGGAAACTTTTATGAAATGTAAGTGCTGTTTCTTTACTGAGCCATTGTACAAATTAATTATGTTATAAATTTTGACTGTGGTGAAGATCTCGTGAGGTTTAGGTACAAAAACACTTGGGCTTACCATCTAAACAGAACCTGATTTGTGGACTACCTATTTAAAGACTCAAGTTTGGCAAATTGGTCATTGCCTTTGGCAGTTTTTTGGAGCCAGAGGTGACCGTATTTGTACGAGAGGGTAGAGCAGCTAAAGCTAGGTTAGCATGCACCTCCTGCATTATTCATGTTAACCTCGATAATACAACCCAAAGCGGAACAAGACATTTATGTGCCAAAAATTTTACAAATAACTTTTTATGAACTTTTAATGCACTTATTCGAACTGAGAACATAACCCCCCATAATCATGTGTTCAACAGTGAGCTTTAGAGATTAGTTTTGTTACCCATGGACAGAGCCAAGCTAGCTGTTTCCCCTGGCATCCAGTCTTTGTGCTAAGCTAAGCTAACTGCTGCTGACCATGGCTGTGTAGTTAACACACAGAGGGCTACCAATCTTTGCATCTTATTTCCCAAAATATCCAATTATTTCTTCAGTTGAATTGTGTAAAGCACCAACCCCAATCATCAGAATAACTGTTGGCAATGAACATTTCTGAAAACCACGGTGTCATATGTTGAAATTTTACATTTCTTTAAGTTCAGTTTTCTTTTTAAAACACTGTGCTTATGCTCTGGTTAGGTTTAGGCACAAAAACCTCTTGGTTACGGGAAGGAAAAGATCATGTTTTGGCTTAAAAAACCTGTTTTGTCGCCACAAACCCAAACAAATTGTCCAGAGGTCTCTTTAAAAGTGTCCTGTGGTGTCACGTTATATCCAGTGGTGTCAGTATGGTATGTAAGCCTATGACACATATAAATGTGAATGTATTAGTGGTGTGCAGAGATGTGTGCATCACTTTCCCTTGGTCGTGTTTTTTTGTACACAGTGGTTATTATTTATTTCAGAGCTTTCTGAAGATTAAGTTCAACGTTTCGCTGTACTGGCTCCCACATGACCTTGAAGGGAGTGAAAAAAGAAATATCAGAGAGAAAGGGAGCTGTACAGAAGCTCTCTGTTAACTGTTTGTCTCCCAGCGACATTCAAACGTGGTGTTATTTGTTTTTATCGATCATAACTGATCAGTATCTCTTGAGTGTCTCTGTGTGTCACAGCCCAGAAATCTTGACCTTGAGGGAGCAGCTCCTCCTTCACTGTCGCCTCTTTATCCAACAGAAGTGGTGTGAATATCTACAGCACAACAACCTTTGATATTCATACCAAGAATCAAGCAAACCTGACCTCTCCACAAGCAGCACCCACCCCCACATAATCCCTCAACAATGAAGAAAATGATATTAATGCACCGTGGAAGCTGGAGGTCTGCTGCAGCCTATCAGCACCCACAGGCGAGGGGGCTCAGCTGTCATTTACATGCTAATGGTGTTAGGAGGCGAGGAGAACAGGGCCGGGACAGGGGGCCACGCCGCGGTGCAAGTTGAGGAGGATTTCGAGGGGCCTCGGCGCAGCGCATACAAACGTTCGGAGTGGAAAAACCATCTGCTGGTCCTCATCTGGTCCAGCCAGCAAGTCCATTTACACACTGCTTAATCAGATGTGTCTGTTGGACGCTCCTCCTCCTCCTCCTCCTCTTCTCTGGCACACAGACACTGCCGGGCCTCCTTTCAAACACAAATCAGTCGGTCTTATTTCCTGAGCTGCTGGTGTTGTGCACCTGGTTTTGGTCGTGATTAAATGTCTCGGCGTCTTCTGCTCATCTGCTTTTCATTGTGAGCGTTTGTTGACGTTTATGTGTGAAATATTCAGATGTTCTGCGTACCGAGGTCATCATTGACATGTTTTTTTGCCGTGTGCACAATTCAAGGCTGGAACATAAGAAACCTTTATTTTTTTTCACCCACACTCTCACTGTGTGTTGTAGGTGTAATGTCCTCTATTTAGTAGATGCAATTCAAAAGGTTGGTGTGGGTGTTTGTAACTTCAGCCATCCAGAGAAAAATAAGAAAAAGCCCAAGAATAGCCTCATAGAGTCATGATTGGAATTGACTGGTAACCACACAGATTGTCTTCCTCTTCTGTCGGTATGCTCAGTATGAAGCTGCTGCCTCGTTAGCTCATTTCAGCAGGACGTGGTCCGGGAGAAAATGGCTAATCACAATGCTGCATGTGAATAGAGTAAACGAGCGAGATATTAACGTGTTGATTAGTGAGTTTTAGGCAGATTTAGTCACAAGCTGTTTACCCTTGTTTCCAGTCCGTGTGCTAACAAAGCTTACTGGCTAATGACATAATATAAGTCGTGTGTGAATCAGCATCTCTGGTTCTGTCGACAGACAACTGAACCCGATTTGGGCTCGCCTCATAATATGTTGAACTGTGCTGTGAGACTGCTGATGCTAACATTTAAAAATGATGACAGAGAAGGTTAGCAGCAACATAGGGTTGGTACAGCCACAAATTATATGTAACTTGATCTAAACGAGCTGTAAATGAGTATTTAGTCAGTCATTATGAGTAAAATAAGACGTAGCTGCTGCACGAAACAGTAATGTAAGGGCGTGATTTATAAATAACACGAGGTCCCCTGGAAATGCAGTGCTAGTCCAGTGCGAATAGGACTACAGAGCCATGAGTTAAGTATAATGATAACAGCACAAATCACCTGTGAAACAACCAATTATCGTGTGTGATTACAGGGAAAGTTACTCTGACGTTTTAAAAACTCCAAAAAGGGAAACCAGATAGCCTTTACAAGTTTCTAAAAGTTTATTATTGCTTTTCTTTTTTATTAAAGTGTTTTCAAGGACATTTTCCCTCAAGATCCGTACCAGAATTAATGGATCCATAAAGCTCGTCCTGGGGTGCTGTAATGGCTAAGATCACATAATGCAATAATTCCCCTGAAACCAATGTTTTTCATGGTTGACAGGCAGCAGGCATTTAGATTTAGAAAGCTTACGTCCCATATTTTTTCAGTCATATCTGCTAGAAGCAAACTGGGTCCAGCACTGGCCTAGTTCTCTCCATTTATTTCGGGCAACCCTTTAGAAAGTATTAAACAGACGAGAACAATGCAATGTTTGAGTGGCAGCATTATGAAATACTCTCGCAGATGAGAGCCACATCTGTCCAAATCGTTGTGGGAGAGGACTGGAGCGGCATCAATCATGTGAGTGTAGACTGTGATGATAATCAGACATCGACTGGTGCAGACAGAGAGGAAATAAGAGTTTTATGATGTTACGGCCTCTTAATGTCACGTCTGTAATTTCTCTGTAATTCCATCATTTCCTGAATGAAGCTTTTGTGAGCCTGAGCGCCGGGCACAGTACTTGACTTGACGTGATTTAAACCTCAGAGTTTGAGTGATTGCAAACCTTCACTGGACACTCAGACCACCTGTTTCTGATGAATCCCTCAAGTGGTCTTAGCCGTGCTGACCTTTGAATTGGGGGCACGTTTTTCTTCACCGGTGCTTTGTGAGGATGAACGGACACAATTACTCTCTTTTCACCATCTTCTAATATTCTACTAAAAAAAAACCACAAGAGCACGTCTCTTTATCGTCGACTCACTCAGATAAATGATGTCTTCTCATGTGCCGCTCCTGAAAAGATTCAGATAGGAGAAGTAAAACGAGTCCGCTGGTTAATCTTGTTTTCCCACAAACCTTGGAGAGTAGGCACATTTGCCCTCGTCCTGTTTCAAGAATCAAAAGGCCAGAAAGAATAAAAGTTGAGGGAGGAGTGATTTAACAACTAAAAAAAGCAGACACGAGCGAAGGCAGCCATATTGACTTCACTGGCTTTCAAGTTGAAAGCCGGAGTGGGCATCCCCGACATCCTGTGACTCTTTGATGTGATTAAGATGGATTCAAACTATCCCTCAGTGAACAAAAACCTCTCAATCACTCTGCTAATGGCCACGATCGAAACCATGAGAGCTGCAGAAAAGTAGGAAGACAATAGCGTTGTTTCATTATGAATGTGAACTCATTTTAAGGGGCTCTGTGTAACAATTTGTAGTAAATTACATTTAATAATAATCACTTTATTATTGGACATATGTGAGCGTACAGTAACGTGAGTTTATGCTCGCTCTCGAGTCGCTCGTCAAAGTAACTAACACAGGAAGGAATCACAGGAAGTCAGACCCTCTCCAGACGTTTTAGTGGCAACCACAGCCGGCATTGTTTCACAGGAAGTCGAACCATCTCCAGATGTCTTTGCGGAAACCAAAACCAGTTGTTTTTCAAGGGAAAGGTGGACCATCTCCATCCATTTCAGTGGAAACCAAAAGCGGCTACATTTCAGAGGGAGTAGATTTTATTGGCGACCAAAACTTGATGTTTTTCGCAGGAAGTCGAATCATCTACAGCCGTGTTAGTGGTGACAAAAAAACAGCTGTTTTTCACGGGAAGGGTGGACCATCGCCATCCGTTTTGGTGGCAACCACAAGCTGCCATTTTTCATGGGAAGTCGGACCTTCTCCAGCTGTTTTTGTGATGACCAAAACAGGTATTTTAAGCCAAACCATGATTTTTTTTCCTAACCCTAACCAAGTGTTTTTTGTGTCATAACCTAAGCACAGCATTATGACAAGATTGAACAAAAAGAAACTTAAAGTTTCAACATAAAGAAATGTTTAGTTTGAACTTACATGTGGTTATGCAGGCATGCACTGAGCTAACATTTATTCTGGCAATGTAGGATGAACATAACCTGACAACCGGCTTCCAGCTCAACGCAGAAGCTCCACAGAGCCCCTTTAACTCACGATCGTTGTGAAAGGTCTTTTTCATCTGTGCTTGAGTGAGAAATGGAAAATCCAATATTTTAAACATGAATAAGGTGTTGCAAATTTTATGTGCAAATGTGATCATCCATGCAAGTACTCCCCCCAACTACAGAATCATCATCTAATACAGACTAATCCACAGCAACAAAGCCAACTAATCACATTAAGGTAGACCACTGTGAGTCATTCTGCCACTGCAAAAAAACCCCAAAAAAAACACACCCAGGCTTTTTCACCAGAAGTAGTGAAAGGATGAATCACCAAGTAGCTTCAAGCAACAAAAAAGGGAACGCTTTCAAACGGCTCTGTCTGTCGACGCCAGAGCTTGAAGCCGTTGTCTGGAGTTTGCAGGGGGAAAGTCACGCTCTGTCTAAAAGGAAGAAGTGCTCTAAATCCATTTCAAAGACGAGGGCAGACAGTGACGGAAGAAAAAGTAATGAATATTTTACAGGCGGGGAGTGCAGAGCTGCACTCCAGGTGACACTCGCGTTTATACAGCTTATCAGAAACCCATCGCCCATCGAGCACGGCCAGGGCGAAGCCATGTGTCTGATTGTTTATCAGCAGCCTGCCGGTGGGTTCCCTCTGTTACCTGCACGCCGCCTGCATCAGGCCACTCACAGGGACATTATGCTGTAAATTGAACATATAAATGGCCCTTTTGAAATGGAGTGCTGCTGTTGGAGTTTAGCTCTGAATGTCTCAGATTAGAAATGGGCCAGATGTGGAAGCTGTATGTCTGCAATATGGTGCTGGTTCACTGCAGGAGGCTGATCGGTCTGCCATGTTGTTCTCTGTCAATTTATACAATATATTATGCCTTTAATTTCCCTTTAAGTAGCTCTGAAGTTGGATAAATTATCTTTTTTTACTCATGTAAAAGCAAAGCCTCAGGTTTATTATTTATTCATTTGTTTTTATACTGTACTGCGTTTGCCGTCTTCGTGTGAATCCAAACATCACATGATGTACAGCATAAATAAATCCTGTCCTAGTGATGAACTCATGAGCTCATGCGTTCACTATTAAGTTTATGCTGATGTTATTTTTAGCTCTTGCTTATATCTGCAAGTTTTCCCTTCGGCTCACTTTGTCGTATGAGGAGCAGAGAGCCAAACAGGTCAGGTTACTTTGATTGTTGATTGTTGGAAGTGAGTTCGTATTCTTTCTTTTGAGACTCTTGTTCTAACTTCTTGAGATAAGTTGTGTTTATCTTTGTACTGTAATGACAATATCATCTATTCATACTTTAATGCTTTTATTGTTTCGTGTTTATTTGACTGTTCTGAATGTTTTTCACATCCACAACAGACAGTATCATGTATATTTTCATCTAAGATATACAGTGTTTAAAAGATGTTTATGGAAATGTTGTGTATTGGTTCATAAACATAACTCGAAAAAGGGTAACTCCACCAATTTTACAAATTAAAGTGTGTTTACATTGCCATTTAAATTGCTTCCACTGATGTCACTCAGCAGCTAAATTGCATTGTGGGTAATGTAGGCGTCTGTCTCACTGTATTTGAGTCGTGGCTGTCTGTACAGCGAGGAAAGATGGGAAAACACGACAAGACCTGCTGCCTGCATACAAAACCATACTCACGAAATATAATCTACAGGATGCGTTCTCATGCACACTAATTTTACATTTTTCCGTGACTCTGAGCCCAGTTTATTTAAAGCCTGCACCACGTTTGCTTGACTGAATAAAACACTATATTTATGAGCTATGATCACGGCTGTCACACCAGAATCCAGGGTTCAATCCAATCTGTGGTTAGTGCTGGGCAACAAAACCACTTTTATTTAAGTTTTGTAAGGGATGTTTTCATCAAACAGTCACAAAATATAATATAAAGACTTAACTTTGCTTAAAGTTATGGAAAGATTGTGACAACGTTTGTGAAAAATGTAATGTTTAGGGTTTATGTGGCTACTGTACGTGGACACAAACTCTCCATTTTGAACTTGTGGATGTACTTAAGTACTGAATTCAGGTATAATTTTGAAGTACTTGTACTATACTCAAGTACTTCCATTTTCTATTACTACATTTTGGAGACAAATATTGTTCTTTTTACTCCACTACATTTATCTGATAACTTTAGTTACTAATTACTCTGCAGATTCCTGCATGGGAGCAAAACACATTTTTAAAGTAATTTGTTTTATCTGCAATCAGATTTTAAAAAAAAAGACAGATTCTAATAATCAGAACAATGTTGAATATTGGATCCAATAATCGAGCAGAACAATATATATAATACTTTCAATCAAGTACGACTTTTGGGTGCTTGCAACCAGTTTGTACCTCTGGTTTTTAAACCCAATAAACCTTTGAGAAGAAAGAATAACAAAAATAAGGATTTTAAATAGTTCCGGCACCATGAATCTCTTAAAAAAACAAAGTTTGGGAATCTGAAATCTGACCTCAGGCGTTCATTTAAAGGGTATGAGACATATACTGAGAGATGAGACCTTGAAAGATGCTGCAGTCGTGCAAACGTAACATGATAAGCATTTGTAATGAGTTATTTTGGGAGCAGTAAACCGTCTGCATCTATTCCATCTCGCTGCATTAAATGTAGGCAAAATTAATAACGGTTGTCCGCCAGGGTAAATGTATTCAGCTGATTCCTGCTACATGTTTTCTTTGTGTCACTTAAAATCTCCTCAGAGTATTTGGGTTCCTCTCGTCTAATAACTGGCCTCTGGAGAGAAAATGTAATTGTTGTGAAATGAAAAAGGAAGCCTCTGTAGGAAGGTAATGTGTTTGAGTGCACATCAAATGGGAAAAAAAGAAGTGAAACTGACAACATCTTTTTTCCGCTTGTGTGACTCGTGCTGTGCCAACCGTGCTTGTGAAGCAGTCCTTGAACAAGGGCATTTTTTGATTTGGTGTGTGTCTTCCTGTGTGTGTGTGTGTGTGTGTGTGTGTGTGTGTGTGTGTGTGTGTGTGAGCTCTCCAACGCTCAAGGTGCCTGCCAATTGAGTGACTTTGCTGCGAGGGATTAACAGTGACAGAAATCTATCTCTTCATGAAATCTGTCTGCGGCTTTTGAAATGATTTCAAAATGTTGAACTACACGCAGCCGTGTGCGCCTGCACACGCACACACGCAGTCCGTCCAAAGACTTTACATGTGCTTGCATCATCATCCTTTTAATTGAGCTTCCTCTCCTCCGCCTGTCGCTGCGCTCCCACTTTTTCTCTCTTCTCTTCATCTCTTCTCCTCTCGTCTGTCTCCTCCGTTACTGTCTTCTCTTCCTCTCTTATCTTTTCTCTCTGCTCTCCTCATCGTTGTTTTCTCCTCTCTTCTATCATCTTTTCTCTCCACTCACGCCTTTTCTTTTCTACTTTTATCTCCTATCTTTAATTTTCTTATTTTGTCTCCATCCCTCCTCCATTTTCTTTTTTCACCTCTCTTCTTCACCTCTTTTTTCTAAACTCTCCTCTCCTCTTCTTCTTTCCCTCTTTTTCTTACTCTACTCTTCTCTCCTCTCTTCTATTTTCTTCTTTTGTCTCCACTCCTCCTCTATTGTCTTTTTTTGTCCTCTCTTCTTCTCTTCTCTCCTCCACTCTCGTCTTCTCTTTCCTACTCTTCTCTCCTTACTCGTCCTCTATCGTCTAGTTTTCTCTCCTCTCCTCTCCTTCTCTTTTCTACTTTTATCTCTTCTCCACTGTTATCTTTTTTCCTTTCTCTTCTTCTTTTCTGTCTTTTCTTTCCTCTCCTCTTCCATCATGTTTTCTCTCTTCCCTTCTCTTCTCCTCTCTTCTGCTGCCGTCATCCCCTCTCCTCCTCCTCTATTGTCTTTTCCCTCCTCTCCTCTTCTGTTATCTCCTCCTCCTCCTCCTCGTCCTCCTCCCTCTCTACTTCTTGTCTCCACTTTCCTCTCCTCACTTCTCTATCTCTTCTCCCACTCTTGCATCGTCATGCAGACGGTCCTCCTCTTCATGACCGAGCACTACAATGAATGTACATTTATATAAACTGATTAGCATTTCAACCCGGCCTTTATTTTCTCTCTCGCACTTGCAGCGGAGTACAAATAATCGATAGACACAATGCAGGGGGGAAAGAGAAGCACGGAGAAATCAATCTGAGCTCGGGAGTCAAGGTGAGAGAGGCGCTCGCACGCTCTCTCATAAAATCAACTGATAGACGAAGTGTGGAGAAAGAGGAGCGCCTGGGACCCCGAGGACGTGTCGGGTCCGGATCAATCAGAGGAGGCGCGAGGGTCAGAGGTGGAGGAGGCTCGACTCCAACCTGTACTGTGTTTCTTATATCATAATCCTATGCAATGCTGAAACTGAGGTCATTTCCAGTCCCGACTCGTCCTCTCGCTTCACTTGGATTTGATTCTCCTGCTGTAATGTAATTTCTCCGCGCCATGCAGAAAGACTAGAAAGAAGGGAAAGTGAGAAACAAAAGCAAAGAAGATTTCAGAGGAGACAAACAACCACAGCTAAAGAAATGACTCAGTTTCAGTGCATCTCTCACTTTACTTTGCTTTTCCGCCCAATCTCTGGAGAGCATTAGTCATCTGTGTGACAGTTGGAGGAAGTCTGAGTGCTTTTCAGAGAAGATCTGAACTTTCAGAACCAGAAACAGAAGAGGGGAAAGGTTAGACTTCTGCTCGGCTTCGTGATCAAAACGTCATAACCCAAAAATAACAGAGGCCTTTCGACTCACTTCGTCTTCATCAGGGCATGTGAAAAACAAGTGGCAGCTCCTCACGTATACTAAAGCTGGTGTCAGCTGCCAGGTGATCAGAGAAGTGCTGGATAATTATAGGCTGACACCAAATGCACAGGACTTCAGTCACACTGTGATTTGTTCACTGACGCCACCTCAAGTTTGAGAGGGCGTAGGACTGCGCGGCGATGTGAGTGTTGATGGACAGGCGCAAAGCCTACAGTGATAAGAGGCATTTTGATTCCCCCTACAGCCTAAACATGTTTCTGTCTTGTGATGTGGTTGAATATTATTTCTAACCAACATGATTCAGTTAACACTTGAATAATCTCCAACTGTCTCGCCCTGCAGAGGAAACTATCTCCCGCTACCACCGACATACATCCCTGTGCCAGGTTTAAAAGCGTCCTCGTGTCTGCACCACATGTCCCTAACTTAGCTTTGTCCAGCCTCATATGCATAAAACAACACTGGCCGACTAGCCAAGGAAGCTAAGAAAACCGTGTATAAAATGTCTTGACTGAGAGAAGCAGTGGCCCGTGGGAAAAGAAACACTGTGTCTTGGGTTCGCCAACTCCGAGGGGCCACGCCACTTAAGTGTGCTCTCTGGTGGGGAGTCTTTTGAATCACGATGTTACGATGGTCAGGATTAGTGGTCGATGGCTGTCGGTCATTGGTGATGGTGATCTACGAGTCTGACTCGAAAGTTAGCATCGCCCTGGTTCCCTCGGCAGAAAGCCTGTGGGACTTTTGAATTAGATTTTGAATAATTGCAGAAATAAGCTCTGTGGCAAGTTTATGATACTCACACGTTTTGTTCAGCAAAACAATCCTCACAGATGAACACCACTTTCGTGATTTTTAAAGCATAAATAAAAGTATAAATTGAACCTTTTTTGCTCTCATGACATGTCCTTCAATACAAAGAACATCTTTTTTTTTATATACCTGCATCGGTGAAGCAGCACTCAGCCGACCTACAGACATTTTCTTCTTCTTTATTTTTGCAGAAAAAAAACCCCACACACTTCAGACTCCCGGCTACAAAAGACAATGGTGGGAAGAAAAGTGAGTTTCATTAAGATTTATTCATATGAAAATAATATAACAATAATAAGAACAAAAGACATGTTTTAAACTGCATTAAGAGGGACTGTGTTCAGTGTAATGTCAAGGGCTGTCCCTGAATAAAAAAACATTTTTATTTGAGTAACAGATACAGGATCTGTCCCCCATTTCTGAATCACAATTCTTGTTAAATTGGTTGTTGACATGAGGGACTTCTGCAAAGGAATGCAGTCATGCAAGATTACTTTTTTCAACATCTAGTGTAGCATTGTAGCGATACATACTGAATATTTGAGTGATTTTTGCAGAGAACGCTCCAGGAAATAAGTCTAAACATAGGAAGAAAAATTAAAAAGACCCAGCCCATCTTCATTTGACTAACTGACTAATAAGGGGCCGTCTCACTAATTTTTATATTTGCGTGTATTTCTTATAACATCGTGTCCATCACAACATCACAACACCTATTCAGCAATCTATCCCATACTGTATTCTCCCTTTACAGGAGAATTAGGTGACATTTTTATGCCCTCTAGCACAAATAACCACATAATCATTAGTCTATCCTTCCCTGTGCACCTTTCTCTTTCAGCTGGCATCACAAGACATTTCACCGTCAAGCCCGAAAAGCAAATAACAATGCAGTTTTATTATTATATAAGTTTATATGTATGTATATATATATATATTAGATATATTCCCTCTTCACTAGGTGTTTTATAGTTGCTGCTGTGACAACGTGACTCCTACTCCTGTCGCTGTAGCTCTGCCAGGGACACCTCCATGCTATTTAATTTCTTGGCTGCTAATAGAGGTCAATACAAGTCGTGTTTTGCTTAACATCTCATTTGACCTCGGACAGCACTTCGGTTCGGACCAGAAAAGGTGGCCTGAAACGACGTGTTAACGTCTGATTCATTATTTATCATTGGCTCTCGCTGGCAGGTACAGTCTAGGAATGTGCTTCTGTGTAACTCTTGATTGTCGAACACTGACCTACCTACCGCCTACTGCTCGTGTTGGTGTCAGTAAAGTGCAGACAAACTGTGTTATTAAACGCCACAAAAGCAGGTGTGCGTCCCTACAGCTCGGAGCTGAGTAATTAACGGGTAAAAAGGCTGTGGTGTGCTTCAGGCCCTGTGAGAGGTAGCTGGCCTTGTACTTGTGATGCAGGAGTGGCAGAATTACTAAAATGTGTGGGTGGAGCCACTGACCGGAGAACAAGAAATTGAAGGCTTATCTGCCATTTAAAATTTTGAATTGCTGCCAGATTGACGACTGAAGAACACGACGAATTACCTAACCGCTCATTATCACAGAGACCTACTCATACCACCTTTTGTTTCCTACATAATTGAGCTCCAGTAACATATAGCTGAAGAGAAGTCTCAGAAGAAGTCCTCCCTCTCGTGGACGTGCACCTACTATAGATTCCTTTTGTAGTTTTCACTGTATAATTACCATGTAAAGGTAACTGGGTCCGTTTGGTCCACTGTGCATGTGCTTGATATTCCTGTGCTTTCTTTGTTCATGTATTGTAATAAGTTGTAGAGATTCACTCCATGCAGGGGGTGTGGACAGGAGGAGGAGGCTGTGTGCGAGTGCAGTCCTCGACCACCTGCAGGAAAACAAACTCCAGACGAGCCCTGCAGACGAGGAGGCTCGTGTCCTCTTGGTCCATGTAGAATAAATCCTTTGTTTGTCGAGTGTTACTCTCAGTCCTGTGGAGTCGACGTCGTGTCGGTTACACAGTTGTTTCAATCTTTTCAATGATCTCTATCATAGACTTGGAGGGGGACAGCAGAGAACAGTCGTCCTGGTCCCAGAGGCTGCCGGGGCTGGAGTTCCCGTCCGTGCTCAGCTCGTCGTCCTCCTCCTCCTCGCTCTCCTCCTCGCAGGACTCCAGGTAGTGCAGACCCAGCGCGTTGATGCCGGAGTCCTCGGAGCTGGATGGAGAGGAGCAGTGGTCCATTTTGGGGCCCTTTATCTTATCCACGGGGGAGGGGTGCTTGTGTTCACTGTACACCTGCTGGACCGGCTGCACGGGCGCGGGCGCGGGCGCAGGCGCGTGTTGGGCTGCCGGCGTAGGCTTCGGCGGCTGCCGACGCTGAGCGGGATTTGCGGGCGCCTGAGGTGAAGAGAGAGCCGGTGGGGGAGGGGTAGGAGGGCGAGGCGGCTCCGGTAAGGGAGGCGGGGGGCGCTGCACGTAGCACATCTTTCCGTTAATGCGCTTGACGATGTAGTCGTCCACGAACAGATCCGCGATGACGCAGTACTTGGGCGACTCCAGGTGAGGCGGGGACTGGAAGCAGGGGGCGAGCTTCAGGAAGCGCTCAGCCAGAGAGAGGGACAGGTCCATGGTGTTACTGTACTCGGTCCCAGCAGGCGGCACAGCTGTGCTGGGCAGCTGGCACACATTGGTCATGGGCTGGTACACGTACTTGCCTAAAGGGGAGAAGAAAAAAAAGACAAAATCATTTTTAACTGTGTAGATGTTTCTTAATTACAAATTAGAGGGCTGGGGGAGAATCACAGATACACTTTTTGATTTTAAAGCTGCTATCACCCCTATTTTAATATTAACTGGGTCTGAAGTGGATGTCATTTCTTACATCTGAAGCTTCTTCTGAGGTTTAAGACGAGGCTTCAAATGTGCGTCATCACCCTAAAAAAATACTTGAACAAACTCCATTTGACTCTTTTCTAGCGATGCAGCTCGGTGTGATTGGACGCTCAGTGCAGCCTAATCTTTGTGAAATACACACAGCGTTCAAACGTTGATTTATAATTCAAATAAAAGAAGCTTTGAGGCTTCAGACTATTACAGCTCTAATATTAACAATGGATCAAAAGTGCATGTGAAAGGTGTCTCTCTGCAGATCCCCTCAGCTATAAAGAGAGTTGTAACATCTTCCAGCTCATTAGTTTTAGTTTTCGGGCCTCTATCTCCACTGTTTGGCTCTCACTGCTCTCATGAGTGTCATTTTGGGCCGCAGCAGGCAGCTGTTTTCAGCAAAAAGCTCTGATTAGCCCACTGTATACTACCTGCTCAGCACCAAACAGCAGACAGACACAGATAGGTGGTGAACATAGTGCAGCATTTAGCAGCTATAAAGAGTGAGATATTTCCCTCAGGCGTTAGAAGAGACCAAAAGCAAAAGAGGTGAAAAACATTCATGAGGACGCAGTGAAAGATAACGTGGCACCACGCCGGCCTGATGTTTCAGAGAACTGCTTGTTAAAAAGGTGAAAATATTAAATAATTGATTTCAGAGTTTGTTCCTCGGCCCCAGAGCAGCCAAAAACAACAACACTAAATACAGTTTAAATAATTAAAATAGCAAAAACATTATGACACCATGTGGAAATATTTGGCAGGAGTCCCAGCAGCAGCATTTATAGGCTCGGAGAAAATTGTAATCATGTAAACAAGCTTAGCTGTGGAAAAAATAAATACGTTTCACAACTTGTTTTTCCTGAATCTTTGTGTCAACTGTTCTGTTATCTCTTGGTTTGTACCAAATATATGTCACAATGCATATTTACCTTCCAATCACATAAAACACACCTGACCCCTCGCTCATGGGTCGCTGTAGCGAGCTATAATCGCAATTTTGCTACGCACGAACGCGTGTTTTTTGTCGGCCTCGACCAAGACCGCAGTTTTTTGAAGATGCCCAAAAGTGGGTTGGAAGGCAGGAGTCAATAACTTTTTCTTTTGGTGACCCATCATCCGTCATTTCACGGAGGCTGCGGCAATTTACACATCACAAAGATGAAAAATACCTGCCTCGCCGCCGCCAATCTGAGCTGTAAGAGCTGCAGCCAGAGTGTAACATAGTTTAAATTTCAGGACATCCAGACCGGCGCAGCGAATCATGTCTGACCCCTAGAATCTGATGCAAGACTTTCAGAAATGTTGCAACAACAAGATTTAAACAGCTTTCACAGGTCAGAAATCATGGAGATTTAAATCATAACGTATGAGAATATACTGTGTTACGCTGCGTAGTGTCACATAAATCCCCCCATTAGATAAAGGGCATGAATTCGCCGTGGAAAGTCGCCATATTCATACACACATTTTTTACAAACGCCTTCCGTGTGAATTATGCCTCCCATTCTGGCAACCCGCGTACTGCTGGTGATTGTGCAAAATGACTGCTCCCAAATGTTACTCATTGTTTGCAGCCCACTGCCTCCAACTCTGAGCCGCGCCGCCTGAACGGCGTGGCTCAGATGTGTGTTTAACTGGCTCCCCGGAGAGGCAGAAACCACAGAAGATGACAGGCCTACGCATCACTTCCTCTCACTCTGTGTCCTTGTCTTTTGTTTTCACTGGCTGGGGTATCCATTCAATCAAAAGTCCAGGTTACACTGAACACATCAAACTGCTTCAGAGACGCGAGGAGGCTCTGTTTTGCATTGCTGAAAGGGATGAAGAGGAAGTGTAATAGCTGTTGGGACTGTTCAGTTTGAGCACATCAGCTGAACATTCATGTCGAAGAACTACATTTATGGGACCAGGGGCCCTATTATCCAAACATTTCCTAACTGCTCGGCCCATCTAACATTTCAAAGATAGGAAAAATCTTATCGACTTCTTACAGAGAGGCATTCCCTGAACTCATGGCCAGCTTCTATCTTCGTATCTCAAGAAATCCCAACTATATCTGTAAGTTTTATATTCTTCTATCTGCACTCGTCTGATCTCCCTGTCTCTGTGGTAACATGTAAAGCTGGTGCCTGTATCCACGACAACAGCAGTCTCTCCTCACTTGTCACTGGTAAGAAGGAGAAGATATATACAGATTAATACGTGGTCTGGAAAACTTAAAGCTAACAGGATATCTTCTCCTACAGGCAACATCCAGGTTAGCTCCTAACATCAATATTAACCTCTTCAACAGGCTAATATGGAGGTTAGCTTCTATAACAAGCTAACATCGGCTTCTCCAACAGGCTAACATCGATGTTGGCTTCCCCAACAGGCAAAAATCTGATTTAGCTTCTAAAAAAGGCCAAGATCGATGTTAACTTATCCCACAGCTAACATCAGTGATAACTTCTCCTGCAGGCTAATATCGATGTTAGCTTCTCCAACAGGCTAACATTGATGTTAACTACTCCAACAGAGCTAACATAATTTTTAGCTTCTCCAACAAACTTACATCAATGTTAGTGCCTCCAACAGGCTAATATCTGTGTAAGCTTCTTCAAACAGGCTAACAAACATGTTAGCTTCTCCAACAGGCTAATGACTAGCCTTTGGCTAAGACCAAACAAAAGCGATGCTGCCATTTTTGTCTGTTATTTCGGATTCACTACAGTATCTCTGCCATCCTAACTTGGATTCCTTACTTCTGTTAGGGTGACTCCTATCCTAAGATCTGATGATTTTTTTCCTAGATGCAGTGTGGAAACACATTTCTGTAATAGGCTACCTAAAATCCTAAATGTCATCTGACACTTAAAATAAAATAGGATTAGGTGCGAAGTTTCTGTAATGAGGCCCGGCTCTTTATAGGACAACAAACTGCATCATTCACCCATGTGGAGCAATTTAAAGGGGCTGTGACTGAAGCGTTGTGTCTGTCTACTCTGTAAACATTATTAACACAAAACAGAGGAGCTAATGTCGATACAGACAAAAGGGGGAATAGTAGCTGTCCTCTGTTTAATGAGAGAAACTCAATGGGCCATGTTCGGGACTGAGATGAGCCCATTCAGGCAGACAAGACAACGGCAACAAATGAGAGCTAAAGCCAGTGAAGGTAACGTGTTGACATTTAGTTTTTAGCGTATTACATCTAATTGCACTCATCCATCTGGAGTTTCAAATACCAAGAGCAATAGTGGGGCACAGACAGACGCACAGACAGACAACAAAGCAGACAGACGTATGGTGCTAACACTGGTCGTCTTCAGCGGCCCTGCAGAAGGAGTTCACACAGTCTGTCCGTCTGTCGGTTTACAAGGTGTCTGCAGAAGGCAGATTCAGTTTGCACTCAGTCAGAAATATCAGCGTTATCGTCGGACCCAGAGGACACGGTCGTGTGCGAGATAATCTGACACACAAAGGACGAGAGGAGAATCCTCACATGTTAAGCAAAACACAACCTTCTGTTTTCAGCTCTGAAATACTGAGTAGGATTATTAAAGATACTACGGGTGGGGCCGTAGTTGATAACAGATAGCTTGTTTTCAGTCTAACTTCATAGATAAACTGATTGATAGACAATTAATCTGCTATTATTTTGGTTATATGTCAAATATATTGCAGGTTTTACGTTCTCAGAAATGAGGATCTGAAGCTTTTCTGTGTTAAACATGAAAGTGAACTGAACATCTTTGAAGTTCAGACTGTTGATTCAAGAACACTGTTGTGTATGCGGCCTGTTTGTTATTCATAAAAACACCTGAGGAGGGAACTATGTTTTTTTGGGGTCTTCACTGGTTAAAGACACACATACGAATCAAACAGTCGAGTCAAAGACATGTTACTAAAACATAAAGTAGTCCCTTATTAGTCCCTCAGTGTCAGCCATAAAGTACAAAGACGTTTGAAGACGTCATTTTGGGCTTGAAGAAGGCGTTTTTAACAGTTTTCTGACATTTCATAGACAAATTATTAACAGATTAATTGTAAACATACTTTTTTTACTTAGGAAAACTCAACAGGGCACCTTTGATCTTAAATTCCTGTCAAGAAGTTGGTTGCCAGATATCTTATCCTGCACATGTACCAACTAGACAGACGAGCTTTACTGTTCACTAAGAAACATACAAACACTAGCTGACAGCCAGTGAACACAGTCCATGCAGCTTTATTGATATTCAGTTGTGCTCGACCCGTCTGTGATGCCCAGTGTTGGAGCCGTCGCACGACACTGTCAGTTGCTAAGCGGCCTCTGCACCCTGTGTGTGTTTGTATTTCCATGCTAACAAACACCAGATGTCCTCAGGAAGAGAGAAAAACAACCAGCTAGTCGAGGACATCCAGCCATCCCTCACTTCTGAAGTTGTTGAGTGAGTTTCCTAGAAGGGTGAACCAGGTGTTACATTATCTTATCGCCAACTTGTGCCGTTTAAAAACAGACACAAATGTCTTATTTATTTCCTAATACTCTCTGAACTGCCTACCCTGTCTGTGGCACTCCAGCCAGACACCCATGGGCTTCAACTGAAGATGTAAAATAATTAAAAATAGGTCATGCCTGCTATTTTTAGTATTAGCTCAGTTAAAGAAGAGGAAATGGTCCATTTGTGGGGGACTATTTTTGGTGGATTTATACACGTTGTGTGAGTGTGCACCAGCCCAGTCGCCAGAGTAAGATCTTGGCAGTTTGTTCACAGTTGTACGTGTCGCAGGCTACGTACCATACTGACATCTCTGCAATATGTTTCATATCACGTCCACATTACTTGTTTATGACCCGACTTTCATACCAGGAGGCGGTGGCAGAGTGAAGCTAGTTGACAAGGCTGCCAAGCCAGTGACCGCAGTTCAAGACTGCGTTTTAACGAGTGTGATCCCAGTGGGTAGTTCTGATGAGGGACAACTGTGTTTAACATTTGTGTAAGCATGACACCTCTGGTTAGTTTTAAGGAGAACTGACGACAATTCCCAGCTGTGTTTATGGCAACAATGACGGGTATTTTTGATGAGAGGTCAGGACATCTCCAGCAAGTTTGAGGAAACCAATGCAAGTATTTCAAGCCAAACATGATCTTTTCCTAACCCCAACCAAGACCACACCATTGTCACAACATGAGATTTAACCTAAAGAGACATAAATTAGCGACATAAAGACGTAGATGTAATGTTTCAGCATGTTTGTGGTTTTGCAGCAACGTACATATACTCTGGCGATTATTTTAGCATTCACAGCTGCAGGAAGGTTTAATGTTGGATTGAATCAGTGCCCATGTTTATGGCAATAAAGGAAAATGCGACACAGTGTTTAATTGTTTTGGGACAGCAATTGAGGTCTAAGGCGCAGAGGGAAACACTGTGTCAGGCTGCGGATGCACAGAAAATACTTTTGACTGCTACAAATGACGCATCTTCGATTTCTCACTTTCCTTTCTGCTGTTTTGCGACATATTTTCTTCTTCTGGCCAAACATGATCAATGACGCGACATCACGACACATCCAAGCCTCGCTGTAATGAAGATTGATGGAATAAAAAGACGCACCGGCAGTAAATGTGAGGGTTTTGAGTCAGTGCTTCTGAATCAAAAATAGGAGCTTCTCTGCAGACCCACCACTTTACACCTACAATCATGCTGAGAAAAATCCACCGCAGAGGAAACACAGGCGCAGTGTTTCCCTCTGACAGCAGCCTCAATAGACCAGAATAATATTCAGCCACCGGACATGTTGCACTTTGAGCGCGGCGAGTGACTCCTCATTTTTTTCTCCCTTTCATCGCATTATCGTTAAATGCCGTTGAAAGCAACAAGTTCACTGGGGGACGGATGAAAGGCATTCTGGGGAATGTAGGAGATGTAAATGAGGCTGTTTTGCACATCGAAAGAGGAAGCAACAGCTCCTGATTACAAAAATGAAATCGAGAGTTCAGGATATCTACAGTTTAAAAGCAGTGGAGTCGACTTTCCCCCTACCTGACCAAAATATCACAAAATATCTCTACAATAACATATTAGGAATCATTTTAGCCAGTGTGAGAACCACCTCTGCTTCGGGTAAGTGTTGACATAAGGAGATAGAGATGGTTATAAACAGCCAAAACATGTTTTATGGAGAAAATCAAGAGTTCAAAAGGTTAACGAGACCGTGATGGAACAGGCAGTGACAGATCGCTCTCTCGAGGAAAGGAGTAGATTGGAGGAGCTATGAGGAGCTCCAGCCCCTCGCCTCACACCTGTCCCCATCTTGCCTGCCTTCTCCTGCTCTCTCCTGGGCCTGTGGCTCGCCGACGGCTGCACAGTCTGGTTTAATACAGAAGAAACTCTCGGAATAATGCCGCATGTAGCACCTCAGCCTCTCACTCTCTCTCCCAGAGCTCCTCCATCAGCCTTTCAGATTTCAAGGAGTGAAAAGGAGTTTTCGCTCCACAGACTGCAGCTGGGAGGAAAATACTTGAGGTTTAATGTCGACAAACTCCACATGAAGTCAAGATGAATGGGCACGACTGTCTCGCACAGATTATGTCGTTTTAATATCAGCTTATATCAAAGCCTCAGCAGAGACTGAGTCATTAACAGCCCCCTCAGTTTGATTTTTTTTTTTTTTTGCATGTTTGAGCCGGAGCCAGCAGTCTTTATGTGCAGACTGAACAGATTCTCCCGCCGTAAATGCGACACACTAGTTCAGAGCAGCATGTTGGCAAAAGCCAGGTGAACAAAAACAATCATTTTAGCAGATTGTGGTCGTCTATCAACAGCTGCTGCACCCGTTTGGCCGGTGGATACGATCCGCTCACACATCCGCTGCTCTTTGTGTTTAAATCTGTCCAACAAAGGGGCTGCAGCCGGGGCGGACAGCATAAGTTTCAGGTTTCAGCGGAGGGGAACGGTCTGACCCAGCATCATGTGAAACTCCTTTCCTGTTTCCCCTTTCACGGCTCCAGACTCGACAGGCTGCTCTTGACTTACGGCCAGTTTGAAATCCACTGTTTAGTCTGTCACCGCAGAGAAAAATGCAACCCTCTGGACTGCCTTCCTATGCATGGTGAACATTAGGCTTCGACCCTTGCAAAGGCCTTCATGGAGAGGTTCAGATTTGCAGCCATTTGACTGTAAAAGTGAATAATTCAATCTGTAATTCTCAAACCAGATTTAAAATTCACAGTGTGAGCTCAACAGGGCGTGTCGTGTACTTTAGCTGAGGGGTGTTTGTAAAATGAACCTCCACAGTGATTATGAGGCATTTTGACTTATAACAATGGTTCTGTTCTGTTCAAGTGTCCCAGGAAGTCGCGACGGTCCGACAGTACCAGGACCCTGAAACTGAAGCAGCTAAATGGAAGTCAGCCATTATTAACTATATTATTGCAAATCACACAAAATGCCAATTTTTTTACATAATGTTGTTTAAAAGATTGACACATTGATACTGACACCAGAGTCCTTTTTTCTTGAATATAATTCTTATTATTGTTGTTTTTCTTGTTGATATTATGTGCGAGTCACTGCTTTTTACAGTCCTGTTCCCGGGGGCCTCCTGCCCTGCGTGTTTTGGATGCTTCTCTACTCAAACACACCTGATTCAAATGATCAGCTCATCATCGAGCTCTGCTGTATCCTGATAACGACCGTTCATTTGTGTCAGGTGTGTTGGAGCAGAGCCATCTAAGGCCGGAGATATAGTTGCTTTTGAGCCACACGTTCGGGAAGACGACCGGCTGCGTCAAGAGCGTAACTGTTCGAATACTTGCCTTTATACTAAACCTGTTACTGGAGGATACAACTAGACGGCACATGTTAGCATGTTGCCACTGCTGCTGCTGACGTGCTTACTGGCTTCATGAAACACATTAAAAAACACATTAAATATATTCCAAAGCAATTTATATGAACTGCAGGTAACGAAGGCTTGGCATACAAAAGGTGGAGGGCAGCAAATTGCAATGCAACTGCTTTAATGTTTCAAAAAACGTGAACAAATCAAGTGGACAACAGTAATAAGACAATATCAAAGAGTGTAATTGCTAATTAAAAATTAATCAATCAGGGCATGGAATCTGGATCAGTGACATCAGTCCAATGTCTGATAAGTGAATTACGTCAGGAGAATTTGCATCGAATACCGATACTGGATCTGTCCCAACTCTGCTGCAGCTTTCATTCGCTCAAACTTAGTATTTTAGAAAGAGTGACTTTGTTTTGCTTTCTGAAATTCAGTTTACAGATAAAACAGCAATCTAACGTTGCCAAATCACGCTGTCATCTTACAGAGCTGTGGTCTTTTTACTCAACAAGCTCTTCTGTGTTTCCTTGCCGAGCCTGAAACACACACGGGGAATGTGGTGTTTTATTGAGACAGACTCGAATCTGCAAGGATCCACTTCGAAAACTTGTTGAACTTCTGTTTGGTGTTTCCCTTTTTCTGTCACTGAGAGAACAGCAGTTAGAGAGGTCGAAGCGATGTAGCTCCCAAACGTGAACAATCAATCGGAAAACATCCCCTCGGGCAGGCCTGCGCTGACAACGTATTGATCCTTTAATAATAGGTGAAGCTTTTTCTGATTCAGCACTGCGGTACATTTTGAATTGGTCACCAAATGAATCAATACGTTGCAGAGCTGCGTCCAACAAGCCTCCGTGTTTCCCTTCAGAGCTAGTCGTGAGCTGCAGCTGCGTGGTGCGACAGACGAGATGAAGCAGGTCTGACAGGAAGATCGCACTTTCTTGTATCTACACAAGTTCTCGTGTAGAGAACCGGAGCGGAGACGAAACTGTTCAGAACTCATTAGGCTCTCTGAGACTTTCTTAATGAGTAATTCATCGCTCTGCCTGGTAATTGTAATCAGTTAGCAGAGGATAAAGAGAGAGGAAAAAAATATTCAGACCAGGTGGTTCTAGTGTTGCTGTGAGCAAAAGCTCTCATCAGACACGACATATTGGCGGTGACACTAAACACAGCTAATTACCACTAATGAGAGGCTTGGACTGATGTTGTCACCAGCTGGGAACGCTGCCTCCACCTACATCTAATTCCAGTTTTCCCCCCATTTTCCTCAGCCAAAAGGTTTAACGAAGCTACGACTAAGTGGAAAACGCCGGAAGGTCGTCAAAGCGGCAACATCAATTTTCTCTGTGTCGTCTGCGAGCCAAATCTGAAGATGTTTGCATAAGAAATAGGAGAAACAGCCAGGAAATTTAGTCACAGGTAATCACGGCGTCCTTCTCCACAGGTACGAGAATGGAAACAATTTGTGTTTGTGAATCTAAAAGCTGAGCCCAGTCTTACCGCACGTTGACCTTTTGTATTTGTTTGCCTGGAAACCTATTAAAAGATGTAATTAAAAAGGCAGTCTAGCAAAGCTCCCTGTGGTGAATGCACAATTATCAGCTTCAGAACAAGTTTATACTCCAGGCGACAGTCACGGGCACGTTCTAAATGAAAACGCGGCGAGATAAGGCCGCACCAATCTGCAATTTCACTCTTTTTGCATCTGGCGTTATTATGCATCGCTAGAAAGAAAGGGTGTGAGCCGAGCAGAGCGGGCGGGCGGGCAGGGCATCGCATTCAGGAGCACGCTGCTGCTACACTTTTCTCACTGGGTGCCCTGGATCTGCCTGATTCAGCAGTCTAAGCTGGTTTATTCTCACTGAGGTGCACGGCCGTCCTGCGATGGGAACCTGTGAATTACAGTGGAAAGAATTTGTGAAGGTGAGAAGCTCCATCATGCAAGGCTGGCTCTATCTTTTGGAGCATTGAGAGCCTGTATTGAAGCGTTTTCAGCAAGAGTGATGATTATTTCTAAGTAGGAGAAAGGCTTTGCTGAGAAACAAAAATATCCCGGACGTGACATAATAAACACTGAACTCATAATTTGTCTGCCACATCAGATATTTCAAATCGCTCGGCTCATTCTGGACGGGAGCGGGCAACTAAATCCAATGATTACACGGCAAAGATTACAATGTGACTTGTGCAGTTGCACACTATAAGCCCCGACTGCCCGCTGCAGAGCGGTTGGCTGATTGTGTTTTACACTGATCTGAGGATTTCCAGGGGGGGAGCCAGAGATGGGATAAATTAGGGCAGCACAAAGAGACGGACATCCTGTCAGGTCCACGCACGGCTATTGTGATTCTGTGGCGGTGTCCGGGTGTCAGGTCGGGAGAGGTTCAAACGGAGAGAAAGCGTCTGAGGTACATCGGTGGGGAAAATGCCACTTGACACTTTTCAAAGTGAACAGAAAATTGTCCTTGTTTGAGAGGAGCTGCTGCCCCGAGCTTTATTACCGGTCCAGTCAGTCCAACAGTCAGGATAAATGATGCTGACATTGATTATATTGAGGTAATACAGTTGAGTTCAGGTAATGTTATCAAATGTTTGAGCTGTAACTGAAGAATAGAAGCTGCTGAGCGTGACTGACTGCTCGACTCTGTCTGAAAATGTGATGATGCAACCAAAGGTCTGACTTCTAATGAAATGAGAGCTGCAAAGATTCGTTTAGACGTCGTCACCTCGGGCTGAGCGACATGATCTGAGGAAAATATTGCGATATTTTACAATATATACCTCGATATTTTTTAAATATCTTCAAAAGCACTTCATAAATGCCAGGACTGGGATTCAAAATCAAATATCACAATACTTTTGGAAAGATTCCTTGAGATGACTATACGTGCTCATCATAGGGACGCCAATGTTAAACTATCTTTAATTGACAGTCGGCTGCCTTGATAATCGATGAATCGTTAGTAAGATATGAAATACGTCGCTCATTTTCCCATCAGACAGCAGTTTAAACCGCTGACTTGATCCATGTTCAATGCAAAATCAGAGTCAGCTACATTAGGAGTGAGAAGAACGGATAAAATACACACCAGTTTGATTAAACAATAAACTAAATAACACAAAACAATAACTTCATTTTAAATGCAGAGCTTCCATTTGTTTCTGTTTAAGTAGCCCAACAGTATAAAACTCATATCGAAGCTTCTAAATGGATAAAATGTAATAATATCAGTTCGTATAGGTGTTTTATTTTGATATATTTGATAAGCAAGTATTTGTAATCTGATACTTTTTGATGTTTTTGTATCTCTGCACGTCAGTTAATACATTCTTAATCCGTAGATTTCTTTACCTCCATTAATCGATTAATGATTAATCATAAACATAAACATAACTACATCATTAGTAATGTGGATGCAGTCTGGTAATCACCCCACTGTACTGCAGCTTTTAAAACCAGGAAAAACACCTAACAAATCACAATATCCAAAATCTAAGACTATTGACCACTGTCACTGTTTGAGTAACTTTTTAAGAGAATTATCTGATTCCAGCTTCTTAAATGTGAGTATTATCTGGTTTCTGTCCTCCTCTCTGACAGTAAACTAAATATCTTTGGGTTGTGGACAAAACAAGACATCCGAGGACGTCATCTTGGTCTTCGGGGGAACACCTAGCGACATTAACCACCATTTTATGACATCTTATAGAGCAAACACCTAATCGAATAAAGCGACATGATGTCACCTCCTGGAGAAAGACAGTTGATTGTTGAGTCTCATCTCCTAGTCGTCAAATAACACTGATGCTTTGGGTTTTGCATCTGACCCGTCCTGCCGACCTCAAGTGTTTGACGAGTCGCAGCCTCAAATGTTTCTTATTGTCAACAAATCCCTTTAACAAAGACAAAAAAACAAACACGACATCCATCCACAGCCAGCAGAACTCATCTCTAAACTCAATCAATCTAAAATAAAAAGCTAAATAATTTGCTAAAACAGCTGGGTACTGTAGTGTTCAGCAAACGTTACTCAAAAAACAGATGAATGGTGCTTTTCTTGGGGACTATTTTCAGCTGTGGATTAATACACATTTGGTGCACTAGAGGGTATTAACTGCACTTGGATTGCGTCTGTGGGATTGACTAAAAATAAACTACAGTGCCCGTGTTCATCATAATGAAGAATTGATGTGTTTAAACACAGAGGGATGAGCTACAGTACTGTACCAGGCTAAAACAGGAAATACTTCTTCTCTGGTACTTTTGGTCTTTTAATGACTGTAAGAAAAATCCAGAACGTCACAAGACTTAACATATAAAGCAGAAATGAAAGTGATGACTCAAGCGTGTGACATCATGAAGCATTTCTTTCAAAGTCGATGGTTTTTTGATATTTTCTGTGCGCTCGTGTCTACGATGGACTCTCTTTTGAAGGACAAAATCTTGACACATTCATTATTTATCACTTACATTCATAATACATCCAAGCATATGCTATGAGCCATATGGACCTAGTTGGGAGTTCAATGCAAAGTAAACCGGAAGACACGGGAATGTATTAAAAATGTATTACTGATTAGAAATGTTTAAATTACTTTAGTTATTTCAGTGTTTTCTCCTCATAAATACATTTTAAACTCAAATTAGTTTTATTTTGACGCTTGCAATTAACAGGAAACACGATTCATCATCATCATCATTCAATATTCTGCGATTTTTCAACTTAAAAAGTGACGATTGAAGCTTTAAACATGTTTACTGAAGGATTGTACTGATGCAGTCTGTTGTGGTCACTACCTTTTAATGGCCTGCGGTGTCCTACAGTATTCTGGATATTAAAATTTAACAGCCTCCAAAAAAAAACCACACACAGCAGAGGGATATATATAAGAGGCAGTGAAAACAGTGGATCCGTGACCCTGAAGCTTCTTGGATTTTGCAGCCTCCATTGTTTAGACTTGCATTAACTATTCATACAAGGGCGTCTGTTTGCAGGTTTGTCTCTGATCAAGGATGAATGTGACTCTCACAACAAAACCACACTCTTAAATCCCATTTGGAAGTTTTTATCAGAAATGAAATGGCACCAGTGCGGCTTGCAAATAGTCCCAAACTGAGTCAGTTTGATGGCCAACCTTTACATAACCTCTCACAATGTGTCACATCTTGGTGACATCTAACTACATTTTGTGCTTTTCTCAGTCCACACAGACTCAGGGAGCATCTTTTTTTATCGTCTGAGACATGGATAGTTCATGCAAGAGAGCTTTTTTTTTAAAAAGAAAGAAACTTACAGTGACACCAGCCCAAGTGGCAGCACCAGTGCAGCTTGAAGCACTTCCCGTGGCTGTGCGTCGCGCAGATGGAGAGTCCATCACAAGGCAGGAAGTCTGGTCTCCCCGCGCAGCTCTTGGCCAAAGCCTGCGCCTCGTCCAACTTCTCACTCTTCGGACACTTATGTGCTCCCGAGGCGGCCATGCCAACATTTCCCGGATCAAAAAAAACAAGAAGAAGGAGAAGAAGAAAAAAAAATAAAGAAAACACACCCAGCTTCCCTTTGAGTAAACTACAACATAACGTACGACGGACCGAGCGGAGGTTTCACGGTCCACGTCGCCCTGCTGGAAGCTTCTGCGCTGGAAGACGGACGAGAGAGGCGATGTGTGGATCCAGAGCAGCCAGAGTCAGACATATCCTGTGGAAAAGTAGGAGTTTGGCGAGGACGTTAGCGCCACATTCAGAGCCTCCCGTGGTCGTGATCCACACGTCTCTCCGGCTCCATCCTCTCCCCTCGCGTCGGGAAGCTCCTCTGCGCGCCGGTGACGCGCGTACGGAACAACGGCGCGCATCTGAACTTCATCACACGAACGGGAGGAGTCCACCAACACAAAGCCAGCTGCTCTGCGCACTTCAAACACACACACAGGCTTTCATCGATCCCTTTAAAAAAAACAAACAACAACTTCAAAACACCGCGCTCCGCTTCTCTGGTTCACTAATTATCTAATCCAAACAAAGATTGTTCACAAACAGGCGACATCTTCTGGATATCTGCTGATTTATTCAGCCTCACATATATTCATACATCTGGATTTTGCTTTCAAGAATAAACCTGCTGTAGCTGTTCGCGAATAAAAAGGTTGACAGATAGTGTAGTTGCAGACAAAATGGATGAGCAGTAAATCCAGCTGCTCGGTCCGCAGCCCGCAGCCGCTAGATGGCGACCCAAACATCTGGCCATGGCAGGGCGTGAGATCTCTGTAGAGAGCGAGAGATTGATTTATATAAAAGCAGTTTAGCTCCCTCTCTCTCTCTCCTGTCACCACCACGCTGGGTCAGCAGAAACACGACGCAAACCACACGGAGAGCAGTTTTCATTGTTGTTTGGAGAAGTCTGATGAAACAGATCCAAATAAAACGCCTGAATATATCAGAATAATGAGCCAATAATACTTCAATGGATCAATACGTGAGTGTATGACAGGTCTTTATTGAGGCAGCAGATGACAGATGTGGATTAGATCATTATAAATTGTATATACAGTAGAGAAATGTCACACACATGATTAATCAAAAGCCAAACAAGCTTGATATAGTTTTTAAAAACAAACAGTAAAATCATGTATTTTGCAGCCAAGTATAATTCTACAAAGCACTGAATCACCAGTTTATTAGATACATCTGTACAACCTGAGTCATTAAAGGTGCATTATGTAGTTATGAGACATTTTAAGAGAAGAGAAAAATCTTCACTGACTGAATAAACAACACAATTTAAAACTGATTTACTGCGTTTATATCTGAAGGACCCTTCTAAGTAACGACCTTATTAGCTTTCAACAATGTTTTGGGGACCTTATTCCGGCTCGTTTACATAGAAATATATCATATAACTATGTCTGAGTGTGTATTATTACCTCATTAATATTGTAAATAAAAAGTTTGAAACTACCTAGTGCACCTTTCAAAATAAAACCCTTGACATCCACCTGGAACTGACCACCCGTTTACCACAGAACAGTGTTATATACTGTATATTCTGTTGATGATTGCAAGAAAAAGTAATTTTAACTCAATGAAAGTCAGCTGTGTTTACATGATGGAACAAATGACCACCCAGCTACAACTAAAAGAGCCTGAATTTAAAAGGAGATAGATGTCAAGGTTAGGATTGTTGTACCTTCTTTTTAGTTTTCATCTTTTCTTTACTTAATTTTTTTATGTACAGTCTTTGCAGGTATAAATTTTGGTAACTGTATGTGCGCGCTATCCCTGTGCAGTGTTATTTCATCCATATGACAAGTGAATCTCAAGTGACTTTTTCATGATGTCAATAAAGTAAAAAAAAAAAAAAAAGGCCTTGAATACATTCAATTGTTGTATAGAGTGTTGTGCTTGACACAATGTTATTGTGATTTTTGTCTGGTTTCTTTACTCCTCCGTGACAGTAAACAGAATATCTTTGGGTTGTGAACAAAACGAGACATTTAAGGACGTCATGTTGGGCTTTGGGAAACACAGGATGACAATTTTCACTATTTTATGACATTTTACAGACCAAACAATTAATTGATTTATTGAAAAAATACACAATAGATCAATAGACAATGAAATGATTAGTTGCAGCCCTAGACAAAATATTAGAAGCAATAATGAAATCAATACAGGTACAGATGTACCTCATAAACTGGCAACTCACAGTCGGCTAGTCAGATATGTTATGATCACAGAAAGGACATCAGGCTCTTATAATATTATCCACAATCACAGTTTGTATAAAAGATCAGTATTATAATAAAGCGCAGTATAAGTGCAGTTCATTGGCTGTTAATCACAGTGTAAGATCCTCATTATTGAAGTAAAGAAAGAGATTAAAGCTGCACTGTTTGAGATTTAAAGCTGGCTGCGGAGTTTCTTGATGACTTCTCTCCACTTGTGGATGGGTGGGCTGCCGCTGGCCACCAGCCTCCTGAGGAGGCTGCAGGGCTGCAGGTGGGGCACGTCAGGGTGAACCTGGTGGTAGTGCTCCAGCCTCTCCAGGACCTTCGCCAGCCCCACCATGCCAGCGTAGAACATGGGACCTCCACGGTGCCTGGGCCAGCCGTAGCCAAACACATAGATGATATCGATGTCTTCGGGTCCTGCAGCTATTCCGTCCTCCAGGATGTGGAAGCCCTCGTTGATCAGGGGGTAGAGGCAGCGCTCCAGCACCTCCTGGTGGTCTATGCGTCGGGCCACCAGGCCGTGCCGGGCTCGGTATCCCTCAAGAAAGCTGTGCAGCCACGGATCAGACCTGGCAACCCGACCGCCAGGTTTCTCATACTGGTACCATCCCCGGCCTGTTTTCTGGCCAAACCGTCCCTGCTCACACAGCAGGTCTCCCAGTGGGCTGTACCTGCGACCTTGTCGGACTCTAGCTGATGGCCCTGATGCCGAGCCGGGATCCACCAGCCCGTCTCCCTTCCTGACTCCCCAGCCCACATCAAGCCCAGAGAGGTCGGACATCCTGAACACACCCATGCTGAAACCAAACTCCTCCAGCGCTCCATCTACCAGCTCGGGCGTAGCTCCCTCCTCCAACAGGTAGAAAGCTTGGTCAATGTACGGCTTCAGCATGCGGTTCCCAACAAAGCCGCGGCAGTTCCCGACAGCCACGCTCACCTTGCCCATTTTCTTCCCCAGCTGCATGGCGGTGGCCACGGCCTGAGGAGAGGAGCACCGCCCGTACACCACCTCCAGCAGCTTCATGACATGGGCGGGGGCGAAGAAGTGCATCCCGACCACCAGCTCCGGGTTGGGGGTTTGAGAGGCCAGGTGGTCCACATCGAGCGCAGAGGTGTTGGTGCACAGGAGAGCGCCTGGTTTACAGACGGCAGACAGCTGCTGGAAGACTTTCTCCTTCAGGGCCATGTCCTCAAAAACAGCTTCGATGACCAGGTCGACGTCTGCCACAGCCCGGATGTTCCCGCTGTAACTGATCCTATCAAACACAGGAGCCACGCCACGTCTCTTAGCCCCTCGCTCCAACATGCCGGATACCACCTGCTTTGCCTCCATCATCTGCTTCTCCTGGGTCTCTACGGCAACCACAGACAACCCCGTCTGAGCCAGGGCCACTGCTATGCCTCTCCCCATGGTGCCGAGACCTGAGAGGACAAAAGAAAAGAAGCATAAATTACTTTCTGTGCACTACAAACTGTAAATAGTTTTAGCCTGGAAGCTAAAAGTTTCTCCAAAGCTCGCAGTTTTAATGCACAAGCTGCTGAGCGTCACAAATCCAGACTTTCATACATCCAATCCTCCCTGCAGGGAGGAGAGAGTTCATCCATTTACACTCAGCTGAACTGTAAACGAGGGCTTAGTATCCACAGGCAATGTGAATTAGGAGTCAATGTGTTTGTGCCTAATGAAAACACAGACAAAGAGGGACTAAAAGCCCGAAGCTCTTACCAATGACAGCTACCTTACGCACAGACAAGGGCTTGCTCGTGTCCCAGCGGGCTCCACTGGGCGTGCTCCACCTGCCGACGGCTCTCTGCGCAAAGAAACAGTACTGCAGCGCCCGGGCCTGGCCTGAGGTGAAGAGAGTGGCCATCAGCTCTCTCTCCCGCTCCAGCCCTTCAGCGTAAGGCAGGGTGGCAGCCGCCCTCACCGCCTGGACACATGCAACTGGTGCTATAGCTCCACGGGCGCTCTGACGCACCTTCCGCATCGCAGCCTCGAACAGAGCGTCCAGTTCAGCCGGGCGCGGGCACGGGAAAGTGCTGATACGACGGGCATCCATTGACTGACCTGAAACAAAAAGAAAAACACAGAAGAAAAATGACTCTTTGCTTCCGGTTAAAAGTTAAAGATAAATCAGAAGATTAACTCTGCAGTGAGATTTCTGCCTGGAAGCGTTTATTTTCTAAGCTGAAAGTGCTTCCTAGTTTCTATTAGCACCACTTTCTTTTCCCACTTTCTCCAATTTTTCAGCCAGCACTCAGTCTGAGTGTAATTGGCCACTCGATTACTTGATACCCCAGAAGCTTCTAAGAGCGGAGTGATTTGACAGACCATTTCCAAGATAATTGGAGGGACTCTGCCGGTGCATTGTTACAGTTCACCTTGAATAACACCGATCTGAAAATGAAATGAAAGAAGCAACAATTTGGTTCTGGGCAAAATAAGTTGGTAAATTTCCAACTCCGAGAGCAAAGGGGGGAGAAAATTGAATTTTTGTGATTCTCGAGCCTGCGAGCACAATACCAGAGCAATTTTCCAGGTGTAACTACATGTGAAGATTTAATATTAGAGCCTCAAAACTTTGCTACGACGTGTCTGTGGGGAGTGAAAGCTGGGAACAGTGAGACTGTAGAAGGAGAAGGCCACTGTACAACCTTGTTAAAAGAAAAATCTTAATTCTCATTCGTGTCTCCGCTGACATGATTACACGAGACAGTAGTCAGAATCCTTCACAGCTCTGCTAAATTACACTCAGTCGTGGGTCTGGGCCAGAAACTGGGTCATCATGGCAAAGCTTAAAGGGACAGCAGCCGCATCTGATGGGTTATCTCCACTTAGTCCGATGACTAACAATTTCATCTAATGCAATTAAGTCTGCATTAATATACCACAGAGGAAGAACTACTGGTGTCAGGTGCGTTAAATGTACATTCTGCCCACACTGAAATGTCAATGAGATGCAGTGTGACAGTGCAATGTGATTCCAGTGTACTTTGGGAGGGCATTATTGCAGCGGTTAATCTGTAAATGGTTGAGCTGCGTCGATGGATTTGTTGTGCGGCGTGTGGAAAGCCCGGTCGTCCTGACAGATGTAGCGGGCAGATGTTGCAACTACTGGGGTAAAAAAAAAAAAAAAAGTTAATCTCGTCACCAGCAGAGCCTTGAATCTGTGTGTGTGTGTGTGTGTGTGTGTGCATGAGCCCACATCAGTTTAAACTGCTTTTTTCCCGAATACAGTACACACCCATGTGCCAGCTTTACGCCTGTTTGGTGTTTTCTGTTTGCATCTATGCGTGTGACAGACTCCATCTATTCTCTGCCGGTTGACTCACCAGCCGTGCGTCTCAATGTCACACAACATTCACGCTCGCTTTGTAAATTTAGACACATATTCAGCGTCTCCGTTTAACGCCCCTGCTAATCAACTCAAGGCTGGAGTATCCGTTGAAATCTCCGCAGATTTCAGTCCCATCTCCTCAAATCTCCCATCTTGTATGCTGTTGGCTCCTCCGTCTGACTCACTCTAAGCCTCGGCTTTACGAACAACACTCACTTTCTCACCCACTCGCAGTCATCTTGGCAGTGTTGTGTGGGAAAAAAAAAAAGCATTAGTAAAAAGCATAACACTGCAATCATCTTTTTGATGATAAAAGGTTGTTTCACATGCAGTCCCGGAGACTTACCGTTGACATTTTGCACAGATGTGCCGAGATTGTTTTCTAAAGGTGCAATATTAGGCCAGCTAACATGTTTCACAGCAACTTTAATGTCTTAGAAATGAGCTGTTTTTGCCAAGTAAGCTCACGACATTCAGTTGAAGATCACATCTCTGTAGCAAGTAACCTGCTACCCACACTACAGTCATGAAAACATCCTCACAAGTACATTTCATGCAAAAGAATCAAAGGCTCTTTTACAACCAGAGCTCTGCTCAGACGAGGCACCTTCCCCTCGTGTACGAAAACACACAGCAGAGTGGGTGGTGTGTGTTTTAGTTTACGATGCCAGAGGGGCTAAAAAAAAAGTCTTTAAAGCTTAAAGGAATAGTTTTACATTTTGGTAAATGTACTTATCTCTTTGTTGCAGAGTTTGATGAGAAGTTTGATACCACTCTCATGTCTGTATGTTAAAGCTGCTTTTGTGAAACTTCTGTGCTGTGCTGGAAACCGGTCGTTTACGTTATCAGATATCATTTCTAAGCTAACGTTAGCTACTGTTGCTCAGTAGTTCCACAGTTCAGCAGCATTAAACAACTTAAACAGATTGTCCACAGGTTCGTATAGGCAACCGAGAGAGACAGGGGAGGTTATAATCCGCTCACATTTGGCCAATCAATAAGTGATTAATACATATACAATGCTACAAATTGTTACATAGAGCCCCTTTTAATATGGAGCTAAAGCCAGGCAATGGCTAGCTTAGCTTAGCATAAAGATTGGCAGTAGGGGGAAACAGCTAGCCTGGCTCTGTCTGTCCTACAAATAACATCCTGGCAAAACTTCAGCTCGCTGTTTTTACACTTGGGTTTTTGTACAGATTAAACAAACAGGATATGATGTAATTAATCAGTTAGCTTTAGAGGAGCTAGTAGGCAGATTTTGGGGATTTTTTTTAAGTGCTGGGCAGAGCCAGGCTAGCTGTTTCTCAAGGTCTGTATGCCAATGCTAAGCTAATCAACTGCAAGTGGTATGTGTACATTTTAGCATGACAGTGGTATCGATCTTCTCATCTAACGCCCAACAAGAAGCAAATGTAATTCTCAAATATTGAAGTATTTCTTTAAAATAGAAGTAAAATGCACAAGAAGAAGAATCCTCTTCATAAGAGCAGCAGTGGAAAAATTAAAGCATGTCAGAGAAATGCATGATCAATAATCTTAATGTTTCCAATTGAGCCTACTGTCATCTGTCAGCATCGTCATTATGTACAGTAGCAAAGCTGAGGGGGGTTTACCCTTTCAACAGACAGAGAAATCATTCCTTGGAAACAGCAGGGACCTGGCACACTTTCACCATCCTTTCAGTGAGTAAATGAGTCTGATCCACATGCACGGGGAAATCCTCATCCTCCTAAATGACTGGCGAGGGCCCATTATTAATATTCTAGGAAAGTTTGTCCCTTTTCGCCCTTCTGAATAATACAGCAAAAGCAGTGAAGACATCAGAGCACATCTGACAGAGCCATGAAACATTTATGGCTTCGGCAGTGGAGGATCTGCCTGCTGTGTGTTCTGCTGCCTTTGACTTCCACAACCTGCACGCCGACACGTCTCTAAGTCGGACTTGCCCAAAATAACTGCTCTGGGAGGAATCTCTCTTCCTTCAACCGAGTAAATTTTTAAACCTGCGAAGAGCGAGTTGATTTTATACCAGCTGACACCGTGTGTGCCATCCGTTTTTTCTTTTGTGTCTCACCTGCAACACTCAGGGCAAACTTCACAGCTGCGTCCACAGTGTTGTGATCAGTAACCTGATCCACTATTCCAAGTTGAAGCGCCTCGGCAGCAGTCACATGGCGGCCTGTGGGAGACATGAAGGGCGTAAAAGGTCAATATGGGTGGCATCAGACGTTTTATAATTATTAGATGAGGAACAACGAGCTGTTCAGGTGATAGCATCACTGCAAAACCTTGTGTTTGATTCCGATGTCTAGACAAACTGCCACAAAAATGGAAATGAATAATTACAGCTTATCTGAATTTTTAAAATTTTATTTAGACAATCTAAACAGAGCAGTGAATCACAGAGAAGGCTCCTACGGCAGTGCGCATGATCAAACTAAACACATGCTGTCCTCTGCTGGCCATCAGAGTGAACTACCAATCTTTAGGTAACAGTAGCTGCTCTCTTCTGTAGAGGGGTTATATGCAATGTCAGGCTAATCTGAATAATTGGTTTTCATGGCTATAAAGTGTAGGGACATCTGATTATTGTGCTTTAATACAACAAAATGTGAACACAAACAGCATTATTATTTTCATCGTCGATTAATCTTTCAATTGTTTGTTCAATAAAATGTCAGAAAATGGTGAAAAATATTGATGACTTCAAGGAAGATCTTCCTCTACTGATGCAGCTCTAAACAGGACCCTGTAAGGACAACAGACCATTATGTATGGCGACTTCTTCATACTTATTGCTACTTCCCTATATCTGGTTTGGTACTTGAAAAGCAGGGGTCGACAGATAATGGCTTTTCTTTAAAGCCGATACGATACAGATTAACAGAATAATATCAAGGAGATTACAGATATTTGGAAACGATATTCATTTGCAGTAAAAATTTACATTTTTTCGAACAACCATTGATGAAATTAACCAAAGTACAATTTATAGGTAACCAATCAGATGAGGTATGGGCAGGACAGCGTGGAGAGGATGTTGCATCAGAGCCAAAGTAGCACATATTAAATTAGTTAATTTTATCGGCAATCTGACACTGACACCGACAATCGGATAAAAAGGTTAAATATCATCCCCAATAATCGGTCTATCCCTTCTTAAAAGACTATAATATCATTACTTATAAACTTTGTAATAGTTGGGCAAGGTTATCCTGCCTCTGCTACCTGTGGTGATGAGGTTCAAGGCAGCTGGGACCCCGATGAGCCTTGGCAGACGTTGACTTCCTGCTGCAGCTGGCAGAAGACCCAGAGTCACCTCTGGAAGCCCCAGTCTGGCCTGGAAGGACACAAAGGCATAACGTTTGATGAATGGAGGGTGCTGAACACAGCAGGACACCTTTCTCTGGCCTGTAGTTACATTATATAGAAGGGTGAAAAAACTCAAAAATATGTGGTGGTCAAACTACTACTACTGAAAGGTCACACTAACATGTAAGACAACCCTGTCAGTCTGACACTGATGCAGCTCGACCTTAGAGAGACAGAGAGATCAGAGACATGAACTAACTTTAGAGTGTGCGACTCGATAATGACAGCCAAGCGCCACCTCGAGGCCTCCGCCTAAAGCGCTTCCCTCTATGGCCGCCACCATTGGCTTGTTCGCAGCCTCGATGGCGTGGATCATCGGTATCAGAGGAGGCCCCGTCATATTTGTCCCAAACTCCTTGATATCTGCCCCTGTGATAAAAAATTAAACTGATGATGTTATCACACGACACGCTGTTATATGATGTTCATCTAGTTCAACAAAAATGCTTCTGTACATCGCCTTTGTAGTAATTAAACACACAGCGGGAGACTCATAAATATTCTTCAATAGTTCATGTTATTTTATAACAAGTGCAAATGTGTGTTAATGAGTTTCAGGAAATCTTATTCCAATTTGTAAAAAACAACAGTAGTTCTGCCTCCATAGTCGCTTTCAGGCTGGAGTTCACGTCACAAATTGAACCAATTTGTTGCTTTCAATCAGTTGTAGTCGAAAGAAAAAGCCCTTAAGCATTTAATTAAAAAAAGTTACTAAATCCAATTCAAGATTTTTACCTGGAGTATAATTAATTTCTTTGATTGCTTGTGAGGACGTTTTAATTACTCATTGTAAATTATAAAAGTCATTGAGGGAACAGTGTCAACACAACTTCAAAGTTGTGTTGACAATGTGACGTTAAGGAAATAGAAAACGCAAAGAACATGTCCATACCTCCACAGAAAACCCCATTCTGGCCACAGATGACCACAGACTTCACCTTTGGGTCACTGAGTGCTGTCTGGACTGTGTCAACGATGCCCTGCCTCACCGCCGCACTGTGTTAAAAAATGACACATGGTGAGGGATTTACAGGTTTGCTAAAGTTTAGCCTTTTTAATTTTCCTAGTTAGGCTTATGAGACAGGACACATCATTCTGCTACAGCCATTTTCCACAATTTAAATAGTAACATTTAGATATGAGACAAATATATGCTACACAAAATAAACAAGCTTAAAATATCATTACCCACTGCTTATTTTTTTACAGATCCATCCTTGATTCATCTCAAATGCAGGGTTGTGAAGATGTGCACGGTGTAATCTCAAATTCACCACATGTGCATTATTTAGAATACGACATGTATTATATATGCAATATTTTTCTGTAAAATTGGGGCAGCAGTGGCCTAAAAAAGCGAAACGGACAGGATAAATCTTTGTGAGCAAAGTGCCCCTCATTCACCATCACTGAGGTGCCGTTGAGCAAGGCATTTAGTCCCTCACTGCTCCAGTAGAGCAGCGCGTTGACCAGCAGGTCAGGATTTGTTTACGTGCCATACCACAGTATAAAGAGTCAAAGTGCGCTAAAATTTCACTTCAGTAGAAGGTAAAGAAGTATCGTCAGCAAAATGAATTTAAAAGTGTTGCTGCAGCAAATGATTATTTTAATTATCTATCGATCTGCAGATATTTTCACAATTAATCGATTCATTGTTTAGCCTAAAAAATGATGAGATCCAGGAGAAGTCTTCAAATCGCTTCTTTTGCTCAACCAACAGTCCAAACCCCAAAGTCTCTTCATTTCCCATCGCAAATGACAAATCTAAGCAGCAAATCCTCACATTCAAGAAGCTGGAACCAGCAAATGTTTCGACATCGTTGCTTCAACGACTGAAACGATTAATCGGTCATCAAAATAGTTGGCAATTAACTCACGACTAATCGAATAGTCAACTGATCATTGCAGCTCTAATCAAAAGTATTGATTACGCAACACAGGAGCAGCATTATGAAACGTATTATAACTAATATTATTATTATCATCACAGACTTATTTCCATGTAAGCAGCAACATTAAGTTGTACCAGCTCAAGAAGAACTACTTTTTACATACTGCTCACAGTTCATAAGGTCATTACAGGTTTGTTATGTAAAATCTTAATAAGTAACTGCTATCAGATAAAGGTAGTAGAGTAAAAAGTACACTAATTCACTCTGAAATATATTGGAGTAGTAGTATTAAGTAGTATATAATGGAAAAAGTAAGTACTTAAAATTAAACTAAAGTAGAGTACTTGAATATCTGTGCTTGTTTAAATTGATTTAACTAAAGCCTGCCCTCTGGCGCCACCTTCTGTCAACAAATATATAACTTTGTTTTGTCTGACAAGTCGTGTTATTCTCATTCAAGTTAACTTGTTTGCACCTTTTCATGTGCACGTTTGCAAAAAAGCTACTGCACCTCTAGCGCTTCTGTAAAAGGCTCCCAACATATGAACTTGCATACAGTAAGTCTTCCAACAAAGATTACACATGTTGTAAAAACAACATCAGCTCGCTCACCTCAGTGCGTTTACAGGCGGGTTCTGGAGAGTGATCAAGCCCACGGAGCCCGAAACAAGCCTGAGCTGAGCCATCGAGCCTGTGGATCAAACACTACGAGCTGTCGCACTTCTTGTTCAGTGTGCACACTGAACTTTGTAACTTCACTCACTGCTGGCAGGACCTCATCACCTTTAACACACTTCTTACTCCATGAAACCAGGAATACTCCAAACGCTCTTCTTCGTCCGCTGGGTTTGTGTGCGCAGCTGGCGGCTGACGGTAACCACTCGGAGCGTTACCGCCCCCACGTGGCCGGGAGCTAATCAACACCTAAAACTGTCTTTATGTTTCTATTATGTATTTATATCTATTGATATATCTATATAAATGTAACATGTCATTATCAGCCAATATTGTGAGACATTTCTAATCAAATAAAACAAAAAATAACCTAAAATCTGTCTTTTTATGTTTTTTATTGTACATATATCTATTAATATAGGCCTATCTTTATAAATGTAACATGTCACTATCAGCCAATATTGTGAGCACTCTTGAGTATGTGATCAACTTCATCATACTATGTGCAAATGTTTTAATTTAATTCAATTCTTTAGGAAGCAGTTCTCCAGATTGCTTTCTCAATTTTCATTTTTTTGTTGAGATCTAAACTCACAATTAAATCATAAAAAATGTAAAACATTATCAGTAATTTCAAAACCTTTTACCCTGAAACCTCTGTCTAATGATGTCTATATTGATATCTATATTGTCAACTTACTTTATTTTTGTCTATTTAATTCTCATCTTATTTTATGTTTTGTACATATACTCATTTGTATTCTCCTTGTTTAATGTCCTTTCTGTAGCTTTATTTACATTTACAGCTTACATTTGTTTTGTATGTGTATGTGTAACTCTTCATTAACTGTTATGTTTTTCAATAATGTCAACCAAACTAACTAACAAACAAAAAAGCTGTAGGTGACTTTAGATGTGACTCCTGTGCACTATTTGTATTTATTTACAACTCACAGAAACACTTTACTTCTTTACAGATATTGCATGTTGTTTGTCAATATTATACGTGTTATATATTTATATGAAACCTAATTCCTTCCTTTTAGCTGCAATTTATGTATATTATTATCTTCTTGTTCTGTGTGTTTGTAAGTTAACATACATTAAAAAGCAACTTCAGGCAAGTTCCTTGTCTGCGTCCATCTTAATACGTTGCTCGGCTAACTGCTAACTAGCTTCTCGCATGTTACTTATGTTGAGATATTTTTGTTAATAGAGATGAATTCTTAATAAATAAAGTTAAATGTATATTTTCTCATCGAGATGAGCAGTTTGACCAACACAGTGGCATCTGGTGGTCAAACTGTAAACACATTTAGACCGAACCCGGGACCAGTCCAGTACCGTAGCTAGGCTAGCTAACATAAATCCACAAGATGGCGCCCATGAAGCGCTGACAGAACACCAGCAGCCGTTGAGCCTCACAGAAGAAGAAGAAGACGAACCAGCGGTTGGCCATTGTTTCTCTCCGTCGCTCTCTGACAGTAAGGAGGAAGAAGAGCCGGGTCCTGGCCAACAAAGTGAGGAACATGCGCTCACTTGTCGGACTGATCTGTGTTATTGTTGCAGCCAGCTGTTACCTGTACTTCTTGTCTCTGTACCTTCCTGCCGGACCACGACTCCGTCCTCATCACGCTGCCGACAGACAACATGTGGATCCAGCGGAGACCGAGCAGCAGCAGCCCGCTGACAGCTCGGAGGAACCCAGCAGGTGACTGACAGCAGCCTTTAGCCCGATGAGATGAAGTCTGTAATTCTCCCTACAATATTTAAAGAGGTGGCCTATTTACATTGTATGGTACTGTGACGGTACTGTCAACTAACGCTAGCTAATACTAGCATGCTCCCATCTCACCCACATGAAGTACATTCGTTATATAGCTACATATCCACATGAATTCTTCATATCAGCTACGTTACACAATTGTGTTATACAGTAACGAGTTAATGGATTAATCTTTTTGCTACTTAAAATGATAAAACTACTAAAAAGTGACTGTTAATCCATCACAATGTAAGGCAAAAGTTATGATGAGTAGCCAAACATCCAGGTTGCCAAGTTGTTGTCAGGTGCTAATGATTTTAAAATGAGGATAAACAACCAAATGTTTTACATCGTTGTCATTTTGCTCATGATAAATGTCAGTGGTCAACAAAACTGTATAAATCTTAATTTTATTTGTGTAAATACCAATTGTTTCAGTGGTCAAGAAAAATGTTATAGGTTGAATGACACCTAATTATTCCATTATCACTTAATCTGCCATACTTCCACGATTAAAAGATTAGGTTATTGTTAGGTTTATAAGATATCCAAGACATGTGGAGGAGACGGATAAACTACCATTCATGTTCCTTCAATCTACTCATTGATTAATAAACTAATTAACTAGTTTTATCTCCAGTAGGCAACAGAGCTGACCGGTACTCGATTATTGGGCAGATGCCGACACCGATACTCGGGAATAAAAAACAGAGATCTCTCAACAGAGGCAGGATATTTTGCAGTTTAAACATGAACTGCATTATCAAAAATCACATCATAACATAGTGGATTGAAACAATAAACTTCACTGGGAGTTTATTCCATTTCTTTCTGCATTATAATCTCAAAAACTGTTTTCACATCGATGCATATTGGACAATGTGCACACCAATTCCAATATCTGTCATTGACCAATATCGGCTGATAATATCAGTCGACCGATATATTGGTCGAACGCTAGGAAACTTCTGACTAAGTAATATGATGTGTATTTGTTAGCAGATATACTGTGTCAGTACTGAAATACTTTTGATTGCAGTTATATCTTTTGTCCATGTTTACCAACCTCGTCTCTCCATGAAAGAAGAGTGGATGATGTGACTAACTTCAGCGTGTATCTTCTGGCAGGTTGAAGTTCCCTTCAGACTTGGACGAGCTGCGGGAACTGGCTGAGCTCCTGCAGTTCTACAAGACCGAGCACACTGGATATGTCCTGCTGCTCTTCTGTAGTGCGTATCTCTACAAGCAGTCCTTTGCCATTCCTGGATCCTCGTTCCTGGTAATGTAAAAATAGTTTCACATGTTCTCTGTGCTGATGTGACAAAAAAACAATGGACGTTGACATTTCTTTTGTTGCGTGTGTTAAAAAATGATTAAAGCGATTTATTTTATCTTTGCGGGTAAGCTTTTGCTCTGGCATTTTTTAAATGATTGACAGAGAAATATGACACGTGGTTTTAAATTACCCAAAATAACAAATAAATAAGAAATTAGGCTTGCATTTGACCTGCATGTGGCGTGCAGCTCTGGTCTTTCTTTAAAGTGTCACTGCAGCGGATAAAAATACACTCAGCCAGCTCAAACAACAAAGGCATGTCAGACTCTCCTTCGAGTGTCAGCCCTGGTAGACTTTTGTGACAGTTTTCTTCCCAACTTTGTTAAATCTGCATAACAGAGTGTGCAGTGCAGAGAAGAGGCCTTAACCACACACCACACGCTGGTTAAAGTGACTGTCACCCAACTTCTGACACTTAAAACCGCTGTTAGACCACAGAGTTGATACACTCGATCTGTATCGTTACACACACATTGATGAAGTCTTGTAACCCGGGCCTTCTCCACTTGTCATTGTGCAGAACATTCTAGCAGGAGCTATATTTGGACCATACGAAGGACTGCTGCTCGCCTGTGTGCTCACCACTGTGGGCTCCACCATGTGCTACCTCCTGTCCAAGGCCTTTGGAAAACGCTACATCGTTAACCTCTTCCCTGATAAAGTCTCAATGTTACAGAGGAAGGTAAATTTGTGTCACTGTCCACAACTCACTGCAACAAATATTAAAACTGTTAGTATGAAATGAACTGTTTTTCAATGTGTGTAGATCTCTTACATAGTGAGAAAAGGATCTGCACACTGCTGACAGTGCACTGCAAGGTCTAAATGTCCTCACATTACTTACACATGATGCTTACAGTGTGCCAAAACTGTGTCCACACAATGTTTCTTCCTACTTGAAAGGCTCTGGCAGTGCACGTGGGAGCGCTCGGTTGAAGAGCTTGTCCGGTGGGGGGAAAAGCTGCACTTTTTGATTGGCATTAGCTAATGCTCTGGTAACAGAAGGCTGACTGCAAGGCTAACAACAAGCTTACAATGCTTAGGTTGATAAAAGCACAAAACACTCAACATTCAATGCCGGCCGATCTGCTCTACAAATGAGCTTTTCTGTCTCTGTTATGACATCTTCTGTCTGATAAAGCTCAGGATAGACAGACAAGGCCAGAACAAGCTCTTCCCTCATTTTCTCGGTTACCAGGGTGACCAAGTGACAAGTCCCGTCTCATGTAATCTATGATTGGCTGCCTGAAAGAGAGCTACAGTGATGACACCAGCACCTTTCTGAAAAGTTCAGAGATTTTCAACTAGAAGCACTCAGAGCAGCCGGACAAAACAGACAGAGTGCTCTGAAAAAAGATGCTGGGTGCCTTTTCTCTAGGTGGACACATGCTGCTGCTCTCTCCTCATCAGGAAGAAGTGAAAAAAGATGCTGTGGACACACCACATGTGTAAGCCACCAGTGTGAAAAACCATAGCAAAGATGCTTCTTAAAGTGAGACCATCTTGATGTCAGGTTCAGCTCATGTATAACGTGCATAACGTGCACTTGTTACAACAAAAAGTAATCCAAGTACTCCAACGGACTACTTTGTAACAAGTTACCCCCAAAACTGGACACTGACAACCACCAACGTACAAAAAAGAAACTCTTATCTACTGTCCCTTGGTAGATTGTAACATGTCGTTTAACATCTCACCTTTGGCCTCCAGGTTGAGGAGAACCAGGACTGTTTGTTCTTCTTTCTGCTCTTCTTGAGATTCTTTCCCATGACTCCCAACTGGTTCCTGAACATGTCAGCGCCGATTGTCAACATCCCCATCACCTTCTTCTTCTGCTCCGTCTTTATTGGTAAGCACACATGGATCACCTGATTGATAGCCATTAGAGCTGCTCCATACAGTACATACAATACTGTTTTCCTTCCTGGGGTTCCCCTGATACATCATGTCACCACTAAAAGATAAAGTGTAAAGCAGCACCTCTTTGTAGCAGTGTTTATTATGTGCCGTCAGATTTAAATGACTTATTGTGTTGTCCTTTTTACCAGAGCATTTCTCCCACCTCTTAAAATTAACCCTCCAATAATGCTACAGCTACAGTTGTGTGGTCGATCTTCTTCCACAGGCCTCCTGCCGTACAACTTCATCTGTGTCCAGACAGGCGTCATGCTGTCCGAGGTGTCGTCGCTGGATGACCTGTTCTCCTGGGAGCGGCTGCTGCAGCTGCTGGCCATCGCCTGCATGGCTCTGCTGCCCGGCGCCCTCATCCGCCACTTCAGTCAGAGGCGTCTCAAACTGGATGCCCCGTCGCAGAACGGGCTCATCGCAGATAAGAAGGTCCAGTGATTTGTCCTGGTAATGAGTTTGTTTCCCTTCTTGGTGACTCTCAGAAAAAAACTTTATGTACACACATGTGAAAACCTTTCTTTTTGTGGAGGGCTTTTACTTCTCTGGAGCCACCTGGAGATGGAGAAGACTGGCCCAGTGGGATGTGAAGCCAACTATTTTGTTTTACCAAATGTTGGTGTTTCTGTGCCACAACATGTATGTGCACAGCATACACAGTGTATGTATGTAGATGTATGAATGTACAGTAAATATAGGGAGAGAGGGAGGGATTTTAAGGAGACTTTGCTCTTGCACTCTTGTATTACAGTGATATAACTGCTTCAATGTAAACAGCTGGTGTTTGAAGTGCCTGTCATGCAGTCTACCTCCAACATGTGGAAAAGTTAATAGAAATGGAACAGCCTACACCTTTGTAATGCCTGGATGGTGTCAATTATATACTTTTTTTTTATTAACTTGAATACAAATCATGTTTGCAGCATACAGTCTATTATACAACTTGAATTTGTATTTGTTCTTGTTTGACAGTTGCATTTTGCAGTTTCTGTATAAATCTTAATTGTGTATGAGGACAATTTGTACAATTTTCAACTCTGAAAGTCTTTCAAATTGTATAATTGGCCTCAGGTTCAGTTCAGGAGTTGTTCTAAGAAACCAGTTGAATCAGGACTTTAGTGAATAAATCTCCGTTTTATCAGTATGGCTGAATGATATGCAAAAAACCCAATTATTAATGATTATTTTAAAAGATATTCCGATTACAATATGAGTCATGATCTAGCGGGAAAGGGACTTTTTTTTTATGTAATGTTCACTGAAAAAAATATGAAAGTGATAAAGATGAGATCCTCGTTGGGCCGTGCCAAACAAGCACGTTCCTTTACATCTGGAGAGTATGATTTATAGGCCGGGGCCGCGCTGTAGCATGACAGTTCTTAATTTAAAATGGTATGTAGTGAAACACTTTATCTTGATCAATAAAACTGCAGCTCCTTTGATTCGGATATTGCATTTAGCCATTAACTGTTCAGTCCTTCTAATCGGCTGGATTCTTATCTGAAAGTGAATGTGCGGTGAATTCAGGCAGTGTGAGGCCTCCGTTCAATCGAGCCTTAATGTTGCTGTGAAATCCTCTTTGCTGCCTCTTTTCACAGTCCTTATGTCTTTTGTACAGTCCTGGTCCAACAGCCTCTACGCTGCGCAAAGTGTTTTTTTAAAAACATTTTCTTCATGTGGGTTAAAGGATAAGTTCACCCAAAAGTGAAAATTCAGTCACTATCTACTCAGCCTCATGCTGATGGAAAGTCAGGCTAAGTTTTTTAGTCTGCAAAAACATTTCTGGAGCTTAAAGGCAAAACAGTGTTGCAGCATCTTCCTAAACAGCTGGAGTAGATGGGGACTTGTTTTAAAATGTAAAAAACTTTAGAAAAAACATAAAATGGCTCCACACAGCTCACTCTGCTTAATCCAAGACTCCAGAAGCCCCGAGATCCAAAATGTCTTTTCAAATTAATTTGGGATCTCAGGGTTTAAGAAGACTTGAATTATGTTTTTTTTGTTTGTCTGTTTCCGGTTGTTTTAATACGCTTTGAAAAAAGTCCCCATCTACTTCAGTTGTTTAGGAGAATGCTAACTACCTACTAACTAACAAAACTTAATCTGCCTTTCCATCACCCATGAGGGCAAGTAGATAATGACTGAATTTTTCATTTTTGGGTGAACTGTTCCTTTAAGATGTAAACTAAATGTCAGCTTTAAGTTTCTTGAAAGATGTAAATTCCTTTAAAGTTTCATGTAATTTAGTTTGGCTGGTGTATTTGTGGTATGTCAGACCACAGACGATGTGGCACTTTTATTTCAGAGGTGATTTTAAATAATAAAACAGTAAACAGTAAAAGTATTTTTCAAATATTCTTTATTGCTCAGATCCAGGTTGCTCAGCAATACAGTTCACTCACAACTCAAAACAACAGCATGGCTGTTACCAGAAAGGCATGGATCCACGAGATGTACTAAAAATGGACCGTATGTCTGTCCAGCGCACAGTCACCGATTACCTTGAGGTGTTTGGGACCTTTTGGCCCGTGGGAAATGTAAGACTTGAGGGTTGTGACCTACTGAGGAAACAAAAGGAATCTCCCAAATGGTGAAATGCAGTTAAGAAAAGGATCCATGTAAAACCATTACTGAAAGTCTAGTGCTATATGAAGTGTAGTACATACTGGATCGCCTACAACAGTCTCATGCAATGCTTTGTGTTTTCTCATTTAACAACAAGACAGGACAAAAAACACTGCTGTAGTTCTGCATACATTCGACCAGACTTTGTTAAATCCTTCCTTAGCTAATCCATAATTTTATTTGGATGTTGAATGCCCTCTTTTTTCTGTTCAGTCCCAAAAGGCCGAACAAGTTTTATCAGCTTTTGTTAAATCAGACCTGGATACTCCGTCAACCCCCCAAATCTTTGCATGTCACAGATTTGTTTATGCCATTCTGATTCCCAAATCTGTTCAGAAAATCCTAGCTAGGATATTTATTTTTTTTATTCAACCACAATTTTTAACAGCTAGTATTATTGGTAGTGATCTAAAAGGAATGAATATTAAAGCAAAGAATCCCAGCTAATGCTCCAGACTACGTTATTAAATCAGTGTAAATGACGAGAAAACCAGATCAACAGAAAACAAAACAAAAATAAAAGCCTAAACTATCCAACCACCATGTGATATGACTAACAACACAGTACACCCTCAGTGATGTGTGTGATTGTGGTTTTTCTGGTACTGGATATTAATGTCTAGCAACACCCCACAAAACCTAGAAACACCAATCCTTGGAAGTAAAATAAAGAGGTTACTATCATCTCGACAAGTTTCAGCCTCAGACTGCGGTTGGCTTACAGATGTTTCTGCCGACGACGCCACATTTAGAGGGAAACCTGCACTTAACTGTATAAAGAGCCAAAAACACAAGAGAGACAGAGGCCCGACGAGTCCTCTGCAATGCAAGAAAAGAGCCTCAACTTCAAAAACTGCTCTAAAAAAAGCTACTCCTGACAGTCAAAACAAACCATGAGTGACGAAAACTACGATTTCCAGTGCTACTGTGAAAAGCCGTTTTCTCCACGAAGTACAGACAACAGTGAAGAAGACCGCCACATGAGTCATGCGCTCGAGTAGAAGCACCGTACTGCATTGGTGTTGGGTAAGGTCAGGGTATTAAAATCAGGTCTGGTGAGCTATCATCATCAGTATGAGGTACTGTACCGGCTGTGGGGAGGCTTTTTGCTGAAACAGCCTCAGGCATTGTGTGAGTTTGATAGACCTTTTTTTTTATTTTTTTTTTTATTATTATTTTTAGCACTGCTAGTCTGTGTTCACTGGGACAACAAAAGAAAAAAAATCCGCCTCCACTGATGACAAAAGTCTGCCCTCCAAAAAAAAACAAAAAAAAAAAACAGCTCTCAACAGTTAAAAGAAGTCCAAAGACAAATACTAACTTTCACTATATCATTCATTTATTTAATTCTTTTGCCCTACATCGGTTTTAGTAACTAAAGTCAGCCTTGGATTCTGAGAGGTAATTCTGAAATGTACAGCACAACAAAAAAAAAAAAAAAAAATTTAAAATTAAATCTGGTGAGAGAACTATTTAGAGGTCAGTTATGAGGGAAGCTGTGACGCCTCTAAACGCCTCCCACCATCTCTCACAACGCAGGTGCAGACTGGTAAGTGTTATAGAGAGACAGAGAAACGATGCATTTATGCGTGACTCTATTGTACATGTTTACAGATATACAGTTATCTTGTCGTACACAGTGACATTTCAACGACTAGACTAGAGTTGTTCTACATTCTACACAGAAGACTAGGGTTTTTCACCATGTTCAAGAGTCCTGTCAGTGTATTTTTGCAGCTTCGTCGTGTGTTTTTTTTTCTTTTTCTTCAAATCAACCCCAGAGTATGCTGTTATCAAACAGAGCTGGTAAGATTGAATTGGGTTGTTGTTGTTGTTGTTGTCGTTGTTGTTGTTATAAAATTCTTTTTTTTTTTCACAAGTGAATAAACTTCATTGTTATTTTAAAAGTTTTAAAAAAAAAAACCTGGAGGTACAGTTGGGAAAAACAGGAGGTACAGTTGGTTAGTTTCTATCAACTGACTTGTATCTTTTCTGTCTTTGATGGTGAAATCAGTACACAACATCCACATTCAGAACCACTTCGGGCAGGTATGTACCCCCTAGATCCTGCTCTTCATTCCTTTCTAGAGAAAAACTTGGAAATCCTTTTTTTGACGTGTATCATTAAGAGGTCGTATATGGCGTCCAGGCAAAGACAGTCCAACAGAGTTGACTACGGTTTACAAAGTTTCACTAGTCGGCTGGACCTGAAGAGTTTAGAGATTACTGTAGATCTTTTCTCTTGTTCTTTTTTTTCATTATAAAAGAAAAATTAAAAACGCTCAAAATGATCAGTTAACAAGGCATACAAAATGTGGAAAAAGGGGAAATGAAAGATTGGACTGAGGTACCCTGAAGCCTGAGGTAGATCACAATACTGACATGCGCACTGTTCACATCCTGACCAAAGTTAACGCGGTGGTTCACTTTACTGTTCTCCTATTTTTTCAGGTTTTTTTTTAATTTATATTATTATTCATAGTCTAGTTTTTCAAGAAAATAAACACTTCCCTTCAAAACAATATGGCAGTGTCCCACTGAGGAAAAAAGAAAAGGACTTAGTTTTCTTTTAGTTTCTTATCAATAGCTCTCATCACAAAATAGGAAAAAAATAGATTCATAAATATTACTCTCTCTTTTTATATATATATACACACACACACATGCACACACACATACACACACACGGAGGAAGCTGTGCGTATTGGCAATAACCTTGCGCGTCTGGAAGATGGAGCTGATGGGTGATGTCTGAAAGGTGACAAAATTAAGGCAACAAGCTTCCACGGTCTCCAAAGTAAAGCACAGAGGGGACACCAGGACCTGCGTGTCCAGCGCGCTCGCACAGCGGAGCGGGTCGGTCGGCCAGCTCGCCAAAAAAGCAAAGAAAGAAAAGAAAGGAAAAGAAGTTGAAAGAAAAAGAGAGCGAGAGCGAGAATGACAATCTGTGTGTCTGTGCCTCTGGCCTGGCCCGCTGGACACGGCAGGGGTGATAACTTCTAAAAAGGCTGCATATTGTACATTCACAGCTGTCATGCCGTTTTAGAAAGCTCCCTGACAAGAGAGGGTTAAAGCCAAACGCGGCTGCGGTCACGTTTGCGGTTGTGTGTGTACCACAGGTCATACAGTGCCTCCCCGTAAACCCACCACCCCCTACCCCCAACCCTTTAACCCCCAAAACTTTACCTTTACTGCCACTCCACACACCATCGGTCTGCACCCTCCCCACCCCACACCCCGTCCCCTCGTGAAGGTAGAACGTGCACATTCAAATTGACTAACAAGCAAAGGTGCACCAATTTTTTTTTGTTTTAAGACGTCAATTTTGTGCTTCTGATCGTCGAGGAGAATACCTTTAAAGACATACTTCTGATTTCTTTTTTTTTAAATTAGCATGAATGTTGATAGTCTGGGAGGGTGATACCAGCTTACTGGTAACAAAAAATGTAAAATAAAGTAAATCCCTCTGTTGCTTTTAACCTCTGTTGAGCGAAAGTGGCAGTCAGTTCAATGTTATCAAAAGGCTACAGAAAGAAACTAATATTTTTTATCCTATTAGAAAGAAAAAAAAAGCCCATGATGCCAGATGAGAGAGTGTGATGAGAAAGTGAAGCAGAAACGAGCAGAAAAAGGAAGCAGAAAGTGTAGCATCAGATGTGAATGGTGAGAGACATTTCAAAGGGAAGTTATCTTTTGCGTTGGCACACACACAGGCTTGTTACAAAGACTCATTCACCATATTTACTGTAGTTATAGGGGTTTTCTTTTTTTTTTTTGATTTCAGTGGCCTATAATGTGAACAAACAAAAGGAAACCGCCAGATGTGGCCGTCACAGCCCGATCAATCTCTGGAACAAGCAAAAATATTAAAAAACCACGCCGAGTCGGACTGTCGTTCTGATAGAAAAACAACAGCGCGCACTCTCGGCGTGCGTCGATAGACTTTTCTACTCTGTATTAATACTGCTAAGGATATTTAATCTTGCAATCTGATATCATCTCAAACTCTTGTGAGAGAAGGCGTCCATTGTCACTCGCTCTCGCTCTAACCCAAAATATCAATCGTATACTCTCGTGTTAATACAGTTGCTTTATCCGGTTGTTAGGCCTATGTTAGTCCAACTTAAGAGATAACATTATGCAGGGCGACATACTATTTCCTGTTTTTAACTGTGTAGACAACAGTTTCCACCTTTCTTTTAGATTTTTTTTTTTTGGTCTTTTTTGTTATGTTATATCAGTACGGTTTCTCCCACTCTATCTGCTCTCACAGGGCTGGCAGTGCACACAATGCCCTCAGCCTTTGGCTCTCACTTGTTTCCCCCCTAGTGAAGTTCTTTGGTTTTGTTCGGTGCTGCTGGTCTGCCCTGCATGTCCCCCTTGGCCTTGGCCTTTGTCTGGGTAGGTCTCTGTCCGTTTGGGAGGGCTACATTCATTGGCTGGCGCCCGCTGGAGCCACCCCGCTGGTCACTTGGAGTGGTGCGGTGACACGGCGGCGCCCTGCTGGTGCTTCTGTTCCTGCTGTTTGACCTGCTGAATGATCTCCCGGATCTTCCTCTGTGCAGTCTGTTGGAGAGGCAACACATGCAGGACGAGGTGTTAATTGATACATGACTGTGTGGGTGGATGAACTGTATAACTGTCGTTTTTTTCTTTTTTCTGTCTTTTTTTCATTTGTTTTCCTGTATTTTTCTTGCTATTTTCTGTCAATTCATCAGCGAAAAGACTGGTTATTGGTTATTTCAACATGGCTATCATAGTTATTCTCAGTGCCTGTCACCAGGTTAAGATTCAGACTAATGCTGCGTTCACGTGCACCTTGGATGGTCCGATTTCACAAGTTTGAAAGTCGTTCCTCCTACTTCAGGATGTGGGAGCAAGACGGAGACCAAAAATAAGTTTTTTAAAATCACTTAGAGCATTTAAACAACACACTGACAGCTGTTTCCAGTATTTGAGTGACAAGGAAGAGCAAAGGAAGCGATATAATGACCACACAATACATTCGGTAAAAGTGTTTGTCGTCTTTTGTCCAAAGATGCAAAAATCTAAATTCCTTGTTGTGTAAATGGTGTAAAACACCATCAAAGTTTGTTGTTTGTCACCTTGGAAGTACAATTGTGACAAAACTATACCAACTCTAGGTTCACTTGGTAACTTTTTTCCAAACCATATTACACAGTTTTCATTATCGGATGGTTATTCACTTGTCATGTAGATGGATTTGCTGACATGCAGGCTCAGTATCAGTCACCTTCACAGAGCGCATGTGCTATTCTTGAAAGCTTTGCTCTCTGTACAAGATTAACAGGCAACTACCAACCAATCAGAAATGAGTATTCTCTGCATCATGAAATGTATGATAAAAGTACGCATGTGCAAACAGACATAATAACATAATTACACAATTAGCAAACATAATTATACCAACAAATGTATGGGTGAAGTTAACAGTGTTTGATGTATAATTATATGAAATCATTACACCTGTATGACACTCACACAGAACGACGTGTTACGACTTATCTTCCCTGGTTACACACTTTCTCTGGGCCTGATAGACATCTCCTGTTAGCTTTGTTACACTGTAATCAATCTTAATAGTGAGTCTGGTGACATCATGTTAGTCCCAACATAGATCCACTCACCTTCAACCTGAGCAGAGGTCTAATTAGACACAATCAACAACACTCTGTGGCCTTTGCAGGGCATTCGACCACGCAGCAGAGACGTAAAAGTTTTCTACTGCTTCTCTACTTATTTTACATTTCTATTTCAGTTGATTGTTGTTGCACATTCACATTTATATACAAAAAGTTAGATATGGTTTTAGTTTACAAATACACAGGTGGAGTTTTCTCCTCTCAGGTGTAAACTGTGAGCTCCTGCTGAGTTTTGCAACGGGACAACTGGAGGCTTCATAGATTGGTCAACTTTAAATTTCAACTGGTGTTCAACACTGACACTGAAACTAAAACTGGATGTACCTGAGTGTGCAGATTCAGCCCCGAAGGTGAAGACGAGCACTGACACATAACGACACAATAACAGATGAGAAAACTACACCTGCATGTCTTGTGGTTAGACCGCACCTAACTGCTAACTCACTTTCATGAGTAGATTGTAGATTACATGATCCAACGTCACCAGGTGCCTTTACCACTTGATGATGATAATAATAATAATAATAATAATAATAATAATAATGATAATAATAATGATAATAATAATTAGTTTTTTTGTACCTGGCTGGCAAAGAAATGTCCACTGATTTTCACAAAGACCTCGTCATTCTCGTCTGGAGTTTGGTCCCGTGGTACGATGACCTCAGCACTCGTCAGGTTCTGCAGCTCGTTTACCTGGAAAAAAAAAAAAGAAAGACTCCAGAGATCATCATGTGGCTTTGAGTTTCACCTCCAGCCTCAATTACAAAACACTCTGACGGGCAGAGTATCAGATTATGGTCAACTGAAACGCTGATGAAAGCTGCTGCTTGATGTACAGTAATCACTGGTGTGTGGAGCAACCTTACTGGTAATTTACTCAAGTAAAAAGTATTATTATGTTAATGCAGAGTTATTTTTTTTTTTAGTAAAGACATTGTTGTTAAAAATGGTTCAAAGAAGTGTGAAGTCTTTGATGTGTGAAGTAGAAATGAAAAATTAAAAAGCCAAAACATAAAAACAGCTTTGCTGTTACCGTTACATTTGGCCATCGACTCACCGTCTTGCCGCCTTTACCGATGACTCTGCCGGCTGCGGTTGAGGGAACCTTGATGTGCGTCTCCAGTTTGACCTCCTCCTTCGCCGTGAAGAAGTTCTCCTCTTTCAGCTTCCCAAATATCCGACCTTGAGCCTGGAATAAAGAGGAGGGAATGAGGCGAGGAGAGACTGGGGAAAACAGGGACACACAGTGATCCGCTGCTGTTTACTATAATACACCACAAGGTCAAAAATCATGATTTTTTTACTTTTAATTTGATCATTATATCCTAAAAAAGGTTTCAGCAACCTTCGAATGACATAATTGCATTTTACTGCACATTAATACACACATTCATAGTGGGTTTTTACCTTAAACTGAGCCTCTGGGGGTCCAGTAATGATAACCATCCTCATAGGACACTCTGGGCTCTCAGCTGGGGCAATCTGAAGCACACACACACACAGACCACACACACACACACACACACACACACAGACACACACAGACAGGTTATGGATACAAATAAGGAGAAAACGTGTCCATAAGCTGGTGATCTCCGTGCTCTCTCAGCGCATGTAACCAGTGAATCATCTGCACATTCCTCCAAATAAAAGAAACTCCTTTGATTACGTCGTGAGAATCCACTGACCAGCTGTCCGACCTCTGCGGACGGAGCTCGAGGGGCTTTCTGACATGCTCAGCTCACTAGTCATCTCCTTTTTTTGTTTTGTTTTCCACCATAAATAACTAACATCCTCAGCAGTGGTCCGTGAAGTGCTGCTGAGTCAGCCGGAGCCAGCTGCCAACCTGATGCCAACTCGCTAGAGAAGTTTGAAAATGCAGGTTTAACGGGGAGACGCTGCAGGTTAATGATTAACTAATAGATGTCAGCATGACTACTCACATTAAGACAATTACTTTTTGTACTACAAGTTTTCTGAAATGTTTTGTTTCATTTTGCAAATTAGGCACAATTTGGTCAAAAATGCACTATTTACAATAATCAGATTATCTTCATTGATGTGTTTTTGTTAATTTTTTATGTCTATTTCCTTCCTGAACTGCACTGTAATGTGATCATCTGTTAATAAAAACAACTCTTCTTTATGCTAACACAAAAATGCACTTATTTTCATTTCCAGAACAGAAATCTGAATATTGGATACAGCCAGGTTCAAAATGCTTGTTTACTTTTGTTGTCATATTACAGTTGAAGGTTTTTACAGTGGGAGAAAATACTTTAAAACCTTTAGACTATAGACAGAAATCAAACTGGAAAGTTTGGTGTATGTAAGTGCTATTGAAGTTGAGATTTTTTGCTCAGAGTCTTAAAAAAAGAAACTAATTTTGAGAAAACAACCTCTGTGTAAAAACATTTTTACATCTTGCATCTACACCCAGAACAGACGCAAAATTAGCCCAAAATCTCAAAATTGGTGGCAGTGTCTTCCCTTAGCTCATGTTTGTGAACTCAGGGGCAGGTCAATCACGTCTTTCCGCCCTCCTGACTGAACTCAGCGCTCTGTTGGCGCTGACAAACCCACCTTGATGGAAGCTCCGGCGAAGTGGGCGAGTTGTTTGATGTGCTGGCCCTTCTTGCCGATCAGGGCCCCGACTGCCTGAGTTGGAATAAAGAGGTAGACGACCTCCTGCTCTTGAGCCTGTTGCTGAGAGAGAAAAACACAGAGAACAATAGATTTTAAGAAAACTCTTTTATTAACACACTGTGAAGCTCTTTCAGTTGCATTTTATGTATGAAAGGTGCTATATTATTATTATTGTTACTACTACACTGTCACTAAACTCTACTAGAGAGGGTGGCAATAAAAACACATTCAGAACTGCTTTTAAAAAGCTGCAAAAGTTTTGATTAAGAGCAGCTGAAAAGTTAAATCGAGCTCTCTTCAAGGGTTTTCTCTCTGGGTAAACATCTCCGAGCCGAGTATTTCCTATTAAGGCCGATGGTTGCCCTATTTTTTTTCTTAGCATGGTAACACTCGTGTACTCGAGGTTTATAAAGTGAATTTTTACGGGCCACAGGACAACTGTGGGTTGAAAAGTCCCCTTCCAGAAATATTTGTGGTGTTCTGGTGACTCGTTGATGGTACGCAGGAATGCCAGACTCTCTCTTCTACGCAGACGTTGGCTGAGAGGTTGTCATGGTTAGTTATATTTATGTCTCCCTCTCGATTAGTCTTAAATCTCCCTCTTTTTCTTTATAATGTGGCATTTATACCATAAGTCACTTGCAAAGACAGACTTTCCAGCACAAACAGCTTTTCCTAAGCTTCTTGAGTGTGAAAAAACATGGTTTTGAATGCCCTCAGCTATTTAAATAATTATCTATCACCACACAAACACAATAAATTAGCGGTCACATTGTCTGTAGTGCAGATTCGGGGGAAACATACTGAGTGCTGGTGGGTGATGGCACTTGCTGGAGGAACCCCGTACAGGCCACTGAGATGTGAAGAGTGACTCTGAAAGTGAAGTGACAAGCAGACTGATCAGATGGCACAGCAACACACACATCCACAGGCACATGCACGTACACATGTCGAGCTCCTATCGAGGGGAATTTCAGGGCATAAACTCGCAGTGAATCACACACTAACTTTCTTGACTAGGAAACACGCGAATACATTCTCGCACACTGTCTCACACCACTCTGGCCCGACCTCGTCAGGCAATGAGTGGAGACTTTGTTTTACAGACAAACTGACTCATCTGTGGAGAAGATGGGGGAATTTTGGCCGCTTCAAACTGTGTGCAACATCATGCAGGAAGACCTGAGTCAACACCGTATTGTTTTTTCTAAAAGCACTTCAGGGGGAACCTGGTTTACCATGTGTTGGAGACAAATTGCTTTATCAAGTCAAAACTGATCCCTGCTGGCGCTGGGCGTGTAAAACCAACTGGGGTGAAGTCGGTCTGAAAAAGGAATTTTTAAAATAATTCTTTCCCACCTTTTATGGTTGTGTGCAGAGGTAGTAAGAAGAGCATACTCACTAAGAATGGGTTGTATCCTGCTGGTGCAATATGGGGCACTGCACCGCGTGGTCCAGCAGCAGGGGGCAGCACCGGCAAACCCGAGGAGAAGATGCCCAGAGCGTTCAGGTTCAAGCCTGGGATCAGGTTAGCCTGTTGCTGAGCAGAAGAGGAGAGGCAGGTTTACTCACCAGTTGAAAAGGATTTAAGGCTTGTCTATTTATTTATTTATCTTTTTACCAACTTTCACTGAAAATATGCAATTTTTTAAAGTTTAAAGTTTTAACCCACAAGCTGTTACACTTCTTACTGCAAAGAGGACGCTGACTACAACTGCAGCGAGCAAGAAAATCTTCAGCTACTAAGAGGTGCAGAGAAGAATGATGCAAATTCAAGTGACTCCTTCTAAGTAAGTACATTTATACCTGTTTGTTCAATGATACATCAGCACCAGTAGTTTCCAAAATTGCTTTAAAAGACAAAGACAATGTCTTTGGCCCAAAGAGTAAGAACGTAAATACGTCCTGCAAAACACAAGTTGGGTCTGAGACACTTAGTCAGCAAGATAATCGAATAATCTTTATATCGTTAACCCTCCGCACCACAAGCAGTTTCTGTGTCTTTTCAATGGCTTCGGTAACGTTTTTACTCACTGTGGGCCCATTTTCTACCGCAATATATAAGTCCTGCACCTTTCTGGAAACAACAAAGTCAATATGCTGCTTTTGTGCAGTATAACACAGTTGAATTTCTTTGATAATTTATCCTACAATATATGTATTTTAAAACAACATGCCCACAAGTGTTCCCAATACTGAAACACTTAATAAAGTATCTTAAATCTAATTTAACCAGGTGAATGTTTTTTTCAGGAGCTGGTTCAAGCAAAAGATTTGTTTTTAGTGAAATCTTTAATGATGCTAATGTAGAATTAAGTGATTTCCCTATTTTAAGCTTCCTGACAGAAATGTCCCTCGCACATGATAAAACCTCTGGTTCCAGTTTCTAAAATAGAAGTGTGTGCTTCTTTTCTTTGTTTCCTTTTATACTAAATTTAATTCATTTGAGTTTTGACTGTTGTTTGGCAGCAGCAGTGGTTTGAAAATGCTGTTTTGCACCAGTGTTGTAGTCAACACCGCATAAACCGAGACCAAGTCATGACCAAGACCAGATCAGTTCAAGTCCCCACTCACACGACACGCTTGTGATAAAAAGTGGAACGACGGGCCGTCCTCAAACGGATATGAACTTACTTTTTATACTCTCTCTCATCTTACTTCAACATATTTGTGAATGAAGGAAACTTCATCTTGATTCAGGAGACGATGAATTTGATATAACATGTATTTATATTTAAGATGTATGTGTGATGTGTTGATTTATGGCGTTGTATTACTGTTGCTCCTCGTGTATTTATTCCTGTGTACTTTCCTGATTACCAAGTTGTTTTGGATGTTTACTCAGCACAGTTTGTATGATTAACTACACCAGCATCCACAGAGTGTGTCAGTATAAATATGGGTGTGGTTTTTTCACTGGACGTGGAGTACGTGTGCAGGCGTTACCCTCTTTTCATTCACATCCTTACACGTGTACCTAAAACCATCCCCTCATTCAACACTGCTTATCCATGTTTTACCATCCAACAAACACATCACTATTTTTGTGCAAGCATCAGGTTTTCCGGGTGAGGTGTCGTGTTACTGTCTCATATCCGTAGAGACCCTGCAGCCTTCTGTCTAAATTATCTTATTTTCTCAGTTTGTTTTGTGCTCACGACACTTTACCAACCCAAACTATCAACTATCTTTCTGGTGCAGTTATGAACAGCTCCGACAAACCCTACTGATTCTACCTTTAAGTTTAATAGCCTTTAAATTATATTAACAGGCCTTGAGGTTCAGTTAGCTTCGCACTGGTCGGAAGGGATACTTTTATACATTTCAGAGCCTGTACTTTATTACTTTTACTTGAGTAAAGAGGCTGAATCAGTCGTTTATTCGTATTTGTACTCCAACTTGAGTACAGAATGTGTGTACATTTGCCACCTCTGGGGTCAAACAAGTATTCAGCACAGTGATACCCCTGCAGCTGTGGTCTCGACGGGTCTTGAAATAAAATCCAGAGTCGTCTTTTACAAATAACTGAAACGTCGTAAATCCAACAGGTGTTTTTTCACGTTTGTGATTTTTTTTTTCATGATTATGATTTGATCTGAATAAAATGTTGATAGAATAATGAGCCAAATTCTTCTTTCTTTCTCTTATCTTACTTTTATTTATTTGTGAATGTAGGTAACTTGGGATATTTTCACGACATGATAAATTTGGTCGATTTCAAGATGTTCCCAAAAACTGAACACAAGTACTACGACATTAGCCTGCTCTCTGGAAAATAGTAAACGTCATTGCGGGCATGACTGTTCAATATGCCACATAATTAACTGATTTATTGAGAAAACAATCCGCAGATTAACTGATAATAAAAGCAACAGTCAGTCGCAGCCCTTTTGTGTGAACTGCTCCTTTACTTCCACTAACTCCGTTACACAAAAGGGTATTTTCATTTGTGTATGTCCAGTACAGATTGAAATAATTCTCCAGTTTCTTTTGATGAGTAAACCATTTTTAAAAAAAACTGCACTGTCTGGAAAATCCACTGTCACAGAGCTGAAAACAGGGCTGGGTTTATTTTTAGCTCATGAGAAGTAGATGTTTTTGGAGGTACGCTGGCACGACAAAAACGTGTCTCCCTCACAGTCAAGTCAGCTATTCTGGCTTCATGTTCGTGAGGAGACACGCGGTCTCCTTTCACTTCCTTGTTCCCAGAGAGCTCTGTGTAATATCCACAGTGTCACGCTAGATGGCCCTCACCGCTTGCTGTGGAGCCTTCGCTCAGCCCGACAGGTGCCAGAACTGCTCTCGCCAGCCGGTGCAATTTAACCGCATGCTGCGTGATACCACTTGATGATCACTACCGGAGCCAATATTTGGACAGTCAGATAGAGCGAGGAGATTGTCAACTTGTGTGAAAGTAGCACAGAAGAAGCAGATACAGAGATTCTGAATTTTCCCAACAAGTCACTGCTGCTCTTCGTCACAGGGAACGCAATCACTTCATCAGCATCCATCTCTGCTTTACTGCATCGCAGCGGGGAGGGTTTCACTCTGTGATATCGTCACTATCTCTCTTCCTCTGAGGTTGACCTCTCTGCGCCGCAGCGCCGGTGATGTCATCGGGGCAGTGTGAAAGAGGAGCAGGGCCAGAGCGAGCGAGAGAGGGAGAGCAGGCGGCCTACAGATATCAGATGGATGCTGGGAAACGCAGTGTGTTACAGCAGGAACACAGACACACGCAGCGGGGAAGCGAGCATGAGTCAGAGGCTCTGTGGAACAGACACTCACACACACGCGCACACACACACACGTACGCAGACATGCTGTGCTCAAACGAGCGACTCACTGATGAGCTATTCTGCGATCGTTTACTGTTATCCATTAACACACACATTACTAATGCTGGTGGTAACATGCTATCCTCCTGTATATCTTCACTTCACTCCCTCTCCGTTGTTCACCTGTCAGTCTATGAGTCAACCTGAGATCATGTCCCCACACACACACGCACACACACACACACACGCACAGATGGTAACCTTTAAGCTCAGCTTACGTTTACAGCAGCAATGTCATTCTCGTAGGCTTCCCTCAGCTTCCCCATGATCTCGACCTGGGCTTTGCCAAGCGCCTCCAAGCTGCCCTTCACCGTGATGGTCCTCTCAAAGTTGTAGGTTAAGTCGTGTAACCTGCGACCAAGGAGATCACACACATGTAAGCGTATGATATGCAGCAGACACACTCATATTCTGCTTTCTCGGAAGGTGGAGGTGTGTGAACTGGTTTTAAATGCATTTCCTGTCCTTTGCGTGTTTCTCTCACTTAAGTGTAACTGAAGGTTGTAGCGTCAACACCTTCAAATACAATTTAAAGATGGAGGACACAGGAGATTAATGGTGAAAAATTAAGCAACAGAGGCTGACTTTCAGCTCCAAAAACACTGGTTCCTACACTTCCCATGATGCAGCTCGATCCGGACTGAAGATCAAGTCAATCCTGGCCCAGACGACAAGTGTAACGTTTTCTATTGATCAGTAAATAATTATTATCAGTGACATTAAACACGAACTGTAGCACACTTTTAATAATGAGATGCTAAAATAATAACTGCACCTCTTTTCTACATAGATTAAAAATGTGTTGAAAAATCTTATCAGTTGTTATCAGTGAATTCAACCATAATTTGATAATTTTCACCTTTTTCTTACTGCAGACTGCGTTTTTTTAATAATTAATTACGAAAGACCGGAAATGTGAGAGATGTGAAGTTAATTAATTGATTAAACGGTAGCCTATTTTGTTATCGCCAGTTGTTCCAGACCCCTGACCTTGAATTAAAGACGCAGACTGTTCAGTAACACGTTTGTGTCACACGATGGTAGAATATTCTTTAAGCTTAATACTGAGAAATTTTGCACGTTCTTGCACACGACAACTGCACCGCTCTCTCATTTAAACAACGGTCATGGTTAGATCGTCAGAGGTGTATTATCTCAGGATGAACTCCTCGAGATGTATCGTCTCATTTTGAGGGGGCCCAAACAAACAAAATTGGAAACAAAACAGCCCAAGGCGCATAAATATGTAACACAACAGTTACAACACAAAGACCAAACAAAGAAGAAGGAACAAAGACAGAACATCAGAAAGGAGTTGCAACCTTCATCTAGACATAATCAGAAGAAAAGAAATAATGTTCAATATATAAATAAATAAATAAATAAATAAACAAAAGAAGAGTGATACACAAACTTTTTGAAATAAGCTAAACGGTGACAGAGAACAGACAGTGAAAGATATTTTGTCTCGGTCAGAGGGACCCTGAAACATAAAAGCTTTTATGCCAACATCCTTTGAATTCATCCCAGTTTATTCATCGCTGATACATTTTTAAAATTTGTCATCACACAAGTTCTTCTATCAGCCAATACCTTACATATGATTGTGTTTTTTCTCTTTCTTGTTTTTGTCTGGGTCTTTAAATCATATCACATGAGTGTGTGTTCTGTTCTCAGTTAACGATCGGGTTTGTGTTTACTTAATGAATGAATTAATGTGTGTGACCTCGTCTGATTGACCTTGTGTGACAGACGTGTGTTTATGAGACGAATTGTTGTCGAGTAACGTCTCTGTCTTGTTCTGTGCCCTAAATGTAACTGATACATATTATTTTTTCTTTTTCTTGTAGTTGCCTGGACAGTGACTACTTTTCAAGCCCCTTGAGGGTTTTTTAGGCAATTCTCCAATTTTACTTTTTAAACAAACAAACAAAAAAACATACACGGGCACATAAAGAGGGTCTGATCAGAGCTTCTTAGAGTATAATTTGATTTACAAGGAACAAATTGTTGTTTTACACAAAAAGCAGAGTTAAAGTTAAGGCCTTTAAAATAAATTGAAACCCCTGAAATTGCTTTTATTGTTTATATCATATTTTTATTTGTGTGTAATTTCCTATTTATGCTTCTTGACTTAAAGTACTTGCTTCTATATTCACTTTATATTTTCTTGCACTGTGTTTACAGTTTCACACCAAAATACCAAGACAAACTCCTTGCACTGTATGTGAAAACCAACATGGCAGTAAGCCTGATCCCAGTTCTGATGAGAAAGATTACCGTGTTAATGACGTGCAATCGCGTCGGTTGTAAACTTTAGATGGTCGTTTGATTACAGAGTTGGCTGTGTGCAAGTTAAAAAAACACAGCGCATTGTACGTTGAGGTTGGCTGGCGTGAGATATCTTTCTCTGCCCCGTTGAGCTTTCAGAAATATCTCACAGTCGTGATTAACAACTTGGATGTTGACATGAACGCTACTGACGAGTTGTAAACTCAAGGTCAGGATGTGAATATCAGCACGGTGAGGTGCATACAGATGGAATTGATTCATCCACTCTCTCTTTTTATTATTTCAAGAGAGAAACTGTGCAAGAAGCATTAGTGTAGAAAAAACACTGCAGAGAGATATTAAGCTTGATTGTATCATTTTGTGGAGCAGCCAGACTACTGTGGGCTCTGTTAGCGGTCGTTTAATCTGTGAGTTATTTCCCTTGATTTCTAACCTTTATGTTTGGCTTGTTCCGCATTTTTATTTCTCTGTTTTGTTGATATTGCGATTATAATTTGTGGTTGTTGCTGTTTGTTGACCCGCGGAAGATTAGCGGCCACTTGGTGACAGAAGGTCGGGTCAAAAATTGGAGTTACCGTCGCGCAGTTTGCGGTCAATGTGCAGTTTACATCCATGTCTGTCCGGCCTATGTAGTGAAGACTTTAAAGGAGTTCTTGGAGAAGTGACGGTTATCACTGAAGTAACACGTATGATTGCAGTGGATAGTTTGCAGCGCAGTAACTTGCAACATGTCGTGTCAAATTTAAGAAATTCCCTTCAGGGGACAGATGCATCAAACATGCAAATTTACGACTAACACTGTGTGTATGCACAAACACAAACCATGCTATCTTTTGGTTAGATTTATAAACCTGGTGATCCTGTTTTTTAAATCTGAGTCATTATGGACACGGACGCACATGCACAAGCTTAATTTCCACTCCCGCATTTATCCGTAAATGGATGTAGAAAGACATACAGTATGAGGCCTTGTTTCTGCAGCCAAGTGGCTGAAAATGTGAAATGCTTCAACAATATCAAAATGTGTCTGATATAGAATCATTCAAATGAAAGTCTTGCACAGGGCGGTAAAATGTCATAAAATGAACGAGGTGATCTCAGAAAGATGCTGGCATGGCTGCGGTCAGCGTGGTGCCCTGATGCAGGCAGTCTGTGGGAATGCCCTGCAGTGAATTCCTTCTGGTCAGTTGTAATAAATGTCCTCACAGAAAACCTTCTCATTGTTGTTCCTAAATGTCCTTTTGTGTGTGTGCTAAGGGACACAATAGAGGGGTTGTCTGTGAGTAAAATGAGATGTGTAAAATTGTCATGCTGCTAAACGGATGATTGTTTTGAATCGGAAGATAAGCACTCCAAACCGTTTTATCTTTAAGGGTTGTTTGAAGAGTTTGTAGAGTCAGTCGGGGTGGAACGAGCTGCCGCCACACTAAGGCACCTTGATCCAGGACTAGAAGCATCATGGGAAACAATCAGGTCATATTTGAACTCCATAGCAGATTAAGTGTAAGCTCATGAATTTGCTCCAAGATGAGTTTCAGGTATTGTCTGATTTCTGGTTCCTCTCAGTGACATTTTACCGAACATGCGAGTTATCTCTAAAAAAGGTGTGAAGTATGCGTGGGGTGCGCACATTCTCACCATACATGCTTCCTTCCTATTTATGTGTGGGGGAAAAGATGCGTGTGTCATTTTTGTGCGTACACTTAGTTTATACATCTGGCCCCAGATGTTCATGAGATATTTTACATTCACAAGAATGAGACAGACGGAGGGAAGGACAACCTGGAAACACAACGCCTGAGGCCACGGCTATCGCTACGGTGGAGGCATGAGAATTAAAACCTGAAAGTGGTTTTGATTTTGCAGCTATAATGCTCACTTCTGAACCCGACACATGAATGAAATATTTGTTTTTTATCACCTTTGCTACAGGTGAGCTGTATAAGTCTTATTACGCGGATCAAATGAGCGATCGCTCCATAAAGCGGTCGGCCAGGAAGCTGTTCAAACCATTGAAACTTTGGGCCTTTGAGGCAGAACCGATCTATTCTGTCATCAGTGTTGCTGGACGTGGAGGACACTCTGAAGGGATTTCACACAAACGTCAATATTGAACGTACTGTTTGCCTCTCTTCAGAAGGACCCTCTTCTTCCCTTCTCTCTTCACCTCCCTCCTCCTCCTCCTCTCTGTCTCTTTCTCAAGCCTCATTACATCCTCAGAGCTCACGGAGACAGAGCAATTCATTAGCCCTAAATGAACGAAGGTTGGTGAGCACGGTCCGTTAAATGGGGTGTAACTGCCACCTCTCTAATATCATGTTCTGGAGTGAAGGAGCTGTAATCAACTCTTCTCATTTGTTCTCTAACAACTCAGTTAAGTGAAACCACATGCTGGGAGGCTAATGAGCGTGGGCGGAGACAGGTGTGGCCCCAACAAATCACTGCCTGGCATCTGTGCGCGTTAGTCAGAACCGTCCTCGGACGAATAATCGACGCTGTTGCAAAATCATGTTTGTTTAGAAAGAGGAAGGCGAGAGTGGCGACTTACGAGGAGATGGTAATCTTGGTCCCTGTCTCCTCCTCGATCTTCTTCAGGTTGCGGCCCTCCTTACCAATCAGCCGGCCCACGAGGCTGTTGTGGGCAAGGATTTTCAGGGCGATTTCCTCCGTCCTACACACACACACACACACACACAGGTTAAGGGGCGATAACAGAAAATAAGTTCTGCTGAGTGTCAGTGATGCGGTGTCAGGAATGTCATGGTGTGATGGGATGAACAGGAATGTGGATCGCTGCCCAGCTGGAAGTGCTGCTGTAAGCATGAAGGCACAGTGTTAAGACATTTGTGTGCGACGCTTACTTTTTTGTATTTTTTCGAAAAATTGAAGAAAAAAAATCAATTTAAACGTATGTTGCAAATAAGATGCTGTTGCAACAGCTCAGAAAAAGCTTCTGGTCACTGCGGGTGAAGATCTGTTGATAATCTCCCTCTAAGCATGTGAAACTATAGATTTTTGCATGATTTGTTTAGTTTTCTACTGAATTTTCTTCCATCAAGCCTTATCCAACATCAAACTGGATCACCCTGAATCACTAAATTTTAAACCACCCACTGCTGCTTAACCATAATGTAAGCAGATCTCATGGGGTATAAGATTTAAAACGTCTGCAAAACGTTCAGCTGCTGAGCTTAGTCTAGTTTACTCTCCCCACAGATCTGGATCCACACCAAAATCCAACTGGATATACTTCCTCTAAAACTATGAAGGATATGTGAAACTCTAAGTACCTTTCTGAACCCTCATTATCTCAGCTGCACATTGGTGGTAGTTGCAGGTTTCTAACCCTACTGAAAAGAGACTTCCCTCTATGAAGGCATATAGACATAGAAGCCGAAGAAAGCCATGGCTGAGAACTGGTATTCTTTCTCTTGCTATTGCAGTTGGTAGATTTAAAAATATTCAGCAGGAAAAATAGATTGTCCAAGCTGTGTAATTTGGCTAAAGTGAAAAGTGAGTCCCATTTTCTTCTGTACTGTACAAATTATGATGATTTAAGAGGGTTCATTTTCCATGAAATCGCTCGACAAAACCCTGAAATGTTCTGGTGGACTGATGGCACAAATGAAAATGGTTCTTTAATTTCGACGATTAAGTCTTGAACTATGTCTCAAAAGCCTGCAGCGGGAGGGCAGATGAACTATTTAACTAATATTTATTCTTATTTCTGCAGTATAACATTATAAAAGTTTTTTTTTTCCCAGCGATTAATAAATGGTTTAGTAGTCTCTATTCTGCCTATAATTAATACTAAATTACACAGTTTTTTCATGGGAACTTTCATGAAATTATTAGAAAATAACTGATCGTCGATCCAAAACCATTAACAAAAATGTTTGGCATTCAGCCCGAAGCAAACTTTCCCATAACTTTGCAAAGCGTGCTGGCTCTCACAACTCTACGAGCTCGATGTCTCATCCTTTTGAAGTAGAAACATGCTTCACTCCCCCGGCACGATAGATCAGTCAAACCGGCTCTACAGTTTGTCAAACTTAAGAAAAGCAGATTCTAGAAAACCTCGAACAAGACGAGGAGATCCTTTCTGGTTAGCACCAGTAACCTGATGGTTCAACCCCGCCCATTTCCTTTTCCCCTTTACATCATCCCCTTTTTATAATGTTTTTTATTCATTTTCTAGCATTTGTTCTTTCAGTTTTACAGTATTTAAGTATTTTTCCCTCTTTGTGTTATATACTGGGATGGATATTTCTGTATAATCGATATTTCTGCTCTGTGGGGTGAGTGTAAATATGCATTAAGGCTGTGGTTGGGTGTATGTGTGTGTGTGTTTGTAGGGGTGGGGCATGCTATAATCTGATCTGTGTGCTGATCTTTGCTGTAAAGTGAAGTCAGTTTGGGGTGAGCTGTGGGGCAACTGAGGGGCGATGACAGTGTTGTGGGTTGAGCTGGTTGAGGTTTCACTGGGCGCCTCCATAGTGAAACAACTGGGTGTGGGGTGCCCGAGGTGACAGGTTCATAACCGGCAAGGCCGGGTGGTGTTTTGAGTTGACTTCTGAGAGGAGGATTAATGTTTTGACAGATTGAGGCTGAACTTGTCGTTAAATGACGTCATGTTTATTTGGCAGACACTTTGACTAAAATGACTTCCAACAATCAAACTTAACAGAAACAAGAGCCAGATGAAATTAAAATCTTGTTTTTTTTGCTTCTTTGCCAAATGTTTTTTTCAATTCCAAGAAATATTGGTGGCATTCAGAGCTACAACCCACTTACTACTGTTTACATCTGGGTCACATTCATCTCAGTTATTGAACACATGCTGGTGTAATTGAGATACTTTTACTTTTTTCCCCATTTTCTTTATTTACAAATTTTAAAGGATAACTCCACTAAGAAGTATAAATCCTTTTGTGGCTCCAGAGGAAGCAGCATGCAATCTGATAAATTGCCCCCAGTGATGTCACTCAGTGGCTGAGGTGCATTGTTGGTATGGACAGTTTGAAAACAACATAACAAACCAGAGGTATTGCCGTTTTATTCAACGTATTCTTCTTCTATTTCGCCTACATTACCCACAATGCACCGTACTCACTGAGTGACATCCCTGGAGCCAATTTATCAGATAACGTGCAGCTTCCTCTTGAGCCACAAAAGGCTTTATGCTACTTTTATCACATATGCTGTACTCCTGAAAACACACTTTAATGTGTAAAATTGGTGGAGTTACCCTTTAATGGATAGTGTTGAGAAATACGCTTATTGGCTTTCCTGCCCAGAGTTAGATGTGCCATCACTCCCTTGGCTGTACGGTAAATATGAAGCTACAGCCATACAGCTGATTAGCTTAGCTTAGCATGAAGACCGGCTGCCATCTTGGCAAAGCCCCTTGGCAGCTGTTTTGGGCGAACAAGACCAGGCTCCTTTCTGAATGAATGGGGTGAGAGACAGAGCTTCACTTTTAATGGTCACCCGGACATAGAAACTGCATATATAGAATCACCAGTCAAATCTGGTAAAAAACTTGAAAAGTTTGGTGACTTTCTCCTAAAATAAAGTTTAAAGTGCCCTTTTCCAACAGGTTATTCTCTGGTTTCTTTAAACACATTTCTCCTTAAGTTATTCCTATAACAGTTTGAAATCTGACTTAAATTTCTTTCTGGCAAACTCAAGAAGAAAACACAGATGTGGCTACAAAACATTAATTTCCTTTGGATGTCAGGAAGCATAGTGAGATCACAGCAAAAGGTGAAAAATGTTATTTAGATCGAATGCTTCACACGCACGCTCACCAGCTTCAATCATCACAGCCTGAAATATTCTCTGGTTCAATGAGCGACCACAGAATGATATCTCCTCGAATTTATCTTGCATGTCTGTGTCTATTTAAAAGGAAGCATATGTCTTGAATCCAGCGCTGTAGGATTGAGCCATCACATCACCCCTCAACAACACTGAGTGTGTGCACACATGGCCAGGGGCGATGTTCAGCAGTGCAGCCCCCCTTCAAACAACACACTTAAAAACGAGAAGTGACAAACGCTGGCGTTATGTGTTAAAGGTTGGTGCAGAAGCTCCAGGAGTTTAAAAGGTGCAGTGTCTTGTTAAAAGTGTCAAGCCCTATTAGACATGTTGGCCTCGTTTCTTAAATGCTAAGCTGCGATCACGTGTTAGCCTATGTGAGTGTGTCGTGCGCACTGTGTTTACTGTGTCAGTGGTGAGTGGTCTCACTGCCCGCACAGTCAGATTAAAAGGTCTGCAGGCAGGTTAAAGGATAAGATTATAGCCCTGTCGACATTATAGCTAATCTCCCTGTGGGAGTGTATACATGTTCTGCAGCAGCGCCGCTAAGTGTGTTTATGTGCACGTTTGTGAATGTTTGTCGGGGTGCCGACTCACGTCTTGGTCTCGCAGGCTTCCTTCTGCATGATGTCCAGGATCATGCGACAGGCGGAAGAGCAGCCCTCTGGAGTCGAGTGGATGGTGATGGGCTTTTCTGCTGCGCCTGCATTTTCCTTCCGATGAATGTCCACCCTGAGATGACAACATTGAGAAGGACAGAGAGGGAGGAGAGAGCAGAAAGTCAAATCTACGTGCTTTTTTTGAATAATAAAGTGTGTCATAGTGTGCCTTAAAGGTGGAGTGGACATTTAGAAAGAACTGTAAACATGTGATTCTTCCACTGAAAACCAAAATGCCAGGCGAGACATCTAACGTGACAGTGTAGCTCACTTTGAGTGTGTCTGTTTTGTGACATCCTTGATGGTCTGGCCGCCCTTGCCGATGATGGCCCCGACCATCTGGTTAGGCACGAGTATGCGCATGGGTAAGTCGAGCTGTCTTGGGTGTGGAGCGCCAAAGTCTCCCGAGGTCCCAGGCTGAGAGCCGCCCTGGTCCCGGGACGACCGACCTCCACGCCGCGTGCGGGGAGCCTGGTCAGGCGGAGCAGCATCCATGTCCACAATATATGACACCTTGAAAGAGTAGTCCTCAAACTGGTGTCCTGTTAACTTCTCAATGGCTCTGTGGGGAGAAACACAAGATGGAGGAGCAGGAAGAGGAGGTATGAGGCCACAACAGTAAAAGATTTTCCTCCACACTGAAACGTCTTAACAACAGGGAAAAACTGTGTGATCGTAGAGAATGCTGGAGGAGATACAAGGTTGTATTTTTAACTCTACTGCTGCACTCCTCCTGATATTCACTGGGCAGGATTATGTCATCGTCACTCTGGGGGACATTTTCAAAAAGCCCAGTTAGAACTGAAGGTTGACATGGAGAGAAATAGGTACATTTAACCACTCGACTCGGCTCGATGTGGATGTATACTTTAATAAAAGTCGTTGCCAAAGTTACTTTTTTTTGCCGTCATCTTTACATTAACTGTGCGGTCACCTCCATGTTTGTGTATGTACATGTTGTGAATAATCTAAAGTTCACAAGGAGGATGTGTTTGGAAGCTCTTTTCTGCCAGTTAAAGAAAAAAATGTATGAAAAGTTAGCTGTTTATAAAATTAATTCCCATGTAACAATTACAATAATATTTTAAGATAATAACTTATTATGAGAAAAGAGTAATTAAGATAAGATAAAACACCATAATCTGTGATAAATGTTGACTTAATTTAAAAGCTTAAGATTGGGAATGTTTTTTTAAATCAAGCTAAATTTTCATATAATTTTTCTTGGTTAATTGGCAGAAATGGGCGTCCATAGATGTCCCAGTTTTGACCATGATTTGACCTCGTTGTATGTGAACAATGATGCTCATGTTGCTGCTGTTTGTCTGTGCGTACACGCAGGTACTTGCATCAGTATTTGTGCTGCTTACACTTTAGTTTCTTCCTTGGTTGCGTACGTAACATTCACCACTGCTGTTTCTGTATCAGTGTTCACTGTGAAACAAGACAGAGAGACAAAAAGCAAAACCATGAGATACAGTTAACAAAGGCACGAACACACGTAGCAGGTCTTTGTTGTTGCCGTAGGTGAGTCAGACACGCGTCCAGGTTCCCGTGGTGACCCAGAGAGCCACTCGTCTGTGTGAATCCATTACAGCCGTCACCACACTGGCTTCCCTCCAGATCCTGCTGCTGCCTCTACACACAGGAGCTGCTAAACACAATAGCCACTCTGCCACTTGCACAATAAAGGATTTAAGTTTGACATGACAGTCTAAACAAAGCAGGTAATGTGTGGTAAAGTGCGATGCAGTGTACAACAGAGATACACCTGGGGAAGACCTGTGGTCCTGTGCTGCTCGGAGCAGAGAGAACTTATAATTTACAGCTGCGTGTTTGATTCCTGCTGGGAAATACAACTTTGAACTGAGGGTTGACTTTAATCGGGTAATTGCAGTGATGGAATGTAACTAAGTACATTAACTCAAGTACCTACTTTTGATCAGTTGAGTAACAAATTATGTTTACTCATGTAAGTCACCTCCGTGCAGTTGTACTTGTACTTAAGTGTTTTTATCAATGACTAATTTTACTTTAATTGAAGTGTCGTTTCACCACAAGTATTGAGCTTTACTACATATCAGGTCACATCTGTTACAGAGTAAAAACCCATGAAAGCAACAGTTAACAGTAAAATAATAAAGAGTTATGTCATCGTAGGTTAAAGTGTCCAAATCAATTAGCGTTCTGTTATTACTATTGTCACTGTTGCCCTGTTTGTGCCTATGGTTGTCTGTTTCTGCCCGTCATGTCTGTACTTGCTTGTGTTTGCTTGTTGTTGTGTTGTTTGTTTTAGCTTTGATGCATTGTAATTTGCTTGATTCTGCTTTTCCTGCTGCCCATGTCTTTGTCCTGCTTTTACTGTAATTGACATACCTTGCATCATGATTGCTGTTTTACAAATGTTTCTTGATTTTAGGTTGATAACTTTACACCTGGCCAGGGACTACGGAGGAAAACAAGCCTCCTGGCTAATTCTGAGTGTGTGTGTGTGTGTGTGTGTGTGTGTGTGTGTGTGTGTGTGTGTGTGTGTGTGTGTGTGTGTGCATCTCTCTCTTTGCTGTTTGTGGTTGCAGCCTCTGGAGAGTTTTTATTGTTTATACATGTCTGTGTTGTCGGCCTCTGTCATGTTTTATTCTGCTGTTGATTCCATAACAAGCTCCAGGCTATTTAATTGATGTGCCTCACTAATGCTCATTTCACCCTCAGCAATGTCTGCAGGTCTTTGTTATTCATTGTTGGTCATTTTTTTGTTTGATTGTGGGTTTTGTGCTCTTCTCCAGGTAATTCTCGTTGGGCTACAGTGAGAAAGGCGGACGTGCAGTTGATGGGGTTATGATTATGGGTGATACCTTCATCCTATGGTTGAACTAGAGTAAGTAACAAAGCATTATAATAACTCATACACTGGCGGCACGTTCAAGGATATATATGATATATATGGATACGGGGGGAGAATCTGTCCATACTCTGTGTTAATTTTGTCCGTAGCTTATGGATACGTTCCAACGGACCAGTATCTCCGGTAGTCGTAGCCCTGTAGCCAATAGTTCAAGTGAGACCCCACAGGACAAGAAGAAGAAGTTTTAGAAATGGTGGAACGTTTAGAGGAGTGGTTATGGAAGAGCTCAGGAAGAGCGGCAGGCTTTGAAGCCAACTTTTAAAGTGGCCACACCGTGTAATTACAGCGTCACGTGACTTTTTCTGATAAGCTTACATTGTGAAAGAAGTGGCTGCAAAACCTTGTCTAAGTCAGCCAGGCGCTAATCCCGAAGTTAGCCGGTTCGGTCGGTGGAAGTCTCTAGTGTGCACGCTCTATGGGCCCTACAACACGGAAGATCCGGTTAATTTTATAGCTTTCATAGCAATGAATGGGGCTCCACCTTTTAAACATCTGCATGATGTTACTTCGCCCAGGCACAGAGAAAAACAGTTACTAAAGAACAACTGGGAGGAGATTGGACGGTGGCAAAGGAAAAGTGGAGGTCCGTGCAAGAACAATTTGACTCGTTGCTTAACATCCATGCAACGTCAAGGACGCCTGGAAGTATGCGGGCAGTGACGGTTATATCGTGTGAAACGGAGAGATCTATTTTTGTACGTAAAGAGAGCATAAATAAGCCTTAAGTAGGCTAAGCAATAAGAATAGTTTTAAAAGTATTTACCTAAATAAAAGTCGGTGACCGCATCTTAATGAATGAATGAAACGCTATACCAGTTGCTCTAAGAATGAGGATTAGCATCCTGTTACCATGGAAAATGCTGGTTCCGGTTAAGTGACCCATATTTTAGGGAGCTAGGAAAAAGGATTATATTGTTGGTTAACAATACTTTACTGGTTTACTGATACTTGAGCCAAATATTCTTTTCATGTGATACTAATAGGAAAGCTTTAGGTTTTGGACTGTTGTTAGGACAAAGTGAACAATTGAATGACCTTTTACAGACCAAACAAATAATCAGGTTATTGAGAAAATAACTGCCAGATTAAATGGTAATGAAAATAAAATGTGGTTTGCAGCCTTAAAGTGAAGGAAAAAAGTAAACACTGGCCTTCTAGTAGAAAAGGTGGACAGCAAAATGTTGTCAATGAGCATAAAAACTGTATAACCCGCTCATCATATTCATCTTTTTAGTTATGTAAGTGTTATGTGAGTTTTGTGCACTACACGTATTCTTCTTCTCATTCTGTTTTTCGACGGAAGAACATTTTATGTACTGTGGCGAGTGTACCTTTAAGTGTCTGTAGGTGGAGAGAGCTACAGTGAAAGTGATAACAAGAGAAAATGAAACACAGCATGTCTTATTGATAAAATGCCTTCTGGTCCACGAAGGCCTCTGTCAGAAGAGACAACAGCATCTCCATTCTGTCAATGATGGATCTCTGTTTGTGTAACCGTTACATGTCAAGATGATGAGTCAACAAAGAAGCTCTTTCATTGTGAGGACTGATGCTGAAAAAACTGCAGATGCTTTAGATATCTTTAAAAAAAAAAGTGCTATTAACTCCATTACAGTGTTTGACAAGTAAGAATAATAGACTAGAATAAATGAGCCAAGACATGCGGGGTGATTAAAAAAGGGATTTTTTTTTAAAAGGAGACTTCAGAAAGTCTCTCTGTCAGTGAAAACAATAACTTCTAAATCTGCAAGAACGTGGTGGGCAGCAGTAGCAACAGCAGCAGCAGCAGCAGCAGCAGCTCTGGAAGGGTTAAAACCAGTGAGAGCGCCCAGCTGGCTTAGAGAGGGTGAGTGGGCAGAGCCTGGCATGGTGCCCGGCCCCGGCGCTCACAGCCAGCTCTGCCCCGCCCCGCCACCGGCAGCCTTCACCATGCCACACAAGAACATGGGAGTCCTCCAAAACCTCACCCCGTAACCAGAGCGCACGGAGAAAAGTGACAGGAAGTTGGGACGCGATTCGGACGGAGGGGAAAGCTTTGATCGGGCGCTGTTACCGTGCAGCTCTGATGTTCGGAGACAAAGAAGACGAAGAAATCGCACATGAAGCGGGCTGTTTCACAGCAGCGTAAGGAGTCATTTCTCTCCTGGATTCGCTTTTAACACCTGTCATGACTACAGTGGGTGGCAGTTTGTCTTGGCTGCTTTTGACGCACAGAGAGACACCGTTTGCATGGGCATGCACGCGTGCGTGTGTGAGTGTATCCCCCTCACTACTTGTGCATGCATGTGTGTATAAAGCTAAAAGTTCCTGGGGATAGCTCTGGAGCTTACTACTCACACACATAAACACACAAATGCACCATCAGAGCCTCACCACAGGCGCCTACAGTGTCCTCCCCCATTACCACGATGCACCTCCCCAAAACAGATGCACACGCAAACACGTTACTGCTGGACGTCTGCCATGTCTGCTCACTTTAATCCATACTGAAGCCAAGGGGAGCCACGGCGATACACAGTGCTTATTATAGAGGCTGCATGTAATTTAAACGCCTGCTCTCCCTCAGTCAGACTCATAAGACGCACATGCACGCACGCAGACGAGATGATAAAGGCTGATTTATATGCAGAGATGGGTTATGTTTAGATAATGGGGTGTGTGTGGGATGATGGTAAGTCAAGTCACACAGAGAGACTCGACTCACTGGGAGGTCTCATGTGTGCGTGCGTGTGTTGCTAAAGAGACACATGTGCATTGAACAGTTGGAGACAGATGACGATGACGAGTTAACAGAGGAGAGAAGAAGAAGGGTTCTGTACCTTGTTCCACGCTTTCTACAGTACCATGCTGAGCTAGAAGGCCGTCCAAATCCTGAGGGAGAAATGAGAGTGTGAGTTATAGATACAAAGTACGGCCGACGATGCTAAAAACACACACAGTTGCAGACACAAACACAAACACAAACACACAGTGCTCCTAGTGCTTATGAAGGAAGTAACAATGCAGCAAGCTGAAGCTCTGAAACTTCAGAACCTCACTCAAAATCCCACTGACATTTGTATTAAATAATAAAACACAGTGGTGGAATGTACCAAAGTACATTTACTTATTTTGAAATACTTTACTCGAGTATTCCCATTCATTTAATGCCACTTTATACTTCAACTCCAACACATTTCAGAAGGACATATTGTACTTTTCACTCCACTATAGTAAATTGGACTTGGATATGATATGAGGTACTTATCCCTAGCCAGTGTATTACCTGGAGAGGATGACCATCAGCTCTCCCCCTGTGTGGAGAAGCAGCATGTAGCATGGACAGGTAAGCAGACGTTGTATTGCTGTAAATGGCACCAGCAGCAAGACGTATTTTATGCTTTGTTTTGAACACTTTTGGTGCTTTACGTTGCCATCAGACAGCCCTTTCCTTTGGGACTACAACCGTACAATGTTCATATTCCTACGCACAAGCGTGTTATGTTAAAAAATATAGCGCACACTTTAACCGATATATATTCTTTAGGTCGGCCCCATTGTAAGTGGCTAAAATATGTCTCGCTGTTGGTACCACTTACAGCATTATAATGCTCTGCTGCACTGCTTCGCCGCACAGGGGAGAGAGCTGACCTCATACAGCTCCACATCAAAAAACCTGAACTGTCCCTTTAATAACGAGCGTGTCCTCTGTAAGGTTTCGTTGATACTTGTGAAGTGTTGTCATGTATGCTCACGTGCATGTTTTCAGACAGTATCAGTCGTTATTTTAAAAATGTAATCCTATTAATAATCCGCTTTATACAAACTGTATCTGAAATCTAATAACACATTTTTCATCCGTAACTTTGACGTAATACAGTTAAATTTTTTTGTAATCCTAATTATGTAATCCTGTTACATGCATTACGTTAATCCCCAAGCCTGATTACTCATCTACCCAGTAGTAAACACAGTACCTAAAACATTAACATCATTGCTTCAGACAGTATTGCGCTATTAGTTTCAGTACAACACCAGTCGTGGGTACTGTATGTGTGTACTGTTATTACCTGTATTCTTGTTTTTATTCTACACGCTTTTAATTAGTCACTTTCTTTAAGTTTGTCTTTTTATCTGTACTTATTTCTGTCCGTATGCTGCTGTAACACCAAAATTTCTCCTCTGGTGGGATCAATAGAGGAATCTTCAACATGTATATGTTAGAAAAATGTCCCCCTAAATAATGTAATCATGAACTTTAGTTAAGGCTTTGTGACAAAAACAGTGATTGTGTCTGGCTGAGTGCCATGACCGACAACACAAGCAGTAGCAGAGACAGCAGTGTGCACCGTAACATCAAACAAAAATGTAAAATACACAAATTATGAATTCTGTAAAAATGACGGTTCAGTTGGAAAGCGTCGCCCGCATTCTCCACCATTCTGTACGGCCATTTCTAGTGTGTGGCATTAACAAAAGTTTTAACACGGACCTCTGTTAATCACTCAGCCAGCGATACTGATCTCATAGTTGGCATGATAGCACCCATAAAAACTCTTGTTGATCAGGCAGGAGCGGTCTGTAAAGCTCATATTACTTGTTGGGAAATAAACTGTAAGTTGGAGAAAGTATAAGCAGAATGGGAATCATGATAATATAACACTTTTAAGTGCATATAGCTCCTAATACTTATTTTTCTTTTTACTTAAGTAACACTGTTGAGTCAGGACTTTTACTTGTAATGGAGTATTTTTAAACTTTGGTATTTCTACTTTTATTTAAGTGAAGGATATAAGTAGTTCTTTCACCTCTGAGTGTAGTATGTCAGATGTCTCCTAGTAACTGATTTATACAAATTTAGGTTTACCGGCTAAGACATTGTACAGCCTAAGTTTGTAATGGTAAACCCTGGTTTAGTTATTCCATTTGTAACCAGCTAGTAGTTAAGTTATGAAAGACTTTACTTTCTTTCACCCGCTTTAGACGAGGTGTGTAGATTTCGATTTAAAAAAAGGGTGTAAATAACTTCTTCGAACCAATTTGGGATCTCAGGGCTTGCAGAGACATGGATTACACTTGGATGATAGATTCGGATAACTATTTTACGCTTTTTTCCCCCAGTAGTCTCCGTCTACTTCATTTTTATAGGAGAATGCTGCAGAGCTCCAAAATGTTTTGTGGGCTACAAAACGTCACCTGACTTCGATCAGCATTGGGGTTAGTACATAATAACTTTTTTTTAATTTTTGGGTGAACTCATCCTTTAACGTTGACATTCTTTTTAATTTCTAACTGGTCTGAAAAGTTTAACGAGTTTTATCAAGCGTGTAGACAACCAGTGGAAACCCAGAGCAGGGAGAGAGTCGCAGGGATGATGACAGAGACACTTACACAGAGAGAAACAATTCGGACCCCAGCGAGCTCGCAGATGTTGACACACAGACACAGTGTCATCGTCACGGTAACAAACACTCACACTGATATAAGCACAGATACACACAGAAACACACGCACATGCACTTAAAAACTACAGAGAAGTATAAAAGCTGGTGAGTCACTGGTTTATGTGCTACCTGGTGCTTCAACTGGGCATCACTGTCTCACAGACACACACACACACACACACACACACACACGCACACACTCACAGACTCACAAACACAAAGAGACAAACAACTGACCTCCCACTGTAGATGAGGGGGAATGTTCCGGATCTGGATCTTCCGACTCCTGCAGAGATGAGAGACACAGACGGAGTGGATTTAACAGACCTGAACCACACACTTACAGACATAAACACACACACACACACACACACTTGAGAGTTACAGTCATCTGTTGTTGTTTACAGAAACTTATACACACTGGCCGTATCAACAGCTGAGAGGGAAAGACGTTGGGATGACGAGGGCAGGGAGGCAGAGCTGTACTGTGTGTAATTAAACAGTTGGTGTCACGCTTACTTGTGTAACACCCACAGCTCATTACGCGAATCAAATGACTCTCGCAGAGCCACCGAAGGAAATGTAGGTGTGTAGGTGAAGACGTATATCACAGAGCAGCGAGTCCCTCTCAGTAACACCCTCCTACGAGTGCTGTTCTTACTACTCTTGTGTATGTAGGTGACACGAAAAGACATGAAGAACAACATACTGACTGAAAACAAGAATGAAGACACTGCAGTCTGTGTTATGTATCACCCCACCCAGAAACTATCAGTACAAATTTGAGATTGGGCCCTGAAAGAAGTTGGTTTGAAGTCAGGGACATGGGAAGTCAGTCACAGTCAGTGGTGCACGACATCCATGTTTTTAATATTAATTAATTAATTAACAACAATTTATAACAATTTGAGAACGTTTTGTTCTACAGCAGACAGCTAACTTGAAAACCACATCAACTACAGTCAACAATGGCAAGGAAATAAAGAGAGAGAGAGTTATACATTCTGTGTCGCTCTCTCTCGCTCTCTCTTGATGGTTTTAATAATGCATCGTTTATGGGTGTGCTGCTGCCCCATCAGCACCCCTAGTTCCCGCATCCAAGTCAAACAATTCACAGATAAATCCAAATGTGATAAAGGCGAAGTTGACTTGGAAAACTTAGTGCTAAAATGGAAAAATAGTCAACTTAAGTCACAGGTGGTTTGGTTAAAAATAGCATCGGTAGTGTCCAGCTCGTGAACCATAAAGTCGAGCTTCCTCCATCCCGAGAGAAGTGTTTTTGGTTAGCTTGAGTAAGAAGACAAAGAAAAGCAACCAAAATAAGAAAAAACAAATACCCACACCACCCAACTAACAAACAAGATTTTCATTTATTCCTTGAAAATTTATTCATTTATTCCTCGACAATGCAGCACTCTTGCTTTCAATCCACAATCATTTCGATTTCCATCCTTATTTTTTGTGTCTTGTCAACCTGGCAGCTGTTTGAGCCTTTGTGAGTTTGATTTGTGATTAACGACAAAGATGATCAAACCCTTAAACGGCAAGATGAAGAATATTATTAAATTTGAATATGCGCTTGGTTTAATCACATCTTTAAGGTGATTTTTAATCAAAATGTGTCAGTCAGAGCTGACTGTAAGAATGTCCAGAGCTTTCACACAGCCTCCTACTCTCCGGAGAGTGTGCAGAAGTCACACAAACCGCTCGGTGACCACAAGCTGTTAACAGCCACATTAACGTGAGAGAGTCCTGCTCCGCAACGATCTAAAGAGCAGAGAGGAGGATGCATTTCAGCACAATTAAGAGGAAGAGGAGAGTGGAGGACCAATGCAAGGACATGAAGTGGAGGAGGAATGAGAAGCGATAATGAGAGGAGGATTGTACACATTTCCCCGTACAGATTTTGCAATTTTTTCTCCGAATACGTCCGAATGAGCGCAAAAAGACCGCGGGTCAGACTTTCCTGTCAGTAGCGAGCAGAGGACGAGAGGAAGGAGCTGGCAGCTGGACATGAATGAATGACTCTTTCTGATTGTGCTGCTCAAGAAAAAAAAGGAGAAATACAGCGTCACAATGATTTGGGACAACCCTTTCCTTTCCTTTCCTCTCCTCATACATCTGAATGCATTGTTGCTTATATTAAGGATTAAAGACTTAAGCAAATGTGTAAATCTCTATCAGTGACTTCACATCATCATAAATAAAACAACAGAAAATAATGAGTGAAGTCTCGTTCATCCTCTGTCATGTACGAACACAAAAGCCCAGAAAGACAAACAATAAACTGACAATTCCCCAGCGTGTCCTACCACACGGCGGCCTGCAAGCTCTCTGTCACTGTCGGTGGTTTAAAGCGAGTGGCTCGATGAAAGATCTCTCTTGGCAACCGGTATCCAAACAAGGGTAAACCGATAAAAATCACTCTGTACCACTAAAACACATCACCTTTTTCAACGTAGTAAACAACCTCCTGCCATCCGAGAGCAGCCAATAGCTGCAAAGTGTTTAAGGCCAACTCCAGACCTCAGAACACACAACGCTGGCATCCCTGAGCTGCCGAATATGGAAAGTAAAAGCTCCTTTCATTCAGCGCCGTCTGCGTAAATAGCCTGTGAATTCAGGAGGACCAGTTCTCTATTGTGTTGTAACTGATTGATTTGTCAACTGTAACCTTGATGTAATGTTAGACTGCACGACGCTGAACTGCAGCACAGCAACAACGTCCTCTGTACTGTTTAAAGGAGAGGTGAGCAGAGTTTGGGCTGCAAATTAAAGGAGACCTATTATGCTTTTTTGTTTTTTCCTTTCCTCTAGTGTTTTGGATACTGTAGGTTCTTGAGCACCAACAGAAGCTCCTCTCTCCCACAGTAAACACTGCTCCTTAAACGCCTCATCAGTAGTCCCGCCTTTAATTCAGTGACTTTGTGACATCACACTACGTCACCACGTCACACATTTGCATTATTTATTCCTAGTAGCTACTTTGGTACGTAAAAATTGCTGCTCTGTTGTTGCTGGCAGTGCTGGGTCAGGTGTGTGTGAGCTGACCAATCAGAGCAGACTGGGTATTCAGGAGGGGGGGGGGCCTTAAAGAGACAGGAGCTAAAACAGAGCGTTTCAGACAGAGGGGGAATACAGAGCTGCAGCACTGGACAGTATGAGGAAACTGATGTGTTTTTAGAGCACTAAAGTATGTAAACCTGTTCTAGTAGTAACCATAAATAAAATTATGTACCTGATAATGAGCATTATGTCTGCTTTAATCCATAATATTAGCAAAATCGCAATATGGCCAAGTGCCGTATCCAAATCACAAGAGGTGGCAAGTTTTTTTAAAACATATGTGACAAAACAGCATTATACTGAAACATGTCCTGGCCTTCAAATCTTGTTCTCCTGGCGTAAGAAAAAGTCTTTGTTTGGTCCAGAACCCATAAAAATGTCACATCATCCTAATTTGATTGTAGCATTGTAAGTGAAAATGATAATTTGGACACAAAAATAACCATTCCCACTAATTGTGAATCATATCGTCATGGCAATTTCTGTCAAAATAATTGCAATAATTTTTATTGCCCTTGAGTAAGCCGTTGGCTCTTTAAATCAATATTGTCTCACTGTCTTTTCATCGTTTTGACGCGTGGATCCCTTTCCTTTTCAAAAATGTATGTTTTGCTTTTATATGTAATGTATGTAATGTATTTACATGGCATAAACCTTGCTGTTTCAGCTAACAGACAAAAGGAAAATGTACCTTTTCAGAGAGTATTGCAAATCATAACTGTCATAATAAGTTAAATACAGAGACTGGACACAAAATAAATAAATAAATAAACAGATAAACTGCCTAAAGTGGGGCCTTGGGTTTGGGGCCCCTGAACTAGACCCTTGTGCTTCAGGAGAGCGCAGTTTTATTCCGTCTACATAATATGAAAATGGTTAAAACTATATTTTATTCTTTCTAGGTGGGGACATTGCAAAAAGATGTGTTGAATATGTGATCTTAATATGTGAGTCTTCCATTTTCAGAAAAATGAGGCGTCTAGCTCGTGAGAAGTGAAAGCCACTATCAAGCACTTCTTTATGTGCTTCTGTGCAGCTCACACTTGTTTTAAAGGCCACTTGCTTGTCTGTCATTCAGAAATATGCAGAGGAAGCTCCCCGAATGGACATCTCTCGGAAAAAGTGACAGCGCCCTCCCGACAGTTCTTCAAGGTCTCATTTTCAGCATGCCTGCGGCCGCTGGCTGACCAGAAGATCACTGCTTTCTGTCTGTCTCCAGAGCAGGGAGAGGCCGACGATACACACCACCCTGCAGCATACACTATTGTCCGTCTACAGCGCTTTACGTCCAGCCACAGACATCAGCTGTCCTTTGGTCATGTGTGTTATAATCAGGGAGTAACCCAGAGGTGTTGTATATCTGCTAATATCTGTTTGTTTGCATTCAAGGTGAACCCGGCGCCCTCTCCCTCCGCTCCTCCTCTCCCAAACTGAGCTGCAGTAGAAGATGCAGACTGAAGTCAACGGTTACTTAATGTTTGTTGAATGTAACCACGCTGTCTGCTGTCGGTTTAGAGCGGCCTGCCAAGAGAAAAAAGAAAGCCTCTCAATTTCGGCCTTTAAATATCTGAGGGTGGCCATGTTCATTTGAAAAGCTAATATTTACTGCACCCACCTGCACGAGGTAAGACGCCGTGTCTGCGCACACGCGTGCTTACTAACACACAAATGCATACGGAGGAATTTTAACCTCTGAGAGGGCGGGCGGGCGGGCGGACGGAGGGGTGAGAAAGAGGGTATTTATTCACCCCAAGCAAGAAGTTTGCAGTGATCCTAAAGACGAACATCAAAAGCTGCTTGGAGAAATTACACATTCAAAACCTATTTTTCTGCTTTGTTTTATTGTCATCCCACAAGTCCACAAAACATTTCTGGAGCTTCACAGCAAAACAGCATTTCAGTATCCTCCTAAACAACTGAAGTAGATGGGGACTTGTTTTAAAATGTAAAAAAACAACCTAAAAAAAACTCAAAATGGCCCCATTCAGCTCGTCAGGCATTATCCAAATCTCCAGAGACCCCAGAGATCCTAAATTGGTTTTAAAAGACATTATGACAACATTTCTCAAGCCGAAATCCTCACTGTAGCTGCTAAGCTAAAGGTGTCAGCGTGCACCCTGTCTGAAGTGGGTGCACGAGCTCAACTTGGATTACGCTGTGTGAGCTGTATGGAGCCATTTTATGTTGTTGTTTTTTTTCTTGTTTCTACTTCAGTTGTTTAGGAGAATGCTCCAACGCTGTTTTGCTGTGAAGCCCTAGAAATGTTTTGTTAACAACAAAACTTCACCTGATGTTCCATCGGCATGAGAGTGAGTACATGATGACTGAATTTTCATTTTTGGGTGAACTTTTCCTTTAAAGAACTGTAAGGAATAGAGTTGCAATGATACGTTGCTGACTGGCAGAAACTAATCGGAAACTGTTGATAACTGATTAAACTGCTGAAGTCATTTTTCAGGCAAATGTGCCAAAAATGTAGTAGTTTGAGGCTTTCAAATGTGATTTTGTTGTTTTTCTTGTTCCTACATTAGAGCAAATGAATGTGTTTTGGTTTGAATGGTTTGTCAGACAAAACAAGATATTTAATACCATTACTTAAGGCTCTACAGCCCTATTTTCACTACTTTCTAATGTTTTATAACAGACAATTCATCACTTAATGGAGACGATTAACAGCTGATTCATCAATAGAAAACATACTCCTTAGTTGTAGCCTTGGTAAGGAACAATTCCCTGTTTACGTACGTAGACTTTCTTTGAATATTTTTTTATCTCATAAAGGACAGGGTTTTGAATAGATTCCACATCAGCTCCCCCACACATGAGTCACAGGGCTGCATGTGGACGGAGATGATTGAATAAAGAGCATGTGTCTGTCAGTACAAAAGCGGAAAAGTCTTTGAAATGAAACTCTCTTTGGTGGAAGCAAAGAAACGCGGTGGGACGGCCCGGGTACGAATTCCACCACAAATGACAGAGATGAAATTAACATAAAATAAAATCTTAAATCTTTAGATTACAGGATGCGATGCAAAGTACTGGGAGTCAAAGGGAGATATTATCTATCAAATATAGAGATATGACTGCAAACATATTACTTGTTGTTGTGACACTTACACCTAATGTCCAGCAGCAGAAGATAAACAAAACTGCAACTGAAAGTCATGCATTCAAAATCCAAAGGGGCACAATTATTAGCAGCAAAATGTGCTTTAGGTATTAAAGTAAAAGTACTCAGAATGAGTACTTTATTTGAGACTAAGTACAAGTTACTCATACTGTACTTAATTGTAGTAATTAAATAAATGTATTTAGCTACAACTGAGGCTCCATTCACTGAAGAAGACCGTGAGATGCCGTTAAAAGGTCTTGAAGGTTGGTTAATGGATTATATTATGTGATTATTTTAAAGGTTTCTATTTCATAACTTTTAAACAGTGTTTTTAAAAAAGTCATACTTACACTTCTTACAATATTTCCCTCCAAAATGTAGCATAGTATAAATATAAAGTAGCAGAAAATGGAAATACTCAAGTAAAATACCCCAAAAGTACGTCAAATTGTACTTAAGTACAGTGCTTGAGTAAATGTACTTAGTTACATTCCTGTATTTAAGATAATTAATGTTTAATTGACTGGTGCATTAAAAGGCATACACAGATTTATAATGTGTACAACCTGTGAAATATAAAGTGTAATTAAGTATAGAGGACTGTTTTTTTTGCATTGCATTTCTGACATGTCTGACACACTCAGTCAGCGTGAAGAGGACAGAACAGTTATTCAATTTGTCATGATGTCAGTACTTTGTTTTTAAAAAGTCACTCATGCCATTGAAAACCGAACAACATCAAAGTCACAGGGTCTTTTTCAGACATCTTTGAGAGTTCCTTGAATGTGAGCTAACCCTCTGCTTTTTTGTTAAAACAGAAACTCACAGGAGTGAATGATTAAACATTTCCTCTTTCGTTCAAGGATTCAGTTTAATGAGGCCTTTAAAAGCCTTGTTTACCTTTCCCTCCCTGATGCCCGTGCTGTCAGCGACAGCTCACGGGGCACGGCCGCCTCTGTGCCCAGCGGGGAGGCTCTCTCTCTCTCTGGACGAATAAAAAGGCATCCCAAATAGCCTTTCAGTCTGCTTCACAGAGCTCACAACAAACACAAACAGTCACCTCTACTTGAAACACTCCCACCTAATTGTTTCTAAATGGAAAATTCTCCTGACTGATAATTTTTTTTTTTCATGCATCCATTTAGCTGTCAACAGCTCCAGCAACAGTGAAAAAGACTCAGATTATACACCGCTCTGCAATGATTTTACACCAATGTGGGCACATGTTTAAAGGTGCACTATGTAGGTTTGGGGAAGAAACACAAAGATCTTCATTGACTGTTTTTTTTTTAAAATGCCTAAACAAACTAAATAAACAAACTCCTCGATTCACAAACACAATTTCATACTGTTTGTTTATGTTTGGCGGACCCTGCCACCTTTACAGCTTCAAACAGTGTTCTGGGACCTTATTTTCCTCTGATAACAGCTTGTTTATTCAGTTATGGAAGAAAAAATATTTCTGATTTTGTATTATTACATCATTAATATTCTAAATATTACAATCCTGAGTTTGAATTTCTTCTCCGAAACTCCATAGTGCCCCTTTAACGCTTAAAGAGATGATTCACTCCCTGTGATAAAATGTTTAGCAACATCACTGAACGTCAGAAAAACTGAAATCTTTATTCTTCACCGCTCCCTCCTGACAAAGCGCTTTGTCCCCACTGAAAAAACATAACGACACAATAGACACAGGAAGTCCACATCAGTGTCGAACCGGTCCCGTGAAAGACTTCATATTGCACCGAAGATAATTGATGACTCTCAAAATGAAAGATGATCCGGCCTTCGTCGCAACCATACCGCGCAGATAAAATAGGAAATGAAAACCTGTGCGGTCATTAATCACACTGGAGGCGTGTGTGTGATTATGCACCTATTACATGATCATATTACAAATCCAGTGATATGGACTGTCTGAAGCAACACTAATGTGTCCGCTTCTTTTTATGTGTAGCAGTGAGACGTTTCGGTGCTGAGTGCAGCATAATGTGATCATCTGATAATCGGCTACATTTACAGCTACATGTGCATGTACGTGAGCTCCCGTGGCTCTCACATCATCGGTATTGTAAAGACTGTAAAGCTCTAATCTGACAAATACGTCAGTGCTCCTCTTATTCCTGCAACTGACTCACAGCCAGTGTAGAAGTGAAACTATATTATATGGGTCAGTTTGGGTGGTTTGAATTGTCTGGTGGTCCTTATATGCCAACCGCAGACTCGCCTAATCTGAATTAACCCAATTTCTAGCTTTGACCCTTAAGCTCTTAATCGCCTGAAATCTCAGAGAGGAAGCAACAAGTCAACAATATTCAGGAGACCCTACTGTGTGGACGATGTCCCTCTGCTTCTCTTTTCAAACTCTGGCCGCGCTCCCACTGTGTCCCACTCTCCGTCGCTGGATTAAGAGCGAGCTCAGGCCGTTTTTTTTTGTGCAGTGCAGTGCTGCTAAGAGCTTCTCTAAGGCCCATCCAATTGTTGTGGAGCAGAGATAACAGGATTGGTATGAGAGAAGTGTCGATGCATCGTTATTGTCCTTCAGCCACGCAGATTTGTTGCTATTTGTCCTCCAGAAGGACAAACAAACCCTGAAGAAGCTCTTCAGGCTGCATGCAAAGGCGCGTTACATATATATTATTTACAGCAACCAACAATTTCCATAGACGCAGCCCGGACAAGGCCAACACACATTTATCTTCTTTTTATAGATAATGTTTTATTTCACATGTACATGCAATTTCCTGGAAATAGCTATGCAGGAAAGTGTTCAATTTGTCCCCTTCAGATGAATTCATTAAAACACTTCAACATGCAGTATACAAAGAGCAACATTTCCGATCATAAATGAATAATGAATGAACATCTAATTGGGTTTCAATCGAGCTTTTCTTTCAAGGACAATCCTTTTCTCCCTCTGATAAATACAGATGAAAACAGCCCCTTCAGATGGACATGACAAAAGCAGCGAGAGTGACACACAAATGCCAATGCAGTGTAAAACATAAATAAACCAGATCATTTGTGGAAACAGTGCCAAGACAGTTTGTATTTAATGTTTTGAGTTTTGTAAATATACGCTCATTCTGATGCCAGCAACACGTTTCAAACAAGTTGGGACGGGAGCAACAAAAGACCAGAAAAGTTGTTGAATGCTCAATAAACACCTAAATATTCCACAGGTGAACAGGCTCTCTGGTTGCAGGTGATAGTATCATGATTGGGCATGAAAGGGTCGTTCACAAACAAGGATGTGGCGAGGTTCAACGCTTTGTAAAACCACCGTGTTGGCAAATGATTGCATTCTGTTTTTATTTGTATTTTAATACAACGTCGCAACACTTTATAATAATCATCCTTAATAAATGGCACTTTTAAAGTTAATTAAACTTGAGAACAAATGCAAATGCTTTATAAACCATTTAATGTAAAGCTGATGTTTATAAACTTTTACATTTGTTTAATAAATTGTTTTGTAAGCATGTCCTAGTTTGTTAAAGGTGCAATATGTATAATTCTAGTGTAAAACATAAAAAAATAAAAAACAAAACAGAATTTGAAGAAATAACAGGTTAACCAGCTAGCACTGGGCCTGAAAACCTCTTTGTCCCATCAGGACAAAGCTCCTGTGCTAGCAGTGTAAACACCAACACTCCCCCAGTTGTCCAGCTAGCTGCACGGCTAACTGAGCTAACAAGGTATCATTAGGTACAATCCACTTCACAGTTAGTCACTCTGGTGAGATGCTGCTCATGTTTACTTTGAGTCTGAATTAAATAGGTGGCCTATTCTTAAATATTGCACCTTTAACAGTGAAAAAACTTGTACTTAAAGTTAAGTTAATATCAAATATGCCAGTTATTAATGATGGTTATCAGAATTATTATTATTAGAATCAAGGTTGTAAAACGATGTCATTTGATCCACTGTTAAAATGGTAAAACTATTGATAACAGCAGCTTTAACTATAAATTAATAATCAAGCTCATCACTATAACATTGGGTGTGAGGCTGCAGCCAGTGGTTTTAAAGGATTACTGTGCTATCAAAGTTTAAAGGATCAAATTGTGTACATTTCTATTGAGTTCTACCATATTAGTGTTGTAAAAAAATATTTTATTATATATATAAAATATAATTATATAAAAACTATATATCAAGTTTCTATCAAGTTTCATGTCTGTCAGGGGATAATATTTTTTGAAGTTATAATAATGTGTTTGTTCAACCAGGAAACCATTCTGTTTTCATTCTGTTAAGAGTCATTGTGACTGATAATAATAATTATAATAAGTGAGTGGGACCGCATACCATTATGCTGTGAAAATGTGTTATTTTCTGAGACGGTTATAATAACATGAAAGATCTCGTACAACCCTAATCGGCTGACATATTAGCTGTTTTTGAGAGTGAAGGAAAACCTTCTGTTTCTGTTTTTGGGAGAATAAATTGCTAAGTTCTCCTTACATTGTGGAGATGCAAGGAAAAGGCAGTGCATGGCTCATCTGAAAGAATATATATACTGTACTTAAAATTGCCAAAGGGATAATAACTGTGTCTGGTGACAGTTTTCGTTACGTTCACTTTCATTAAATCCTGTTATTTCCTCCAGGCATTCATTTACATTTATCAAAAATCTCTCCGTGCTTCATCCTCGCTAAGAAAACAAGCATTGTACCTGCTTGTCCTCATTGCTCCCTAACCACATAGTTTTCATACTGATACTGCAGAGTGAACAAAGCCGCGGCTGCACGCTGCTGCTAACCATTTCATCTCAGTGTGTAGCGCTCAGGTGCCTGCCTCTGTTTCTCCCTCCCAGCCCTCGGCGGGTGAGACTCATCAGAATTCAGCAGGCTTACCTGCTTGCCTGAATCTCTTTGGTGCATTAGTTTTTCACTGTGGCACCGAGGCAGGGAGGCGCAGGCCGAGAGGCAAGCAGGCAGGCAAGCAGGCAGGCAGGTAGGCACACGCACGCAGCTCTAATGGAAGCCACAGCCTTCCTGTTGACGTTTGTGTGCTGCTCGACACTCGAGATGTAAATAAGGAAAAGACTGCACGGTGTCTCGTCATCCATTAAATGTGGAGTAAAGTTCATTGTCGAGGTCTGCTGGAAGTTTGAAGTACATTATTGGTTGTATCAGGGAATGATTCAGCGTCACATGACGAGGATAATTAGAAATGACTCAAAAGGTTTTCAGTGAGTCAGGCTAAGAAAGTCATTCATGTTTGAGAAGCACGCAGCGTGAGATATGTTAATGTTAAGTCTGATTCAGGCTGTCTTAGGCCATTATGAACTGTATCCATAGAAGCATTTGTAAAGCTTCGTATGTTTTACACTTCAAGCTCAAAGACATGTAGTTCATATAGTAAGAAAACAATCTGCTCACAATGAGATACAGACATCCTATAGGAGTGTCCAAAGCTATTTGCATACTGTCGCAGATGTAAAATGATTTATTATTTCTCAGGTGTAATCTCCGCAAATTAATTTTCACTCAGTGCTAAAATGCCACGGGGTGCCCAGCTGACACAAAACAAATTTTCTCTCGTCATGCCTGCTAAGGCAATGAAATGAGCGTTTTGAAATGTTCTGCTGTTATCGCTGTGTCATAATGCATTTCTATTTAAATGAAAACTTTGCTCCAGCACGGCGACTGAGGCTCTCAGTATGGCTACATGCATTCACATATTTTAAATCAAACCTTTACATTTTGATGCAGAACACATTCTCGGTCCACTTTTACCAAAACACATGTTTTGCTGGAGTTTCTTCCAGACAGTGTTTGACCACAGAGGCAGAAGGCAGTGTATTAGTCTGCAGCATGGAGCAACAAGTCAGAGCTGGATTGGATCTTCTCGAGGGAGAACAGAGTGTGATAGTCTGATACTACTACCTGGACAGTAAACCTTACTATTTACCAGAGGAAGCAATCTTTTCAAGATTAAATGTCATCAAATCTTAATGGAGTTCTGAATGGGAAGCCTCCAAAGACCGATCAGTGGATAGAGTAACACCCGCACACTGACTCGATCACACATATCCATTTAAATAAGGAACATTTTGATTATAGTCGGATCTTTATCAAGTTTGAACAGCTTAAAATTCCCTCCAGACACATTTTAAGATATGTAAAGACATTGCTTTGAATAATAATTAGCTCCTCATATAGATTTCCAACTAAAAACTTCAATTCATTATTTAAAATTCATATTTATCTATGATTATGTCAATTTGGGCTGCAACTGACAATTATTTTCATCATTGATTAATCTGTTGATTATTTCCTCGATTAAATGATTTGTTGTTTGTTGGTGTTAGTTTTTAAAGCCCGAGATGACGTCTTCAAACCTCTTCTTTTGCCCACAATCCAAATAAACCAGAAAATGTTCACATTTAAGAAGCTGGAGTCAGAGAATTTTGACTTTTTCTTCCTTCAGGGAAACTAAATAGTTTTGGAAAAGAAATGTAATATTTACCATATTAATAATGTAATCATACAAACTCAGAAAAATATATTTTTCCATAACCGAATAAACAAGCTGTCCACAGAGGGGAATAAGGTCCCCAGAACGGTGTTTTAAGTTAGAAGGGTGGCAGGGTCCGCCAAATATAAACAAAGTGTTGTCCTTTAAAGACAGTTTGTTTATTTAGCTTGTTCAGGCCTGAAAATCAATCAATGAAGATTTTTCTCATCTGATTACAATTTCTTCCCCAAACATTCACAGTGCACCTTTTAAAAAACTACTCAGAATAATCGACTCTCATAATAGTTACTGCCAATAAATAAATATTTCTTTATCTTAACGTTTGACTACTGGACACGAGATTGCACAAAAGCCCATTGTCAGTGTTGCGCTGGACGTTTCAAGTTTCCACATCAAACTCTTGAAAGTTGCACATTGGATCGTGATCGATTGTGTGAAGCCACAAAATCATTCTCATAAATCAGCTACACGTGTTCAATTCACAGTCAATGAGAGAACAGAGACACTTTCCCCCTGCAGCGGATGAAAGTGAAACCAGCTTTCTATCGTCAAATTCTGCACAACACCAAGCAGAAAACACTTCTGAGCAGAGGAAGACTTTAAATATCTTAAAGTTAATGCATGTGCATGCACCTTGACACTATAGTGTGATTTGTGATAAGGCATGTGGTGAAATTAACACCTCTCTGACAGTTGCTTTTTTTTTTTTTATTTACAGGAGCTCTGATCCATCAGAATTAAATGCAGAGCTGTTGTATTGGATCACAAGGTCACCTAAGAAAGCAGCCAGCGAGTGTATACACAAATGAGACCTCCCAGCAGCCTTCAAACACATAAAAACTGAACAAAAACCCCACACAGGCTACTTAATGTGACGGACAGGAAACATTATGTGCAGTCCCGTGCAGACCGATTCCTGCTAATCGTGCAAACATTCAACAAGCTGCAATTACAACCATTTACACTTTAATTTTCTGCTGCGGAAACCACTTCCCCCTTTGCCACCGAGCCGCAACCTCCTCACTAAATAAACAAACAAACAAACAAACAAACAAACAGAAAGATGATTCAAAGCGGACTTGCAGAGTCATGTGCCACGCTGTTCTGTCCTGTCCTGTCCTGCGCACATCAAACACTCGCCTGCTCCTCCACGCTGCTGCTCCACCAACTGAGGACTCCTCTGAGCCCCCGTCACAAAGCACCTAGTCAGCAGCACTGTCACTGACAGGCACACAGCGAGCCTGCAGGGACGCAGCTGACACGCAACCACACACACACACACACACACACACACACACAAAGCTAAAACACTAATGTATAGCCCACTGGTGTGCCTATACTCTCCTCTACATGCACACACTGATGTACTTTCTGTGTCTTCCTCTCTCTCACACACACCTCAGCGCTAAGAGCTACTGACAGGTGGATACCAGCTCATACTGCGCCTCCGCTGTTAGCTGCTCCTCATGGCTGCTTCTGTTGCTGCTTTATGTTGAGTTGTGCAAGCCTGTTCCTTAGGTCTCATCCTTTAATCTGCCGACCATAAGGTATTATACTGTAGCTGGAAGGCTGAGCCCGCCTGCCATAGGTGGAGGTCCCGGCAGTGTTAACCTGGATCAATACCGCACGCACACCACTCACCATTACGCAAGCCCTCAAACCGTTTGCCTCGCTTTCCTCTCTGTCTGTCTACGGCTCGTCTGCAGCCTGTCTCTCACCGTCCCTCTCTCTCTCTCCCTCTCTCGGCCCGTCTCACTACTCCCTCCAGCTGCCTCGAGAGAGCTCACACACACACACACACACCCACACACACACACACGGACACACACTACCTCATCTCTTTCCCCTCCCCCTGTCTGCAGGGAAGTTTCTACCCGGGAGTGAAAACACGTACAGTAACAAGCAGGAGGTGACTCGAAGTTTCATCCTCGTTGGCGAGCGCAGTCAATAAGCAGCATATTTACAAGAAAAAGAAGAAGAAGACGAAGAAGAAGAAAAAAATGACACCCCTGCCGATCACAGCTGCTGTCACTGAGCAGCACTCACTCTCCAAACAGCGGCAGGACGAAGTGTTTTGGAAAAGAGCAAAACACGCGCTGCGTTTCTCAAACACAGGGTCGAGAGCCAGAGCAGGACCGGGGGACACATGAGGAAGTTTAATTCAAGCTGTTGGTTTGATTTGGATCATGGTGCCTCCTGCAAAACAGTTTACAGAAGCTGAAAAGCAGCACTCAGGTTTATATGTTTACTTAAAAATTTTATTTTCAATACTTTTTGTGTGAAAGTTGTCACTTTTACCTGGTTAAATAAAAAGTCAATTTAAAAGTTCAAATTAAGGTTGCAAAGCCTGGATTTTAATCAAACAGTATTAATTTAAGTATCTTTTTAAATACAGTTAGTGTTTAGTAATTATTAAGTATTTTAAACAAGTCAGTTAATCAACAAGAAAATTAATTCACAACAATTTTGATAATTGAATTGTTTGAATCATTTATCAAGCAGAGCTCGTTCCAGCTTGTCCAATGTGAAGATTTGCTGCTTTATTTTTGTCTTCTGTCGCTCTTAACTGAATATTTTGTTTGTTTGTTTTCAGCTGGTTAAAGTTTGGATTGGTCAAACAAAACAAACAACATGAAGATGTCAGTTTGTGCCCTGGAATTTCAGTACGCACCAAATAACTCATAAATTATTCAAGGAAATAATGTTCAGGTCAAGTGGTGATGAAAATAATTGTGAGTTGCAGCCCTGAAATATTTATTCAAAGGTGCACTGTGTCGCTTTGGGGAATAAATTTAAAGGAAAGAGAAGAAAATTCTTAACAAAGTGAATTTCATGGCTGAACACAATTTAATTTTGACTTTATTTATATTTATAGGATCCTTCTCAGCTGCCACCATTTCTAGCTTCAATGTAAGTTTGCATTATTACCTATTTATTATTTTTAAATACAAAAAACAAAACCACATAGGGCACCTTTAATGTCGAGTTCAGAATATTTTTTAAACAAGGTATTTTTATAACAAAACAAACACAGATGCAATAAATAAACTCCACCCACCGCTCAGCATACAAGAACAAAGAAAGAAAGCCAAACTAGCCGCAAATAAAAATGAATTAATAGACATGCATTACGTGACAAGGAGAGCACAATGTACTGTAGATGATCCTTTGATGAAACAACAGATATTCTCTAATTGTAAATGTGCATAACATCCACAATCCTGTGTCCATATGTCGGAGGTGAAGAGTACCTCCACTTACACAAGCCTTCTGGCCAGACTGAGCGAAAAGAAACAACACCAGCTCAGGCTCTGCTTCGGTCAACATACAGAGGAGTTACTGCCATGGGCGTCATTTACACACAATTATCTCATAATGTGCTGAAAACGAGAGAGCTTACACCAAGAAATGCGGCATTATGCAAATCTTTAATGCAACAGAGTGGCGAAAATCTACTTTGACCTCCCGTCATTACATCGCCTAAAATCACGTATGTTGAAGTCCATTTAAAAAATTATTTATTTATCTGAGTCATCATGTTTCAGACACCTTTCAACACAAAGTGACGCCTTTTGTTTACTCCAAATACTGCCATGGACGTAGGTGGAGCAACCTGCCGAAGAAAACTGTTTGATAAAGTTTTCTAAATATTAAACCACAAAAATGTTCTAGCTTTGGACGCGATCACAAAATGTGGCACAAAGTCGCCGAGGACTGGAAAAATAATTTTTAACATCAAAGATTTCAGAATAAAAGCACAAATCCACTGTTATCTACATTATTTATTTATCAGTATATAATTTTGATTCCACCTGGAGACCTAACAAATTAATAACTAATACATGCATGTAAAGGAAAAATTACGAGCTAGAGATAAAACAAACTGCAGACTAACAGCAATTCGACACAAGTGAGTGAAGTGCAGTAAAGTAAATAAAGTGTAGTCGTCCCAATAAGCCATCCAGAGATTAACAAGGCAGTGGGATTATCTGCTGTATATAGGACGCACTTGTGTGGGCTGGGGGGACACTACATACACATTTAAGGTTACATTTACATCAATGGGACCATGAGACTGTGTTATATTTACTGTGTGCAGAGGGGTGTAAAAATGAACGGTGGGAAGCCAACTCATCCCCGTCACTGTTTTCTTTATGTTCGTCTGTAAAAGAGCAGTTTTTTAAACATTTATGGGCGTCGGGCTCCACAACAGGTGGAGTCAAACGGATAAGGGCCTCCAATACATTAATTAAATACAGCTCCTCCCCAAAACCTTAGATCATCTCGTGTCACGTGACTCACAAGTGGCTGAAGTGGCATTATCCCTGTCCGACTTTAATCCTGCGGCTAAAATGGCTCCAAATCCTGACCTACTCTCTGAAATGAGGCAGGGGGCTCGAGAGGAAGTGATGGTTTGGATTCAGAGCTGTGTGTTTGTGTTTGTTTAAAATGAGAAAAGGGAATAGGAAACAGTTTGGAGGATGCCCGTACGCAATGTGGGAATGTAACACGTCGACTAATTCAATTATCGGAGACGCTCACAGGGGTGTCAGCCCTGATCGATATGCGATAAATACCTGAGTAAATATCCTGAGCTGACATCGATATCTCAAGTTAGGAAGCCTGAGCTCCGCAGCAGAGGGGAAGCGGGTGGAAACGCGGGGTTGTGTGGGCAGCATTTAAAGTGAGACAGAGAAGGCGAGAGAGAATTATTGGTGATTGTGAAAAAAAAAAAAAAAGCAAGCCTGAGGGAAAAGGTTTGTTGTCGGCACCTCTTATGTATGTGACTATAAGGCAGTGAGTGGAGCCCAAACGTCTGCCAAGCTGGAGCAATTCTTCAACTCGCTAAAGCTGCAGCCTCTGAAGCGGTTTATGTTTGATTATTGTTTGTCTTCCAGGTTTGATTTTCTGACAAAATCCTACAGTCTGTGAATGCAACAGCACACAAACACACACAAAATAAAAACTACTCTCTTTGAACGTTCGAATCAACCAATTGATCTGATATTCAGCATTTTTCCAATTATTGGAATCTGTGCAGGGGTTTTTTTTCTGTCCTATTGCAGATCAAATAAATGAATTTTAAAAGTTGCTACTGGCTCTGATGCAGCGGCCTCTCTGCATATAGTCACCACTCTGTTGGCCCTCTCAATGTCCCGCCCACAACACCATCTGATTGGTTACATGTCTAGAACTGCAATGATTAGCCGATTAATCGATTAGTCAATCAAGAGAAAATAAGTTTCCAACTATTATGATAATCACTTAATCATTTACATAATTTTGCCAGGAACAATGTCAAACATCTGCTGGTTACAGCTTCTTTAATGTAAGAATTAGCTGCTCTTATTTGTCATTTATGACAGTAAATGAAGAGTCTTTGGTTTTTGGACTGTTGGTTGGACAAAAGACAAGAGACAAATTTTGTCAGATTATTGACGAAACAATTAATCTTGAAAATAATCTGCACTTTAATCAATGATAAAAAAAATGATAATTAGTTGCAGCCCTATATGCATTATGAGAAAAAGCCATCAATCAGTAAAGTAACTAAAGTTATCAAATAAATGTAGTGAATAAAAAGTACAATATTTGCTTAAAGGTAGTGTAGTGGAGGTTTACAGTAGCAGAACATGGAAATGCATATTAAAAGTACAAATTCCTCAGAATTGTACAGTATAATAACCAAACAATACTTAAGTAAATTGTTCTCAGTGTTGTATAAAGTATATTATAGTATATACTTATATAGTATATATATATATATAAAGTACTTAAAAGCCATACTTGAATAAAAGTAAAGATACTGTGCAAAAATATTACTTTGGTTGAACTGCAAGTCAGCCATATGAATAGTACTTAAGTAAAAATCTTACAGTATCTGATATTAAATGTACTTAAGTATCAGAGTACAAGTAAAAGTAAATTACAAATATATTTACATGTCAACCAGTTATCTGGCTTTTTTTTTTAATCAAATTGCTGATAAAAAATTAATTAATTCAAAAATGTGCTACTTTGGCTGTAATCTGCAAAGTAACTAATTATAAAGTTAGCAAATAAATGTTGTGGAGTAAAAAAGGCAATATTTGCCTCCAAAATGTAGTGGAGTGGAAGTATAAAGTAGCAGAACATGGAAATATTCAAGTTAAGTACACATACCTAAAAATACTTGAGTAAATATACTATACTAAATACACTAAAGTAATTTTTCTTCTTCTTTGTTCTTCTTTTTCTCAACTACATTTATTCCTGGCTTAAGTTACTGGTTACTTTGCAGAATGACATGTTACTAATCAAACATGTGAGTAAAGTAAAAGTACCTCAAAATACTTGAGTAAATATATTTAGTTACATTCCATCACTTGCTGTCCAAAATTTTCGTTTTTTCTTGCAAATGCATATCATTTCAAATTCTGGTTTTCTGTCTCCTCGATTACTAATAATAGGTCTGGTTCCTGAAAAAAAACAAAGTGGTCGATCCTTCCTGTGCTCATTGCTGGGGACCACCTGAGGCTCAATATCAAAACATCAATAACAATGAGTTGACGACCTCTGATTTGCTGGGCAGGATATTTCAGGGTGCAGTCCACTAATTTAACAACTATTTCCAGCCCTGCTCGGGGCTTACGACTCTCCTCCGCACAAAAAACACCAAAACAAATCTGCAAGCATTTACAGGCCGGCTGCTTTCATCGTTCCCGGCAGGAAACACACGAGGCTGGTTGCCCCTCTTTAACAAACACCCTGTCTAAGTTAAACGGGCTATTAGAGAATGACCTGAAAAACCTGGCTGCTCTGTCTTTAAAGGGGCACTATGTAGTTTTGGAGAAGAAATCCATATTTAAAATATGAATGAGGTAATAATACAAACTCAGAAATATTTATTTTTTCATAACTGAATAAACAAACTGTTCTCAATGGAAAATAAGGTCCCCAGAACAGTGTTTGAAGCTAGAGGGGTGGCAGGGTCCGCCACATATAAACAAAGTACGACATTATGAAATTGTGTTGTCCTTTACGTACAGTTTGTTTATTCAGTTTAACACGAAAACAAAGAGAGTTTGTTGATTTCGTTTGTTTAGGCATTAAAAAAATTCAGTCAATGAAAATCTTTCTCTTTGTCCCCCAAAACTACGTAGTGCACCTTTAACACAGCCTCAACATCTGCTTGGAGAAGCACTGAGTCAGTGTGAAGGCACTGAGCAATTCACAGAACAGCACCGAGATCAGACCACATCGAGGAAAAAGGGTAAAATGTTCAGCGTCACTGAAAAGCAAATGAGAGCTGTGTTTGGTCCAGTGGCATTTCTGTTATTTGCGCTGACGTTTGATCACATCAGAGCCCATCTGTGTGTGTGTGGACCTGGGCTGTGTGAATTATACGGGATCCGCCAGCTTTGATGATGTGCGGTGACAGGAAGGAAGCAGCGATACTCCAAATGATCCGCAAGTGCCCGAGCCGGCCATCAAAGGGTGCGACAGCTACACTTGACAAATGGGAGAACAAACACCCCCGTCCTGTTAAATTAGACTTTTCTTCGAGCGTATTTGGTGGCTCCACATCTCCACCACTGTCTCTACGACATCAAACTGGTCCTTTGAAGCCTGTCATCCTATATCTCTCTAATTTATCCTCCCGCAACGTCGAGCGACCGGAAACCGGGCCGCCTGGAGTCACTCCTCACACCACTTAAAACAAAACCATCTTAGCAACCATCTCTGAAATGAACTGTTGCCTCCCGCTTGGGGAATGGCAGGAACACAGAGGCACTGTACAAACACACACACACGCAAGAACACGGACACACACAGACGTCTACTGTTGTCGAAGAATTCCACTCGCGGTAACCACAACTCGACTAAGAATAAACTGCCTGTCTCTGTTACACTATCTGATAGGGCGGCTTGCATTCAGCTTACAGTACATAACATGGAGTCGTACGCTCTTTACACCCGCTCATGCTAACGCGCTGCGCTGCTACGCCGTGCCAGGGGAGCAGTGGCATTGTGAGCAGCAGAGGAGAGACAATGCACGCGATGGAGGTGGGAGGAGGAGAGAGTGTGCGACTGTCGAGCGACAGGAATTCACCTCTAATGAGAGCGAGCGTCACTCGAACGTGCACAGAATGAGGGGGGAAATAAGTCGTTCTGGTCTTGACAAGGCAAAGACCCGGTTAACTTTTGCAAACCCTCCGACAACGACTCATGCATGGCTGCTTCAGCATCAAATATTTACCATCCTGGTGAGCCGAAGTTGGGGCGTGTTTAAAGGGGCACTATGTAGTTTAATATTTACATAAATTAATAAACGTGGGTTCCTCAGAGTGCAATAAGCTCCCCAGAATGCTGTTTGGGTACTAAAAAGGGTCGTGTGAAGTTGTGTTTTCCTTTAAAAGATGGATCATGGAAGATTTTTCTCCTCTGATTCAAGACCCTCCCCCTAAAACTACATACTGCACCTTTAAGGTTTTCTCTCTGCTATGGGGGCACCCTTCAGTTTTAATTGGATCTGTGTCAGCGTGTGCTTCGTTTAACCTGACATGGACGGGCGATTCATCAATCAGTGTCATCATGTTGTTTGCAGAGGTGCTGCTTTGGAAGAAGACAAGAACTTGTAAACATCCTCAACACGTATGCACGATCAATCAGTCAGTCAATCAATCAACCGGATGGTATTCTAGCATCTTGCGCGTGTGTTTTGTCGGTTTCATATGCGTGTGAGCTCCTCGTGTACAGTCGAGCTGTGCTACCGCAGCAGCTACTGCACCCGCGGGGAAACCCTGACTGTTGAGTCACGCACAGATTGAACATTTCCAGATAAAATATTCTCCTCCTCCAGGGAAATATTAGACAAGGGTCAGCAAGACAACAACTATTTACATTTTTTTTTTCTTCACATTTGCTCGCGGGTCCTGTCTGTGTGTGCAGCTCTCTGCAGCAGCTCTCTCCGCTACATGACGTTCAGTGCGATAAAATCAAAAAGGACTCCCAGAGGGTCCCCTGCAACTCCGCTCTCCCCTTTCTTTCTTTCTTTCTTTCTTTCTTTCACTCTCACACGTACATGCTCTGTCTGTCGCTCACACTGCGACTGACTGGCTGTATTGGCATGTGCTGGGTCACTTGGCAGCGAGGCAGATGGAGCCGTCCGACTCTCTCCAGCACCTGCCTGGCCCACATTACCCGACTCATCTCTGAGCTCAGCAAATCATAGTCGGGATCAGGCACAGCTGCGTAAAACAACAGGCTTCATATCACAAATACTAAACTTCCGATGAAAGCGGAGGGCAGCCTGCAACCGCTGCCACGGCTCAAAGAATCTAAGAAATGACAAGAGCACAGTTTTTTTTTTTAAAAAAGAGGATTGTTTCTTTTCCACTCGACAAGACGAACCAAAATCATTAAAGGAATAGTTCAAAAGTTGACTGAGGAGATCAATACTACTTTCATATTTATGAGCTAAATATGAACAGGAGTCAGCAGCCGCTGGTATCAGCTGAGCATAAAGACTTCAAACATGAGGTCTGTCTGTATCCAAAGGTAAAAATAAAAATAAAATCATATTTCTGTATTAGCTTTATGCTAACCTAAGCTAACAAGCTGCTGGTTGTACCACATATTTAAAGGTGCAACATGTAGTTTTAAGAGAAAGATCTTCTTTGACTGATTTTCTTTTTATGCCTGAAAAAACTAAATAAACAAACTCTTTGTTTTCATGACTGAATAAACGGAATAAAAAACAAACTGACCTTAAAGGACAACACAATTTCATACTGTTTCACTTTGTTTATATGTGGCGGACCCTGCCACCTTTCTAGCTTCAAACAGTGTTCTGGGGACCTTATTTTCCTCTGAGAACAGCTTGTTTATTCAGTTATGGAAAAGATAAATATTTTTTAGTTTATATTATTACCTTATTAATATTATATATAGTCAAATTCTGACTAACTACATACTGCCCCTTTAATGGACAAACAACTGGCCCAGGGGTCGTATCAGACCCAAAAAACACATTTCATATATTTTCTTGGTTACATACAGGCTCCAAATACATGTTTTCATTTCTTCATAAGCAGATTTTTTGCCTCTGTCCTATGATTTGTTTAATAATTAATTTAGGCTGCAACAATATTGGAAAAAGGTACTTAGTTTTTCAGAATGACAAAATACAGGAATTTCCTTGAGTAGCTCTTTTTGGAAAGAATAAATAATTGTGGAATGATTGGGGTGATTTTTTGGGGAGTGTATTTTATTAAACACCCAAAGTAGCCCCTGCTACTGTGTACTACTTGTTTGATAAATTAATGTCGCTCACAAGCAACAAACTCCCAATACCCAGAAACTCTTGAGTCGGACTAAATCACGTAACATTAAACAGACTTCTCTTGTAATTTAGTGATTGAAAATAACAACCACTCAAGTTTTCATTGTATATCAAGCAGCGAGAAAGTTGTAACGTGGCTTAATTCGTTTAATTAAATTGCCTTACTTGACATCGCACATCCTGCGATGTTACTGAAACAATATGTTGTGCAGCCCGACAACACACTCGCATAAACACTTTGACCAACAGTCCTCTGAGTTACCGCAGTGCATGTGATACCACAACAAAATGAGTCTCTCTGAGGCCAACAGCTGACCAGGAGGACAGTTTTAACACAGGATGGAGTTTAATGTGACTGCATTCTGTCTCGTCTCAAGCCACTTTATTCTACAGAGAGGAGGTATCAGGGAAAGACAGAAATGTTAAAGCCAGTAAAGAGACTCCTGCTTCAGATGATTTAAACTGTCTTTTACATTGAAGCCATTATCTATTAGTCTAAAAATTCCTCCTGCTCAATGTTGGGATATTCCTTAAACTCTCAAATACCTACACAGCTGCCAGCGGCTAAAAATAGCTACTGTGTTAAAATGTTCGATAACTTTTGAACCGCTGTAAAAAAAAACTCATGTAAAGTGGAATTTCCCAGCTTTTCATATCACACACGTCTGGTTTTGGCAGTCAGGGGCTCCGTAGTGTTCATGATTACACCATCACGTTCTGCAGCATTGATTCATAAAGGAAACCCACGCAGTTTCTATCTCAATGGTTGTAGCCAAGCGATTTTGGTTGTTCATGTTCAGTTGGTGATATATTTAAATGAAAAAAAAGTCACTTTTGCTTCAGTGCACTCTGTGGTGATTTCATAACCTTTCCAGTTGCTCTCAACATTTTTGGACACATCTACATGTAGGATCACACCTGTTCCTCTCAGGGAAATGCAGAGTTTAATATTATAATAAATGGATACATGGATGTATCTTGCTTTAGAAAGGTCAGATGTAGACATATGGAAGTACAAAACATCGAAGTTCATCTTTTTAAATTTAAAAAAACCCCTAAACTTCATGAGTATCTGTCTGAATTCACAGTAAAAATACAAAAACAAAAAATCATTCTGGTAATTTCATCCATTCAAATTTAAAACCTAAAAAGCTAAATAAATACAGGAGAGCCAGGTACGCCAAAACTTGTTCTAGGTGCTTGAAGGTTGATAGGTTTTAATTCAACATCAAACTACCGGTCAGGCTGCAGGACACAAACTCTACAAGGGAATAAAATCTGGTGATAGGTCAAGATTAATGGTTGTTCCGTTACTACCTTGTCTGCTGAGAGAGGGGGTTAATCCACTTCAGGACAGCAGCAGTCTCACACACACAGCCAGCTTCAGGGGGAAGAAATGCTGCCCTCTATCAGCAGTGCTCATTTCTGCCCACACAAGAGCACACACACGCACACCGGCTATAATCATGTGTGTGGCATGCACGTGTCTTTGACTCGGAAGTCCTCTCCATGACTTCCTCTTCCGTCAGAGACAGTGTGAGACAGAGGAAACACAATGATCAGACTGTGCTGCAGGTTGTGTCGGAGGCTCAGCTGTGAGCCGACCTCACTGTAGATGACTTGTTCTGTGTCGGGAGATGAGGGGAGGGGGGGGGTTTCCCAGCTTCCGTTGCTGGTTGCTTACATATGGAAAAGGATGGAAATGGCAGCTCTGAGTGGGTTTATGAATAAGAAAGGTCACAAAAGGGCTGTGGCTGTGACAGAGACGGACAGCCCACTCTGCAGAAAATGAGCACTTGAGGGTTTCAATAAAGTGATAGCTTTACACTGGCATTTTTATTGAGGCACCTTACTAGGCTATGTATTCACTGTCATATAAAATCAGCACTCTGACCACTGCACCGCCCCATAGCGTGAGCCACCAGCACACGGCTGGACTGCGTACCAGGCGCTTGCAGCTATAACCAGTAGGCAGCTTCCGCTCTCCTGGGAAAGGGGTGGAAATTACAGGGTCCCCAAACTGACAGCAGTTCGTAACAAATTTAAGCTGTAATCATAGGATCCTGACAGTGATGTCAGAAGATATTATAATGACGACTTGTAGGGTGAATCTCGTGCTGTAAACTTTTTGTTTTCGTGCAGCTCGCGCAGTGTTTTCTGCACACTGGAGGACTTTCGGTTCATTCTCTGTAAGCCTTCATCGTTTTGAGCTCTCCTCCTATAACTAAGCAAAACACTCAAAACTGGTTCCCATGGCAACCTGGAGAACCTAACCTGGAACAGTTAGAAGTGAATACAGCACAACCTGTAAACACACACAGACACACACACGTATTATCGAGCACAATGGCAGAGTTTTGCTCCCACATCAAGATGCTGTAAATGTCAGAAGACATTCCCACTACATGAGAGAAATGTAGACAAAACACTCCATGCAATCTGTCTGTGGAGACAACACAGGTATCCACAGTGACGCTCTCAAAGAGACATAAATGTGCTTCTTCTCCACCAGACTCGCTGTCTTTCCACAGAGTCTGACAGTAGCTGCTCATGGCTGGTTAGCTCCAGCTCCACATAGCTGTCCATGCTGCACTGAGCGGTTGTCAGTCAGTCTCCCCCACGTCCCCTGACCCTCCATGTCACACATGACGTAGGCCTCCTACAGTCGCAGCTCGCGCATTTCTCTGTTGCATTTTAAAATATACATTAGAGGGTGTAGAGACCCTGATCTAGGGTTACTGACGTTAAACAGCAACTGGAAACCAGTTTTGTTACAAACATGAAGTCATAAGGGTCCCGCCATAAGAGCACTGCGTCTGCACAGCAGAGCGCAGACTCACATCTGAAGCCCTGCTTCTTGGCCATGATAAAATGTACATTATATTTGCTAACACTGGTTAGTCAGTGTAATAAATGAATGGCAAAGAAACTTCTTTAAATACTGTAATATGAAACAATATCAATTAATAGCACTATATGAAACTCCTAACAGTCATAGCCATGGACGATTATGAGGAAAGGTGTCAAATGGTTATTTGCATCTGTTTGTGGTTGTTTTTGGTTTCTGTTTTGTTTTTTGCACATTTTTGTAGATGTTTTTTTGTCTCTGTGGTTGTTTTTTTAATCTTTGTGGTCATTTTGTGTCTGTTTGTAGTCGTTTTTTGTCTCTTTGTGGTTGTTTTTTGTCTCTTTGTGGTCATTTTGCGTCTCATTGTAGTCTTTTGTTTGTCTTTGTGGTCTTTTTTTGGTCTCTGGTCAATTAATTTCGGAGTTTTTCGTCTTTGTGTATTGTTTTGTCTCTTTATGGTCATTTAGCATCTGTGTGTATTTTTTTTTGTCTCCTTGAGTCATTTTGTGTCTCTTTGTAGTCGTTTTTTGTCTCTGTCTTTTTTTCATCTCTTTGTGAATTGTGTGTGTGTGTGTTTGTCTCTTTGTGGTTGTTTATTTATCTCCTTGTGGTTTTTTTCATCTCTCTGTGTTTTATTGTCTTTTTACGGTCATTCTTTTTGTCTCTGTGGTCATTTATCATCTCTTTGTGGTCACTTTGAATCTCTTTATGGTTGTTTTTCTGTCTCTTTGTGTTTTTTGTCTCTTTGAGGTCAGCAGCTCAATGCCAGCCACAGATCCATCCTAGTTTTGTGGAAATTTGTTTCCGAAAAAACAGCCAACCATTAAATGGACGCAGGTGAAAAAGTTAATGTGATTTGTTGTTCCCTAAGTCCGAACTGATATGGGAAAGCAAGCTTTTAGGTTTTTGGTACCCTCTGCTTGGAGCAACCTGCAAACTTCATAATATTGTACCAATTAACAATTTTAAAGTTATGGTGAAATCCACTGGGTCCAGGTTGTCTGTGTGCAGATGTTTTATCTGATCATGGTGGTGTGTTTTTGCTGCCATGTTGCTGGCCTGTTTCTGCCATTCTTGGCCTGTCTCCCTTGTAAAAGTGATCTGTGATCTCAATGGGACTGACTAAATAAAAGCTAAATATGGTTGTTTTCGTCTCTTTGTGGTTGTTAATTTAGCTCCTTGTGGTTTTTTGCATTTTGTTGTTGCTTTTTGTATCTTAATGGCCTTTTTGTTGTCTATTTGGGGGTTGATTATGCAAATTGTTCTTCTTTGCCATCATTTGATTGACTTTCAAACAAGAAATATTGACAGTCACTTCATACAGAGGTTCTGGTCGAGCAACCTGGGCCCATACATGGTAGGCCCTTTCAGTAATCCATCTGTGATACTAACAGGCAACCTCCCTATCACCATCTGACCCAGGTACAGGGCCCGTGCCACCCCTGTGCCTGTGCACCTCTGCCTGCATCATTAAAATCAAGGTAAGAGACTGAAAAATGTGCGAGGGGGTGAAGGTACAGCACGAGAGATTAAGACGACCATTTGACCTGGCTGACTCTTCAGGCCAACAGCATTCCCAGCTCGAGGCTTAGTCACAGAGCCTCTTCGTGAGCTTCGATCCCTACCACTCGACCCACTTGTGAAGGATTGGCTGCGTGTAAGCATTACAGCCCCCCGGCTCGCTCTGATTGGCTGTTGGGAGTTTTCGCCATATTCATTTCACCTGTTCAAGACCCATCAGAGCTTTAAAGTTCCAGCAGGGGCAGCAGGGTTATATGGTGTTGAAATGGGACAAGGACAGGGAGAAATGCCACCTGCTGTGCGCCTCAGCTGCCGGACCTTCCATGGAGACCACACCCTTGGGTGCCCGCTGGGACCGCTGGCACACTGACGGGTGACAAACACTTAAGTTTACATCCGGCATGTAGCATACAGCTGGGATTCACCACAGCCCTTTCTGTTTCTCTGGCGTCGTCCTCACATATATATACATGTGCATATACGCCCCGCAACTCCAAACATGCTGCACACACACATTAAGAGACAGACTGAGCAACAGCGGGACACAGAACAGGAAGGAGAGATGGAGCAGCTGTTACATCTTCAAATTACTTCCCCCAAAAAAGAACTCGGGTACAAACTGCACAACTCATAATCATGCTTTATAATTCATTAAATATTAACATGCAGCACATTTAAGATTCCAGCAATTCATCAAACCCTGCTTCGCGAAACAGCATCCTCGAACATCTGCTCAAAACAGTGTCGGTCTATCCTGGAGAGGACTGTTACGGCGGCAAATAACAAACTAAGACTTGTCTGATGCACTCCCGGTTGATGGAAAATGAAATCATGCAAAAGAAAAGGTTGAATTCCCGCACCCTGTCAGAGCTGGATTTATTACCTTGCCACGGAGGTTATGTTTTCACCCTTGTCCATTTGTTTGTTTGTTGGTTTGTCAGCAGGATTACACAGAAACTACTGAGCCGACTTCCACAAAACTTACATGGAGGCAGATGTGGAAAGAAACAAAGTATAAAATACTACGTTACTGTACTTTACTAGATTTTTCAGGTATCTGTACTCAGAGTGAGTATTTATTTTTCTAACAACTTTTTTACTTTTCTGTACTTTCTACTCCTTACATTTTCAAAACAGGCTTGTTACTGTAGTTTTAATATGTTTGAGGGGCATAATGGATTATTTTTTACCAACTTCACAAGACTGATTTCAATCTACCAGTGCACAGCACACATGGCAGATGTAACAAGACAGAGAGGGAAGACTGGAGTGGGGAGAAAAGGCATGTTAGTGTCTCGTATCTGCAGAGACCCTGCAGCCGTCTGCCTGGATTTTCTTGTTTTCCCTGTTTGTTGCTGCTCAGGGTGCTTTATCAACCCAAAATGTTGGTATTTGACGTCCTGAGAATGAGACTCAACAATCAACTATCTTTTTCAGACAAATCAACGGATTACACCTTTAAGTTAATAGTCTTTAAATTCTATTAATATGATGTGAGCTTCAGTAAGCTTTGCACAGAAATGGCTGGTAGGAATGTCTTTCAGAGCCTGTACTTTATTAATTTCACTTGAGTTTTGTTTTACACAAGTACCTGTACCTGTACTTCTACTTGAGTAAAGTGTGTGTAGGTTTGCTACCTCTGGATGGAGGATGGGTCTCAGTATAGATCCCATGAACTTTAGGTGCGGATCCGGGTAAACTACCGGATCCAGGAATTTGTTCTTACTTCTTTAACATTGTGAGTGCATTTTCTAACATTTCCTTTAATTTCTTTGAGAACAATGCATGGATCTTAATTTTAAAAAATCAGGCGTGATTAGATGGCTGGGATCTGTGAGTGAGTACAAAACATGACTGCTGGGCCTCGACAGAGGTGGTAAATTTACATCTTTTAGGGATTTTTATTTCTAAGAAATTCAATTCTTTGAATGTGCAGAAATTCAACTTTTCCTTTGATTTTCTACAAACAGAAGCAAAAGAAGAGAAGGAAAAAAATGGCTTCAGTGGTTCAGTTCAAGGAGGCTTTATGCCTCTCATCTCCAATCAATGAGGGTTTATTTTACGTCTACTGTGGCCTGTCTCTCCATTACTCTCAAGATTCAATAGCAGGAATAAGTGAGAGGTAATGCGTAATGCTGAGGTCATAAATAATAACACAGGTAGAAGAAGCACCCCATTCATCTCCTATTGAACCAAACACATCAGGAGGCACTGCTCCGGTCGCCTTCCCTCAGTTGAAACCATCTCCTGTTTAACTTCTCTCATCTCCAGTACATTTCAGTGATGTAGCATTACCAAGGAAATGCAATCCTCCTCATCCCGGCCCCACCTTCCACACCTCCTCACTGCAGCTCATGAGAGTCACCGAGCTGATCACTCCTGGTTGTAATGAGTGTAACGCTGCAGCAACACATTAGTCATGCAACAGGTTGGAGAGGAATGTGAACGGCAGCTTATACCGAGAGGAGAATTTCTACAGTTGCTGCTGCTGTGATGCACATGCAAGCGCTGGAGATCCCAACTCTCGGGGAGCTTTAACAGCGATCCCACAGCTCTGATAGACACACGATGAATTAACAATGCTCTCACATCTTATCTCGCTGCTCCCTTAAGCGATAGACTCTGTTGCACTAGTGGGTCTGAGGAAAATACACAACACTGCACTCCCGTGAAAAAGTTAATAACTGCTGTACAGATTTAGAGGCGTTGGAACTCAAAATAAAAGCCTGACGTAAATAGTCATTATTTCTAGAAGTGCTAATGAAGATCTGTCATTCGGCCTTAAATTTTACAGTCATACACCAATTGTTCTACGAGATGAACCTCTTCTTCGCCCTTCCTGAGTAAAAAGCCTGACCAACCGCAAGACCACCGACAAAATGCTCTTTAAGACAGAAAATGAGCATACTAGAGCGTCTCCTCCTTTCACTCCACAACACATCACACTGAAGCGATCCCTCCTCGCAGACAGGTGAGGGGAGACACGAGGAGTCAGGAGGAGGGTGCAGCGGATGTGGCTCTAGAAGGGGGGCAGTGCAGCGCCTCCTGCTATCACTCCAGACAAAACCAGAGCCTGAATTGGAGAGCTTCCCCCTCCACCCAGGATCAACTGGGGAGTATTAATGGATTCGGAGTGGATCAACTGATGGCTATAGTGTTTCACTGTTGTGACTCAGTGTGCACCGACAACCCAACACACACATCTGCATGTGCACCACTGTGGTGCAATGCAGATGTTTACACCCATGTCTTGGTTTGTATCCTTTCATGAGGAAAAGGGTCTCAAAACCCATTTATCAAACTGCAAACTCAGATTTACATGGAGCGCACAAAACAACAGTTGTTTATTGTGATACAGCCTAATGGAGGGCGAGCACTCAATCACACATTCATCACCTGCACATTTTCACTCGGGGTTAGGTCAGCGGTGTAGAGAGATAATTAGGTGGAGGAAAGCAAACAAACATGTACATGTTTTTTGTTTTTTTTTTACAAGGAAGACAGCTTTAAATGTATATGAAGAGATCACGATAGTCGCTCTGTCCACACCTTCACCACCTATTTGACAGTCAAGCAACGCTGCATATCATTTATGTAGCGCCAATATCAATTAACACCGAGTCACACTCTGTTTCCTCGTGAGTTTCAGAGAATCAGCCACAGGCTCCGCTCGACAAAGAAGCTGAACAGAGAGGAGGGAAATACTGTGGTGTCAAAATAAGACACCGTTAAAAATATGCAAGAAAGACATTTAATAACTTAATTATCTTATCAAACTAAAATCCATTATTTTAATGAAATTTAGTGGGTTATAAATTAGCCTCAAGAATTATTTATAATCGTTCCCCATAAATCTATTTATTTTCTCTAATGTTTCATTAAGTTGTGTTTGTTTGCTTTGTTCAAGTGTTGATTAGTTCGTCATCAAATGATTTGACAGTTTGTATTTTAAACCCACGAGTACATAACGAGCTCAGGTGGTGATAATAATTAAATAACACATGTCAGAAAATTGAGTTAGTCACTATTAGAAAAAAATGGTTGATTAATTTTGAATGACAGTCGTGTCAGCACTGAAATGGAGGACGAATTCATATTAGGTAACCTACATTATTTTACACTAATATAATCAATCATTTTAGTGAAAACAAGCCTCATAATTTGTAAAAACCTAAATGAAATGCGACAGACACAGTGCAGATAATTATTCTGGTACAAATAAAATCAAAAAGCTAGTTTGCTTCTGCTAAAAACGTGAAAGTTGTAACTTTTTAACCAACTTGAAATATCAAAATAGAAAGTGAATACAAGCGAAAGAAGATTTAAATAATAAACTTAAAAACTACAACAATCCATAACTTCATCTTTTCTGGCTGAATCATAATTGATTTTTTTTTAAAAAGGCCCAGAACAAACTCATTAGCAAACTAATTGTTCTGACAAGACAATATAATAAACAATCCTATTTTTCGTCCATAAAAATAGACATAATTTAACTGTCCGTCCTGCTGTGCCTCTTCCCACACTGGAGACATTACACGACAACACACGACTAAAATACAACAACAAACAGAACACACAGCTGAAACTACAGCAGCCTCACACAACTAAGTAAAGCCAGCAGGCCACACAACTTCCTACATGACCAAAGCAGGTGATTAGTTCACTTCTCAGACATGTTTCACTCACACTAACCCTGCATATATATAAATATTAATTAAATCCACAACAACACCTGCAATTATTATCACTTTTATCTAAACACGAGGTGTAGAAATAATAAAACTGTGCTCTGAACGTGTGTCACCAAATATAAATTCTAGTCCCAATCAGATTAAAATTAAACGTCAAAGGGATTTAAATGTTGCATCACGTAGACGTGAATAAATTACCACAAATACCGTGTGCGCACCTCGGGACGAGAAATACGCATTTTAAGCTTTGAATTTGAAAATTAATGTAAATGTTTCCACCAACAAACTCTTCACAATAAATTAAATCGCCATCGTGAGGAGGATTAAATCGCTTTAGGACGCTGAGAACAAAATAAAACACCTCCACACGAGCTTTTCGCCCACCGACTTCAAAATGAACACCTGTACGTGTCGCACAGGCGTCGACCTCACTGACATGGCGAACACTGTGGCTGCTCGAGGGGCCCTGCTGTCGACGCGTACACACGACCTGCAGCTCCACACGCAGCCGATTGGACACATGCAGGCACATGTATGGAAATTTTTTTTTTCTTTTTTTCTCTTTGCTGCTCCATCTGATTCCGCCTATAGCCGTGCAGTGTGGCTGCCGGGCCCATCATGGCAGCCATTATGAGGCTCTCCCAACATTGCCATGGCCTACGTGCACATGAAGTGTGGGGAGTGGCGCAGGCTTGTACACCATGTTGCGCCTTCTTTTGCAGCTCGCCAAAGAAATCTCTCTCAAATCGAGCCACGGAGCGAGGAAATGACACAGCAGCTCGATCTTTGAGACATTTCAGACATACGTGTTTTTCTCTGACAGTTGTGGCACAGCGTTAAGAGAAAGAAGCGAGGGGGGGGGGGGGGGGCTGTAATGCAGGGAAGTGTAGCTGCACTGAAGGAGGAGGAGGTGGGGGGGACTATGCTGGAAGCGCATAAAGTATGGGTCACGTGTTCCTCCACAAGGGGCTTGAATATTTACCTTTTTGTCACGCAAGGTAGTCTCTCCCTACAGCTGAAGGCGTTGCCGTGAAAAAGGTGTGGATCTATATTATCTTTCCACGGGCGAATCAGCGCATTACGCGTTACGCACATGGAGGAAAAACAGTCTTATTTTAATTGTTGTATTCCACTCAATTAAAATCTCGTGGATACACTGTGACAACTGACACACACGCACGAAAACTCAAAATATCAGTGGTGTCGTGATTGTGGAGTTTAGAGACTTTGGCCTGTAGATCAACTCACACACTCACGCTTTTTTCCTCGCACACGTACATACACACACACATGCATATAGTAAGCAGAGGAGGCTCAGCTGATTGGTATGCAACGCGCCGTGCATTGCAGTGTTACAGTCAATACTGAAAGCTAACTTTATCGCCTACATGTAGGCAGGAGGAGCAGTTCATCCATGCGCAGCCGCCATGTCTGCTTGCAGCCCATACGTGAGGCACAATTACGCAATTGTTTAACATGTATGCACTTGGTGTATGTGTGTGTGTGTGTGTCCATGTTACACAGTGGGATAGGCCCTCGCTGCAGATCACGCGATATGGGCAGCAGCAGCAGCAGCAGCCACCGTGTGTTGTGCGGGTGTTGGGACTGAAAACTGTTTCTTTTGTCGCTTTCTTTCTTTTGTTTTAATCGCCATGCAAATACAAATACACTCCCACACCGCCCGTGAACACACCACGAGCAGCCTGGATCCACAAAATCACACGCACAAGCCGAGAAAAGAAGGGGAAACGTGCTTGCTATATTTCACAGCGGAAGCCTACAGGTCACACACAGTCTGCCATGGGGCACAGTATAGGCGTAGGACACAATGTGTGTGTGGATGTGTGTGTGTGTGTGTGTTAGAGAGAGAGAGAGACAAGGGGGGGTGGGGTGGAGGGGAGTGTGTCAGATTGTAGGCCTACCTTAGTTTTTTGGGAACAGAGTAGTCTACCTCTATCACCTTTCCGTGTAATTCAACTTTACCTGTAGGGACGAAAGTTGATAGTGTAACATTAGCTGCGTGTCATGAAAAGTAACAATGCAGGCTGGTAGGCCTTCACAAGACACACTTTGAATCACTTCTCCAAGTAGGTGCGTCCCCCATTCAAACAGCCAAAGCCAGGCTACAAGAGAGGAGAAAAAAAAAAAAAGTCCACAGCACGGGGCGCGTTAGTGCGCACGGCGGCGGATAAACCCGGGGTTGTGTTTAGATTAAAACATGCATTATTATCTATCTTTTTTTTCCCCCCTCTCCTTTATTTTCCCGGAGGATCACAATTGAGGCAATCGGCGCCAAAATGAAGCATGATAAGCTTTTATAGTAAAGGGGGAAATGGGCAGCCATGCTTTCCACTCCCACAACCCTCTCTCAGTGCAATGAGGGGTGTTTTTTTTTTTTTTTTTTCCTGCTCTCTGTAAAGAACATCAAAAGAAGAGATGGTTTGAAAGGAGAATGGCTTGTACTCTTTCTATTCTAGGTAGGTGTTTTCTTAATTCTCCGTGTTGACCCAGCCGTGGGGGTTGATTTTTGTGTTAAGCGCTCCTCGGCGAGGCTTGAACACGGGGTTTTCGTTACTATTATAGAGTGGCCTGGCGCAGCACGGAATTAGCGTCTCACCTCGTCCCCCCTCAGCTACCTGTTTATTAGCTCTTTCCTCCGGACCCCCGTGACCCACCTCCAAGACACCTCGTAAAAACATAGCCAGACATCAGAGGAACATGGATCTGACAAGTTTTCCGCGCTCGCTTCGCTCTGCTCCCTTCAATAAAATCAAGATAAAAAATAAGTGAAAAATAATTATGCCTACCCGAACCATCAGACCATCCCATACATTCCAGCGGGTGATTGCAAAGTAGCGCCCCACACTATCGGAATCTCCAAAAATATAGGGTATAGTGCGCGTAAATCGCGTTTGGACGGCTCGTGTTTTCTTTAGGCAAACGGGCACTAAAGCCCTGAGTGTGTCCTGTGATCGATAAATTATCCGATTTTTGTTGGAGCGTGCATTTGCTGAGCGTTCATCCAAACTCTTGATGGCACACACGGATGTGATCGCAAAACACACACAAAAAAACACTGTCCCGAAGTAGAGAAAATCACCCAAGCAATGATTAGTATTTCACATTTCGGACACGCTGAGCTATTGTGCTTTTTTATTCTTCTTCTTCTTTTTTTTTTTTTTTTTCTTCAAACCCTGATCTTGCAGTTTGACCCCGGCACTGTGGATTTTTCTCCTGTCACCAAGCAAGCATCACTTATCCAAGAAAAAAATAAAAAAAAATCCACACTTACCAGAAAGAGTCTCTATAGCCTTTATGGCCGAGTTCTGATCGGGGAAGTCCACAAAAGCATAGCCGGATTTCAGTAGGACCTGGTCGGCCACTGGCAGCTTCCTCTCCCCAAAGAGCTGCTTCAAGTCCTCGACAGTGACCGAAGGACTTAAATTCCCGACATATAGTTTGTTCATGATCTGAAAGAAGAAGGGGGGAAAAATCTCGAAGGGCTATCAGATCTTGAGAGTGTGTGGAGAGAGTGGCGATATTCAAGGAAAGTAAGAAAAAATAAAAAATAAAATAGAAAATAGAAAATAGAAAAAAAAGATGGGATTTAAAAAAAAAACCGCAGCAATTACACCCCCCAGGAAATTACTAAGCTATATATAAGCGACCCCCCAGCACCAACTCTGGCCCTGGTCTAACTCTTTTAACAGGGACTGGGGAGAAAAAGTGTCGTTACGACGCTACTCCGGAGCCAACAAGCACCGCCTCTAAATAAAATCTCCCTTAAAAATCACAAGAAAAAAAACAGTTTGGAGGTGCATGTGGGCTCACTCCTGATTTCTCCAAGCGTGGAAAGTGCACCAGGCTATGAAAGTGGCATGATGATCACTGGGTACATTCAGCAAAGGGATGGGCTTAAAGGAGGCAGAGGGGGTTATTTCATCAAATCATAATAAGGGCCGTGCCTTGGGTCCCTCCAGGCTTTGCATGAGGGGGTGGGAGGGTGGTGGTGGTGGTGGTGGTGGTGGAGGGGTGGGGGAGTGAAAAAGAGCTACTGTGTGGAAAATCAAGTCGTTGTCACTGTACTTGTCGACCCAAACAGTGTCACTGATCCCCACAGTTTGCCTTTTATTTATTTATGAGTGACACAGAAATATGGATTTATGGAGCCGGTGAACGCAGCAGGGGGTCCAAACCCGAGCCAGGATAATACCCCCCAAATATTATCCTGCGATACAAACATTTCAAGTGAATATTCATGATTTAATAGTATGTGGTTATAAAAGGTACAATTAGGGCTGTTGTTTGAAAACAAGACAGAAAGTGAAACCTTAAAAACAGCCATTCTTGCACATTCTGTCCTCGTGTTGTGAAATAAACATTTTGCTGTTCACGTGTTTAAAGGTGCAATATGTAAGAAATGGACACCTCTTCAGTTCACACTACAAAGAAAAAGACCGGGATCACAATGTTTAGTAATAATAACTTCCAGGTGGGGAACCGCTCTGTCACACGTTAGCTCACAGACAATTTAACTGTGTTTTTCATGATTTTATTTTGAAGTGTTTTCATCTGATTCATCTTAATGTTTGATGCTTTTATATCTAATTAATAACAACACTTTCACTAATGAACTCACTAACTGTTAAAGAAAATGACCGCTTAAGTAACCCAAAGCTAGCCGTTAACATAACATTTCACTGTTGTGTATGTATTTAAGATGCTAACAAAGCAGTGTACACGAAACAAGCGCAGCAGAGACATCAGATAAGGCCGAACGGACATGTTTAACCACATATCTTTACATGTTACGGCTTAAAATGACCAGCTTAACCACTTACTGGTGCTAACTGTAGCTGCCACTAGCTAGTTAGCTGTGCAGCTAGCTGTCAGGACTGGGAGCTCTAGGTGGTATTTTGAGAAAAGACAAATCAAGGCTAGCTGGTTAGCATGCTAACTTCAATAGATATCCGCAACTCGTAGATGCTTTGACATAACGTTAACATTTTAATTATCTAATTCATCTTAAATGCACATTTGATACTTTCATATCTTATTAATAACAACATATTCACCAATGATAGCTTGGAGACCTGATTTAACTGTTCAAGAAAATGACAGCTTGAGTCACGCAGAGCTAGCAGTTAGCATAAGATTAGTGTTGTGTAATCTTATGCCTGACTGTAGCTGCCACTAGCCTAGTTAGCCTGCAGCTAGCAGTCGGGACTGGTAGCTCGAGGTGGTATTTTGTGAAAAGACAAGTTAGACAAGTTTGGGAGGGTATGTTAAAAATGTGTTCTGATATAGTTACTAATTACCTCTTTAAAAATGTAGTCAAGAACTTCTGCATTACTTGAATACCAAACGTGTGAATAAAGATTAAGATGACTTATACTGAATCTTAATAAGTGTATTCCATAAGAAAAATCCCTTTTTTACTGAGTGATCTGTAATCTAATTACATCTTTTTTCTTGTAACCCTACCATGACGTACTTACCTTTTTTTTTTGTATCCTGATTACGTAATCCTGATACATTCCGGTACACCCCGAGCCTGTACATAGATGTCTTTGACATAACGTCAAAACCCTTTGTCTGATTTTAGCTCATTCATTTTTGAATGTTTGAAACTAAAAAGTCTTACATATTGCACCTTTAAGGCCTCAGACCTGCAGCTGGTGTCTCATTAACTTTACACAATGTCAATAAAGGTGATTCCACTTTCACTTTGCATTTCAACCTTAAACCGGGCAAATATTTATTTTGACAAGCTGATAAGGGGAAAAGAAGGGGATTCCTGACCCTAACTTCTATCTGTGTGCATGAGGGAGGCGCCCTCTACGCAGCCTCACTCAGCCAGTCTGAGCTCATACTCCGAGCAGACATGGTATAGCCTCTTTTTTTTTAAAGCAGGTGTGTGCATGTTGGTGTGTTTAAGCTATGTGAACTCGGTGGATTACACAACAGAAGCTGAAATGTAAAGGGGAAAGGCCCGCAGGCAGGCTGCAGTGCACATGCATGGATGTGTAAGTCTTGTACCTACACTAGTTACCGAGGGGAGGAGCCTTTCTGCCTACAGCACTTGAGTGTTTCTACATGTGACTCGCCTGTGCCTTGGAACATTACTGCCACCCTACTGTAGTGAAGAGAGTGCCAGCAGCAGGAGTGACCATTCCTCTCCTTGTTTACGTCAGTGTGAGTGTGTGTGTGTGTGTGTGTGTGTGTGTGTGTGTGTGTGTGTGGACAGAGGAATGTCCAAGCTGTGGCCTATTTACAAAACAGCTCTTTGGTTACTTTCCTGATGACATGCTAACACAGTTGTTGCAGGCTGCCAGCTGAGACTCATTCAGAGTTCAAATCAATGGCCCATTCATTTCAAGTGTAGCACTAAATCAGTTATTTACTCATTTTTACAACTCTTGAGAGTGAATCTATAGATTGTGAATTAAAGGATAAATTCACCAAAAAATGAAAATTCAGTCGTTATCTACTTAATCTCATGCTAGTGGTTGAAGTCAGGTGAAGTTTTTGTAGGCCACAAAACAGCGTCAAAGCTTTGTCCTAAACAACCGAAGTAGACGGGGACTTGTTTTAAAACGTAAAAAAAAAAACAGAGTATTTTTTTAATGGCTCTTTACTGTTGTCCAGCGCAATTCAAGTCTCTTGAAGACCTGAGAAACTTCACCAGACCCACATTAGGGTGAGCACATAATGACTGAATTATAATTTTGGAGTGAATTTGTCCTTTAAGTACATTTTATATCAGATACTTTCCTGACTTTAGACTCAGTCTTAAGACTTTACTGTTGTATTTGTCACTTTTGGGTTATTTTTACAACACTGCTTTAATGATACAAAATAGAAGGCTTTAAAAAACACAAACATTTGAGCATGAGAAATAATTCTGGACATTTAGGAGCCATAAGTTTAACAAAATATATTCAAAAACTCAAATTACTAGCCTTCCAGAGCCTTTGACTGTGTATCATGGTCTTCTTCTGTGAATGGAGCTTAAGCTGCAGTGGGAAGTAACTAAATACAATCATTTAATAACTACAATTAAGTACAATTTTGTTGTACATGCAAGTTTTCCTAATGTACCTTTGGATTTAAATAGCAGTAGCATTTTACATTTTTTCCGTTTCTAAGCGGATGAACACAACGCATCCTTTCCTGTTAACATGTTCTGCTCAATTAGGTCACCGCTGACAAATCATGCAAACACCCACATGGTTTGCCCTGAGAAAGGAAAATTAAACTGGAACTGGAAGGGATGTGACATTTGGGGCACGCAGAGCGAGCCGCCGACCAAAACAAACAACATGCACATGCATGTAGACCAATGGCAGAAGAGGGAAATGTATCTACTCATTCAGTTTCCAGGTGTGGTCCGCTGTGTGAGGGCTGTCTTTCATTGGTATTCCTCTCTGCTTGAACACGGGAAAATACGTAGCTTAGTACCTGATCTATCTTATTTACTGTATTAATTTTAAATACCTTTACTGCTTATGTTAGATTATTAATTATTAGTCTATGTAAATGCTGATTTACAAAACATAGGATTGGAAAAACCCATAAATGAAACCAAAAGGTAAAATGAATTAATGGAAACTACGATTAAAATTTAATGAAAATTACAATTTATGTCCTCAGTACAAGTTCCTGGTTGTGTCCCTGTGGGACAAAACGCAGAACAACAACAGTGTAACACGTTCCTATTAATATCTATCTTGTCTCAAAGGTCCATCCGTTCCTCTGTTATGTTGTGCAATAAACCAAAGGAACTGGCAGTTTAAATGATTGTTTCCTTTTATGGTTTCTTTTATTGCGACTACTTCAGATGAAAGTTAATAAGCGAAGAAACAGGAAGCAAATACTTGTTAATTGCTAATACTAATATACTTTCATTTAAAGGACAAGTTCACTCAAATTGCCTAAAAAACATAATTTTCAAAATCCATTCACCTACTTTGTATGAAGGGAAAATGAGGAATCTTATTACGTATTTCCAACCTGGACAGATACGACAAAAACTATTTGTTTGATCCCTCTAGTGTTAAATCTTTCATTTTCTATATAATTTAAGTGATTAACCCATTAAATAAGAAAACAGCCTGTTTTTAATTCTCGTCTTTAATTTGAAAATTTCATTTTCCCCCCCCATCACTGGTAAAAATGTAGAACTTCAATAAATATAATAAGACTCCTACAATCCAGTTTTGTACTGTGCTGTCCATCATGGATGCTGGATGCAGTTTGGACACTGCTCTGACCAGTAGGGGTAGATGTTGGACAGCCAGATGCAGCTCGGCAGGTCTGTTGGTAGTGTACACAGTATACTTGGTGAGATTAACGTGACTTCTTTAGCTGCATTTACTCATTGATTAGTCATCCTCATAAATTTGCCCAGACTAGTTTAAAGTCATGCCTATTACACTGAAACGCAGCGGTGTCTCAATAACAAATTTATAGCTTCTGGTTAGGACATTTCAGGGCTGACGATAGACAGAAAGGGGATTTGAATTGTTCGGAAAATCTTAAATCTGGATCTGGGAAAATGTGGCTCACTTAACAAATTCTCCCAGGTGTTATTTATTAGATTAGCTGGAAGTTCAGCCACAACCATTCAAGTTCAAGCACAAAAATCCTATTAAAACAAATTTATTTCAAGCTGTTTCTGGATAATAACAAAAGTATGACTTATATGAGTGTAACATTTTGAACTTGAAATGCCGTAATCAATCATTTGTTGATTTGACAGTTATCATTAGAGAAATCAAAAGCTCTGTAGAAATTTGCACATATTAATCGATAAGATGAATGCTTTACGGTGCCCTTGTAGCTCACCGGATAGAGTATCTTCCATGTATTAAGGGAAAAGGTTGCAAGCTCCACTGCGCGGGTCTAAATAATGTAGGCTCTCAGGGCTTCTGGAGACATGGAGTCATTTTATGTTTCTTTTTAAGCTATTGTTATTTACGTTTCAAAGTTAGTCCCCATCTACTTCAGTTGTTTAAGAGAATGCTACAATGCTGTTTTGCTGTGAAGCTCCAGAAATGTTCTGTGGACTGCCAAACGTCACCCGACTTTCTATCGGCATGAGGCTGAGCAGATAATGACTGAAATTTCATTTTTGGGTGAACTTATCCTCTGAGGCTGAGTCCTTACCAAAGCTGCCTGGGCTCTTTCCTGCATGTCCTCCTCTCTCTCTCTCTCATCTGCCTTCCCTGTCTCTCTCCAGCTGTCCACTTTTTTATAAAGCAAAAAATGCCGGAAAACATGATCTGATGACAGCTTTAATCCACCTTCATCTGTATTGTAGGTGCTGTAAGGAAGGACACGAGTCAATGTGAAAAAATGCATCTTCCTTTTAATCTGTTCAAAGATGGATTTGCACTCAGTTTACAAAAAAAACAACAAACAAATCAATATATAACTTATGGCAGATGTTGCCGGTACATTTAAAATATAAACATGAAAGGACCACTTAAATCATGCCAACGACACAGCTTCACACCTGTGCTCGGTTTACATCTACTGCTCATGAACGATAGCAAACAGAAGAATGAAGATCTATTCTGAAATCACTCATACCACTCAGAAACATTTCCCGTGTGTGCTTGGAAAGAGGATAGGGTCGACAGCAACGCTCAGTAACGACCTGTGAAACAAAAACAACATCATTAGGCGAACGCAGACATAGATCACCCTGTTGAATGCCTTATTAACACTTGCTGATTTAAGAGAAGGACTCACGGGGAGAATACGATCGTGACCTGGACCGAGACCTGTAAGCCCCTCGGTAGTATGGTGAAGGAGATCGCCTTCTGAAACGAGACAGAATTAACTTTAAATTTACTTCAGAGGGTTTTCAAATAGTAAGCCAAACACTTCCCCAACGATAATCTGCAGGAATACTAAGAAAAGGTTGACACACTCACCTGTATGATCTGTAGTAGTCTCTGTCATCATAGCGATCGTAGCCGCCTCTGTCGTATCCGCGGTCATATCCACGGTCGTAGTCGCGTGAATAGCGTCGAGGACCACTGGGACCGCCTCCACCACTGCACAACAGAGAATATGAAGATGAGATTTGGTTTGTGTTTCCTACTTCATTAGATTTACAATTACGTTTTAATGTATTTTTTTACAATTGCAATCCAATTTAAAAAGACAACTCAATTTACTGACTGACTGAGCTCTGAGCTCCACGAACTCACACACCTGGAAGTTTCTATCTGATGATACAGTTTTGTTAAATACACAGCTACGACTCTAACTTGCTCCTGTAAGATGTCATTAAGTGCTTTGAAAGTGCCTCGAAATTAAATGTTTCACTATTTTATTCATTCTTTTCCAGCTGACTTGGTCATTTAACTTGAAGTGAATTACAGCACCCAGAGCTGAATTAAGTTACCACTGATGGACAGATGCTCCAGAAGTTCCCACCAGTTTTTTGTCAATTTTGTGTAGAGTTGGGTCGAATTAATCAGTAACTGAATACAACACACGTGGCAATCTTTGTAATTCGTAACACAAAAAATGTAATCTTATGGGAATAATTTTGGATTACTTCAAAACCAAACATTCAGAATGACCAAACACTGCTTTTGTGATGTTACAGCTGGTGACTCGTACAATCTGGTGGCGCCGGGCCTGGACGATATAGATGGGATAGTTTGGTGCTGTTTAAGTTCAGTACACTGCTCAAAATGTATAAATATAAAAACACACACAGTAAACGTTAAGATTTCTTTATGTTGTACTTCTCATCCATTATCAGTACTGTTTTGGCGATACTGTATCTTGTTATGTCGTGCCAATAAAGCTATTTGATGTTAACTGTTTGTGTTATATCATCTCGTGTATAAATTATCTGTATTTTCACTGTGCTGCATGCAGGCGCTGTCTTACTGTAACACAATAGAGTGCAACTACTCTGTAGCTTAAATATGTACTGTGATTCACCTCACACAAACAAGCGACAGTCTCACACATAGTGCGGTGCAACGCTGTATTGCACGGGTGCCAATTTCATTCCTGGCACAGATTTTTGCCTAGCGCATGCTACATATAGGCCCGTGTCGCACTGTAGACTAATTAACAGACTGATTAAAATAGAGTAGTGTTGCTGAGTCTCCCTCAGTGTTGCAGCAGAACTTGTGAGTGAGGCAGGGTTGGGCGGAGAGAGAGTCAGACGCAAACTACAAGTGGTTTTGTCTCAAACCAAATGATTATCAGTACACCACGTAGCTCTACGTCGCACCCAACTGAAGTGAACCTTTTCCCCCGGAAACAAATTGGATGATTTTGTTGTCCATGTTCTCAAGAGATCGACTATTGATTGAATTAAATTCTCAAACTTGGGTAGCTGTTTTTAAAACTTGCTTTCCAAATAACTGAGGACAATATTTGCTCCTAATGGGCACAAACAATCTGACCTGATTGTCCGATAAGGCCATCTATTTGAAAGAGGAGCACTCTCCCCTTTGATGGGTTAAATCAAAAAATGTAACTACAAAACACACACACACACACAAAGATCATACGTCGTAAGTCAGCTTACTACGTGGGGCGGCCCATGTAGATTCCAGGGGTTGGGGTGTGAGGTCTTTTTGTGATGGAGAAGTCCACCCTGATCCTTCGTCCGTCCAGCTCCATGCCGTTGGCTCGTTCCTTTGCCTGGCAGTGAACAACCATTTAAATAAATGACCTACTCAGACCCAGGAAACACTCCAAGAACAGGTTTGTCAACTCATATTCTCATACCTCTTTAGCGTCATCTTTGTTCTCAAAGTAAACGAAAGCAAAGCCCCTGGATCGCCTTGACTGCTGGTCATACACAATCGAGACATCCGACAGGGGGCCGTATTTAGAAAAGACTTCCCTAAGATCTCTCTCTGTGGTGTACAAGCTCAGGCCAAACACTCCCAGGCAACAGTTTGGGTCTGGATTAGCCTGCAGATGTAATAAACCATGGGAAGAGTCCTTCATAGTCAAAACAAAAAGGTGTATTTTTAAAGATAAATACATTCAGTTTTAATGCAGGAAGAACACAGTATTGTTGTTACAGGAGTAATTGAACTCCTACCCGGTTGCCAATGTGCCTGCGGCGGTTGGACATGGGTGAGCGGCTGTGGCTCCTGCGCCGGCGCTCTCCACTGTAGGACCTACTGTGAGATCGGCGACGATAGGACCTCGAGCGTGACCGAGATCGGCTGTAGTGCCTGCGTGAGCCGCGGTGGGAATGGGACCTGTGTAGACAGAAACATTCAACATTTAGCTGCTTCAAGAGACAGACTGGCAAAGAGGTTTATCAACCCACTGCAACTCCAAACAAACCGTCACTCACCCAGATTTTGACCTGGACCGAGACCGAGATTTAGAGCGGGAGTGACGGGAGCCATCTTTTGAGCGGGCAGGGGAGCGAGCCGGAGAGCGGCTCGCTGACTTCCCTGAGTCGCGTGGACTCGCGCTCCTGGATGCAGAGCGAGACTCCTGAACGAACCACACACACCAACACACTTCTTAACAGCACTAGTCGGAGATCAAACTGAGAAATTTGCAAAGTAATGTAGTGTAATACAGTATGTAGTGAGGAATTAAAACTATCCTGTGAAAAGTACAGAATAAAATTGAGCTTTGTGGATTAGGAATGTAGGTTATATGAGATCAATATGAGGATTACATTTATCAATATACGTTAATTTCAACATGATGAAAGAAACAAGGTGTGTACAAATTGTAATGATTTAATCTAATGTGTATGTTGTATTCAATGACAAGAACATGCACGCATTTGACAAACCAGAAAGTTACTTAGCGCAGTGACCTTATCCAGATTACTTCCTTAACTTCATTTCTGTAACTTCATTACTTCACACATTCTTCTTTCTTCAATTGTCTTACTTCTTCTTACTTCCCCCATCTCACACACTGCCCATACTTCTTCCCTCCTCATGTTTTAGCATGCATTCAACAATTTCAGCTTCACACATCTGAGCTTCATATTATTGAAAATAAAGCAGACATGAGACTTCTTCCGTTTTTTCTTCGTCCAACCTTAACCTTTATGAAAAAGAAAAGGATGAAGAATATATGACTACAATTGAAACTGCACCCTCATTCAATTTTAATGTGTTATTACGATCTTATGACATGCATGGGAATGTTTAAGAAAACATAATACAAATCTTAAATGTTAGTGCCATAAATATTTCACTTTCAGTGGTTTAAGATTCACTGTTATGTCCTATCTGCCACTTTCGGTTTGGATCGCACGAAGCATCTTGGATGTGAACATTAATAAAGGAAGGCGTATTCATTTTGAAAACTGCTGCCAAATCTTTAAAATAGATGAACACACATTCATCTAGAACGAACAATATTATCCTACACACATTCTCAAGACAGTAAAGAATAATATGAGCACTGATTATATGAATACTCTTCATTTTTTATACGCCGTTTTCCTTCTTTTAAGAGGCCTGTTGACATAATTTCTGTTAAGTGGCCTCTAAGGCATGAAAGTGTATATCAAAACACTGAATGTGAATAATACCTACTCAAGATTAATTTAAATGCCATGAATCTTGACTAAAAGTAGATAAAATGACCTCAAGATGCCTCTGCCACTCATTTGCATTGACTTGCATGAAATGAAACCTTGGGATATAATCCTGAGTGCATAAACTGCAGATATACAAGATGCCATTCTTCACAGAGAAACCGTTTTCACACATGCAAACATTTATACTAGTTTAATGGTTTATCCCATTTTAAAAAGTGATGGGTGTCAGATATGTGAAATCCGAATTTTCCAAAATGTTTTGATTGATCATAAGATGCAGTTTTACTCTAATCTATTCAGCAAACTGCCTCCATATACACTGTTCACAATCAGTTAGGGATATTATAGTGTTTCTCTTGATTGTTTATTCTGTGACATGTAAACTTTTATTTTGTGTTTTCATGCGACACGTTTCATTTGACTTTTATTGCACATCCATACGCATGCATATATGCACCCACATACCAATATCCCTGACTAAATGTGAGTGGTGTATACTAGATGCAGTTTTACTCTGATCCATTAGACAAACTGCCTCCATACACTTCACTGTGATCAACTAAATCATGACGAGGAAGGCTGTCGCTCGAGGCGATGCAACCACGAGACATTTGTTTTGGATGAGCACTCTAAAGCCGGTTTGCAAAAAATGTTGTTAAGCCAGTCTGTGCATACTGATAGTCAACTGTCAACAGTGTCTATATAGAAACGTGTTCACTAGAGACTCTCCCCTTTGTTCTGAATCGTTGCAGTGTCCTCGAAAGTGTTGCTCCAAACCAATCTGTTCTCAGACATTAACTAAAGCAAATATGTCTTTGCCCTTTTACATATTCTCCTCCTGAGCCTGTGAATCATTAAAACACTGAGAAGACAGCAGCAGGTCAGTATGCACAGACATGTGAGACATTACAGTGCTGTGCAGGCTGCATGTAGACTTGCAGAGAACAGTAAATATGGGATTGTACTGTACTGTTTTATAAAATGTGCACACTGCTCAGCCCACGAACAGAGGGTCATGATCTCACATGTTAACATGGCGTACTGCTACCTGCTGTGTAATATCACTGTGTTGGCAAGGTATAAGGCTAACGTGCAAGTTGATGCAAACGAAGGAGACATCTTGAGGCCGTTTGTGGTGAATTTCTGTGGTTATAGTGTTTAACACCATTATGTCACTTGACTGACACAAATCACTGCGCCCAGCATGAGGAGTCATGATGACACTTAGATCAATGTAAAGTCACATCATTCACACAATCCAGAGCTGGTCTAATGTGCATAATGTGTCCATATGCAGCTTATCACTTTTTTTTTTACAATGACTAAATTAAAAATGTGACACCTTAAACAATAAGATAACCTAATGTCGACAAAGAAACGACTTTCCTTAAGACTTCTGCACAGTGTTAAATTACATTCAAGGTGTTTAACATGTCTGGCTGCTTTTAAAAGCTAAATAATGATAATAAATGCACAAAAATACACATTCAAAAATTAATATTCATTATTAACATGGGTTTTAATTACTGTGTTTGCAAGCTGGGTGGTTAAAGTTAGCATCGACTTCAGTCTCTGCAGTGCATTTTTTCGTAGTCAAGGCCTGAGGCCTAGCTAGCATCAGTCAGCTAGCTACCTAAGGCCTTAGCAGATGATGATACTTAATTTAGCTTAGACTGCATGAGGCTCATTTTAAGTTATCAAATAATAGCGAATCGAGATTTTAGACGACATTTTAATGTTTCACGAAATAACCGCGAAAAGAAAATCCAGTAACTGATTTCGAGTGCTAACGTTAGCTACCCAGCTTCAGCCAACACCACTGTTAGCGTTAGCATTTCTGTTCCATGTCGCCAAATCATTTCTACGTTAGCTCACTAAAAATTTAATTATATCAAAACATGCACAAGGCTCAAACGTACCCGCTCGCCGTAACCTTTGCCGCTATCACTCATTTCTACGTTTAAAGTGATAGATTTTTATGCCAGCTAGCTACAAGCTAACTACAGCATTTGTGTCTATGCTAAGGTGTCAGTGTGCAGCAGCAGCAGCAGCTGTGGACGCTGACAGCTCCCCCTCCCTCAAGCCTTCACTGGGTATAGATACACTGGGAGAGCATGGTGCTGGGGGGGCACATGGTGATCATAATAACACACTTATGAGTTACTCTAGATTCCTGAATGATGCTCGAAGCACTCCTCAAAACAAAATGAAAGCAGCTGCAGCAGCAACAGTCTGAGATGCATTAAAGGACAGTTGCTGGAGATATCTCAGGTCAAGCTTATTTAAACTACTTTACACACTGTTGGGTGGTTAAATCTATGCATTGTATTCTATTAAATCATCATAAGTCAACCTTTCATGAGTTCAGAGAAACAGCCTGTTTTCAGCCTTGAGACGATGCATTTTCCAGCTTATCCATGACGGTTTTTGAAATGGTTTATCCAGCTTAAGAAGTAGAAGATATCTCAACCCATGCAGGTATCAGATAAACTTGCACTTAAATCATCACCATTTCAAGATACGTGGCTTTTCGCTGGACTGGAAAGGTGCAAAAACTTGCAATTCAACAAGTCAAGAGTAACTACAGCTGTCGGACACATGTAGTGGGGTAAAAGTACGATATTTGTCTCTGAAATCTAGTGGAGTAGAAGTTTAAAGTTGCATTAAATGAAAATAATCGAGTAAAATTGGTAAAAACGAATCTGGAGTTAAAGGTGCACTATGTAGTTTTGGAGAAGATATTCTAATCAGAGCAGAAAGATCTTCATTGACTGATTTTCATGCCGAAACAAACTCGATTTGTTTTCATTACTGAATAATAAAACTGTTTAACTTTGTAGTCTGAAGGGTGTCAGGGTCCGCCACATATAAACAAACAGTGTTTTGTGGACCTCACCAACTTTAAGTAGTTGAATAAATGCACTTAGATTCATCTTCCACCACTGTTCACACCGTCAGCACTCCCATCATCTTCAATTGCAGCCTTACTTAAGCAGTTTAGAGCCTGTAATGATACCTGGAGGTAAGATGTGGCTGTTTATTTTAGTGTTAGAGTAAGTTCAGTGTAAAGTCCTGTAATTGCTGCTCACTGGGTTGTAAGGTGGCAGGGCAAGAAAGCACCTCAAAGACCAGTGGTACAAACAAACTTTGCTTTTGTTTCCCCCCATGGAGACACATCCATTATCCATCCCACATGGGTAATCACATGTAAAGGGATCTGTCATTTCTCATACAGACCCGAACAGAAAAGGATAGTCCACCTGAAAGCGGTATGAGGAGGTCCACGTACCGCTGTGTAACAAACACAAGGAAACAATTACTTATACTGTTGCATTTTCTTTTATTAAAGTGAGCAGAAGCGGAGGAGGAGGCGGACACGGGAACAAAATGATTCAGCGATTGGATGCAGTGACCTAACGAGGAGCAGCAGCCATTTAAAACTTGAGTTATGTTAAAGAAAAGCAGCTTTCAATTCTTACTCGCCCCTTTATTTGCACCTTTTGACACCTTTATCACAGATTAGTAGATAGTGCTCAGAAGGGACCGAACACAGTACAGCCTTGAAGTTGTGACAATAATTTAAAATGCCTATAGAGAAAACTAAACCGCTAAAAAGTAGCGTTGACCATCTAATCTACTGGAGACGAGACGTTATAATTAACCATTTTCCAGAAGGTAACACTCCAGATCCAGTTACTCGTTGGCACCTGTAGTCGGGAGTAAAGAGAAAAGGTCATCGATCATTCTGAGCGTCAGATCAAGTTGTTTTTGTTTCAGTCAGTTTATCTGTAAGTTCACCTACCACAGTTATACAGGACATTGATTTTATGAAGATCCAGCATACTGGGTCCATCTCGCTGGCCGATGGGTATGTAGGGATCTGGTTTGGGGATTATTGTTGGTCCGCCGTCTTCAGAGAAGGCATATCTGGATGAAAGACACGTGAAGTAAATAATAATGTGACCCCAGCAACAAAAGCTGTAATTATGTCGCCTCAAAGAGCTGCTCACCTTCCGTAATGCATGACGGAGCCGTAGTCATACGGACTGTTGAGATTGTTTGTCAGCTGTTTCCTGAAGTTGTGCATTTGGTCTGTCAAAACATAAAAAGATGAAGGAAATACAAGTCATTTAGTGAGAAAAAAGAAAAAAGCTTTCTGAACGCAGTGACATAATGTTGGGAGGTGATCGTTCATCCTAACCCGGCATGATGTTTTTCCATATGATTGAGACAAAGTGGTCCCGGTCTGAGCGAGACTGCTCGTGCACAAAGCCGAGGGCGTGCATCAACTCGTGGGCAGCGACTCCTGACCACATGCACCCAGGAGTCTGCAGGGACAGGGTCTGACTTCCTCCGGTCTGCCCCAGAAACGACCAGCAGCTTTGGGAGTGCAGAAGAGAAATGACATGACTCATCATCACAATTCACAAATTTAAAAAAAATACTCCTATTCTGAAAGAGTTGGGACGCTGTGTAAGAAAACAAAATACAATATCCTTTATCCTTTATACAACCATGATACTGTCACCAAAACTCACAACTGAGTAAAAGATATGTTGAAATATCACTTCAGTAAAAGAATGTGATATTTAATGCCAATCAAAAGTAATTTTCTGGCAATGAATGTACTTTAATGTATCAAAAGTACAAGTAAAACTAAACAATAAATATATTTACATGTATGTTTATACTGTATACTATGGGTCGACCAATAATTGGCCGACTGTAGGTGATTATCAGCATTGATAGATTATCAGAATCAGTGTTTCTTTTCATCTGATTGCCGATAAAATAAATAAATAAATGTGCTGCTGTGGCTCTGATGCAGTGTGAAATCTGCAAAGTAACTATTAACTCAAGTTATCAAATACATTTAGCGCAGTAAAAAGAAGAATTACCTCAAAGTGTACTACTAAATGTACTTGTTATCAATGAAACCTGTTCTTTTGTAACAAGCTGCTAGCATCAAATTAAAAGATCTATTTACAAAAATCAATTAAGTTAATGAAGTTAAACATAAAATATTTTGTCTTTTTACTGTTTTCAATCGAGTATATATTAAAGAGGTTTAGCAAATATTCAAATTCAGTTTAATTTATGTTTTTAACAGCATCCCAACTTTTCTTGGGGTTGAACACAGTCAACGTCAAGACAGGAGAAGTAAAAAAAGCCACGTGTAGCAGCCGTACTCACCCATATCTTGGCTGAATATCGAGGAAGCTGCCTTCAACAGTGCGGCGAATAAATCTAACACATGTTGTAGAGGCGATGTCTTGCATCCCATTCTCTATGGTGATTCTGTCCATGTCGTCTACCAGAAATACATTTAAAAAAATGTGTTAAACAGAAAGATTTGAACTCCCATCATCTTCTTTACATCTGTGGATTCATACCATATAGTGGAGAGAGGATGTAGGGCACATAAACAAATCCATCGATTGATTTGGGCCACAGACAGGCATTTCCAGGGCAGGAGATGGCGCTCCTGATATATGAGCTGGCGATGTCTCCCTCTCTCAGTGACATTCCTCTGGGTTGTCGCAGCTCTGATGAGAAAAGAAAACAACATTAAACTGAGTCCAGGGCTCACGTGTTACCTCACATCAGTTCAGTTTGATTTAATTTACAGTTTACTTACTGCTGTTGACCAGCAGGATTTGATCCATCGCGTTCATGTGATCGCGGTCTGTTATTTCATCTGAACACAAAAACAAAGACAGATTTAATTGTCTTGCTCTGTTTTCCAAAATCACAATTATCGTTAAAGGGGCATTATGTAGTTTTGGAGAAGAAATTCAAACTCAGAATTTTAAAATTTACAATAGAAATATTTATTTTGTCCGTGACTGAATAAACAAGCTGATCACAAGGAAAATAAGGTCCCGAGAACACTGTTTGAAGCTAGAAAGGTGGCAGGGTCCGCCACATATAAACAAAGTAAAACAGTATGAAATGTTTTTGTTTATTCAGTTTATTCAGTCATGAAAACAAAGAGTTTGTTTGTTTAGTTTGTTTATGAGGCATAACAAAAATCAGTCAACGAAGACCTTCCTCTCCTGAACTACATTGTGCTCCTTTAAGTACAGTGCAGTACATTCACTCAAGTACAATTTTGTTGGTTTTTGGGTACCACTACACCTTTTGTGGAAAAATATTGCACTTTTTACTCCACTACATTTATTTGATAACTTCATCTCCTAGTTACTTTGCAGATTACACGCAGCATCAGAGCCAAAGAAGCACATTTTAAAATGGATTTTATCAACAATTGGTTAAAAAAAAACACTTATTATTTAGTCCAATAATCAATCAACCCATTGTACAGTTTGCATACATGGTAATATGAATAGTTTACCTTTACTTGTACTTTTTTAAAAACTTTTTTAATATGATATCTTTACTTTTACACAAGTGTGGCCTCTATGTACATTATACAACACCGGTTAAGTCATAGTTGAATATAAAAGTAACTTTACCTGAGAATTTCCTTTTCAACCTCACCTTTCCCTCATGCACTTCAGTAGCATTCTGTAATGAAAAGTAACATTACAACAACATTTTTGGTTGCAAAGCATGACAGGAGTCAAAAAAAAAAAGGGGGGCATTTGCCTGAAAATCTCTTGATACCGACCTTAACGGGAAGAGCATACGCCTGCGTCAGCAAACCAAACAAGACACCCAGAAGGATCAACGTAGAATTCATTGTTGTGTTTCGGTCGGCAGTACTCCAACGCAAGAGCTGAATGAACTCCTCACCTCCTCTGAATCTATATACCCACTCCTCCTCCTCTGCTCTCAACTGATTGGGCGCATATTCTATGATGAAGCACGATTAAGACCCCTCATCATCCACTGTGTGTAATTTACTCAAGTCCACTGCTGATCCATAACAGGTGGTCCTGATGTTGACCTTCACTGGTGCCCTGTACTTACTGTAGCGCATGCTGAGATTCAGCACTTTCAGAAATTAGACACTTAAGGTGTTTTTTTTTTTAACTCAGCAGTTGCTACCAGGAGAATAACCGTCCACCCAGTTCAACAGACCGGCAATTTGTGTCTGACTGTACCGGCAACCGGTGATTTTGTGATGAACTATCAGTTGATAACTGTCTTGGCAACGATCATTTAGTCACATAGGTAAATATATAAAAACAAAATCTTATCCTTCTCCAAATATTATTTCGATTTCTGATCAAGGGGCCAATTTGAAGGGCTGAGGGAAGAATCCCGTGTGTTGGCACTTTCCTCCGTGGTTAACATTTCTGTATCTGAGTTAAAGCTGCGTCGTTCCAGGATGGATACATTCAAATCTTGTCATTGAAACAGACTGGTTCTTGACCCAGGTAAGTTTTTTCCTCTTTCTAAAACATACTTACAACTATTTCTCCTGCATTTCTTGTTTAATAATACGACACAACCCATCCTTTAAATCTTCAAAAGCCTCATTTTACAGGAGTGTTATGTACGAACACGTGTGCAAGTATGATTACACTGTCTGAAATTCAAGTCCTCTCTTGCTGATTCATGAAAGAACTCGTGCTGTATTTATTTGGTGAAGAAGGACACCTGGATGCCTACATTTTTTTCTTTCCAAAGTCCTGCTTCCTTTTGTCAACCTTCTCAAAATCAGCTGCATGACCTTGTTGAAACACACAGGATTGAAAGCACACGGAAGAAATGCTGATAGAAAGCTTGAATCAAACTTTATTGAAATTGTCTGCATGATTAAACATCAGTTTATTGTTACATTAGCTTTCAGTACATTCCTGCTACACCTCAGTTCAGTTTGGTCAGTTATCATCGGCGTCACCTGCAGAGAGAGACAGAGAGAAATCAAACGTTTGACAATGCGAGCTCTGAAGTAACGGAGGTTGGTTCAGGATGTTTGGTACTGACCACAGTTATAAAGCTTGTTGATTTTCAGCTTGTCGATGCGGCTCAGAGATGACGACTGGCCCAGCTTTATGTTCTGGCTGTTCTTAGGAATGATGGTTGGCTGTCCGTCCTGAGAGTAGGCATACCTAAAAATAAACACATTATACGCCACATTATACCACATTATATTATATAGAGTGAACTCGGCTCCATCAAATTATTACTTACATCCCGAAGTGCATGATTGAGCCGTAGTCATATGGCAGGTCCAGATTATCTGTCTTGAATTTCTCAAAGTTCCTCAACCGATCTGTTGGAAAGTAGAAAACACTCACAGTTATTATTTGTGAGCAATAATTTTGATATATAGACATCTTTGCCGTATAAACACAGTTAATTATAAATATTCTTTAGTTTACCGTTTGTGGAGATCTCACTCCCTCAATGCCACCCCCCCCTTCCCGCCCCTTTGAAATTACCCCTCCAAATGTTTGGCCACATGATGGTGACATAGTTGTCCCGGTCAAAGCGGGACTGCTCGTGCACAAAGCCCAGGACGTGCATGAACTCATGGGCGATCACTCCAACCCGGAGACAGTCAGGAGTCTGGAGAGACACGGTCTGTCTTCCACCACGCGCACCAAGGTAGGACCAACACCTGGATCATTGATAATTGAAGGTTTATCCATTGAAATTCAACTCGTATTTCTAGAGAAAAATGCTCAAGTCTGCATCTCACATCTGCTCCACACAGACAAACATTTTGCAGAAGGAGTAATACTTTAAAACAAATGCTCTCACCCAGACTTTGGCTGGATGTCGATGAAGTCTCGCTCGTGAGTCCGAGCAACAAATTTCACACAGGTACCTTTCTCGACGTTTTCCATCCCTTTTTTTATCATCTTTATCTCCATTTCAGCTGTTTAGACGAGGAACAGACCATTCATAAATCATCACATGCAAAGTTGCTGAATCTCAAAAAAGCATCCGACCGCAATGTATTGCATGTATTCACACTTACTGTAGTCAGGTGAGAGTCTGTATGCAACATAGACATGTCCGTCCACTGACTTAGACCAGAGGCAGCTACGGGCGAAGCAGACTTTGGAGCGCTTTCCAGCAGTAACGGCAATGTCTCCCTCTCTGAGACTGGTGGTGCCGTCTATGATTCCAGTAACTGACACAGAAATCAGGGAAAATTAACAGCACCAGCTCATTTGTTGCGTAAAATGCTTAATAATCCAATTAAACAGTGTGCAATTTACCATGGAACTCATTGGCTTTAATGATCGCGTCCATTGCTGTACCATCACCGTGCGCTTCACGTTCTTAAGAAAACAAGAGTTTTAGTCAGCGAGTGCATTTTTACAGTTGTCACATTTTCATTAACATTTAGATCAAATTCAAAGTATATTTACCTTTGTAGCCAATGGGACCCCATTTTGGGCTGATGAAGAATTTCTGCAAGAAAAGACAGACAAAGTTGTTGGCAATTCTGTTGTTGAACTTGTCAAAATCCCACTCCAATCCCATTCATATTTACCTGAGCATCTACAGCCGAGAGACAGGTGCAAACCACGCACAAGAGGATAATCCGCTCCATCTTTGCCAGTCAGGTATGTCTTCAGTGTTGCCATTTTACCTGCACTAACGGCTGGCTTTATAGGTGTCCCCAATCACTGTCCCGAGATAATACCCATGATCATCTCAGGTAAATGACAGGGTTACTGTTATTTGTTTGTGAGTGAGTTTAATCCCCAAATTAGTTTGATTCTTTCATAAACAACATCTCCAACAGCAGGCTAATGTGAGGTTCTCACTGTGTGTAATAACAGCTCCACTTCAATGAGTAGTTTTAAATTGAACGGTTAAATGTTTGGCACAGGTTTAGGGCAATTTTAGGCTTTAGGTGTCTCACACATTCACCAGGAGTGCTGTTTTCTCCCTACTGAAGCTAAGATTAACTACAGTTGACCTGCTGTGTTGCGCTGCTAATTTCAGCTGATACGTAACTCATGCAAAACCTACGTGTTCATAACATATTCTCATCTACAATACGTTGTCAAAAGAGAAAAATACTACCGCCCGAACAGGGACTTGAACCCTGGACCCTCAGATTAAAAGTCTGATGCTCTACCGACTGAGCTATCCGGGCTCTGACATGCTAACCGGAAGTAGCATATATAAAGCAACGGAACGAGAACTATGACACACGAGTTCGAGTCTCACTTAACGCAGTTCAGCAAACCCTACATAATAATTAAATAAAACAAGATATAATGACCGCCTCTCACGGTAATACATTTCAAACACAACACGAGAAATCTACGGTACGTCTAATTTGTAACGTTAGTTAACTGTTCTCTATGCTAGCTAGCTAAATGTGCTAGGTGTAATGTCGGTGGCTACAGCTAGCGTTACAGTAAGCACGGTGCGATGATACTGAAGTTACGAATTATGAAGGGAAATGACATAAATGTAAAGAAACTGCTACTGAAACTTGCCAACATTGCAGCAAGTGTTAGCTCACTCTTTGTTTGAAAACTAATGTGACGGTCTGCTAACTCTTTGCTTTGTTTCCTCTCGTTCAATTGCAGGAGCGGCAGGTCAGGCAGCTCCAAGATGCTATCAAAGACAACACTCACAGACTGGAGCAGGTCCAGCAGAGAAGACTGCGAGCAGAAGAGCAGATAATTCAGTGGTAACTTACCGATAAAATGTGCCATGTCTTAATTGCGACTAGGCTTGGTTAACCTGAGTTGAGTGGAAGTTGGTGGTTTTGTCTCCACCTGTTCAATTACTGTCATTCATGTGTCGGGGCCCCCTGAATCAGCTCAGGAAAGTATGTGGCTATCAGTCAAAGTACATACACAACTGAGAGGGTTTGGGCATCTGCATAGTGCTGTTTGAACAAAGTTAAAGGATAGGTTCGCCCAAAAAGGAAAATTAAATCCTCATCTACCCCTCATGCTGTTGCAAAGTCAGGTAAAGTTTCATAGTCAACAAAACATTTCAAGAGCTTCACAGCAAAACAGCGTTGCAGCATTCATCCTAAACAACTGAAGTAGATGGGGATTTGTTTCAAAACTTTAAAACAACAACTGAAAAAGAAAACAGACCAAGTCCCCGTCTACTTCAGTAATGTTGTAAAGCTTTTTGTGGACTATGAAACTTCACCTGACTTTCCATCGGTGAGGACATAATGACTGAATTTTCATTTTTGGGTGAACTTATCCTTTAAGGAGGTGCCGGTAAGAAGAGGGGTGATATCAGGCTGCCACTAACAACTATAAACAAGGGGAGGTTGTAAAATTATAAACTTTGTTTGGCAATCAAATGTCATTTAAGTATCAGTCACCAGCTCAAGTGTCCTCCTCTTGCCGGTCAGCAAGACACAGCCACCTGTCAAATGTACCTTTTATTTTACAGCATTTTGACTTTTCTATTGACCTTATTTTGAAAGGTACCAATTTTAACCCTTCAAGGAAAGAGACCCCAAATCCCTTTCTTCTTCCACGATTAAAACCAAAAAACACATTATATATACAATCATATGACGTAGTATTGACTTTGTTCAGTTCACATTTTTCTAAGGAGTCTTGTTCTCATTTGCAGCACCAAAGAAACTGAGCAGAGGGTGGATTTGATGATGGACAAAAGTGGAGTTGTTGATGTGCTGCAGCAGCTGGGTCATCTGCTGCAAGAGGAAAGAAACCTCTCTGAACAACTGAAGGGTGAAGCCTCTGTGGGCAGGTAATGTGCTTTGCGATGTGCGTAAAGAGACTGAATGACTCTGACTAAATCATAGTTGATTATCTTTCTGAAATTCTAGGAACGATTTGCAGGAAAGGAGTGAGTGCGTCACAAACAAGCTGAGAAGCCTCGCTGCTGAAATCCTGGAGGTGAAAAAAAATCTGGCAGAGGCCAAGACTCGTGATATGGCAGGTAAGGGACACATGCTACATGCCGGTAAACTTATATTTGAAACACAGAAGAATCTAATACTCTTATCTTTCTTTGCCAGCAGCACAAGCTTTGATCCATCCACCAACCAGCAAATCAAAGAGAAATCAGAGCAAACCCAAGTGAATCAATATTTAAGTTTGTTCAGTAGATTACAGGCACATTTGTTTTTATCTTAAACTGCATTTGACGTGTATAATTAATAGTGAATATATATTTTGTTTCACTCAATAAAGTGTTTGATTTGATCTTGTCCCAGCAGCACTTCTCTCCGCAGGATTAGCTCTTGACATTCACTGATATGGGACTTAAGGGTCTTAGCATATTTACTTAAGTGCTGTGATTACACACATTTCCATCGTGGTTGCCAATCAATCCGCCAATTTACAAAGTGTCGTAGTACGTACTTGAGTTTTAACATTTTTTCGTTTATGCGACTATATTTGTAATAGATTTCAGAGAGAAATATTGTACTTTCTTTTAAACTTAGTTATGTGATTATGTGATATCTTAGACATACATTTAAAGAGCATTTTAAAACATTTTAATTTTCCCTGCAGCACTTCTTTTCTTCCTTGTTGCTTCAATATTAATGAATAAGGTGTGTCAGAGTATGTTTTTTTGAAAAGTTTTAGTTCAGGGAGTGTGCACAGACTTTATCAGTACAATGTGTCAAATATAAAGAAGACCAACATAGTTAAAATAAAAACCGAGTGGCTGTATTGAACTAGTACAATAATAAAATAACTTTTTTCCATGTTATTATTAATTTATGCTTTTGTTTTTAAATTATTTGAGTGGTTGTTTCACATCAGAAACTCTCCCTTTTATTTCAGATACACCAAATAAACACAATAGATTTTTTTTTATTATGATAGGTTCATAAATAAAACCACCATACAGACTTGAGCATAACACTCAAATAGTAATATCCCTAAAACACCTACTTCATGTATTTCAATCACACATAACATTTCCATCTTTTCAAGTCCTATACATACAAGTAATCTATATGTAATGCATTACTTTAATGTGGTCTATAATAGTTGGAAAGTTAATACTTAGTTGTTTAATTTATTCACATCGACTCCACATGATAGCTTGATATGAAGTATAATAATATACTTTATGTAAAGCTTATGTAAAAGAATTAGATGGAAATTTAATGGGTGATTAAAATGTTTGAGGTAAATTAAGGCAATCCTTTTATTGAAGACCCAAGGGGAATGGGAAGAATCCATGTATATATACACACATGTACATAACCCAATATACAGTATAAATATAAAGTAAACATGTAGAAACGTGACATATGCACAAGCATATGTAAAATTGGAAATAGGAATAATCTAGGTATATATTCAGATGGGAATGTTGGAGATTAAAATAAATCATGTTAAACTTATGGGAATGACTGTTCAAGTTAAAGAAAAACATTTTGAAACTATTTTATGAGCTGTTGCTCATTAAAAATTCAGTATATTCTTTGAATCCTCAAGTGATTACAGTGATTACAAGAATAGTGCAAATGATGTAAAATAAACGCAAACGTCGGGACTTTCATACTACACAGTCGATCCGTCATGTTTCTAGTGAAAGAGCAGTAAAACTTGTTTAACGCATGCTTCATGTACATTCAGCTGTCGGTCCGTGAACGCCTCCTCATCAAGCGCTATTGACGCTTTCGGGCTTCCGTAGGTAACTCCCGGAAGAAGCGCACATGAACATAACGTTAGCGCAGCCTTCAGAGACAGCCCCTCCAGGTAAGTTGTCCGCTATTTTCAAATGGAGTAATTGTAACTTATTTGTTATAATACTCTTAATTGCATAATAGAAAGACCGGTCAGCATAGCCTTTTACTGACGATGATAGCCGCTGTTACTGTTAGCTACACGTGTCGTTCAAAGAGCAGATAGTACCGCAGGTTAACATATGGTTACATCAGCTAAGATAAGGCTAGCCTTTAAAAATAGATAAAGTAGTTGGTACGCTGTAGACAGCTCGTGGCAGTAATGTTGCCAGAGAGAAGAGTGAGTAAGAGGTTAACAACAGACTAGTGTAGTTAATATTTGTTATGTCCGAACGAAACGTATCATTTTGCAAAACTAGGAGATGGTTTCTCTGTTTTTCTGATGTCTAAGCAGATCATGAGGTGAAGGGAAAAAAACACCAACAATGACAGCTTGTGCCGAGTACCGCTCCATCTTCGACTTGTGCCCAGATGACGAAGCTCTCACTGGGCTGAGGGAGGTGAACCCCGTCCTGAGGCAGGCTGCTAACACCGACCCAGCCTCGGAAGGTATGTGTGAAGCTGTAGTTCCTGTAGTGAAGACTGTACCCTTTAAATTTCTGTCTGTTTGACACCTGTCCTTGTATTTCCTTCCACATAGAGCTGGAGGATAAATCCCCAGAAGATGACAGGCAGAGGGAGTCCAGCCTGGTTAGAGAGGTGTCAGACAAGATGGTGTGCTCAGCCTGCAGATGCCCCTTTAATAATCGTGAGGAGCAGGTAAACAGAGATCTGTGGATGTGTTGTGCATCAGCAGGGGTCGTCATTTGAGTAAAGCACGTTTTGTCTTTCGATTCCAGATGGAGCACTACAAGCTCGACTGGCACCGCTTCAACTTGAGACTGAAGATGTCGGGGATGCCGCCAGTGACAGCTGAGGAGTTTGAGAGGAAGACTGGAGCTGGTGAGGAAACCACCAGAGTCCTGTACACATCTGTCAGGGACCTTAACAGGCTGAACAGTTGATTGATTCTCAGTTACTGATCTGCAGGAGACATGTCGAGTATCTCAGGCTCGGAGTCCGATTCGGAAGAAGACTTGGATAGTGACAGTGGAGGAGGAAGCAGCAACGTCAACGGCACAGATAATGAGAGCTCAGTTGAAAGCGGTTTAATCACCGGCCGGCCCTTGAGCAGGATCGTTTTCCAGAACTCGGCAGGACAGTATCTATCAGTCTACCGCTGCATGCTGCAGGGCAAGGTGAGGCTCAGTAGCAGGTACAATACAGTACAGGGTGTGATCCGTATATTTTTTAATTCTAATTTCATGTTCTGCTTTCCTTTAAAGCTTCAGTCAGACGAGGAGCAGGATGTAGGATCCTCCCTGAAGGCCATAAGTAAGAAGACCGTGTGGGTCGTTCTCATGACAGGTGGAGGCCACTTTGCTGGTGCTGTTTTCCAAGGGTACATAGACAGCCCCTCAGATTACACCGTATGGCTGTAATTGTAAGTGTAAAAGCTCAGCCAGCCCAACACATAATGGTTTTTTTTTTACAGAAAAGAAGTCCTTCAGCACAAGACGTTCCACCGGTACACAGTGCGGGCGAAGCGAGGCACCGCTCAAGGACTGAAAGACTCACAGAACCGAAGTCACGCACCCAAATCTGCAGGAGCTGCCCTGAGGCGACACAATGAGGCGGCTCTAGTAAAGGTAAGATAATGTTTCATTTAACAGCACTGTCTGTATTTTTTCTTTTACAGTGACAGCCATGAGGTTTTCTGTTTTATTCACAGAGGACAAAATAATCGAGCTAACCCCAACCATGTTTTCTGCTGAATTGCATTCAGATTTTCTTGTACCATTTAAGTTGCAAAAGTCAAATCTTTTTATATATTTTAGAAACGCAGCTTAGCTTAGCCTTTTCTTCTGTCTTAACCAATTAACTTTGAAGCTACTACAGACTCTTCAGAACTCCTTAGAATTGCTTCAAATATCTTATTGACTACTCTGAAGAGTCTTCGGGGCCTGGCTCCCGATTATATTTTAAAATGTTTGAATCCTTTACGTAGTTTAAAATCCTCAGGCAGTGGACAGAGTCTTTGCTATCAGGCCCCGAGGCTTTTGAATGACGTGCCCAAGATAATAAGGCCATCTGAGTCGGTGTCTTCTTTCAACTCTCATCTCAAAATTTAATTTTCTCCGAGAGCATACCCTGATTTTATTTGAGCTTCCTACTTATTTTATTGGTTTTTAATTTCTTATTTCTTGTTTGAATTTTTAATGCTGTCCTTCAGGTATTTTCTTTTATCATTCTTTTGGTATTTGTTATTTTATTCATTTCTCTCTGTACTTTGTACTCGGATTTGAAAAGTGCCTCATAAATTAAGTTTATTAATATTATTATTAGGTATTATAGGTATTTATCCTCCTTTAAGAGTGGCTAATTATTTTACTATAGTGGGAGTGCCTATGCATCTATAGAGACAAGGGGCTGCTTAATCTCAAAGGTAAATTTGAGGGTGCTTTTGCATATTGTCAGAAGACAACTCCTAAAAATGGACTGCAACCATTTTCTAGCTAAAGACACACTATCATCAAAAGCTTTAATTAAACTGCGTTTAATGAATTAATATAATTCCAATCTTTTCTCTAAGATTATAAAGCGTATGAGCAGCACCCAGGCTGTTTTGGGCACCACTTAAGACGAAATGGCTGTAAAATCAGTTTTAGCTAGAAGGTATCAAAACTAACTGAGTGACTTTTTCCAGATCAAGTGGTTGTAGCTGGTCTCCAGTGGATTTCTGTAGGAAGTCTTGTCTATATGTTTTTTGGATGATGTTTGGTATCATCTGCTCTAGCTTTTTCAACTTTTTTTACACAGATATGATAATAATTATGTTCCAAAATGATCAAAAACATAGAATTAAAATCATTTTATAAACCTAGGGAAAACAATGTAAATCTAAGGCTAGAAAGTAAGTTATGTAAAATGTTTGAAGTCAATCATTAAAATCTATTCTTTGTATTTTTTCCACCGTATATATTACAATATTAAGGTGAGGTCGCAAGTTTTTAAAGTGCACACTTAAACACTTGCATATCCTTTTGCAGGACATACAGGATCTCCTAGTAAGCTGGGCCGAACACTTGCAGGAGGCTTCTGCCATATTTGTACGTGCTCCCAGCTACAACAAAACCATCTTTTTTGGCGGTCGTGCAGCTCCGCTTGACAAAAAAGACCCCAGGGTCCGCACACTCCCCTTTCCCACACGCAGGGCGACCTTTCGAGAGACACGGCGGGTACATGAGGTGCTTTCCACCGTCCATATTTATGGTAAGCTGAATTATATCCTTGGAGTAATGACATGTTATCTGCTCGTTGTCGTCTGGGCAGGGTATAATCAATACTGTGTGCAAAATATCTTGATTTAGGGAAAGACGCAGACATGTCTGCTGTCTTCAGTCCATCTAAGAAGGCCTGGAAGAAAGCTGTCAAACCCCCCACAGTACAAATAAATACAGATCAGGAGAAAGGTAAGCTCACCAAGTTATCATCTACCCTAGAGGATTTATTGCTGTTTGATTTGCTGTGAAAAATGGTATTATAGTACACTTCCTTTTATTTATTTTTTTGGCATGTGCAGAAGAAAACCATGACAGCTCAGATAACGAAGAAGGCGTAGAGATCCAGCTGGAGATGGTGGAGCTGACAATAGGAACTCTGGACCTCAGGGAGTCTGAAATCTGTCCCTCCCGGCACAGGAGGAGGAGGAATAAGAAAAAGAAGGAGGAAGCCAAAATGCAAAATGAAGGTAGGTCCAGGTCCAGTGTATCATTACACAGCTGGCTGAAGCCACGTTATAGAAACCCAAGAAATGTGCATTTATCCCCCTCAAGTTCTGCAAGTTTTCTGCAATGTCATATCCACGTGTGACAGAATTGAGTAACACGGAAGCAGACGATCAGGAAGAGGAGGTGCCAGAGGCTGCAGCAGCAGCAGACGGCCCTCAAGAGACACAATCAAAGAAGAAGAAAAGGAAAGCACCGAGTAAGAAACAACTGGAAGGTGAGTAAATGCTTCTGTCTCATTATATTGCACATCTAGAAACTCGTCACCGAGACAATAATTCTTGTGCTTTCTGTGTCTCTTTTAGAAGATGTTGATGAGTCATGGGAGTATGGCCTGAGGGATGCCCTGTTTACAGCCTGTAAGGTTGGGGATGTTGATGCTTTATGCACACTCCTCCAGCTACCTGGAGAAACGGCACAGAGTCAAGAGCGGTCGGAGAATGACCCTTCTGATGCCCCAAGTCCTCGAACTCTCCTTAATAAGCCCATTGACTCGACAGGGTTCACTCTGCTGCATGTGGCATCAGCAGCTGCACAAAAAGCAGCGGTCCAGCTGCTCCTGGACGCAGGAGGAGACCCAGCCTGCAGGTATGGAAAATACTGCAGTCAAGTGTAGTAAAAATACAACTTGAATGAACGCAGTAACCTTTGGCAAGACTTAAGCATTATTTCTGCAATATTGCATTCCAGAGATAATAAAGGGAAGACCCCGTATATTGTCGCACCGGACAAAGACACGAGAAATGTCTTTCGTAAATATATGGGTGAGAATCCTGACAAATATGACTACATAAAGGCGCAGGTAAGAGTGTACAGTCTTACCTTTCGTATGTATCCCATTAAACACAAGCAGAACATTTATATTTGTCTTCCTTGTTTCACACTTTCGTAACTCAAGGTCCCAGGGCCGCTAACGGCAGAGATTGAATCCAAACAGTCGGAGAAGAAAAAGGCTCAGAAGGCGTTGAAAAAACAGCGAGAAAAAGAGCAGAAGGAGGAAAAGAGGAAACAGGAGCTGGAGGTGGAGGAAAAGAAGAGGTTTGCATCCCTGACAGATCGGGAAAAGGTGAGCTAAGGTGTAATTTAATCGTTGACATTCAAGTTCTTGTAACATCTTGAAGATGTTAACTGCTGCTTGTTTTTGCTTTTTTGTTTTTTTAAGAGAGCTCTGGCAGCAGAGAGGAGGTTAGCGGAGCAAGTGGCTGCGTCAGGAGCCAGCATCTCGAATGTCAAGTAAGTAACCCGACTGTAGTGTAAACTTGAGCTTCCTATTGAAAGTCAGGTGAAGTTTGGTAGTCCACAAAACAGTAAACAACTAAAAAAGACATAAAATGGCTCCATTCATGCTATGAAACGTCACCTGACTTTCCATCGTCATGAGGGTGAGTGGACAGTGACTCAGTTTTTTTTATTTTTGGGTGCAGACATGCTGTAAATATCTACTCAAAAATAATTCAGTGTACGTTTTGTCTCACTAGGAGATGCTGGTTGTGTGGAGAGTCTCTGCTTGGAAAGATCCCATTTCAGTATCTGGAGTTTTCGTTCTGCAGCCCTAAATGCGTTCAAGCACACCGTAAAGCCAACACTCATCCAGGCAAGACCTAAAGAACATTTTAGGTGGAAGGAAACTACCTCATTAAAACTAAAGGTGTGAGTTTGTGCAGCCAGTTAGGAGTCGAATATGGCTGTGTCTTGCCAACGTGTCTGATTGTTCCCCCTCTGGTGGAACAATCAGACATTATCTTATTTTCAAGTCTACACATACATTTCAAATATTATTGAATCATGGCAGATGACTGATGATGAACTGGATGCATACAGTATATTAAAACAATGTAATAAATGTATCATTTATTAATAAAATCTGCAATTATGCAAACGGATAACAAAGCAAATGCAATAAAACACTGTAATACTATTTGCATACCGTTGTCATTATTTCCACAGTGAAGGTTCAACCTTTAACATGATTGGCTCACTAATTGACTGAAGTTGGAGTCAAAGGTTGAAGCAGGTGACATTTGATTGATGAAAAAATCAAACACTGAAAGATGTCACAGATATGATGCAGAACAGCATTTGAATTGTTCAGAGGACCACATCACTCTAATGATTTCTTGTACAGTGCTTTAAACAGGTACTGGGATGTGATGTTCAGAATGTCGGACATTTTGTGCTACAAAACTCTGTCATGACTTTCCAGCAGTGGCACTGAGCTGAGGCCGGTCCATGAAGAGAACCCGTTGGTGTGCTGGTGCCCCCTCCAGCTCCAGTACTGTGATGTAGTTGGGAAGGACGGTGCTGAGCAGGGGTCCAGGGACATAAAGAGTCTGTTGAGGGCCTCTGGCTGGCCAGTATCGTCCCAGATTCACACCATTAATCCAAACCTGGCCCTGATCATGAGAAAGGATACAGTTACTATATCCCTGGAATCATGAGGAAAACCTACTGTACACAGGAAGTAAGCTTATTGGTGCTAAAATGTGCCCCGTAAATCAATCAAATTACCTTTGTCCATTCTTTGAGCCTGAGAAAGGTGTCCCAAGCCAGGCCGTTGGGCTGTAAGGTCCCCATGTAGAAGACTGGCCCAAGTGAAGGTTCTTTCTTAGGGGCAGGGAAGTACTTCTGACTGTCCGAATGAGGCCAACCACCAGCGATGGCTCCATCAATGTCCAAAGGGTAGATCTTCCAGTCAGTCAGGACGTCTTTACCCAGGATCAGGTGACTCAAGAGGCCCTGCAGCACACATACTGTTTACCAGCTAATACTTGTGCTGGTTTGTACATAGGTTTAACACACAGTAGTTATCCGATAAGTTTGAATTTTTCATACTCCTTTTTAAGTTTTAGGGTTTGTGGTTTGTTACCACCTCTAACAGACTGTTGCTGGTATCATGGCTTTAACAATCTTTACATTCTGTTTGGTGTCCTGAGGACCCAAGGCCCCCTTAAATGCACCTGAAGGAACACTTAAACGGTTATATAATATTGTCAATTTAATACTGATGCCTCTATATGACCTACATAAGAAAATGAGACCATCAGTTTGTTTAATTATTATACTTCATGCCCGTCACCGGGTCGGATTATGACTTCTCCGAGCCAGTCATTAAAATAAGTGTGAAGAGTCTCACAGCCTGAGGAAGGAAGCTGCTCTGTGGTCTGGCGGTATGATGTCGAACTAAAACAATCATCATTTTTTGTCCAAAGAGGCCTCCAGAATCGACAAAAAGAGAAAGTTCCTTGTAGTAGCTTTAAAAAATGATTTCAAATATGTAAATAGTGAATTTCTGTCATTGCGGTTGTAATTGACACAATGTAAGAGGCTGTTTCCCCGTCAAATAACCCTCCTGCAATGCCAACTACAGGATTTGGCATGCACACATATCGATTGGTAACTGACAAAGATAGGTGAGATTTTCATCCTTCATTTAACTCAACTTGTTTTATCAGTTTTGATTACTTTTTAATATCACTATGTTATGGCAACATAAACTGGTGTAAAACTAAATAGTACTTTACTTTATGGTCATTTTTGTATTGTAACTTTTCTTAAATGTGTGAGCCTAGTTTAAGGCAACGGAGAGGAGTATAACATCCATACCTTTCTGTTTACTTGGTTATAATAAGGTCAAACCAAAGAAAGGGGGTGATCTAGTAGCTATTAGTTTTACACATACAGTACTGAGGTCTGTAGATCCCCCAAACAATGGGGAGGGGAAGACAATGTCTAGTGTTCAAGAAGTGATTGTGGGTGCAGAGAAAATGTAATTCACTCTCTGTGGGATTGGATTTTTGTTCTCTTGCCTTGTAGTCATTGATCTTGCTGCCAAAGTTCACCCTGCCCATGTTCTCTACGAGGACGTCCACAGTGTCCCCCTGCTGTCCGCTGATGTTCGTCACAAGCGCAGTGTCTCTCTCCAGCAGGCCCTGAAAAACCTGTCCACACAGAGCCACACTCTTAATTATGTTTCTGAACATTAAAAAAAGCAAGAATCTGAATTTCCACAACCTAATTTATCACAAAAAAGCATGCTTGATCTCCACCCGACCTAAAACCTGATTGGCCAGCAGACAACAAAAGTTCATTGTAAAGCCTTACCCCATTGACGGACACATATGCACGGTCATGAACCCCATTCAGTGGAGAGATAAGTGGCGTGGGCTGTGAGAGGTCCCTGGGCAGCGTGGTCCGATACAGCATGTATCCATAGTACTGCACAACAATAGACATGACAGGTTGCAGACACAAAAGTCTAGAAGTTCTCCACGTTTCAAGAGTTTTACGGTCACTACAACACCAGTCCCCAACAGACACCGTACCTGTTTCATCTCTTCAAACGTCAGAGGATACTGGGACTCCACCGGCCCGAGGGGGGAGAGCGTGTTCAACAAGCTGCTGATGTAACCAACCTGAAAAAGTGTCCATCATTAGGATCAATCACAGCAACCACTCTGGCTCATCATCAGCCACTTTCATTATAATACCTTCTTCAGGTTCACAAAGCCATAAGCAAACTTAGGGGTTGGTGGTGGCATGGGTCCAGTGGGAATATCTCTAAACTGTGGAGAAACTGTGCATCATTAGTCATGTCTTCCACATATGTGCATGTGGGGGTAATCAGGACATCAGCCTCAGTGGGTGGCAGCTCAATCAATGGTACCTGCTTAATCACATCTCTGATGGCCAACAGCTTCTCTGTGGGGTCTCCAGCCTCAGACAGCGGGGCATCGTAATCATAGCTAGTCACCACCGAGCGGAACCTGGTGTCGTGATCGGCACCTGCAAAGAGACGAATCGCACCGCAAGCTGAGCTTTTATCTCGAAACTACATCACATCTGCGATTATTCAAAATGGTACTGATAATAAATAATAAATGACTTTACCGTTCCAGTAGCCAAAGTTAGTGCCTCCTTCAAACATGTACCTGAGAGCAGAGCGAGGAGCAGACTGTGTTACTTGTGTTCAGTACAAAGACTCTGTACTTTTTAACCCTTAACAGCAGGTTTATCTCAAACTAGTGATCGATGCAACCCAAAGAAAAGACTGGCAATATTTCTCATACAATAATGTCCGACATATGATATTCCTCTGAGCCATAGCTGTTCACTGTTATCACATCAACTCAAAACAAATCAATGAGCCGCACTGGATGGTCCTACGTTTATGTCTTTATTGTATGTATGTATTTATTTGACTCATCTGACTTTATCTCACTCATCTGTTACACTCTTTAAATAGGTTTTATAGATTTTCTGTATTTCTGTGAGTGAGTGGTTCTCTTATCTGTGTTTGCGTGAGCTCAATGAGACAAACCCCATTCAGTTTTATGATGATATGGCAATAAAGGATTGAATCTTTAATCTTGAATCTTCATTACAATGAACACTGTCAATTCCGGGTACGCTGTTATTCTGACATTAATCTCTATAAACGTACATCTGCATATTTCCATTTGTATCGTGTTGGAGAGGCAGAATACATGGAAAAATGTAATGTCAGAACCCATCGGCAATTCTCTGACAATGATAAAGCTTTTTGTTGGCTTTTATTAAATTTATCTCCAATCATATGCAGATAAATATTTATAGAGATTAGTCAAAATGTCGTCTCGACTATAATCAGACGGTAAGCAATGAACAGCGTATGGAAGGGGAGGTCTTGACCCACATATCTGTTATCAATAATGTGGATATTCTCTGGCTACACTGGAAGCCTGACACATTAGCCTTTGCCCTCAGAAGTTCAATCGACATTAGACGCTAACCGATGGGATATGAGATTTTGCAGCCGTAAATACTCACTCAACCACCAAATGTGTATTAATCTGCTCATGAAAATAGTCCCCAACAAATGCACTTTATGCTTCAGTCTGAGTTAACTTTGCTAAAAACTACAGTGCACATCTGTTTTAGAGAATTGCTTACGTATTTTAAAAAATTAAACAAGAAATTTTTTTTACCCATTTTTAAAGATTTACTTCGTCTGAAGGAATAAATGTCACAGAAAGAGCCACAGTCAGGCTAGGTAGGTTAGAAAAAAAGTACTAGCGAGTTAAACACGCTAATATCTGTATCTGCTTTCAAATGATAGCAATGGTCTATCACAATAAAATTAAGCATAATAATATGTTTATTCTACAAGAGAGACGCGAAGTCTCCAATTAGGTGGAAATTTATGTGCATACATTGATGAGTTCGGCCTATCAAGTATCTGCAAAAATCCAATATGCATAGGATCCATTGTGCACATCCTTAGTTATAACACATCATTGATTTTAGTCTAGTCATGGCATTTGTTGACAATAAGAAAAAATATAGAAAAATGTGCGCCAAATGTGTGATGATGTGATGAGTGTTTGGGGAGACATACATGTTGACGTTGGCCCCCATGGTTAGCATTTCTGCTAGCACTCTGCTGACCTTCTGAGCATCAACCACGGCATGCTGATCCCCCCAGTGGTCCAACCAGCCAGTGTAGAACTCTGAGTTCACCTGTAACATCATTCAAATGCATCATATGCTTTGTTTGACGAATCAGTAATCAATATTAACATTAATGAATTAACTTGGAACCAACCAGGGGCCCTCTGGGTTCAAACCGTCTTTGCCGCTTGAAGGCTTCAGTTACATTGTTGCCTGTATCAGAGAATAAATAGACAAAAAAAACCTTTCCTTTAACTTCAGAAAGTAGATGATGCCCTCCTGTTATTCATTTTCATATAGCACTGACTTGTTCCAAAGTCTACGGTGGCATATAATCCCTCCAGACTCCCGCAGGTCATCTCCCTGTCTGTGTTTCCATCCGTGGTGAACAGGACTGCGTCTTCACCCAGGAAGAAGCGCAACAGAGTCCGCAGGTGACGCATGTAGTTGTAGTCACAAGCAAAGTAACTTCCATATTCATTCTCCACCTGTAGAAGAAGATGATTAATTAAAACCAACATAAAACATTAGCAAATAAAAAAAGAAAAAACGTGATTAATTTAATGCTCTACCTGGACAGTAATGATGTTGCCCCCATTGACATACAGCCACGGCCTTATTTTGGAGAGAAGAACAGCGAACCAGTTGCTGACTGCCTGGACATAATCTGGATCAGAAGAAGAACATAAATCAAAGAAACATAATTATTTTTAAAAACAAGACAAAGACATATTAGTAGCTGGACTTTATACCTGTGTCAGCTGAACGAAGTATGATGTTTGGTTTCTGAAGTAACCAGGCTGGCAATCCACCCTGGGAAGGAAGAACACATCATGTTTTTGAGAAAGTATCAACAAGAAATAATCTTTTTATCAAACGTACAATGTCACCAACACGATGTGGTCAGGAAGCAGTGGGAGATCATGTCTCCGATTTCTCAGTAAGATGACTAATAGCCAGTCAGGTTATCTTATCATCAGTTTCACTCTTCTTCTCACAAAATGGGAAACTGGAACACACGATAGCAACAAACTTGCCTTAATTCTGCTGTAAATTACACTCACTGTGTATACTTCATCACATTTGATCAGATGTAATTGTGATTGTGATTAACAAAAATTATATATCATAACAACATGAGTCATCAGGTTTTACACAAACTTGTGGAGTCCATGCCAGCTCGAGTGCACACTGCAAAAGGGAGACATACCAAGTACAAAGATATTTTGAAATTCATGTACGCTTTTCAAAGATGCAACTTTTTACTCAAATTGTTAAGCTTATATTAATATCTGTAATGAAAGAAAAAAATATATGCAAAATAGAAGTATTTTGACTAGTGGTCTTTTTGACCCTGGCATATATAACCTGGCTGAGCAAATATAAAACGAAGTAATGCAGTTACAATTTCAAGCAGTTTCAAGGACTCTTTTCCAAAATCCAAGCACTTTTTAAACCTTGAAAACACCAGATTAAAATCCAAGCATTCTTCAAGGATTCATGCACCCTGCGACATTCATTCTTGATGATCTGTACTTATTGTTTTAATCCATTTTTAATATCCCATGTTTGTTCCTTTTCTTAATTTTACTATAGTGCCACATTGTAGTTTTCTGTTTAAAGGGTACTGCGTATTTTGGAGAAGAAATTCAAACTAAAATAATTACAATATTAATGTGACTAACACAAACTAAATATTTATTTTTTCCATAAGTGAATAAACAAACTGTTCTCAGAGGAAAATAAGGTCCCCACAACACTGTTTGAAGCTCGAAAGGTGGCAGGGTCTGCCAAATATATACAGAGTATTTTGTTTTGTTTTGTAGTAGTATGTTTATTCAGTCATGAAAACAAAGAGAGTTTGTTTATTTAATTTGTTTAGGCATAAAACCTACCTGCCTTACTGTGTTTATCAGTTCCCTCTCAACTTCTCTTTTAGGCTGTGATGCTGTGTGAGCTCATATTGTTACAACAACGAGCCTACTTCTAATTAGACTTTCTCACCATTTCCCATTCTGCACAGATGTACGGTCCCGGACGCAGGATGACCAGGAGACCTGTTTGGTTGGCCAGGTCCAAAAAATGCTCCAGATCTCGGTCCCCTGTGAAGTTGAAGACCCCCTGTACTGCTTCATGGAAGTTCCAGGGCACGTATCTGCGATGTGATCAACCAAACCAGGACATGTTGAACGACTGTAAATACGTATGAAAGGATGTGATGTGTTGGACTTACACTTGGATGGCATTGAGTCCAGTCATGTACATCTTTACAAGCCGGTCCTTCCAGTAGTACCGTGGGATTCTGGAGTAGTGAATACTGCCTGAGATGTACTGAAAAGGCTTGTCATCTTTGAGGAAACAGTTGTTTTTGTAGTCTATGGAGAAGGATCTGCCTCCAGAGACCTGCAGGAGAAATTTGCATTTAATCATTCATATGTGACTCTTTCCATTACATACAGTATCATCATCTGTTTGCAAGGGGAGACCTTTGAGCATTAGACTGTAGACTGTACATCTGTTGATTCAAAGAGAAGTTCCCAATTATAAAACCAAGATCATATAAGAAGTGTTGTAAAAACTTTCCAGGAAGTACAAACGTGTGCTGGATCAGGTGACTTTTTCTATAATTAAAAGTAAAGTCAACTTTTGAATCTTTCTTACCAAGTTTCCAGTCAAACAGGCAAAGTTCACTGCAGCGAAGAGAAGAACAGCAGCAGCCATGTCGGCTGCCTTCCTGCGAGGACTGGACCCAAAACTAGATCATAACTCATTTGTATTGTAATGATATGAGTTCATGTCTGTTGTTGCGGCGCCTTCAGCTCAGCATGTCTGTTGTTGACTGATGAAGGAACGTTATTCTCAGCGTCCTGTCCGCTTCTATAGCACGTCATGTGACTCTCATGGGGCGGCAGCAGGGTCCTAAACTCCGTCGCTTTACAGCCTCGTCCTGGGTGCATGCCCCCCCTTACTGCAGTGATTCACAACCAGGGGTACTTGTACCCCAGGGGGTACGTCTGCAGTTGTCAAGAGTTATTTTAAAGAGAAGCTCAGTTACATTTTGTGTAGATTTCGACTTCCCTAGTCAGCTGTAACACAAAAAAGTTAGCTAAAAGTCAAGAATAATGCTTACGTTAGCTAGTTATCTACTTAGTGCATCTTAATCATTTATTTAACTTTTAATAGCAATACTCAACTGGGTAAATTAATAGCTAAAATATGGTTGAAGTTGGTTAGCGCTGTTGCCCCACAGCAAGAAGGACCTGGGCCTTTCTGTGTGATGTTCCCCCCGTACCTGCATGGGTTTTCTCCAGGTACTCCAGCTTCCTCCCACAAGCATTCGTAAATGGTGAAAAAGCTTAAGTAACAAATTCATCATTAAAAAAGACTGAAATTAGGCTAATCTTAAGTAGCTTCAAGTTATTGATAAATGGTTAAAATAGATTTATTTAAATAGATAAGATTAAATATTTAGCTAAAAGTTTAGACTAGTGTTAGCCTAAATGGCAGAAAAGCAGTTGGAATAGTTAGCTTAAAGTGTAGACTACCGTTAATTGGCAACAAAAAAAAGCAGTTGGAGGCTAGTAAACTAAAATTATCAGGCTAAATGGTGAAAAAGCTTAAGTTATGGATAAATGCTTGAAATAGAAAGCTAAAAGTTATCAATAAAATTGTTAGATTGATGTGATGAGTTGTAATCGTTAGCTAAAAGTATAGACCAGAGTTAGCCTTAATGGCAAAAAAGCAGATGGACTAATTAGCTAAAAGTGTTGACCAGCATTAAATGGCACAACAACAACAACAACAACAACAACAAACAGGCTGGTGAAAAAGCTAAAGTAGTGAATAAAATATTGAAATACCTTAAAGTAATAGATAAATGCCTGAAACAGACAGCTAAAAATTACTGACAACTGGTTAAAATAGTTTGATTTGAGTGAAGCATAAACAGGTTAAATAGTTAGCTTAGAGTAGTGGATAAATGTCCAAACTGAACAAAATTTTGCCTGAACTGTATTTAAAAAAATACAGTTTAAAATTAATTCAGATGAACACATTTAGACATGACATGTGGTGTCAATGAAGGGATAGCCAGCTTTAGTTGATCTGACTGGTTTGTGGAGGCTCATTAGAGAAAAAGGTTGAGAACCACTGTCATACTTGGTCGACTCTATTGAAGACAATACTTTTCATTGAAAATCCAGTCCTTTGGTAAATGTGAGCAGTTATACAATTATTGAGAGAATTGATTTAAAAATAAATATTTTGCTGAAGATTATTTTCAGTCCACTTCGAAGTAGGCTAATGAAATGAGACTAAAACTTGGAAAATGTGTTTACAGTTTAACCACCAGATGCCACTGTGTGGCCTTAACTGTTCATCTTTAATAGAAAAAATAAAATGAATCTAAAATATCTCATCATATAAGTACCAGCACATTTCTGCAGATGATAAAGATAGAATAAAACCATATAACTGTTTTGGTTGAGACAAAAGAGAGTCGCCATATGATAAAATGCTGTCACAACATGCTGTCATCCTATGCATTATATAGGTTGAGAACAATTCCCATTGTGTTTGGCATGGCAAGATAACAAAGCAGCCAGTTCAGGAATGGTTTGCTTTATTGTAGCTGCAGTACTCAGCTTTGAGGCCGTCGTCTTTTCATGTTGTTTGAATGATGGTTGAAAATCAACCTTTGGTCACAAAACTCAAATATTTAATCAAAGGTTTGTGACTCTTTTTCAGATAAATGTGGACTTGAAATGTCAGGATTCTGCGACCGACACATCATTTTGTGGCGAGGCCATGCTGGTATGGTAATAATACATACTGTACATTTGCAGTCATTCTTCTAATAACAATTGAATGGGTGTGATAACGTCACGTCCTTAAATGGAGCACTAGATGGCGCTTCAATACCTTGATGAGAACCAGTGAGTTTATGGTCCTGTCTAAGGTGAGGCAATTTCATAGTCTTTAAAGGAAGACAAATCAAATAATGGGCCTACCAAATTTGAATCCTTATATAACGATAAACCTCTATTTTGATAAAATAAAATTGAATTATTCTGTATTGAAGTTGAACAAGTTCAATTTACCTCCAAATGCTCAGAATTCTTCAGATCCCGAAGTACAACAAATGTTTCAGACAAGCGTTGGTATCTCAAAGTCTGGACCAATTACAAGCTAATATTTTCACTCTTCACTGAAGTAGTCATGAAAGTCTGTTTTGTGTCTGTTTAATTGCATTTTTCCAGCGAAGAAAAAAGAAAAAAAAACCTCCAAGTATGTTGACACACTCAAAAAGTTGTTTCCAGAACTCATTTGCTGCCGGCCTGCACATCATTATGGTTGCAGAAAGCTCTTAAGTGGGAGTGAAGTGGCTCATGCTGTAGTGCGTAATGGGAACAACAGTTTATCTCTGTCTGTCATGTAAACAAAAGGCAGTTAATCCTGGTAATTCGGGCTAATAACGCCTGCATATGCCTGCTGGCCTGTCATTGTGTTCACATGGTTATGTACACACACTTTTCAGAATGCTTTTACTCTTTTTTCCAGTCTCAGCAGTAATGACTGTCTGTACAGTAATCCTGTTTCCTGCGCTGCCTCTTTATTCATCAATCTCCATTTTAAGAAGATTGAAACGGGGGTGCTCACAATTGCTAATGGCAACTGATCTCAACAGCAGATAGAAGAAATGCTCTGGCTCTGTGCCTCATTAGCCCACTGTCAGACGCAGTTAATTGTCTTGGGAATGAGAGGAGGAACGACATACATGGGCTTGTAATTTAGTTACAAGCGATAGTGCCTGAGGAGGGCTTGTCAGTATGCCATCTTTGAAGCCCCTGAGTTTGAGAGAAACTGATGTTCAAGCCGCAGAGAAAACCAGTGACTAATGCACTGAGGACAACACCACTTACCGAGAAACAAGAGTGGAAATCTAAAGGAAGTGACTGAGACTAATACAAACACCAGAGAGACTGCTTTACTCCCATTACTGCAGTCACAGACACTCAGATGGGATCAGGTTGCACTTACGTCATTACATCTGGGTTTAAAATCTCTTTATTTGACTTGCAAAATACCACAGTCAGCCATTTAATTAGCACATAAAGGTACAGAGCAGACCTGCCTACAGTAATTGGAGAGGCCTGCCCCTCACATCATGGGAGACACAGGAAAACCCTCACCCAGGGGTCGGGCGTCACCTCAATGAGGTCATCTCCACAGAGTCTGTAATTAGATTGAAGCGTCCACTCTGCTCTACCACCCCCGATATAAGCCCTTTTTGTTGTTTCTGATGGAAGCAGGTGCATTCAGCTCCCCTCTTCATCTCCACATACCCCCCCACCACCACCTGGAAATACAGTTCATATGGAGCAGCTGATGTTAAAGGGGCATTTCACACATTTACAGGGCTTAAAATTAAAGGTGCAATATGTAAGAATAGGCCAGCAGTTGAAGTCATACTCAAAACAAATATCTAGCATAGCATCACGAGTGACAGCTAACTACTGCTTACCATTGCTGCACCAGAGGAGTGTTGGTGTTAACAGCGCTAGCACAGGAGCTTTGGATTGGATTTAGCTGGCTAGCATGCTAACCTCCATAGATACCTCTGCAACACAATAGACGTCATAATAACGTAATGAGAAATAGTACTTGGTCTATGAAAAATGCAGCCTATTCTATTTAGAAAAAACAACCATAGGTCAACCATGAAAGCAGCCTTTTGCAACTCATATTTATGTTTATTGTTAGATGGTGCCCTCTAGTGCCCCGTAGTAGCTATTACAGCAGCAAAGGAGTAAGTCAGGTGAAGTAGTAGTAGTCCACAAAGGGAGGATGTGGTGGACAGTCAACTGTGAGTTATTTTAACTTACTAACATAGTTAAGTTAGGTACACATGTTTCTTAATTACATGAGTATAGTACTTTTAGTGCCTCAACCTAACAAAGTAGTTTTGCTGCCTTCACAACCAAACTGTGAGTGTTGGACAAAGGTCTGGTACGCCTGTCACTAATACGCTGCAATGGTCATGTTGATTTGGGAACGATGATAGTTTTCGTTTTGGGAGTCACTGGCAATCGACCTATTCAGTCATTTAGGTATGAGGATAAGTTGGAAAATGTTGTATTGCTTTTATACCAAATTGTGCACATACACACTCACATATTGGTGGTGGCAGAGATGTAATACAGAGTTCTCACCTGGCCATAGTGGAGACTGCATGGGGTTAAGTGTCTTGGTCAGTAGCACTTCTAAATGTGGACAAAAGGAGTTGGTAATCCAAACACAAATCTGGTGATTAATGAACAACCTGTCCTGCTGCCCCAATTTTTATCACAAGAATGCCCCCAATAAAGACACAAAAAAAGGCAGTTATTTGGTCACATATAAAATGGCTGGCATTAGTAAGTGGTAACAATTTCAGCATCTTTTTGCATTGTACATTGCCTAAACTTGAGTAAATGATCTCACTAAACAAAGAGATTTGTTTACCTGCTCAACAACAATAACTCTCTGTGCCAATTCTGCACTTATAAGGTAAAGCTCAGTGATCAGTGATGTAACAGATAAGGAGAAATCTAAGTGCTGAGCTGTCTGTGAGTCACACAGTTGAATCATACAATGAGAATTCCCCACAGGTCTCCGTATCAGTCCTGAGTTCAGGACACTGAGAGGAATTTACCCTCTCTGTTTTCCCAGGCTCTGAATGTCCACTGAGTCACTGCTGGGCTCACTGATGCTGACACCGTGGACTCTGAGAGAAAAGCTGTTTTGAGAAACTAAACAATAAACAATAACCTCCAGCGGCATGTTTGCATTTTATAACTCAGCAGTTCAGCGCATCCTTGGCGTTCCTTTCCAGGTCTCTTAAAAGCAATGAAGCCACGGATAGGAATGCATATATAAGGAGTAGGAGGCTATCGTACTGTGGGAGCATTGAAACATGAAGCTTTATAAACAAACAGGAAGTTGACAGTGCGGGGGAGCATGGGAAGTGTGTGAGCTGGCCCTCATTCCTCAGCCTCAAGGAAGGTACGGTATGTGTTTGGGGTACAAGTCTGTCTGAGGAGGAATGTTTGTGGTGAGATGTTGTTCAATCTGGGATAATTCCACTGAACCCATGTGGTCTATCATAGCTGATGGAGAGGCTTATTTGAAAAATTAATCAGGGTGATGAACGCCTTTCATTCAGTTCTGTCCCCTCCTTTTTTTAGTAACATGTTGACCACATGTTTCTCAAGTTTAATTGTATTTATTTTTAGCTGCAGTGTGACAATCTCGATCAATCGGTCTACTACTTTGTCTCCGACTGACAAATCTTGACAGCTATCGGATGGATTGTCACAAATTCTATACAGACATTCATGGTCCCCAGAGGATTCATCACAATTTTCTTTTATGCTAAGGCCAGTTGACATTTGTGGTTCGGAGTAAAATGTCTCAACAATTACTGGATGAATTGCCATGAAACGTAGTACAGATATTTATGTGACTTTTCATGTAACACCATCATCATGTCAAAATGTTGTCAGATATTTCAGTTAATGGCCAAATACCAGCAAAACTAGTACCGTTCACATCAGTCTTAGCTGTAGCTTGTACTTTGGGTTTAGTGGTGATTTGCAAGTGTTAAGGTCAACATGGTAAATATTATATCTGCTTAACACCAATATGTTAGCATCGTCAGTGTAAGCATGTTAGCATACTAATGTTATCATTTAGTTCAAAGGACTGCTGTTCAGAGCCTCACCAGACCCGCTAATGTGGCAGCAGACTCCTGGTTTAGATATTAAATGTATTTACCTTTTTAATTGTATGTTGCCTCTTTCCTCCATATACTAAAGGGCTCTAACACTGTCTGTGTTAATTCTTTATGCAATGGAAAATTATGGAGGAAAAATGGTTTCACAATTTAAGGGCTTTATATATATATATATATATATATATATATACAGTATATATATATATATATATATATATATATATATATATATATATATATATATATATATCCTCCATAATCTAAAAGTATTTAATGGCTTTTTATTAGCCAATTGTGGGACTGCCTTTTCTGTATATCTCTTTGTTGTTGTTGTTTTTCCTCAATGTCGTTGCAGACGAAGGTCATCCCTCAATAATATCTTGAGTATAAATAAAGGTTTAATGAATTAATGGAGAAAAACACAGACAAAAACACCTACAATTGAATCCAGTGAATCGTTGCCACTTACAGAATATTTTTGTCCCGTCATCGTCATAAAAACACAGATTGTTGACAGAGGTGTGAGTGATGCTCTCTATTGGAGACCTGCTGGCTCGGTGGTGTTCCAGGATCGGCCACATGATTTAATAAATGTGGCACCAGGATTTGTCATCGACCATATTTACACATTAATGTGATGCTGCCAGTGAGAGTGATCCAATAAAGATTGAATCACCTTTGTTTAATGTTATTGTTAGATGATCCATTTTTATCTCAATGTTCACTGCTCTTGCCATCCATCTTATCTAAACTACATTTGTTTTAATCAATTTTACGCCCTCTCCCTCCCTCCTCCTTTGTTTGCTTTGTTCCCTGGGTGTGTCCAATAATCTGCTGTCCTGAAGGATGAATGAACACTGACCACATCATTTTCATTAGTGAAATTCAACAGAAGGAATCATTACGTCATTGCTCTCATTTGTATGAACGGATCAACACTTATTATTTACTTTACGTTATTTATACTTTTACCGATTATCACTCTGTTTCTTTATATTATAATTCTACTTGTCTAAATTAACATCTGCATGACATCTTTTGCAAGTGTGTCCCTCTTCTGCTGCTCTATCTGTATGTTTGTCTAAGTGTCTAATAGTTCACGTTGTCTGATGTGCAGTTTATAAAGCCAAATTGGTGATTTTGCGCTGTATGAATAAAATTTGCTTGACTTGGCTTTATTTTCCTGGTATCAGGTATGTGTTGATATGGGTGTTTTTTTTATATTCATAGTCCAGTTATTGATATAATGGCATTTCCAATATTGCAAAAAATTTTGCCGTCATCAGGTTTTGAAATGGACTGTGTTAGAGTCACATATTTCAAATGTCTTTAGTTAACCAAACATAATGACTCACCATCATTTGCGGGTCTGGCAACACAGTCATGTAATATTTATAGCTAAATAACTGGAAACTATGTCTTGATTTTCAGGACTTGAATTCAAGGCCTGAAAGATGCAATACTCAATACTCAATCCATTGGATTACAAAATCTAATCTGAATACTTTTGGACTTTAAAATCACTGAACATTGAAAATATTGCACATTAAACTCAAGAAAAAGGGCACAGAGGGGAAAAGAGGAGATCCACAAGTATTTTTTCTCTCTTTAAACATCTCAATGCAAATGAAATCCTTATTGCATATTCAAGTCAAATCAAATTACCTTTACCAAAAACAGCACCGGCATAAACATCAGGTACTGTATGTGTTTTCTACAACATGTGGGATGCTGTTTCTTTAGTGCAGGTTTTTGTTGCTGCTGCTTTATAATCAAAGGACAACATGGAGAACTTTACTCTTGTTACTGTTAAAGCAAGAGGATCACTTATTCAAAATGTTCATTTTCCATTTTCAAAGCAATAATACAGGGAATAAAACTCCATTATCCATAAATTATCATTGAAAGACTAAACAGTCATGGACCAGGATGTCAAAGGTAATGTACTTAACTTGGAGCACTTTTTGCAGTATTTTGAAGACATAATCCAAAATGTAATCAAGTAATCCTTGAAAATGGAACTATAATCTAATTAAACAATGTTTTTTTCAGATCCAGCTTACATGTAATCCATTACTATCCAACTCTAGTTGAATTTGAAAGTGTTTCCACTGACTTGAAGCATAAATCATAATAAAAAACAGATGGTACCATCATGATACAACTGAGTGTAGATCAATGTATGTGCTTGTTGTTCAGCTGGCAGTCGTGGCTCCAGCAGTCATGCATGGATTGGTGCTTTTTACATAATCAAACCAGCTCCAGTTAAGTGATTATCATGGTCTGGTTGTGGCTGTGTAGAGACTAATCAAACAGTCACTCTCAGTCAGTGGGACCTCCATCACATGTTTTTCAAGCCAGACTTACCCATTGTTTGACACGAGGCTGCAAAAGGGTCCTTCACCCGACCTGAATGACTTTGCCTGAGGTCTTGTTTGCCAGTGGTCTCCATTAACCCTCCGAATACACAATTCTTCACATGTCGTGCTCTATTTTCACGCTTAATCAGACATCTATATAATAGAGCCAGAATATTGATCTGAAACGGTCACATTACCCTTGGTACCTTGGCTCCTTGAGTCCATATAAAAACAAACTTCCATACATATATCACTGGCTCTGGCTCTGTCTGTTGGTGCCACTGTATATGGCTATATAGAGACCATTTCTGGAGCCACAGAGCTTTCCACAAATGTACCGCATGCTGTAAGAGCAGGAAGTGGGGGCATAGATTGCACAGTGGATCTGTATGTGAACTGCCTCGAGGCTTTTCACTTTACAGCTTGTTAAATGTAACACTGGAGAAGTTTTTAGAAACATTTTGTTTTCATTATATATGTTTTAAAGGTCCCATATTATGGTCAGGTGCAGGATTTTTATTATGGGTGTCAGCTAGTTAAATGCAACACTGGAGAGTCTTTAAGAAACATTTTGTTTTCATTATATTTCTTTTAAAGGTCCCACATCATGTTCAGGGTCATTCTTTTATTTTGGGTGTCAGTGAGAGAATGTTTTCATGCCTTAATGTACAAAAAACACACAGCACAGCACAGCTCTCACAGGCCTGAGCAGGCAGTCTTGACAGCTCGTTTGAAGACACAGTTTCTGACCACGAGTTGTGTGTATTTCCTCATGGATTGAGCGTTTTGATACTTTTAGAGTGTTTTTGTACACCTAGAGATCCATTATAATCAAAAATCTTACTCTGTACAATATGGGACCTTGAATACTTCCCCTTTATCCTCAATCCATCTTCCTGCCTCTTGATATTTTCATTCAAGAACTTCGAGTGGCCTTGTGCACTCTTGTAAGCTGCAGGACTGGTAACCGTCCTCCATTATGAAACACATCTGCTCGTGGTTTTCAATTTCAGTCTGACCAGAAACTTTTTGCATGGGCCTTGGAGACATGACACTCAGCTTATCATTGTGTCAGTCTCGAGTCAGCCTGGCATCTCCATCAGTGCTTACCTGGGTGTGGAGGGTCACCAATCTGTTTTTTCAAGTGCAACTGAAAACTTTTGATGCAAAACTAAGCTGTGACATGTGCACTCGTGATCCAATTACCTCCCTGACACTGACAGCTATGTGTTTAAAGGCTTGAGGTGACATTCAATAATGTCTCAAGATGCAAGAGGAGAATAACAGTATTTGTTACAATCATGGTTGGATTTCGGCTCACAGACCCTATCTTAAAGTATTTTGGTCCCAATTTCTGTAATATGATAATATGATGATAGTTAATGATTCATTTGACTATACAATTTAAAAAAAAACACTAAACGCCAGGTTTTTAAGTATTTTTGGCTAATTTCCTGCTGCGATCATCCACCGATGTTTTATGAATCCTCTTCAAAACAAGAATACCCCTGACAAGCATTGCTCACACTTTACCTGAACGATTGTTCCCCTCAAAGGACCAAACCAGCATATGTTGACTGACTGAGACCATTGCAGGAGTGAAGAACAGCAGGTCTTACAGTGAACCCCATCCCTTCCCCCCCTCGGGCCCTCTGGGGATCTTGATGACCAAATGGATGTTTTGTTCCTGCTCTCTTTGTCCTCTCAGGTAGAGTGAAAAATAGCTTTGCTCTACATTTTCTTCCTGCCTGCTAACTCGCCACAGTGTCACATTGAGGGGTTGAATTAGTGACTCACGTAAAGAGCTTTCACTATTGTTTGGTTTTGGCAAATGTGTAATGGGTAATGCTTAATCGGTGCAATGCTGAATATCCTCAGCAGGGCACGGCTGGCATTCTTCTCTGATTTTACGATTAGGGTCAAATCACCTGAGACATGAAGTGGACTGTTCCAGCACAAAGCTTAATCTGTCACCAGTTTCGGTCGGGTCAGCACCTCACAAATACCGAAACTTCTTTCCATATCCATCGTTCTATTAGTCTGTTATTAGTCTCCTGTCTGCTTCTGTGTCTGAAGTGTGTCTTACCCCCCAACATTTAGCAGATATGAGAGAGGACAACATCTCTCTGACGGTAAACATGTCAAATTTTACAAATACAGTAAACATTAACCAATATAGGTACCTGCTTTGATGCCTGTGGAGACAGGCGCCAGACTTCCTTAAAGAAATGCTCAATTTTGTGAGTTATGAGAAACTGCAAATTTTGTGAAACACTGTCCACAAAAAACTCTTAACTGTTTGGGCCTTCTTATCAATTTGGCAAATGTTATACATGAAAATATTATTTTCTTTGAGCAAAAAACATCATATCCGTTTGTTCTAGTTTATTTGCATGAAGCAGGGAGATGAGATCCGATTACAGGTGGTCACTTGAGACACATGTTGATGCCAGGTGTGAATTGACAGGCTTTGAAGCTGTCCGCATGTGATGTGACGGATTTTAATACCAAGTCTGAACTTCCCCCATATATCGGTTTTACTATAAAGGTCAGGAAAGCGCTGATTTTAAAAAAGGAACACTTATCCAGAAAAACAAGGGAAACCTGCAGTGAGTTAGTTGCTATCTGCATTGCAGTGACATAACAAACATAATGATTAATCTGTGTAGCATTGCGGAGAAAAAGAGCAGCTGGAGGTCAGTCGGTGGAGAACCAGGTGAGTCTGTCCGTGTCAGAACTGCCACAGCCAAAAAGTCCCTGAGTTGTAAACAAGCTTTGAGATTGGCAACAGCATTGTTCAAGTATTAGTCACAGAACGTCTTTACAGGAACAAACAATGATCATGTTGTTCTTATTAAAGCTGCTCCTAACCTTCTAATCAGGAATTACTGACTCACTTCATTAAACTTTTCAACTCTCATATGGACAAAAAACAATGATACATTATACATTTTTATTTGCGCTCACACATCGTAGAAATTAGATTAAAATGTGCATTCCTTTAGACATATTTGGACTGTATTAATAAAAAAAATCATCCCTTAATGCCAGTAAAGTTACTTTACATTACTGTTGCATGAAAAAAGCACTCTAGTGTTAACATACTAACTATTTTGATACATCCACAAAACTGCATCACATTAACCTTGACACCACCCAAACCAAAGTTCTTGAGAAGCCCGATAAAATCCAGAAATAAAAGAAGATAAACTGGCTTCAAAGTAAAAAGAAAAAAACCCACAACACTTTATGGCCTTTCTGTTTTTAAATAATGCAAGATGGGTGCACAACATGTAAAAAAAAAAAAGTCACCAGGAGCCGGATTTGAGAGCTTTGAACAACATTAAATGAAATTCAGAGTAAAACATTCGTCCATGTCACTACAGTATATTAGCTGCCGCACAGACAACACTGATTACATAACAGACAACACAATTTGCCAGGACTGCAGCGTATAGATTAACTTGTGTGTGTCTTTCCACTGTTATCCACAGGTCAAGACTGGATGATCTTACTGGCATAAGGTCGCAGATTAAACAGCCAGGGTTTTTCCTCTCATCTCGTTTATAGGAATTGATTGCATAAAGCTTAAAAGACAACCAGCATGACTAAATCTGGTGACTGTTGTGTCTGCACTTTCTCTACTCTTTACTTTCACATGGAGTACAGGCAATTATTATCTAAGAAGCGAGAGAAAATAACTACTAAAGAAAGTTTCAATACTCATAGAATTACAATTTTATTGATACTAAATGAACATGCTGTGTTAGCAAGGATATGGGAGTGAATGATCTCGGCTACTGGTATTGATCAGGACAGTATAGCCCTGCTAATAAAACTGAGTTTTTTGCTGATACTTTTTTTTTTATATATCTTAAATTCAGGAAAGGTGTCCTTCCCCAAAATCCTTTTAAGAAAATAAGTAACTCAAATGTATTTTATCATTTCTTAATTAAATTAGCTTCAGGCTACAAGAACCCAAGTAAAACACAGTCTAAGATGATTTCTTGTTTTGTTCGAGTCAATTTATTTGATCAATTTGCTCCTACGCTCCCTTCGAGCACTTGGCAAATTAATTTACTCCAGCGCTGGATTCATTTCAGAGCCAGTTTCTCATCTATTGAAGCACAAAACCTGGTCATTTCAGACTTTAGCACAAAATGCATGCATTACATAGCATTTACCACTTCCCTTCACATAAAAAAAAAAAGTCAGACTGCACATATCCTGAGACCCACATCACTTTGTAAACAGTCTCCCCTCCTCTGATCTGCCTCTTCCTCTTCCTTCTCACTTTATTTCTCCCAAAGGAGGAAGTCAAAATTATTCTTACGTCCGTCTGGCACACACACACAAACACACACACACACACACACACATATATAGATAGATATAGATATATATACATGGGAGTGAATTCAGTGTGCTAAAGCATTTTACTTGGTATCTGTCATTTGGCAGCAACTGCTCCCTTTGTATATGTATTCCTGTGTTAGTATCTCTTCTCTGGGAGGTGCACATCCTTTAAAAGCATTAAGCCTTTGTAGCAGTGGACACAAAGAGGGCGTATGCTGAGGGAGGTCTGGGCCTGCAGGCTCCGCCTCCCTGCATAATGTGCCGGGTCCATTGAAATGACTAGACAGCAGAAACACAGGCGGCACACAGCCTGCACCGGGACACTGAGCAAACTCCTCTGAAGTGAAAGAAAACAGGACTGCAAAAATGACTCGTCTCTGAGTCTGAAAGAAGAGGGTTTTTTTGTTACTTTATCTGAAGGAAGCGGATGGAAATCATTTGGGAGTACAGCAGCTTCCTCTCCTCCTCAGCTGTGGTACCCTGAACTCAGACTACAAAGGGACGTGAGGTCGGCCGCTGCTTAAAAAATGGATACTTTCTTTTTAGAGGTGAGTTGAAGCACTTTATCCGCACAGGAAACACGTTTCTGCACTTTAAATGTACTTTCAGCGCGACTCCTTAAATTATTCTGGGACCGCGGGACGGTTCTTTGTTTTGTTTCTGAGGCTGGCTGCTGTCAAGTCTCTTCAAACGTGAGCCCCTTTTACACTGTTAGCGTACTTAAAACCAACGAGCCACACTTTTTCTCATTTATTCAGCGATATCTGTGATGCTTTCTCAGTTATATATCCCCAGACTGGATATATGGTGGTGGTGGTGGTGGTGGTGTGCCTGCACTGGGCTGGTCTCTACAGGATGCAGCTGTAATGGGAACTGTAACGAGACTCAGATACAATTAAAAAAACACTATTACTGTGCACAAAAAGACTCCAAGCCCTCATGTGGCAGCTTCTCTCCCCCTCAAACTCATTATTTTGTCCTCTTTTGTAGTTTTAAAGCAGATTTCCCAGCAACTGTGTGCCCATGTAGGTTGGATGTGTCATCTGCAAACCAGCCCAGACAGAAACACACACTCACAAACTCTATGCAGGGACTTTGGACTATAGGTCTGATTTGTCATCCTCCTCTGACTCAGAGGGCACACACGCTCTCAGACAGACAGACAGACAGACAGACAGTGTGTGTGAGTGATGAGAGTCTCTTCCTCTCTCACCTCCTCTATCAACAGCATCATCTGGACTGGACCCTCACTGATGTGTTTCCTGGATTATGCTGCTTGTACAGACGCTGCCTCACACTCTTACACTCTCCTGTCAAAGGACTGAGACCCAGCTTTACACTGATATATATATATATATATATATGCAAAGATAGTATCGGACTAATTGAGGTCATTTTTCCTGATTCCTGTCCGACCAAAGTTATGTAAAAGTTGCACTTTTTTAAAAATGTATGTGATAATTTGACGTTTTTGATGATTCAGTACTAAATTAGAGGAGATTATTACACCCAGACTTTCATTAACCTGTTATTATTATGTTGTCTTTTTAATTTGTGGTCTAATGTTGTTTGTTTCCACATTTTAAAGGTAGTGAAAGTACTGAATTCGTCATAATTCGGCAAGAAAGTGGTTGATGTTGCGATATTTAAAGTCTGTAACGTGATACACTGTATATTTCTTGGTATTTTCAAATCACTACAGCCATATGGTGATTAGAATGGCTATTGGCACTTTCACAAATTTGTAACACAATGAGATTTTTGATAAATAATCAGCAGTAACGTGGATATAATGACTAAGTGGGTAAAGACAAGCATTAGAACAGGCTGGTAAATTCAGACAATTACATCTTTTTACTGTAACGCAGCCTTTAAAACCAGGAAAAGACAATTCTTACGTCATATCAAGATATAATAATATCCAAAACAAAGATGATATTTGCACATCATGATAATAATATAACATTTATATAGATTGGACAATATCTCTCTAAAAAATACCATCTTTTGGTGATTTAAATCTACAAAGGTGGAACCACGTCGTACCTGAACTATAGTTTTGTGAACAGATTGAGGTGAACTGGATTTTGGTCATAATCTGATTTCATTGGAGTGATATGTTGTCCAGTGGAAGGTTATTATTTGAGCTCAGCTCAGCAGAGATCATTGTTTTAATTTGGTGTGTGTCCTTCGTCTTGTGCCAACTGTGTGAGATTTCCCCAAAGATTCATTTGAGGTCATCCCGGATTCTTGTTTCTCTCTAATGTGCTTATTATGAAGCAGATTGCTTTTCATCCTGCAGTATAACAGAAAGGGTTTATCTGTGTCTTGACTGACAGAATTTACTTGGGAAGAACAACGTTTCTATGTCCAATAATACACTCAAATCTCTGAAATGACTTAACCACAAGCAAGTTTTCGTATTGGCCAACTGTCAGGCTCTAATTCTGACCATACTGTAGTAATGATGTCACCAAACAGACAAATTAACAGGCAATTTCGGTCCATGTGTGTTCAGTTTTCACTGTACAAGTCTGATAATGGGACAAGTTGACACTCTGGTGCTCTGAATCGAACTGTATGTCTTTGTTTTGTGCAACAATAACGGAGGCGTGTGTCCCTCGAAGCGTTGATCGTGTTTAGACAACATCAGATATTGAAGAACGAGCTCACACTGACACTAAATCTGAGGCAAATTCTACCTCTGCGGCGACTTTAACTGCTGTGGCTGTTTCACATCACTTTTGAAAAACGTCCTTAATATAAGTGAATGAACTGTCCTGGTTTTTTAAGTGACTGCCGGGTCATGGAAAGAGGCCAGCATCCTGAACTCTTCAGTGCCACCGGGGTGGATTTAATTAAGCAGGAATTCTGGAAGTGAAGTAAGGCGAGGATTAAAACTCGACTCAGTGAAAGCAAAGTGCAGCGGGATGAATTCATGACTGTGCATCCAGCAAATCAATCAGTCTGATTTTGTGACAGCTAACATGATGTGGACGTCAACACATGAATTTCAATACAACTGCTTTAATCTGCTTCTTGTTCTGAGAAGATTATTTCACCGACCAGCTTTATTGATTTATCACTTCGGTTCTGGTCTACAGACAGCTTTCCCTTGCACGTCACTTCTTGGTGATATATGGTGACAGGGGTTAGAGTAAGAGGAGTGGCAGGTACACGGGTGAGTGCTTAGAGGAAAGCCCATCCTGACCATCAGCGTGGCCTTTCCTCTCAGGAGCTAACACAACATCATAAAACCCTCAGCGACGCTGCCTCGACTCCACACCCAATCCGTCCTCTCGATGGATATGACCCAATAAACACATACGAATTCATGAAGCGTGCCAGTGATCTCGTCTGTGCGCTCTAACGTCTGCCAGGCTGCTGGGTTTGCTATATTTTCCCCACATATAGGCTCGTTTGGCTTTTTGTACGTGTATTTAAAGAAAGATTTATCTTTCTTATTTCCTCACCGATGAAAACATGGTCCGATCACACACACGATCGCACCTTCACGCACACAAAAAGAACAGTAGACATTTTCTGTCTTTGTGAAACATCCTGTTGACGAAGTTGAATCCATTTCCAAACTTGGTAATCAGTTCCTTTATAGCAGCAGCTGCTTCACACTGTAAAGCCACACGAGGACCTCTCCACACCCGTTAACTCCTTCCTTGCATTACACACCAAATTCCTCTCTAAAAACTGACAGAGGGAATCCCAGACTCCCGGCCCTGACCCCTGAAATTCCCGGTCATGGCCGCCTGTCATCCTCGCATTGTAGAGCTGTGGTGACGAGGCTTTGGGTTTCACACCATCACCTCCGCCCCCCCTCCACACACACACACACACACACACACACACACACACACACACCGTCCTGAAACATCCCTCACAGCTCGATGCGCTGTTTATGTCTAGGGGCTTTGAAGCCGGAGCCGTGGATCGGCATGCTCGGTAAGCATTCTGTGTCGAAATGGGTAACGTGAGAAAGGCTGGACTATTTTTCTACTCGGGGTCTTTTAGTTGCAGTTGTCACTTCCTCCAGCTGCCACTTAAGAGAGCTGAGAATCTGACGGAGTAAGGAAGGAAGTCCGGAAGTAAAGTTAGGATGTAAGGGAGGAAGGAAGGAAAGGTTCAGAAATGGCTAATGGATCCTGCATTCCTATGAGTTTCTTCTGTCTTAACTTGTAATTAAGCTTGAGGTGCTTATTGTGCGCACCATCACATTCAATTAGGGGACTTTCCAACAATGCTGTCAAAAGCCTTGAAGCTGTGGTGAATTAACAGTGCTGATTTTTTATGAACACAGAGGGAGGTATTATTAAGGCAGTGGTTAATGTGTGCGTCAGCAGAAGTCCTGCAGCTTTGGTACAGTCTGGAGGTGGTTTAATCTGTCACAAGAGCGCTGGGACTAATTACCAACAGGCATCGTCTGACCACACACCAAATAACACCGATAATCCGTCCTCATAATGACACACACGCCGTTGTTAGAGCCACCGCTTTTCAATTTTTAACATAATAAACACTTTTTTTATACACTTTTAAGCTGCGTTGAAATCAGAATCAGCTGTTTGTAATAATAATACCCTGATTAAGCCTTTTTCGCCTCGCTAGCTTGTGTTTGCATTTCTTGTGTCTCTATCAGTAACCTGACCCCGGTCTATCAGCGTCACATGGGGGGCTTAATGCTGTGATAACCTCCTGCTGACACCACACTGTTGACTTTAGCTTAACCTGCTACATCACCGGGCTTTTCACACAAAGCTGACTGTGGTGATAAAAGGAAAAGAACATCTTCACGCTGATGCCAAATAATGAAGCGCAGGAGCTCGTCTTCCTGTCTGTTAGCCCATGATGACAAGTATTCAAAGGACTGAGAAGTTGCTTCACCTCCACCAAAAAAAGAGGAAAGGGCCTGATGAAGACAGCGAGACATGGAGCTCATCTATCGCGTTTACGTTGTCTAAGCACATAAAAACTAGCGAAGGAGTTACGTTTTCAATTGATCATTGGACAAAATTACAGTAATAGCATGTAATAGCATTAAAGCATAATACTAGTATAGGTAAAAAAGATCTTGTACCCCTCAGCGACCATAAAAAAGAAGGTATTCAGAACAGCCTGGCTTTAAGAGTTAGATGAGAAGATTAATACCATTCTCAGATTTGTCTGGTAACTACACAGTTATAACAATGTAGTACATAGCATTGCTGTTAGCTTAGCTTAGCATAAAGACTGGAAACAGGGAGGAACAGCTAGCCTGTCTCTGTATGAAGCAAACATGTTTTCATTTGTTTAATCCACACAAAAACCTGTAAAAATGAAAACGTTGTGGGCTGAAGTATTTCTTGGCTGAGCCCGGAAACTTCCTGCATCTTGTTGTTTTTACACTTTGGTTTCTGTACAGACTACATAAACAAGATAAAGTGGGATAATAAGTGAGCTTTAAAGGTGCCAATAGGAAGATTTTGTTACCTTTGGATAGAGCGATGCTCGCGGTTTCCCCTTGTTTCCAATGTTTGTGCTAAGCTAAGCTAAACTGCTGCTTGTGGTAGCTTCATATTTATTGTAATGAGATGTCAGTGGTGTCGATCTTTTTGTTTAAATCTTGGCCAGAAAACAAATTAGTTAATTTCCCCAAAATGTCAAACTAGCCCTTTAATAGTTGACGCTGACAACCAGTTACGCTCCCTCCAGTCTCTCACAGTGTTCAAGAGAAGAAAGTCGTATGATATCATACGTTCACAAGACACAACTCGTCAAGACAGACTTACGTTCAGTCTACTCTCCAACACCCATCCTTCCTGCCCTCCCTGTGTGTATCATGTCTCTCTGTTTGTATCCGTATCAGGGCACCCTGGGTGTGTCATCCTTTAAAATATAACTCACCTCAGGGTGGGTGAATCACAGATTTCTTCGTCATCTCGACAAGGTTGTGGAGAAAGAGAACACCCTCAGTCATTGTCTGCTAGATCTGTGAATTTAAAGTGAAATGAAGGAATCGTTGTAGAGTCATGCAGGTTCATGTCTGGATGGTTTTGAAGTTCACCTTGTGATCAGCAACAGAGACAGAAATGTGTAAGTGGCATTTGTTCAAGGGAGTTAAGAAAAACAACTACTTGAGAGAAGGGAGCTAATTTTTATCACCCAAACTCACAGTCACATTGGCTCAGATGGCTTTACAATCTGTGAACAACATCCTCTGACCTTTGACCCGTCGATTTGAGTAGGATAAGGAAAAACTCCCCAGAAAAAAACCCTGCGGAAAGATTGAGACCACTCTCCTGTCTGTATGCTAAATATGAAGCTAGAGCCAGGAAGCAGTTAGCTTAGCTAAACTTAGCTTAGCGCAAAGACTGAAAACAAGGGGAAACAGCTAGCCTGCCTCTGTCCACAGGTAACAAAACAGTCCTAAAGCTCTCTAATTAACATGTTACACATCTTGTTTGTTTAATGGGTACGAAAACCTGAAGTGTAAAAACATCCTTTTGCTGTTTTAATGGTGGTTACATGCTGGACTACTTGTTGCTAACCTAAGCTAACCAGCTGCTAGCCTCACATTTAGTGTACAAACACGAGCTCACTTCCTCGTGTCTTAACAGGATTGTTTTAGTAATATCCATTAGTACATCTCCAGCAGGAGAATCTGGACTTTAAACCAGATCAATCCTGCTGCTCCACAAACACAATTATTTTTTTTTCTACCAGATTTACGCTGAGAATATTGATCCGCCTCCTCTTATTAAGCAGCTGTTGATCGCTGCCTACCCTTCACACGGTAAATGTCCGTTGGCCTTCACCTTGGCTGCCCCACCTGACCGACACTGTGAGCTGGTAATGAGAGTAGCTTAAATCCTCTCAGTTCGGAGGTCTCGTCTGGCAGCTTAATAACAGCCAACCTGTGATTACTGCTCCCAGGCCAGATGTTGACTTTCCTTTTTTTAGCCCCCTATGATTACTGCGCACAGAGGCGGCCTATTACGGGATGGAGCATGTGTGTCTCTACACATATTTGCCTGTATGTTAAATTTTCCTTAAACACGCTGGAAAAAACCACAACGGCGTAAAAAATAGGTGCAAAATATGTCATGTTCTTGACTCCATCATGATGAGGTTAATGTTAAAGTTGTAATTTCAGCACTAATTGCATGACGAACACCCCGCCGGGCCTAAATACACATCCCACACTGCATGACTGCTGAGGTCTGAAGAGTCTAACTGGCACCTTGGTGCTTAACAGAAGCAAACAACTCAGCACGACACAATCCACAGTCATGACCTGTCAGCGTTCCCATCCATTCCCAGTTTGTTTTATTAGACGTGAGTGTGTGTGTGTGTGGTTTGGCCTGCGGGTGTTTGTAGGATCATACACACTTTGATACCGAGACTCTGATGAGGAGGAATGTTTTCAAGACTCCACATATGTTTATCTCGCCCCCTTGAAGCCAACCTTCCTTCACATCCTCATCCTCAGACAGAGTATAAAAACACTCGTTCAGCAAGAGAGAAGCAGCAGCAGCAGTTTTTCTTTGTCTTCTTGACGTTTTTCAGCCATTCCTGCAGCACTGTGAGAACTTTCAAGTGCTGCACAACCTCTTACATACTGTTCAGTATATCTCCAATGTGTCCAGTTGCCTGGAGCACAGTTACATCATCCTGACCACCAGTGCTCCCTCCCTCTCTACCATTATAAATTATGAGCTTTAAATGTGATGCATGTGCTTTGCGCAGTTGATGATGCAGCTTCTGGGAGGCGTAGGAGGAGACTGTTGTGAGAGTATTGGAAGCAGTGGCATTATTTTCATCGTTAATCATTTTCCTAATCGATTCATCTGCCGACTTGTTTTGTTGGAGTAATGGGTTAATCATTTGGTCAATAAAATGTCAAAAAATTGAACTTTTCTTAAGTCCAACATAGATTTGCCCTTCAATTTGCTTGTTTTGTCCAACCAGCAGTCCAAAAATGAAACATTTTCATTTTAATATCATACAAAACAAGAAAAAAAGCATGCTAAGTGCGGTAGATATCTCTGCAACACAATACAAAGACCTCTATGACATGACGAAAGGGTCAATATGAGCCATAACATGACAATGTGAGGCATGAGCGAAGGTCAAAGGCAAAGTAACAGGTCACCCAGTGATGACTCCACTCAACCTTAACAACCACGACTCCACTGGCTGTGGTGCCCCAGGTGCCTCACATGGTCAAACACACACATCCTCAGTCTCTGACAGTCCCGACTGAGCAGCATTCCTGAAATATCTCAGAGATTCCTGCTGTGTGACCCCGTACCAGACCACAGACGAGCACAGAGAGGGCCAGATATGTGGCTGACAGACAGGAGGAGGAATGTGCCAGGTGGCTCTGGAGATACTCAAAGTCATGAAGCTGAGCTGATGATCCAATCAAACACACAGTAATCACATCATTTGCTTCCTCCTCCTCGTCCCATTTTGTTGTTGGAAAAAGTATCAAACCCTGAGCACAGGATCACACTGATGCTTTGATCACTGTAGACGAGTAGTGGAAGGAAAATATGTTCACACAGGATAAGGATGTAAAACAGGAGCGTGTGCCAGGAGTCTGTGGCGGAGAGTCAAGTGTTCCTCGTCTTTCTGTTGTTCTCCTGAAGACATAATTTGTTATGCAAATCTTCTTCAATACACTCATTAGCAACATGGCTGATTGGCTACACGAGATGGTGATGGGGGGAGGTGCCACCGACAAAGGACACGGACAGACACACAAACACATACAGTACAAACCTGCACAGTTGGTGAATGTTGTGACTCAGTTGCTCCATTTATCATGTTAATGAAACAGCTTTAAAAGACGGTGATGACAGCAGATTAACGCTGCTTTGCATGTGTTTGATTGCCATTAACCCAGTGACACAGTTGCATTCATAACTTCATCATTTTCAGACCTTCTGCTTTAACAAAAACACTCTTTGAGTATTGACGGTTGCCTGTCTCAGCCTGCCTCCGGGCCATGCTGCTTTAAGTCTGTTTACAGCTTCCTCAGCAGGGGGTTCAGGCAGCTCCTTGGAGTCAAGAACAATTGATGAGCTGCACCCTCCATCCTCCACCCTTTTTGTTTCTCCCCCCTTTTTCCACCACAGATCGGGGGAAGCCCTGTTCTCCCTCATGGGACTCCTCCTCCTCCATTAGCTAATTTCTGATCAGCTGCTCCCTCCCATCATTAATTCATACGTCTTGCAGCACAGATGCTGAAGGGTCGCCTTTAATCATCTGATTTCTCCCCTCGGTCACACACCCTGCCCTTCCCCTTCCCTGCCCTCACCCCACGCTGGCTGGCTGCGGGCACCGGCTGCACTGCAGACTGGCAGACGTTACAGGAAACAAAGAAACAGGAACGTGTAAAGGGGGCATGCAGAAGCACACTTGTATTGATATCACTGTTAATTATTCTTTATTTATTATTTTTAGTGTAATTATGTACAGCGTGACGAGCCTGATGACAGCAGCCTGTCGCATGTTGAACTCCCCTCAATAAACACGACCAAAGAGCTCTTGAGAATTACACTTAACCCCTTACTGGCCCAGATAAAAATAATAAACTAAAATAAAAAAAAATGCCAACAGAGATCAAGCTGAGTCCAAATGTTCCTGTAATAAGATGATACATTATGTGAAATCGCATCCAGCAACCTTCAGATGAGGTTTTGCAGGGCGTACGGCTTTTTTGCCCCACTGTAAAGCTCTGTGGCCAAAGACACAGAGGGACCTTTGCCCAGATTCCCCTCCCAGCTGCACTCAGCCTATTTGTTTAATCTCACCAGCTACTTGGCGGATTCGTCCTCATTCCACTCGCTCAGCATTCAGCAGATTTGGTTTCAATCCCTGATTTTGGCTCACTTTTGACGGAGAAAGCAATACGCTCCGGCATTGTTACCTGTTGTTTTTGTAAATTCTTCTGGCTGCATTTAATCCCGTGACTTTATTGTTATTTGTATATATGTCCATTACAACCAAATAAAAAGATCTAATTTCTGCAAAATGTTAACTAAAAGACAGAATCCTCTGGCCTGCTGACCCCTTTCTTTATATCATAGTCCTAAGCCATGCAGGTTTGGTAAATTGGAAAATGTCATTGGATTTTGGTGGTTTTAACAGGAAAAGAACAAAACCTCAGTGTATTTTAAGTTGAACATTTGTAAATTTTTCCTACAACAGAGTTGTTTCACGTGTGTTATTTCACGTGCAAGTGTCAAGTAGAGTTGGGTGATGTCTACCGAATTGGCATGTGACGATCACGAAACATTGCGATGGACGATGTTTACTCCAATGGACCATTTTTTTGAAAGCAATGGCAGATCGTTGAGTCTCAATAGTTCCCGGGAGTTAGCTGCCAATACTAGAAACCCAGTACTGTGGATCAATCAATCAATAACTCATGTCTTAACTATGAATTTCCAAATATTGTACTTGTCTCTCTGTATTCATGCATTTAAATTGCCCACTTAGAACTTCCTGGAACTCTCTAAAGTCTCCATGAATCGCATGACGATTGGCATTTTGAATTTCCGTTGTCTCGACTCTCTCTGCTCAAGTCTTCTGCCTCAGAGTTGTCACAAGGCAGGAGTTGCTCATTAACACACGACTGTCACCGGTCACCAGCTAAAGGAGTCAGATCAACTCCCTGCCTAGCGTGTGTCTCCCAGCCCGAGTGTCAATATGCTTTTTGACCTTATAAAATACAGGCCGTCCTGCCAGCCAGTGTTCTGGACTTGCACATCTGTCCAAGCACAGCAAGTGAGGTCACAAAGGGTTTTCGACTTGGCCTCATGCCTCTCTATTGTTAAGATAATGCTGCTGCGTTGAGGTGTTAATGAAGTGCTTGACCAATGTACGAGATGTGTTCTTGAACATCTGCTCCTAGGTCATCCTAGTTTCTTGGAGTTTACCTCGGACAAGTATAAAGAAATCATGAATGAACACACGAAAGAAAGGAAATGTGAGAGGGACAAGTGAAAGCAGCAGCAGCTGGGGTTTCAATTGGAGGAAAATGTTCCTGGTGGATGCGTTCCCGTGTTACGTTTATCCTCCAACAAATGAGATGCTTGTCAGGAATCCAGTTGGATGCCCTCGTCTCTCAGCCAGGCATCGTTTTTGGCCATCAGTCAGTCGTACCTGCAGCAACAACACTGCTGTCTGCTGGGCGTTCACTCGCCGCTCCTTCGAACCACACTATGATCCGAGAAATTAGCTTTTCATAACTAACTGTTCAACCGTGTTCGAGTTAGGCCGAGTTAATTAGCTTTCTTTTGTTCTTGCTGATGCGATCACCCGATATCACCTGCGCTCATGCTACGCTAGACAGCAGAGAAAGAGCCGTGGCACCTTGTACTCTGTGTACGCCCTTAAATATTTAAGGCTCATTCATTATCAAATCTCTGAGCTGGATGTCATTATACAAGCTGCAGAAACTCAAGCCTCTGACTCCGGGATCACATCATTCAGCCCGAGTGGTTTCTGTGTCAGAAAGCATGATGGGACGTCGGCGTGCGGCCTGTTTTGGTGGATCAGATTACTATTGTCAGCTGGTTCGGCCTCAGCGGTGCTACACGTGCTCAGTGACATGCAGCCTTAAGAATTTGAAATTAGCTCGAGCTGGAAATTTCATGGCAGGAGTTCAACTTTGCTTTTTTAATGAAGCTGTTAAAACTTCTGGTTACCGGAGGCATGGGAGTGGAGTTAACTGAGACCGGAAAACACACACTGTTTGACGGGTTTAGTCAGCGGTTAGTTGCTGCAGCAGCTGATTCAAGTTTGGGGGACTTAACACAAGCTGATACCCGTGTCCCTCTGCGTCCCAGCTGGCCTTTGTTTGGGATATTTCCGCCTGGTTAACTTCTGAGCTCTCAGTCAGAGGTGCTTGCCTTTGTCTTGACTTAGTGACGGAGCTTGAGGATGGAGGGGACTAGGGGGGAGGAGTTTTGGTGAGACCATCTGTTGCTGAGACAATTAATCTCGACTTTATACCCTTCAGCCTCAGACTCTTAAGACACACACGCTCACATACAAAGACACAAACAAATGGGCAAACACATCTGGTGTCCGCTTCCTTGACCCACCACAACTTCAACCAGCTTCAGTTTAACTGGATGATTAGTCAACCCGACAAATCGATGTGTTTATTTAAGGTCAGCCTAAATTTCAAAATATTCATGGCTGTGTTCAGGTATGATTATAACGTCCTTGGGCCACACCGGCTGCGTGACTAGCTGCTTGTGCATCATGTGACGTTGCAATTACACGGCATGGCCACTGTGTCAAATGTCAAATCTTTGTTGCTGTGCTCTGGACGCTTTATCAACCCAAAATGTCGCTATTTGATGTCCTGGGAATGAGACTCAACAACTATCTTTGTTATGTGTTTACGAACAGCTTGGCCAAATCCTTCTGATTCTACCTTTAACTTTAATTGTCTTTTGAATTAAATCAATATGACGTGAGGTTCGGTTAGCTTTGCATGGAAAATGCAGACAGAAATGTACTTCAGAGGGATACGTTCTACTTTTCTACTCTGTTTCTTTGATTCCTTCTTACTTTTAAATAAGTAAAGAAGTTTAATCAGTAAAGCTATATCTTCTCTTTAGTCGCTTTTATTTGTGGATGTAGCACAATGTTAAAATGTATAAAAAAACTAATGGTTAAAAAGGGGAATTCAAGCTAGAAAATGATACACGAGCAGAATAAGACTAGTACAGCTTTATTTTTTGGGCAGTTTCTGCTCTCTTTGATTATAGTGCCTGGTGGGCAGATCTCCAGAGTGCAAGTCACTCTGCACAGCCGCTGCTGCAGCGAGCCAAGCCAGAATTAGCATCTTTAATGTGGGCCAGCTCGTTGCTGACCTTTGGTTTACCGTATAGTGTCGACTCATTTAATTCACCAGTTATTATGTTGATTATCGGGTCTCTTAATTCCTGCTAGACTAGAGCCAAGTGTGTCTTTATCTATAAAACGGTTATTGGGCTCCTGAGAAAGTCCTTATTCATGATGAATGGAAAACCTCCGATAGTCTGACTCAGCAACTGAACCATTCAACTGTTCTTGATATTTGCGTCACTGAAATTTAAGCAATACCGGGATGTTGTGTATAATCACACAGTATTATGAGCCATGCCTCTGCTTTCCATGTCAGGACTTGCCTGCTGTATTATTCTGTGTGATATCTCATGTAATCGACCTTTTCTTACAACCTCCTCCCTGCATGTTTCTTCACCGTCGCAGCACAAACAGCCTCCACAAGACGACGACTGCCAGAAATACTCTGCTGAATTCAACTCCCTGTGATTTCCAGTTACATAACAGCAACTGATCTTCTTAAAATCTATAGAGTAAACACTATTAATCTCCTCGCTGGATCTCACGTGAAGCAGCTTTCCCCTCTGAAAAGGCCGTGCATGCCAGGCTGGTACCAGGCAGACACAGTCGCTCACTGGTATTAAAGTCACCAATCGTCTCATATTGAAGGGACACTGAGTTAATGTGCGGCCATGTGTTGAGAAGAATACCTCTCTTACATTACAGTTATTTGTCTGCCTCTTTCTCCAAACAATGGGAGGCGGGACTTTATCAGGTGCCTGCACCCTTCCTCTTTCCCCTCTCGCTCCCCCCCTCCTCAGCCTCCTCGTAATTTACACGACCCCCCTTCATCCCACTCACCGCTGTCCCCCGTGGTTTGAGAGAGCCACATTTAGCTGCCCTCCATTAGCTGACTGAAAGACTAAAAATCCTTGATGATGGAAGTGGGTTTGCAGTCTGGATGGTTGGACTGAGTGACCCTTTGTCCGAAGCCTGAATCACAAATTTCAGAAAAGAAAGGAGACAAATCATCACTCATCACAGTTGATATAACAGAGTCAGAATAATTCTTTATTGATCTAATTTCCTCCTTGTTTCTGTGATCAAGCAGATCACATTTCATGTAAATATCCTCGACAAAAGCATCTCGATCTTTGCTCTGACCCTGGTGGATCCATGGATGAGAGCGTGTGCGCACACGTGGCAGCCTGTTGTTAATAGTTAATGAGGATTGATGTCTGGAAGTGGTGACCTTGTATAAGGTTTCCTAGTGGCATCCATGCCTATTGATCTCTACAGTTTTATGCTCTGTTGGACACACGATTCCCTTTTTGCTCCCCGGCCACCCCGATGGTGGCACTTGTGATGATTAATGGTGTTAAGTTGGTCAAAGACAGGCGTACAAGAGAGGGGGCACATTTCTTGCTCATCCTATTAACAACCACCATGTTCAATTTGCATTACATTACTTATAGATGAGACTACAGGTAGAGGAAATACAAACAGGCCTCTTCAAGGAAACGTTGGTCATTTTGGGTAATAATAACCCTTCGTAAGTGAAACCACAAATTGTTTTTTCTACACGTTTTTGTACAGTTCAGACAAACAGTTGGGTCAGACGATCTATTTCGATATATCTAAATCGATATATCGATAATATCACAATCTATTTAATCGCAATCACAGTCGTCGCTCTAAATTGCAATCTTTTTTCTCAATTTTAGTTTGCCAATAAGACACAAAATTGCATGACATATAGTTATTTTTTGTCACAAGCTCCTGTTGCTAGCTATAATTCATGTTGTATTGTTTACAGTATGCCTCCCAAGGAAGAGCCACTTGAAGTAGCACACAAAAAATAAAAACACAAACACACCGCATGCAGAGGGTGTGCCAGAGACTGCACACAATTTAAAATATAAAATATCTGCACGTGTTTTGGAAAGAAATGCACTCATAGGGCGCCAGGTTGTGACTGTTTTGGTCACGCACGCACCCAAAAGTCTGTCAAGTGTGACTGATATTAAGCAGGTCAGAAATGTATAAAAATATTTTAAATATCTAACGGATGTAAAGACAGTTGCCTTCAAACAAATATTTTTAACAGAGCAGATATGACATGTAAATTGTTGAGCTTTAGCGCCATGGTCAGCCGGGCCAGCTGATTCCTTCTTTTTACAGTTGTTATGCTAAGCTAATTGTCGGCTAGTTGTAGCTTTATATTCAGCAGACGGACACGAGTTGTGATCTTCTTATCTCACTCTCGTCAAGAAAAGCGAATAAGCATATTTCCCAAAATGCAAGTCAGATTTACTACTAGATGGTTATCAATAATTCATATTGTTTAACTAAAAGCCTCATTTGTTGTGCAGTCATCCTAAAAGATTTACACTTTGACTCTGCAGGGTTTGGTTCTCATCCATTATTAAAACGCAACCAGTTCTATAAACGTATCTTCCACCTCTGCAAGGAAATGACAGTTGAGTCTGAGCAATCAGCCACAGATTCCTGTTTGTGCTCCTGGTTACTGAGCTGCTGGGAAGGTCAGTGACTCCACACAGATACACAAACACAGGAGACCAGGCCGCCCAGATCAGCTGTTGTGCCGGTTTTGATCTCTGTCTGGAACCAGGATCTATTCTGGGACTATGGAAAGAAGTGCATCAGGGTTCGTCTTACTGACATAAAGAAAAGAAGAAAGCATGATGGACTGAAAATGTTTATTGATTGATTTGCTAAAGTGACAAACGCTAATTTGGGATCATATACTTCTACTTCATGGAGTAAATCAGCCCTCACATCTAAAGACTGAAAGCCTTTCTGACAGTTTTACCGAGTGTGTGGGACTCTGAGTAGTAGTTTCAGTCTCTGACACACCCTCTGCATGCGGGCCTGGCAAACAGCGTTTTCTCTACTAAAAGGCAATGACAGTTTAATAAGAGGATAACTGTGCCAATTTTGTGTGGTGAGGGAGTAGCTATGTGGCAGAGAGCGCTGAGCAATGCTGAGAAAAATGGAAAGACGACTCAGGATCTCAGCTTTTCTCAAATAATCTCTGCTGTTTCTTCTAACTGAGCCGCCGTTACTCACCTCACACTTCCATGTAACACCTGAATATTTCTTTCACGTATTTCTTTCCTTGCTCTCTACTAATGGTCTACATAAGCGCCATGAGCTAGATTCCTAAAATATGACTGAGATGCAGATGTCCAGTACTTCCTTCACCACACAGATGACTCCAATATGAGCCCTGTGTCCAGATGCTAATGGTGTTGTTGTGGCTTTTGTGTTGCAGGGGGCCCGAGTCTGGCTGAGACACAAAGAGCAGCTCCTCCCCTCTACCGTCGGCTCCTGTGATGATTCATCCCTGGTCCTCACCACCGACTATGGGAAGGTAAAGAGACTTCTTTGTCCCTGTTGAAGCTTTAATCCTGCCAATGATTCACTTTAAACCACCCCAAACTTTCATCTGTACAGTGTTTCTGCACTATGGTTTTTTTTTTATTGGTTTAAAGGTGCAATATGTAAGAAAGTATTCAAAAATAAAAATATCAACAGAATGTGAAGAAAGAAGAGTTCTGGCGTCATGTCAAATACTTTTATATATTGTGTTGCAGAATATCTGCTGAAGTTAGTATGCTAACCAGCTAGTCCAGGCCCATCCTGTCTCGTAATACCACTTTTTACCACAAGAGGCGATAGACCAGATGGTGCAGCTCTGGCCTTCCTGCCCTGGGTTTCTCTTAGAAGGTGTGCGCAAGCAGCAAGTTCACTACGTCCCACAAGCATTTTTTTTTAGCATTTTAGCTAATAGATAATCAAAATTTACACACAAAATGCCAAGAAAGGAATTATTCCTACACCAATTTTCATTACGAAGTAGAAAAAACAATGTTCCAATGAATCAAACTTAATTGCACTTCAATTGTAAATCTTAACAACAGAAATATGCTCAATTCTTACATATTGCGCCTTTAAAGGATAAGTTCACCCAAAATGTTTTTTTTTTTAAATCCGAAATCTTCACTGTAGCTGCCAAGGTAAAAGTATTAGTGCATATCCCAACTGAAATGAGTGCATGAGCTCGAGCGTGCACTGTGATTGTAAATAACTTATTTCCAAATCAGTACTGGACCTGGGGGCTTCCAGAGACTTGGGCCGGACAAGCTATATGGTGCCATTTAATGTATTTCTTTTTCTTTTTCTTTTTTAATGTTTTAAAACAAGTCCCCATCTACTTCAGTTGTTTCAGAGAATGCAACAATGCTGTTTTGCTGTGAAGCTCCAGAAATGTTTTCTGGACTACGAAACTTCACCCAACTTTCCATCGGCGTGGGGGTGAGCAGATAATGACTGAACTGAACATTTCTGGGTGAACTTATCCTTTAAGGACTGCACCCACATTGAGTTTGTTAAACCCTTTAAATCCAGAACAAAGTCATCATTTATGCACTGAAGTCAAAACGATACACCTACATGCTTCCCCTGGTCTAGTTTACATGTAAAAGCCTCCCCTCATCTCTCAGCTGTAATTTTCACGATTGCATTATAACTCGGGAGTGGCCCAGTGTGTATGTGAGGAGGTTAATTGTTTGCACATGTGTTTCATATCGAGGCTCTGCGCTGGGATCAACACCTTTTGTCGTAAAGTAAGAATGACAGGAATGGGCTCCTTGTGTCATGTCACTGGCCTGAGCTTATCTGTTTGGCACTACACGGTGGTCTTTGTGTCTGGAGGAAATCCTGTTCAAGAGAGAGAGAGGCAGAGAGAGAGAGGGAGGTGGCGATGGACGGTTAAAAAATAGTCCTGAATGTTTGTAGGTCAGAGAGTGTAGATCGAAAATGAGTTCAGGCCTACTTTTATCTTGTGGAATGCCTTTGTAATAAACAAACCCTGTGAGCGCCGGGTGCATGTGATCGTCCTTTAGCTCCACGTGGTCAGGTCAGGGCCTGGGGAAGGAACAGGGTAGGGCCCGAGGACTGACAGGATCACAACGGGTAGCATCATTTCCAGCCTCCAGACACTGTCACACGGCCATCACCCTAACCACAAACTAAGGTCCTGTGTTATTCCTTCACTGGAGTCTTTGAGTGTTTATATAAAGACGGGTGACGCATGCTTACTTTCTTGCTGGAAATTAGGTAGTTCACAAGATGTGGAAGGTATATGTGGTGATTTGCACAGCTCCTGTGTGTAATTATTCAGATTGGACTTATATTAGGTGGTTCTGAGCCGTGTTTTAACTGATGTAGATCAGATTGTATTTTAGCCACATGCTGAAGCACATTTTCAAGACACTAGACAATGTTACCTTTCAAGGAAGCCTCATCAGACATTTTTGCCTTTCAGTTCTTCTGTTATAAGCTTCTCCATTTGAGTATGCCAAATAGGCAAAAATTCCCAAATTAGGGTTTTTCTTAGTTAAGCCATCACACTGAATAGTCTTTTCTCAGCATTTTTACATAACACAATTCACTTAAGGCCCAGACACACTTAACTGGCATCAAATAACTAGCAGTGACGAAAGCCTCGTCGCCTGTGTGTCGGCCAAAAAGCTGCACTTGAACACACCGTCATTACTACTTTGTACATTCTGCACATAAGCTGCCGACAAGGGCCGACGAGTGCCAACAGTGCGGGGTATACCGCAAAAAGTAGGGCTACAGATGTTGGCAGGCGGCCGACCATCAGCTTGGTGTGTCAGGGCCCTACAGTTTGCATGTGGGAGGTTGGAAGAAAAAACGAGTCTGTAAAGAGTTAGAAAGTATACGTGAGTGGGAACATATGAACTCATCCATGTGCCCTAGGTTGATGTTTCCATGGTCAGTGGTTTGGATTCTTGTCGTGTGAGAAGTCAACCATGTGTTGTCAAAGGGGCAGAGATGGAAATACCATGTATCAGAGCTGGCGAGGATTCACCGCACCAGGTCAGAGGTTGAGAAATTAATCAGACCCCACCTCTTCTTATTTATTGTCTTAATATGACCCGAGAACACCACAGGGTGTTGTTCTCATTCCAGAAACATTTCACCACCCTCAGCTAACATTTGGTTAACGTGGCGTCACGTTTTTCCTGTGTGACTGGAAGTAGGATCTGAACTGAAGCTGGTCTCATATGTTCTTCACATGCGAGCTCAGGATGTATCGAACCAGGCCAGGCATATGGGTGTTTTATCTGTGTGTGTGAGACTCTGCAGCCAGAATGACAGGAATGTGTGTGAGACTGAAAAACAGTCTCCACCTTCAGGATCGCCTGCTGACCTCATGTGATCCTCTGTCCCGGGATGACACACAATATCTGCTGAGGTTTATTTGCATTTCCTGATTCACTTGTAATCCTGATTCAGTTGTAATCTGTATTTTAAACCTATGTTAAGGGTATTATGTTTGTGTGTTGATTGTCTGTCTCTGTCTGAGTCCTGGTGTTTTTACCGTCATGTGCAGTTTCAGAGGTGGTTTGGTAAATGTATCCTGGCAGTATTTTCCCCCTCGGGGAGCTGGGATATACCATTATCCATTGCTTCAGTGCTCACAGTAAGGTGCAGCTCCCTGTCTGAGTGCTCAGCTTGCAGACTCGAGAGAGAGAGTGTCTTTAGCCACACTGCCCCGGCTTTAACAGGCTGACCTGGCGGCTGTCTCATTAACCATCATATCAGCATTCATCACTGTCTCGTCCCCGGTGCACCACAGACCTGAGAGGATCAGGAGGATACAGCAGACACACTGAAGCTGAGAGCTAAATGTCTTGTGGCTTTGTGTGTGTGTGTGTGTGTGTGTGTGTGTGTGTGTGTGTGTGTGTGTGTGTGTGTGTGTGTGCGTGCTCCATGGCCAGATGGCACCAGCTGGATTAACAGTGTGTGAGTTCTCCCTAGAGGGTTGCACATGTAAAGAAAAGCAGGAAGAGGCTCTGTCACCTGAACTGAATAGCTGCTGTCAGAGATGATGTCATCCTCGTCCTACTGAGCAATAAACTGAGATTGAACTGTGTTCGTCTGCAGAGGCATTAATCATTTGTGACATCGTGTATATAAAATACTGGAGCTCGTATTTTATGTCTTTCAACAAAGGGGCCAAATGCTGCATTGTTGTTGATGTTCAGCTGAAACACTTAGATTGTTTAATCCATTAGTCAATTAACAGATAAATAATCAGAATCTATTGATTTCAGGGCTGCACGATAGTATATAGTTTCAGCATTGACGATGCGGTGTGTGCAAGGCAAGTTAACGCATTTCAGGTGTTTTTTTGTGTTTTTGCATCATTTTAGATGAACGTTAAGTTCGTAGCACATGATAAATATTCACAGTGTTGCCACGTACTAGTTTTTCTGCGTCTCAGTGGTCGTAACCATGGTGACGTACACATATTGTGACATCGTGTGCAAAGCCTCAAGGTACTGAAGCTGATCATTTATGTATTTTTCCATATTACAATATATAAATATATATGTATATATATATATATCACAGAACACCTACATTTTGCAATGCCCATTTTGTTCGCAATATTGTGCTGCCTTGATTATGAATTCATTAATTCAGTAATTTAAAAAGTTGTAATATCTAAACTTTTATTTGTTCTATGTGATAATAAACTAGACATCTTTGGGAGGGCAGGCCAAACAAAATAAGCTTTTAAATTATGTCAATTTTCTTGGGACTGTCACTGTGGAAACGATTATGGGATCCTAATGGTTTAAGTTTGAAAAATCAAATATCAAAATAACTGATGGACCGGTGGTACTGTGGGCTAAGTGATAATAACAGTGTCAGTAGTATTGACACGTTAAAATCTAACTAATAATATGCCTTAACAATCAGTCTAAGAAAAAACGATTGGCGTCCTGCTACCATGGAAAATGTTGGTTCCGGTTAAGTAACAGGACCATTTAACTCCTCATTGCAGTTTCATGAATCAACCGTTCCTCGTCCATGTTGTGCTTTAAACACGAGCGACAGGAAAGAAGAAAGAAACAGGGTGTGAGGCGCAAAACAGCATGTCACGCTGCATCACACCACGCCATCTCGCGGGACACGTGGTTAGGATACAGTGTAAAAGTATTGCAATATTATGTTCAGGCCCTAAAGTAGACAAGGATATTTTCCTTTTTCGTCTTGTTACAGTTCAACCCAGTTACCAATTATCTTTCAACTGCGTACAAGAGCTGAGATTCGACTCTGACCAAGTCTGATTCCTAAAGTTGTCCTTGGCCTGCAGTCATACAGCCTGTGAGGTTTGAAATAGGTCATTGATGGCCTCGCAGTCTTTTCTGGATTATTGGTCAATGGAGCCTTTATGTGAGCGATGTGCATTCACGAGTGTGCTCAAGGAAATAACACACAAACATTATTTGTGTGTGGTGCACACATCTTTTTTAGGATATGCTGTATGTCATGTTCAATTATTTTAATATGAAAATGTTGCAGGACGTATTGGCAGAGTCTCTCTGTGTTATTTGTTTTTGCACAGTTTTCCCTTTTAATAAGCCTATCTCCTCCTGCTCCCCCCCGACCCCCCATGTCTCCAGGGTCTGGGTGGGATCCCCCTTCAGCAGATGGATTCACTGTAAGACAGAGAGAGAGAGTCAGACGGAGTAAAAAAGGAAAAGAGAGGCAGGCAGAAACAGACAGCGATAAACAAGTTAGTGTTTGTGTCCACAAGCCTGTGATTTTGTGTCTGGCCATGTGTCATTTCTAAAGGCTCGAATATATCTGCCAGTAAAGGTCCTGCAGAGCCGCAGAGCCTGACGCCGCCTAAATGTGAATATTCAGTAGAGCTGGTGGAACAAAGCAGCAGCAGCAGCAGGGTGTGGTTTCAGCCAGGAGGAAACAAAAGGAAAGAGCGTCACAGCTGCAGGAAAGTTTAAAATTCAGAAGGCTGCTGTCAGAAAAACTGTTCCCTCTATTTAGCCTGTATAATCCCAGTGAGAGCAGTTTGTCTGAGTTTGATGCATTTAAGAAAGAAAAAATACATTATTTTAAATCGTTTCGGTCGAATTAATGCAAAACTAGGGGTCCTGTGTGCGTGTTGGGTTTTAGTTTTCAAATCATTTCAGCCCAATTTATTTTAAGCGTCTGGAAAAGTTTCATTTTTATTATTTTTACTAGTAAACAATTAATTAACAACTGTTTTAGCTTTGTTGTGGCATATACAGATAAAGTTATCATCAGCCTACAGTGTTATTCATAAACTGGGACATCTTGTTTTGCTTTGTTGATTTTGCTAAATGATGCCACAGTTCTGGCAGATCAAATAAAATAGTAAAAGCAACAAATCAAAAATGGACTTTAATTAATCTTGATTTGATGTTTTAAGCTTGAAGCTCAGAGGATTTGAACATTTAGTTTATATACTGTGACAAAAGAAACATGACAGGAAGCACTGGGACAGGAAGAGATAGATACAAGAGAGAAATCTTAATCATTTTCAGATTACGTCATCAATTCAGTCAGAAAGTTAAATGCTCCTCATGGTGAACAAATCGCTTGTTTGTCCCTGGTTATGGTCCAAAACTTACAGATACTCAGTTTTCTAGCAAATAAGACGAGGGCTGGTATTAAAAAGATTTGATACCGGTACCAGGAGGAGGAACCAGACACAACTGTCTGTCTCCCAGCTCAGTTTTTTTAATAGCTTCATCCCGTAATCCAAGACAGACTAATAAATTATGAATTCAATAGCAGCAAAAGTTTTTCTTGTTGTTTATTTGTCTGCTCTGCGCTCAGCCACGTGTCCCGCAGCGGTGTAGAGCACTGGTGTCAACACTAGACTCCATTTGCGGAACATTGATTTCTACAGTGAACATTTTCGCTGATCAATAACGAGTCACATGGTGTTTTAAGTGGCATGAAATTATCTCCAGCCATCGTTACACCACTCAGATCGTTAACATCAACAATGCTGCTGTATCCCAACGTGAAGCAGCCACTGCAGTGACATCCGACCGGCTGAAATCATGAGCAGAAATGAATTAATAACTTTAAGTTTTGCCATTTTGTTCTCAAGTATGATTAGATTTACTTTGTGTGCTTTGATTTATAACTCAGAAACGATCAACTGTGATTCAATTTGTTTTATGAGAGTTAAAAATTTATTATAACAGTAGACACACACTGTTACATTACTTTGTTGTGACTGTTGTAAATTCTTGGTAGTATGAGTTGGATGCTCTACAGCTCCTGTCGGGAAAAATGTTCCAGTATAACTCTTATAATGGACACTAATATAACATTAATGCACCGCCTAAAGACCAAAATGGAAATAATAAAGAGTCTGCGTCTCGGCCTGAGCTGCTCTCATGTTTCATCCTCCTTTTAGCCACGTCTGCAGGATGTTGTTTACTCAGCAAATTATTTGGAAGAATTTTTACGAAGACATGAATGTCTTGAATGAGGACCGCGCTCGGTGACTTATCTCACAGGAATGAAAACAACAAAGGAACCAAACAATAAAATACCACAGCGGGGCAAAACGGAGGAATGTGAAACATCTTTTGATGCTGGAAAACTCCGGCTCAGATTTCCTCAGAGCATCTCTGAAGCTTCTGACAGGAAAAAGTCCCCGAGGCTCGATCGCTCTGTGAAATCTGAACAATGAATTATCCAAAGGAGAGCAGGAACAAAGGTCACATCATGTGATGTAGCAACAGAGAAGGAGATCATTCTCCCCTTCCTCGTGTTGTGTATTTTTCTGGAGGAGTGGTAAAGATGCTTTCCGAGGACGCGGCTCATTGTGTGTTTGGCTTGAAGAACCCATATTTGTTTTCCTCCCGTGAAACTTGAGGTCCTCACGTAATCGAGAGTGTAACATGGACCTGCAGCCTCTCCTGGTTGTTTGCTATCCTGTATTATCTTTGCTCCCTGTCACATCAATGCAGCTTTGAACTTGTGCGTTGGGAATGTAAAGCACGCTGACACAGGCAGAAGACATAAACCAGATTTCTTTGGTTTGTTTGGTCGGGTGTTGAACAGATGTGGGAGGTTGATAATATTTTCCATCCATTCAACAGCACATTTGTGTTAATCAAAGCATAGATGGTTGAAAATGATTAATAATGTTCTTTTTATTTTTAAAGGGTAACTCCAACCCATTTTGATGCTTTATTTTAAAATATGGCCCGATGTCCCTCCAGACTTTCAATGTCCATCATGTTTTCAGTTGCTGATCATTCAGGAAGTGGGGAAATGACAACGATTGGTCGTGTTCACTACATTTATTCTAACTTGTAACTAAGATGGCCACCATGTGAACAGGCTATGGTTCATGGTTACTGTTCAGCTAAAGTCATATTGGAGACATAATGTTGTATAATTTATGTTTTTTTTTTTTTTCACTCTCACTCACTATCAAATACATACACAATGATTTTGTATGATGACGCTTACATCCACCAGGTGCTGTTAGTGACATCAATCACATTAAGTGAATGATGTAATTGAGTGTGAAATGATAAAACTGATTAAGGATGTAAAACAAGTGAAAAGCCTGTTTGATTTATTAGTCAGTTAGGCCGTGCCTGGTGAATCAGGGCCAGTTTGCCAGAGAGGAGAGGGTGGGGTCGAACCCGAATGTTGAGGGACATCTGGCTGTAAATCTGGAAGCTTCTGCTCGATGGATGACATCACCGCCCGTGCTGCTTTTCTCGCCTGAGGTCGTCGCCCTCTCACAAACCTTAACACTGAAAAAACATGCGATCACTGCATTGTTATCGTGCTTACACCCATTCTCTAATGACCCGAGTCAGTATATCATTTCACATACTTATGAGGCTTTTCCCACACTTTTATAGAGACTTCAGTTAATGCATTGCGATGAAAACGACACAGACGCACTCTAATATAAAATATTCTGTCGCTAGTCATATCTCATCTTTATGCGTCTCACTCATCTATATGCTACTTATATATGTATAGGATATGTTGACCCTATCGAATCATTGTGTTGGAAGTGCACGAGGAGTCTGCATAATACACAACACTGAAGCATCTGTTATGTGACAAAGACTAAGACAGTAATGGGAGGCCCTGAGGCTTTCTTGTGATACCACTAACTTTGTTAAGGCACTGATCAATATTTTGATATTAACAACAGGGCTGGGCAATCTGACAATATTAGATTGTGATTTATCTTGAAGTCCTCTAAAATCCACTTTAGAGGCGAATCATAAATATTGTTTTTATTTAATGTCCTCACTAGCAGATCCACTCTGTGTGACAAACCAATAAAGTACTGAAGCCGACCACATGGCCACGCTGATCGGACGAACTGCTGAATGCGGTTCCTCCTTGGTTAACGTATTGTAAATAATAATAATTCAATGTTGTGTTTTAATGGTACAAACAGACCATATTCACATGGCGGCCATTTTCCTCTGATGTCATGCTCGAATGCTGGGACTATGTTATACTACTGTGTTCGACCTTGCGAGTTGTAATAACGTAGAATATCTGACATCATTTAACTTTTTTCTGACTGACCAGCAACTAAAGAGATGATAGATAGTGAAATTTTTGGGGGACATCGGGCTGTATTTCAAGGTAAAACAACAAATTCGATAACCAATTAGCTGCCCTTAAGCAACGGCTAACATTAGCCATTAACAACTTCATATATAACATTACTGTTTTATTGCATCCAGTGCGTTTTCATTTTGTGATGTAAATAAATGCCTTTCCTTCTGCATTTCACTGAGTCACACTATCAAACAGTAAAGTTAGCAAAGAAGTGGTTGAATGCTGACGTTATCTGTTGTTTAACAGTAGCTAACGGGCTATCAAAGTCGTTGTTTTACCTTGAAATATGGCTTGATGTCCCTCCAGATTCCCCAAGTTATTTCAAGGCTATAGTTTATAGGGTATTGGCCAGTTCCCCCACCGCTTACTAACAATGGGTCAAATAACTGTGTGTAATGACATCTTTTAGCTCATTGTTTTTGTATTACAGACCAAAACTTTACTGTAATCCCTCTTGTCAACACTTATTTTTTAGCATAAAAGTTCTGATACGGTACGTTACCTGCCCAGCACCAAACAACAGATAAACAGTTAGCGACTAGCTGGTGAGCGTAGGTAGCATTTAGCAGCTAAGAAAAAAAACAAAAACAGATATTCCCTTCAGGAGTTGGTAGAGACCAAAAACTGAGCTAAAATAAGAGTGAATGTTGGACTTGACAACTGTTAGATGACCAGAAACACAACTCCAAATGATTGAAAATGTTGCTCCATCCAGCCTGCAAAGCTACAACTCAACCTTCATCTACACTCAGTCAGCAGCTTCTCTTCTCATTGCTGACTCGGCAGTCTTGAGTAAACCAATGTCTGCTCCCAGCTGGGACACATCTGAATGAGCCAGGAGAGCCAGCAGCAGTAATGCAATGGGACACCGCAAACCCAGCTCCTTCTCCATCAGTATTGATCCAAAACACTGCTTCCCATCAAGTGACCAACACAGTTGTAGTCTGTCCTCTTATCTCACGTCTCATCCATTAGACGTCTAATAGCCAGAACGTCTGCCAGACTCTCTGTGGCGCTCTGTCTGTTTATTTGACCGTTTTACTGCGAGTATAAAGACACTGGTTTGTTTTATTCCTTGCTTCTTCTTTCGCATTAGCTCGTAAAACTCTAGTCCACTCTACTGCTGCATCTAATGGTCCTTGTTGCAGGAAATGTGACATGGTGAGAGATTTGTTTGATCAAGGTGAGAAGTCAGGGCGCTCTACCTGTCAGGTATGTCTGCAGCAGGCACAGGCAGGCGCCTCAGTTTTTCCAGTATCATCACTTGAATCTGTCTGTCATCCATCCATGCATGTGCCACAGTGGAGGGCTTCTGTTTGATTCAGACGTGTGAAAACTCCTCCTTCCTTTCTTTAATCCCTGAGGGTGTAGCAGGTGTGTAGTAGGGCCTCTGGCTGACTGCTCCTGGTTAAGATCACTTTTTTTTCAATCTGATTCAAGCACTGACACACAGTATTGTGAAACTTTTTGGATCTGTGTTTGTTGTTCCAGGTGATCTACCTACAGAAGGCAGAGCTGAACAGGGAGACGGTGTACCCGATGCACCCCAGCAGCATCCATGGAGTGGAGGACATGTCCACACTGGCAGAGCTGCACGAAGCTGCCATCATGCACAACCTCTTTCTGCGCTATCAGAAAGACAACATCTATGTAAGGCACTGTCTTAATCTGCAAGCACATGTACCACCATGATGGACCTGGAATCTGTAGGTCCTTTGTGTTGCGCTGTGGTTTATTTTTCATGTGTGACAAATCTCAAACCATCAAAAACATCAACGGGAAACGTGTGTTGTTGCTGTAATGTTGATGTTGATGTAAGGCAAATGCAATGCAACAACATGATGTTTTGTGTTTTTAGGAAGGAGCATGACCCACATTTACTCACTCTGCAACTACTACTTCAGTCACTATCTCCTGTGTATTTATAAGTGGCTCAGTTAAACAACGTCTGTCTCATGTCCCTTGTCACTGGCGAGCTAGCTTGCTACACTGGCCAAGAAAAGATGGACGTTAAATTTTAGCTTTAATTATTTGTGTGGAAAAAAAGATATATATATATGGTCTGAGAAAACTAATAGGCTAATGTCGGTGTTAGCTTCTCCAAACAGCTAACAACAGTGTTAGGTTCTCCTGCAAGCTAACAGCTCTACTAGCTTCTCCAACAAGTAAAGAGCAGTGTTAGTATAACTATATCTATTATAAGATAGAATTTCAGACTGAGGACGTTTCTTTAATGAGAGAGGAAATATCAACACTGACAGGTTTTCATACAGTATTCAGTATTCAGAGCAGGATTTTCCTTTAAGAATGCAAGATTATAGATCTGTTTGTCTGACCCCGTCTCTCTCACAGGATTATTTTCACAGCAGAGCACTGAAACACTACCCGGGCTTTATTAAAATAATCATTGCCCCACAGACTTCGTGGTAACTTTGTTTTTTCCGAAATCATATCTCCTAATCTCATCTCCGAGGGCGTGCCCGGCCTGTCTGCGTGGCATCGCAGAACGATTTCATTGTGGAAACGATGACCCACAAACACACTTTTGCGCGGCACTTTTCCCCAAAGCGCATTACCCGAGCAGGAGCAACGGATCCTAAAATATTACCAGAGTCAGTGCAAACTAGGCCATATGCGGGAGTTTAAGAGTATTACTGACTCCAGGTAGTGTGTCAGAGGAAGGAGACAGGAAACTGGGTGAACTGAACTCAATTCTAGTTTACAATATCAAGCATTTCTCTCTCACACCATGTGTAGTCTATTCTCTTTTACTGATAATCCTTATCTCCCTCTCTCTTTTCATTCTCCTCCATCTTTCTCCTGCTTTTTCATTTCTCTCAGACCAACATTGGTTCGATCCTGGCCGCAGTAAATCCCTACAAGCAGATAGCCGGCCTGTACGACAGCACTGCAGTCGACCTGTACAGCAAGCACCAGATGGGGGAGCTGCCTCCTCACATCTTCGCCGTGGCCAATGAGTGTTACCGCTGCCTGTGGAAGAGACATGACAGTCAGTGTGTCCTCATCAGGTGAGGAGGCAAAATAGCAGCTTCACTTTCAGACGCAGGATTCACATTGAATAAAAAGACGGTTCTGACTCTTTGCGTCTTTGTCTTGGTGTCTTCAGTGGGGAGAGCGGTGCTGGGAAGACGGAGAGCACCAAGCTGCTGCTGAAGTTTCTCTCAGTGATGAGTCAGAACTCTGCAGGTACTCCTCTGTCAGAGAGGACCACGAGGGTGGAGCAGGCCCTGGTCCAGAGCAGGTACTGTCTGAACCACCACCACTGACCCCGAGTCGATTAACATGATTCCTTCCAGTAATTTGTAGTGTAATTTGCCTATGTTAATTTTTTAATTTAGGTTTTTTGACACATTTTTTTAATAGTTTTTTTTTGTATTTAATGGTTTTAGTTGTAAACTGTATTAAATCAGGCCAGTCTGTGAGCTTATGAGCACTATGAGTTTCTAAAGACGTTTGTTGTTTGTTGTAATGTATCAGTATTTCCATTTTCTGCAACTTTATACTTCCACTCCACTACATTTATGTGATAACTTTAGTTACTAGTAATTTAGCAGATTACATGCTGCATCAGAGCCAAAGTGGCATGTTTTTAGATTATTTTTTTTTTTTTTTGGATTGGCAGTCATATTAAAATATACACTGCTAATATAAACTGCTAAACACTGATAATCAGAAGAACGCTGAATTCTCAGGTCTGATATTATATCAGACATGTACAGTTTATACAGTACATACATGCTTCTGACACTTAAGTACATTTAATTTCAGCTACTTTAAGACTTTTACTCAAGTACTCTTCATGCGGGTGACTTTCACTTTTACCAAAGTAATATTATAACACGATATCTTTACTTTTACTCAAGTATGATTTTAAGTTACTTCTTGAAACAGTCTAGATTAGTATGAAAAACCAGTTCATCATATTTCAGTTATTTTGACAGATACTGTGATAATGAGTCACCACTTTAATGATGAAAAATGATGATGTGGTCTGATGTTCCCTTGACATCAGGTGTATGTCAGGGCCCATATTGTGATTTTGATAAAAGTTCAGTTGATTGTTCAGAGAGTTTCAGGGGAATCTCTGATGTAAAAACAGATTTCCTCGGTAGAGTTTTGGTTGGCCTGATTGCGTTTCCTCTCTCTGCAGTCCCATCATGGAAGCCTTCGGGAATGCTAAGACTGTGTACAACAATAACTCCAGTCGCTTTGGGAAGTTCATCCAGCTGCACTTTTCCCAGAACGGAAACATTCAGGGAGGCTGCATCATTGACTGTATCCTTCAACAGTTCATTTAGTGTTACTGCAAAGAAATCAGATGTCTATTGTGTTTGGCTCTGACGACTCACTCAGCATATTTCACTGTAAGCTTTCATCGTTCTCCTTGACTTTCAATCATCAGATTTGCTGGAGAAGGTGAGTTGCTGTGTTGTGTTTAAACATTCAGCTGCAGCGACGGGGGATCAGCAAGTTAATTATTTGATATAATCACTATTTAAAAGCACATTCATCAGCAAAACCCATTAGCTTTGTACATACTTTAAACAATTACCTCTAACTATCTTCTTTCCCCAAGAATCGTGTGGTTCGACAGAATCCCGGAGAAAGAAACTACCACATCTTCTACGCTCTGTTAGCGGGAGCAGACCAGGACCACAGAGGTTTGTTTCTACAGAGCTTAAATGAGCACTTAATCTCACACTCAGCCAGGTTATTGATAGCAAGTAAGCTGACACAGACGCCTTAGTTATGTATTTTTCTCACTGTTGGGTTTTATTTTATTCAGTGTGAGTTTCCTCCTGTCTGTGTGTTGCAGACATGTACCTCCTGTCCGAGGGTCCTGAGTCATATCACTACCTGAGCCAGTCGGGCTGCATGCAGGACAGCAGTCTGGATGACAAGCAGCTCTTTGACAGTGTGATGGTAAGGACAAGATGAGAGAAAAATCCAGTAGGAAGGATTTTTTTGTGTGTGTAGGTTGTTTGTTTTTCCCCCAGAGGGCGCTATAACCCTTTATCATGAGTGTAATACCACTTTACAACACGGAAACTCGACTTCTAGGAAACATGAGCCTGGGGAAAAGATGTTATTCGATTGTGTCATGTTGGCTTTGGAGGCACATTTTGAATTTTGTTCGTACAAGTGTTTTATAGCTGCAAGCAAAAACAATATTAGGTCGAACTACCGTCATGTCTTGAATGGGTCTAGGGCGTTTTCCTCGTGCCCTTGCAGTGACATGTTGTCTAACGTTGTCTGTGTCGTGTTGCAGGAGGCCCTGAAAGTGATGGAGTTCACTGAGGAGGAGATCAGAGACGTGTTCAAGTTGCTTTCTGCCGTCCTTCAGATGGGCAACATTGAATTCATGACTGCTGGCGGCGCTCAGATCACTTCTAAAGGAGGTAGGAGGAGAAGGAATTACTGGAATAACATATAACAGATTCACTGATCCTGATGAAAGTGTAATAAACAGCAGATTAGTTGAACAGGCAAGCCAAGAAGAAGAAGAAGAAGAAGAAGAAGACATACAAAACAAGACATTTTAATTTTAATCCCTTTTTTAGGAAAATACAATTTTTGCAGTCAATTTGTTTTGGAGCTGCCCGTACCAAGGGCCCTGGGCAGTTAGGGGTTTTGTGCCTTGCTCAAGGGCACCTCAACAGTGCCCAGGAAGAGTCCAAACTATGTACTGACTGGTCCAAGTGGGTCTGGCCACCCTACGATTTTTTAAATATGTCAGGTTCCAGTCAAATGATAATAAATAAATATTAACTCAGGTCCTTTTAAGGAGTTTCCTGTGTTCCCTACTATTAATACTAAACCACACAGGTAATACTTGGTACGTTCTTGGAAACCATTAGGGCATTATTTGGAAATTGCAGATCATTGCTGAGCAATTAAACGTGTCACAGCAAAACCAACATATTATTAATCATTTGAGTTCTTACCAAACAAGTTCTCCTCCGCGACCAGACAAAGAAACAATTAACCATTTTAACACTACAAGGCCATCATCGCTAACTACCACTTAGATTTTAATTAAAGGTGTTATATGTAAGAATTAGCCACCTGTCAAATTCATAAGGGGCAGCATTTCACCAGAGTGACTGCTAGCTGATGCTAACTGTAGCTGCTGTTGGCTAGTTAGCTCAGTTAGCAATGCAGTTAGCAGTCTGGACTGGGAGCCTGTAAGCACTGGATATTCATATTGCACCTTTAAGCAATATTTAACCAGGAAGTCCCTCGAGATGTACTGTCTTTTCTGAGGGAGACATGTCAAAGAAAACAGTTTAAAAGGACGGAAAACACAACAGACAGGAAGAAGCTGAACCCTGATCCATAAAAGTTTAATTTAGATTCTTGTCAATTTTCTTTAGACTTTTAAACGTAACAGCAACGTGTGTGTGTAATAAAACATTGCAGACGACAGCTTGAATTGCTTGACCAAGCAGATACAAAATATATGAAAAAAATATTATCTATATCATCTTTAAAGCTTTTTTTCAGGGGAAAACTGGGAACATTTGGGTTCATGGCTGCAGTTAAAATGATGAAGAAAATGTCCATTTCCTTCCCCTGATGTTGGACCACTGTGCAGAACTCCTCGTGCCCCTCAGCTTGATTGACGTTGCACTCGCAGACAGAGCACTGAACAGGCTGTAACATGAGCTCAAGGCTCCTTTGTTCGTGGTGTCTGACCTCTTTTCCAAAGAACCAGTGAACTACAGTGACTGCAGAGTAACTACAGCCCCGCCGAACAAGAGTAGAGTTTCCTATAGACCGTACAGGATCACAGTCTATATGTCACGTCTGTTGTTTGAGTCACCTGAACCGTCTGTTACACGAACACGGCAGCTAATACGTGTGTGTGTGTTTCAGTGGTGAGTAATGTCAGCGAGCTGCTCGGCCTGGACTCCTTTCAGCTGTCGGAGGTGTTGACCCAACGCTCCATGATCCTGAGAGGAGAGGAGATCTGCTCGCCGCTCACTGTGGAGCAGGTAATGACACATCCAACCGGAACAGGAATCACACACAGAGCAATCCTGAAACAATCCCTTTACCATTATTTCTTGGATCTACGCTGCCTTTTTCCCTTCGATTAATCATACAGTAGATGACTGTTTGTTGCCCCTTGCTCTCACTCCCTCCTCTGTCCTGGTGACACACACACACAGCCTTTTCTCCAAGCACTCTCCCCCACATGCCTATCCAGATCCCTTGCGTGACTCCCAGCCATTTCCTGCTTTTTGTCTGCCAGATTCCTGGCACAATACAGCCACCATGATAGTGATCTGAGTTAAAAGCACAATAGAGCCCAATGACTGGGGGTGAAGTGAGAGTCTTCTCCCCACCAAGACGTCGTTGTAATAATTCAACAGTGTCTCTCCCGGCCTCAGACGCTATGGTCTGTGATTAATGTGAATATTTCTTTATCTGCATGTGTTATCCTTTTCACCATACGCCGCGAGCACATTCTGACGCATGACACAATGCTTTCTGGCCGAGCGTAAGCCTGCAGCCCACTCGCACGCATAAATATGAGGGAATATGCAGAATGGACCTTTACTATTATCACAGGGACACGAAAGTCACAAGAAAGCTTTTCATCAGCAGACAAAGACCCTGTGCTGTCGCCCTGCTGCTGCTTGTTCTGCCTGGCCTTTGAAGCAGCTTGTCTCTTAATAGACTTCATTATTCCAGCCCCGGAGTCACTAAGAATGGCTTCTTCTCACAGCGGCCAGGGGTCACCCACCCCACGACTGCCTGTGCTAGACCTCCCCCCCCCCCCCACCCCCTCACCCCATCCTGGACAAACAGCCATTCTTCTCACCCCTGTGACGGAGATCCTGGAGCCACCAGCACTCTGTTCACACCCGCTAGTTGCAAGAGGTGACGGGGCATGATGGATTACTGAAAAGCCCAGGAGCATTGTTGCCCCAAATACAGTACACACCGCCACGCTTTTGTTTTGTTTTCAATTCATGCACAATGCCTGTGGAGGAAGTCTAACTGGCAAGCTCGAGCTTTTTATATTCGTACACGGATGGTGTCTGGCCGAAGGGCCGACTTCACGGCAGCTGGAGAAAATCAGCTCTGTCTGACGGCGATGAGACAGATTTTATCATTTGCGTTTCTTCTATGACTTCAAAGTCGAGTTTGACAGTTCACTCTCGACCTTGGAAACTTGGAAGTTTTCAATTATATCACATGGTCTTCATCTGCAGATTTCTTTTCTCTCTATATATATGTATTTCTTACTCTCCTGTTCTGCATTTAAATAAAAATCCCACTGGTCTGCTAATCAGAGCCGGTTAACATACTTCAAAAACCCGAGGCAATCCAGGCACTCCAAACTAGAAAAAGTAACAAAACAAAGAAGGAAAGATGAAAAAGCCTTCATCATTTCAAGGACGAGGAAGGACAAGGAAGTTGACATGCTTACAACCTACAAAATAGACACGTATATGTATAATGATTCCCCCGAAAGGCTGTGACAAGAAGGGAGGAAGCCTATACAGAAAAATGTTAAAACACTACTACTGAACTAAAAGATGTGTAGGCTATATATATATTACACTAGAGACACCTTGTGATAGGACTACATGAGCCGTGATGCTTGTCACATGTTCACGTTCCAACCCAAGAGTACTCTGTAGTCATTACTACATTATTACATCATTACACAGTACAATGGGCTGAACCACACCCATCTTTAAATTCGGCCTTCAGTTTGATTTAGCAACACACCTGTTAGGTTTCATGACTACATCCTACATGGTTGTGATGCTGCGGCGCTGACAGAAATCAGACGTATAAACACCTGACACATTACTGTGGTAGCTTCTGCGAAAGTAGGTGTCTCCAGGAACACATTTTTCCACGATGACGCACACGCAGACTCACAACAATGTTGCGGCTGGTAATAGATAAATACTTTTTTAACAAACCTTTTCATTACAAATAGAGTCCGTGGTGGAAGAAGCATTCATTTCCTTTATGGAAGCGACAGAATCAATTCAACTAGCTAAATGTACTTAAACTTTTAAAGTAAAAGTACTTGTTTTACAGAAAAAATGCATCTTTGGTAGATATACTATTATAAATATGTCATATTTTGATTGTTAATGCCTACGCATCAGTGCAATGCAGCATTTACAGTGGAAATACCCAGTTAAAGTACCTCAAAATGTACATAGACGCTTGCCACCAAAGTCTGCATTCTGTCATTATGATCTTCCCATCTCTGTGGGAGGTGAAAACAAAGGTACAGCATCATTTTATTGAGCACATCAAAAGAAAGATAATTAAACTAGAGACAACTATCTGCAAATGTGGTTACATTACTCTGATTTGTCTCTGTTTTTGCTGGATTTTTGAAATACAATAAATACTGCCTGCAGCATGTCACCCTGAAGACATGCAGGCGATGAGCGTCTGTTGTGAAAACAGACGTCGTCTTACCTGCTGCCGGCAGACAGACGATGACATAACACGCCTTTGTCTCCAAACCGCTGTTTGTTTTATAGACACTCCACTGAGGCCTCACACACGCCAGCAGTCAAACAATCAAACGTGTTTTCATTAAATTCTTTACATTAATTAAAGAATCCATTAAATACGCACAGTGATACTGTATGTTGTGTTGAGTGTGCAGGCGGCAAAGTTTCCTCTCTCTTACGCCCAGCTCGGGGTCCGTGTTAACCCACGTCATGTTGTGTTCTGGTTTTCTTGCAGGCTGTGGACTCGCGAGACTCGGTTGCCATGGCGCTTTATTCTCAGTGCTTCTCCTGGATCATAATGAGGATCAACCAGAAGATCAAAGGGAAAGACAACTTCAAGTCCATCGGCATCCTCGACATCTTCGGCTTTGAGAACTTTGAGGTGAACGTTCACTCGCCCTTACTCACAGCAAACTAATTGTTATTCACAGCTGAGTGTGTTTAGACGTCTTAAAAGACGTCTCAAGAGCATCTTTTAGTTACAGAACTGACGGTTTTCAAAACACGTGTTTCCATCCTGTAGGTGAACCGCTTTGAACAGTTTAATATCAACTACGCCAACGAGAAGCTCCAGGAGTATTTCAACAAGCACATCTTCTCGCTGGAACAGCTGGAGTACAACAGGTGAAGACGTTTAATATGTCTAAACAACTGGAGACGTACTGTTTTCTTCACATGAAGCCCGTATGCTGGTGGATACATCCAAAGTAAAATCATGTGCTGGAGACAGATAGCGCTCAGGGATGGGGGTTGGGCCTCCTCGTAGCAATGCAGGCAAACTGCCAGAGGTTTGGAATCAGCTCAGTTTCTCCCCCAGACAGTTGTTTTGTTGAATAGTGGGCCAGCAGCTTGGACATGGCTCATTTCATCACATGTCCACACAGGACAATACATCCATTGTGTATCCTGGTTGTTTATATTTATATATATACATGGTTCATGTGTGTCTCTCTGTCCTCACAGGGAGGGGATCCAGTGGGAAGCCATAGACTGGATGGATAACGCAGAGTGTCTGGATCTCATAGAAAAGGTAACAGACAGCCAGTCCTCGAGAGTGCAAAGTCCCCACCAGGATCGACCGCTGACCGCCAGCCAGAGCGTGCCGACCGAGACGCCACACTCGGCTTGCGTTGACCTCCATCTCCCACTCTATCATTATATAGTCTCATTTTGCATGTTGTGTGCACAGTAATGTACACCAGTCAGCGGTTGGAGGTATGGTTGAAGAGAAGCATTAAAGGCAGTTGGTGTTATTTTATCACCAGAGTTATAATGATGGTTAGAACTGAGTCTCTGCGGAGATCGGAGGCTTGTGTCTGAAAGGGTCAAAATGACACAAGGGAAAGTTCAGGGGAAGCAGAAAGATTGTACTACACCCGTTTATCCCTACATGAACTTGTGTTTGACTTTTGATGGCCCTCTATGAGATAATTCTTGTGATGTTCACTATTTGCACTATATGAGCTCTGAGTTTCAGAGTCCTTTGCACAATGTAGTGTGACGTATATCCATTTATCCACCTCCAACCTGTGCGATTATTTCCTCAATGTAGGTACTTCTCCTGTCACAGTTAGCTCTGTACATATTGCTAAAGGTCCAGCGAGTAGGATTTAGTGGCAGCGGTGAGGTTGCAGATCCCTCGCCTCACCCTGCCCTATGGTGGCCGCTAAAAACTGTAGTAAAGTGGTGGTCCAATATGGCGGACATGGCGAGGAAATGGACCGGCTCTGTAACAATGAAATTGATATTCTATTTCTGCTGCTAGTTACCACCTCAATCCTACACACTGCGCTTAACAGTTTTTGTTTATAGCATTTTCAGCATTTTTAAAAAATTTTTGAGAAGCACCTCACCAGCGAGGTTAGCCAGTCAGCTAGCCTAGCTGGCTGCTAAAATGAAGAAAAGCGCCGTCTCCTCCAAGCACTGAGTGTAAAAAAAGAGCCATAGCGACCTAAGCGACAAGCTAATTTTGTTAACTGTTATCTGAGACACTGAGGTGATTTTGAAAGACACTGTACAAAAAATGAATGGTGAATAATAATATTAACAGTACGCAAAAAGATAAGTGGGAAAAGTGACATAACTAAGGATAGAAAGGCTTAGCTAACGTTGTGGTTTGTTTTTACACTCTGTGCTTGGAAGAGCCGCCATAATGACAGAAATGTGAAGGAAGGTGTTGCCGAACATCATGCCTGCTGAGTGAACCCTCTTTTTATAAATAAAGTAGAAAATTGAATGAATTACTATGCTGTTTCCTGGACGCATTGTTATAATAAATGCAGCCAGATGTGGCCCCAATGGGATTATAACTAGTTCCATCATGACTGCGGTGTGCTTCACCCTCTCTTCTCCTCTTGTCTGTCTCCCCTTTAGAAACTGGGCATGTTGGCTCTTATCAATGAGGAGAGCCGCTTCCCCAAAGGCACAGACTACACCCTTTTGGAGAAGCTGCACAGCCGACATGCAGTGAGTCCACACGCACAACTGAAAACTTTCTCACATGCAGCAGTTTATACATACGCTATCCACTCCCCGGCTGACACTCACAAAGGCATAAAAAAAAAATGACCCGTGCACCTCCAACAAAGCTGAAGAAATACCTTCACCACCCACCAGCTCAGACAGCCTCAAAGAGTTAAACCCCCCTCCTGGCTGATGAATCGCCTGTTGCCTTTGGTGCAGCCTTGAAAGTCTGTGCGGTACTTGTACACACCCCCGAGCCGCTCTCACATGCAATCACAACAATGCTGAAATGTGATCAGCCATTCTCCGGGCCTGATCAGCATTGTGTGAAGGAGAAAAGAGTGTCCTCAGAAAACCCAGCAGGGTTTTTTTATGGCTGACGGAAAAAAACAGGAAGGGATACAAAGTGAGACCTGATCTGAACTGTCTGACCTCTACCTGAGGTCTCTGCCTCCATGTGTTGAGTTTTAAAGTCATGGTGGAGAGTAGCTGTGACACTTAATGAAAGGAAGTGCTGAGATTATTAGAAGATTATTTATTTAGCTGATGGACTGAAACTAATAATAGGAACTGATTCATAAGGGAAATTGTTTTTCAGTTAAATCAACAGACAGAGAGACACATACAATATCCTGATAAATGACCTGATCAAAAAGTTCCCTCTGGTGAGGCCCAATGTGCAAGAAAACATAATAAACATGTTCTCCACTGAAAGGGCACCATAGCCCTCTTTGGTGCCCTTCCAGTGGAGAAACCTCATCAGAGTTTACTCCATGGTGTTATTCCAGAGGAGAAAACATGACGAAGTGTCCTCTTTGGTGCGGTTCCAGTGGAGAAATCGTGGTGTGGTGTATTCTGCGGTGGTCAGTGGAGAGAAAAAGATGAGGTGCCCTCTATGGTGACCTTCCAGTGGAGAAACATGATGGAGCACCCACTCTGTGTAGAAAATGTAACGCAGTGCCCTCTACGCTGCCCTTTCAGGAGAGAAAACATCATTACCACTGCTCAAGACAGTGGAGAAAAAGTTTATTGAAAATATAGTGAACAGATTATTTGATATCACCAGCAGCTGTCCAGTGACCTCTGAACTCCTTCGTGGAGGTCTCAATGTAGCCTGTACTCTACTTAACTGGTTTAGTACTAACTAAGTAAACATGAACAGCATTTCTAAAAGTCCCCTTGTCCTTTCTCCTCAGACGAACCCATACTATGTGAAGCCCAGAGTGAACGACCACCAGTTTGGCATCAAGCACTACGCTGGAGAGGTAATTAACGACACTTACACACACATACACACACACACACACACACACACACAGAGATACAGAGCCAAACCAGATTCACCTTCCTCCCTGAATGAATAAGTTGGGGAAGTGAGGATCATCTTTGCCAAAATCTGCTACAGGATGTTGATGCGGCTCCCCTCCTCTGCTGTCTTTTCCCTGAGTCAGCAGAAACTGCTTCACCTTCACCCCTTCCTTGCTGTGCTTACACGATGGCTGAGATTACTCCTGAAGGAAGTGTAGAGAAAGAGATCAGGGAGGAGGCACACATGGAGAGAGCGGACAGGGCAGGAGGGATGGGATGGGATGTGTGCCCTGATAAAGAATGGCCTTATGAAGCCTGCCTCAGACAAGGTCTCCTCAGTGCGAGTGTGGCAGCTCAGTCACAAGCCTGGCATGGACGACTATGGTAATGACTCGGCCCAGAGAGGACAGGCAGGCCAGCCAGTTGTTCTCTCTCTCTCTCTCTCTGTGTCCAGTGTGCCTCTCTGGAGAGTTTAGTCGCCTCTCTGAAAGCTCCTTCTGTTATCTGAAATGGTGCCGTGAGTTCAGCCAGCGAAATAGTAGCATCCTCCCACAGATTTGATTATCCTTGTGGTGCAGGGAAATGCAGTCGATTTAAATTAGGTCTCGTTGTCGGACTGGAACTTTAACGACAACAAAAACCTCAGCACAATTTGTGAACTCGTGGGTCAAATATAAACATGTACTTGAAGCTTTGCAGATGCACCATTGTGGATGGGATCAGCATTTGCTGGAAGCATGATCCGTGCACTGAAAACCTGTAAGAGTTTGCGTTCAGACTTCCTCTTGACAAACTGATTTCTCCGCGGCATCACGAGACCATTCAAGTGTCTTGGTTGAATGAACCTGAAACTGACAGGCACAGAGAGCCTTTTGTATGAGTATTTTCCAATGGGAGAGGAATGGAGTGTAATTAGTGTGTCTGCGATTTATAAATACATGTGTCGTCAAGTTTGGATCTCATGGCTCCCTGTGAGCCTCAAGGCTTGGGAATGGGGGATGGGGGTTGTTATTGGATTGTAATATACACGCACAGCTGAGAACACAAGCTCACGATACACACACGTACACAAAGTATGTGTTTTAATATCACTTAAATGCATTTTCCAGCTAAAAATAATTCGCACGCACTTTTATTTTCATCACACACGCAAGCCAACACTCGCACATACAGACAAAGAGTGCGTTACTGTGGGTCAGGCCGAGCGGAGGAATGCTGCACTGCTAAGACGAAGGCTGAGCAGAACTCAACAGGTGACTGCATTAACACACAGGCGCTCGGCTGCACATGAAGAGGCCCGTCCCCCTCTCGTCTTTGTTCACACCGAGCACCCAAACATGCATTCACAGTCGCCTCTCATGTCACACTCTGTGCACATACGTGTGAATGCTCTGAAAACATTAATCACCCGGTCCTGATAATGAGCCTTCAGAAGATAAAGATAGAGCGTGTTTTATTTCCACGCTGGATTGATATTCAATCTCTAAGCATTTAAATTACCGGTTTATAATGACGCTTTTGCACGCAAATAGTTTTATTTTAAAACACCTGCGCCTTTAAAGGCAGCAAATACTTCGCTAACAATGCTACACAACGTGCTGCAGCACTTACTTATGTCTGTATCTTTCATCAAATCTCAATTAGAGCAATATTTTTTATAGCTTCCTTCAGTTTACAACAACAGATGTCTCTGTGTTTGTGACTCATGGCAACAAAAACAGCAAAACATAGACAACAAACATAACAAACATAATAACCATCATTACTGACAGTTACATCATTAACAGTTATTTCAATGTTAACAAACAATTAAATGCTTTAGAAAATTATTTTTTAAGTAATTGTTTCTTATAAAGTTGCAACTGATCTTTATAAAACTTTGTAAAAGGTTAATAAATACTGTTTAGTTAATCTTTCCTGAATACCCAGTCTACTCTGATTGGTCAGCTCACACACGCCTGACCCAGCACCGCTAACAACAACAGAGTAGCTGTGTTAAATTACATCTTATGAGCCAAATTAGCGCTAGGCATAAGTTAATTATGATGACGTAATATGATGTCACAAAGTCACAGAATTAAAGGCGGGACTACTGACGAGGTGTTTCAGGATCAGTGTTTTCTGTCGGAGAACACGTTGAACACATAAATCATGTTCATGGCTTCAGTATTCTTTTTTTCTTTGCTTATCTTGTTGTATGTGTTTTCTCTTTTGACTTCGTCTTGTACTGCAGTAACATCAGTAATGCATTCACTCACACTTACTTGTGTTTCCACCTCTGCTTTAGGTGCTTTATGACGTGCGTGGGATCCTGGAGAAGAACAGAGACACCTTCAGAGACGACATCCTGTTTATTCTCAAAGACAGCAGGTATCACACTCTCTGTCCCCTACATGCCGAACACGCACCTGTATGATTCAGGGAAGCAGAGTTTTTACAATCACATGCTCTGCACTGTGCTCCTGCAGGCTCGACTTCATCTACGACCTCTTTGAGCGCGTCGGGAGCAGAAATGGAGACGAGACCCTAAAGATGGGCACAGCCCGACGAAAGCCAACCGTCAGCTCTCAGTTCAGGGTGAGACTGAAGCTTCTAATCTAAGCGCTCATTATTGTATGATTGTGTCATCCACCAGACAATGAGTTAATTGTCTCTCATGTGCTGCTGCATATAATAACCACTTAGCCCATAACATTTGGCTCTATTCCTTGGCATGATGAGTGTGAGCGTGGGGGCACAGAGAAAAAAGAGGAAAGAAATCATGGAGGGACAGAGGGGGGGAGGAGAACACAGTCAGAGAACGATGGCTGATGGGATGTATGAAATATGTGGTTGTGGCGGTGGAGGGGGTTGGAGTGGAGGGCTTAGCTTAGCATGTCCTAACTGCAGTGTGGAGAGAAGGAGCAGGGGAGGATTTGGCAGGCTGCCCTGGCCTACAGTTCCTAAAGCCGGGGGATTAGGGTTGATGGCTGGGCAGAGAGGGGCCAACCAGGGGCCAATCACGCTCAGCTCTGCCAGGCCAGGCCTCGCTGGAGACAGACTGTCTGAGGCAGCGAGGAGAGCGAGGCTGACATAGCCTGCGAGGTTCAAGGGTCCTCGGAGTGTGTGTGTGTGTGTGTGTGTGTGTGTGTTGAGGGAAATATAGACAGGGTAATACCCTGTATGTATGAGAAGTAACAAATTACATTTACTCTTTACTTTTTGATACTTTGTCAACAATAGTTTTCGGTTACTGCACAATTATAATTATTTCACATTGTTCATTTCACTTTTGCTTAGCGCAGCATCTGTTAACTTCTGACAGTTACTCAAGTACTGTACAATATTAAGTAAGCCTGGGCAATATATGAAGATTATATTGTTATTGTGATATGAGACGTCGTTGTGTTGTGATATAGTGTTTCCCAAACTCACCAGACTGTTCTACTTGTTCTAATACTGTCTTTACCTGCATAGTCATGAAATTCACAGTACTGATGATTATTTATCGAAAATCTCACTGTGTTAATATTTCATATATTAAATATATTGAAAGTACCAAATAGTCATCCCAACAATATTGTTGCAAAATCGATATTGAGGTCCAAAAATTACTGCGATCTATGATTTCAGTCCGAGCATTTATGAGAAGATTTCACAATATCAATATTTATGTAATTTAACATGATAATGCCTAAAATTATTGTTTAAGTTGAAAATTGTGAAATTGTTGTTTAAGGTACTTTTTTTTCATGAATATTTTCTTGAATATTTCAAATTTCTGCTAATTTTACTCCACAACATTTCAGATGGAAGTTTTTGATCCTTTACATTTATCTGACTGCTTGTGTTACTTACTGCAGACGCGGCAAAAATCTTCATTTTACAAAGTAGAATGTGTCGTTTCCCAAAATACTAAACTTCTTGTGCAGGGCTGCACAATTAATCACAAAATAATCGAAACTGCAGTATGACTTCACATCATCATGATTTCACTAGATGAAAATGAAAATTGTGATGTAAAATTTAATCATCCATAATAATCCAGAATTATATCGCGATCGCAATATCAGTCAAAATAATCAAAATAACACTTTTTTGACCGTATCGTGCAGCCCTGCTGGTGAAATGATTTCAGCCTGTTTTAACAGAAGTGAACTGGTTTTAAGAATTTTCTAAAATGAGGTGACATTATTCTTGATTCTGTCTTCTCCCAAGAGTCTTACACTGATTTTTAAAAAAAAACTTCTTGAAACATGTTGATATCTCTCAGAAATGGGTTAAAATAATCCAAGTAGACTCGACAAACACACTGTGTTGTTGATACTTTGAGGATGGAGGATCTGGATATTTCCTCCACCCGTGACATGTACTAAACACACACAAACAAACAGTACACACTAGTGTTGTCATGATACTGAAATTTCAAACTTCAATACAAGACCTTGAAAAATACCGATATTTGATTCCGTTTTCGATACCATGAGGAAAAACTATAAGATGAGAACGAGATACAACTTCTCTTGGCTAGTAGCAGAGGAACAGAAAGTAGCCACACAGCTTTTCTTGACCTGTACTTTTGTTATCGTCCACAAGCTGAGACTCTCATGCGAAAACAAACAGACATAGAGGAATATATTCGGACTGAAGAGCTGCTTCTCTGCTGTCTCGATCCTAATCCTCTTGTTGCTGATGTCTTTCAGGACTCTCTTCATTCCCTGATGGCCACACTAAGTGCCTCCAACCCCTTTTTTGTACGCTGCATCAAACCAAACATGGACAAGGTAGGTCATGCAAATTTCCTTGCACAACCACACACTCACATAAAGAAAAAAAACCCCCATCAGAATCGCTGCCAGGTCTCGTCAAGGTCAGCGCCTGCAAAGTTAAACCTCCTTGGTGCTATTCATAGCTCCCACTGCTCAGAGCTAATATTTAGTCTCATTACAACAACAAACTCATATAAATGATCCACTTTGCTTTTTGTTTTTCATGCAAATTTTCATCACTAATAAACTGACAACGCTCTCCTGCCGTGGTGCAAAGACTCTCATTGTGCTTCCCCTGAATAAAAGGGCTGTGTAGCAGCACATTCCTACCACTTTACCCTCTTTACCAAAGGTCAGAGGTCGCTGCTGGCCACTCCAGCTGCAGCGGCTTGGCTGACGCTCCGCTGATCTGGCTGCATCAGTGGAATGCCAAGATAAGACCACAGGCCTCTTTTTCTCCACAACTGCTTCACCACATTACTGCAGAAATCTTTTAAAAATCTGCACTGTTATCCAAGTTTCGTATAGTCAGAGTCTTGGTTATATTATGTGTCTGTACTCTCTGTGTGAGCGAGAGGGAACTGGCAGCTCTGTAATCCAGTGACATTCTCTCGGTGACTGTTACTCATTAATGTGCACAGTGTGGCGATTGTGTCCTCACCTCCACTCCCAATGCGTCACTCCACACCTTCTCGCTCACTTATTAGCATGGAAACTGCTCTTCCTCTCACCCTCTCCCTCTCTCTCCACCCGCCTCCTTTCTCTCTCACCCGTCCTCCGCTCTCATTGGCTCCGCCTCGCGTTCGCTCACCTGGCCTCGGTCGGTCAGGATGGAACAAGCCGTGCCTCTGTAAATCCTGCAGAATGACAGGATTGCGTGCACAATCCGCCGACAGGATTGCATGCATGCAAACACACACACACACCGACAAACACACAACGTGTTTGTGCGATTTAAATGCACCGCACTCTCCTCGGAAAAAATGTCACAGAGGGAACGGCCGGCTTGTTTTCACTCAAACGAGTCGACATGCCGTGCCTCTTTCAGCTGCCTAAATCCTCGGCTAAAGAGCAGAGTTCAGAGCTCCGAGGGGGCGCACGTTTATGTGTGTGTGTTCAATTACAAGCCCTTTGTATCCATGCGTGTCTGTTTCCATGCATAGTAGCATTAGCCTGTAATTAGACCGACACATTTGGGGAATGCGGGGGTCCTGTGCGGGGCTTATCCAGCCCTGTGTGACCTCTGGGTGACGATGGCCTTCGTGTGCTCCCTCTGAGCGATCAGGCAGCCTGTGCAGAGGTGTGAGGCAGCAGACATCACAGATCCTGTCTGATAAGCAGGGCCCGAGGATCGCTGTGAACAATGCAGCTGATTATTCCAGAAAGAAAACGGTCGTCCCGTTTGGCGAGGTCTTGCTCAACTGTTCAGGTTTCTCACTGGTGGCGTGTGCTTTCTTTGCAGCAACCTGATTGTCAATGTAAGATGATAGCACTCACTGTGGTAATTTACTTTTTAGTTCCAGTTAAACTTGAGTCAGCAGTGAGATCTCTTGAATGGGTGTGTGGGCTCAGCAGGGGAGGATTGAGTTTGCCTGCAGTGTTTAGCTGCCTCATATCTTCCACTAATAGGTAATCAGAGATGTAACTTAGTATTTGTACTTTCCATTTTCTGCTCCTCTATACTTCCACTCCCCTACATTTTAATTTTGGAGGGAAACAGTGCACTTTCTATACTTCAAATGTATTTATTTTATTGCCAATCAGATTAAAAAATACTGATTCCAGTGATCAGAAAAATGCTGAATATCTGATCTGATGATCGGCCAGGCAGGTAACCGTCACCCCATAGTATACAGTATATAGGTACATACATGCATCATTAACTTATACTTGTATTTTTAATACTTAAAGGGGCACTATGTAAGAATTGGCCACCTGTCTAATTCATATCCCAAACAAATAGGAGGTAGTAAATCATCAGAGGATCTGCTACTCCTGCTGTAATCTAGTTAGCTCAGTTAGCCGCTGTACTATTAACAGTGATTAAGTACATTTATTGGCAAAAAATAACTTTTTATACTTAAGTACATTTGAGACCAGACACTTTATACTAATACTCAAGTATGACTTTGGGTACTTTATACAACACTACAGATAACCATCAAAACATCAATCATGCTGACAAAACCAAAATAAAGGGCAACTTTTAATGTTCAGCTGTCTCTCAAAGAAGTAAGCACAGAACAGTCATTTTGTTTTATGTATTTTTTTTTTTGTAGTTTTCATGTTGTTTTTGTTCTTTGTCATCTACAGAAGGCCAACCGGTTTGATCCCGATGTGGTCCTGAACCAGTTGAGATACTCCGGCATGCTGGAAACTGTGAAGATCCGCAGGGCTGGATTCCCTGTCCGGAGAACATTTAAGGACTTCTTCAGCAGGTCAGCAAAACGCCAGAGCACTGTAAACATTAAAGTAACAATTTGTAGAAATCTACATGTATTAATCACTTTTTTGTTGGCCATATGTGAGCGGATTGCAACGTGAAATGAAAAATGAGACCTTCCCCATCTCTCCCTTTCTAAGGATTTTCGTCTTCCGCCGTTCTGTGTGTATATTTATGTGTGTTCGTGTGTTTCCACAGGTACAAGATGATCCTGAAGAACAAACTGCACTCAGACGATGAGAAGCAGAGCTGCTCAGAGCTTCTCACACTTCATGACAAAGCCAAGACAGAGTGGCAGCTGGGGAAGACAAAGGTGGAGCATATACACACACACACACGCACACACAAACACACAGACACACATGACCAGACTTGTTTTTGTCACTTAAGCATGACTTACGTTCATGCCCTGGATACTCACAGCAACCATAACCACCACCCAAACCTTGCCCCGGCCCTTAACCTAACTGTCAAGTTTATCCCTGACATTATCCAAAAACAAAGTCTAAACCCTGAAATTTTTGGTTTTATGCTGCGTCATGTGGATTCAGCAGACAGTAGACAGCAAAGATGATATCTTTTGAGTGGACGAGAGCAGGATGGTAAAGTTAAGCAAGCCCGGCAGAGAACACTGGTGACGGTAGACCGCATCGCTGTCCGAAGTTAAACATTTTTACTTTTTGACTTTCTCCTCAACGGAATTTAAACTCGCATGTACAAATGAGAAAACATGAGCAGTCGAGATGAAAAGCTTATCAATCCCTATCCATAAAAAGAAGATGACTGGTTGCTCTACGTAACACAATGTCAGCAAAAATTGTGTCAGGTGCTCTTGAAAAAAAAAGGGGGAAAAGACTACTTCAAAAAACAGACGCAATCGAGGCACCTAACAAGAAAAAGTATCAAAATGAGGAAGGAAACATTAGATTTAAAGTTGGAGCTGTTATGAAGACCTAATTTTTAAACCCGGTTGACTTTTTTAATGATTTAGCTGTAATAATGAAGTCTTTTTAATATTTCCTACCTCATTTTGATACTTGTTCTTGTTTGAGGTGCCTCAATTGTCACTTTAAGACCTTTTTAACTTTCAAGACCTTTCACACGCACCAGAACAGATAAAACACTGAAGGAAAGGAAAAAATGAAAAAGCGTAATAGGTCCCCTTTAAGTTTGTAATAGAATATTAAGTGAAAGGTGCATTTTGGAGCTTCTGATATTGATATATGGGCAGATATGCACACATTTTTTGCAATGATCCCTAAAATTATGTTATCAAACAGTTGTTACAAAGGGCAGGGTAGAGTTGCAGGCTTGAGGCAGACGAGAGCGCAGCAGGACAGGCTGAGGAATCAGGTGACATGTCACTTTGTTTTCCTGTAAGGTGGACTCCAGTCACAGACCTATATGCTCTTCAAAACATGGCTTAGAAATCACCGTTTGTACTCATATTTTTCAAAATGCACTGGATATGGCCAATTCCATGAAGATGACTCTACAGGATATCATGATATATTGGTTCAATGTGGTGTCTGCTGGGATCTGATTCTTTCTCATGAAGTCAAGCTGCTGTCATTCCCGAGATGTTAATGTGTGCCACAGTTTGGACGGCCCCAGCTGTGACTCATGTCCCAAAGATTTCTCTGGCCGGTTGTGGTCAATCTACCACTCTCCTGTTGACAACCGCAGAGTTACATGGCTACTCCTAAAACACCAACAACTGTTACTGTAACTCCAAGCCAGTGTGAGGGGCTTACAGTAATCCTGAGGCAGCCTTATTGTAGCTGGAAGAGTGTTAGCCTCTTGACACTCAGCGATTTAATAAACTAAACTCCCGGCGGGTGATGTGGAGGCTGCGATGAAGCGTTGCAGAGGTTAGAGGAAAGTCACATCTTGTGCATTCATCTAGAAAAGTTATCACAGCGTCATCTATTGTCGGGATGCTTATCTTTTGCTCATCTTCTCTCTCTCCGTCCTCCTTTTTGTCCTCTCTTCTCTTTAAACAATCATCAACCTCTCTGCCCAAAGCCCCTCTCTTCCTTCTCTGCACTCTCCCTGAATGATTAACCTTTAATGACTTGTTTGATCCGGACAGTAAAACTTGTTTTCTTTTTGTCGAACTCAGCATAGAAGGCGTCTACGCAGCAGAAAGAGGATATAAATAAAGCACTTTTATGGGCTTTTTTTAAAATCAGCAAAATCCACACTTGTCCCTCTGTTACTTCCTGCTCTAAGTTGTGGTTCCTCAGTGACCGTTAGATCACTGAGGCATTTAAAATTTGTTGTTTTCCATTTTGGACAATTTTGTTGGAATACCCCGTTTTGCTGGCAGTCTATGAATAGCATCAGCTGCACACATGGCATGCTGGAATATATATCGACACCAAAAATGTTTGATGTGAACCACATGCTGGTTCCTAATAAATATACAAGTAGTTCATAACCACGAATGTGCATATGTCTATGTATATCAAAGTTTAGAGCGCGACTCGAGGCGCAAATTTCTGTCCGAACCCAACCAAGAGAGTGGTAACCAAGCTTGGCTCAAACTCGACAGGCGTCCTGTGTTTTAGGTCCGAACCCAACTCGAGCCTGATGCAGTTAATACAAACTGAATGGATAACCTGTATGTTGCGTTGAAAGCGCTGTCATGTAAATAGTAAATCCCCAGCACTTAACAAGACACTAGGTCCAATACTTATTATCAGTTATCACTTATTTTTACACTATATTTTTACTAACATAACCTCAAAGTACCAGCAAGGACGGATATATAAGGGAAAATAAACAGAAAAATGTCTCGAGCGATTCCTGAAGGGGGCGCTAAAGGTGCCGCCAAAAGTGGTGTTATACTAAATGTATACAGAGGAAACGATGATTACTAGGCCTACAGCTAAACTATACCGGATAATGAAAGATAAATAACTTCGGGGTTGTTCGAGCATGTTAAAGGACGTGGTGCAGGTTGATTGGCAGTGGACCAAACCACTTCGAGGCAAACCTCGACTGGGAGCCAGTCTTTGAAAACTTACATTGTTTTGCATCTTTAATAAGCACTGATGTTTTCAATGCATATCATTATACGATTTAAATCATATGTTTTCAATGATGTAGATGATTTTCCCAGGAAGGGGGGATCCAGAGTCCCCCCTCCCCCAATGATTTCACATTTGAGCACCAGGTCGATTGACGTTGCCAATCCAGACCCAAACCCATCTTCTCTTCTTCTGAGTCTGAAGTAGAAGTAACCAAGCTCGATCCGAACTTGACAGATGTTCTGTTTTTCATGTCAGAACTCGACATGAGCCTGACACAGTTAATGTGAATGAATGTTTGCCGCCTGGAAAGTGTTGCGTTCAAAGACATATAGCCCCCACACAGACAGATGGCTTATTTCCCTAAAAGAACTTGAAAGCAGCATGTAAATCGACGTGACCGAACCCGACCCGAACCTAGGCATCATTTAACATTTTTTGTCTTAATCCAACACAGTCTGTCGGGTCCTAACGGGTCAAAGTCAGAACTTTGACCCCTGGCTGACTCTGCTGATCACTGCTCCACTTTACAATGTACGTGCATAGAAAGAGAAGGAGAAACGAGGCTCCTGATTCAAATCAAGACCCTAAAAAGGCACAGAGTCTTGCTGATTCTGTGTCAGTCCGTCCACAGGCTTTTGACGGCAGCCTAATATTTTTGGGCTCGGGGAAATGTAGTGTGGGTTGTGGGAAGGGGGCTGAGAGACAGAAGGGGGGTACATTTCCTTTGGAGAAACAATCTGCGTGTAATTATGTACGTGCTGATTGTGTGCAGAGGAAGTGTGTGTGCCCAGAATTAGGGGCTCGGGTGACGTTGCACAGATTGTGTGTATGTGTGTGTTTGCGAGCCATTTGTTTTACAGACGAGGGAAGGATGTGGACGAAGTGGAAGCTTCCTTCTCTCACAGACTTTATAGAGGCAGCTGTGGGATCCTTTGATTAGTGGAACATCTGGGACACACACACAAACACACACACACACACACACACACACACACACACACACACACACACAGAGTCACTCAAAGGTCTCTCCCTCATCGTAGAAGCAGTTGATCCTCAAGGCTAGCAACAGATATCGCATTATCACATAAACCCAGATCCACAGCTGGTTGGTGCTCCCGGGCCTGCTCACATGGCAGACAGACCAAATCTGATTAAGTTTTACAATGTCGTGTCACCACTGCGTGTTCATTTCCCGTAGGCGTTTTGTGGGTTAGAAGGAGCTGCAGGCTGTCAAACGTCCCGCAGAGACAAAGTTTGAACAAAGTCTGCAGGTGTGAGGGAAGGGTTAACTAAACTCTTTTCCTCCTTCCTTCATAAGAGCAAGGAGGGGTGTGGCTTTCTATCTGGACACCAGCCACCATCCCTCCCCCTCCATCCCTCCATCCCTCCTCTCCCTACCTCTCCCCTCCTCTCCCCTCCCCTCCTCTCTGTGCCTCTCTGCCTGTGCACGTCAGTTGAGCTACCAACGCAGTAGCAGCAGCAGCAGTAGGGAAACGCTCAGGAAGGACGCCTGAACACAATGAGGCTCTGCAGCAGCGGCATTAGCAGCAACACTGCAGTCTCGGTGCCAGTCCTTCCCTCTGCTCTGCTCTGCTCTGCAGTCAGGGAGAGCGGCTAGCCTGCTAGCCTCAGCTGCACCACAGCTTCCTCTGCAGCGGGCACAGGGTGCTGCCAACAGACAACAGGGGCCCTTCACATCTCTGCGGGCCCTCTTTTTGCAGCCTGACCGAGAAGTGGAACTAACCCATCCTGTTTCCTTCCTCCCCTCTCTGTGTCTCTCTGTCTCGGCCGTGGCGCTGCTCGTCCCGCAGGTGTTCCTGAAGGAGGCCCTGGAGCAAAGGCTGGAGAAGGAGAGGGAAGAGGTGCGGCGCAGGGCTGGCATGGTGATCCGCGCCCACATCCTCAGCTATGTGGCAAGGTGAGCGGTGGAGAGTGGAGGAGGGGTGGTGGAGGAGGAGGGCTGAGTGGCAGCGACAGTTGTCAGTGTTTGTTTTGTAATAGAGGTGTACAGCCTGCGTGTGTGGGGAGGGGGGGATTATGTGCATATGTGCATGCCTTTGCACACGTGTTTACCTTTGTGTGTGTGTGTGTGTGTGTGTGTGTGTGTGTGTGTGTGTGTGTGTGTGTGTTTGTGTGTGTGTTATGTGGGTTTATATACAGTATCAGTGCATGTTGCTTTACAGATTCTCTCTACAATAAAAGCAGACTGTTATTTCATCTCATAAGTTAAATGTATGTTTTATATAACTCTCTTAAAACTTGCTGACTCGCTGGTGAATCAGTTATTCAGAGCATTGTTCAAATCCACTGAACCTTTAAAGAAATACTAGTTGAGTTTAGTTTGTAAAGATGCCAAATATGTCATGCAGAATTTAGGAGAAATGTGTCGCACTCATTACAAAGTTGTTGCACATCCAGAAAGTCTTATAGATACACGTGTCGAATCTATAAACTCTGAGTCATGCACCATCCAGTGGACCACCATGGGACCTTATTTCAGGAAATTAGTTTTGATCCTGTTTGAATTGTGCCATGAATTACATGTATGATGTTTGTCAATTTAAAGGACCATTCCTACTCAAGAAAGTCTCCGTTTGTTATAATACTAATGAAATATAAGACTGTGAAAAAGCATCGTTAGAAAGACTACACACCCAAAAAAACCCACCAAAACCAATAATCGAAACCTTGACCTGCGTATTAGTTAACTCACAAAAATGACTAACTCCCCTTTCACATAACTGAAGCTGTCAATATGGCCAGACGACTTTGGGTTTTCACCTTTTTCATCCTTTTTCTGTTCCGGGGTGGCGGCCATGTTGGTTTTGGTGACGTATATTGAGCGAGACGATGTAGTTCACACAAAACTAAATGATGCTTTACTATCTTAACGACAAACTGTGACTTTGTTGAATTGCAAAATTGTCTTTTAAATTGACAAACATCATTTTCTGAAATAAGGTCCCATTAGGGTGTACCTGGAAGGGGTGGGACTTCGCCTCTCAAAAGGAACTGTAGCTCACTCGTACTCACTTTCATTCCTCAGACACTTAAACAACTTGATACAACTCTATTTTGAAAGTCTGAGGAACAAAACTAAACATACATTGAGGGTAAGTGATGGACAGCGTGAAGGTTTTTTCGGCTCTTTCACAATTGGAGAAATGTGACCATTCATAATATTTCCAGAGGTGGGTATGGTAGCCAAAAACTTTATTCAAGTAAAAGTACTGTACTCAAAAACAAGTACTCAAGTAGAAGTAAAAGTAGTCATCAAAATAACTTATTGAGTTAAAGTACAAAAGTACTTACTGAAAAACTTACCTGAGTAATGAGTAACTTAAAGGTGTGCTCTCTAGTTTCGGGGAAGAAAGAGAAAGATCTTCATTCAGTGATTTTTTTTATGCCTGAACAAACTAAATAAACAAACTCTCTTTGTTTCCATGACTGAATAAACTGAATAAACAAGCTGACCTTAAAGACCAACACAATTTCATGCTGTTTTACTTTGTTTATATGTGGCGGACCCTGCCAACTTTCTAGCTTCAAACAGTGTTCTGGGGACCTTATTTTCCTCTGAGAACAGCTCGTTTATTCAGTTATGAATAGATGATGTGATAGAGTTTGCATTATTACCTCATTAATATTGTGAATTTCTTGGCCAAAAAACTACATAGTGCCCCTTTAAACTACCTTGAAAAGTACAATTTACTCAAAAAAGTTCTCAAGTAGATGTAATGGAGTAAATGCAGCCATAAAAACACATAAGCCTTCAGATTGAATGTTTCAGACAGTGAGGAAAAAGATGATTTTAATATTCTTAAACTTAAAGACAACTTAAAGAGCAAAAACGGGTAAAACTAGAAGTTATGGGGTATCTATTACGATTTCTTGATCTCGTGATCTGAAGTGATGCGGAGGCCACACCCCTCAGCTCAGCCACTCTTGGACAGACAGTTATCTGTGAGGCTTTGATTTATTGCGACATTATCAGCAGTACAGTTGATGTTTTTACTCAGTGAATAAATCTTTTCAGCCTGAGCGGCAAGTCTTCTCCTCACCACTCGGCCTGTCAGACAGGACATCCATCACTACGCTGATTTAAGAACCTGCACATGCAGACGCCCTGGGGCTTGTCCCGTAATCTAGCCGCGCTCCACCTGCGTGCTGCTGCACATAAGGTCACGTACAGTTCTGAAATGCTCCGCCGGGAGAGAATAATGAGGCTGATGACAGCGTCCAGGTTGCGAGTTCCCTTCCCTTCAGAGCCGCTCCCGCTAAAGACGCTCGGGAAGTTCCCTAAAGACACAAGAGAAGCCTTTGTGTCATTATATGTAACTTTATCTTTGTCCTGAGACCAGACAGAGGCCAAGGAGTGATTACTGCGGTGACTCGGCCAGGATACGGGTCAGAGAGTCAGAGCAGTGTGTGTGGTCCTTTTGCAAGTCACGTGTGTTTGTGTGCGTGCATGTTTATATGTGTGTATGCAGCGTGTGGGGGTTAGTCAGAGGGCTAAACACAGCAGCCCACACGGCCACAATGGAACAGCAAAAGCTCATCAAACTCTAAACATCGTACACTTCACAATGCACAGGCTTTTTTACCAGTGTGTTTATTTAAACAGAGAGCGCCAGCGGGCTGCGCCGACGTCACAAATATGTCTGTGGCGACACTCTTAGATAATGGCGACTATAAGTGGGTGTGTGTTTGATTTCCTCACCAGGAAACAGTACAAGAGGGTTCTGTCCAGCGTCGTCACCATCCAGAAGAACTACCGCGCTCACTTTTGGAGACGCGTCTTCCTGCGCCTGCGTGTGGCCGCCGTCATCCTGCAGAAGCATCACAGGGGCCAGCTGGGCCGCTCCCTCCATCGCCAGCTCAAGGAGGAGAAGCAGAAGCGAGAGGAGGAGGAGAGGAGGCGAGTAGAGGAGGAGAGGAGGAGGATGGAGATGGAGGAGGAGAGGAGACGGCAGGAGGAGGAGGAGAGGAGGAAGAGGGAGGAGGAGGAGAGGCGGCGGCGGATGGAGGAGGAGGAGATGAAGAGGAGGGAGGAGCTGAGACTGATGAGGGAGCTGGAGGAGGAGAAAATGGCAGCTAAAGCCGCCGAGAAAAGGTGAGTGTTTCACTTTTTGTGATGTGTTGATGAGAAATTTATAATCTTACGTATGATTTCTTTATGAGCTCATGATGTTTTGTATCTTGCTTTTAGGAGCTCGCTGGTAAATGGTGTCTGTCAGAAGGTAAACCCTTTTCAATAAACCTTAAAAACATAAACAACATAATAAAAAAATGTTATTGACTCAATGAAAACACATATAAGCCTTGTCTAACATGTCTCTCCGTCTGCAGAAGGAGCTGTCTCAGACTCTGTCCCACAGCCAAACCTCTGAGGAGGAGAGCCGTCAGATGGAGGAGATCCTTCGGCTGGAGAGAGAGATCGAGCGTCTGCAGAAGCAGCAGCAGGACGGCGTGTCCCTTCTGGGAGACGTCTCCCAGGAGGAGCTGCGCCAGAAGAGGGACGCTGAGATCTACAGGCTGGAGAAGGAAGCCTCTCGTGTAGCGACTGAGTTCTTGGAGCTCCTGGACTTTGGTGGTTTGGAGCCGTCCCTCTCGAGTGAGGAGAACCTGCACGACCCGACTGAATCCACCGCCCCTCTGGCCGAGGAGGAGGTGGACGAGGGTTTCCACGCCGACGACGAGTGCGTTCCTTTGCCTGACTTCCCCCCTCCGGCTGTGGTTCCTCTGGACAAGGATGTGTTCCAAAGTATTCCCCCTCCTCCACCTGACTTTGCAGAAGGACAAGTGGACACTCCCTCCTCGGCCTCCTCTCCTGCTCCGGCAAAGCTCTCCTCACGTACCCCCAATGGACTAAGTCATGCCTCTCCTCACATAGAAACCTCCAGACCGCCTCCTCTTCTTCCAGCTGTTGTCACTAATGGAGAAAGGCAGCCGAGCCAGAGGGCGAGCAGGGGTTCAGACTTCGAGCCTGCGAGCGAAGAGCCGTCAAACTCACACCTGCCAGACGCAGAGTCGGACTACGACCAAGAGGAGTTCGAGGAGGTTCATGGGAGCTCGGGTGCTAGCACCAATGATGGCCATGTCACAGATGAGGAGGTGTTGCGAAAATCCTCCTGCACCCAAAACAGCCTGGACTCCTTCAGAGGCAGCTCGGACTCGGTGAGAACGAACAGACTCAGAATCATTCCTGTCAAATGCTGCAGATATAATCCAGATGGGTAATCATTTGGAGCTCCATCAGAGGGCCAGTGGACTAAGATTTTTTATAAATGCAGCTTTTTTAAAGCAGGTTTTGCTCTAACATATAACTGCTGCATTTTCCATCACCATATCATCTCTAACTGAAGCCATTGTTCACACATGCACTGACAAACACCTAGATTTCCTCTGGGTATGTTATTCTTCCCACGCATCGGCTCGACACCTATACTGCACACCCAGTATTCAGCGTGCGAGCCTCAATCCTCTCCTAACGCATCAAAGGGGCTCAGTTCATGTTAGCATCTCTGTGAAACACTGCTGCAATTATTTGTTTTGGCTCTGCTGATGAGCACGTGAATCTATTCCCAGATACTGCGAGTCAGGCAGAGAGCTCAGACACTGTCAGATCAGCAAAATGTCAAAGGGAAAGAAGAGGGAGAGAGTGTGTGTGTGTGTGTGTGTGTGTGTGTGTGTGTGTGTTCCTGCTAGTTTTTATGGGGAGGTTGATGTGTGTGTGTGTTCCTGCTAGTTTTTATGGGGAGGTTGATTGACAGAGTAGCAACAAGGTCAGACAGATTTTGGGCACCGATTTAAATGCTGAAAATGCAAAACTTGCCTCCTTGACTTCCTGTAGTCGTCAGAAAATGAAAACACAACCTGTTCCTTATTGAAATGACAGATTTTATTATTAAGGCAACATTCTGTAGCTTTCAAAGTAATTCTGGAGAAAAATAGTTGATTGTTGAGTCTCATTGCCAGTCAAATACCAACTTTTTGGGTTAATGGTTCGGGTCCAATGCCAAAGACCCAATATGGTATTTGATTTGATTGGTATGTGGCGATCTGGGCATGAGACTGGCGTACCCTGCCACTCTGCTAATGTTAGCTTGGATTGACTCCAGCAACCCTGCGACCCTGCAAAGGATAAGTGGTTTTAAAGATGATGGATGGACTATGGACTACGAGACCCAAAAATTAACTATCATTCTGCAGCAAGTCACATAGTGTTGCTTTAAATATGCGGTACACGTGTTGCTCATGAATGTTGCTGTTCGTGTTTCAGTTTATCGACAGCGACGAGGACAACGACGGCTACGTGGACACAGACGAGGAGGTTTCCAACGGGAGGGTGAACATCCTGAACGGCAGCGGACCGCCGTACTTCCACGGCTACCTCTACATGAAGAGTGAGTTGCTTCACCAAATCACTACCCAGCAGGCAATCAGATGATTTAAGCACGGCTGAACACGACCCGTGTGGTTGTTGCGTCAGTTTTACAGGCTTCCTTTGTTTCCTGCTTGTTTTCTTTCTTTTATTTATGTCTACTCTTACTGTATATTTTTGACAAATGTTGTTTTTCATGTATTGTGTGCTTTGTCTCCAGATGATGCATGTTTGGGTGTTGGTGGGAGGAACAACATAAATAAACATCCTTTCTGTCTCCCTCTCTCAGGCGGTCTCATGATCCCGTGGCGTCGTCGCTGGTGTGTCCTGAAGGACGAGACCTTCATGTGGTTTCGGGCCAAGCAGGACTCCGTCAAATCCGGCTGGCTTTACAAGAAAGGAGGAGGGATGTCCACGTTGTCTCGCCGCAACTGGAAGATGCGCTGGTTCGTCCTGCGGGAGTCGAAGCTCATGTACTTTGAGAACGACGCTGAAGAGAAGCTGAAGGGAACCATTGATGTCCGCACAGCCAAGTAAGGGCTCAAAATCAGGGTTTTCTTCCCTTTTCTTGCCTCATTTTGTTACTCAAAAGAAACAGAAATGTTCACAAAATCTATTCTTTATCTTTCTGTAGGGAAATATTGGACAATCATGAGAAGGAGAATGCACTGAACATTGTGACCGAGGAGAGGACCTACCAAATCTATGCAGAGTCTCCAGAAGATGCCAGGTACATCATATACACACATTCAAACTGTGGCTGTCATGTTTTCCTGTGACAGCGTCTCTCTGTAAAAACGATCTGTGGAGACAAAGTTCCCCCTTGTGGCTGCCAGTTGAACTTCACGCTGTAATTTTCAATTCCATGTTTGCTGACTCTCGCTTTCTGAACTCCCTCTGACCCCATCCAGCGGTTGGTTCAATGTGCTGAGTCGGGTCCACAGCGCCAGCCCGGAGCAGCTCATGGAGATGCACCATGAACAGGCCAACCCAAAGAATGCAGTGGTTAGTGCTGTTTTACCTCTCTGCTGCCCGGGCCCCAGCCTCAACTCCACTTCTCAGCAGTAATAACGGAGTGTGTAACTGAATCGGCCGAAGTATGACGGTCCAGATTTGTGTCATACTGTAATTTAAGCTGAAGAAGCAGAGCACACACACTGGTGTACCATTGTTCGTTTTAATGGATGATTGCAGTGTCCTTAATAGCATTTGCAGATTTAGAAATTAAAAGAAGTGAACAAATAAATACAGTGCAGCTTCAGTCTTCAAGGCGTCAGTATGCTCCAGACGAGGAGTTTGTTGAATCGATGAACAGCGTCTGAAACCCTCTCAATCAGACATCTTTCTGACATTGGAAGAGGAGAGCTGCATCAGACAGTTTTTGAAATCCAATAAACTCGCCCCCTCATTATGCAGCGGATGCTCATGTGTGCGGAGGCAGAACAAGCTGGCAGAACTTAATCTTCTCCATCAGGCTGTCTTTTTATTCTTCACTCTATTAACTCCCATGTGCCAACAACGGCAACACCTCGAATGCATCTGAGGACAGACTGTCCAATAATTATCCCTATTATGTCTAGAGCTGCAACAATTAGTCCCTAATTCATTAGTCAATCAAAAGCAAATTATTCCCCAACCTTTTTAATCATCAATTAGTCATTTTTCGAGCACAAATGTTCAATATTTGCTGGTTTCAGCTTCTTAAATGTGAGGATTTGCTGTTTTTCTTTATTGCTTATGACATTAAATGGAGAGTCTTTGGGTTTTGGACTGTTGGTTGGACAAAAGTAGCAATTCTTAAAATAACACAGCTTGATTACTAACTGCTAATGTGTACTATATTAGGATAAGTTAGCTAGTTAGCTAGTTACTTTAATCATGTAAATGTAAACCAACTTTCTTGACTCGAGTGTCCTCTTTTCTTTGTCCAGGGCACACTGGATGTGGGCTTGATCGATTCTGTTTGTGCATCGGACAACCCCGACAGGTGAGGAGCGGCCATTAAACCTAATAGATGTATTTAATCTACAGTCCAAGTGTTATGACAGCTTGCACATGGTTTAACAACATGTGCGTTTTCTGTTTTGCAGACCAAACTCGTTTGTGATCATCACGGCTAACCGGGTGATCCACTGCAACACAGACACGCCTGAGGAGATGCACCACTGGATCGGCCTGCTGCAGAAATCCAAGGGCGACACCAGAGTCGACGGACAGGAGTTCTTAGTCAGAGGTCAGTCAGATGAGGTTATTTCACAGTTGGTTCATGCTATAGGAAACTTCTGATGGTTAAATTCAATAACTACAAAAAGGCAAATATGATTTTATTGACTCAAAATGATGTATTAATCCTCTCTCAGGCTGGCTACATAAAGAGATGAAGTCAGGAGCCAAAAGCACGTCTCTGAAGCTGAAGAAGCGATGGTTTGTTCTCACCACCAACTCTCTGGATTATTACAAGTCGTCGGAGCGCAGCGCCTCCAAACTGGGAACTCTGGTCCTGAACAGCCTCTGCTCTGTGGTGCAGCCAGATGAGAAGGTCTTCAAGGACACTGGTCAGTTTGAATCAACATTATTCTCATTATCTTGATCAAGAGAAATACACTAATATGAGTTTAAACTTGAGTGTCTTGTAGAGAAGTTGTCTTAAGCTCTACTTTATCTTCTGCCTCGTTCTCGCAGGTTACTGGAATATAATCATCCATGGACGTAAACACTCTTACCGTCTTTACACCAAAATGCTGAATGAAGCCATGCGGTGGGCGAATGCCATACAGGGAGCGATAGACATCAAAGTCCCCATTGAAACGCCAACACAACAGCTCATCAGGGACATCAAGGTATTAAAGGATTCACTGTTTATTAATGTCTTGCTATGAGATGTAATGCTTCTTAATGTGCTCATAATAATCCTGTGTGACATTTAATTAACGTAATATATTAATATTTTAACTCCAATTTTTCAGTCATGCAAACCTTTGGCAGGGACACACAGTGTAGTAAAGTGAGGTACTTGTACTCACTGAGTGTGCCGTGATCCTCTTTAAGTCTTCACCTGCTTCAAAATACTTCTGTTTACCCATTTTCCTCACATACAGTCGTTTTTCAGCTTTACTGTAATAATATATCCATCACTGATATCTCTACTGTTCCTAGACTGACTTAATTAACTCACTCAAACTTCAGCCTATTTAAGGTCACTGATCCAGTTCTGTGTCTGAACAGGAGAGCAGTTTGAATGTGGAGGCTGTGGAGCAGACGTACTGGAGGAACCCCATCCTGAGATATACCCAGCATCCTTTGCACTCCCCTCTTCTACCTCTGCCCTACGGAGATGTCAGCGTCCACTGTGAGTCTCACGAGCTACTGCTGTTGACTTCTGTTGATCTTGATAAAATGAGATAGCAGTTTTTGTGTTGACATTACAAGTACTCAGATCATTTTTTTATACTGACATGTACCTCGAGATGCAGTATTATCATTCATTAATAAACGCTTGTTCAGAATGCAGGCAAATCTGATTTGTTTCTCAAATCAGATCTTTAAGACGAACCCTTCGCACTATTATTTGCAAAGGATCAGGTCCAGACATCTCCAACATATCTACATGGGCTGCTGTGGTCCTGATGTAGGCATCAGTAACTACACATGAGCGTGAGAAATGGAGATCCATCATCTTGCCCTCCAGAAAAGTCACGGAGCAGACAGTATATTTCAGCACGACTGTCTGATAGACTGTTCTGTGTTATCTTCCATACAGCACGGCTCCTGCTCAGCTGCTCTGATAGACTTGCGTGACTCTGGAGCATCCGCACTGAGACACATCTGTAGAAATCTGATTTGAATCGCATTTCAAACCTCCTGCAAAAATCTGACTACCTTTAATCAATCTGGACGCAGTCTGGATCGGCCAATAAATGGATTTGGGCTGGCAGTCTGAACAAGGCTTTTGTGGATTCATCCAAATATTGTCACTTCGGCCCCAAAAAAACAAGATGGCGATGGCCGTAATGCCATACTCAAAGGTTCAAAACAGTCGTCCTCAAACCTTAAAGTGACACACTGGCACTATAGTTTAAACGTTCTCTAATGTGATTTAGATAATTACCTGTTAGCGCAGGTATAAAATAAATCCCCTCTCTGTCTGTCTCGCCTAGTGCAAAAGGAGAAGGGTTACACCAGCCTGCAGGACGAAGCCGTGAAGATTTTCAACTCGCTGCAGGAGATGGAGGCAGTGTCGGACCCCGTCCCAATCATCCAAGGAATCCTGCAGACCTGTCAAGACTTGAGGTCGTTAAGAGATGAGGTTTACTGTCAGCTGATCAAACAAACCAATCACGTCCCGCATCCCAACAGTCCTGCCAACCGCGCCCACTGGCACCTCCTGACCTGTATGAGCTGCACCTTCCTGCCCAGCCGAGGCATCCTACGCTACCTCAAGTTTCACCTCAAAAGGTGCAGTGTATATTTAACATTGCTCCAGTAATTCATAACAATCCTATGGTCACACATGACAGCTGGTTAAAACTTCTACCTCACTGTCTTCTTATCTTTATCCGTTTGCAGGATTAAGGAGCTGTTCCCCGGTACAGAGATCGAAATGTTCGCCCATTTCATCGGCGAGTCTCTGAAGAAGACCAAGGCCAGGGAGTTTGTTCCCTCTCAAGAGGAAATAATGGCACTGCTAACCAGACAGGAAATGACCACCACAGTCTACTGCCACGGAGGAGGCTCCTGCAAGATCTCCATCAACTCACACACCACCGCTGGAGAGGTGAGCGAGCTGAAATCGACACCAGACATGCTGCTTTAAACATTCCTCTGGAAGATATCACTCTGATTACTTAACTGACAGTTTGTCTTCTTCTGATACAAGTGTCTTGTGATCTTGGCATGTTTTGTTCAGGTGGTGGAGAAGCTGATCCGAGGTCTGGCTATGGAAGACAGCAGGAACATGTTTGCACTCTTTGAACACAACAACACCATTGACAAAGCTGTGGAGAGCAGGGTGCTTGTGGCTGATGTTTTGGCTAAATTTGAAAGGTAGGGTATTGTTACCAACACTATATTTAATAATAATATCAGTGGTATTACAAGACAGGACAGGCTGGGGCTAGCTGGTTAGCATGCTAACCTCAGTAGATATCTACATGTAAATTACAATTGTAGAAGTATCCTTGAAAAACATGAGCTACGAGGTCATTAGCTGCCGTCAGAGGTGTTGTTGCATCTATGAGTCATGTTCTAGTGGTTCGTCAAAATAAAAGCCTTCTGCTACTTTCATTTTTTCATAAGAAATGCACGCATTCTGATTATTGAGGGGGATGTGGTCCCCGCTGTCCCCCTGAAATCTTCGCCTATGCCTGTTTATAATGATGAGAAAGGACCAAAGCATAGAGATGTAAGTGAGGCTCGTGTCTCTCCCTGCAGACTGGCTGGCAGTGAGGAGGGTGAGGAAGACGGCCAGTGGAAACTCTATTTCAAACTCTACTGCTTCCTGGATGTGGAGAGCATGCCTAAAGAAGGAGTGGAGTTCGCCTTCATGTTTGAGCAGGTATGTTTTCCTCCGTCTGTTACAATTAATTCAGAGTCTTTTTGATTAGTTGGCGCTAAGATGATGTCCTGTTCGTTCAGGCCCACGAGAGCTTGACCCGGGGCCATTTCCCTGCCCGAGAAGAGACCCTGCAGCACCTCGCCGCGCTGCGCCTTCAGTTTCTATACGGTGACAAAGCTCGAGTCACCTGGAGCCTGGAGAACGTCTACCCCGTGGGCCGCCTGCGCAGTCGCATCCTCCAGTTTACCAAGGTGGGTGGAGCCTCGGGCTCAGGCCAAACCCTGGAGCGTCGGAGGACCAGCTTCCTGGATGGGACCCTGCGCCGGGGGCTGAAGACGGGCTCGATGAAGAAGCAGCGTTTGGAGGAGGAGCAGATGTTGGAGATGTGGGTGAAGGAGGAGATGTCTGCCACCAGGGCGAGCATCGTGGAGAAGTGGTCCCGCCTCAAGGGTCTGGACCAGCATCAGGCCATGCTCAAATACATGACCATCATCAAGGAGTGGCCCGGATATGGATCCACACTGTTTGATGTCGAGGTACGTCATAGACATGGACTAAACGATTAAACAAGAAAATAATCAGCAGATTATTTGATAGAAAAAAATAATCATTCGCTGCAGCCCGACTGCACACACTGAGTGATCCTCACGAGTTCCTGTCCTTGTTTCTTTCCAGTGCAAAGAAGGAGGCTTCCCTCATGACCTCTGGCTGAGCGTGAGCGCTGAAAACGTGTCTGTCTACAAGCGATGCGAGCCCAAACCTCTGGAGACCTTCCCGTACGAGCACATCATTTTCTTTGGCGCTCCGCAGCCCTGCACCTACAAGATCACTGTGGACGAGAGAGAAATGTTCTTTGACACACCACAGGTACGTCATATTTTCTGTCCTAAGTGGAAGCAGAATTTAAGACTTTCAGTTGGTTGATTCACATCAAACGTATCTTATCAACTTTGGTAACAGAGCCAGAGAGTCCCATTTTGTATATTGTGAATACTGAATATTAGTAAGAATTAAAAGTTCATTGCTACTCAAGAGGGTGCACTTGCATTATAATTTATTATCTTTATTATATCTGGTATAAAATGGTCGTAAAATGATGTTAAAATCTATTATCACAGAACAATATATATATAACCCAAGAAAAGTAGTTATTGTGACAGGGCTGAACAAGATAAAACTTTTAGTAAAACTATAGCTACAGTGCAGTTACATTGTGAACCTTTTATTGGAGCCCGTATGAAAGTAGTCAGCTCTCTTTAGGACCGGATGCGGCGTCAGGGTGTTTTGGATGACGTGTTCACTTTCATGCGACATCACAGACATGCGACTGAATAAACACATTGTAGTTCTTTAATGAACAGTAGAGCAAAGGGCAATGCATTCAAATTAAAGTCTTGAGCTCTTGACTGCTTTTCATTTCATGTTTCTGTCTGCTGACCGTGTGTTTCATCTGTACATTTCCGCAGGTTGGAGAGATCACAAAGATCATGAAAGCCTACATAAACATGATCGTGAAGAAGCGCTGCAGTGTGAAGTCTGTGTCCAGTTATGGAAGCAACTGGATCAGGTGATTGACTTGACAGAGGACACAAAGCGGACACAGCTACAGTTCACCTGATGGAAGACAAGCAGGCGTGGATTGAAGATGCAGAAAGAGCGAGAGGATCAAAACACTTCGACAGACATTTTGTTTCAGAGCTTTCGACTTCTAACGCAGACAAACTCCATCCAGGAAAAGAAATCTTTTCCATGGAGACGCAGGTTTTTGAAAGCAGGAACATTGAAGCATCTGCACCATTTTAAGCTTTACAGAGTTTTGCTTCCTTCCATTCAGTCTCCAGACAAGAATCTCACCTTCATTATAGCTACACTGATCATTTCTCACATCCTACTTGAAATGTATTTCAGGTTTCTTTTCATGTTTTAAGATCCAGAATAACGAGTCGGAGCTTGCTCTCTTTTCTTCCAAACCTTCACAATTTAACATCTGAATTATGACTTATTGTTATGACTCAATTTCTTTAAAATGAGTAGAAGAAATGAGTTGCAGTGGCAAACAAACCTTTATTCAAGTGTTATCTCTCTACATATTGCTCCCCATTTTAATGAATGTTCTCCTGGATGGAGATTCCCTCAGGTTAATGTGTAATACAACTGTCCCAGGGAGATTTTCTCCCTCATCTTGCCTTATTTAAATTTTATTCTAACGATCCTGGACTAAACGATTCAGTTGCAGCCTTTCAGGAATGGAATATAAATTTGGGGGGGTTTTAGGACCCTTTGTCAGTGGTAGTTATGGCTTCCACTGGTGCGTTTGCCTCGTATGAGTCAAATAAATGCAACAAACAAAAAAGATTCAAACATGAATAGCCACTGCATCAGTGGAGAGGCAACATCTGTAACCACTGCAGTCAAGTATTATCTCAAAAAGCATTAATTACTAAAATCAGTCAAGCTATTTGTGCTTCTCTACCAGAACGAATGCTTTGTGTTGAGCTGTTGTATCGATGTCTTTGTAGCTAAAACTGATGTTAAGAAAAAAGCAGGATATTTCTTATGTAGTGCATCTGTGTCTAAAGATTGTTTCTCCTGCGTTTTTTTCAGTGATGTCAAAGGCCATGCGAGGGTGGGGGTATTTATTTATTGAAGTATCAGTGGGTGGAGAGATAAGAGTGTGGTGAACAGTGTGCTGGAAATGTATTGATGCAGTTTGTCCCAGTACTTTTCTATTATTTGTGCATTCAGGGACACAGAAATGTAGATCCAAAAGAAAACAAGTTGTTCATAACGTAGTGTTGATTTTCTCCATTTTGTGCCCTGTTTCTGAGCTTTTTGTCATCATAAAGTTAATCTAAGCGTGTTGCCCTCAAAACCCAACACCCTCAGTTCCACGTATTATCTCGCTAACATGAGGATATGTTCGCTCCTCCACTGTAAATGAACACAAAGGAGCCTATGCCAGTCGACTTACAGTATAGTTCATGATAAGGTCCAAACATAACAAGCTTAGTATTTACCTCACATTGCATCACTGTCTTCCATCATCGCTCTCCAATCGTTACTCACTTAGGCGATCTGGTCAGCTGCCGGCGGCCACACCAGAGACTGATCTTGCCGTTGACGATGACTGTATTTCTGAGATTTCTGATTGTTTTGAAGAAGAAAAATCAGAAAAATGTTTTATATCAGAATTTAAAGATGCTTTAATAAATTATTGTATTTCAAACGCTGTTTTGTTTGATTGTTGTGTCACATTCTGGTCTTTGAAATGCTACGCACAGTAAATGAGCTGAGAGTACACCACAGTGAGACGGCTAACACCAGTCTTATTTTAAACACCAAAGTGGGAAATTGAAGAAATAAATAAATTCATAATGTGAATTAAATGGAAACACTAAAAATAAAACAATAAAATGAATGCAGCTCTACATCTACAGAGTGCATTGTTATGCCTGAAGTCACACAACAGTAAATCCATTGTACACAGATGCAGGTGTTTCCACTTATTGTGCCTGATTAGACCAGACTCAGTGGGATCTGTTGCACATGTAAACAATTCAGTGCATGAAAACAAAAAGAAAAGAGAAAGAAATGTTGAAATCATGTTTATTTTACAGATGTTTCCCATATTATTGAAAAAGGCAAAAATATCAAGACAATTACAAAAACAGACAGTGAGTTTACATGTTTCATGTAAAAATAAAGAAATCTGTAAATAACCATAAAATTTCCATTATTTTTACAGGAGTACAAGTTTTTTTTAATTAAAGATTTTGCACTCAAGTCTGACACTACAAATACATTTGTTAATTAAATAGAATTTGTGAGAATTAACAATGAAATAGTCTTGTTTCTGAGGACAGTAACATACAATTTTTTAAATAAAACCCAACTAATATGACACATTTTCACACACGTTACAGAACACATGAAACAGTCACGGCCTTCATTATATCCTCAGATTAGCAGCACACTGATTTTGGTTAAGATGGATAGATTGAGATGGCTGCACCTTTAACTTTGTAGTCACACCAAATAAATACCTGCCACCTTTCTAGCTTCAAACAGTGTTCTGAGGACCTTATTTTCCTCTGAGGACAGCTTGTTTATTCAGTTATGGGGGGATCAGTTACTAGAGCTACATTATAGTTGTTTAATTGCATTTCATTTTTAGTAATGGCTCTAACTTTCCAATCAGTTATGTTGTTACAAATGTTAAGAACATCATTTATTTAAAAAATAAATAATAATAAATGTGTTTCTTTATGTCTAATAAGCTGTCAGCAGAATTTAGTTATCTAAAAAAAATGATATTAAGCCATTAATAACTGGTTTATGACAATCTGCGTTAAAAAAAAAATGCAGATGTTGAATGAAAAATAAATATAACAGTACACGAGTCATTAACCATTAATTAGTTACAGCATCTAAAGTGTTGATAAAAGGATAATTACACATATCTTCTGACAGGATTGCAGATGTTTCTCTGTGCAGCTGTTTCATGACGCCAGCGTCAGGAGTTCATGACGTCAGCCCCTGTAAGCCCGGGCCCACCCTCCAGCCTCCTCTCTCCTCTCACACACACACACACGCACACACACACACGTTAGTTTTTCCATGCAGTCGATGGTCTCAGCTCGCCTCACGATGTCGGGAGTTTGTGGAGCGTCGGTGTGTGTGTTTGCGTTGACTTTCTGCGGTGTTGTTGTGAGCTCAGAGGCGCAGACTCCTTCTCCAGCTCCGGGTAAGTTTCCTCTCTCTTTTTAAAAAAAAAAAACTTTCTCTTGTGCTTTGTTTTTGTCCGGCCGGAGTCAAAGTCAGGAGGCTGTCACATGACAAGCAGCAGGACGGATTTCCACTAATGAACAAAGATAATCACATTATTCATGCTAAGGACATTAGTTGTGTGGAACAAAAAGCAACTTTACTCTGTTTTTCTTGGCGCAAAGAGTGTGAATCACTGTGGACTTTGTTGTTGCAAGCACTGCTGATTTGTCACTGTGGGCAGAAAATTAAACCTCCTGTGAGTTTTTATTATTTTATTTCTTTTCCTGTGTGCAGCATTTATATAACTGCACCAGTATAACACACCGTAACCTCTCTGTGTTTCAGTTCCTTGTGCCCTGAAATCCAACTCCTCTTGTTCTGACTGTCTGCAGAATGTGGCAGTAAGTCAACAGTCTTCAGTTTTGTGGCTGATGTTTGACTATAAATACCAAAGATAAGACACGAAGCACTGTGTGTGTTGCTGTTTTTTGTTGCAGTGTTTGTGGTGTGAACCAACCAAACTATGCGTCGACTACCCAGTAGGAAAGATCCTGCCCCCCAGGAGTGTGTGTCCCCTGAATGATGCCCGGTGGGGGGTGTGCTGGGGTAAGAAAGGCCTCAGATAACACTTAATGTCAAATCTGGGTCAATCCTGTGAGTGCTTTTTGGGACTTGTGTGGGAAAGAGAAAATATATTTTGTTTTAAATTAAATGACAACTATTTTAATTAGCAATTAATTAATTACTTGAGTTGGTTTTCAAGCAAAAAAAACATTACCGTGATGTTTTCTAGTTGCAGCTTCTCGTTTGTGAGGCTGCTTTTCTTTCTTCTGTCAACAACACGAGACGTATTGCACCTTTAACCTTAAAGATACGATCTCAGTTTTGAAACTCGGATCACAAGTTTGAACTAAGACTAAGTCGACTAGTCTAAAATTGAGAAAACACTCAGAAAACAGTCAAAACTGAGTGAAATTGTTTCTCAAAGGTTAAAGGTGCAATATGTCTTGTGTTGGCTAACTGTGCTAACAAGCTAACGGTAGATACAGTCATAAACAGCACACAGTTAGCAGCAGGTAGCTTCTCTTAGCCTGCTTTTGTAGAGATATCTACTGAAGTTAGCATGCTAATGAGCTAGCACCAGGCTTGAAAAACTCATTCTTTCAGTGGTCTAAAGGTAAACACCTACTTTCCAGCTAGCTGCAATTTTCAAGGTTTTGGTTTGTCAGTTGCACAAGAAAGAGTTATTTGAATCCTCATGTTGTGCTCAAGTGATTTGTGAATAACATGTTTAAACGTAGACTAGTTGACTAGTCTCAATGTAAGAAAACACTCAGAAAACAGTCAACATTGAATAATACTTTATCTAAAAGGTTAAAGGTGCCATATATATCCTGTTGTAGATATCTACTGAAGTTAGCATGCTAATAAGCTAGCTCTGGGCCTGAAAACCCTTCTATGTAAACACATTCTCCCTGGCTAGCTGCATGGCTAACTGAGCTAACAATTCTGATGTATTGCATCTTTAACATTGTCAAAACAAATGTGTATATTACAGCTTGGATGTTGAAAAGTTGAAAAGGTAAACGCCGTTGTTAGCACTAGTAACAAACGCTTTTGTCTAAAGCGACATTAGACTAGAAAGACTTTCCAAAATGCGAGTGTACATTAATGAACTGACAATAATATGTTTAAACAACTTGTATTTCTAGTGACAATGTTTAATCGACTAATCCTGCACACCCTCACACTAATTTAGAAGTTAGAACGATGAAAAATTCAATCAAAATAATCATCAAAAGGTTAATCGATATGAAACTAGTTGTTAATTACAGCCCTATAGCATATATAGACTTCAGATAAAGTTATTAGATGCTTCAGCTGGTTGAGGTCTTAAAAGAGGTAACATATTTGGTTTCTATTCCACAGGATATGACACGTTTCGACATTAACTGAATCTCAGTGTTTCCTCTTTCTGTGTGACTTCCAGTAAACTTCCAGATTTTGATCATCACCGTGTCGGTGGTGGCGGGCGTCATCCTTATCGGCACTTTTGTTTGCTGCCTCTGCTGCTGCAAGTGTGAGAAAGTCGGGTAAGCAGCGTTGAGTCACGTCGAGTGTTTGCTGTGAAATCTGGATCAACATGGAAGGAGGAGGACGAGGGGGAAACACAATGGGCTGTTTTTCTGCGAGGCGAGGCGAGGCTGATACCGCTGTCTCCTAAAGCCTGCCAGAATTTGTAACTGTGGTTTAGCTCTGAAAATAACATTGCTATTTTTATTGAGCTAGTTAATTTGACAATGGGTGTTGGATGGAGAGGAGACGGTGATGTTTTTGGTCATACTTATCAATTCTTGGATTGACTAATTGACTGACTGATGTTTTACTATTGCCATTTTAATGCAATGTAATTTATTATTTTCAAAAACATAACTTTTCTGAATATTGATATAATACATAATATAATAATAACAATAAACATTTAATGTTGTCATATTCCAGGAACAAGAGAGACGACGCAAAGGCGGAACGACAAACCCGAATGAGGAAGTCTCGTCAGAAAGAGAGGTCAATTACCAATTTAACTACGAATAAAATATAAAAAACATTAGACTTATTCTGTCACTCAGTAAAAATATAACCATGAACAGTCTCTTCTGCTCTGTCTGCACTCTTCAACATGTAAATAAACACATATTTATTTTGATAAAAGTTGCAAAAAGACAAAAGACAATTGAACCTTTTTTCCTCCTAAAACGTGCAGATAGAAAAACACTGTTGAACCAGTGTTTAAGTGGCAGCCACATTTAAACACATCACATTAATCACCACCAACGTGCACTACAATGTCGTTTTATCATTCTGTAAATGCCAAATGAGTTTTCATTGTTATTTAAAATATGAAACCGAGTTTTGGCATGTACCATCATGGATTCAAACACTGTAGGCGTGAGTGCGACCAGTGTTCTCAGTCCTCTAACAATTTGTCTTTGTTTCATCCCCAACAGGAGAACAGAAATGCAGCTGAGACATGATGAAATCAGGACGAAATATGGTGAGACGCATTTCTTGTTTGTCTCGTTCGAGTGGGTTTATAAATGGAAATTTTGAATCACAAAGATGCTTGTTAAGCTTCATTAAGCTATGTTTACATGCACAGTGATGAAACAGTTGAATAAAAGCAGGCTGAGGGAAACATAAGACATGATAAAATATATAAAGAGGCATGTTAACGATGAATCAAGTGAACAACAAAGGAGTCTTTGACAATCAAGAGAAAAAAGCAACATAAAGACAACAAATTTGATTCAGTAGCGCCATCCACTGGAGAAAATTTACTTTGTTTACTGATGCACATTAAATTCCAGAGTTTTTGACCACAATGATTTTTTAAGGAAAAGGATTTTAGAGTTAATTTCATTAAACCCACAATGTCAAATGTTAATCTCTCCATTATTCTTTCAGGTCTGGCGAAGGGTAATCCATACGCCCGTATGGACGATCATTAAGAAGATTCACAGCCGATATTCCTTCAAAAATCCCTTAAAATGATCTCACTGATGTCATATGTGATAAATATGTAGCATAAGATAAACTGTGATTATCTGATTGGACTTCTGTGTTAGTGCAAGATGCTCTGAAATAATTTTGACACTATATATTCAAACGTGATCTCTTCGCCTAATGTTTTATTCTTGTTTTCCACATTCCTCTCCGCTTTATACTAGATTAATATTTCTTATGCTTCATTTTGATGTAAATGATTATAAATCTGTTCAGTTAACTTGTTTCTCTGTCCGTACAGGAAACTAGATGTCAGGGCAAACCTGCAAAAACATTTTGCCCACCATGATGTTGTTTGTGACGATTGTTTTTTTTGCATAAAATGCAGTATTGTAAGATTTGAACAACTTCAGATCGGTGCATGTGGTGCTTCTTTTATAATTAGCAGTTTAATTTTTATACAATATTTGTAATACGCACCATTTTACTGATTGCCATTCATGCCTAAGATACAACATTTATTTTGTATAAAAATTCATTCATAACATGTAACACATTTTACAGTTTTCTATGTCATCTGTTGATAAAAGATCAGAATCACAAACTTTCTTGGGTAAAAGAGAGGATGTGTTTTTGAACTACGTATGAGACATTGTGATTTTTGTGCAGCTGTTGATGAAAACAAATTGTGACCAATTTACTATTAAATGGCTAAGATTTTCTTTTTGTTCTTTAATTGTACATCAATTTCCAGACTCACAACATCCCCAATACACCCAAACACAAAGACAGCAACAAGAGGGGTCAGCCAAAATGCAAAGAGGCTTTTGGGAGACAAAGAAAGAAACACAGTAGTGGAAATCAGTGTCAGTGCCTCCACCTCACACTTTCACTTGCAGCAATACTTTTCGTCCTTATTCACACATCTTATATGACATTACCATCACCCTCATAAAAAGGAAGTACTCCACGCATGATTCAGTTCCTGAGAATAATTTGCTGTTCAAGCATTATAGTCATCTGGGCCCAGCCCTTCGATTATCATTGGAAAGCAGATAATTCACACAGTCCACGAAACAATACTCATCTCTAGCTCCACATCTATATAATGTATTGTTGGGGCTAATTGTATCAAAGTGAAATTCTTAATTGTACGAGCCTTACCCAGAAATCCTTTAGACTAGATGCTTATAAATATTTAATCCCATCCCCTCACAAGAGTCTCCTTTTCACGGATAAAAATGGTTACCATTTTGGGTGACCAGGTGTCCCACTTTAGGTTGGACTGCACAACATTTTTATCCCCGGTCCCTGTGTCCCACATATTGCGACAATGCCCTTCATCTTTAGTTTTGAAAAGTCAAACCACCGCGGGAAAGAAATCTGGCTTTTATCCAGTGGCTGTGAAGAGAACAAAGGGAAGGTTGTCATCATGGGATGTATTTTGTTTTATGTCAAACTGCACAAACGTGTGTAAAAGTAGGCCTTCTGGTAACAGCAGCTGAAATAAGGAGCATTTAAAGGGGCAATATGCAAGAGATTGCAAATAGGAGGCAGTATATCACCCGAGTGTCTGCTAACTACTGCTAACAGTGGCTACCATTAGCTAGTTAGCTCAGTTAGCCGCGGTCCTTTTGGGTGAAGGACTGAGCTTATAGTGAGCCGAAGCCATGCCCCTTCCAGTGGACCCCATAGGTCCTTGTTTCAGAAAAACTTTGTATGGAGAGAGAAACAAATAATTTTTCAATCCCATTTGAATTGTGCCATGAATTACACATATGGTGTTTGTAAATTTAAAAGTTAATTGTCTGGGTCAAGAAAGTCAGAGTTTGTTTTTAATAAAGTAAAACACCATCTAGTTTTGTTGTAAATTGCTCAGTGAACTAATCATCTTTCAACATGCCTCACCAACAGCAAGATGGCCGCCGCCTCGGCACAGAAAAAGGTGAAAATAACACGCTCCATTAGCAAGCTCAGTTAGCTCTGTGGGAGTAATGCTAGCTGGTTAGCATGCTAACTTCAGAGGATATCTGTGCAACACAAATACATAATCATCTTCACATAATGTCACAACTGTTGTTTTCTTCACATTTTGTTGATCATGTTTGTTAGTTTACCTTTACCAAACTGAGCAGCAGTCCCAGTCACACAGGTCAGCAGACTATGGTTAGCACTATTAATTTCTTTACACTCAAGTGACAGCAAAACAAAACAAAACAAAACAAAACAAACAAAAAGAATGTGATGTGTGATATGTTAAAAGTTAACTGGACATTATATACATCTTACCATTGCTAACATATCCCACATTATCCCACACAAATACTATTTGTTTTGTTTGGTCATGGTCATATTATTAGCATGATATATGTGGTTGGTTTGTTGTGTGTCTGTCTCCCACTGCAGTGGACTTTAAGATTAATTGCTTCACTTCTTGGGTTTACAGCTTATCAGAGTATCCCTGGCCTGGCTGCCTTGCAGTGGGGCCCCTTTTGTTTTACCTATCTCACGGGCACGCGCAAACAATCCTTGCGCGCTCACGTATCCGCGGCCCCGAGGAAAAAGCGGAGCACGTGACCGTTTTGATCGAATGACATTTTAAATGTGAGTGCGCGCTCCTGGAGCAAACGAGAGAGCCGGAGGAGCTGATAACCCGCCGCACAGCTAGCAGCCTGTCTCCACGTTTAAAGAAATCCCTGGGAAAACAGCACAATGTCTGAAGAAAAGCCAAAGGTCAGTACTGCGTTTCTCTACCGTTGATGCCATGTTAGCTCGCAAAGCCGGTTGCTAGTTTAACGTTAGCACAGGCTGCTAAGCTAGCCCCGTTTCCAGGCTGCACATACCGCATTTGAGCGGGTCGAGGCAGAAAACAAAGGTTGACCAATTTGCGGATCTTTTTGGTTTTGGGCGCATACTTTAGGGTTTGCATCGTACCACAAATATCAACATCCACCCCTGCTTGGCTACGGTTCGCCGTTTAATTGAGATAGGTTAGCCAACGTCGGTTTAAGAGATGGCGAGTAAAATGAATGATTTGTTTTCCTCTCGTTTGCGCCATTGTGGCTTTCTGCGCCAGTTTGAGCACGGACTAGCTTGCTATGCTAACCCTGGGAAGAGCCCAGAGGAGTGTGTGTGTGTGCGGTGTTTGGCTGGTGAAGCCCACATCTCAGACCGGGCTTGTCTTATACACGATATCTAACTTAAGTTAGCTTGCTGGCTAGTTAAGTTGTAGTTTTAATGCCATGCTAGCTGTAACCGGTGTTCACATTAACGAGAGCTGGTGCTGAACACCTCGGTGCGTCGGCGGTTGCTTGTAGTAACAGACGGTGTTTAAAACAGGAAGAGAAGCGTCTTCATTAATGCCTCTTTCTTACATTTTACTATGCATATCCATCTGCTTCTTCCTCGCCTTCGCTGTGCATGTGAGTGAAACTGTGTAGTTTAATCGGCTGGATTCATTAGCCGCAGATTGAGTGATGAAGTCGGTATCATTCCTGTCGGTACACGCCACCACCGACACATTAAGGTGGTCGACAGCCTGCAGATGGTCTGATCCCAGGTCGATGCTGAACACCGGTATGTCCACGGTTTTTTGTTGCAGGAAGGAGTGAAGACGGAGAACGACCACATCAACCTCAAGGTAGCTGGTCAGGATGGCTCAGTCGTACAGTTCAAAATAAAAAGGCATACTCCGCTCAGCAAACTAATGAAAGCATACTGCGAAAGACAGGTAAGTTTATTCCAGATGTCTCAACCATGAACCTTTTTAATGTCCTGTGTTAATGATATGAGCTGAACTGACTAACAACAGTATATTAGATCAATGAACTGTCGTTAATATTGATGTGTTGTGAGTTAACTGGATGCACAATCTAACTTATGCTTTCTGTCTGTTCTTTCTTTCACAGGGATTGTCAATTCGTCAGATAAGGTTTAGGTTTGATGGACAGCCCATAAATGAAACGGACACACCTGCGCAGGTTGGTGACCGCTGGACTCATGGGGTCTAGTCATGGAGATGATTATTTACAATTCAGTTTGTTTTACTCTAGTCATCTTGCGATGGGATAACTCCAGGTATGACACATGTTGACATTCCTGGCCATAAATCAATAGCTATGATAACGTGAGCAATATTTCTTCACTGTTAGCATCGGATCGGATTAATGGGGTCTGGTGTTTTACATGCAACAACAAATTTTATCGACTCAGCTGTGAGACATGCACAGAAAGTAATTTTACGTCATGCATTCACTACGCATTTGTGTCAAGGCGGTGGGCATGCGCAGGGAGGAAACACTCAGAAAATAATTTGATTATATTGGTTATATGGGATGATTTTTATTGTGTATTTTCTGGAAAAGTTTAAACTAATGTTTAAACAACATGGCATGAGGTGACATGAGAATAACGAGATGAAATGTCATTACGAAATATGATTACAACATTTCATTGTGCATTAGATCTCAACTACATGCTTGTTAAGTTTCGTGACTGCATCTTGCATGGTTGAGATTTTATTGCATTGAAAGAATAAGGGTATTTTCCTCAAATTTACTATTTCTTTAAAGCTGGGTGAATGTTTAGATCCTATTGGTTTAATCAGTGGAAATGTTTGTAGATGGCAGGACATTGTCATGTTGTAGGACAGGTCTTAACCCCATTTGCTTAAGGTGAAAATGATTTCTGAAAGATACACACAATACCTAAAAAATCCAATACAAAGGGCAATCTTCCAACTACGGCAGGGTAACATTTTAAAGTACTCCCAGTATGATATCAGAGTGTCCGGTCTGAAACCAAATCAGGCCTTTTTGTTGTTATTATTATTATTATTATTATTATTATTATTATTATTTTTACCCCTTCTTCATTTAACAAAAGGCTTACAAGCATTAATCCAAGAAATTAACTGAAAGACATTAAAATGATGATGAATGCCAGTTTATGGTACTTGGAAATGCTTTGTGCAAGACACATTGAGGGTTTCATACCCAGTTGTGCTTCCATGAAAAGGAAAACTTTACATTTGCTGTAGAATAAATAATATCTGTGCTCTTGAATTACTAATGTGTAATCTGTTTTTTTTTTTGTTCCAGCTGGAGATGGAGGACGAGGACACTATTGATGTATTTCAACAACAGACGGGAGGAGTCTTTTCTTAAATGGGACGTGGACTCTTGGAAGAACATCCACACTTTTTTTTTTTTTTTTTTTTCTATGTTGTAATTGTTTATTTCTGTTTTTACTTCATTCTTTTTTCCCCCCACTGTGCTTGGCTAAACGTCAGGCTCCTCACAACATAAAAGAAGGTAGTAGGAGTTTTTCATTTGGAGCCAAATCCTAACTTTGAGATGCAGGGTAACTTTTTTTAAAGACATGTTTTAGTCGCATAAATGGATGATTTTGAAATTGTCCAAGGCAGGGACACGTCTCAGCTCAGATTTGGCTCATAATGAAAATGACTCGCTGTTCTTTTGATGTTGAGATGACCTCCTGCATGTCTCATAAACCATAAGCTGAACTACATGCCAAAATCTTTTTTTGTTTTCTTTTTGTTTAAGTTTTCCAGATTGTTGTAAACATTGAAATTCAGGATGGGTTCAACTAGTTTTAATTCATGTACTTGATTGATTGCTATGTGGAAAACTGCTGGAAAGGAGCTGGTGGTTTCTCTCCATAGATGCTAAAGGCTCTATGCCATATTTCTAATGTACATTTTAGCTGTCCCTTTTTGTTTAATAAACAGTTAATGACTTTGTTGTATCATGCCCATTTTACCTTCAACATTTGCTAAGAAAAATGCAGATAAAGATCCATATGGATGGTTTACCTCAATACTGTCACCCTCAATGCAGATTTGACTGAATGGAAATAAAGTACAGCAATGTTTTTGGACCAAAAAGCTAAATGAATAGTGTTCTTTTTATGAAAGGCTCTGGTTAATATATAAATCGATGTTAAAGGTTTACTGCGACTGTAGCAGTGGTCTTTGTTGTTGCACAGCAGGAGAACTTCTCTTGATGTGTAAATTCATTTTCTTTCCACCTTTTCAGGACTTTAAATAAAAATAATTCACCTTTCCCAGTGCAGATATTGAGTGAGCTCATCTACGTTTATATATACTTCATACTTCAGTGTATAAACAAACATTGAGTCAATGCTGTGTTGTCGATTTGTCCATCAATCTATCCAAACATTATCGACAGATGCTTAGTTTGTGTTGACTCTTGTGTGTTGGTAGAAATCTTGTTTTATAAGAATGTCCGCCTTCATTTTAAAAGTTCACATTGGCAGATATTCCACTTTTTTTGTACATTATTTGTTGTCCCTATACTGTATACAATAAATATAGTTTGATACTCAGCCTCTTGAATTATATTGACCTTCCAGTTGTGTGAATCTGCTATAAAATTCATATTTTTGCTACAGAATTCAGTGTAAATGTAAAATATTCACATCTTGGGTGTAAATGAAGCCATTAAAAGGTTAAAGGCAGGACTCCTGACTACATGTTGAAATGATCCCTCCTAACCATGGTGGCTCAATCTGTGGTCACTGTCTCATGTAACTAGCGGTGCAAATAAACAGTCTGCCCACTGAATTTATGTTACTGTGGAAACTTAAGTCATTGTCTCCAGATGTGAGGCCTTGGAACAGAGGTCAAGCTGTCCAAGCCCAGAATTAGATGATATTATCATAGTCTCCCTTGAAAAGGTTTGTGGTATTAAAGGAAAAGTTCACCCCAAAATGACCTTACTTAATTACCTACTCACCCTCATGTGGATGGAAAGTCGTGTGACGTTTTGGCGTCCATAAAACATTTCTGGAGCTTCACAGTGAAACAGCGCTGTAGCATATTCCTGAAAAACTGAAGCAGATAGGGGACACAAAAAACAATCCAAGACTGCAGAAGCCTCGTGATCCCGAATTGATTTGAAAAAAGATGTTGCTTATCTTTCAAAGTGCAGTTAAGCTTATACAGCCACTTCAGAAGATTTTGACTTAAGGTGTAAATAACGTCTTTTCTGATCACTTTGGGATCTGGAGACTTGGATTATGCCAGCTAAGGTGTATGGAGTCATACCTATTTTTACCTCTGCCAAGGAGGTTATGTCTTCACCCATGTTGGTCGGTTTGTTGGTTTGTCAGCAGGATTATACAAAAACTACTCAATGGATATCCATGATACTTGGATGGATGATGGGTCTTGGCCCAGAATAGACCCCTTTAATCTTTGGTGTAAATCTGAAAAAAGGGACAGATGCAGGATTGTTTTCTCACTTTCTTTAACATTGTGAGATAGGGTGTTTTTTCCACAACTTTCTATTGGCATCTATTGAGTAGATAATGACTGGGTAATAATTTTTTAGGTTGACTGTTCCTTTAAACTGAAAATATTAGATAAAGTTCATATGTTTATATTTCAGCAACCTGACGCAGCGGGCAATACACTTTACATACATTAGAGGGCGTCATTGTTCTGATGATTCAGAGGATTGCTGCACGTGATCTACTCATCTCCAGCCCTTAAATTAAAATACAAAGACACATTTGTTGCTCCACTCCAGCCTTGTGAGGGCCATAACTCCCTGAGTCTTCTCTTATTTAAGAGGACTTCATTTCACAGATGTTACTTAACTGTGCAGCCAAATGAACTCCCTGTGAGGCTCCTCACACACTGGTCTGATTGTGCTGCCTTTATTTTTGGCATCTCCTTTGCATTTTATATTTCCTGGTGGAGATATCTGAAGCCTCTCATATTCCCCCAGTCCTCTCAGAGATGCAGCTGCAAGGTGCCCCCTCCGCCACTCACACTCCCTCTGGTTTCTGATGCACAGCCTCTTGGAAGGATATATGTTGTGTTTGGTGAAATGTTAATGCATGGTTAAACCATTTCATGACAGTTTGCTTTGTTTTGTCTTCATGGTGCCATTTTCCAAATATCCTGCGAGGACTGACTGAACCTGAGAGGCCTCCTGGAAAGAGGGACAGGGCCAAAGATAGTAATGAATCATTATTACACACACAGGCAAGAGTCCCATCGACACATTATGTTTTTTGTTGCTGTGTGGGTCACCATCAGCTGTGTCAGGGACGCTTGTTAAGGCAACACATACCCTCGATTGTTTTTTCACTGCAGTTAATGCAGAGACACTTTGTATAATTGTTATTGTTTTACAGCGCATTCATTGTCTGTCTGACGCCATGCACTGCTCTGCTGTCAGCGTACAGTAAGCTCCATTTGTTTATTATTGTGGCAAGATAATAGGTGGATTATTGAGCCACTCACATGTATTTAGAACAAGAAAGGAATTATTATTTCACATTAAAAACAAATGTGTATTCTGTGAGTTTATGTTCATATGAATAATTAACATAGACTTCTGTGTATTTAAGACATAATTGCATAGAATCTCTTGATGAATGAAACTCTGCACCCCTTCCTTTACGGGTTTGATTTCGAAACAGGTGAACCATGGACACTGAAGTGTTAGTGTCAAGTTACAAACTTATTATAACGTTGCAATATGTAGGAACTGGCCACCTGTCTAATTCATACAGCATATTACCTGAAACTACTGCTAATTGCCTCTAATTGTAGTTGCCATTAGCTAGTTAGCTCAGTTAGCTGTGCAGCTAGTTGTCCGGACTGGAAGCTCGGGGACCAGATGTGCATTGGAACTTACACTGCTAGCACAGGAGCTTTAGACCGGGACTGGCTGGGGCTAGCTGGTTAGCATGCTATCTTCTGTGCAACACAATAAATAAACATCATAACATCAAAGTGTTATTACTTCACATTATGTTGATGATGTTTTTGGTTTTTGTATTGGGTTTTAATTAAAATTCTTACATATTGCCCCTTTAATGAGTTGATTGAACTCTGTACAGTACATTCACACAACTCATCATTTCAGGTCAAAAGACTTCAAGTTAGAAGATCTCATGTTTATAAATTATGAAGCGGTCTGACAAAAAAAATTACAAATGTAAAGGTTAATTGACTTGAAATGAATAAAACTTGTATATTCACATTTTCTTAATGAAGAAAAAAATAGTTAAATCCACTTAATTTCTGTAGGATTTTGACTGAAAAAATATATGCACACCTAACATAAACATTAGCCATTTTGTAACTCTTATTTTCAACCATAATTTAAATGTATTTAAACACTGGTCCAGTATATATTTGTATTTGCGTTCTATTTTTAGGTCTTTAAGCTCATTTCCTCACAGCTGTAATTACATTCTTCATGTGTAAACAGCTTGAATAAGCAGCATCCTCTAAGTAAATAAGTGGATAAACATGCAGTCTACAGTACATACAGTGCACAACACAGGAAGAGGACAAGGAGGAGGAGGAGGAGGGGTCTTCAGAGCAAATCAACTTAACTCTGAACATGTAATGATCATATGAGGTCAGTCAGCTGTGTTTTGCATCCTCAGTGCATCCAGCCAGCGACCTCCGGTGTGACACCCTCCCCAGTTGAACCGCCCCAGCAGCCTGAATGAGACCACTGTGCATCAGGAGAACCTCTGGATCGTCTCCAGACCTCTGCATGCTGATGTCACCCTCGTGTGCGTAATGTGGTCTCCACCCTGTCAGCAGATCAGATTTCACCCTAATGCTTGTTGAGATGTTGTGTCAGTGACTGTGTTATCATAAAATTGTAGTTACATGATAATTGTTGAGTTTTTCTTCATGATACAAGTGGACAAATGAAGAGGCAGTGTTGATTGTGCAAGGAGATTTCTTTGAGTCATCACAAGTTTTCTACATCAGACATTTTTACATGTCTTAGTTGTTAGTAATAACAGTAACAATGGCTTCATTCTACTCAACTGTCCCAGTGAGCAGTGGCAGTGTGACAGTGAGCCAGCATGCACAATACCAGGACCCTGAAACTGAAGCAGCAATCAAAAATCCTTAGATATAATCTGGACAAAAGACCTGTCTGTGTTTGATAAAGGTTTTGTCCCAAGGCTATTGACTGGATAGAGATGTTAGAGACAAGAGTATCACACAGTCCCTCCAAGTATTAGAATCTAATCCTAGAAAAAGAAATGAAATAAATTAGATTTATCTCTCAGGTAGCTAAAGAGCCAATGAAAGCCTCTAATGGAGCCGTCTAAGAAGAAGTAAATTATATAAACTGAGATTATCGATGCAAGAACAAGTACATTAAGATTTACATTATTATTATTTGGTAACACTTCACAATATGATGCACAGAAAGGCGAGTAGTTAAAAAGAACGAGCGAGGAACAATTTATGAATCTTCAATGAGTAGTTCCTGAATGATTCAGATTCAAGGACTGTACAAACAGAGTACAAACTTCACTTACGAGAAAAGGGCAAGTACTGTTAAAGTAATCATAAGGTTATGACAGACCACTACGTAAAAGCTTAGTACTGTTAATCAGTAATAACTAATGAATCTTTATGAACTAGGAGATAATTAAGAGTCACAAGAGAACAGACTGGGAGTTACGAGAACACTTTATAATAACCAGCATTAATAAATGGCAAATTTACAGTTAATCAAACTTTAGTTAATAGATATTTGACTGTTAAACAATTAAATTATTTATAAAGAACAAAAGATTGCAATGAAACATACAAACAAATTTACAAAGTATAATAAACATCAGTTGCAACTTTACAATACATAATTCCCCCACAAATAGTTAATATAAAGCATTTTATTGTTTATTAACAGTGAAATAACCATTAATTTACTATTTATTAATGGTGTTATTATAGAGCGTTATCTAAGATACTATATAAATGATTCAGTAGGCAATTATTAGTTCTTTAGTATCTGTGAATTGAAATATCTTATTTCTTCATGAGTTGTTCCTGATCAACTGTGAGTCGATCACTGACCAGCACAAACTAGTACCGACTCATTCATCCCTAATTACTTAATCACTAGTTACCCTTTCTGTGCCCCCTCAAATAAAGTGAGTCATCATACTAAGTAGTTAGGGAGTGGTCCCTCATTACCTCATGATTACCCCACCGTTACTTACCCTTTTTAATAATCATGATGTTAAAGGTGCTATTTGTGAAAAAAAAAAAAAAAGAAAGTTGATTTTTGGGGCTCATTCCCATCTCACCAAAAACTGATGCTTTGGGATTGTAGGACGAGTCAGCCACCATCCTTTGTTTTGTTCATTCAGTTTATTCAGTCATGAAACAGAGTTTGTTTATTTAGTTTGTTTAGGTTTAAAATCAGTCAATAAAGATCTTCTGATTAAAATTTCTACATAGTGCACCTTTAATCGTGTTTTTTTATATAAGCAATATTAATTATTATAATAATAGCACTGTGAAAGGAGCCTTCTGCATAATGAGTACTTTTAGTTTTGACAGTTTAAGTACATTTTGCTGATAAAAAAACTATGAATTTAGGACTTTAACTTGTAATGGAGTATTTTTGAAACTGTGGCGTTTCTACTTTTAGCTCTTCTTCTGCTGCTGTTATTTCCTAAAGCACCAGAAGTGCCTCCACAATCAATAAAATGCATTAGAGTAAATAGGCTAATGACTCCACAGAGCACATGTAATCATCTCAATTTGCCCAAAGTTTGTTGGACTCAAAGAACCACAATGCAACACATAAAAATTATCATCTCCTTGGCTACAGCTTTTGGGAGCTACGCCCCAAGAAGAAGTAGAAGAAGAAGAAGAAAAAGAAAAAGAAGAAAAAGTAGAAGAAGGAGTAGAAGAAGAAGAAGAAGAAGAAGAAGAAGAAGAAGTGGGAGGCTTACCCCTGAAAGAGCTCATTGTAGGGAGGGTATGGGAGTGTGTGCTGCCGCGGTGTGTGTGCCCTGAGTGTGTGTGTGTGTGTGTGTGTGTGGAGCCCCCTCCTCTCCTCAAACGAGCCGGTCAGCAGCGGAGGGATTAGAGGAGCCAGCTCCACTCACTACAACTCACAGGCGGACGGAGGGGGGAGACTGCAACAAGCGTGAATCATGCTCGTCGTCATTACTACCGACTGGGAGTGGAGCCGAAATTGTGCAAGATACGGATAACAGCGAAGGGGGATCGAGTCAAGTTTCCAGGTCCGCCGTGAAAATGCCTCATAACACCCAGAGGCTCCTCTACTGCTTCTCCTCCTCCTGCTGCTCCTGCTGCTGCTGCTGGGACCCGTCGCATTATGCTGCCTCCCTCACATGCGCTTTATGTTGAAGAAGAAGAAGAAGAAGAAGAAGTGAGCAGGAGAAAAGCTGTTCAGGAGCAAGTGAGGGGCGACTGAGCAAGGAAAAAACCAAAGAGGATATTTGTCTTTTTTTTGTTTTGTTTTCATCGCCGTGCGGAGATTTTTTTCTCCTCAAAAGAAGAAGAAGTGGGAAAAGAGAGGAGAGTGAAGGAGGAGAGGAGAAGGAGGGTGGGGGTGAAAAGTTGTTGGTCACAGAGGAAACATGGGGAACGCAGGGAGCATGGACCAGCACACTGATTTCAGAGGACACAACATGCCTCTGAAACTGCCCATGCCTGATCCAGGTGAACTGGAGGAGAGATTTGCAACCGTGCTGGTAAGAAAAAAAACAAAACACGAAAGTCATTTTGAATGTTTGTCTCTTTGTTCCCTCCATGCTTCAGTGTCCTGGGACATGGACAGCTGTGTGTGTGTGTGTGTGTGTAGGTTGGACCTCTGTTAGTCCAGCACGCCTGCTCTTTGTTGGGGAAAAAAAGGGCTATTCCGACCAAAAAGAGCACACAGGTTTGCATCTGTTGCACTCCTTTTCAACCCCCCCTTTGTTTTTTTTTGTTTTTTTAAAGTTGCAGCTTATTTAGCCACTTAAATCTGAAACCAGCCCCCTGCCTCCTATCAAACATCACATTTCTGCTCCTTTGACTCCAAACTACAAGATAATAAATGCTTCCAGCAGCCTCCAGTACCTGCTTCTGTAAATTTCCAAGTGTAGTCGCATGGAAACACCTGCAGTCATAACACACAGCAAATTATTGCTTTTATGGCTTTTTTTTTTTTGTCTTCTTCTTCTCCCCCCTTCAACTTTATGAGTCCAGACGCTGGCTGGCTCACTACTGAAGCTCTAAGTGCCCAGCATGCCAGGTCCTTTGAAACATCTGTCACATCATAAAGTGTCAACGGCGTCTGTCAACAATTATGTTACCTGGGAGCGGACGGCTGAACGTTCCTGGTGTTGCTGAAAGATCCCTTGAGCGCTTAAAGGAGCACTTTATGTAATTTTGGAAAATAAATTCAAACTCGGAAATGTGATATTTACATTATTAAAGGTGCACTGTGTAGTTTTGGGGGAGCAATTTTAATCAGAAGAGACAGATCTTAATTGACTAAACACACTAAATAAACAAACTGACTCACTTTGTTTATATGTGGCGAACCCTGCCACCTTTCTGGCTTCAAGCTGTTCTGGGACCTTATTTTCCTCTGAGAACAGCTTGTTTATTCAGTTATGGAAAAAATAAATATTTCTGACCTTATTACCTCATTAATATTGTAAATGTTAAAATTTTTTATGTTAAAGTTTAAATTTCTACATAGCGCCCCTTTAAGGTCAGTTTATTCAGCCATGAAAACAAAAGGAGTGTTTATTTTGTTTGTTTAGGCATTAAAATCAATCACTGAAGATTTTCTCTCTCCCCCAATACTACATAGTGCCCCTTTTTTAAAGAGGATCTGATGTAGTATGGACACATTATGAAGACCTGAGTTAAGAGGAAAGGTGTTTATGTTGATGTTAGCAGCTTTGTTTGTGTGGATTTAGGGACAGAGATTTGGTGCTAAAGCATTACTCACTTCACTTTTTGCTGATCAGGAGAGTTTCCAGAACGCAGTTTTCCCCAAGTCAGTGAATAAAAGGCCTAGATAGAAGAACAGTGGAGTGATGGTGAAATCTGAGAGCTGGCAAAATGTGGGTCAAACGTGATTGTCGCCTGGCCAACTGCTCTCATAAACATTAGCTGCTCAGAGGAAGGAATTTGACTTCTACGAGCAGGTTCTTGTGTTGCAAGCTTGTATTTAAGATGACAGAAAAGGGTCTAATTTTCTTTCTTTGGCTCCTTTTTTTTTTTTTAGCTGTTGCAGAGCTTTGTTTTTGTTAATGTTGGAGGTGGCACAGATCTTTTTAGCCTGTAAGCCCATTACAGAAAGTGGATCAAGTTGAGTTGGAAGCCAAATCACTGCTGTGTAGTTGGGGTGTGATTGCTGCTTGTCAGACACTGATGAATCCCATTCAGAAGACTTGAGGGTGAAGGAGGTTTTTTGACGTCACATCTCAGACGGATTTGAGTCTTCTTCTTGATCAGTAACACACTTCCTGCGAAGGTATCCCCTCTCACAATCTGGGTTCATAAACTCGCTGAGGAGTAAATGTCAGGGGTGAGAGAATGATTAGGATCCCCAAAACTAATCCTTATGATGCTTTCCAGAAAGATAAAAATAAAAACAAGTCGACCAAACTCGAAGATTTCATGGGGCTGGCTGTCAGAAAAGCCGATCCTCGTAGCATGTCAGGAACACCCGCGCTCCCTCCCTTCTTCTTCCCTGCTGCCAGCGTGATGCCTCAGCTCTTTGGCGGGATGGACGCCCTCCAGCATTAGAAGAATTTAGAGCTGTAATCACAGAGTTTAGCGTTATTTACCACCATTTAAACCCTAATGTGTCTCAGCCGTGCCTGATAGCAGTTGGCTCCACTGAGCGCCGGAGTGAGTGGCACAAGTGGTGCGACTGTGATGACCTCACTTGAGCTTGAATGGGAGACGATCATTTGGATGATGTCTCGTCAAGCTTCTTCTTTGTAACTCAACATATAAGCGGTTATCAGTGCCAATAGATAAAGGTTGAAGTAGTTCTTGGCTGCTGATCAAAGACCTTTTCACCTAGTCGTTAACCAGTTCTCATATTGTTTGCCACACTGAGCTTTAATTTGTCACATCAAAACCTGCAAATGTTTTGTTTGATCCGGTTTAGCTGGTTTGGAGATTCTTGTTAAAACATTTCCATATAAGAAGGTCATTAAAAGGACAACACTTTTGTTATGTATTTTGTAGAGTTTTTTTCTTTACACTATCTCAAATGTTTCCAACAATTTCCAAATGAAGTAAAAGCTTTAATTTTAAGTTAGATCTGTGTTTCATTTGGTCACCTGTTGCAATAACTTCGGGGGAAACGGGGAAAGGAGGTCGGTGAACATGACTAAATGTAACACGGATAAAATTTTAATACATCACCTCGCCTGTGAACATTTCTGCCTGAGCCATGTCTGAAAGAATTTTCATTGGCAAAAGACCATATTCACATGGCGGCCATTTTCTTTTATCACGCTCAAGGTGGAAAGCTTAAATGTGGTACTGTGTTTCGTATAAATGTAGAGAATCAGGACAAGTAGTGGATACTGAAAATTTGAACCATATTTCATGGTAAAACAAAACACTTATTAACTTTGAGCTAACGATAGACAACAGCTAATGTTAGCGATCAACCACTACCACTTGATCGTGCTACATGATATTGAAGAAAACTGTAAATTAGTTCTCAAATATCAACGCACATCTTGAACTCATTTATTTAATGTAAGCTAATGTTAGCTCTTGTCTAACATTAGCTAATGGGTTATTGCATATGTTGTTTTACCTCTAAATATTTGGACGCAGATGAAGGCTTAGTGCTGAAACACTTTGTTTATTGCCGACAATAAAACATCAAATTTGTTCTCTGAGAGTGCTGGAGTTTTGTTTGCTGTTGATTCCTGCCACTTGCACCCATCATATATTTTAAGAAAGTGTGGGCTGTTATTTTTACATTCTCTGAAACATGGCCCAATGTCCCTCAGGATTTTTGGTTGCTGATCAGTCAGGAGGCTGTAAGATGATAGCAGCTCCCTACATACAACATTTTTCTTTTGATAACAGCATTTTTCGAATGCCACCCTGAGCTTGAAAATGGCAACTGTGCAAAAATTGTCTGTGGTTGGTTGTTAAGCAATGAAGACAACTTCCACGCTATTTCACGTCCTCCAGCTGCATCTTTTGTATCCGTCGTTCAGATTGAGAGATCCTTAACGGCCGAAATCACACATTGTACCTTTTAAATGATGCAACACTGCAGACTGCCTTCAACATGTGCTCACTCAATCTGGGGCGTGATAGAACAGCAGCAGGATTGTTTACCTGCCACTCCTAATACGCTTGATCATCAGGCAAGTCCTGGATCTCAGTAGGCAGTCGTTTGGAGTAAAGGCTTGTGCTGTTTGAGGCCACACTGAAGAACTTACCTCGCCAAACCCTTGAATTTCTTATCATGGACGTATAGTATTTGAGTTTAGGTTTGTGCTGCTGCGTGTTGTGAAAAGCCTCCTTTCATATGTCGATGCACGACTTCCATCATCTGACCTGACCACATATGTGTGTAACCGCGCATATAAAATGAGGCTGATTCCTACACGAAGAGTTGTGTGAAGATCATCAGCTGTACAAATGATTAGATTCTTAGACCGGCAACTGATGTTGGCCTCTGATGGTCCATTCTGTGAACTTAAATGGCAACATTATACATTTCATGAGCATTTTAATACGCAATGTATTAATTGAAAGAGAATGTTGCTGATATACAACCTAATAGTACAAGAGCTTATATCAATTATGTAGTCTGACATGTTTTCTTTTTGTTTTTTATTAAGAAAATGTTAAATTTACCAGTGCGTCAATGATACAATAATCTAAATTTCCAGATGTCTTCACTTAAATCAGAAAATACCCTAAAAAGGAATAGATAAACAAGACTACTTGGAGCTACAGGCACATTTCTGTCAGTAGCCAAAAAGTATTGATGTGTAATACCCTACTCAATTACTAGTTGTCTCTCCTCATCGTAGTAATTGGAGATATCAGGCCTGTTTGTTTCCCTATGAAAGAAGCCATTCACTCCCATTAAGTTTTGTAGAGTATAAAAAAAACCATTTTCCACCAGCTTGTCAGCTTTTTTTCCCCACTTAACATGAAGAATGTGGTTGACAGAAAAGGATCCACTGAAGGTAAAAAGCTCCAGGAACATGTGTCTTTTATCAGCAGATGAAGTTCAAGAACAACGTGAGTAAGAGGAGTTGAGTTAAGATTGTTCTGTTTCCAAAGTCAGCTACTCAGTTTGTGATGTCTAACAGGGCACCAGGCTCTCTCGTCACGTTGGTTGCAGTGGTGCATAGAACTTTTTTCCATTTAGGTGCACCAGCGCATAAGTTTGGTGCACACAATAAAACTTTTAATCTAATTTATTAACGCGTTATGAAAATGATGGTGAACAGGAATAAAGTTGCAAACACCACATGCAACAAGTAATTGTGTTTATTGAAGGTCTGTTGGTCCAAAATAGTTACACCCTGGAGTCCTGTCTAAGCTTAGTGATTTCCTCTACGCACACAAATACACATTATACTAACTGCACTCTGCTTACTGTCTGAAGAGAGACGTTCTCATCAGGAAATAACTTCTTTCGGCTACATTCATGCTTTCTTGTTTGTCTTTTTGCAAATTTGACAGTTTAAAGTTCAAATGCAGCTAAAACAAAATCTTTCTACTTTCCGGATTATGTAAATGTAACATATCAAAACATAATTTTAACGGCTTTAAGCTCATTCACAGCTTAAGTTGGTTACATTTTAACACACCTCACAGGGATAAGGTTGTCTGTGGTAATAGCCTACCAGCTTTTGCCAACGTGTATCTCAGTGTTTCCAGTCTGATATTTGACTCAGTCTGACATTTACGCTAGTTACATACAGTGATCTGTAAAAAAGTTGTGGGTTTACTGCCGGCTGGCTGAGTCTGCGTTTTCGACTAAATGAAACACTCCCATTGAAGTCTGTGTCTCGTGAATCCCTGGAGCCGCAGGCTGATCTTCGAAATAGACTTAGGCTAATTGTAATGCACGGCCTCTGCCACGATAAGAGAGGCTAATTCACATGTGACCTTGGCCATGAAGTGAGGTGTATTTAAACCCAAATATGCATGGTTTAAAGTCCCGAAGGGCGGTAGATTTTCATGCTGGTATAAACTAGAATTTATTCACTGTTTATGAGTTTTCCAGTAAGTGGTTTGCTGTGTGTTTGTCCTGCTCTTTGCTTTGTATGTCTTGTGAATATTACTGTAATGCAGTGTTTTGAGAGCTTAAGTTTTCCCAGGGAAAATATCTCTGTAGTTACTCTGGGAAGCGTGTTTGCAAGCCTTCACCTCTCTTGTGGTTGCCATAGTATTGAAGTCGACAAGAAGAAGATGGGTTGCACATGATGTTTAGCCAGTGTCATTGCCAGCTTCTTGATGTTTACCCTGCTCTCAGTGAATATACTTTATGGCTGATCATATCAACATCCCGGCAGATCAATTTGCTCTACACTCATTGCCTAATCAATCCAACGTTGTCATTTAGCCGACCATTAGAGGGTATAAGCAAAGCTTTAAAGTGGCAATTTTGTCTCACAGGTCTATAAGTGCGTACGGGCTGAAAGCATGTGAAATGACTGCAATCAATCCCTGTGAGTCACATGTAGAGCATGAGCCAGTCTATATGCTTCAAGTTGAACCACAGGAAAATGACTCGGTGTTACAGGAATTCAGCTCAGGCCTCATGTCTGCTCCTCTGCGTCAGCTCACCACAGAGTTGACATCAAATTAGATTGTACCCACATCCAGGATCCCATCCACTTCAATCTCACGGCTGCAGTGTTTGCTGAATATCACGACTGCTGTCAGGGAGGCAGAGAAGTTTACAGTCATCGCTCATTTAAATGCCATATGGGGGACTATAGGCTTAGCGTTAGTCGTTGTGGCTGCTCTTCTCAATAGTCTGCCCAGATTACATCTAAGCTGCTTTGTTTAAAAGGCTGCTGAGGCACCCCGAGCTGCTGTTATTTGTGCTGTGAGGCCCCGCATCTGAAATCTACTCCCCAGATTAATCACATGAGCAGCCTTCATGTTCAGCTGAAGTCTAATTTGTCACATTGACAGGTCCGAGCTAGCTGTGCTTTCAGCATGAAACCCTTCCAAGAAGTATTCAGCTGTACTTCATCAAACCTAAATAGTGTTAAAAATAGGCTGCACTAATCAATATTTTTATTTAAACAGTGGGTGAAATGAGTGCCTCGTACACGTGAGTGAATCATGTGAAAGGTGCCGCTTGTAGTAATGAATTAGGGTTGGGCAATGTCTAATGAATTGGCATATGACGAAGTCCACTATGAAATATTGCAATGGGCGATGACATCAATTTTGGAGGGAGACAGTTTTCTCAGCTGTCTCACCCAGCAGTTTTGATGTCTTTCAGCTTTCAGCTGATTGTTTTGGTTTTTCGGCCCATCCACCTTAAGGTTTTGGTTCACTCTCATGGCTCTTTTTAGCGTTGTCGGCAGACAGCTACAAAAAAAGCTCCTCCCTAGCATCAAATGGGACATCGACAAAGTTAGCATCTAGCAACTGAAAACTCCAATGTTTTTCATAGTTGTTGGTTGAGACTGAAACAGAGCTACAGGACTTTGTCAGGTGGTGAGAAACTCGACTCCAATGAATGCAAATGTTGCTTTCTCTCTGCTGGTGTGCAAATAGTCAGCTGTTTGCCAACATAACATTAGCCAGAACGACTTAATTTGACTAAGCGTGTCAAATGTGTGCTAGATGTTTGGCCCCAGGCAGCCAAAAACAATGAATAGTCCTGATTTAAACATTTGCTTTGTCATTGTTTCAAACATTGTGTTTTTGTGGAAAAGATGTTTTTTTAAACTAATTCAGACATATAGATGAATTCCCAGATGGATGACAAATTTGCGGAAAAACATGATTAAGAAAATTAGGAGTCTGAATTCTGGGAACAAAAATGCTGACAGTCATGTTGATGGGCTTTTCTGTCACCACATTTCAACCCACCTGAACACCCACTGTATGGGAGATTTTGGACCACACCACCATGAAAACATCATCCATAACACAAAACATGTGTTTGTCACCACAGTGGAGTTCGACAGACTTTTACAACACCTTACCAGGACACTTTATGAACGCGTTTGTGAAGCTGATGTGGAAGTAAAATGAAAAGATAAACAATTATAAATGTTAAATCTGGTTACATTCTGACAGATGGTTTGACTTTGAGCACTTGAGGCAGTCTGTTGCTTGTGTGAACACAGTGATCCCTCCATCTCCTACATTGCCATGCGGGACCCAGGAAGTGACTAAGCTAACCCTCCCAGTTTTTCCATGTCGACTCTTCTTCATTAAAAAGCAGAACAATGGCTATTGTCTAAGGAGCAGAGGGTGAACTGTGGCTGAATCCCGTGCAGCAGGCCCGGGGAACAGAGCTGCTCTTTATTCTGTGGAGAGCCCAAGACGGAGCCTGGCACTGGACCCAGACCCGGCAGGCTGCGAGAGGCCACCACACATACCCAAATATGAGAGTGTGCATTGCTTGTGTATGGGCATGTGTGTTTTCTGCTGTGTTGGAGCCCCAGGACGCTCACCCACCAATTAGCCGTAACAGAGCTGAGCATGAAATGCTTGGGGAGCGATGAGATCCGGCAGTCGGTGGCCCTCGCAGCCTCTCATAAGGGATGTGAGGTGCTGCGGTGTCGAACGAGACTGTGCTGCTCAAAACCCCGAAGCTGAGCCTTGGGGCATCTTGCCTGGCTGGCAGAGGGTCAGCTGATTATGTGGGAACAGGTCTCTTGGCTACATGCAGGCACCGCTGAGATGAAACCACTGGGGCTTCAATCTGTATTGTTCCTCTCGGTTCAGTTTTGACATCCGCACATTTGGGGGTGGTTTGGTTTACTGCACTGCTGCGTGGGTGGCAGGGAGTACCAAGAGTATTGAGCAAGCAAAGGCTGACTTTAAAACTTTGTGAAAACCTTTCAGGGTGTTTTCAGTGTGATTATACCTGATCACGACAGTCCCTGACCCTTGTTTGAGTGCTAAGTCCTAAATTTGCGAGAAAAGAAAGAAAATCTGACACACACAACCCCAAATATACAAGAAAGCTGAATTGTCTCCATAAACTGGAGATTAAAGTCACAAATTTACGAGAAAACAACAAAAATATTGTTAGAAATTGTCATAAATTTGCGAGAAAAAATTAGTTTTTCTTCTTTGTCAAGGAATCTCATTGCTTCTTTTTGCAAGGTTGGATCAACCTCATCACGCCAGAGAGGCCACATTATTGTGGTTTACCCCCATCCCACTGCTCTGTAGTTTCTTCTTCCTACAATGGCCTTAATACGCTGTCGTACTACAGAATATCCGGAGCAGTTGAGCTTTTGTTTGTTGTCATGAAAGAAAGAGAAACTTTCCCCGGCAGCTTTCTTGACGTCACTCCTGAGAAAAAGGTTTAGTTTGGATGCAGCCTCACTTGGCCGCGGGGATCTTTGCTGTAGGTCTCCCTGCGTAAGAAGCAGGAAGATGTAGCCTGGAAAAGGCCAGCCGGAGTCCTTTTCATGTTGGTCACAGCCGGTTGCCAGTGTTGTCCAAGGGGTCACTGCACAGAAGAACTGGAGAGTCAGTGCTGTGTAGAGAAGTGCATTATGGTCCAGGATCTGTCCGGGCTCCAAGATGGCAGCTGCGCTTTTAAAACTGAGATTGCTTGGGCCAAAGTTCGGCACCAGACAAGAGTGGGTGTTTTGTTATGAAGTGTTAAGTATTAGTTGATGTTCATGGTGTTGAGCTTTATCAGAAAGCTCGTCCAGAGCAGCCTTCAGATGTCTGTGTCATTGTGACAAAAGAGCGGTGTGTTGTGGCGTCAGGGTCGGCTTTATCTTGTGGCACTCGTACCCTCTCTTTTACTGGCCTTGAGCTTTATTGAGTGTGTTTACTGTTTGATTTTAGGCTGAACTGCAGATTCATCATAATGGTTTCATCTGTTGCCCCCGTTTTGGAGCTGAATAATGTGGATCTTTGAGGCTTGTATACAGACGACAACTCATGGTCTATCAGCTGATGTTTTTTTAGTGCATGTTTGGACTTTTTACAAGCTTGTACAACATCGACTCTGTGTCCTTCCCCTACAAATGTAGAAAAAGTGAGCAGACAGAGTAGAAACGAACAGCACCTTATTCTCCGCTTCTTTTCAGGCTTTTCTTCCTGAATGTCTCTTTCTCGTGACATATGCTGCTTTTGAAGCCGCCGGAGTCAAAAAGGCAGGTATTATCGGGTAACGACTTGCCAGAATGAACATCTGCAGAGCCGAATGGGAGGTCCTGTTGCATTTGAATGTACTTAAATGCTCTTTGCTGGAGTTCAATGTAGGCCCCATCTCAGCTCCACACAATGCAACAGTCTGTTGTTTCAGGCTTTACTGGACAGGACTGTCACCCAGGACCCCCCACATGAAACAAAAGCAGTGTGGAGTGCTCACGTGTTAGGGTTTAGATTAAGTAATCACTTATTTCCAGTAAAACTAAAACTAAAGCAGGGACTTGACAAAATGTGCTCCTGGAATGAGCTTAGTTTTCAGAGGGTTTCATTTATGGCAGCCTATTGTTTTTTTGATGGCTTTCTTTTCTTTTTTTTAGCAAGTTTGTTCAACTGGCATTTTTTTAGAAATGCATTTGAAATACGTTATACAGCAGATTACAGAGATGAGTGTCCCAGGATCACAGGCTCAAAGCTAAAGATAAGCAAGTAATTACCTCTGTCATATTTTCACCATGTCTGCTTGTTGGTGGGTTGGTTTTCAGCAGGGATTACACAAAAATAACTGAACGGATTTCCATGAACTTGGACTGAGGATGCGTCTCAGCCCAGAATAGACCATATTAACTTTTGGTGCATATCCGGATAAAGGGACGGATCCAGGAATGTGTTTCTCACTTTCTTTAACACCGTGCTTTTTTGACATTTTCGTTAATTCCTAGGAATAATATATCGATCTTGATGGGAAAAAATCCGACGTAGTGAGGTGGCTGGTATCTAATGAGTGCGTGTAACTTGATGCAGATCCCAAATGAAATTTCAGATCGAGCGCTCTACTGTGTGCCAGTCTAGTTATCAAAGAAAAGCCTGTAATAACGCACAAGCCGTAATGCAGAACAGATAAGCAGACATATCTGTTTCTTATAGTAGTGAGTAGTGAAGACACCAGTTTGGGTTAGGGCAATCATAACACAAATTTCTGCCCTCCAATGCTATCGCTGCTACCGTGGCAGACCTATCAAGTCGCCTCTCTGTTGGCTCAGCTAAAGTTATACAAATATATGCTCTTTATGTTTATTTTTGCTAGTGTTGGTTGTACTTTTTGTGAATAATATCAGCCAGTGATAACATCGCAGAGTCGGAGCTGGGAAAGACTTCGTTCTGTTGACAGTTGACCACATTCCAGAACAAGTCAGAAAACCAGTTATAGTCAGGTTAGCCATTGTTGGTGATACCAGTTGATAGCAACGTATTACGCAGTATTTTGTGCACACACTTTGTCCACTCTGCTTGACACACTTCTGCTTGTCCCAGTGGATTGCTTGTCTTTGCTTTGTTCTTTTTGTTGTTGTTGAGAAAGGGGTGATGTGATCAGTGGTTATGTAATGTATAGAGTTTAATAATTTAATTTGAAGTTTACATTCAGCCTTTCTTTATTGGATGATACAGGAGCACATATCTGTGTCGGGAACCTGCGGCTAAGAGTGCATCCATTATCTCATTAGATGTGAGTTCTGATGATTGCAACTGCTGAACTATCCAAAGGGATAAAGGCAGCACACGCTACCTCCTTCAGGACAGAGTTAACAAATTTCACAAATTTATTCTGACCATGTCAAACAACATGCCAACGTTTCGGCCTAGTGCCCTTCATCGGAGCATGTGTCCTAAAGAGTTTGTGCTGTACTCTTCAGCGCTGAAGAGATGATGGTTTGGGATTTTAGGGGAATAATCGGATGTGGTCGCTTACTGGGTTTAAGTTATTCATTGGTAATCATCCGTTTACCTCCATCAGAGTTGTTAGCAGATCAACCAAAACTACTCCAGGATCTGAGAGGAAGCAAAGACGAGACTAGGCCTGTGTGAGAGTGTAATAACTTGATATCTCCAAACATCAGTAAAGCCTGTCAGATAGCTTCCATATCAGCAAAAACAAACCAAAAGCACAGCTTTCGGTATGAGTGCAGATGTTTAGGCCTGTTATTAGTGTGCATGTTTGAGAACAAGCCAGATCGTGTTTGAGAAACCACTTAAATAAGTCTGAATCTGTTATTAGTTTATGTTGCATTTTTGTCACAATGACTGTTTTGTGAAGCATGAAAATAACTACACATTTCAGGTAGTAGTCTTTAAAAATAATGTCTTTTCCACCCTTATTGAGTCTGTTATAGTTTCCATTGTTGTTTACTACACTTCTTCTACTGTTCTGTTGTCCTGAGACAGAGACTTCAGGGAAAAGTTTTCGTTTCAGTTTGTTTTATGTTGTATTAAAGCGGGAGGAAGCCGTTGACGTATTACACCACAGGAACAATTCCAGTGTGATCAGACCTGAATACATCTGATTAAATTTGTTATATAATGTCATGCTGCATTGTAACGTTCCCCTAACACACGAGGGGATGCAAACACACTGACAAACAACACAGAGACTCTTCAGATGCAAAAAAATAATCAATTTATTACACATCCAAAAGGGGACAACATGTGAAAAACTCAGATAAATAATGCTTCATCACAATTTTGCAGATGAGTGTGTGGATGTATATGTTGGGATGTTGTTCACAGAAAACAGATTAAAAGCTCTGAAGGATTATATACTTAGCAGCATCATTAAATTAGCCAGACTCATTTTGTGAGCTCATACATTTCCTGTTCATCCCACCACCACCACCTACTCAGATAAAGTTTATCACCGGGGAAGTAACTAAACTTTCTTCAAACCTTATATAACAAACTTCAAGTAAACCAGTGATCTCATTCTATAACCCACTCCTGTCTTGAAAGCCGTTGTTTGTCTTACAGATAAACAGCGTTTCTGATTCTTTGTTCGCTTCGACAAAAACATGGACTCCACCTCGTTTCAGACACTTTCGCAACCTCGCAACATCTGGCCTGGCAAGGGCTCCTCTGTGTATCGCTTGTTTTATTTGGACAACTTCCTGCTGCTCCAAATCATCTCCATAATGTTTCCGGTATTTGGGGTAACGTCCAGCTTGAAGCCCACTCTGTATTAAGACTTCACCCACGATGTAAACACCACACCAACCTTTTGGTTTGCCCAAAAGTTTGTTTTGCTGATATTGAACTGTCTTCCTGAAGACACCTTTGATTTACACTCATATTTTGATACAGTTGCAGCGGCTCTACTCTGTGTTTTCTTTCAGACAGTGGTTTGATGACAATGTGGGGAAAATTACACCAATGAGGCGATGTTTCACAGCTAAGAATAGCTGCTACAGACTGATGAACTCCTGTCAGAAGATGTGAGGTCGCCACACTGAAGTAAATGAAAGGAATTTCTAAGGAATGTGCCTGTAAAAAGGGGGGAAAATGAGAGGCCAGCAGGCTCAAACATTTGAACTCGCCATTCCAGCGAACAGCTCCACAAACACAAACACTACTGTCTCGATGGAGGAGGCCGCTGAGCCGGAGCAGGGGGTCGTGGGGATTACAAAGCTAATCTGAGGACAGACAGAGGACACCTGTGCCCTCAAATAACGCCAAGGATTACGGATCCACGCTGCGCTAATGAGGGGTGGACGGCTCGGTTTTGGGATGGCGCATGCCTCGGGGGCCGTCCTACTCCTTTCTCCCTCATGTAGGCGGTTATTGTTCCCGGCCTCCTCTGTGAATGTGACAGGTTTCAGTCTTACATATGTGAGCTGCAGGGCTCCTCCACTTCCCTGCAGGGTGAATGAGAGGAGGGAGAAGCTGGAATGATGCAGTTTGTCACATATTAGTACACCTGGGGAGGTGTTTTACAACTCTGAGAGCAGCCTGCGGCGCTAACCTCATTATTAATGTGTAAATGCCTCAAAAACACAAAACACTCCTGTGACTGATGAAGCAAGTATTGAGAGAGAACAGTACAGCGGCATCATTTCCAGAGTATTGAGCAATTTGCAGATATTTGCTATGACTAGTCGCGAATAAGCCATGCAGTCAGAGGTTTTCTTGTTGTGGCATGTTGCGTGGCGTCTGTAATGCTCATTAAAAAGACAGTGAGTGGTTTTAAATAACAGTTATTAATTAGAGGTTGGAACATCGTTTTGAATGATGCAAGCTGGGTGTTTACAGCAGAAAGAGACGCAGAGAAAATGAGTTTTGATGATCTGGTTCTGTTGGCTCGGTCTGAAAGATTAGGAGATCTTTGGTTTGTTGTTGCATTAGGAGGGAAAAAGGTAGAGATGGAGGAAAGAGGAGAGCGTGGGCGTGTCTCAGACTCTCTGTCCCCAAGGACAAATCAATCCTTGAAAGATATCCAAGAGGAGGCTGTGTGGCTGAGAGGCGCTGCACTCCACACTTTTGTCAGTACAATGCAAACATCAGAGGATGTTAACGCAGTGGAGCATGGGCTTGTTTTTAATCCCTTAACTGCTTTTTAGAAAGTTAGTTTTTCTTGTCAGGGTGGCTTGGTTTTTAGATTCTGTGTTGTAACAAGAAGGCTTTCCAACAGGACAATTCACCTCCAGCTTTTGACATTGCATTTGGGGTGTCCGCAGGTTCACTCCTTCCTTTTCTGTGTAGCTCTTTTCTAAAGTGCACTACAGTCAAAATTGCTTATATGTTTAAGAGTTAAGTGATGATGTGAAAACCAGGATGTGAACGTTAACTCATGTACAGCTAGAGGAAATGCAGAACAGTCCACTCTCTCTGTTTTATTCCTAGTGAAATACTTGGTGCACATATTGAACATGTTAGAGGGGCACTATGTCGTTCTGCAGAAGAATTTCAAACTCAGGATTTTAATATTTACAATATTAATTAGGTAATAATACAAACTCAGAAATATTTATTTTTTCCGTAACTGAATAAACAAGCTGTTCTCGAAACAAAATAGTGTCCCTAGAACACTGTATGAAGCTAGAAAGGTGGCAGGGTCCGCCACATATAAACAAAGTAAAACAGTATGACATTGTGTTGTCCTTTAAGGTCAGTTTGTTTATTCAGTCATGAAAACAAAGAGAGTTTGTTTATTGAGTTTGTTTAGGCATAAAAAAAATCAGTCAATGAAGATCTTTCTCTTCTGATTAAAAGTTTTTCCCCCAAACTACATACTGCACCTTTAAATTTTGTTTTGCGATGATAGACAAGAACCTATCACACGATGCACGGGACATTAATAAATGGACATATTAGCTGTTTTTAAAGAAAAGCACTTTGTGTGTCATCGTCAGTTACGACAAGCGACCGAGGGCCCACGTACTTCACATCTTCTCACAGCAGCCACCACTGAAGCAGGCCCTTCACGTGGGCTGTGTGTGTGTGTGCTTGCTTTTGTAGCCAGCTGTGCTGCGAGGGCCGTGCCTCCGCAGACCTCCTGGAAGGTTGTGGGTTGGTTCGGTGGGCTTTGAGCCAGCTGCCTATTTTTACTCTTTTTATGACTCAAGCTGCCTAATGAGAGGATACGTGGACACTAAATAAGTCCTGTCTGTATTCCTGAGCCTGGTGGCCTGATGTGAGTTAAACATTAACCTCGGATTGATTGAAGTAGCCATATTAAAGTTGAGCTACTGATTTACCCTTTTGACTTCAGGAGGAGATACTCTGTAGTTGCACCACGGCGTAGTGAGACGTGATCACAGGTGTTTTCATTGCACCCTCACTGCAGAGTAACCACTCTGACCAGGGTCAAACCATTAACAGTCTACATTGTTGCCCAGTCTGTGTGCACAGCCGTGCTTGTTTTTCTTATTCAGCTCCTTAGTAACGTAATAATCATTGTTCTGTTGAGTTTTATTATTATGTTTCTCTTTCGTCAAAGAGATACAGAAGCCTACAAAGACTCACTGTCTTCTCAACTGCTTTCCTGTGGCTGAATTGTAGCTTTACTGAAACCTTTCTCAATGCTTCGTCACATTAAAAACCTGTGTGCTAATGCTAGTTAAACATGGGTCACGACAACAATTTATGCACATTTTCAGCACTTTTTTTATTCGTGCATTGGTTTTAAATACTGCAAGGACAGACTAGTTAAATGCACAGTAAACTGTTTTTAATAAGGACCTGCAGGACACACCAAACTTTAAACTTCTAATGCATTGATGCAGGATGACCATCAGAACTGAATATGAATATGAAAGTGTCAGTAGTCCTTTCTTGTCAACTGCCAATGTGTTATATTTAAGTATACTCACAACCCCCCCAAATAAGACAGTGTGTGACACTGGCAAGTGTGCACACCATTCAGGCTTTATGTTTGAGCGTACGCACAAATGTTAGATGTAGCATTTTGCTTTTTGTATAATTGGTTGTGGCTGAAAAACAAGTAGTTGATGTTAACTGATAACGAGGTATATTTTAGATTTTAGATTTTGTTGTTGAAATGCTTTTTAACGACCCAGTGTTTGTGTTTGAGTTTTAGCTTTTTACAAATGTTTCTAAAGGAATTCACTCTCTGACAGTACAGATGTGGGACAGCTGCTCTGGAGATGAAATGTCAGTTTGGCAGCGTGTAGTGAGGGTGGAGATGTCGAAGTGTTGAAGCCCCGCATTTCACAGAGCGGAGCTGGTCATCCAGCACAGTAAATTCCATCATTTCCCTTCTTGTGGTCTTAGTTTTGTTGCCGTCTGGAGAGAGTTTTCTTACGAGTTGTCTTCGTTTCCAACAATGTTTGTTGCTGCCTGGAACTCTTTTCTACTTGATGACTCCTTCAATTTCATCACATACCTTTGAATGATACTTGTGCAAGTTTTATCACATTTGGGTTATTGAAGCGTCACATTTCTTCCCTTGAAACATGCAAGTGCGTTCTGCTGTTTTGCTTTAGGGGATATTTTCTCCTCTCAGCTCACATATGCACTTAAGTTTTACATGTATTTGTTGGTGCATTTGTCTCTAGATTGTAGCAAACTTCTTCTCATATCAGTTGCAGTCTTTCTGGCTTGTATCCGACTGATACTGATACTAAGTATTTACTCAGTGCTTCCCCAATTACTGTGGCCAAACCATTGGATAATTATAGAAATTACACAATTTGTCTGAGTCTGTTAAATTGGTCAGACTTGTCATAATCTTTTAACATTGTTGCAGTAATACTTTAATTAATCTTGATGAGTGAACTGTAGGTGTGTGTGTGTGAGTATTCGTCTGGGTGGCCTGCCATCAGGTGTCGGTGAAAAGCTGCCACACCCTCTCTCAACATCACCCCATTAATACCTCAGATGCACACACACTCAGACACACAAATTGTATGCTTGTAGACAGACGTAGGGCAACCTGACCCCGGCGAGCTGAGTGCCTGTCACAGCTCATTAGCATTGGGATGAAGTGAGGGCTGGTAGAAGTGGTTCTTTGCTTTAGTTGGAGCCTCACCAGGCAGGAAGTCCACAGCGACTCAGCAAACCAACCAGCCAGCCTGCGGGAGAGCGGCACCTACATGAAGCACCTACATCATCACCACAAGCCAGTTCTCCAGTATCCAAACATAACAACACAGGAGTCTAGAAATAACTTAACGATTTACCCTCCCTTAATGTGAGCTCACCATCCGCAAAATGTAAAAGCCGGTTTTTACTTTAGTGTGCGATATAGGGAGACTGTTGGTGGCTTTCTGTCGTTTAATGTGACCATCTACTAAGGTGTCAAATTGTGTTTTAATGTGGGAAGGAAAGAGGGTACTAACTCTGGTTAGCAGCCAGACCGAGTCAATAGAGACTTCCAGATTCCCTGCAGTCAGCACAGTCAGCAATCAGCCGGCTCGCAGCATCTGTTGAATACTAATGTCATCTCCTGGTCGCTCTCGTAGAAGAGGCTGGACGTGGTACAACCTGGGTATTTGTACCAAATAATCCTTAAAGTGTTGTGTTTCAGATTGATTTCGATGCCTCTGAAGATGAGAGAGTAAAGGAACATACACCAAGATTGGAGAGGTGCTAACCATGATAAAAGTACAGGTGTTAAGGAAGATAGTCACACACTTGTAGCAACGATAAAGAATACACTTAATTAAATTATCAATGTTTTGATGACACAGTCTTCGTCAGGGTATTGAGCAACAATACAACAATATTGCAAGAGAAGCAAACCACTACCTGACTCAGATGTAAATTAAAGGTCCAGCATCCAACTGAATACCTCTTGCCTCATGGTGGCTGCTAAAAAACGCAGAAAACATGAATGGGCCATGTGCTCATGAGCCAGTCTTTGGTTTGTCCATCCTGGGCTACTGTAGAAACAGGGCGGTGCAACATGGCAGACTCCGTGGAAGAGGACCCACTCCCTCCGTAGACATAGTGTTCAAACTAAGGTAACAAAAACACAACAGTTTTTAGTGTCATGTCATTATGCACCAATGAAAACATAATAATGAATATTATACTCCAAAGCTGCCAATAGATCCTCCTAAATCCCCTAAATCCTACACACTGGACCCTTCTAACTGAAATGGATGATTGTATAACTCAGTAGCCGATATGCCATCTAAAAGAGAAAATCCTTCCTAAGTTGTGGATCAGACTACTCGGTCAGTGTCCGACTCTGTCCTGGTGATACTCGCTCATGGAAACAGGCTGGATCCCAGGATGTTCCTCATCCATCTTCCTCTCGCTCCCCCTGTGTGCTGAACACACACTGATAGATGATCCGGCCCATTGTATGAAGAGGGGAAAATGAACCCCAAGCTGAGCGGTGCATGATGGCCACATTTTCCTCTTTTTTTTCTATTCTCAGCAGTGGAAAAAATTCTCACCGAACCACATGTAAGCTGCAGATGAAGAGGCCAGATGAAGCACTTTTGATGCTTGTTGTATCGATTTGACAGCTTCTGCCTGCAGTTTTCATGTCTGTAATTTACTTCTTGAGATTTTCTTTGTGGTTGCTGTTGGTGCCTCGCTAATATCCTGCTGGGTCACATGTTTTATTTTAATTTTTTCTGCTGACGTATTTGCATGTTATGCGCTCTCAATGCTGTAGGTGGTACGATTAAGTGCTGCTTAATTGTTCCAAGCTTGTCTAATTCACACAGGGGTGGGGTGAGTCACGCTTGGGTTAAATCAAGCCAAATTTTAGACAACTGCAGAGGTGTTCGTACACGAAGGAAAGCAGGATAAAGAACAGAGTTGTGTAACAGTTTCGGGATGATCAGGGCTCATTTTCAGACAACCAACACATGGGTCGGATTAGATTTGTCCTGAACAAAACACACCCCACTCTGAGCATCATTAACAAGAAATGTCCTTTTTACAACAAAAGTTCTGAGCATCCTCTCACTTGCTCATGATCTCATTCACTCTCAGTGCAGTCAGAGTCTCAGGATGTCTGGTCAGTTGATTGGTGTTGGTGCGGTTTAGTATGTCGGGGTCGAACTCGGTCGCCTGCATCTCAAATCCAAAGTGCTTACTCAAACAACAGAGCTTAGATGTTTCTCCTCGCTGCCTCTGTGTCGCAACCTAACTCTCATTAAGGAGAGACCTCCTTTTCCCTGCTGACTCCTCTGCAGCGCTTCACAATGGATATTTTTGGATTTACTCATTAGTGGCTTTTGTGTCTGCCAGATATTTGGTAGCTGTGTTGTTGGAAATGGAAAATATTTAGTCGGCTGTTGTAGGTTTGAATCTTAGACTGAAAATCTTGTCAGAGAAAGTGAATGATGATTTTTTTGTCCCCACTCAACAGTTGTATCTGAGAGGATATACTATACAAGTCATTTATTCAAAATAAGTATAATTTTGAATAAATGACTTGTACTTTACCTGAGTGTTTCCATTTTCTGCTAATTTATTCTTCTACTCCAGTTACTTTGCAGATTCAGATAATAATATGTGATTTATCTGCAATCGGACACAAAGAAATCCCCATAGATCCCAATAATTGGAAAAATGCAGATTATCAGATCCGATAATTGGCCAGGCTAATAACTGGACGATCCCTATTGATTACCACAGCCAAGGATGAGCATTGAGCATAGAGCATATTGCAAATGTCAACAGTTAAATCTGTTTGTTTGTTTATTAATAACAGTGTGTTATAATAATAAAACACTGTAAAATGTATTTCTTTCTTTGGCTCTGCTGATGTTCTGGGTTATTTTCTGGATGGTATAGGATAGCCAAAAACAAGCCTTGAGCTTCACCCTATTCCTTTTTCGGCACATTTTTCCAGAGACGAAGAAACCTGTTAGTTTCTTTTTAGTTATCTAGTTATTACAATGTTGAGTGTAAGGATAATGGTCAAGTAGAGCGAGAGGCTAAACAAGCCTGTTCCTCAGCTTCAGTGGTTTTAGTTAATCTGGGATGTCAGTTTTTAATGGACTTGTGTGACTGATGATGTTTCATTATCCACATCCAATTAACTCCGATGTTTTTCTCTCTTGCAGAACTCGATGAATCTTCCTCCGGACAAAGCGCGACTGTTGCGGCAGTATGACAACGAGAAGAAGTGGGAACTCATCTGTGATCAGGTGGGCATCAGTCTCTCATCTGACATGCTGTGATGTAGTGCTGTACAAGTCACACTCGATGCTCTGTGGCTGCATAATAACCAGACTCAAAAGAAATAATATTGGAAGTAATTTAGCTCAGGTGCACTCATCAACTAACCAGCCACCTTTACAGTTTAACAAAATGATTCGGATCTAATCCTGGAGAGGGTCTGTCCCACACACAGCACCCATGCTCCATTGCCCTGCCTTTATCCTGTAAGCCTCTTCTGGTCTTTACACGCTGCCATGGCTTCCCTGGTCAAGTGGGTTAAGTGGCGCAGCAGGGTGCACACATCAGTTAGCCAGTTAAAAAACTCAGCCTGCTATTGGCGTCATTGCTGCACATAGGAAATAACAGAGGGTGCACGTTGTGCAGCGAGCTGTGGTCTGAGTGCTCCACTCAGCCTGCAGCCTCCGTGCCAGAGAGTTTTTCTGCCTCCCTGAGCAGAGGAGAAAAAACGGAGACGAGATCAAGACCACCACCCACTCACACTGTATTGATAGCCACTGAACCTGAAGGGAACGGTGCCAGAGAGAGCTCACCAGGCCGTAGGACAGCGGTCAGAGATCCTCTTTCGGTTCAGAGAGGACTGCATGTTCCTCTGTCAGAACTGAAGTGAAAATAGTTGCCTTCACTTTTCTTGCCAGTGAAGCGGTTTCCCAAAACATTACCTGGTGGTTTTGATGATAAGCATCTCGGTTGGTAGGAACTTTCTCACGTACTGAAACAGAGCCGAACGCAAATAAGTCTATTCTTGTTTTAAATGACTGTAGATGTGAATTTTTTTCTATAACTATATAGCATTGTAATTCCTTTGCTAAGCACTTTGTTGCTTTGTCAGTTATGGTGCAAGACGATCCATTTTTCTCATCATTTCAACAGTCAAACATGAAAGAATGTTGCTAAACTAGCCCTCCAGCGTCTTAATCCCTCTCTTGTTTTCCCAACAAGCCTATACCCCTGACAACACCGGCAGCTCTGGGAGTGAATATTTTCTGTGTCATAGCTTCAGTGAATCTCTTTATGTAACCATGGAAACAGCAGTGATGGAGGGAGGCAGGGAAGCAGAGATGACAGGTACATCCCCTTTGAAAAACAGGCCCCGGCAAATGCCACCAGAGGTTGAAATATTAAACATTTTTCAGGCAATTATGAGAATTTATGAAATATGGAGGATGCTCTTGATGTTAGCACAAGGTTAAAAGTATAAAGAGTATAAAGAAAAAGATACGATGAACTCATCACTGTCAAATCCGGAGACTTCTCAGAATTCGTCGCAGTCTTGTGGCTGTTTCGAAGCAGCAGAGCCGATGGCAAACAACCGGTTTCCCACTTTCATATGAAGTGATTTCCCCCTCTTGAGTCAGTGCTCGGTTCCTCAGGTACAGAGAGGGAAGTGTAGCACAACTCTGAAATTTAATCCAAACCAGCTCCCCCAGACAAACTGTAACTGCTGCAGAGCATGCTGCAACCCGTTTATATGTCCTCCTAAAAACCAGACGTGTGTTCTCTGTAATATCGGCTGTTGCTTCATGTATTGACTCCCCTCCATTCCTCACGTTTCTTTGCATGGAACAGGAAATATACAGTACTCATTTATTATTTTGCAGACTTGAACTGTGTGTCAGCTGTGTTCATGAGAACCAGCTCTCTTTCCTGACGCCGCTGTCGTCTTTCCTGTTTTTGTGAGACAGACACACTCTGGCAGTGAATCATGTGATAATACTGATAACACAGGCAAGCCCAGAAATGTGATCCGATCACTATCTGTATACAGAAGGCAGCACAGTAATGTGAACACCTTCATAATATGTGATCTAATACAATAGAGTTGAAGCAAATGCTGCCTTTTATGAAGCTGATAACCTAATTAATTTTGGCTGTTGGGGAGGGAAAGGTCATTTTCAGGCTGTTGTTTTTGATGTTTGTTGTGTTTGATTCCGTTTTATTGTATTTCTGTTCGGGCTGGACAATGTTTAGATATATCATTGTCATGATATGAGACTATATGTCGTCTCAGATGTTGGATGATTGCTTTTGAGAAGATTTCAAAATATTGAGATATATATTCTAGGGTTGGGCCGATGGGCGATGGCTGCCAATCATCATGACTTAACAGACTTCACACCAGATAGCACAAAAAAGTAGTGTGTCCCCTAAGAGTTGCCGTAGGCCAGGAGGGTTGTGAAAGTTGATCTGTCTCTGTTCGATTATGACAGGAGACAAGACCTCATCCAACAATGTCATCGTCCGTCGCAATTTTTCACTCTTGACTTTGTCTTATGCCAATTCGGTCGACATCGAGCAGCCCTTATATATTGTGTAATGCTATGTAACCTAAAAATAGCTCTCCTTGAGCTGATTAATGAATGTGTGACTTCCTACTGTACTAACTGTACTCATTGACGTAGAGAGAAAATGTCTCGCATTAGAAGCGAGTCTAACAAGCAACATACAGATGTGCAGCCGCGGTCCTTGCATACTCTGGCATGCACTGACAATCCAAATCAAAGATGGATGATATATAACAGCCTAGCTGTCCCAGCTAATTGCTTAAGTCAGTATCTGTCTTCACCGTCTTTGAAGAAGACATATGAAGAATACATTTCATGAATGAAATGTCTTTAAATCTCATACTGTCTGACTCAACGTAGTGCGGTAAACAGAACCATTCATGCTGCTGTGGTGTGGCGCTCAGCCTGATCCAAATACTGTTTCCCGCTCAACACACTGATCCAAATCCAGCTCTAATCGCTTGTATTTATATTTAGAGCGCAACGGTGAGGGATTTGACCTAAAAACTGTTCTGTGCTGAACTTAAGACACCTACGCACACAGCCAAACACGTTTGGCTAGAAACCCCATGCAGGTTTTGCTTTATAGCTCATTACTAATCACAATCATTAACAGCGAAGTCGTTTATGACTACCTGCAGGCAGAACGACTCAGTCTGCTCAGTCAACAGTCAAACCTTTCTTAGTGTTCCCAGACTGTGATCAGGTATCTGAAGAGTTTCCTGCTCTCATGTACCTGTACCAAATAATATAATATATTTACATAAACAAGAACCAGGAACCACCAAGAAGCCCTCCAAGAAAATATGCTCCGTGGAGCTGGGTCATTGACAAAGGCTTGTCATGTCCACTACAGCAGAAATAGAGGGATCATTGTTGTAAGTCTCTTAAAGTAGAACTTAATCTTGGTTCCCAACAATTGAAGGATGACTCATTTACAAGCCTGTTCAGTTTTAATCTGATGGCTGTATTCTCAATGACCGTTTTAACCCTGCACCAGAGATGTGTTCAGACTTGTCAGAATGTGATTTTTATTTTTCCTTTGTTTTAATGTCGTCTCTGTCTCATTTCACTCCTTCCTTTTTTTTTTGACAGGAACGATTCCAAGTGAAAAACCCGCCTCACACGTACCTCCAAAAGCTGAGGAGTTATCTAGACCCAGCAGTCACCAGAAAGGTGAGTGCCCTCACCGACGTGCTATCCTGTTCCTCTGGCTCGGCCGTTCCACTGCTGCAGCTTTTCCTTCCCCTCTGACCCTCTATCTCTCGTCCAGGATATCCCTACAGCTGAGGAAAGATTGCACACAAGGCTTCTGGAGCAGGCAGCTCGGGAATTTTAGTTACAAAACAGTCAACAGTGTGAGTGAGTTTGTGATAAAGGAGACGGTTGTTTATCTGGAACGCCCAGGTTTGAGAAACATCTGCCCGGCTGAAGTGTCATTAAGCAAGAATCCTTGAATCCTTACCAATCCCACTGTGGCTGACAGTATGCTCCCACTCTGACCTCTCTCTGGGGAAGAGGAACAGAAAATCGTAAGAGTTGAGGCAGAGGAGAGATATAAGTGTTGGATATAGTGCTAATTGCTTGCAGCATGGCAGGAGCAAACATCAGAAGTAGCTTAAGCTTTTTTCGCGACATGATCAAAATGGTCTTATGTCACCCTAGCAGCCAGCTCTGGCTTCCCTGGCTGCTTGGAAAGGAGAAGAAGGGAGTAAGAGGAGGAGCTCCATGAAGCAAAGTATCAGCCAGCTCTCATGCATCGCCAAAATTAAGTCTTTTGGCCAGGGTGAGAGCGCTGTGGGGGTGGTGGTGGTGCTGGGAGACCGGTCTCTGTGATAAACAAATTAACCAATGGACTTTGCCAGAATAACAACAAATCGCTGAATAATTCAATTTGCACTGACTGGAATTAAAATTTTACATCACAATAAGCCAGCCAGAGCAGCAGGAGCAGAGCTGTAATGACTGTAGCAAAAGAGACAGTGCCACACGCATAGAGACACATAAAATCCTATAAAATCAAGGCATGGTTGTAGAATTAAATTTTCCCTGCTTGATTCAATTAAAGATGCAGAAATGTGTTATACAGTAGGCCTACATCTTGGATGTGATATTGTTCAGACCTGTATTATTGCTGATGTGAAGGACGGTGACACACAGTTTGGTCAGGGTTACAGTTAAGGTGTTACTGAAATAGTCAGCGTTGGTTAAAAGTAATGGATAAATCATTTAAAACGAATAGCTAAAAAAGTAGTGGATAATCGATAGCTAAAAGTTAGTTCGAGATGAACAGTTGAAACAGTTAGCTAAAAGTTGCGTTTGATATAGTTAGCTGAAAGTAATAGATATTGGTTGAATAAATAAATGATTGAAACAGCTAAAAGTTCAGGATAAAAGAGATAGCCACATCTAAACAGTTGACACAGTTGTCTAGCAGTAGCAGTTGGTACAGTTAGATAAAAGTAATAGACAAATGGCTGAAATAGCTACAGGAGCTAAAGGATACAGTTGGTATAGTAAGCAAAAAAGTAATTGATATCCTAAAAGGATAAATTACTGAATTAGTTGATAGTTGCGGATTAAAGTTTAGGATAGCTAGCTACAGCGAAACAGCTTGAATAGTTGACTAAAAGTAGCAGTTGGTATTGTAAACTAAAAGAAATGAATTCATGGTTGAATTAGCTAAGTAGGCTAAAGGATACAGTAAATATATAGCTATAAGTAGCAGTAGCAGCTCTTAAAGTAATGGCTAGGTGGTTCAACAGTAATAGAGAGATGATTGAAATAGATGGCTAAAAGTGACGGTTCAATGGTTCACACATAACCTCTGCCAAATGCAAACTACACCAAACCAATCTTCAGTCGATGGTGCTAGCTGGCAGTTCAGTTCAAAACAATTTCAAATGAGCACATTTTGGAGGATGACGAGTGGTGTTGATGAAGTTTTTGAAGGCTTCATCTGATAGGCCTGCGGAAAAGGATGAGAACTATTGTTCTAGGAGACTGATGAACTTGTGTGGTTTGCACAGGAGATCTGATTTAAAAAGGCAGGAAGCGAGAGGAGACTGACGCAGGTTAAACCAGACATAACACTAATGGTGGCAGTTTGTGCTGAGGCAGAGATAGTGTCAAGGTAAGAGAGGAAGGCTTGTTGACAGGTCGCCGACCCTGACATCTTCCCCGCTTCCTCACCTATCGCTGACATGCTTTTGAGCAAGACACTTAAGCATTTTTTCCAAAAACGTCAAACTGAGGGAGTTGGTGACGATGTTTGAGCCTCTCCGGTGTAAACGCTCAACATAGTTATGACCTCAGACAGACAAGACATCACTTCAGGTTGTTGTTTGTCTACTAGAGCTTATCTCAGCCACATCCTTCCTCTCTCTTTTGATTCAACTCTGACTAACTAACCACTCTCGATGAGGCAACATTGGAGTAACTGTCCCAACACCTCGTTGTTTATATAACATTTTGTTTTGAATGTTTAGTCTCATGAGCCGGAGACGCGTGGGATTTTTGAAAAAAAAAAAACAGTCTGCCTTGAATGGCTGCCTCTGCCTATTCCTCGCCTTGATCAGAAACTTTAAGCCGACAAGTGAACAGGAATTGCATGAGAGAGAAGGACTGAATAATGTAGAGAGGCTAGAGGGAGAGATGGGTAGAGAATGAGAGAGAGACACAAAAAAAAGAAGCACAAGAGAGGGAAAGAAAGAGTTATGGGCTTCTTTCTACATTCCTGCTCCATCCCCCTTTTCTTCCAACTCAAAACAATTGCCACTTTGTGCCGCTGTGAGGGAGCTGGAGGTCGTTGCCTCTGCTTTCCATAGGCAGGCTCCGGTGCATTCCTCTGGGCAGCTCCCAGCCAATCGGCAGCCAAGGAGGAAGAGCTGCAGTCCAACTAGTCCCCAAGAATGTATCAGCCATTGATTTGTTTCCAGGATGACCCCTCCTGAGCTCACACTCCCCAAAACCTCTCTCTTTTTTTTCTTTCTCCCCCTTCACACTCTTGGTGCTGTCTCTTTGCTTTTACTTTCCCCTTTCACAGCTCCCTCCCCGCCGCCTCCTCCTCCTCTTCTTCTTCTTCTTCTTCTTCTCCTTTCCCCTCATGTCGTCTTTCACCCTCTCCCCCCACTGTCGGCTCCTCTCTCTTCCTGCTCTCTCTTCTGTGTTGCAGCTGGTAGTACTTAAAGTGTGGAGTGTAGGGCGTTTGGTGGGAGAAGAAGAGGGAGGAGGAGGAGGAGGAGGAGGAGGACGGGGTGCCTCTGGGAGCCTGCGCAGTACCCCTAAATATGCTCTGCTCTCCACACAAACGCACAAAGGGCTCCTCCCTAATAAAAACACTCTGTTTCTCATCTCCTCATGTGCCAAACACTCACCGCCCAAGCCCAAAGACACAGACTGGAGAGAGAGAGAGAGACCCCGGCTATGGGAACTGCTCTCTTCTCTGTGGATGGTAATAATAGGTTAACACAGGGCTGAGCTCTGTTTCCTCTGTGATACAAACACATCATGGAAAGTGACCAGGCCCTCCAACCCTGGGTGGATACTTGGACCTCTTCTCTTCTCTTCTCTTCTCTTCTCTTCTCTTCTCTTCTCTTCTCTTCAAAATGTAAATATTATCAGTTTACAATGATATAAAACAGAGAAATGCAACAAATCCTCCCATTTGAGGTGCTGTAACTCAGGTTTTTTGGGCCTTTTTCTGCCTGAAAAGGATGTCAAAAGATATGACATGGGCTTACTCACTTGTTGGAGACTGAAATTACTGTCACGACTGTCTGTTAAATATTTAAAGCTTCAGCAGGGAGATGATCCAAAGGAGATAAAATCCTCCAAAGTTGACCTATAAACATGTTTTATTTGTACAAAAACGCGTAAAAACCACAACTTTTGATCAACTCGTTGATTAACTGTCTAATCTTTTATATATGGATGACATCATATCCCTGGATTAACCCGTAACTGCTGCTAACTGTAGCCGCCTTTAGCTTGTAAGCTGTGCAGCTAGCGTTTTTGGACTGGGAGCTCTGGGACCAGGCAGGTGCTGGTGTTTACACGATAGCACAGGAGCTTTGAACTGGGAGGGGTTGAGGCTAGCTGGTTAGCACGCTAACTTCAGTAAATATCTTCTGAAACAAAACACTCCGACAGTGTAATGTCAGAACTTCTATTTATTCACGTTCTCTTGATTGTTTTCGTTAACTTTCGAATGTTTGAAAAAGAAACAAAACCCTTAAGAAATGTTTTATCTTGTGGTTGTTTACTTAAAGTTACAATATTTACAAAAAAGCCAGCTTTGAAGAGATGACGTTTTGGACAGCACGCAACCAAACTTAAGCTTGATCCTTTTGACATACTGTAATATTTTTAACCTCACACGTGAAGTGATAACGTTTTTTTACGTCCTCCTCTGATGCAACACTCACACTCCCTCTCTTCAGGGATTCCCACTCCTGTGCGATCACCACTGGTCATTCACTTTTTTCTTGTTTTGTTGCTGTGGTTGTGTAACAGCCTGAAGAGCCTTTTTGTTTTCATTTTTCTGCAGATCACCCGCTGTCAGAGGCTGAAATCAAAGAGGAACCCGCTCATGTTCTCCGCTCTGTTGTTTTTCTGTTTCATTCCCTGGCAGCTCATGCCTTCATGCTCATCCCTCACCCTCTTAAAGCTGTAGCCACAGTAACGAGTAAAGAATGTGTGTGTGTGTACCTGTGTGTTTGTGTGGCGGCTGGGTGTCCTCGCAGGGCTTGAGAGGTAACCAATTAGGTTACTTGATTTTATCACGGTGCTAGCAGGAGGGATTACTGCTATATAAAGAAGCAATGTGAGCAAACAAGATAACGGGAGCTGTTCCATATTCACAGTTTCCAATGAGTCAGCTTCTCTGTAAGCCTGTTGAATCGTTACTGGCAAGGAAAAGGCCCACTTAAGAAATCTTATTAACAACCAAATCCCAACCTTGATTTTTTTTGTATTATGTAATCAGTGCACGGTTTGTCTGCTTTCACATTCAAATGTCACTGCGGTTTGTCTCTTGTTTTTCTGACCTTTCAGTCATTTAGAAAGTCCTCTCCAGCCAAAACATCCCAGCGCTACCACTCGATGATTTACAGTTCTAGTCGTATGAGAAAATATTAACTCCCCTCCTTTTCTTTCCCCTCCTCAGAAATTCAGACGGAGGGTTCAGGAGTCCACCCAAGTCCTGAGAGAACTGGAAATTTCGTTGCGGACCAATCATATAGGGTGAGTCACTGCAGGATTGTGTGAAGCTTGAATGTCCCGGACCTGGTTATATTAGATTCAAGGGGGGAAAAAGTCTGACATTCCAGACACCCGGAGACGTTGACACTAACCACCGCCACCATCCCCCATTCATCTCCAGCCTAATATTACACAGAAAGCCATGTGGCGATGGAGAAAAGATGAATCGATTGATTGTTCGGTACGGCTGACACATGAGCAGCCTCTGGAAGGAAAACACATTTTTCTTGCAGTACTTGAGCTGCAACTACTTGATACATGAGTGGTACTGTTGAAGAGGTTGCTAAAGAGATCATGATTTCACAACAGATTAAAAACCCTGCAGTATTCATGTGTAATTCCAGGTATTCCAGGCTAACAGGCCTCAACCTGCTGCAGCTGATATTGATTCAGTGTTGTATAGTCAAGCCTCAAGGAAAGATCGATATCACAACAACAGCTCAGTGTTTTGTCTCCCTTTAGATCAGGGGGCCTGTCTCTGTGATCGGAGACCCTGATACACTGTGATGGATTGCTCCGCATCATTAATGAGGCCTAATGCATTCTGGGATATGTAGGATCCACAGGCCTCATTTATCAATGCAACATCTAAAAAAGATAACAAATGATTTCACTTTATGTGATGGGTAAATAAAGAATAAGATACGGCAAGAATTTTAGTGTCAATATGTCAAAGGTGCCTGTGTGATGTGTTGCAGAGATGTCTACTGAAGTTAGCATGCTAACCAGCTAGCCCTGGTTTTCATCTTGTCTTCTAATCAACCATTCTTATTTCATGCAGTATGACAGAAACAACAGAAAATAGTGGCATTAAAGGGGAACTCTGCCAATTTTACACATCCAAGTCTGTTTATATGTCTTGTGGTGGTTTACTGCATAGATTGAAAAAGTGGTATAAAGGCTTTTGTGGCTCCAGTGGGAGCTGCATGACTCAATACTGACTGTACTGAGGTTTTAACTTGGAAAGAAGTGAGCTCTGTAGCCTGCTCCTTCAAGGCCATACCAAAACTTTCAGCAGTTGCATTGTGGGTGATGTATGCGCTTGTTTTTGACAAGGAAGAGGAATTCAAGGGAGGAAAAAAAGAGCATATTTGTGGTTTGGCTGCATCAATTTTTTAATCGTTTTTTTGTGAGTCCATCTGGAATACGACAATGTTGTAGAAGTACAATGATAAATCAGTGGAGGTCTTAATGGCATAATTTCACCGCGAGGGAAATCATTACCTTGTTTTCCAATAAGAGTGGAGTTGTGTGTCTTGAAAGATGGCTGAGCATCACTTTTTGCTGACATGGTTGAAAGCAGAGTTGGTTGCGTGGTCAGGAGTGCTTTAAAATGTACTCACATGCTCAACCACACAAAAACTTGATCAATCAGATTCAATCGTTTGTATATAAAGCACCGGGATTGTTTGGCAGGAATGAGGATGAGGGCTAGCAGCCTGGAGGGATGTCTAAGGTGGGCGGTCAAAGGAGACATGGAGACCCCCTCAAGGACAGGAAGAGGAAGCCGTGACGGCCATGAGAGCGTCCGCTGTCCACAGACTGTTGTGACAGCAAAGATGCTGAGGCACGCTGATTACACAACCGTCACAAGATCTCAAACACAAACACACGTTATCTAAACTACTGTACATCCTTTAATCCCTCTGTTTTTCTCTTTTCCTCCCCCCTACATACATATTACTTTACTCCTGATTCACTCGGTCTCACACAATTCATCTCGTGTTTCTGACAACACCGTCTCTCACACGCCTCCACACACTGATCAGATTCTGCTCCTCAAACCAAAATAAACTCCCGACCACAGCCAGAGAGGATGTCCGTCTGGCAAACCAGTCGAGGCGCTGTTTACTTGGATTATCTCATTTGGGAGACCTTACGTTGGTAAACTAGATTACATAAATAATCTGCCTAATCTAGATTAGACAATGAGGCATTAGCATAATGGCAGAGGGACAGGGAGAGAGATTGAGATCGTACCAGGAGGGGGGTTGGCGAGGGAGCAAGATGTCACCCGTTCAGACAGTGAATGATTACCGCTTCTTTTCAGAGGTGAAACAGGAATATCAGCACCATGTAGGCTGCGTATAATAGGCAGATTGTCCCTGTATGAGCCCTGCTGCCGATAACCCCGGCCCCCTGCCTGCCTTCCTGCTCCTCACATGTTGCTCAGTGGTCAACAACATGTGGTGAATGGGAGGATTGTTAGCTAGTGTCCTGCCGTAATGATTACCATGTGGCCCGACAAGACTACACCTCCGGGGCCTTTAAAACACGACTAGCCCCACCAGGCACCGCTTTACTGGATGCTCTCGTTAGCCTTGGTCGCTCCCATGCAGTTACACCACAGGGGAGCTAATAAAGAAGCAGCTAGTGGATTTTTAAAGCAGTTTAGCCTTACATCTTCATCAGCACGGTACCACTCAAAAGCCTGGCTGTGTGTCATTATGTTTATGCCCTGCAAATTTCTCTAATCACAAAGCAATCAGGCCTGTCGAAGCAGTTGGGGCTCCAATAAATAGACACGAGCACCCTCATAGGATGCGATTAAATAAAGATGTTCTGGGATTCAGCTTATGGTGCTTATAAATATGGAGGTAAAACAGCACATGCCAAAGGTAGCGGGAGCTTTCCTGTGAAAAGCTCGGGGTTTTTCTGTGCAGAATAAAAAATGAAAGCATGCAGAGTGCTGAATGGGTGGCCCACTTCAGTGCCTGCAAGGAAGGTGAGAATGGGCTTTTGATCATTCTGGGGGCTTGTCTTTACCAGAGTAGAAACTGTGTGTCTGTGTGAGTGTGTTGTAGAGGAAACAGTCAGTAATGAGATTCTGGATATGTGTGTGGATGCCTCTGCTTTTGCAAACACATGCATGCGTGATATGTTTGCTGCTCTGAGCCAGGAAGCTTTGAAGTTTTTTTTCAAACGGGTCATTACAATTTTTCTTGGCAAAGTGAGGGAGAAACTGAAGGAGAGTGGGGGAATAATCTGAAAACATCTGGACACCAAGGTCAGGTATGGCCAAAGGCTGCAGAGAGGGTTAGAAACAGGAAGTAACACATTATATACCATTCAAATAAATAGTCTCAGAACTATCTTAGTGTTAATTTGTAGATCCTTCGACTGAAAGACCTGTGATGGTGATGCATGTCAGATATTAGACATGTTTAACATTAAAACATCACTCACTAAACAAGGAAAATTGAAAATATTACCTCAGACCACAGCATTTAGTAGAGATGTAAGGATGCAGGATGTGGATCTTTTTCAGCCGATACGACAACCAATAATTACCTGCTTCTCGAGGCTGATACCAATAATTCACATTTTAATATTTTAGAAATAAGTTCATAACCTGTAGTTTATTTGCACATGAGGTTAGGAAAGACTCAAATGAAGTTGCTCTGTTGTTGTTAGCGGTGCTGGCTCAGGCTTGTGTGAGCTGACCAATCAGAGCAGACTAGGTATTCAGGAGGGGGGACTTAAAGGGACAGGACCTAAAACAGAGCCTTTCAGACAGAGGGGGAATACAGTGCTGCAACACTGGACAGTATGAGAAAACTGATGTGTTTTTTGAGCACTATAACATGTAAACCTAATGTAGTAGTCACCCAAAATAAAATGATGGACCTGAAAATGAGCATGATATGTCTCCTTTAAAGTCAGAAACGGGTATAACGGCAGCTGGTTCTTGCTCTAACTGCTCGAGATCTCTCGACAGAAACTGACCACATGATTTTATAGAAGTTTGTGTGCTTTTGTTGAGTTATACTTGTTTCCGTCTCTCCTCAGGTGGGTGAGAGAGTTCTTAAATGAAGACAACAAAGGCCTGGACGTGCTGGTGGAGTATCTTTCTTTTGCACAGTATGCCGTCACGTAAGTCACTACCAGCTCTTTCTCTCTATACCACCACTATAGTCTATATGCCGAACCGACAAGCAACACAATGCTGCTATTCTGCACAGCCGCTGATGCATCTCCACACAGCACCACCACCGCCACTGCCATCACTTGTGGCTGCTGCCTGGTTGTCAGAAACACTGAGTCACTCGGGGCCCATTGCTGACACATTGGCACTGTGTATTATACCAACCATAGACTTCTATTCATAGATTGACGGTGCGATTATTAGTCAGTCACAAGGTCCCTGTTCAGGGCCAAAGAGCCACGCAGTTAAATTTCTAATTCACTCCCCCACTTCACCATATGTCATTATGGTCTGTCCACATTATGAATGGTTCGCAGTAAAAGTGTGTTTACCCTCAGAACCACTGCAGCAGCATTTAAAACGACCAGTCTGAAATAGATCATAACAGGTATGCTGTAACTAGCAGCTCTTTCCAAGGTTTCTTCCAAGTACAACAGAACATGAGACCTTTTTGCTTACCTACAGTATTATGTGTAAACCAAAAATCTGAAATTCTAGCTTTAGCACTGCAGTTGAGCATATTTTCACCTCTGCCAGCGCTCATTAATACTAATGCTGGACCAAAATATGAGAAACAGTAAATGGGATTTAAAACGGATACTGTATAGACTGCTGCGGGGATGACGTATTTTTGTGGACTAACCTGCAATTTATCTTTTATAAGATTTATAATTCAAACACGGGTATTTACTGACGTATTTTGTCTTGCGCTCATATTAACCACGGACCATACTTCAGGCATTTAATCAAAAACAGAAAGCCCATTTAAAAATGTTGACTTATTTCCAGGTTTTAAGATTGGGGCTTGTTAATGGATGAGGCTTGTTTGGTTTGGCTTTAGCGGTTTGCAGTGCTGGCAACATGCTGGTTAGCGTAGCATGTTAGTTGTCTCTTATTATCTCATTGTTCTAAATTTGATGTACTTGCATGATTCTTACAACTTTTGGGTTATAGCCACTTGGTTTGATGCTTTTATTGTAAGTAATCAGCTAAATGATTGTAGACTAATGTAGTAGTCTTAGCTAGTCTCGGGTTTTACGAGCAGGCTACAAACCAAAGTTATTTGTACTGGAGTGGATAACATCATGACTTTCTAAAGAAGTTATATTCTGGATAGAAACATATTTTGTCTTAGCTAGGTTTGCTCTAGCTTTTTTTTGCTAGAACAAGTAGCGTCAGAGTCTGATGTCAACTAAGTGTTAACTTGCTTTAGCGTTAATATTTAACTGTCACTGTTATGTTTTAAATAAAGTTTATTTTCAACTATAAAATTTACCGTCTCAGTCACGGCATTAGTAACCGAATTCTAAGAATAAAAAAAATAGTTAATCTTATTCACCATTTGTGAAACTGATGTAGGCTAATAACAATTTGGTAAATAGCTGAAGTGGATAACAATGTTTTTTATTGTTATTTTGTTTTTGTTGTTATTTATTCCCCTTCTTGTGCCAGGGTAAGAAAGAAATCTTCATTTATTTCATAACCTTTAATAACTTTCTTTCACATAAAAAAAGATTCTTATTTTTAAAGCAACTGCCTCAAAAACCTTTTAAGCTTCCAATATGGCCACTGACTCGATGTTAACAACTTTTTCAGTACTTAGCCTTACACACTGTTGGCAGGGATGTCACGAGCCAGCACCTCATGACTGTACCAGCACAAAAAAATGTTGGCAAACAACAGATAAACTTCAGCCAGCGACATCAGTGAATGTCATGTCATTTTTTGACAGAGCAGTCAAAAAGGCAAAACTGATGATAAAAAAATGATATCACCACTACAATACCAACTTGATGCCTGCTGCGTTGGTTTCTCATTTTGTGTCTTGTTTTCATTGTGCGACAGGTTTGATGGAGACTGTTTGGAGAACAACCCCGAGGCTGTGATGGATAAGTCTAAACCCTGGAGCCGCTCTATAGAGGACCTACATGGAGGAAGCACCCTGCCGTCACCCATCACCGGGAACGGCATCACACGTGCTGGGCGACATTCCACGTTACGGTACGATGCACACGCTTATTGATGGTTAGGAAGATTCAACGTTCAGTGTGTGTGTTTGTGTGATTTGTAACAGCTATTTTTGCCTTTCAGGGTCCTTTTTTCCCCTCTTATTGTTACCCGTGTTAAGCCGGAGCTATGTGGTCGTATTGTGATTATTTTGAGAAGTCACACAATTCATATGATGCCTCAGCAGCTCCTTTATGTGGTCATGAGGTCTGTAAGACTTTAAATGGCTTAAGACCCATTTCTGCAGCCGGAGGCAACATAACATTTGTCCAGATAATTTGGATTGTCAAACTCACGCTGGTTTTTACACAATAATTACATACAATTTTTCATATTACAGACGATGCAGCAGAAGGAAAAGATCTCTTTTATGGAGCAAATCTTTTTTTTTCTGTTTTGTTTTGATGAAGACCAAACCGAACATTTTAACTCCAAATCCTTCACACAGAGGATTTCACAGCAGTTAATTCATAAGCCCATGCTAATGTATGCTCTGAAGCATAAATCCCATTCAGTTGTGCATTATTTTGCTAATCCTCCATGTCATTCCATTGATGTTTCAGCACAGCACTTTTTTCCCCTTAGTTTTCTTTCGATGTACTCAAATGAACAGTTCACCTCAAAATCAAAATACATACTGTATTTTTCCTCTTAGCTGTAATGCTTTTTATCTGTGTAGATTGTGTTGGTGTGAGTTGCTGAGTTTTGGAGATATCGGGCCTAGAGATGTCCGACTTCACTTGAATATAATGGAACTCAATGGCACTTGGCTTGAACAGCAAAACCAAACATTTGATAAAGTCAACAGTAGTGTCTCTTTCCAGAAATCAGGACCTGGGTACTCAAGATCAGGGGTCTCCAACATGGGCTCCTTAAACCTAGACTGTCTCCTAATACATGTAACCCATTAAATGTACAACAGTGTTTCCCACACATATAAGTATGTTTGGCGACCCATTTTATCCCTTTTCCTATTTATTTTTGAATCCGTCCCTCCATATTAGTCTGTTCTTGAGGTAGCTCTCAGTCTCAAAGAGGTTGGTGACCCCTGCTCCAGTCATCAGTTCTTTAACAACATGTTGTAACTTTTTTTCTTGTGTGTGCATCTACTCATGGACCGGACGCTTGTGTCATGGGATGCACACTTTAACTGGCGTCCTCCTCAGCTGAGCTGTAATGTTAGTTAGTGTAGTTAGTTAGTGTACAACAAGGTTGGCGGATTATCTTAAGTAACCAGGTCATAATGTCTAGAAAATCACATTGTTGTTGAGTCTTTAAAATGTATTTTTTAACACTTTGAGCACCACAAGCCGAGTGCCATCTGGTTCCATTATATTCGAGAGAAGGCAGACATCTTTACAGCGGATATCTCCAAAACTGTGCAACTCACACCAAAACAATCTAGACCGATAAATAGCACTAGAGGTAAGAGGAAAATCTCAATTTTGGGGTGAACTGTGCCTTTAAGAAAAAAAAATAAAGAAAATGTAGCTTAGAAAAAACTTTTTCACTGTGTTGCTCTCCGTTGTAGACAGTTATAGATATGAACGGTGTGTCTTGTTTGTAAAGATTATCAGAAAATCAATGCAAAATATAGTTTTTCATGGGAACAACCTGATATTCAACAGTCACCAGACAGTCAGGCCTCCTTGTGTCATCCCCCTCGAGCACATACAGTGTGTCTAACAGGTCTTCAGTGAGGCTAACTGTCTCTTCTGTTCTGTCCTCCGGTTCGTCCATAGTCATCTCCTCTTCTGTCTGCCAGTCTTCGACAGCAGGCAGGTTCACTTTGCTGGCTGACTGAGCTCTCTGCAGCCGTAACCCTGCATCCCTGCTCCCTCCCAAGACACACACACATACACACACATACAAATCCCCCTGCCTCATTGTACGTTATACCTCCCTGCTAGCGCTGCCCGGTTTAATTGTCCCGCTGTCTGTGTCTGGGATGTGAATTATTTGTACTGCCAGCCTCCCCTCCTGCGCTTCAGACTGAGTTCTCCTTTTCCTCGGAGCAAATGGGTTTCTCTGCACTCATTGTTCTTGCCTCTGTGCCTGTGTGCTGCTTGTGTGGCTCCCTAAATGCCATTCTGTGCAGAAGCTAGCCTAGTTTCTACAAAGGCCCTGTAAAAGCTTAGGCTTTTACTCTGCTACACGACCACTGGGGATAGATTAGGTAGCCTCTGAAAGTCTTCTGTATTTTGGATACATTATCTTTGAGACGTCACACTAATTAAGAAGCATTTGCTCTGATCTGCTGTCAGTTTTAAAATTCCTAATGTCCATTATACAGAATATTTTTTCCCTTTTTAATGTGTTGTCACGCTTAGATTAGCTTTGAGTTTGAATAATGTAAGCTCAGTAACTGGGTGTTGAAATAAGATCTGTGTGTGTCTTCTACAAACTGCCATCTTGAAGGACCATGAGCACACTGAACTGTCCAAAGTGCTCTCAGATCAGACGGTATGTGTGAAGAGCTACATGGAGCTAGAGATAGGTAGCTGTGTTCGACCTGTGGTTTTATAGATTGTAGTTGTAGTGGTTGATGTTGTTCTGTGGTGTGATTTAGAAGATCCTCTGTTTGTTGTGCTCGTGCCGTTTTGAGAAAATTAGCAGAATTAGTTTTGTCTTCACATATATCTACATATATCTACATATCTACACTCATATATACTCATATATATATATATATATATATATATATATATATATATATATAAAAAAACAACTCCAAGGCACTCACTTTTAAACTATTATAAATGCTTTTATCGCCACCGCATGCTCATGTTTAGACCTTTTAAAACAAACTCAGACTCATTTCAGCATCAAACCTTTGACTCCCTGACGAAGGCTTGATGCCGAAACTAGGAATCGCTGGGAACTATTCAGCGGTATTTGATTATTCGAAGATCTGCTGTTTATATGTACTTAAGCAAATAGCGGCACAGGCTTATACTGACCTTGTGTGGAAGAGACCGTGCTACACAAGTTTTACTGGAGCCTGGTAATAATAGCTCAGTTCTACCAAGGCCTGTAATGACGAGATACCTGGTGGTATCGCGTTATTTTCAGGCGCCAGTAATGACAAGGGAAAAAACAATGGAAATATGTGATTTTTGAGACATAACCATAGTCGCATGAACTATTCCATTTTTTTCTGATTTAACGACTATTTGAAAATTCAAAAATGATGGCCCATTCTTAGCTGAATTGGTAATGTAAGTCTAAATCATTTTTAAAATAATAATTTGATGCCTTTTTATTGGAGAGCGAACAGAAAATGACATGTAACATACGTCCCCTCACCAGACTCAAACCAGGAGTGTTGCGATTACAAAGTCAGCAACTTAAACCTCGAGGTCACCAGAATGTCCAGCATACCTTCATATCTACCACATCTACCTTACTAATATCGGTGTAACTTCTTCTTTATTCCATCTCCAACTTAGAAAATGTTTTACACAAGATCAGAAAAAAGACACCATATTACTCTGATCCTGGCTTCCTAACAAGAAATGATCTTAATCTTTCTTATCTCTGGGACCTCCTGTCCCCATATTACAGTGTCACAGACCTGAGATCCTTTATCTGTGTCTGTCTTTCAACTGTTTCCGTTTCCCTTTGATTGTCCTTATTTTGACTGACACCATCCTGAATGTATTTCCCCTGTCCTATTGTCTGATCTTGTCTGTAAAGCCTCTCGGATCGACTGTGTTGTATTTGATGTGTTATGTAAAGTTTAGCTGAGTAATTTCAGACGAGTCCAAGCAGGTCAAGGTATTACATTTTGCGGGCGTTGTGTAATCATTTATCAACGTTATCGTGAACCTTGGTGTGAGATTAAGAAATAGTGTTACTCATTTCCTGCTTGCTGTGCCACGCCTCAGTGTGGCTGTTGATTAATCGGGATCGGAAAAGCCCCGAATGAAGTCCTTTAAGGTTATTTTTACTGCTGTGTGACACACAAACTCACACAGTAAATATCAGCACAAACTTAACATTTGTTTTCCAGTTTATTAAAGAATACTTAACTATCTTTGTCCAAACCATCTAGCCGACAAACAAACACCACGTTGTGACTCACAGAGGAGTCACGCCTTCAGACATGCAGGCTAACACGAATCGGCGTGTCTATCAGTAGCCCGAGGACACATTTTTCTCCAGGACTCGGGCTGGTAATGGAACCTCGTGACAAAAGTCTGAAAATAAACTGTTTTACTCGGACCGACTGTGCATATTATTCAGTAATACTGCTGCTGCAGCATTTCTCTCTTTATTGTGAGAGCTGCGCCGGGAGAAAAGGCCTCGTTTCTGTCCACACAAAGCTGCACAATCACCGAGCTGCATGCAAATGACTGGCCTCTATTGTGCAGGCTGTAAGTGATATCTTTGTGGAGGACATAAAATTAAAACAATTGAAAGAGTGGCATCCTGTGGCCCCTGGTGAGGCTGTAGATTATATGGTCTTTGTGTGTGTGTTAATGTAAGGTGGCGGGGCAGTTTAATAGCCTCACTATGTGGAGGAGGCTCATTCACTAACGGCATCTGTTTTTCTTACTTCTAGTACACTTGTGTTTGTGCTCAGATGCTCATACACTCAACACCTGTTTAAGTAAAACCAGCCTGGTTTCCTTTTAATCACCGATGTGTTTTTATCCTTTCCATCGTTTGGTTTCAGTTGCAACACGCTGCCGAGTCGGAGAACTCTGAAAAACTCCAGGCTGGTCTGCAAGAAAGACGACGTCCACGTCTGCATCATGTGCCTGCGTGCTATCATGAACTACCAGGTCAGTCCTCGAAGGAAGCGTGTCCTTCTGGACTAAAGCACACTTATCTAACGGAAGCCAAATTCAATTTGTTCCACTGCCAGTTCTCCATGTTTCATTTATTATGCAGAGGAATGCTTCTTCTGTGCCTCCTCTTCTCTGTTAATTAGCTTATTTGTCTCCGTCTGACTCCCTCCTGTTTGTTTCTCATCCCGCAGTATGGCTTCAACATGGTCATGTCACACCCACACGCTGTGAATGAAATTGCACTAAGTCTCAACAATAAAAACCCAAGGTAAGTAAAAGCATAAAGTTAAAGATGACTTGACAGTCCATGTAGGATGCTTGTTAACATTAAAGGAACAGATGAATTATCCAGTCAATATCTACATTAACCACTGAAGTTTGGTAGTCCACAAAACTTTTCTGGAGCCTCGCAGCAAAACACTGTTGCAGCATTCTCCTAAAACTTGAAATAGATGGGGATTTGTTCTAAAACGTAAAAAACAGTTCATTTTTGGGTGAACTCATCTTTTATAAGACTATATAAGCGTATTATTAGCATCACAAACACCTTTTTTGGTTATAAGACATGTATAAACGCCGCTAAGAAACTTGCATAGATGCTTAATAAAAGCCTTATGAGCTTCTTATAATTGTTTATAATAACATTACAAACACATTTATTGAGTTTACTCGCCTATTCTGTCTTTGTTGAAACTTTTCAGAGCTTCCTTTGCTGCTTTTTTAGGATTAATGCATACGTTATTGTTCATTTATTGGCAGTTAACTCTGCGAGAACAATACATTATTCACTTGCTCTTCATCTACAGGTTATCTGAAGGTTTTTATGTCTCTCTTTGCAAACAAACATAGACAATAACACATTTGATACATTTGAAGCTCAACAAATCCAAGTATTTCACCAACAAAGACCAAAATCCATAATGGAGCATTCAACATGAGCCTCAGTGCACCTGCACAGTCTGATCCAGAGTGAGTGTCTTTGTAGCTCCGGGGCACATTCATGCAGACAGACGGGTCAGGGCACCGCTGGCACACTCCACTGCACTGGCAGCTGCTCACTGAAACAGCCAGCAGAAGGACTCACTTCTCTCTCTGTGTGTGGCTCGGCGTGCGTGTGTGTTTTCACTTCATGCCTGCGAGGCTCAAGGATTTCCTCAAAAGTGGACGTGAAACCACTCCGCATCACCTGTCACATAGAGAGATCCTGCTTCGCATGAAGAGGAGAGAGTGGACGCACAGGATGTGCACACACACACACGGATTAGTCCTGAAGTATTCATTTTTTGTCCCTGCTTTTTAATCCTATCTGATAAGATGAAAATGAACATTTTTTTCATTTTTTTTCAATGAGTTATTTAATGTAGACCTCTTATCCTTGATCTACAGCTGTATGATTTAAAATACATTAATTGTGATACATTCTGCTCCACACAGAGGTTTCAGCGCTGGCAGGATGTTATATCACCCTGTTTTTCACTTTGTTTGCTCCGTGTTTAAGTACAGGTTTGCCGCAGCTTTGGCGCTTGTCATTTACTAACCATCCCTGCCTTTATTTTTTCCCTGTTTCGCAGAACGAAAGCCCTCGTCCTGGAGCTCCTGGCGGCAGTTTGTCTCGTGAGAGGAGGCCACGAAATTATTCTCTCCGCGTTCGACAACTTTAAGGAGGTACGGGCTGCACTGAGAGAGAGAGAGAGGGGAAGCGGGGGTCTGAGGAGACGAGTATGTCATTACGTTTCAAGCGGTGACTCAGCCCTGGAGGAATGCTCCCCCAGGCGCACGTGAGACCGGCGGATTCCTCGCTCTTGCATCTAGGAATGAGCTTTTTTGTGCACAGATTACAGACAGTGGTTTAGCTGCTTAACACAGGAGGACTCGCTTGGCGTCCAGAGACAACAGTTACGTGTGTCCCAGAGGGATTTGGCAGACGCATCAAAGCTCAGAATGGCAGAGAGAAAGATGTAACGGACAGCCTCGTCTGACCCTTGCCTCTCTGGATGAGGTATTCTGGCTGCCGGAGAAAAAGGGTGGTTTCTGATGGAGTGGGCGCTAACGGCAGCCCCATTTTGTAGCATACGGCCCGCGAAAATGGGCCGACCGCAGTTAATGCAATATTTACACCCCTGAATGAAATATTGAGTGTTGCTCTCAGTGGCATTAGTTGGAGAATGAGGCTTAGGGAGAGGCTCGTCTAATGAGATGAAGGTTAGTGTAATGATAGTGTAGGCAGCTGGGAGCATCTGAGGACATGTTTCTGTATCCTTCCTGCAGAGATCGGTTGTTTAGTTGTAAAGTGACACTCAAATGTAGCGTCATTACATCTAGTTTGCTAAGTGACTTTGATATCGCGGGTTTAATGGAGATGGAGAGGCTGCAGGCTGAGAAACGTTGTTCAGAGGTTTTTGGATACACACACACACGCACACACACCCCTCCTCTCTCTTCCTCCCTTCCTTCTCAATACTTTATCATGCTCCATCTCCTTCATTGCCCTCCAGATGAACTGTCTGAACTGCAGAGCATCTCCCTCTCCCTCTCTGCTCTTTTCTGTCTCCCAAAATCTGGTTCAAATGGGCTTCACTGGCAGGACGAGAAACTCCAGAATGGAGTGGTAAAAGTTGCACCACAAGCAGTACTGAACACAGATGTACAGTGTACTGCTAATTTCAAATTAATTATCCCTCTGTAATTTTCTCCCTTTCTCTGAGTTTATGGCAAGCTGTGATGTATTTAGCTGCTAACGTCATTTAATTATTTATCCCCACCAAGGTTCAAGGTATCTTTGTTTTCCCCAGGGGCCAATTTCTTGTACAGTCAGCAGTAGGCACATGACAATCAGGCAACAATAGCTAAACAAAGAAAAAGAAATTACAACAATAAATACAAACGACCGTATCATATTCAGCCATTTAAAAGGCCAAAAGCAGCTGACAAATGAGTTCTTAAGTGCCAAATGTATCTGTCCTAACCTTGTACAGATGTGTGAGGTCGTTTAAGGTTGTGCCTGCAGTGTTGCTGCGCACTCTCGCAACACCCTACAAGTCAATTTCTGTTTTTGAGGGTAAGTGGTCCTTACCTGCAGACGAAAGAGAATGTGAGAACAGTTATTAATCATTTTTTTAAAAGCACGTTCAACATTTAAAGGTTGCACAAACTCAACAGCCTTACCATTAATCATCGCAGGAGAGTTGACTGTAGGATCCTTTCTAACATCTGTTTTCATCTCTATTTATATCGGGGTCATCACTGTCGAGGAGAGACACGACGACTAAACCATAGGCTTAATGATGCCTCACATATTGGCTCTGACACTCATCCACAAAACAATACTGTGGATAGAGAGCGTTCATTTCTAGTGTGACTGACGCTAGCCGCTGTCAGCTGTAGCTACAGTTAGCCAAGTTAGCTCAGTCAGCTGTGCAGCTGTGTTATTTTCCTCGTCAGATAGCTGTTTTGTGTGAAGGTGAAAACGAATAATAAACCTCTTAACAACAAGAGTGTTCTCGTCTTAGGAGTCGCTGGTGTCATTTATGCAAAAATCATTTTGAGTTGCTCTTAAAAGCTGGACTGAAGTGAGATGTCGTTTGTCGTGCAGGTGTGTATGGAGACGCAGCGGTTCGAAAAGCTAATGGAGTATTTCAAGAACGAGGACAACAACATCGACTTTATGGTAAGTTCACACATACACACACACGCACACACTTGAACACACGCTCTCTCTAATGGCTTATTGATCGCTCTGCAATCCCTTGAAAATCCTTCATCACCCTGCAAACTGCAGATGGTTTGAAAGTTTTTTGAGCCGGAAAAGCCCTGAGTGAAGTTTCTTCACTATCGCTGTCAGACGTTTAGAGACGGTGATTACGACTAGCTGTAATCTTTAGGTTAGGCAGGTGCACGGGGAGCCGCAAAGGTCCAGATGTTATTAAATAAAAACGTGACTCATAGTTTTTGTTAGAAATAAAGATATTTTTAACATTTTGAGCACGTGTGTCCTCAAATGTTTGTCCAAAGTCAAAAATAACTCCATGAAGAGACTCATTTTGTTCCAGTTTGACGGCTCACAGGGCTATCAGTCTGTGTGTGAGCCCTCTAATTTCTCTCATCAGAGCAGAAACTACAGCTGTGTGGTGCAGTGCATCAAGGAGGAGTGGCTGTGAGCAAGGAATCCATGCGAAGTCTGTCATTTCCTGGCCGAGTAGTGCTAATTAGCCTGGCAGATAAGAGTAAAAGACACTGTGAAGAAAGTGCCAACTTAGACGTGATTTCATCCAGTGTGTGTCTTTTTAATTGATGTGAGACAGTGAAAACCAACAGATGCCGTGTTTGAATAGGCCTTCAATAGGACTTCAGTCTCAAATCCCCCCACAGTCCCTCTGTGGGCTTTCATCAGACTAAAGCAAACAGATTTTGTCAAAGCTGCCATGTCGCACAGAGAAAACTGAGCTTCTTACCGGACGTTCATTAAGCCGCTGTCAGGCTGAGGAGTGTGTGTGTGTGTGTGTGTGTGTGTGTACATTAGACACTGTGTGGAGATCCTAACTGATCTGTTTAAGACAGCCGATGGAGTTGAACGGGTTGATTTTGTTCATTTATTCATTCAGATTCTTTTAAATCGGCCAGCCGAGCTGGCCCAATAATCAGGATTTATACACACAGTCTCAGTGGAAGCCATGTTAAAAGAAAACAGATGTGATAATGAGCATAAAACCTTTTCACAGACCATTAACACATTTTTACTTTGAATTTACAGCATTTTTTTGGGATCTCATGGCCATTTAATTTATTTTTTTTTGATAAATCATTTATGTTTTGTTATTTTTGGATACATTGAGTTAGTGTTTGCCCATCAGACTTTTAGAAATGTATTATGAAGGGTTCTATTTGTTTATTGATGCTGATTTCCTTGTAAAAGTGTCCCTCCAAGTTCATCTACAAATGGAACCTGCGATATTTGGGAGCGTATCATTTTAGATTTAGCCTGTCAGGCTTCAAGCATTAATTTTATACTAAAAGTAAAGTGATAGCAAGTAGGTGACCGTTTAATGTACGTATATTTAGGGTGCATTAAGGATTGTTACAGCAGACCTATAACTGCTGGTCAGTGGGTCAAACGCGGCCAAAATACTCTTATTTCTTTAAAAAGTTTACACCAAGTTTAACAATCTTAAATCTTGAAAGGAAAATTGTGACTCTTCCTAAAAAGTAGTTTAATAGGCCTGTTGTACAGATGTTCAACTTGATATCGGAGACTTTCAAGTAATTTGATGTGGTTTTTATGTCTGACCTTACCTGTGTGGAATGTGATTGGTTGCTGTATTATAGTCACTCTCTTTTTAAGATGCCTCTCATTGTCAGAAACTATTTGCCCGATGAAGGTCCGTCACCAAAATGTCACAAATAAATGTATTATTGCAAGTTAGAGAGTGTGCTGTTAAACTTTCCCTTGTCAAGTCCTCTTTCACCAACTGTTTTTATTCCCCAGGTGGCCTGTATGCAGTTCATCAACATAGTCGTGCACTCAGTGGAGGACATGAACTTCAGAGTTCATCTACAGTTCGACTTCACCAAGCTGTGTCTGGACGACTACTTAGACGTGAGTTGAGACATTACGATGCAAGACACATGGACAGACAGACTCTTTTTTACTCGGCTCAGTGCAGAGCAGGTGGTCATTACATCACCCCCGAGACAGAAAACCAGTCAGTAATGTGAGGCTCCCAATGGTCCTTAAAACACAAGTTTGTGAACTTGAGGGGGGGATTAAGGGCTTGAAAGTTTAGATAAGGGGCATTGAAAGTGCTTGAATTTATATGTTTTGTGCAGAAATTGAAATTGTAAATTCTTTTGATATTTACTTATATATTATATCATATTTAGATACTTGTCATTAGTAAATAGGCTACATCTTGCTGTCTGCATGTGTGTCTCCTGCAGTTTCATCATTGTTTTGCACGGCACCTGCCTTGAGAAAGTGCAATGGTCAGGTGTGTTCATGAGTAATTGAAGTTGAATGATGCAGGTTAATCAAGCCACCAGGATGACATGTTGCCCTTGTGCACTGAACTGGGAAAAAAAATCTTGGTCTTCCCTTTATAATATCTCTTTATTTGTCTGCATGTTTTCCAGAAACTAAAGCATACAGAGAGTGATAAGCTGCAGGTCCAGATCCAGGCATACTTGGATAATGTGTTTGATGTTGGAGCCCTTCTGGAGGACGCTGAGACCAAAAACGCTGCCCTGGAGCGCGTGGAGGAGCTGGAGGAGAACATGTCGCACGTGAGTACATAGAACGATTGATGTTATTCACAGAAGCAGACTCGCCGGTCTCATTTCTCCTCTGTCACTACATATTAATGTCCTGCATGTCAGGATGTTGGTGGCACAGAGAATTGGCAGTCTGTTTGAAGCTCTGTCACACTTGCTTGTTATCTCATACTGCCCCTTCAGAATGGGATCTACTATGATCTCATACTTGCTGTTAATTGTCAGCCATCATAGAAAGACTCATCATATATGGACACAGACACACAAACAAACCCGTACACTCTTTTTGAATGTTCATAACTTTAAACTCTTCACAGTTAGTTATAATCCTGCCGCGTATATTAAATGCTGCACATCAATGCCCCACTCCTTGATCTCCTTGTGATATATTGGGTCTGATGCTGTCATAACAATGAGTTCATGTCACTGTGTGACCCTTTTTCCTCCTGGCTATTCTTCCTATAGATGACGGAGAAGCTGCAGGACATGGAGAACGAGGCCATGTCCAAGATCGTGGAGCTGGAGAAGCAGCTGATGCAAAGGAACAAGGACCTTGAATCCATTAGGGTCAGATACTGAACATTCACGTTATCTTTAAGTTGTCATTTAAGCACTCTAAAACAAACCAAATACAAATAGAAGGACAAAAGTCATGCATCCACATATCCTGCAACACCTGTACTACAAATTAATATTTATACCAATCAACCACATATTTGTACCAGTTGGAGAAAGCATAATAATTTCATAATTTTTACAAATCTAAACTCTCTCTGTCCTCCAATCCAGGAAGTCTACAAAGACACCAGCACGCAGGTCCACTCGCTGCGGCAGATGTTGAAGGAGAAGGACGAGGCCATCCAGCGGCAGAGCAACCTGGAGAAGAAGATCCATGAACTGGAGAAACAAGGCACCATCAAGATCCACAAGAAGGGAGACGGAGACATTTCCATCCTGACCACGCCACCCTCGGGTGTGGAGGGCTTGCCGGGTGTCATGATGGGAGGAAACGGTGTCGCTGTTGGTCCAAACCATGTGGGAGTTGTAGCGGGCGCACCTGCTCCACCGCCTCCTCCACCACCTCCACTGCCAGTGAACGGCACATGTAGGTTTAATATTAGTCCAGATGTTTTGCAGTTGTTATTTTAAACTGATATTTGGTTTCAAAAGGTTAACCTTCCTTATCGTCTCTCTTTTCTGCCAGTGTTGAACGGACCATCATCGATCATTCCTGCAGCACCAGCTCCCCCACCTCCACCGCCTCCCCCTCCACCGCCTCCTCCCCCAGGGCTAGCCTCGGCGCTCTCAGTACCTCTGCCTCCTCCGCCTCCTCCTGTAGCCCCCCCTCTGCCCGGATGTGGGACGCCGACTGTCATCATGAACTCTGGGTTAGCAGGTAAGGTCATATATTTGGAAAAATCCTATAATGGTCATAGCAGCTTGCATTAGTTTATGTATAACCTGCTGATGTACAGATATGATAGTGGTACTTTTCCTACACATGTAAAAACATATTCACAGTATTAATATCCATAATAAACAGCTGCAGTATCAGTTCAACAGACAAACATACTGCCAGTAGCTCTTGCTGCAGCTTTGCTCGCTTTTTAAGGGAATCTAACTATATTCCAACTACTTTAATGTCGACCGAACACTTCCTGCAGCTGCTTCACAGTAAAAGCCTTCCTGTGGCTGGGAATGTGATGAAAGCACAGGCTCGAGGCACGGCGTGCAGCAGGAAGGCTGTTTGTGCTGATTGGCTTGTTGCTCAATAAGGTCCACAGTGGGGCAGAAATATGGTCCGCACAAGTACACATGTGCAGACGCTCCAAGTGACGCAAGATCGATTTAACACACTGTTGCTTTATGACACCTTGTCACGTCTTTGAGGACTGATGTTTGTTACCTCCACCTGTCAAAAGAGTGCACGTTGAGTATGTTCACTGGAGATGCGCATTTCTGCAAGCTGGCCAGGGTGTTGTCATTTGCGTTCACCTACTTACCTTGTTTCTGCCCTAAGTTTGTATTTGTATGGTTTTTCAAATGTTCATTGGTTGGTAGACTGACAGTATGTCAGTTAATGGTTATTGAAAGGTCAGAATGGTTTGCGTTGCCAAATGCTATAATTTATGTATACTAAAGACAGTTTGTACATGGGTTTCCAAATCAAGGCAACCTTAAAAGTCAGTTTCAGGCATGTTGCTGCTCAGACGATGAGTATTGATAAGGCCACACCCTCATGTGACTCATTGAAGTATACTCTTCTGTAACCAGATCAACCTGTACTGTACTGTACTGTATGTAGATGGGTAGATATTGGTGCACATTCCCTTCCATCAGTCAGTAAACAGTGAGATGTGTGTTTGAGATGTGCACGTGGAAGCTTTCTCACTAACTCTTTGCCAATTTCTTAATGATTTGTCTTTTGAATTGTTTCTTTTTCTGCCAACCAGAGGGACCCATCAAACTTTTCTGTAGGTTCTTGCTTGTCATGCTCGGTGTTGTGTCCCTCCTCTATTCCCTTCCTTTATTACACGTTTTGAAATTGGTATTTTCAGACTCTGACTTAAGTAGAAAAGACAGAAATATGTCCCATTTGTGTCATTTGAAGTCTCTTAGAAATAATGCATACACTTTCCCAAAAATAATTTTTTCTGTTTATTTCTTGTTGCCACTTCTAACAAACATGAACTTGGCAAACATATGAAACATCATATTTCAAGAACCTGTTTACTTTATTTAGCAGTTTTTCCGTTGCACATGAGACTTTTAAATGACAAAGAAAATACCAAATTTAAAAATTCTGCATGTTTTACCTTCACACCTTATTGTAGTTTTGATATTGTGTGTTTGTGATTGTATGGATGAAAGAGATGGATGTATCAAAGTTGTATTGGTTGCATGCTTAGACACATAACTGACAGAAGATAACTGGAGGTTTGCGTCACCACGCTGGTCTGGTCCCTGGGAGGTCACTCCTGGCTGGCTCGACAATTTTCTGTGGGGCTGCCTCATGTTCAACCTCAATGAATTAGCTCAGTTGGCCACAAATAGCCGTAATCTGTCCAATCTATAGTCCATCACCAGTTTTCAACTTTAAGTTGAATTGTGTGTTTTTAGAGAGAAATCCATGTGTGTCACCAATCCCAGATCAATGTCTACCCTGCACGTGTGTGAATGTACGTGTGTGCACTCTGAAAGCAGATAAGGATGCTGTGCTAACATGTCTGTGTCCCGTGTAGCTGTCAAGATCAAGAAACCCATCAAGACAAAGTTCCGTATGCCCGTCTTCAACTGGGTCGCCCTGAAACCAAACCAGATCAATGGGACTGTCTTCAACGAGATCGATGACGAGAGGATACTCGAGGTAAGAGTCTTCTCTCAGTTTAGCAAATCCATTTCCATTGATAACAGACCATGAGCTGATTATTTGTTGCCGCCTTTCAGGACCTAAACGTGGACGAGTTTGAGGAGATGTTTAAGACGAAGGCCCAGGGACCGGCAATCGACATCACCATGAACAAGCAGAAGGTCATCCAGAAGGGGCCCAACAAGGTGACACTGCTGGACTCCAACAGAGCAAAGAACCTGGCAATCACACTGAGGAAAGTGGGCAAGACTCCTGAAGAGATCTGCAAGGCCATTCAGATGTAAGCCCCTTCAAAATAAAACCGAAAGACTCCAGTCCTTCCATAGTGCTTTCTCTGCATTTTGTGCTTTTCTCTGTGTTTTGAAAGCCCACAAGTGTTTTTTAACGTCCGTTATCTCTTCTGTTTTTCAGCTTCGACTTACGGACTCTGCCGGTGGACTTTGTGGAGTGTCTGATGCGCTTCCAGCCCACAGAGAATGAGATCAAAGTCATGCGGCAGTTTGAGAAGGAGCGCAAGCCTGTCGAGAGCCTGACGGACGAAGACCGCTTCATGATGCAGTTCAGTAAAATAGAGCGGCTCATGCAGAAGATGACCATCATGGCCTTCATCGGCAACTTCTGCGAGAGCGTGCAGATGCTCACGCCGGTGAGAACCAGGACCTCTTTGACGTTAATTGAAGGCAGTCTGTATGTGATGTTCGTGGAAGTGATCTTGTGTCGTCCTGTTTGTTTTCCCACAGCAACTTCATGCCGTCATTGCAGCATCTGTGTCCATCAAGTCGTCACAGAAGCTAAAGAAAATCCTTGAGGTGACTGAATTCATTTGTGTCTGGACTGAACCTGATGTTGATTTAATGTATAGTTTCCTTTTTCACATGTTTCTTGTTCCTTCTTCTCAGATTATCTTGGCACTTGGAAACTACATGAACAGCAGCAAAAGAGGAGCGGTGTACGGATTCAAGCTGCAAAGTTTAGACTTGGTAAGTTGCCTTTTTTTGTACTTTATAAATCCTTCTACTTTTTCTTAACACGTTTTCTAGAGTTTTGTCTTTTTTACTTTCCTTACAGCTACTTGATACCAAGTCCACGGACCGTAAGTTAACGCTGTTACACTACATAGCCAATGTGGTAAAGGAGAAATACGCACAAGTTTCTCTCTTCTACAATGAGCTGCACTACGTGGAGAAAGCTGCAGCAGGTGAGTCGTACAGATTGTAACCAGGCATTATCTTTTAATTTCAGTTTTGACAATTTGTTCTCACTGCTCATATTAATTTTAGTTTAAGTTTACACTAATAACCCTGGTTTGCACATTTTACTCACGCTGCTGCTGCTCGTGTTCACAGTGTCGTTGGAGAACGTCCTGCTGGACGTCAAGGAGCTGAACAGAGGCATGGAGCTGACCAAACGAGAGTACAGCATGCACGGACACAACACCATGCTTAAAGACTTCATCGCACACAATGAGAGCAAGCTAAAGAAGCTGCAGGATGATGCCAAGATTGCGCAGGTAACATGAGCACACCTTGATGTGTAATTTGCCCTAGTGCCATCTGTTGAATCTGACAAAGTTGTACATGAAGTCATCTAAATGTTGTCTAACTTAAGTCCTCTGTCTTTAAAAAGGACGCCTTCGACGAGGCGGTGAAGTTCTTCGGGGAGAACGCCAAAACGACGCCACCCTCCGTCTTCTTCCCTGTGTTTGTGCGATTTGTTAAAGCTTACAGGGTGAGTTGTATAAAAGTCTGTAACACACACACACACACACACACACACACACACACACACACACACACACACACACAAAACCAGTTGAAAAAACATATTTCACCGCTTATTATAGCAGATTGTTAAGCTGATAGCAGCTAATATAGCCTCAAGTCTCCCACCCTGAAGCAAAGATGAGGAGCAGGCTGCAGAGGTCTGGTACGCTCACCGACTGACTCCAGTGAGTCAGTTTACTTCCTCGCAGCTCCCTCTGGAGCCACAAATTTCACTTATCTTCAAGATACGTAAACAAACTTTGATGTGTAAAATTGGTGGAGTTCTCCTTTAAGTCACAACAGCATCTGGGGAGGGTCAGTGTGGTGGTAGAGTTTGAAATGCTTGTGGGTGTCGTGTGTATGAGGTGTTCTGGATGTGTTTTGAAGAAGCTGGAATCATTTTGACTTCTTTTACTTAAAAAATACTCAAACTAATTCATCAGGTATCAAAATAGTGTTTTCTTCTATATAAAAAATAATTTAAAAGTTTAAAAATTTTACAATTAAATGAGCACAAGAATGTTACTACATTGCTATAACAAACAAAACCAATCACATTATATGTTACTGCACAACATCATCTGTGTTGATGATGTGACTCTTTTCTTAATGATCTTTAAAGTAGCAGTTCGATCAATAGGTTTACAGGAACTGGGATTCAATCCAAGACTTGCTCGATTTGTTTTTTTAGCTATTTGCTTCTCACGGCTGCCCATGTGTCAGCTCTGTTTAGTGGTGCTCTTTTTCTTCTTTACTACTCCAAACCACTCTAATGACTTAATTTACCACGTCTTGACACTGAAATAGAAGATCAGATTGCAAAACACATGTGGTGAAACTATTGAATATTTTTAAAAAGAGAGCTCCTTTCTCTCAGAGGAACATTGTAACATTGTAACCACACTGATTTTGTGCCTGTCACTATAACGTCCCGGGGGACAGTCAGAGAGTGAGGAAATAAGTCGCCAACGAGACTAAACTTAGATACTAACTGACATAGACAGATTTTAGTCAGCGATGGTAGTTGTTTAAAGGAGACATCATGCTCATTTTCATGTTCATAATTTTATTTTGGGTTACAACGTGAATAGGTTTACATTTTTTATTGTTCAAAAAACACATCAGTTTTTCTTATACTGTCCAGTGCAGCAACTCTGTATTCCCCCTTTTTTTAACTTTTACTCTTTTACTTGCAAAAGAAGTGATATAAAACACTGAAGGAAAGAAAAAAACAACAAAAAAGCAAAATCGGTCTCCTTTAACTTTGAAGACAACAACTCCAATGATGCCACGCCACTCATGTCTTTTGTCTTTTTGGATGAGAGACTTGTAGCATCAGAAATAACGTGCGCATTTCAACAATTTACTTTACTGAGTGTACGTGACATCTGTTCGTAATCTCCTCAGCAAGCGGAGGAGGACAACGAGCAGAGAAAGAGACAGGAGCAGCTTCTGATGGAGAAACTTCTGGAACAGGAGGCCATGATGGAGGAAGACCAGAAGGTAAGTCACCCGACTCTCCACCGCCTCCCTTCCTTGTACAACTGTCCCCCCTGCTTTTTTAGAGCAGGAGGCTTCAGTGGATCAAGGTAAGCCGGTTCCACTTCCTTCCCTTCCGCTTCATCCTCCAGACTACTGATCACAGGATTAGTTGAGCACCGACTGACTGCCGGGGGTAGTTATATCTGGTCCTACAGCCCGACACCCTGCTGAGCCTCATCACATCTACTCAGGATCAGCGGTTATACTTCCTAACTGCTCTAATTACTAAAAACATGCACAGAGAGTTAACAGAGCGTACTGAAAGATGTTGATGTTGGGAGAATCCTTGGTTGATTAAAGTATACTCATGTCTGAGAGACTTATTAAAAGATGTTAAATGATGACTCAGTGTGTGTGTGTGTGTGTGTGTTGTGTGTGTGTGTGTGTGTGTGTGTGTGTGTGTGTGTGTGTGTGTGTGTCGTCTTCAGTCTCCATCTCATAAGAACAAGCGGCAGCAGCAAGAGCTGATCCAGGAGCTCAGGAGGAAACAGGTGAAAGACAGCCGACACGTCTACGAAGGCAAAGACGGAGCCATAGAGGACATCATCACGGGTAACGTCAGATGGGCCTGGCTGCAGTCTCTCTCCACACACACACACATTCAGGGCGCTCTGCATGAAGGTCCTCGCCGGTCTCCAGGGAATCTAAACCACTAACACGACGACTGTGGCTCTTTTTTAAAACTCAGCTGTCAGATGTTTGAGAACTGAAGGTGTGATAACCTCATGAGTACAAACATGCACTGACAGTCCAGCTAATCCAGTGACACTCAGCTCCAAAGTGTCTGATGGTCGTTGCTTATCTTATCTGCTCTGTCATTGCTTCGTAACGCCATCTGTGTGTAGACGGGGCCGGGTAGTGACTAGCTCCTGGAATATAAATTAACCAGAAGGGAATTAATCAATCTTCTGTTTACTGAAGGGCAGTGGTGGAAGTACATTTACTCGAGTACATTATGGAGGAACTTGTACTTACAGTACATACTATATTATAGTATTTCCATATTATGGCAATTTATATGTCTTTTTCGCCACATTTCATAATCAAATATTGTAATTTTACTCCACTTCTTGCATGTATTTGACCTCTATAGTTACTGCAGTCCAGCTAATACAGGATTGTTTAGGCAAATATTGATATTAGAAAGTTTAAAATACTTAACACATAAATACTGATTGCAACAATTGACGGCTGAAAACAACCATGTCAGTGTTCTCCGGTGACAAATTATGTCATAGAGACACCGTTTATAGTTTATCTCAAACATAGTTTGAGCATGTCTGTACAGCAGTGTCTTATCGGCCGACATTTACACTGATAAATATCTGCAAAAATCTAATATAAGATGATAAATCTAGCTCGAATAGATCTGATTTTCTTTGCAAAATGAGATTTTACGCACAGAACATGTGACAAATTAATCCAGTGCACTGATATAGATTATTTACTGTTCGGGTAGTTTCTAAAGTCGCTGCAATCGACTCCAGCTCGACCAACCACAACGGTAAAATGCTACTTACATACTGATACAAATATATTAATAATAACAATACAATGAAGTTATACATTATAAAATAATAAAATTCTCTTTATCTTTTTTCCTTCAATACTTGGAGAACATTTGGTTGTTAATACAGTAACACTTTATAATAAGGGTACAAATCATACGCTTAAGTAATGCTCAACTAATACATGACTCATGATGATTTAATGTTTGATTTAATGCAGGATGTATCATGGATTCCTGTTTTTTACCAGTCTTTGAAAACATAAACAATTTACCCGTTCTAGAAATCAAACCTGGAAACTAACAAGAAGTCTAAATAATAAATAAAAGAGAGAGCCTGTCCTTACACCTGTATAATCATTTACAGAAAATGAAATGTTCATAATATCAAAAAGAGACAACATCCAAAAGGAAAATGCACTTCTTCAGAATATAGTGTCTGGCTCCTCTGACACATCTCCTTTTATAAAAGACAAAAACTTAGCAGATATGACTCAAGCAGACTTTTTATGGTTGTGCAGGTTCGCTACCGATGCATTCTCTGTCATTATCTTAACCCACTCTCTATATTCAGATCTAACTCAACCTTTTCCTACCAGTCTGATTTAAAAAAAGAAAAGAAAAGCTTAGATTTATTTTATGAGAACAGGAACTGTTCTGCTTTCAGAGAAGTTTCTGAAATAAAGTTTTATGGAGCTGGAATCCAGCTAATTTGGTCACATATCAGTTAATGTATGAGGTAACAGTGAACAAACATTCATAAGTAATCTAATCACTTAAAGTCCGAATAACAGAAATTCATAATACAGCCTAGATTAAATCATCATGAGTCATGCATTAGTTAAGTTAAGTTTTACCCATTGATACTTTTACCTGTAATCTGTAACCTTTTCTTTGAGGTATTCCTACTTTAAGTTAAGGTCCTCGACATCTTTCCACCACTCGCCACAGGAATAATGTAAATGTGCTTTTAGTGTTGAAGACTTTAATACAAACTTGGGTTGATCCAAATCTCTGTAACGACATAAATTTGCTGTGTTCTAACAAACAAAGCCATAAAGATGTTACAGTAAGAGTAGGAGTCCCGGGATAATCCAAGTGTTTTTCAGGCCCTTCAGTAAAGCCTCACCCTCTTTACAGACATGTTTCCCCTCCTGATGCTGTTGTTGGGTATTTGCTTAGTGCTAACAAGTGCTAAACCCCTGTAGGAGTCTGCTTTTCTTATATTGTCTCTGTCTTGTCTTGTCCTGGCTGTTGTCCTTGTTGTTCTCAATGCAGTGCTGAAGACCGTGCCCTTTACCGCCCGCACCGCCAAGCGCGGCTCTCGGTTCTTCTGCGAGCCCGCCCTCAATGAGGAGTACCATTACTAAAGCTTATAGAACTGTCTCTCTTCTCTAAGGTTGCTGGAACAAATTCTCTCCTCTTGTTTTATGTCTTCTCTCTCTCCTCCTTCCATCCCTGCATGCCTGGTCACACTCCTGTTTTTGTTTTTTTGTTTTTTTTTAACCGGACCGGAGACGCACACACATGTCTGAGTGTTCACGTGTGTTCTTCCCCACCGCCCCTAAGCATGATTTGGTGTCGGGTGGTTTTTTTCGCTCCACACCTGCATGACGTGTGACACCCTCATTTATCATCATTATTTTATCAACCACGGCAAACAATAATGTCACAGAGGAAACTGTCTCCAAGGTCAAACTCTTATCTGCTCCGACGGGAGATTAAAATTGGTGGAGAGTGCACTTTTTCATCATCGAGCAGAAAAGTTGAGCTGCCATCTAGTGGTGACAGACTGAAAACAAACACTTAGGGTTTCACTCATCGCCTACATGTCATGGTTGTGTAAGTGTCTGTGGCATTATAACTTGCTTTTCTCTGTGTGTTCAATCATTCTTTTAATTAAAAATGAATGTTTGTATGTGTTCATTATCACAAATCATTGCCGCTGCTGCTGATACGGCTTCTTGCATGCAGATTGCTTCGTCCCTGCCGCTTTCCCACAATGCATCCCTGCTAGCCCATATGCTGTGCTTGCCCCTGCAGGTCACCCTTCTGTCAAACTTTGTGCTCTGGCAGAGCCACTAATATTCTGCATGATGCCTGCGTACAAATACTAATTTACGTTGCAGCAGTCTGTCTTTGCAGTTCTGTGTGTGCTACTAACACGCAACCAGGTTGTTTGACTGCATTCGCACCTGTTTTGTGGTAATAATGTGGTTTCCCTGGGTTTGCTGCATGCTTTGCTTGGTTTTCAGTCAAGATGCTGTCGAACGTAACAATAATGCTGTGTCCTGGAACCATAATTGTTTATTTCAGTGGACGTTTGAAACGGGCTCTTCTTCTGTCCTGCTGGTAGCCACTTTGCAAAGCAGACTGGGTTTATAACAGAAAAAAAGACAACCTACAGAAGCTTTCATCCTCCTCCTTGCCAGTTGAACTAGTTAACATCCTCCAGCTCTGTCTTCCTTTACTCTACTCCGGCCTTTCCCCCCCTTCCCCATGCAGCCTGCTGCCACTCTGCTTTGCGGCGCTCTCTTAGCAAAGCCAGTGTGAATATGTCGGGCTGACACGCTCTGGTCGGCCTCCTCCTCCTCAACTTTTAACCTTCATTTTGTCTTCTCTTCATCTAGCCCTAAAGAAGAATAATATAACTAAATTTCCCAATGTCCACTCGAGGGTAAGGAACTCCTCCAGTAGCACCCCTGTAGTGGTGGATGTGTCCCAAACCTGGCAAGCATCTCTTTATTACCTCCCTTCCTGTTTTACTGTCCTCTTATTCAGGATCAACCTCCCTCTCCCTCTGTTTCCTCCTCATCTTATCTCCAGAATGACAATTTTAATGTTTAAAGATAAAAAAAAAAATAGTTACTCCTCTTAACAGTATCTCTGTTTACATGTCTCAGTGGTAACACCCAGAGACAGTTGACCTGCAGGGCTTTTTTTCTGTGTAGACCTCATGCTGCTTTGAAAGACAGGCTGCCAGCACTCTGAGCATGTGGGCTCATCAAAACCGCCCTGACAGGATGACTGACAGCTCTTTTATTCACCCTCCATCCCCTCCCCCATCAATCCCTTCACAGATTTGAGGAATCAGCCTTACAGGCGAGCGGACGCTGTGCGGAGGAGTGTCAGGAGACGCTTTGATGATCAGAACCTGCGGCCGGTGAACAACGGCGAAGTGGTCATGTGACGAGGGGACAGTGCATGTGCTGGGGGAGGAGAAGATGGTGAAGGATGTGTGACGTCAAGAGAGGGAGAGACGGGAGGTTGGATGCAGATTGAAGGATTGATAAGTGAAAGATGACGAGTTGTAGCAACCATAGAGACGAGTATGTATATATATTACATAAGAATACACGTTATTCCATGTCTGTGGTATCGTAGCTTTTCATGAAGGACTGAGACGTGTGGGACTGAGTTTCAAGTGTCGGAAAGGTTGATTCAGAAACCTTAGACAAGCCAAGTGCCTGAACTTATTTTTGTGGGCTAATGTCTTCTGTTTGTCTGATTTGTTTTTTTTTTTAATACTCCCCACTTTGAGCAATACAACTTGACCTGGCTTTAATATGTGTGTACAAGTGGACTTGCTGTGGCCTTAAGAGCCACGTGAAGAGATGCTTCCTCGGAAACAGAATGTAGAATGTATACGGGACGCGTTCCCTTTAGCTGTTACAAATATTTCATCTCTTAGTATCTTGGTACATTCCGGTGCTCCTTTGCCATTCCTCATACTCTACAGATGCGTGCTCGCCCTGCACTTTCTTTTTTAACATCTCAAGGCTTTAAAACTTTGACTAAAAAGGGCTGATGAGCAGGCTTGAAGACGGTGATCAGAAAATCACTGAACTCAATATTTGTACAAAAGTATGTACAACCCCTATTCCAAAAAATGTGGTCTCTCCCAAATATTTTTGGGACATGTTGCAGGCAGCAAAACCCAATAACAGTTTGAATATTAAAGGTCCTATTTAATGAACATTTTCAGTTTCATATTTTTATTTTGGGTGCCTGCTGGAAAATTTTTCTCATACCTTCTTGCCAACCATCTGATTTTCCTGGGAGACTGCCATTTTTCATCGACCTCTCCTGGTTTCCTCCTGGTTTCACAATTTTCCCTTATTTCTCCTGATTTATGACAGTTCTTCACAGTTGTTCCCCTTTTAAGTTATCGTTACCAGTTCCTGTCACTTTACAGCGCGTACTCTGCTGTATTGTTACGCCTCATCCTCCTCAGTGAGTGAGACAGAGACAGACAGAAATGGAAAGGAGAAGGAATATTGAAACAAATTACAGACGCCCTGTAGAGAAAAATTCCCATTCCTACGTACAGTTTCAAAGGCATGCCAAGTCAATTTTTCTATCGATCATGGGGGATCATTCTCCAATCGAGAGGCTGACAAACAAGCCAGTGGTGTTCACAGACTCTCTAAGGGCTGGGGCAAAAAATTAAAGAATGAATGAAAAGTGATGTATATTACTTTATGCCACAGATTTATGCAAGTTTACGCTAGAAAGTGAATTATTCTTCGTTCTTTTCTGAGAATTAAAAGTATAATAAAAATTGACATAAAATGACAAAGTATTTTGTCATTGTCATGCAGGAAAAACGTCCTTGAACCTCAAGTATTTAGGGAGTAGGACCCTCAGAACTGCACTTCGGTTTTGAAATTCGCCCTAATTTTAAATTCTCAATGTCGGCAAGTATGTCTCTATTCCCCCTCCGTCTGAAAGCTCCTGTCTCTTTAAGGGCCCTCCTCTCACAAAGCCCAATCTGCTCTGATTGGTCAGCTTTCACAGGCATGAGCAGTGACTGCCCACTGTGTTTCCACATTAGCTCTGACGCTGTTTTTGCAACCACAGCGTTTATACAGCACCTAAACCTGCTTTATAACCAAAAAGACATGGAGGTCTCACCTTTCTACAATATGGGACCTTTAAATATGGTGTCCTGGCACTGTACTCGAGTGAATATAGGTCAAAAATGGTTTGCAAATCATTGCTTTCTGTTTTTATTTACATCTTACAAAGTGTCCCAACTTTTTTTTGGAATATGGGTTGTATATGGATGATGAAGAACGCACGAAAAAAAGATATTTTTAAAACAGTAATTCAAGTCTGGGCTAATGTGAATTTTAGATATCAGGCCTCTCAGCGCTGAAGTCATTAACAGATCAAGCCTGAATTTGTAGCTCTTCATCCACAGAAGTAGGCTGCCTGCTAACTTCAAACTACCGTCCATTTGGAAATGTTGCATTTCTGTAGCAGCACAGCGTTTTGTTTGGTTTCTGGGAACAAATAACGGGAATAAATTAACCTGTAAAGCAACGTAAAAGACATTTTCTACCAAGCTGCATGAACCCTACTGGATTATCTCATTGTCAAAACTGGATATACCTTTGCATTTCATCTCTGTCGATGTTTTTTACAGATTAATTATATCCCAGGCTACTGTGTCTACTCACTTTATTGTAATTTTAATGTATAGTATTTAACCACTGAAAGGATTCCTTTAAGCTCATCATCATCATTTAAATGTGTCCATGGTCATTAAAAAACAAAGTTCACAACACAAAAAAAGTTTCCTAAATGTACAGATATTTTGTTACAAAACTTTTTTTTTTTTTTTTTTTTACTTAATTCACATCACCAGATGGTTAATATTGTACATATTGTTTAAACAAAAGTTTTCATTGCCTTGTGCTATACAACTTGAATGTTATTTTAACTTATAGTTTTTTGTTTCCATTTTTGTATATTTAATTAAGCCAAATGAATCTACAGTAGTGTTAAATCATCGTGTCTCATGCAGGAGGCAGCGGATCACTGAACTTGCTCGTGGGTGTGTCACAGGGGCGTCAAAGCCAGCTCAGAAAACACGTTCTGATGTGCAAGTGTTGGTACATTTGAACAGATTTAAACTCTTGAATCCAACACTTTGAATCTAATAAACTAGTCTCCATTGGTCGACCTGTGATCAGCTGGTTTTGTGGCCCTGTCAGACACCCTCCTGTAATTATCTCCACTGAAGCACGTGCTGCCGTTCATCTCTTTTTTCCCAACTTCACTGTCTGTAATAGTGACTCTATCTCTAACTGGATAATACTGGCATGTTTTTTTTTTGTTTTTTTACTTTCACCAGAAATGTATTTTAGGCAGTTTGTGCTGATTACAAAATAACAAGCTTTTTTAAAAATTAGGTGATATGAGATTTTCAATGAATATGATCAAATAAACTATTTACATTGAATATAAAATTGTTTAACTTGTCTTCTCTTTTTGAAACTTCTACGAGTGGTAGAGGACCATGCAGATCTTTGGAGGGTTTGGTAGTAGGTATGTCTTTCTCACAACTGCATAAAGTAATACAAGTAAATAAGTGAAAATGTGCCCTTTGAAAGTATCCAGATTCAGACATAATCCATTGAAACAGTATTTTATTACATTTCACTACAGTTCAATTTTAACAAACGCTCCAATTAAAATCTTTCTTTTATTTATTCTTCAAGAACAGCTGCAGTTCAGTGGGGTCAAATCAAAAATATGTTTTCTTTATCTCTGGATAGCTCCAGTTATGATGACAAAGTCTTCAACTCTGTTTCAGTCACTGTGACATTTTAGATACGCTTAATTGAATATAAAAAATTATTGGCGATGGAAAACATGTACAGCTACAGTCAACTAAAAAAAAAAAAATAGTTAAAGCTAACAAAAGCAACAAAAAGACATCCTGACGTTTAGAGATTGATCAGCTGATCAGTTTCCTGATATCAAATTAGTAACCAAGTAAGTGTATAAGCTCAGTGTAGCACATTCCCATGAAGGTGTTCTCTCACACAGTCCGTATGAACACTGCAGTACAGTCAGATGAGCTCGGAGGGGAATGCATGGTCGTCGAAGTGTACAAATACATTTAAGGGCAGCAGCAGTGCGATCATCAAGGTGCATCCAGCTGTTCCAGTAAAGTTCTTCTTCTTTTCTCCAGCTCTCCTTCACTCAGCTCACTGCCTGACGTATCCCAGCCGCCCTGAACACAACACAGAAAACACAGACTCAGAATGGCTCAAAAAGATGACAATGAGTTTTCAGAAGACGATCTTGAAATGGTAGTGGCTACCTCCTTTAATAATGGCTAATAAAACAGACCAATCTGACAGTCACGTCTTGAGATTTTAGCAAAGAGCTATGCGACATGATCAAAATCTCATACTTTAAATAACCAAACCATGGACATACTATGAAAGTAATTCCTCACATAGGTACAAACTTGGCTGGTCAGGATTCTTATTGCTGACCCTGGTCTGTCACATACACATGTTTTGATGCCTTCATGCAGATTTCCTGCCTGCATTCGTGCAGTGTTGTCCATATGATGAAAAATATTTGCTGTAAAGACTTATAGATTTTGATTGTAAAATGACAGTCTTGGTAAAGATATGATTATATTTGGTTTCTTTTTTTAAAAAGCACTACGGATGTAAAACATCACATGAGCATCTTAGGTTTGAGGTTTTATTGTATTTTGTCCCCACAATACTAATTGATTGGCTTCATATTTTAACAGCCTTTCAAAACAGCATGAAACCATATTGCACAGCTCTATTTCAGCAACTTCTGGCTGGTAAACAAAAACTTCCCTCCATGATAATACACACACGCACACACAAAAAGCCTCTAAAATGAGATGCTTTAAATGTCACCTATCACCTTTTCTGACTTCAACATCTAGATAACCTTGACAACAGCCATTAAAACACCATTTTGCGAGGACTACATGGAAAAAATAGTTGATGAAGAAAACTTACACTTCTGGGTCAAATCTTCAATTTACAAATATATTTCCTAACTGAAATATGTAATTTTTTTTAATCTGATATCAGAAGAATTTAACATTTTGATGCTTACCTCTCCGGTAAGTATCAAAATCTTAAATTCCTCTTACACTTGTCTCAGCTTTATATGGTATCAAAGCCTTGAAGTAACCATAAGGGAGGGGGTAGACACAGTGTCTGTAACCAATAGCCGAGACCAGTTCTCATACGTGCTTATTATAAAGATGAAGCGTCTCCAAGGTCTTCAGCTTATCTACCAGACTGCCTGAGCTTCCTCACAAAGTAAGCCAAGTGTGAAGCTCCCTCAGGCCTCCCAGTTTCCTTAACCATGGCAACGTGTACTCACACTGTTATTCATATCCAAGGAATCTTTGTACACAATAGTAATAAACAAAACCAACCTCCTCCTTTGGCGCTTTCCTTTTAGGAGACTTCTGTTTAGAGTCCGAGCGTGATTTCCCCCGAGACTTGTCGTTCTCTTTATCTTTCTCTAGGTCCTTTTCACGCTTCCCATCGCGCTCTCTTCCCTTCTTGTCATTGTCGGAGTCTGGCGATGCCTGTTTGTCATAATCACCGTCAGTGCACATACAAATGCAGCACGCACATTTATATTTCATATAATAGGTTGTATACTTACAGACTTGTGACGTCTCTTCTTGCCCTTCTTCTTGTGCTTCTTGGACTTTTTATAGCTTCTCTCTGGATTCAGGCAGAAAATGTCAGTAAATGTCAATATGGCTGCACTTCTTCCACAAGATGATAAATAAATAGATCATCTCAGCTTTCAAAGCCACCCACCAGATTCTCCACTAGACGAGCGTTCAGAGGGAGACTTGGACTGTGACCTCTTTTTCTTCTTGTGGTATTCCTCATCCTCAGACTCAGAGCCCTGTCGACAAAGTTAGTAACCGTGAGATTAACGAGGCATGATGTGGAGCATTTCTCGTAGATTAAAAATCAATCGATGAGTAATTCTTTAAGGAATAAAATAGCTGCAATTCTTTGATTCCTACTTCTTAAATGTAAATATTTTCTGGTTTCTTTACATCTCTCTGGCAGTAATCTAATACTCTTTGGGTTGTGGACAAAACATGACATTTGAAGACATCATCTTGGGCTTTAGGAAACACTGGTTGACGTTTTCAGACATTTTACAGACCAAACAACTAATAAATTAATTATGAAAATAATCAACACATTAACCAACGATAAAAAATAATTGTTAGTAGCAGCCATGTTGTAGATTAATAAAATGGACTACGAACCGATCGGGAGCGGGATCGCTTCCTGTGATGCTTCTTGGACTTCTTTGAGTGCTTCTTTGTCTTGGAGTGGTGATGTTGGCATTCATGCTGTTAAAAACATGCCATGTTAAAAATCGGCATTGTCTTTCTCACCAAGATAGTTAACTCTCAACCCATTCCCACTGGGTACGACAGACTTACCTCTAAGACATGCATGAAGTCTTTGAATATCCTTTTCCTCTCCGACTCCAGAGTCACGTCTTCAAAGGCCGATTCTTTTAGGAATCTCTCTCTGACCTGAAATTTAAAGTGAGTACAATGACTTGAGCAAAGAAACAACACTGTTTATCACTTTTATTAGAACTGAATGGCGGGGAGTTTAATCTAAATGGAAAATAGTTGAACCACATACCCCCTCCCATGTATTTTCTGGCTCCAGTGGTGGTGTCGCTTGCTTCAGCATGTTTTTAAAGGCCGCTTCTTTCCTCTTCATCTTCCTGGCCTCCTCCTTCTCTCGCTCTCTCTCTCTGGCTTCTGCCTTCTCCAGTAACTAAACAGAAAAAGGTTGATAAATGGGTTAATCTAACAAATCTAAACAATGAACAGGGCTCCTAAAGATTTTCCATTTCAAAATCCCATCATTTTACAGACACATTTCCAGAGCTCTTGGTGGATATTTCAGAACACATTTGACATCCGAGTAAAAATAGCATATTGTTTTATGTAAAAAAAAAAGTTTTTTAAATCCAGCTGTTAACATTAATGATACATTCTGACTATGTACTCTATTATGTTGCCAAATAGTTGCCCTAAAACTGTAGCTCACACAAATCGATTAACACCAAAGTATGAAAACGTATAGTTATGGTTTCCTTGCACAGAAAAGAGTGTCTGTTTACATTTCTGATAACTGCATCACTCAGACATGTTCAGACAAGCTTAACATTTGGTTATTTGTGGTGCTATGTATATATGCAATTTCCGAGATATTTCCGCATTTCACTTTAAATTAGTTTGGTTGCGGATGTCAAGACTGGTACAGTTATCAGGCACTTAGTTTTGCAGGCTGTGATGTACAGCTGTAGAGGCAGCTCTACGTAGGAGTTAGCAGTTGTATGCCATACCTCTTGCCTTGCTATCAAGTTTGTTCTGGCCACCACTCTCTCACACAGTGATAAACATCGAGGCTGTGCTGGCTTCCTGCTTCAAACACCATAAAAAGTCTGCTTGTTTGATCAATTTGTTTTCAGAAATTCTGAATTTTATATTTTAGAATGGGAACGGGGCCAATAGTCTGGAAACACTGGAAATTATTCAAATCCAAATCCATACTTTTCTATATTTTTCCATACTGCGTAGTAACCCTGAATGAAAATATGAAAACAAAAAAAAAAAGCCTGAGAACCAAACACACAGATAAACCTGGCTTAGGGAGCCGATTATCAGGTGTACATCAACTTAAACCTTAAGCTATGTACTCAAAATGTTTGCCCTTTTTTGGCTTAACTTTGAAACGTTATCTCATCAGTATACTTGTTCAGCAGCATCTGTGTTTCCAGAGGACAGAGGATATATAGGATTTGTGAAAATCTAGTAAGGAAAAATGACATGTAGAGCTGGAGTCTTACACTGTTGAAGGCCAGTTTAATGTTTCCTGCATCCAGTGTGGTGGCCCTCTTGTCTGAGCTGATGACTGATCCAAAGTCCTCGAAGCTGGTGTTGACTTCCACCAGAAAGCCTTTGTCCTGGTGGTTCCCGCAAGAACACACAAGAAAGGAAGCAGAAGATAAAAAAGTTGTATGAAATAAAATGAGAAACTATAAAACCTCCTTAAAGGAAACTCTATTGAGCAGATGTACAGTGAACAGTTTGATCCTTTGACAGATATAAATAGCATAATCTAGAAGAGGACCAACAATCTTACCTTGAGAATATCTTTAATGATCCTCTTTTCATCATGGTAACGGGCCTTCAGGTCTTCCACATAGAACTTGAATAGATCCAGGGGAGTTGAACCTGTAGAAGAGACAGGATAGGTTAAAAAAATGCAGAGTATGTTTAAAAAAAAAGAAAAGTAGCCGGCCACAACACAAATGCAAAAACAATGAAGCAAATACAAAACAATTATGCAGATTGTTTTTGTGAAATGTAATAAATAAACAGAAATTAACAAATCTAAAATGAATGGCATTAAAAATAAAATCCCTATGCAACAATACTCTCCCGTGGTCCATACAGTATTTACATCCTGAGCTGTGTGTGCTTTATTTCTGTGTTCATGTCATGTGCTGTTTTCTCTGCATGTCACATCCACGTGCTTCAGAGCGTTCAGCTCATGCAGACGCGTGAGGCCACGTGTGCTGCTGCTGCCTGCTGCCTTACCCGGCTGGCCCAGCATGTTGGCAAAGCGGATGTCTGAGCTCAGTGTCGGGTACATCTCCATCCAGGCAGACATGGAGTGGAGCTGTCCGTGGTCGTGGAGCTCATCCAGAAATTTCTGAGAGAAAAACGTGTAATTAGAAAATTGACATTCACAACAGCCACTGATACACAATGTTTTTATAGCCCTTTTTGTGACTGTGAGAAATGTAAGTTGAAAAGTAAATCTAGCTGGCATTTCTTTCCCTGACGTGGTGACTTCGAATTTGTAAGTGTTTTCAGATACGCGCTTTCCCACCCGGTCCGTCTCACCTGGAAGGCCTCTCTGTTCTTGCGCTGTCGTCTCCTCTCTCTGAGAAGAGTCTTCTGTTTCTCTTCCTCCTCCTCCTTCTCCAGCGCCCGGATATGCTCCTCAAAACAGATGAGAGCGTCCTCTTTGTCCATATCTGCGAGCAGATAACATCACTGTCAGCAGGGAGAACTCAAATAATTTACCCCAAGTGAACCGGTGGTGTAAGACAGGTTAAACTTTGTCTTCTCATTTATACAATCCGTTTCAAACAAAAGTGGGTAAACAAAGATTTCTGCTCTCATACTTTGTAGCTCCTCATCCTCTGCAAAGGTAGGATTGTCTAGCAGGTACTGCTGGGCTTCAGACCAGGTGGTGCGGTATGTGACGTTGGCCATGTTGTCCAAAATGTTCTTCAGAGCCTCCCAGTTCCTCTTCCTTAGCTGCTTGGCTTGCTCCTGAAAACGATTTGTAAAGGAGGAAATTAGGATGTTATCAAAGCCAGAAAGAAACTTGAAGACTGAACTAAAGACTAAAGCCTTACCTTCTCCTTCTTAGCAAGGTAGAACAACACATCTTCATAGATCTCCAGCCTGTCTCTCTCTGGTACACAGCTCCACACCTCTTGCTCACAAAACATCTGTTCTGCTTTCCTGTATTTCAAATACACACACATTCATTTAGGAAATATGTTCACACAATTAACCACATGAGGGCAGCATTTCACCAGCCAAATTCACCGTTAAAGCATTGATATAATGCTTAGTGTAATTCATCTGAGTTAATGTGAAACTTGTGTAAATAACAAGGAAACCGCACAGTTGAACTTCTTAAAAAGAGCTGTCTTTCATGATGTGCACTGAAAACATTTTATTTCCTTTGTGGCTGATCCAAACTTAACGTCAAAATGATGGTTGACTGCAGTGAAATAAGGTTTTAAATGCAAAGAGATACACAGAACCACCATCAGACAGCCCCATTATCCTGTCCAACTGCCTGTTGTGTGCCATCCCAGATTACTGCACCAGTCACCACAACAACACTAGTGCCAGCTGACTCTCAAACTGGCTCTTTGTCAAGGTCACTCATCAATCTGTCCATCATGATGACTTTCACCCAAATGCCAAACCGTAGTGAGCTGGATGTCACATGAAAGACCAAGGATCAAACTTTTGATTTGAATGTTGTCTGCATCATTTCCAATACATAACTCTTGACTGCACGTGAAGAAAAGAAACTGAACCAACTATATAGGTACACATTGTGTAAAAAAGATGCTCTTTTTCATTGTAGTTTCTGGCATCTTTGTTGCATTTGTGTGTGAAAATAATTGAAAATGATAAGAGGATAAAAGAGAGCGTAGATCCAAATTCAAAATGAACATCAGAACCAACAAATCACAATATTCCTTAAGTCCTCTTGTTCACTAAATTGTGACCTAGCAACATTAAGTTAGGGTGAACACAATTCAATGTGACAAGAACTAACAGGTCAAAGCAGTTTAAGTGGAAGCTAACAGTGCCAGGACTGCACGATGGCGTGCACAAGCCATAAATGACCTTTCACTGATCCCATCTGCATAATCATATTGACAATTCACGGAAGCACGAGTCAATGCAGGAAAAAAAAAAAACAATATGTTAGAGTGAGACCTCTGCAGCTCTTACTTGTATCTGGTGGTAGATGTCATCTTCTCGTGGTTCTCCAAGAACCTCTGAAAGGTCTCTTTGGACTCCTTGTATTTAATCCTGGCCTCCTCTTTTTCTTCTTTCTCTGTTTGGACTTTGTATGCATTGAACGCCTGTTTCTTCTCACTCAGTTTGGGAAGAGCACTTCGTTGACATAGAAAAGTGAGAATTACACAACTTCACAATAAATAACTGCTTAATTAATCATTTATAAAACATTTCATTGTTTAAAGTGGAAATAAATATCAACTAAAGATTAATTAACTATTCATTTACCATGTATTATTAATGGTTACTATAAAGCATTACTAACTTTACTTTAGCATCTTTCAAAACAAAGTACTTTACAATAAAAACTGAACACAACTTAAACACGACAATAAGACAAACTAAAAGTGATCAAAGTTAAATTAATTAACACATTCAAAAGAGAGTAAAACGTACTAAAATGTCATAAAATAAATGTGATTTAAAAGACAAAACAAATAAAATGAACTGATCTCAGGCGAATAGTGTACCTGTAGCGAGGATCATTGATAATCATTTTCATAGCCTGTTCCCAAGAGGAGTTTGAGGACACACCCTGAAATATAGAAAATACAATTCAAAGTCATGAGGGACTGTACTCTCGAACTGAGAAGTTCAATTTAGCTGTCATATTTCTAACACTTTCAAACAACAGATGAAGGAAAACTGATTGTTTATTGCCCTTTAATGCACGAGAGACAGGCAGAAAAAGGAGCTGTGCTGCTTTGCCTTCATACATTTTCTTAATTACTAATAGATACAGGGTTAAGAGGTGTGGAGTGGCAATAATTCAAAGAAGTGCCACTGAGGACTTCTATAAGCGCCCTTTCTGCCATTTGCCTCTTCCAGCGAGTGACTCCGCCATCCATTATAAACTGACTCCACCGTGTGCCTGTCTTGTCAGTTGTCACAGTTATTCTAACTCACTGAGGCATGCCACTTTCTCTCACTGTCTTAATCCCAGCCAGCCCTGTGCCTTTGATCCAATAAAGCTAATCATAAAGACAGAGCCATTAAGATCTTGCAGGAAATGGCAAGCAATCTCAGAGGAGAGCTTTGTGCACAAAATTAAAATGAGCCTAAATATAGCAGCATTCAAGGTGGGAGGCGCTAGGCCTCCTTTGTGACCGAACGCACAACACATCCACAGCAACAGGAGGCGAAGCTTAACAATCGTGCTAAGACCTCACAGGGGTTCATGAGGAGGGACAGGGATTAGATTCAGATCAAAATGCAAAGGATGTGCTGCTGACGTGGTTTAATTAAGCTTAAAAAACAAATAAGCACACATGAGATGGACTATTTGTCAGCCAAAAACCGACGATTAACTGCTTCTCATGATCATAAGATTATCGATAATTTGAAATTTTGGGAAATCAAAAAGTCCTAACGTGTAGTTTATACACACCTGAGGGGTAAGAAAGGCTAAAATGTAACGAGCAAAGATGGATGATTTTATATTCCACAGCTCTAAGATAAAAAAATAGATCATTGGTCTGACACCAATGATTCAATTTAATAATTTATAATGAACATCCCTGACAAACAAACCTTCCAAGTATAAGGGCGTACAACTCAATCACCAAAACACTTATTGGAGTTACTTTGATGAAAATATATGAGGCTGACTTCTGTATCCAAAGTCGACTGATGTTGATCAGGGAAGCGGCATCACTTATTAATAAAATAGAGCACTTGCTGTAAGGCACTACTTTAACATGAGGTTTAACATGGCTGTATCAGGATTATTATTACCAAACTAAAATGCATTGAAGAGACAGGCAGCAGCATTTTTTAAAGAACTAAACATTTGCTATCTAGACATAGATGGCTTATGTAGTAACAATTTTAAAACAACAAGCCCATAATTACTGATGAATTGCATTGATGCCGAATTGTCTGGACAGATGCTGCCTTCAAATAGAGTCATGTTTATCCTGTTCATGAGAAGAAGTTTCCATTTGAACACCCTCACTTCGAATTTTCTGAAGGTTTTTACACATTTTGCTTTCTTTTTCAGAAATAGCAGAGGCCATGGAAGTTAATTTTTTAGTAGACTGTAAGTTAATATAATGTGATTGCATTTTCTGCACTTTGTAACCCACTCACTTGCTTGCTAAATTGTTAGCCTGGTGGTTTCTACACACTGTTTCACAGCACCGCTGACCCCATGACATAACCATTTGAACTCTAAGTATATTGTGTACATGACTTCTCATGTTGTAACCTTGAGTTTCATTTCGAAGGCAGCATAAACTCTTGGCTTTTTTGCATTGCAAACTGAGCTCTTCTCCCGTTTATGATGCATCAGCTGTACAGTTTATGTAGCTGTGATGGCACAAGCAATATGAAGTCTTTTACAATCCTGGGGGCTGACCAAACCCCACAGATGAAGTTTGTATGGTGCTGCTACACAGATAAGAGTACATTAATGGATACTAATGTATGTCCAGGCCAGCATGCTAAATGTCAAGTTATGTGAACATGCACTCACCTATAGCACGTGGCCTCTAGTTCACATAAATGTTGACCCTATTTGACAGCCTGACTCACCTTCTCCTTCAGCAGCTCTTTGAAGGCCTGCTTGGCCTCTTCTTTCGTGTTCCACTTGTAAGTTTTCTTCTGAAGTTCTGGTCGTTCTTCCTTTACGACTTCAACACTGCGGGCAGAAGAAGATGGATTAACCTGGTCGTGTTCGCATCAAACATTTATCACATAAATTAATGAAACACAAAAACAGGCCACCTGATCCACGTTGAAAGGTTCCTGTGTACATGAACCCAGTGTCATTGTGACTCTATGGCTTTGGCTTGATGTATACAGTGTATATCTGAGTACAGGAGACATTACCTGTCCCTGTGTCAGACATTATTGTTTACCTGGCTGCGGCCTCTGTGGCGGCAATGCTCTCTGAGGACGCCACAGGTGCATCTGCAGTCTTGACCTCAGCTGTGTGATGCACGGCCGCCTGAGACAGGTGTTCCTCTGAGACCGCTGTTGCAGTTTCCGCCTCCATTACGGTTGCCATAGTGGCTGTATTATCTGCTTGCACTGGAGGAGCTGCTGTGGTGCCCGGAGCCACTGCCTCTGCCGTTCTGGATTCAGAGCATGACAAATCACACCACATGATGACAAGAATACTAGGACAATGATGCTGAAGTCCACAGCCGTATTAATAATGAAATAGAAAGCTTTTGATGGAGGAAGAAATCACTTTTAATAACCGCTGTATGTGTTGTTTATTATACATGGTGCATGGCTAACCAAAGGTAAACAGGAAGCTCTTACCCATTTTCCTCTGCTTTGATCATAGCTGGAATAGACAAAAGGAGATAGCTGTTAGGGTACTTGTTTTCATTTCAAAGCGTACTGCAGATAAGAGGATGGCACAGAGATAAATGTGCAGTAGGAGCCATCATGTGTTCCTGTATTTGTGCTTCTTGTGTTTGTACTTCAGTGCTGCCCAAAACCTCCTCAGCGGGCATGTCAATCATCATGCCGTTAAAGGCTCAGCCATGGAGCGCAGCCTGGCTCAGTAAGGACCATCACAGTATTTCTCACAGCAGGTTTGACATCATCAGACTGCAGGTCTTTACCTTCCAGATCCTCCAGCTCTTTGGGTTTGGTCCATCTGGACTCCTTCGTCTGAGAGTTGTAATAATAAGGCTTCCCTGTGTCTGACTTGTACTCCTTCCAAGGGCATTTACCCAGCATTTGCTAAAAGGAGAGAAAATAGAAGGGAAAGTGAAATGTGATGTTGGGATACAATCCAAGAATTTAATTGCATTTATTTAGGGAGACTCGAATTAACAACTTTTTATTCACTGTACCACTGACAACTAGTTTTAAGGTGCCTTACTGCCACCAGGCGATGTATTTTTAACAATATCAATATTTCATTTTGTAAATATCACAACTAGATTCAATACCGGTATATCGCGACACCCAAAATTCAACTAATTGATTATCGACTACTTGTGGCACATTTAATCTCACAGAATTGTGTACCCTGTTTCTCAGAAGATAAAGAAAACACACACAAAACATATACCTGAAGTATGTTGATAAGAATGAATGACGAGGTGTAACTGATACAGGAAAACGCCACGTTTGTTAGTGTTTCAGGTAGTTAACCCTGCTGTTAAGCTGCATATTCTGAATATTCTTAAGAAGTTCCAACCAGCAAATGTTTGACACTTTTGCTTGGAAAATTACTGAAACAATTAATTAATTAATCTATTATTGTTGCAGCTCTAGTGAATATGTAAGTCAGTAAGCAAATGGTTATTTTTGGGCACTTTAAAAGTAGACGCTAAAGGTGTGATGTGAGTGATTAAGGTTTGTACCTCTGCAGGAGATTTGAGGTCATCTGGTTTCTCCCATGTGGACTGCTTAGTCTCCGTATTGTAATAATAGGTCTTCCCATCCAGTGATTTATGTTCGGTCCACAGGGACTTCTGAGGCAGATGAAAACAAGAGATAATTCAACCATTTCAGTGTTGAAAATAAAAAGGAACAGCAAGACACCACTTAATGTGGCTCTACGTATTTTAAATGCTTTTATCGGTCCTAGTTAAGATCGCCAACACAATAATCTTTCCATTTTCAACATGCACAAACCTTCTTTGGCTGGTCGTCCTGTGGAGATCCATTTGTGGTGCTCTGCAGGGGACAAAGGAACAAACGAAAGGTTGACAAAACTGCAGTTATTGAAAAGACATTAGACAAAATTCATGAGTCAATTATGTGAAAGCAAAATTGTAATCTTGCGTTATCAGGAAAAATTAGGTTACACTTACAGCTGTTCCAGGTGCAGCAGCTGTGAGGATTAAAACAGAAGCGAGTCAGGATATGTATTTTCAGATTAGTACAAAAATGTGCAAAAATATAGTTTGTGAGTGACAAATGAAGGATCTTCTTACCTGTGGAGTCAACACCAGGCTGTGGAAAAAGACAATTTTATTAGTGGATTGTTCCCCATGAGAAAACACTCACAAATCTGGACGCTTATACCAGTGCATCTCTACCACTGAATGGTGAATTCAGCTGGGAATACAGACTCATCATTCACAATAAGCAGTAACTGACAAAGCTTTCCTAATTAGTGCAAAACTCCTACCCTCAAGATGCAAAAATATTCTTGTGATGATTAAGTGGATCTCTAAAGCCGCCTGCTTGTTGTCACAATAAATCTTTCAGATTGCTCATTTGCATAACTTGTGTAGTACTCAGTAAAAAATAAAAATTAACACAAGATGAACAGTGAGGGGCTCATGTGTTTCATTACTTTTACAGTGATTCACAGCTGAGCCCAAGTGAAGACAAAAAGTGACAATCAGGGACATATTGGACGCAGGTGTTCATTTTGATTTTAATTACACACTGTATTCAAGTGTTTTTTTCGGCTGTCTCATTCCAACACGTGGTTAAAAATATAGTGATGTTTTAAAAATAGAATGACAATGTTTTCATATCCGACAGTAACAGATCCTGTGCACATGATCATTTAGCATCTCAGTGTATTTTTAAAAGATGTGCGAAGCAGAGGATGGATGAACGAGTAGTGAGGAGGGTTACCGGTCCCGTCGGTTGTACAGCCGCAGCTGGCATGCGAGGGGGCATCATCATCCCTGGCATCATAGGTGGCATCATGCCTGGCATCTAATAAAAGAAGCATCATGAAATATTCATCTGGCATTTCCATACCACCTAGTGCAGGCAGAAGTTTAAGACACAGTGTGAGACAGCGTGCTGGTGTGTATGTACGTCTGTGTGTGAGATGAGCGGCTGGCAGCTGGGGGTGAAGGTGAGACTGAAACTGATTCTGCTGTGCTTATTTAATGGTGTGATGCCACAGCTTGTGATCTGTGAAGCAGCAACACACCAAACTACAACGCCTCACCACCTTTTCAGACTTGTGTTGCTGGCACCTTGATCAAACACCCCCCAATATCACACCTATTTATGTGCATGACAGGACCACATATGCTGACTAAATGTGGACAATTTTTGCTTTAAAAAGACAAACAAATACATTTAATTAAAAAAAAACTACCTCAGCAGTATTCAGTCCACTGAGGGTGGAGTCACATATGAAGGAAGGAATTGATTGACTTTTATCCCTAAATGTTCATAATGCTTTTGCTGTCATTTTTAGTGTCTTTCTTTAAAACTACTGTTCTTCATTTGAGCTGTTTTTAGCTGCTGTTTGTTTTTATTTCCTTTCCCTTTCTGTGAAGCACTTTGTAACCTTGTTTTAAAAAATGCTACATAAATAAAGTTTATTATTATTATTCGTTTAATAGATATTTTTCAATGTCGAACACATCAGCCTCAGTGTAGAAGTGCTTAACAAAAAAGGGAAGTCAAAAGTTACTTTTAAATGATTGAGTTGAAGGTAAACTTATTACAACTTATTTAGATTGTGTTCATTTCTGACCAACATCTCTTAGCTATGATAATGTGCACTCAAGGTCATTTCTGAGATCTCAGAATGACATCAGTGTTAAAATACATCCAACATGCTTAGGAACGCGAGCCGTCAGCTGGCCAGCAGGTTTCTAATCAAGCAAACATAACAATTTTGCCAGATTGGTTTATTTTTACAAGGTAAAACCAAAAGTGAATGCACCCATCATTTCCTCAGTACACAGGAAAATTCATGAGTGCACTCATCTACTGTAACAAAGTCAAAGTCTGTCTGTAAACTGTGATGGATGTTCAACATTTACATGTTAATATATGTATAATTATTAATTTACTTCAACTTGTACTTTTGATACACAAGTACATTTATTGCCTTTACTGAAGTATGACTTTTGGATATTTTTTTTTAGATAGTGTTATTAACACTTCTATTAACACTTCTAAAACCATTGAGGAGGGAATTCAAAGATAATCCAAGTTATAACGAAAAACTTTTTTTCTTTAACTATCTTACATTTGCTAACTGATAATAACAGCAGAATCACTTTGTCAGTGGCAGAGCAGTTACAAACTAAAAAGGTTTTACTGTATTAGTACAGTTTGAAAAACATCAACCAAAGTGACAATGGAAAAAGGAGCAGCACCAAGTAGTGGTGTGCCATGTCACTTGTTTGTTTTCCGGTGCAATACCATAATAAAACCCAGGCTGGTATCGCCAATACCAATACGACACTGACACTTTGCACTCAATATTTTAAAGAATGCGGCTAACACCCATTGTTTAAACATCAGCACAAAAACTAGACAGACGTGTATCACTTTCCCACGATCAGTGACAGTAATAAACATCACCAATCGCTACACCCCGTCTCTCTGAGCCTGGATAATGCCAGTTCCTCACGACTGTGAATGAAGTCCGTCTCACCCTATCAGTACCGTTCTTACCCCTTCTTCAGACTGTCACTGCATTACTAAATTATATTCTATATTTTGACTACATCTCAGAAGCTTGGCAAGGTTTGTGGTGTCGCTACAGTACCTCACATAAATATCACATGCAGCATCACTTCTGTTTTGAAAAGACTCCACACTTGACAGCAGCTCTATCAGAGCGGTGTCTTATAGATTCATAGAGACAGATAGTTTGCATGTGACTATAACAGGTGGAAGGAGAAGTATTTCCCGTCAACTGGGTATTATTTATACTAGATTCTGGTCATAGCGAAATTACTTTCTACTGTGTCCCTGTTGATGGTAAAATACACATTTACCATTAATAACCGAGCTTAGATATCGATCTTCTAATATTAAGTTTGATCCTAGAACAGAGACATTTGGGAGTGGATTTATCAATATTTCTGTGTTGATCCGCCCACCACCAGCACCAAGTGTCTTTCTTTAATAAAGTAATAATGTCTGCCATCTAGCTTTTTTGTTTTTTGGGATGTGTAAGGTGGTAAATCCTTGTCTGGCCCAGATTAAGAACATGATGAATAATGGTGTAACAGTAAAAGTAGAAACAAAGGCTGCAAAGAGACAGACCTCTGAGCTTCATACAATGCTCACCTGTCCCATTGGCGGTGCCCCCATTGGTGGCATTATACCTGGGGGGATTATACCAGGAGGCATGGGTGTCATGCTGGGCGGTCGTTGTCCCATAGGAGGCATTCCAATGGGAGGGAAATGAGGCGGTATTCCTGGTGGTCCCATCTAGGTGGAGGGATAGAGAAAGATGCATTAGATTAGATTAAACAATAATGAAGTCCTTTAATATTAACTACTCTCAGTACAGCCCTGTGTGATGACTGGAAACAAGAGGTGAAAAGCTAATTGTCATAAACATATCTGTCACTGACTTACAAATGGGGGAGGTATCCCTGAGGGCGGTACACCTGGATAAGGTGGCGCTTGGCTCGGGCCATTATTTGCCTCCGATGAAGACTGTCATGAATAAGAAACACCACAGAGAGTTAGTGAACTCACGGCAGCTGGTGGTGTAATGCGTATTTAGCAGGCAGCGTGCTTAATTCAATAAAGCCACCATCGCGGAGTCTCCAGATATGTCATTAAGTTTCTTTAAAAGTTGTTAAATTAGAATTTCATGCTATAATATGACAATTAACACTGTAGCTGAGGTGAAAATAAAGTTTTACCATGACATGCACGACCTGTTTCTCATTAACGCTACATTTAATGATGAGGACAGTAGGTTAAATGATACATTTCACACTTACAGTTAAATATGATTAAAGGAGTAAATGAATATCCATTTTCAGAGTTTAAAAAAGGTAATATCATTCCACAATATTTATTAAAGGAGTGTGAGGGGGAAAAAACTAAGAGACACCTCTCATATGAGGCAGTACAATTTAATAACACCACAAACTACAGCCTCCTAGATCATCAGAAAACCAAGAAATTAAACCTCTCTAAACTGTATTAACAAAAAAAAACAGAATATTATAACCTTGAACATGATTTAGTGCAGGGCTGTTGTTTAAGTCTGCATTCATTTTAGCTCGGTACACCTATATGGAAGTACACTGACAACAAAAGATCTGAGAGACATGAAAACAAATTCTGGCCTCGACTTGATCTGCAAGTCAACCATAAAGAGTGCACAGGCATGGATATGTAAGTGAAGAATCAGAGTTGAGCGTGCAAACCCAATCATGTGTGAGCTTTAATCTGAGTCTGCTCCCTCAAGTTCCTCCAGCTGGTGCAGCAGCTTCATCTTAAGAGGTCGCTTGCCATTTTTTACTGGCAAGCTGCAAGAGGACACACTCACATCGGGAGGTCAGGGTCATGTCTTTCTCAAAGTTACAGTCTGCACAAATTCAGCTTTCAGTAAGTGCTCCTCTGTAAAGAAGCACGTGACGACTTGTTAACTATTTAGGACAACGTGCGATTTACATATTTTATGCCTATATGCCTTATCATGCTGAAAATGATGTCATTCTGGATGTAGTCACAGGCCATTATAATCTTTTATTAATACTATGATGGTTTTCAATCCATTTGTATTTTTCTAATCCCACAGTTTGACCAGATCACAGTAAACCAGACCACCATATATCAGGCTCACTAGATTTCTGGGGGCAGCGTTCCACTCAGAAGTGACAATGAGCCTCATTCATAAATATTTTTCACTTATTTGTTCGAACAATTATTCTCTCTAATAACAAAGCTACTGCGGCCATGATGATTTATAGGTACTATGTTCTTTAAAACTATCTAATTACTCTATCATAATAGCTTAAATACAAGGGGTGGGACAAGTTATAGATAAACTGTCGCCAAATATCAGTATTTTTATTAAAAGATGCAGGTGCTCTTAATAGGTTCCCCTGACAATATGACTTACCAGAGTCACTACTTCATTACACCAAAAGAACTTAGCGAGGCATAGTTGTATTCTTCATTTAAACCATTTGACCTCCAGAACAGTTGGTGACTATTTAACAATTGAATGACAGCACACATGAAAATAAGCAAGTTGCATTCAGTGTGTGTGCGGTAAAGAGGCACTAAGCCAATACTCCCAATGTACTTTTTCTATACTTCATTATTCATCTTTAGGGACATTTTGTACTCTTTGGTTGGACGCATATCGTGATGCATCGTTATATGATTGTCTTGCAATGTATTGATTAGGGGTAGACCGATTATAGGGCCAATATTCAGCATTTGTCTGACAATCGATATTATGTGTTTTTTTAGTCAGATTGCTGAATATACCAATTAAAAAATGTGCTACTTTGGCTCTGATGCAGCATCCTCTCACAACATCCTGCCCACAACACTATCTGATTGGTAACACGTCACAATTAGCAGCCTATAAACACTGAGTAATCTGGATCTGCAAAGTAACTAGTAATTTAGGGTTGGACCGATTATCGGGGCCGATTTTCAGCACTTCCCAATTATTGGTATCTGTGATTTTTCTGTCAGATGGCTGATAAAATAAACTAATTGAAAAAGTTGCTACTTTGGCTCTGATGTTTATAGCAGAATAACTAAATTGTGATATTGTTGTTATTATGGACAGTGTATCATGAATTATACCATGAGTTACTCTGATTTCCACTCTGATTTTGATTTTTAGCATAAAATGGAGACTGCAACACTGCTCTTTGTCTCCTTTTGGTGGTTAAAAAACACCGCTGTCCCAGGTTTTAGTTTCTCTTGCATGCTCCAATCACCTGTTCAGGCTCAGGTGTCTTTCCCTCCTTACCACAAACTGATTCTGCTTGTATATCTGCCCGTGTGTGTTCCTGATGGTTAACTTTTAGTGCTCTCACATATCTTTTGTTGCCAATATACTTTCATACATCCAGGCTGTAACAAACTAAATGACACACATACAATCAAACACTACATTCAAAGTATACAACGTCAATCAGGCCTACATGTCATTTAAGTCTAGCTGCCCAAACTAACCAGAAGTTAATTATGTTTTAGTCGAGTCCTCTAGAAATGTTATATAATGTGAATAAAAAATGCTGTGGGCTCCATTAATCAAGGTTAAATAATCCACTTCATGTGATTTTATATGCACACGATACATCAAATGCATTGATGTTAACGTAACCAAAACACCTATGAACTGCTAACGTAGCGCTAGTTATAACGTTAATGCTAGCAGTGTATGGCAGACTCTCTAGTAGCAGATCACTGTCGTTTGTCCTTATTCATTTTACGTGAACACATGGTCAAGTATCTCACATTTGCATCGGATCATGTTAACTTGCTAGTCAACTGCCACCTTGTAAAGTGCTGCTCGTTTTGAATGGCTAAACCCTGTCTAAATCCTGGCACAGAAGAATGGTTTGTGGAAACAGTGCAGCTAACCTGAGAGTTAGCTAAAGCTAGTTGGCTAACTGTTCAACTAGCTAAATACGCCTTTCACCTGTCTCAAGTTTAAATGTGTAAATACCGCTACACGTACTTACTAACAATACACGTTAGCAAACCTAAGTGCCTGTTAGTGGGCTCTACTTTTATTTTATACTTAGCATCGGCTTCAGGACATAGTCTGAACCATGACGGTATGAGTGTGCCGCTATGTTAGCTCAGCGCTAACACGACATGCTAACCTGTGATGTTCTGGGACGTGCGACATTGTTATAACATCGCGGAGACAATGAGCCGGCTATTAAACACACGCAGAATAAGTAGACATTCACAATCGTCAGTTATTGTTTTTTGTACTTTACAGTTAATAACATATTCTTTTGAATGATTGTACTCACCATGTTGACGAGAGGGTAAGACCTCCGAGAAACTTGAGCACCTCTCAACAACGAGCACGATGATTGGCTCAACTCTCTCCCCAGCGCCGAGAGGTCAAAGGTGAAGATTCTGAAGCGTCACTCTGCGCAAGTAATGTGCAGAAATGCGCAAAAAAACAGCAGGAGTGCTGCTATTTTGTGATTTTACTGTATAACTACGCAGGTTCCATAAAATGCAATAGGCAACATTAATAAGCATCCTCACAAATAAGTAAACTCTATCAAATTAAATTAATTTTATTTATGTAGCTCAAACTCACAATCACATTGCGCCAGTGGGCTTTTCAATCTGTGCACTGAACATCTTCTGACCTTAGACCCTTGAGTCAAGTGAGGAAAAACTTGCCACATTAAAAAAACAGGGGAAAAAAGATGGAAAACCTCAGGAAGAGCCACAGGGAGGATCCCTCTACCAGCACGGACAGGCATGCAATATGCTGCATGTACAGAAAAGAACAAAAAGATCACAGTTTACAAATTTCATCGATAGAATGTTTGATACAAGTAAATTATATAAAATATATGTGAAGAGTGTGGATCCAGGAGGACGACTGAGCAGGCCAAGGCGTCACCAAGTGCTGCTCAAGCCACACGACCTCCACTCCACCTTGGAGATACTCAAAACTCATGTACTAATACATAAGAATGCAAACTTAAAATATGTTATAATATAGTCAGATGAATTTAAATATGATAATGAAATGTAATAGGTACATTCAAAACATGTTTAATTATCCCAACCTGCAAGATTAGACAGAAAAGACACAAACATAGAAAAATACAAACAAAGTAGACAAAAAATAAATAAACAATGCAATACATCCAGAATGATCATGCAATCAATATTCAATATTCGTATATACCCAGAATAAGTACATAAAGATTAAAGATTACATAAGGAAACATTTCCTTGCAAGAGCCCTCAAATGTGGTTATCAAACACTTTCATATGTAAGGGAATCAAGATATATTACAGTTAAACAATAGACTTTGTTGTCCAAAATGACATCAAAGCGCTGAAAAAGTAAACTGCATAAGCACAAATGGGACAACCCATACGCTGATGCTGATATATCTTTGACAGGCCAGTATCAGTCGTTAATATCAGCCGACTGAGATATCTGTTGGGCTCTAGTGCAGTATATGTAGTACAATAAGGCAGTTACAGTGGCTGAACAGATCTATTGTTTACATTATTTATATACTTATATCCACATAAATAATAAGGAAGTTATGTTAAAAGTCATGTCTTAAATGTCATTGTGACCTTAATTACATTCTGTGTTAGATAATCCACGTACTTGCAACCTACGCCCTGCCCGTCCTTGCACATGATACAGAGAGGTAATTTTTCACACTGTTGAAATGAATGCCATTTCAGATGTTGAAACAGGTGCCCATTTCAGAAGCTGGAGTAGCTGGTGTTCAGACACAGCTAAATTACCTTGGTGTATTGGGGATCATTTGGAGAACTGGCTGTGATTTTCCAATTATTGGCTTCTGTGACACAGCTCTCCTGGCTGTCTGTAGCTGGAATCATTCCTGGTGACGGTGGGAAATTAGAGAGTGGTCACTTTCTACATCTTTAAGTGCCATTAACACAGCCACGGTCCTCTCCCTCCTGCAGCCTGGTCGCGTATTTTTCACACAAAACAAGGTTAAGCAGCAGCTCACCCATTATGAGGCTTATTCAAACAGAAAATTAGTTTGATGGCCTAATGAACAAATTGATTTTCTTTTATTGCTGTTCTTGTTCTGTGGAGATAACATGTCCACTGTCTCGAACATTTTGAACGATCTTTCAAGATCTTTTCTAAAAGAAAAACGGTTGTCACAGATGTGTGTGATGTGAAGCTTATCTATATGCTGCTCAGTGCTGTTGTTTACTGTGAAGTTGTCCCTGGGATTTAAGGGGCTGTTGGAGTGTGAAGCATGCAACAAAGAGTAGGGAAACAGATGATCCCACACTCGAGGTAGACTGCAATAAACTCTGATGTATTTACTGACAAGTGCTGGAGAATTCCCTATCCATTCTCTTAACAAGCAACAACGACAACAAGGCGACAGTGAGGGGCAGTGATGGATCGAGCTCCAACCTAATGATGGGAGTCAGTCAACCACAGTGCATCGCTTGTCTTCTGGGAAACAAACAAACAAAACAAACCATGAATCAACATCGATGCATAGCTGCAAATGTCTTCGGTCATACTGAGTAATTAAAATAAAAAATTACTTAAAGAAATTGTTAAACTTGCCCACTAAAAGCTGAAGTGGTAAATTGTTTTAGTTTGTTCAGTGTGATTTTTTGAGTTTTTCTCTTTCTTTTTCCAGAATTTCTATTACAAGAAGAAAGAGAAAGTCAATTTAAAGTAGTTAAGATATTAATACTTGATACAGAGAAATTAATGTGATATATAATAAAAAATATGATTTGTATTCTATGTAAATTTAATGTGGGTTTTGTGAAGTTTATGATGACTTTTTTCTGTAGAGCGCATACCTCCGCCAAGGCCCAACTGTCCCCTTTTGTCCTCATAGATGCACTGTAAAATCTGACAAAGGGATCTTATGTATAAAAATCGAGGAAACCGATTACCTCGCAGAGTAAGTAGACAAATAAGTTTAAGTTGTTAAAACGTTCTAGCTCATACAACTTAAATTTAACAGTCTACCTTACTTCTACTTCTGACTTCTTGAAAGTAAAGTCAACTTTTAAAATGTAAATTCAGATCAGCCACCTTAATACGTCTGATGTTTTCCACTAAGATCCATGCAGTGTTCACTGAGAAATCAATGAAAATGTTGAAAAATGCCCAAATGAAAGTGAGAAAAAATCTCCTGGATCCGTCACTTTTTCTCGATCCCCACCAAAAGTTAATGGGGTCTATTCTGGGCTGAGACCCATCCTCCATCCTAGTTTCATGGAAATCTGTTCAGTAGTTTTTGTGTAATACTGATGACAAACCAACCAACCAACAATCAGACACAGGAAATAACATAACATAACATAACAAACACGACATAACATAACATAACAAACATGACATAACATAACATAACAATTACATGTTAAAATTCTGTATCCAACTGAAAATAAGTAGGAAAACATTTTTATTGTTGCTTGAAATTGAATCTCTGACATGAACTATTTAACTGGCAAAAAAAGATATTTAAGTTTCAAGATCTAGAATTTTAACTGGCTGAAATTGAAATACGATAAAACTTCATTCCTAACAAAAAAAAGGTAACATACATATAATTAAATATGTGATATAGAAGTAAAAGAAACTGCTTGCTGTGATGCTGCCCTTAATGTTTGCCACCAGCAGGGGCGCTGTTCTGTAGCTGACAACATGTCCAGACCTCACTGCTGAGTACAAGTGAAAAGATATTTTACTGAGAGAAGTCAATGAAAGATGTCTTACACAAATCAAATATCACTCTAGCTCGACTGTTTGGATTCATACTCTTATTGATCTTACCATCATCTTTTATTTATCTTTCTAGATGATTTATGTTGATCCGATGCTGAAACCATTTCTCAGCTAAGGATGCATAGATCAGAGTATATTTATATGCTCTGGTGTGCTATTTATACATCCTCACAGTTTGCCTGTGCCTCACTGTTGTGTGTGTGATTGATTCACAATATATGAGGTGGTCAATGTTTGCCTTTGGCCATTTTACTCAGTGAGCTTTGAGTCCAGCACACTGCTGACCTGCCTTACAGGCACTCTTCTCTCATCTGACAATTGGCTTCCTGTCAACCACGGTCACATTAACAATCAACAACACACAGTATTACATTTGCAGCATGCTGCTTCAATTTCCCTTCTGAAAATAATGAGTCATAAAAGCTCTAAATGTGGTTATATGAGCCTGTTTATATTTTATTTTTTTAGATAAAAAACTCTTACAAAATAAAGGTTTATGTGAGATTTTTTTTTAAAGAAAAGTTTAAAAAAGTCATGCAGTTTTTTTTCTTTCATGTGTTAAAGATTTCCATGCACACATGGCTTAGGACCGTCCTCTCTCTTACTTAAGTCACAATCAATACTATGATCACTGTTTTAGTAGCACATACATGCAAACACGAGCATAGTGTGGTAGGTCTTTGTATCCCTCCGCCCTCAGGAAACTATTTGTCCAGCCTAACAGATAAGATTCATCACAAAGCACAAACCTCCAACTCTTCCAGTTTTTGTTGCTTTAGGGGAGCATGTTTTGTCTAAAAGCATATTCGTCCTCTAGGTGATTATTGACCACTGTGCTACATGATCAATGAAAGCATGACCTCTGAGTCTAAAAAAATCAAACATTATCCATTTACTACATGCTACATGCAGCCTGGTTCATGTGCAGCTTCCCATGGCACTGCCTCCGTCACACACCGGGATCACAAATTTGAACTTCGGCTACATTTGAGCTCTGCACAGCAAATTTATAACGAGAGTCGAGAAACTATTTTTGGTACAATTCCTCCCTGGATTGCAATTATCACACAAGAACGCACAAAGCTGTTGATTGCTGAGTACCAGCCATTCGCAGTCTCTGGTTCAGAAAGAGTTGCTGATTTCATGGATATTCAATCGTTTAGGTAAAAGGGTCTACTGTACTTCCCCTTTGCAATGCCACACCCACACACACACACACACACACACACACACGCACGCACACACACGCACACACACGCACACACACCACATTTTCCAGCTTTCTCTGATGGAGATGACAGAAAACCTCTGCGCATGATGTCAGAGCCCAGCAGAAACAAGTATGAATAAGACATGCCTGCTGAATGTCATAGTAAATGTCAGACACAATATTTTGCGTCATTCTTTCTCTTTTTAAAAACTTTAAATAGAAAATCTCTGAAAGGATTTGTCTTTTCGAGCAACCTGACAATGCAGGAAGATTCCCCGGCTCAGATATGAATATCTCCCGTCTGATCAACCTGACATTATGCTCAGCACTTGTAAGCTTGTGCTGAATGTGTTCTTCTTCTGTGGTCTATGAGGACATGTAAGCACTTTGAAAGGATCTGAGATGAATTGTCGTCTGTCAGAAAATGAAATGGTCAGGCTTCTGTTGACAGGTTGTCACTCAGAAAGTGCTTTGTGACTGTGTGTGTGTGTGTGTGTGTGTGTGTGTGTTAAGGATAGATGGACATAAAGACAGACTGTCACAGAGTGTTACACATGCACAGAGACACACTAGCTTGCTCAGGGCTGAAATGACAAAATGGATGCTGTATCAGCCTGATTGATGTTTGATTTGCTTAACAATTCACTTTTTGAAATTTTGCAAATATTGGTTTAAAGACTGATTTATGGCCGCACTATGGCATAATCTACGCAAGAGCATTTATATGTGTGTGCTGGCGTGTCTGCGTCGCTGATGGTGATGATATAACAGTACCCCAGTAAACACACAGACCTCTTCGGCTATCTCAGGGCTAGGGAGAGTGGGAAGGCCGAGTGTCTGCATGGAGGGCTGCTCCTCCATACACTTGGACGCAAGACTTGGTTTCGGCAAGGCAGCATTTGCCACCTGGCTGCTCGTGAATGGGCAACCTGCGCTTTGGACTGCAACAACCGAAGAAGTCAGTATGTTTACTGGGGAAACTACAAGTAACAATCCCCTTTATTAGCACTTCCACTGAGACATTCCTTGATACATTTATATAAACTCAAACCGACAAAGCCCCTCCAACAACTTTTGACACAATTTTACCAAAGCAAGGGTTTATTTCATGGTTGAGAAAAGAAGTGTCAAAACAAGGGAGATGCCGAGATGGAGGTCTGGCGGTTCATTTTTTAACCACACACGAATGATACACAGAGTGCTGTTCGTGTGGCAGACCTCACCACTCTACTATCTCAGTGCATTAGCAAAAGCTGTCTTCATACATGTAATAAACCTTGTTCTTGCATGTCAGAAACGCACTCCCAACGTGATCTAAATTATTTAAGTTGCTTTAGATGCTGGAGATGTCAACGCACGCAGTCTTTTTTCAGTCATTACAGGCTAAATGCAATATATCAGGCCCTCTCCATTTTTGAATGCAGCACAAAATCTACTTTCTTGTTTGATGCGTCGGAGGTAGGAATGGAGGTGGTGAGTGGTTTTCATTTGAGGACTGATGTCCAGCTGTGGGCACTCGCTGGCTGCTGTGTGTGTGGCCTATAATGAGAGAAAATGGCTGGAGAAAAAGGGGGGGAGCAGTGGGATCTCAAAGAGGATGCCAGGGGATTTATGTGTAATAGCAGTCGACGAAATTGGTCTTTATGCTTCATGTCCTTCGTTTCAAATTTCCTAAAGAATATCTGCGGTGTGTTTTCGTGATCGTGCGGGTGGAGGGATGCAAGGTTGCTCGAAAATAACTTGGCTTACATGGAGGAAGTGGTATCTGAGTGTAATATGGTTGCTGTTATTAGTATTTTAAAAGTTTTGGAAAATATCTTGCAGATTTTCAGGTGAATCTCAGGATTGATTTCAGGCCAGTTTGTGATGGCTTCTTCTTTCTTTTTTTCATAGCTTCTTGTGTGTCTCTTTGCTTGCTTGTTTACCCCTTCACATAATCATGAAATAAAGTTCAGTCTCATCCCTTCTGTGCAGTGGTTTAAATCAGTTCAGCGGCTCTGTATGTGAGAGGCACTTTACTTAAACGTATGCATTATGCAGCCACGTATCACAGCTTTGTGCTAAACACCACAGGTTTAATTAAAACATGAGCTCTCCACCAAGTGAGCGCAGAATCACATATACTAATAGACACGGGAACTTATGCTCCAACGCAGGATGAATATTTTAGCCACAGGATTTTTTCCAGCTTATCTTGACGAAGAGCAAGTGGGTTATGGTGTAATCTCTGGATCAGCTATGGCTTTTAACCACACTCACCACACTGCTCCGGCAAGATTACTTTGAAATATAAACTGCTTTCAAGGGAGTAGCTCATTTAAACCAATCTGATATTATTGCTATCTCCAAGGAACAGCATGGGACTTTCTTACCCAAAGGAAGAGAAAAATGGGCAGAATCGATAAGCACATTGACTTCCACTGCTGAATGTAATTGCTGTTATATAGTCCCCTCCCCTGCACACAGAACATTGTGTTCAGGACATGAATGGCGGTCAATTAGCTATTACAGTGCTCATTTGTCTGTGTGTAATACCCTGCTTGTCAATCAGACAGACTGACTCCATGGAGATAATGATACTCACCAAACTTCACGGCTGTAAATGCATGTGAGTCATCCTGGCACAGTGCAAACAAATCAGAAGAAAACGATTCGCGATCAGAACTATCCGTGGGCCTGATGTGGCATCTGTGTGTGAAACTGAGCGTGGCTGTTTTGAAAGACTGCTGAGATCAGGTGGGGGACCAACATCAGGTGTGGAACGAGACACAGATCCCAGAGGGAGCCGCTGTGGGAAGTGTACTGTAAAATGGGGCAGCCATGGCAGGTTTACCACACCTTGTTGAGTTCCACACGACTTGACAAAGTGGGGATGAATACCCCCCAAAAATGCTCATTCAGAGGAACCGTTTGACATCTGTTATGCAAAAGGACTAATTCTGTAACACACTGGAATGCTTCTAAACATCTGGCAATACTAATTAGACATGCAAGAGTGACCACTCGGGCCACAAGAGAACATTTTGTTTTTATGTTTTGTTGTGAGAGGTTAACGAGATTCATTCTTTGCATATACAGATTGACCATATATATATATATGTGTGTGTATATATATGTATATATATATATACATATATATACTTCAGTTGTCATTGTGTGAGTTGCCTTTCTTGAGTACAAAATTAAAATGGACAGTAACGAGGAAGATTTAAATTAAATGTCACCTACACATCTTGCTGTGTCATTATTTTAGACATAGCCTGCTTTTGCAATTATAACAGTGGACTGGGTTTTCATTTTCCATGTCACATTTCATTTATGTGGAAAGTGAAGTCAATATATATATATATATATATATATATATATATATATATATATATATGTTGATTGTATATATTTACCATTTAATTCCTTCTATACAGTTACACTTTTTTATTAAATTTTTCTGACCTACATTGAATACTCAATTTCAAAACCTCCCTGGGACCCATGAGACCCTCAGAGTCAGACAGACCCATTGTCCTCCCAGGTGTGGTGACTGACACAGCATTATGATACTCAGTTAGCTGAAAGCACCTGCTCCCAATCTGTAATGAATATGTAGAGTTTCGCTGCACATGAACCAAATGGCAAAAAACCTGATGGAAACCGTGAGCCCAGACAAAAATAATGACCTAATGTCTGAAGCTCAGGTGGGGTGGCTCCATTTAAAAAGGTCCCCCACCACTTTAAGTCGCTGACACATTTGATATTTCATTACAGTGATGCCTTAAGCTGCCGCTGGAATGTGATGAACCGATGTTGCTCTCTCTCTCTCTCACTCTCTGCTGAGGTCTGTTTTCATAATTATTCCAATCCACAAAGCAATTTCTCACCACGTAGTGAAAGGTCATTATTATTTTGAAAAAATTAGTGCAAAATCACATTATAATATCAGCACAGACTATGATTTGTTTGGTTATACTGGGCACAGCTGTGTATTAAATAAGGCACTTAGAGGTTGTTCTTGTCTTATTAATTCATAATTTGTTTATTTATCTATGTTTAACCAAAAAAAGGTACTTTAAGCTTCATGTAGAACCAGAGTTTCTAATAACATAAGTGTCTGTTATACTATATATATCATCGCCAAAACATTTTGTCCATTGTTTGCACTTATAATTGGATTTGGAGCTGCAGTTACATAAATACACCCACTTCTGCTGACTATTACGTCTCCTCAAAACTTCTGAAATTTTCAAGCTTTCCGGAATACATTTTTTTTTTCTCAGGCAATTTAAAGTAGCTGCTAACGATGTGGGGAATTTTACAATTCCTCGGTGTAACATTCCAGCTAATTTGGACACTTCTGAATGTGTCTGCATCTGGCGATCCCTGATTGTTAATTAGATATCATGTTAAACTGTCACTCTCTGTTTGCCTGACTTATTTAATTTGCTCCATCCCAAATGCTCTCTTCCCCCTTATCTCCAGGAAACAGTTGGGCTGAGGCCATCTCTCCGCTGGCTCTCATTTAGGCTGGTGCGATCCTGTTGACTTCACACACGGAGCGATCCTTTTGTGCTGCCTCTCAGTAGCTCTGATACCACGGGTCTGTCCTGTCTGACTTGAGACAGGCATTTAATTAAAAGAGCATTGCTGAGTTGTTTTTCACTGTCTTGCCTTGAGCCATTTCACTTCCACTTCACTGGGCCAATAGGTATTTCAGGCACTAACTTTTAGTATTTCGTCTTTTTAAAAAGAATATCATTTGGATGAAAATTGATTAACCTCTAGGCCTCTATTGAATGGTTTCTGAATCAAATCTATGATGATTAAAAGTTGCTTGTGGAAATACACCAAAATATTTGAGGGTGCTTACAAAATCTGTTGAAATAAAGTGGCCAGGAAAGATTTTCATTTCACAGGACTGTACAAACAGCCAATTTAGAATAACAGTAAAATGCCTCGTGAGATACCATTCCCCTAATGCCTATTTCCTTGGATTGAAGACTCATTGTTGAACTCACAAATTGGATGAGACATGCAGCAACCACATGCGAGCTGTGTTTTCTTGAGATAAAGTTGCATCCCTAAAGCTATTTTTTCAGCATCTCAATATACTGAAATACAAAACAAAATGCCACTTTGGACATATACAGCATGTGATGCCGTGTTTGAAGTCTTGGATACGTTTCAAATTACACAACACTACAGTATGTTAAGGGCTGGTTAGCTTTAGACACAAGAACTTTTTGGTTAGTGTTAAGGAACGATCATGGTTTGAGTTAAAATAACTACTTTGTTAAGGTTGGGGGACCCAAATTCCACCACAATGCCCTCCACCTACCGATGTGAAAGTCAGGTAATAATGCTAACGTGATATGGCATGTTTTGTAGAAATGTCAATGTAGCACATAGCCTATCTGTGGTTTGCAGAAATGTTAACTGCTAACATTACATCCTGGCGACTGGGCTGATGATATCTCATCTCAAACACCTGGAAAAGCTGGCTATGTCAGCTTTACTAAGCTATGTGGTGCACTGAGAGCTAGACAACCTGAAAACATCTGATGCGCGTGTTTTTAAATACCGTTTTGAATGGCTGAGTGCGCATCAAAAGCATTAGGAGGCGCATCAGTTCTCGCTTTCAGTTCCTGTGGGCAATTACTGACATAAGATCAAAGCAGGTATCAGCTATACCTTCCACCAAGAGACAAATATCTGGAGCTACTCTATCATCTTGAAAGGTGGTCTCTAGAGAGAGTAATGACCCCACAGCACCATATATCACCATGAATGATGACAGTCAACAGTTATTAGCCATCAATCAGGAAAGTATGATGTGATATGAAGTTCTTTGGCTTCTATCATTCAGCAGTACATAAAAAAAGTGATGAAATCTTCCCTGCAATAATATCTGTGTAGGATTTCACTCTACACACTCTGCTGCTGAAGAAACCAGCTGTCACAACCTCAACTAACACGGTTTTATGAAAACTGTCTGCTGTCAGTTTCACGACATGTTGATAATACGACATTCTAGGTAACTGTTGGCACTGTTGATGTTGTTGATTTCACTCACTCCAGTTTACGTGTAAGATTAAATACTGTGTTGTACTTCTGTGTCCTTTCACTATTGACAACCTGCTCTTCATGTAACTACTTTTACTGTTGGCTAATGAAGCCTATCTAAAGAAGAGCTACTTTGTGAATCTAATCTTCTTTATTGTTTTTTTATTTTTCATTTTTAGAAAACTGTCTGGAACAATGTTAAACTGCATCGTCCATATTAAATAAAATAAAAACCATTGGTTTGACTCTTGATGGATTTTTAAAATTTTGATTTTGATTTTGTATCTTTTTCACAGCAGATATTTTGAAGACATGCTGTCCACCTTATTACGTGAATAATGAGCACTACTTCCAACTAGAACCACAGTTTTCCATGCTAACAGGATGCTGATCCTCATTTTTAGGGGCGATTGGTGCAGTGTATCATTCATTCATGAAGATTTAGGTTAGCGACTTTATTGAGTAAAAACTATGAATACTATTATTGCTTAGTTAACATTTCTAAAGCCTTGAAAGTGTCATTGTTGCATCAGTTATTATCATACTTTCTTTCTCACGCTACTTCCAAAGAGCACTGGAAATATCACCCATAATTGATTCCCCAGTGACACCACAGGAAACTCGTGAGGTAGGAAAATTCACTAGTGTAACCAGTAGCATGATTTCTGCATTCTGCATTGATACAGTAGTTTAAGACTTTACGTATTGCGTATGCTCACTAATTGGCCAGTTTACTGTGAAACTTAAATGATAATTAAATTAATGGAATGCAGCCATTATGCCGTTATTAGCTATGTGTGCTTTTCCTGTTATGACAAATCCAAAATACAAAGCTTTCACAAAAGAACAGGTTTTCTGTTTTACTTTCCCTGACGTCCTTTCCTATTTTCTGTTGTACCATGTCTGCGTCAGTCAACCCAACAGTTTCAAAGTAACTGTCTTGGGACTTCATCAGTACAGCAGGCTCGAGGGAGAGACAGCAGCGCACTGAAATACCATCTTTTCAGCTCCATCACAAACTGAATACAGTCTGGAAACAGGTGGGCTCAAAAAAAATTTTTCACTGTGTGTGTCAGACACATTTAAGCAAAGCTATTCAGTCAGAAGTATTTTATCCCAGACTAGCAGTCTATGATGTCACTGCTGGTTAGTTAACAAAGACGCCACACAACAGAAATGTAAAATAAGTCTGACCGTTGATTTTACTATATCTTTAAATGTTAGTTTCATCTGAAAATGACAATGGATGAAATTTGCCAAATTGCCAAATCTCCGCAATTCAAATGAACTTCTAGTTGTCTCCCCTGAAGGTCTTTTAAGCGTGACGTCACAGTGATGCTGTCTATAATCTGAAGTGACTACTTCAAAGAGGTCGCACTAACTGTAAACCCTTAGTTGCCTCTGAATTCATAGTGTAACATGAAAACATGAAAACATATACATGCAACAAACCTTTGCAATTGCCCATATTCACACAGCGGCCATTTTCTTTTGGATGCTCAGGTGCTGTTAAAAGGATAATTTCGTTCTCCTGTGTCATAAACAAGCCATAGCCTATAAAAACAGGGACGAATTGTTATTATTTCACCACTTCCAGATTAAACAGCAACTGGAAAGACAATGGTGAGTGGAAATTCAGGGGTTCATCGGGCCATATTCAAGGTACAACAACATATGATAACTCATTGGCTCGGCTACTTACATTTACACAATTACAGTTTAACAGTGTTACACAACATGATTGGAAAAGCGTGAATTTACTCTGAAATGTCGACGCACATATTGGACATATTTATTTAAGCCTCAACATTCCCAAAATGGAAAGATTTAGATAGGTAGTGGTTGAATACCAACATTAGCTCTCACGGTAGCTAACGGGCTATCAGATACATTGTTTCATACACCTGTTGTTATATGGCCTGATCACCCTCTGGATTTTCTCTATCCATTGTCTTTTCAGCTGCTGATCAACTGGGAAGCAGTGAAATGATAACAATTAATTCGATTCTTTACCTTTACACAACTTGCAACCTGAAACAGCAAAGGTGACAACATTGACATTAACCTTTTGCAAAAAGCCTTTGAGCTTCCCACCTGAGCTAAGCATCAGAGGAAAATGGCCGCCCTGTAAAAATGTGCAACTGGATGAAAATTTTAAATTTGATCACATAGAAGACAAATTACAAGTTAACACAACATGTTTAATATAATCATTAGACATAATGCATTTGGTCAGTGTAGTTACCCGTGCATTTTACTTTAGGATAATCACACTAGCTTTTAAGAAAGCCAAGCATTCAGTTGTCTGTTGTACAACACACATTTATTCACCCCTTTGTTCAGAAAGTAAAGAATGAGTCATGTAACAAGAGATTTTTCTGTTTTGCACATTTGTGTAACCTTGTGCCATTTTTTTTGCCCCACTGAACTCTTAATTGTGAATTTGTCTTTATAATGAGGGGTTTATACTCTGCAATCCTGCTATATAATATCTCTTTTTACCCTGTAATTGACCCAGTGTTCTTGCTTGATGCTATCAGTCAGAATAACATCTATATCAGCATACATTTCTCAGGTGGTTGCATTTAAGGTAGCCACCTTTACTTACTCAAAAACAAGTCTGCTGATTGAAATTTCAATACAATACCAGTGATTGTGTTGTTAATGTTTGAGTGGCAGCTGCTCCTTGTTAGAGGCACTTATCAAATCTGCAGTCCCACTCACAAGTCTCACTAACATGCTCATTTCCATTATACGAATCTCTGAAGGATGTGATGCCTATTATCTCTGGACCTGGACATGGAAGTAAAGGTCAGGAGCTGGAGACTCAGTCATAAAGCACTGAAAAGGAAAGAACGATCCTTTACACAGCACTTTGTTGTCTCTGCATGTGAAGCTTTGACCAGACAAAAACGAGGTTTGAGAGAGACACAGGCCACAGCTGGATATTTATCAGATTCCAGCCCAGTTTCCTGGCTCCTCAAACATGAATCTCAAAGTGTCAGTTGCCTTCTGTCAAATCTGTCCAACCTGCCAGTAATCAGAGCCTGCATGCAAAGGCTAATATAACATGACAGTTGTCAAACCCATGCAGCATGTCACCCCCCTTTACCCTTCCAGGAAAGCAGTAAACTGCTCACAGCTATTTATGTTATCCTTGGTAAGAAATGGGAGCATGTCGAACTATACATGTCTTTATGGTCGTTGTTCAGACATGGACAGAGTTGTTCTATTGAACTGATGATCAATGTTAAGATTTGATATTCAGAGTATAACTGTCATCAGGAGAGGAAAATAATGCTGTCAAGCTAAGGTGGAGTTTGTCGATGGATAATAGAAATATTTAACAGATCATGGGTGTTCCCCGTTAAAGATTTTGAAATGACAGCAAGTTTTGAAGGTTTTAAAAAAATATCTTTTGCATCATTGTGTCTGAAAAAAGTGTATGCAAAGCCATAATCCATAATTGGGAGACAGTTTTTTTTTGTTGTCATATGTTTTAACCTATATTTTATTAGTTTAAAATGTTTTATTTGGTACATTCCTGTTTTGTAATCTCAATGTTCATCAAAGTTAAATCATTGTAAACTCTCAAAAATGCCAAATAAATGTTTTTATTATTCAGAACAAAAGATATTTTTTCCTGAAACTCACTATGCCTCCATTTCCATTTCATTCATTTCAGTGGAACAACCTTTCAACACATCACTGCTAAACGCTCCACTACATCCACCAGCTAGTTGCTAACATCGTCTGTCGGCAGTCTGGTGCTGAGCGTGTAGTTCACATCATGGTTTGTCAGAGCTTTTTCTGCTGTAATCGGCTGCCAGCTGTGACTGGAAACAGGTTTGATGAGAGCTCAGATACTTAACCAAAACACTAAAGTTGAGAGCTGAAAGACGCTAAAACACAAATCATAAAACATAAATAAAGATAGAATAGAAACTTTATTTATTTAGCATCTTTCAAAACGAAGTTACAATAAAAAACAGAGCCGAATAAAACAAGCTAAAAGTCATTACAAATAAAGAAAGTAAAACACAGTGTCATAAACGGCAGTCAGTTAAGAGCAATCAAGGTACACAGATCCTCATCCCACGTCACCATCGCCACATTGTCTTCATCATTTTGCGTCTATTGCCATGTTTTCCATATTCACAGGGTGATGACAAACATAAACAGTCAAAGTCCACCGTTGTCATGAGTTGAGGCGTGACGTCTGTTTCACACATGATTAGTTGATTCCTTCATTCACGGTGCGAAAGCTCAGAAATATCAACCTTGTCCCCCCAAAAATGTTGCGTTTTTGCCACATAGTGTTCTTTTCTGTGGGTGAAAGTACTCATGATGATAAAACTGTTAAAAAAGTGAATCACACAAAAAAAATCTTTCGCTCAAACTCACCCAAACAACTTCAGAGTCTGCACCCCCAAGTCCCTCACCTGTAATAAAGGCTGTGTTTTTTTGGTAACACCCTCGTGCTTTTTATAGAACAACATCCAATTTTCTGTCTCTATGTTCACCCCCCGAAGTCATTTACATGTTTTAAAGCTGCAGTTGTCCCCTTTGTCTTCTTATAGATCTCCGCGATGGCAGTATCCACAGAGGAGTATTTCGAGTCGAGCCTCTGAAATTGGATGCCACAAAATCAAGTGGGGATTATGAGCCTAACCAGCGCTGAGACACTCATCACCAGTGTGCACTCGTCTCATTTCCAAACAGAGGCCTGAGAATTTCTGCTCACCCACAATGAGAATGATTGAATGCAGACACTCTTTATTGTCTTTTTTTTAAAATTTTGCATTGTTCTCTGATGAGAAAGAAAGACAGACATGCTGCATGTTAATGGCCAAGTTAATCACTGTACCTGTTTGCTGTACGGCAGCTCCACTATCTTTCACATCTCTCCCAGCTCTTGTTTCCAGGAGTCTTGTTGCTATGTACATTGCTATCTACAGACCCATCATTCTTCAGTAAACACATTATCACATTTATGGGTATTATTAGAGTTCAATTTATGTTCCTCTTAGCCTCGAGCAGTCTGTCAGGCGCTGATTACAAAAACAATGCATTTATTTCCTTGGGTGTGGGAACAGTTTTAGCGTCATGGTTTTAGGGAAAAGATGAGTGTGTCTGTGGCCCGTGTCAGAGATTTTCCATTTGCATTCACGGAGCCAGGTGGTCGAGCCTGGTGGCACTGAAACCTGGATACCGCTGATGTGTTTTGACATCGCTGTCACCAAAACGCAGGCTAAAAGCAGGCAGAGGGGCCGAGGACCCCGGAGAGACACACAGTTATGGAGGAAGGTAGAGAGGAGAGGATTGAAGACCGTTGAAAGATGCAGGAAAAGAGAGAGGAAGTTCTGCTGCTCAAATAAGCTCCATTTCAACCGTGTCTACCTCAGAAATCGAACAGCTGACATCTGTTCTCACATTTTCTTTATGAAACGAACAATTTTCTAAATGTCACCTGCAGTTTTCGGGGCTTTTATCCATCAGCTGACTAGCAGAAATAGACCGTAACGGAGGTAGCTCGTCACACACTCCCAGAGGTCCTTGTCAGAGCCGTCACCTTTTCAGACAGTTTATTTGTGTATGTATGTATGTGTGCATGTACTTATGTGTGTGTTGAGAGTGCTCCGAGTTCACTAACCCCTATATGCCCATCGCTTCAGGGCTTCAGGGGTGACTGCTGTCACTTAGCTGTCAGAGGGCATTAGTCCTAAAAACGCACGTGCAACACCACGCTCGAGATGAAAAGTGCATTTCCTCCTGGCCCTTTCATGCTGGTATTATCTTGGGTTAGCAAAGATTAAAGGAGGTGGCAACATCATCGGCCCATTTCATGTGGGTTTCATCCATTTTGTGCCATGACACTCCCTGTGCATCACATCTGCTGTGTAAAAATAACCCAACATGGCATGGCACCACACTGACTGAGCTAAATTTAGAGAAAACCTTTGGATACCAATTTGCCTCACCAATAATCTCTCAAATACCCAAAGTAATGCTGGTGTCTGACATATGACGAAGAGGCCCCCCACAGAGGCTGCCTGTTTTGGGACCCTCTGGTGTGCATTGCGTGATGATAGCGAAGCCGCAGGGTCACTCCAACAGGGACCTGCTCAGCCTTTACTGGTTGTCAGCTGGGGGAGTTTATGTTGAACTGGGCTAACCTGACAAGCCTACTGTATAGGCTACTGTCTTTGCCAGTGAGAGAGTAAGAAAGAGTCTTTTGAGCGGTTATCAATCGGCCTCATTGAATAGTCACTTGGTGAAACCGCAGCATTCCTGTCTGCTCTCAGTTGAGCGAGGCACGTGGCAGGCAGCAGTGGAAAGTCTCATGGATTCATACACATTGATTTTAATCCTGGCTCATAAATAAAAAGTTACTGGGGTGAATGTGAGGGCTGGCAGCGGCAGGGAGCGTTTGTTCTGGCAACATGTGAACTGAGGTCTGACCCAGGAATCACAACAGGCAGCGACAGGCGGAGTTTTAAACGTTCTGATGTTTCCGTTAAAATACACGTGTTACAGACTTATTTTGATTCAGTGGATATTTTTTTAATTGTAGCATGTGAGTGCTGTTTGGAGTGAAAAGTAGCAGCATGCAGCCTTTGGCCCCAATCACAGAGAGACTCGTTGCTACCGGCACAGACGCTTCAGCGTGGTGAGCCTGTGGAGCCAGGCTGCATGTGCAACTGGCCATCATATTAATAAACCAAAAAATCGGGGCCAAAACAGCACTTACATGCAACTTTCAGTGCAACTCTGTGCCTTGCACTGAAAAGTTTACAATATTTCAACTACTTAAAACCGCTAGAAAACAGCATCACATAGTGCAAGAGGGGACTGCACACTAGGCGCCTCGTACTAAGGAAAAACAATGTTTTTTCTCTGGAGGTATCGGTTGTAGAGCTTGCCAGAAATCTTGACCCAGTTACGATAATGCACAGACAACAGAACTTGTTGCGAGCAGTATCATGTAGGAACTATTTTCTTTCTACAGACCTACACCAACTAAACCAACTATATCACCTCTCAGAAGGAAACACGCATCTAATCACGGACAAGACGCTCGGGATGTGCACATAAATGGCGTCCTTCTCAGCTGAGCTGTAACATTAGTTTGCTAGCCTTTCGTTGATAAGTAGATGGAAGCTTCCTCTTGCGTGGTGCTACAGTGTGACGTAGTTCGGTAGAAAGAAAATGGTTTATTGTGAGATAGCTCACAACTAGGTCTGTGGATTACCTTGAGATCCGGGTCATAATTTCTGGAGAGAGAAATTGCTATTGAGTTTTTGCAAATGAATTGTTTGGTGCCATCTAGTTCCATTATCATCTCTGTAGCTGATATCTACAAAACTCAGCAACTCACAAAACAATCTGGATGAATAAATAGCAATATAGCATTTCCGAATTTATATAAACGCCCAATTAAACAAAATTGAACAATATTGATGTGCTAAGAAAATTGAATTTCTTGCAAGGGTATTGGTCCATGTTCTCTTCAAGACAAAAAAAGCTTCAGCAGAGTGACTTCAACAGGCTTAAAAAGGACACAGACAGGACAGATGCTCCATGTCAGGCACCAGAGCGACTCCTATTGACAGGTAACGGTGTGATGAGAGGTGTGGTGAAAGGCACCATCGGTCAGGTGAAGCCCTGAGGCGTTGTCAAGGGATGTGATCAGTTCTGCAGGTGGCGGCGGGGGAGGAGGTCAGAGTCGGAGGCAGACTAAAATGGTGCACACCAGCTGTAGCTGCTGAGATCGGCTGCGACTGCGGGGCTCAGATTAATGACAGCCATGACGTGCTCGCACCTCGCTCACAGCAGCGGTAGCGTGGCAGGCTGTTAGCACTCAAAACACCTTTATTTCCACACTTTAAGAGTACGTCCACACTAAAGCTCCCTCACATGCAAAGACCTGCCTGGTTTATGCCAATCCTGGATGAGCAAGGCCATCTAAATTTGAAAATTCATCAATTTCTGTCCATTTTGCCGCTCTACGCACACAAAGCTGGCATTTCTTCCAAAAAAAGAGCTTTTTAAAAAAATGGTTGTCAGGATTTAACTGAAAGCAAATATGCCTGCCCAGATGGGATGGGATGTTGGGCAGTAAAGTTAGACGACAACTTTCTGTTGTCTGTTTACAGCACACATATGTCCATGGATGTGTGTTCAAACAGAGAGCTGGAAGAAAAATGTTTGCCTGGCGTTATTTGTGTGAATTTGACTGCTGAAACGTTTGTGCAGTCTGTGTTTATTGGCACTAAACAACCAACTGACTGTACAGATGTTAGCTGGGAGCTAGCTTGCTGTGAGTGTGTTTGTGGTCATTTCCCTCAGTTTCTCTTTTTTCTCTCTCATCATAGTAAGTTTATTAAGTACTACGAAAGCCTGGGGATAAGTGCACATTTTTCACTCAATTGGATTAATTCAGCTCCTGGGGACACTGTCTAGCCTCAGCCTAGATTGCACTGCCCATTTGTGTCTATCCATTGACTTTATAAACGACCTTGCCATGCCTAATATTCGGCTCGCATTCTGTCTTTCTGTCTGAACTTAATGTTATTGGTTCCTCCTGTCTACACTCATGATGGATCCCTTCTCAGTGCAACTCCAAAAGAAGAGATAGGGATCAAAATCTGCAGTCGAGCCTTCAAAAGTCTGCGTCAAATCAAGTGGGTTGCCACCAAAGTTAGTCTTTTTAGTGTACTATTCCCACTTTCAACATGCATATAAGCATTTGAGTATCATTGTAAAATGTGGACCTACCCTTTCCTATTGGTGCTTCGGTGGGCCTGAGAGCTAAACCCCCTGCCGCTTAAGAAAATGCAACCAGACAAAACACAAGCAAACTGAGGGTCTTACAAGATGTTCCCTACGTTCCACAAGTTCTCATCAGGTTTTTTAGTTCATGAAATAGAAATATAAGCAACTCTGTTAAATGCCACAAAGCAAAATAGCCATCACAAACGAGCCTCAGTCCAAAAAGGCTACCAAACCCAGCAGTTACCGCTCACCACTGTAGGTGCGTGTGCTTTGTGCTAACGTCAGCCCCGGAAGGAGACTGTTGCAGCAGCTCTCTTCTTTGGCTCAGAGGCTGTGTGCTTTCTGCTACTGAGTTAGCTAGTCGATGAACAACAGGCTCAGTGGCTGTGTACTGTGAGCACAGCCATGTCCAACTAGTGTTACCTCATAATACCCGCTAATAACAACAGCAATATATCTGCCTAGCTTTGTGTGCAACACGGGCAGAGTGCGTTCAGGCAGGCAGGTACGTAGGTAGACGGACAGGTAACCTGTCAAACCTTATCACAGCGGCCAAATGAAGTGATTGGATGGATGGGCTTATGAGAGGCCTGTGACAAGAGAGATTTTCTACAAAAAATGCTTCTAGAATAACTTACCAGCCCTCGCTTTAATGATTTCTCAGTAAAGCACCAAAGAAATTAAACTAACTATGATTAAATCATGTTCATGCTCATTCAACAGTCTCAAATGTATAAATCTGAACTACAAATGATGAGTTTGCTGTATCAATACAAGTACAGGTGATGGATGCTAGGATGAGGCTTAATGAAACTGATATCAGCGGAGTAACTGAGCTGTGTCCTCTCACTCCCTGTCGAATATCTTCAACCAATAGAGGAGGTGGCAGAAGAGATTATTTTGATATCATCATGTGCTTCAGTGTGAACGGAGGTTTTTTCAAAAACAATCTGGAAATGCTATCGTGGATACTTTACCACTGAAATGTAAAGTGAACTGTAAGATTTTTCTGGCTTCCTGTTGATGACGTCTAAGCCACTGCTTCTCTCTCGCTCACACAACTGGGAGCCTGTTTGGACACAACGACGCCGCTTCTCCTCTTTCCTTTTTTAATCACTAATCAATTTCCTCTCAAAGGGGGCCAGGGAGCTGTTTAATGGTTACAAAGAGAGGGAAGCAAGCAGAGGAATAGATCAAAGCATGTCTGACGTTAGCCAGGTGCAAAGCTCTGAGAGCCGAGCTTTTATGTGGCGACTGCAGTTGATTCACAGTGTCACAGTCAGGCTTTGTTTTTTAAATGGGAGGTTCTACAGCTCAGACTCAATGTAAATAGATTGAGGTCACACAGGATCGTCATGATTACTCTAATCATATCTGAAACGCTTGATTTGATGACTGGTGCTTTAGAGGAGCCGTGGTTTGCTGCTCATTCATGACATCTTATAAGAGATACTTAAAGGCTAAATGGCATATTTGTGATTATGATTAAAACGTTGCGTTAGAATTCAGAAGATGTTCAAGGAGACTGATGTCATTTAGGCATCACTACGGAAAGGTCAACCCAATCGCCAGAATGAATGTCGGTAATTTCTGTTTCTGCAAACCAGAGATACGTTGAACCTTTACTTCACTCCATGTCGCAGCTTTATGTTAACTGGTGCTTATGGTCTGCTCAGTGTTCGGCAGAGCCTGCTAGGCTTGGCTTAGCAAAAGATAATGTTTGGCTCACCTTGCTCTGTCACCATAAACACAGCTGAAAATGTTCTCAAGTCTCATTAAAAATGTCGAGTGGTTTCACGCTTGCAAATGTTGAGATGCTGTCTGGAACAGTGGTTTCTCGCTCAACATCTGTCTTACAATGTATGTTTCTGCAAAGCGCAGAGACGTTGAAACTTTACAGCTCTTCATGTTGCAACTTCACGTTTCTTTTGGTCGAATAATCACTCCTATGTTGTTACGATGTTGTGGTCGGCTTAGGTTTGGGCAAAAAACCCTACGTGGTTTGGTCAGAGTCAGGAAAAGACAATGTTTAGACTTACCGTGTTCCGTTGCCTGACATTTTTCATGCCTGGTATTTGGACACATCTGTTTTCAACAGAACTTAAATGGGAATCACTGGCGTATCGCCTGCACGCAAAATTGGACTTGGATTGTGTTATTTATATGCAGATTGGAACGACTGTGCTGAAAAATGATCCGCTGAATAACCTACTTAGCCGGACTGTTTGCCAACCTGAACTGATGCAAGCTGACACACTCAAACAGGCGGGAGTTTATTGGTCATGTGACGCAGCTGACCTTTCATTTGTAAGAATAAGCAGCGAGGACAACAGAACAGCAGAGGTCTTTTAGAAAGCGGCTCCTGGAGTGTGGTGGGCTGGAGGCTGATCCTCTGCGACAGCTGTTGCGTTGCAAGGTGTGGCTCGGCTAGGCTGGTATGTCGTTTCACACACACACCGCTGCAACACTCTGTGGACGCAGCTGCACCTGTGATTCATGGCTTATAAGCACGGGAGAGAAAGGTGTCACACACATAACACAAGAGGGAGATCTGCACAAAAGAAGATGTTATCGGGTTTGCTGCAGTTGTAGACAAAATTCAAGATTATTCACTGTTATTTTTGGCACTTTTAGCTGTGAGATGACACAGCCGACGTTCTGTAAGTAACACTTTGGCTCCTTGGCTGCTGCCCATACATTGACTGTACAGTAACCGGGACCGGCAGTGTTAGATTAGTGACATTTTCGAATGTCAGCCTGTTCAGTGGCTGTGAAGTCACACACGCAGCTTGTGAAGTAAAGTGGATGATTGTGACACTGAGTGATTGACGCTCTTTTTCTGGCCTCAGATAACATCATTTGCACAGAATAACATTTTCACAAGTTATCTCCTTTTCTGACTCATTTGCTCCAACTTCTTCTTCTCCTTCTAATCTGGGCTTTTCTCGATCTGTCTCCCTGTATCTCTTCTGCTTTATGATAGATCTTTTCTGTCATTGCGAATGCTTATCTTTGCTCACCGAGTCTCCCCTTTAGGGACCCTGTCTTTTATAAAATATGATCAAACGTGGGAGTAATTGTCCTCTTTCGCAAAGGCAGAATTGTCATTAATAAAGTATTGTAAAGTTTTAATAATGGACTTACCTAACCTTACCCTACAATTCAACTTTATCATCAGCGTTTTTTTTTTTTGTTTGCTGCATATGGAGGAGGCCAGCGATGTTACCGAAGAGCACCTGCAGACAGCGCCAGGCGATAATGGCACCAGGCCTGAGGGAGGAAGAGCTTGCAGCACCGTGAGAAGCAATTTGAGGAAGCTCAATAAGTCATGACCCTGTAGAGGTTTTATCATGCAGCACTTGAGCTTACTTTCATGTGTTGTGACGGAACCGGGAGGTGCGCCATTAGGCATGAATTCCCAAGGTATAGCATCTGAAACATGGGACACTGCTCAGCTGGCAAATCAGATTAGCCAATGCTGTTCGTGCTTTGTGTCCACATTACAGTCGGTGAACTCGGTGCTCCTGTGTTCAGGTTTCCTATAGAACACTATAAAACCATCTCCTGCTAATGGTTTCCACTCCAAAAACTTTATTAATTCTGGGTACAATAAACAACGTCATTATGCATACATGTTGTTGTGATTGGAGGATGATCAGGGGAAGAAATTATGTATGTAGCAGTAAGGGATTACTTAGCCAAAGGTGGTTCATTACTGTTACAGTGACTGAGTGCAGCTGACAGCTGGGGCACGGGAGTGCGCTGCATAGGCAGGCAGGACACTGCTACTTGGCAGGCAGGTCCAAACTGTCACCGCTGATTTCTACAGTCAGGTCTGAAGAGAACGCTTCTCATCAGTGTATCTTTGCTCAGCCAAGAGTACTGCAGAGGACCTGCACACAAAACACAGTAATTATAATCTTGTGTTGCCTCACAATTGGTTGTTCAGTGGTATGTAAGAGGCAAAATGCACAAATATATGTTTGTGAAGACAATTCATTATTAACTATTGTGATAATGATAATAATCACGAGATAATAATATTATGTGTGTACGAGGATGTGCATCTATGTGCATGCTGTGACTCGTAGCTTTACCACCTGCAATCTTAAATAGTTCAGTGTAGTGGCTTGAATTTCACTGACTGCTAACTCTTTTCCATTTTTTAAAATTTTTATTAATACATAAAATTGCTCATCTTACTTTTACGAATATTCTTTCTCTTATTTATTATTTTCACTTTAAGTTGTTTCCCAATTCTTACTGTATATTTCTACTTTTACATTATTCTTCTAGCTACTCTCTACTCAGCAAAGAGGTTTGTGGGATGGGATTGAATTGAAGTAAGTGGGTATGGGTTGATAACTTTGTAAAGAAGAAGAAGGAAAGAAGAAAAAGATACCAATACTGTATAGTTGCATATTGCACACTGAACATCTTCTGTATATATTTTCATATCTAATCATTCTTACTGTTTCTTATATTTTTTTGTTTGTTTCATGTTTCATTGTAAAACAATTTTTTTTGTAATTTTTTTATTGAATCTCGGATCAGAATCAGGTTTGTCGTGGTAAAACAAAAAATGGTTAAACTATAAGTGTCTGGCAAAACAGTCCAATGTTGAGGAATTGTAAACTCATTAAAAGATGAACAACCCCAAGTGTGCGTTTACCCCTCACTATCGCCCTGACCACAATTTGACTGTAACTGACAAAAAAGGATCTGTGAATCTCTAATTAATAATGGATATCTTCTTTTGACACAACCCTGTTGAAACTGAGTCACTAATGGCTTCTCTGTGTCAGTCAGGTCTCCGGAGAGCAAGTGATGAGGATGATGATGACGGCGTATGGCCTGAGTATGAGTCAGTATCTGCGATGCCAGTGTGAGCCGGGTGTGGAGGCGAGGTTTTGAGGTCTCTCCGTGGCCACTGAAACCACCTGTCAGAGCTCAACACAAAGAGCTCTGGGCACCATCGTTTCAAAAGAAAGACCTTTTCAACAGTCTGATGAAAAATACATGTTCGAATACACTTGACTCGTGGTGACAGGTCGGGAAAAATGCGGCAAAGCAAACTATAAAAGGAAGGAGAGCGCCAGTGGGTCTTTGGTGCTCTGGTGAAGTAATATTTAGAATAAAAATAGGACTCAGATGTACGCATATACAGAATCAGGTAATGTTTTGCAGCCTTTGTCCTGAGTATCTCTTGTTGTGACTATTTGGTACATGAGTAGTTTTTGCCTTTAGCGTCTTGTATACAACCACAACAAGAGGTCTGGATGAGTTTGTTGTACAGATGTTAGAAAAGTGAGAACAGTAGTAATCAAACATGGACAGCCTAAGGTGTAAGCAGAGACCAGCAGTTGGCTGTATAATGTATATTTCTATTTTACATCTTGCTGTATGATTAGGAAGCTTTGCTCCTCACACCTGCCATACATTAGTTATGGCTATCTCCAAGCTAACAGGCTGCTATGCATTGAATTGAAATGTGATTTGCGAAGTCGAAGTGGATTTAGCAGATGACAGTTAATGGTGTTTTACTTCAGGGCATTAAGGGGCATTAGGCTCACTGAGTGTATAGTTGATACAGAATGTGCTATAGGTCAGCTAATGCTCTTTAAATCATGGTGGCAGAGGAATACTTTAAGTGATTTTGATTTCACTCAGATAAAAACGATCCAGAAAGTACGCTGACTAAATGGGAAAGTGTGTCCGTCCTATCAAAGTGTATTTAGAACATATATTCTTCAGAAATGAGTCGAGAGCTCCCTTGAAAGTTTATCTTATTGTAGAAAAGACGAAAAAAGAAAAGAAAAAAACACTTGAAACTCCATCAGTGCGCTGAGTGCTTTCTTGAAAAGGTTATTACCTTTGTGGTTATGGTGTATGAAGAAACCTTCCTCTAAGAGCAAAGTAATAGTTCACTTTCAGAGACAGGCTGCGCTGAAGCCGCTGTAGCTGCCAGAGAGCTGCATGATTAGAAGGTCAATACAGCCTGAAACACGCTCACGCAAGAATTGAAATGGATTTCAGGGTCAATATCACATCATCACAGCTATTATTTTTTGAAGCAGCAAACACTCATTATGCATTTGCATGACTGCAGTGATTAATGAGTTCCTGCTGGTGGTCTGTAATGATGCTGCATTGTGTCATCTGTGTAAAGAAAGGCAAAGATGATTCAAACAGGAAATTATTTGGTTGTACCCTGTAATTACATGAGTACATTTGTTTGTTGAACAATGAAATAATCTGATCACTTCAACAGAGAGTTCATTTTGAAGAGATTCCTTATTATAAACAGATAATTCCTGAAACCTTAAACCTGAATTAAAGGGGCTCTGCGGGACTTCTGTGTTGTGCTGGTTGGTCATTAGTTTGTGTTAGCAGACTTTACTGTTGCTCTCTGTTAGCGGAGTCAAGAGAGGCAATGAGACGAAAGAAACACAAAGAAATCCAGAGTACACCAGCATTAAACAACTTAAACAAATCATCAATACTCTTGTAAAGGCAACCACGAGACGAGGAAGGTCTCATTTTTCACAGCAAGTGAAACATTTGTTAGGAGTGATGTTTTTGTCCAGCTAACAAATGTCGGTTCAATATTCTCCTTTTAACTCTATTCAAGTCTCCACCAACTCCCGAAGGAAATATTTGGATTGGGTTGTATCAGCTATAAATCCATCGCTGAGAATGTGGATATAGTCCTGACTGAGTTCTAAGTAATTGGCAAAACAATAGAAAAAAAACCCAAATAGGATAACACCATTAAAATGTATAGAATTTCTTAGCTAGTAAAGATGTTTTCGACGTGTTGTTATTGATTTATTATTATATTATAATTTGGATTTTGAAGTTTACACCATTATTAAACAGCATGTGTCAGGTCACATATGTAAACTATATTCCATATTATCTCTTTTTAACGTAAGTGGACACTTACATTAGCGTTGTCATTTGGGTCAATACACAATAGTTACTTGGGTGTAAATAGTAGGTAATATCTAATATCCTTGTGAGAACTGTTTTTTCTTCTGAAACCTGATTTAATGTAGTGATGCGGAAATCTCCACATTTAAAAAGGGCACTATGTAGTTTTGAAGAGGAAATTCAAACTCAGAATTTTAGAAAATAAGGCTCCCAGAACACCATTTGAAGCTGAAGGTGGCAGGGTCCGCCACATTTAAACAATGTGAAACAGTATGAAACTGTGTTGTCCTTTAAGGTCAGTTTGTTTATTCAGTTCATTCAGTCATAAAAACAAAGAAAGTTTGTTTGTTTAGTTTGTTTAGGCATAAAAAAAAATCAGTCACTGACAATCTTTCTCTTCTGATTGAAATTTCTCCCCTAAACCTACAGACGTATAGACCTTTAAACATTCACATCATTATTAGTTGAACTTTGAACCTACGAAAAGCTGCCTCCTAGCTTTAGGTTGCTAGAACCTGCAGGAACCTGCTGTGGCTGAACATGATGCTTACAAACTTATGTGACTTAAAATGAAAACAATAAGCCAAAAGTTGCTTAAACGCTAATAGATTACTTATGTGCATTGGTTACTAAAGATAACTTAAGTAACACTATGTACGTGACTTAAGTTAACAATGCTAGTTTAAAATACCTCACTTTTGGTTTCACACAGGACGTGAAACAGCAGTTCTCCTCATGAAAGTCCTGTATTTGTTTGGCCCATCCATCCACTCCATCCTCCTTTCTCAGGACTTTGTTGCTTTTTACACTGCTTCACCTGAGTTCCTTCTTTGCTGCCATGATAATCACTACGGTCTCTAGAGGTCGCTGCCTAACAATGAAGTTAAATATGTGTCGTAATAAGCTGTTTGTACAGCCGGAATGACAAAAACAAACTTATCTTCAAATTTAATGGTTTGCCTTATGGGAACATGGATTTTTATCCACCAATCAGAAGTGAATCCCCAAAATGTGAGTGTGAACAGATTTTTGCTCCCACAGTATCTCCCCTCACAAACACACACATACAAAGGATTACAGTAAAGTGCTAATGGCAGGACTCTTCAGATGTAAAATCCCTGTCATGTTCGAGTGTGAAACAATCAGCGGTACAGCAGAGCCATGACTCATCCCGTAACTGGAATCAGAGATGTAAAGTAATGGAATCATTCTTCAAAAACAGTCTGCTGGATGGATTTGTCACAGCTTGACTTCCACCATTACTGCTATTGTCGCAGAATGCCGCCGCCACATGATGTCGGCAGCAGCTTGGTTCAGACTGAATAGGCATCGCCGCTGATGTTTCCAGCATTTCACAGCCTGTGTTGAGTCTCTATTGAGTCTGCTTCAAAAGTTAAGTTCCCACTGGTGTCAAAGCTATAACTCCAGCCAGAACTGACCTTGAAGGCAACACAGTGTAAAATCAATATGGTTTTCATCAAATATTATTTTCATGAAAGGAGATACAGTGGAGGAAAAAGGCCCATTCAAGCTCCACAAAGTAGCAGAACTTTGCGGAGGAAGGACGGATGAGGAGCTGTGTGAGGAAGGGGGTAAACAAGGCGGCTGCCTCGCTGCTATTTGCAGCTTCGAGTCACTATCCAGTTCATCGACTGGACCTCTACTCACCAGCCAATCGCGCCAGAGCAAGCAGGGACCTGAAGCCTGTTTTAGCCCACAATCAACACCCTGCAGATGCTGTCACAGTCGAACACAGCTCACATACAGTCGACATGGGATAAAGTACGCTGAAGCTGCTTTGACCTGAGCTGTATTGGTGATATGCTGCAGGAAAAAGTGAGCGGATTTTTTTCGGCTTCCTCTCGGGGGAAATGTGAGAACAAACTGTAACAGCAGGCAAAAGCTATGAATTGAGTGTTTTTTGTTATTGTGCATATTTGTGTGTACGCAGCCTGCTATTGTATGTCTTCCAGTTTTCTGTCCATATAGCCTTTACAGAAAGATGACACCTGAGACCTCCTTTTTCTCATAATCTTTTAATAAAACAACTGATTATTTGAAGCATTACTGCCTCTTGGGTCAACATTTTTAGTGGACAGGCTCGAGTCTTTTTGCAGAGAAAATCCTAAATATCAGGGGAGGAGTTGCTCATAAGCCCTGCAGAGGACTATCAGTGTGTTGACAGCAGGACTACCAGGGGTATAGATGACTGTTTGCTGTTGCTATCTCCTAAATCTCTCGGAGCGTTGGTGTGTGACAGGTGTGTGAGTTGGCAGTAACAACTGTCCGTCAACAAACTGACTCTCTGCATGAAATTCCTGCAGAAATACTTCCACAATAAAATCCTCTTTTTTTTTTTTTTACTTTAGTCTCCCCCCGTTACATCAGACTGCCCGCAATCGATCAGAGTCCAGTCTGAATTAACGTGTGTGAGAAACAGCTGGATACACTAACAACGGTTCAGCTGCAGACAGAAGATTGTTCTCTGCTGGATGTTAAACTGCCTCAACGTTTCCCTCGGAGCTATTCCCAGCACTCCCTAATGAAAGCAATCACAGAGAGACGCTTGGTGTGACATATAGAAAATAATTTTCCCCCTTTTGCTTTGTCCTAAAGTTGTTATTTTTTTTCTATGCTTGCTACTATATAAATGTTTACTCTGGCTGATGATATTTTTTTTCCAGGAATTAGCTTAGAGAGCAAGAAATGTTTGTGTGCTCTGTGTTAAGAGCCATACCTCCATTATAAAAGTGCTCATTTTAGATAAGAGGCGTCAGTGTTATTCAAACTGTTCATAATCCTGCGTAAAGTGAAAATGAGGCTAATAAATACACAGTAATGAGTATGAGTCCATCATACATTATGTATCAGCTAGTTACGCGTGTAAATGTATTCAGTGTGATTTGCAGACTTGTAAAGAATCATCGTATCTGCTCTGTCAGGACTTGTTTAAATGTAGACATCATGCGTCATTGCAGTTTTTTTTCTTATTGGAGGGTTGAACAAGACGAGACAGACAGAGGCTGAAAAGAATTTCAGAAATGTACAGTATACTGTGTATAATATACACAATAAAAACATCTTTAAGATATAATACTATCAAGTAGAACATGCAATAAAATCTGTGCTGTGCTTGGTGGGTTAATAATATGAGTTTTGGTGGAGACCATTGATTGATGTTCTCTAAATGAGAATAAACCTCCACCAAGGAGGTGATGTGTTCACCCGAGTCCATTTGTTTGGTGGTTGGTTTGTGAGCAGGATTACACAAAAACTATTGAACGGATTTCCTTAAAACTTGGAATGAGGATGGGTCTCAGCCCAGTATAGACCCCATCAACTTTTGGTGTGGATCCGTATAATATATTTTTTTAAATTTCTTAGGGAATAACGCAAGATATTGAGTGAGTACATTTTGATGCAGATCCAAATACAAAATGTTATCTGATATTGGATTAGATTTGATTGAAGTAAAGGGGACTGTTGGGCCTTGGCGGAGGTATGCACTCTACCGAGTGCTATTCTAGTATTTTTTTTTCCTTTTTTAAAAAATTACCAACTTGCACACAGTGGTGGTGGTACAGAAAAAGTCACTAAACAAATACCAACACATTTGTTGTAAAGTTAATATCTGTGCAACCTCGAGTTGAAAATCTGATTGTAGATCAGTTTATTTATTTTTTATTCTAATAAATGCAGATATCATATTGCTTTAAAGAAGTGGTATCGAATAAGTATTGAAAAATATACAAGTATCGATACTTTTGACAACCTTATAATATGTTCCCCCAGAAAACATCACGGTTTCATGGTATTAGACAATTGTAATTGTTACTATTAGTTAATGACCCTTAAGATTATGAAAATAATTGGGTTTTTTTTACTTGAACAAACGCTTTATTATAATTTCACATAATATTATTTCCTGACAGACATGAAACTTGATAGAAACTTGAAATATAAATATATTTTTAAATAACTGAGAATACCTTTGGTAAGCACAATACCTGTCAATTTTCATACCGCATTATATCTTGAAAGTGGTATATCGTTGCAACCCTGTAAGCTTCCCGAACTATTCATTGCCATTTCCCTTTAGTGCATCATGTTTTATTGTGCAGAGGTCTTAATTGTATTGACCGCCAGTACATGCCACTGTTCATTTGAAAATTCAGATTTTTAACCACTCAATTGCTTGTGATAGATTGAATTCACCTTCTTTCACACAATATTATCACTAAGTTTAAGTTTGTAAAGCATTTTATCAACGCTTGATGTGATGATTGTATGGATTTCTTCTAAATCCAACATGAGGACATCAAGTGTGTGTCCTAAAAGATAGCTGTCAGTGTGACAAGCCGCAGCCATCCATAACCAGAGAGAATAAGGCCTCATCAGGCAGGACAGGTGGAGAACAGGGGGAGGGAGGTGAAGGACATTTTTAGAAAGAGGAAATCAAGATTCAAAACTATTTAACTCTGCATGCGGAGCACAGGTGGGCAATCAGACAGCAGCATATTGCCCGGTGGCTTCATCCTCCCCGAACTGACATGACAAGTCATTTCTGAAGCTGCTGCTGCTGCTGCTGGTCTCACCCAGGGGAGCTGGCATCCAGGTGAGCCGGGAGCAGAGCACAACAGATGCTTTGACGGAAGGAGGAAGGATTGTAAAATGCTGCATGAATCACAGTCTGACCAAGGAAAACCAAGGAACCAGAATAAAGGAGTTTTTACACAATACTCAAATTGTTTTTGGATCAGCTGAAAGAAAAGATTGAATATGAAGATTTCGACTTTTGGAGCAAATTAGAGGAGAATCTCCCTGTGTCTATCAAACACATGCCAAAGAGGGTATTCTTCATTTCAATTAAAATAAATAAAAGCATAATATACCCTCATTTCCTGTTGGATTTAATGGAATCAGTTTTTTTTATCAACATGCTATTTTTATAATTGCCATAATATCTGAATTAAATAGCTCTTTGGAAAGCTCAAAGCATCTCCAATCTAAATTACTTTGGCAGAGGGCGATGTTCATGGTGGAGAAATTAGACCTTAATTAAGAGGAAAACTTTAATTACAGAATGAATTTATTCCAATTAACAAGATACACGTCATGTTGGGCTCTCCTCACCGCCCACACAGTCCTCACCAGGAAAAATCCACATATATACACTCATAATTATATTGCATATTGTATGCAAAAACACATACAACATACAGCACATGTTCAACATCAATCTCTCCATCGCATCAGCAACGTGAGAGGGCATCTTTACGCAGCAGCTCTTGAAGGACGCTGCTTGACGAACGGTGCTCCACTGAATCCTACTGAATTTACAACAGTGCTCGGCTGAATACTTTACAAACAAAGAGGCTTAAAAAATGCTCTATACCTCTTGGAGATGAAGGAGTCTGTGTTGGGCGTTAAAGAGCCACAAGGAGTGAGGTGAAGCCTCAGGGTTTAGTCACCTCCAGGACTATTTTTCCTGAGGTTTCTCTATGAAAACAGGGGGGGTCTTGATCAGGCAGTTTTCTCTCGTCAGATTCTGATTCAAATCATAATGATAAGGGGCATCATCATCATCATCATCATCAGTCAAGTCAGTCAGTAGGCTCCAACAATGACCGCCTCTGTTTCTTTCGACGGTCTCCTGTCCGTTACCAAAAAGTTAATCATCCCCTCTGACTTTATGAGAAGGTTGCAACCCAGGAAAAATATGCCAAACACCACCGTGAGCGACAAAACGCACATGACGGCTATCTGGACCACCCTCATGATGAAGAGGCTCCTCTCATCCGGAGCGGCGGCCACGAAGCCGTTATCAGTCACCACGGAGGAAAAGTTGCAGCAGAAAAACTCCTCCGTCTTGTTGAGCAGTCCGCCCTCCGTCTGGTTGAACCCGGTGTTATTCATTCTCCCACTTTCCAAACAAGCAACAAAGAAAAAAAAATCAAACTTTCAATGCGAGGGATGTGACAGGCGGAGAGAGAAAGAGAGACAGACAGGGGGAAAAGACGCGCCGGCCCCCGGGAGACAATCTCATCAAGTGGGAAGTGGAGATGAAGAAGAAGATGAAGAAGTGGAGAAGAAGTGGAGAAGAAGTTCCGTCAGATCAGACAGCGCTCTTCTGGAGTTTGACAAGCTGCTTTGGCATCGCATTACTGGAGATTTCATGTGTTCAGGAGCCAGTTTCACAGCGGAATGAATCCACCGCCCCGCCGTTAAATAGCCAGACGGTACCCGCCTGCGTTAAAAAGCGCTCCGGAGGCAGGACGGAGCGGCAAGAGCGCCACCATGCGACCGGAGCGCACGTGTCACCAATGTCCATGTGCACCAAGGCATGTATGTGGTACATTATGTTCTGTTCTCTGTGTATATTGTGCATGTTTGTGGGTATACAGCCTGATAGTGTATGTCTTCCAGTTCTCTGTCTCTAGCCTTTACAGAAAAATGGACACCTGAGACTTAACTTTTCTCATATTTTAGAATAAAACAACAGGTTATTTGAACAATTTACTGCCTCTTGGGTCATTAATTTGGCCGTATTTGTGTTTTAGTCAGTTATTTAACATTTCAAGCACCACAGAACTCATGTATAGAAAGACAGTGCTGTATTTTGATGTTTTTCTACCATTTGAAAGGCAATAATGTGTATTTAACTATCATATATATGATATAAATGACATTAAAACATACAATTCCCAAATAAATATTATAAAATGTATAATGAAAGTAATCATCCATTGGAGCCGCGTCACACTGGTGTCACCACGTGACAAAAGTCTATTCTTTTGAAATAAAAATCACACTGACCTTTCCTGGAGATCTGTGAAGAAATGACATGGTTCAGTCCACTGACTCTTTTCAGTGAGAAGAAAGAGTTCACGTTTATCTCCAGCAGCCATCTTGTAAAATGCATTTTTCATGAATATGAACATGATATTTTCACTGGTGTTACCTTCCTTAAAACCAGTCATGAGCTTTCATCTATGTGTATTCATAGAGTCAATGTGTTTTGGGATAATGTGGAGGTGGATGTTTCTGTAGAATGACCGTCAGATTACTTTGAAATGTAAAACAGTTACTGAATATAAATGACATGGCCATTTTTGGAATTAGTCATATAATATATTAGGGTGCAAACTAAAAGTAATATAATCTGAATACTTGTGGATTATATTATCCTATACTTCAAAATCAAATGTAGAAAATATATATTGTACATTACAAATGAAAGGAGCACTGTGTTTAATCTGCAGCATATGTGATGTTTTTTCCTTTTGCACAAGTTTTTGTTGCTGTTGTCTTCTAATCCAGCCACATGTTTGACTTTGCACTTGTTAACGCAAGAGAAGCAACCACTCAAAATGCTCATTGTCCATTTACAGTGTAAATAAAAAGCAATAAGAGCTCCATCATCATCATTAAAAAACAAAAACAAATATTAGTTAAGTCACCATTAACAGAACTGGCAACCTGGCAACCTGAGAGGAGTAACTCAATTTGATATAGTCTACAACATTAACCAACATGTTTGGCATTTTCATATTCATGAATAAAGTTTCATCTTTTGAAGATGTAAAGGAGCACTATGTATTTTGGTTATGTAGTCCTTTATCCTTGAACTGTAGCGCTTCCTGATGGGCAACGTGCTGTTTTTGTTCTCGCCTCACCATAATTCAAACTCAACTCAAAAAGCCAGTTTTTTCAAGATGCTATTCCATGTATCAGGAGCGCAGACTTTGTGTTTGTTTAGGCCTGTAAAAAAGTTGCATAGTGCACCTTTAAAGGCACACTATACAACGTATTTTTAAAAAAAAAACTTTTGTACAGGCCTATAAACAGACGGAGACAACTCTTGATAAAAGTGAGTTTTGGATGTATTTTAAAGACTTATGTTAACAGTTGCATTCGTAAAGAGTAGAACGTGATGTGGTGAAAACAAAGAGAGCACATAAACAGTATAGGACAATACACCCAAAACTGTTACTTGTAATCAAAAATGTAATAACTATATCTATCTATCGATACAATAATCTAGCGATTTGAAGGTATTGCCACTAATAATAACTAGACTTTTTCTAGTTATTAGAAACTAGAAAAGTTTTTCTTTTCTGTCATTGGAACTTATTTTTGATTTCATCTCTTTGACAGCACTATAGATAAGTAAAATAAAATAAAAATAAAATTATAAAGCCTCCACTTTGATACTGAATAATGTTATGATCCTATTTATACATATGTGCCATCATGGCGTCATTACAATTAATTTGATTCCATTATTCATTACAGAACATGTTATCAAAGTACCCATAGTGAAACATAATGTCAAGGACTCATTACAGTAGAGCTGCAACAGATAATGGATCAGACGATTGGTTGCCAACTATCAGATTCGCCGACCATTTTGAGAGAGAAATGAGAAAAGTTCTCTGATTTAAGGGGAGCTGGGAAAAGAAAATGGTGACCTGAAAACCAAGGTTATGTTTACCGTTTGCTTGTGATTTCACCAATAAAAATAGTTTGTTTGCTGCTTCTCAACTGTGTGCACCCTCTAGTTTCCATGACAGCAAACTGACCGGCCCTGGGTCTTTGACAAACAATACTGGAAGGCGTGTTTTGTTGACATTTTGATAATTGTTTTAACTTGTCGTGGAAAAGCTCAGGCGTGACTTAACATTGACTGGGGTCCTTTCATTAACAGCCTTCAGTAAGGGTGAGTCAGCATTAACAATACCAGGACCCTGAAACTGACGCAGCTCAATAGGATTCAGCCTTGAAGTTGATTTTCCTGCAGTGACAAGTAAACATGTCCACTGTGGAAAAAAAACCCTGAACATCAACAAGCAGATGAAGAAAACTTTCAAAAGTTCATCACTTGGATGTTTTTTCTCCAACCAGCTGCACAAAGCCCTGACATGAGGTCCCCTCGCTAGAACAAAGAAGAACCAGGACATGCACTGACATCTAGTGGATGTTTGCAATCTGGTGTTTGTTTAATCTGAATATTTTATTTGCAATTATGAATGAACGTCAGATTTATCTCACTGCATTGTGTTTGTCTGCTGTTGCATTACAGTCAAGTCAAATGAAATAACAATAAAACCTTGAAATAAAACACAGTTTCCAGTCTGTGACTGTGTTTCTTTGACAGAACGTCAGAGTTGTCATGAAATGCTGAAGGTGAATTAAATTCTAGGATCTGATCTTCTTCGCTGCCCAGAGGAAAATGCTGAAGGCCTCTCGTCGATAGCAGCAGATGGCAGCATTGTTCAGCATGATTCACTTAAGACCCTTCTTAAAATAACTGGCCTATAGACACACACGCACATACACAAGCATACTGAGCTGTAAGTAATGTATGCTGTTAATTAGCCTGGCTGTTAATGACCATTTCAAGTCTTACCATCATGATGTGTATTAATGTTTGTTTTCATTTGCATTTGGTATAAAAACAGGAAGTAGGTTGAAGTATCCTCAAACTATGGCATAATGTACAAGAAGTATTTTAACACATCTAACAAATCCATGATTCTGTTGTATCAATAAAAACACTCTACTATGTTTTTTTTTATTACAGAAAGAGACCTAACAATCATTTTGGCTCTTCTTGAGGTGACAGAGGTCAGAATATGATGTTATTACTGTATTGTAGTAGGTTTAAACTAAATCTATCAGGAAAAGAAGTTATATTTAAAGGGTAAATCCACCAATTTTACACATTAAAGTGTGTTTACAGGTCTCGGGGGGTAATACTGCATATGTGATTAAAGTAGTGTACAGCCTTTTTTGGCTCCAGAGAAAGCTGCATGTAATCTGATATACGGCCTCCAGTGATGTAACTCATTGGCTAGGTTGCATTGTGGGTAATGTAGGTGCCAGGTTCTGAAAAGTCGCAGTGAATTTTTGCACCTTTAAAGCAAAATGAAAGATTTCTGAAAAACAAAAAAAAAAGGGTAAATTTATTTAGGCATATGATGTATAGAGTGGTGTAACGATGACATATTTTTGTAGGCTAACTCGGAAGGTAGCTTCGCCCTGGTTCCCTCGTCAAAAAGCCTTTGGGATTTTTAAATTGGATTTTGGAATATTGCCAAAAATAATCTCTGTGGCAAACACAAGTTTATGATCCTTACATGTTTGGTTCAGCAAGATAATCTTCACAGATGAAAACCACTTTAGTGATTTTTGAGGCGTAAATTAAATCGCTAGAAGTCCAAAGCTAATGTTAGGCTATAAACAGGCTACACTGCAGCCGCATGACTTAAATGACACCACCATTAAGCTTCTTACTGTACAATTACTATATATTTTCAATAAATAATAAATTAACAAATTGTAAAGTTAGAGTTAGAATAATTTGCAACTGAAGTCGGCCTGTAAAGACGGACTAGTGATTAGATGAGTCTGTTCAGTGTGATGGTGTTTAATGTCCGTGACAACTTCTGTAGTCGCCATTTTAGGACACGTTAACGCTTTATAATTAAATTGTGGGACATTTGACAATGTATTTTATGTCGTAGAACAAAACGTGTTTTATCTTCAGCCTGTGTAACCAACAGATCTTATTTCAGACATTTAACTGAAAAACAATTTTAAAGAATGTATTTTTATAAATGCTAACTGATTTCAGGGTTTTAGGACTACAAACTACACCTCTCTACTGAGGCTGGGATACTCTCTTTTTTAATTTGACAATCTTAAACAAAACACAAACAAACAAAACACAAAAAAACACAAAACTCAACATAATTACGCTGAACATTTGACTCCCCTGACAAAAAAACCCACTCTCGTAAATATCTGCTTGACATCTACCTGGAAATAATCACAAGAAACTGATCATATAACATCTGAGCACTGATCACTGTGTTTGGCTCGCGGTGATGGTGCACGCGCCTACATTTACCAGACGCCCGTGACGCGTCGAGATGGGGATTTCATGAGTGACGTCGCTTCGAGCCAATCAGAGAGGAGAACAGAGACCGCCGCAGGTCGGTCTGAGCTGAGGTTAGATTGTGCTCAGCATTATCTCGCCTGTCCTCTCTTCTTATAATATCCAGTCGGAGAACAGGTGCGTGAGGAGACGTGTTGACCGCAGCTGCGTTTATAACCGATGGGAGAAAAGATTCATGGAGCCCGTCCGTGTTTACCGGTTCACTGCGGCTCGGCCGGGGACGGACCATATCAAGGAGTCCGAACAGGTACCATGAGAGACGGACAGCATCACCACACAGGGATTGTGGACTACTCCGTGCTGAGATGGACTGTGTAACTTAGGTGTCGTTTCGAGACGCTGCAGGAGAAATTAATCCCGTTTAATGTCCGCCGCTGTAATTGTGTTGTGTATTACTGGGTCATGTTGTCTGCGTTCAACACGTTGCCTGAGAGGCTGAGGCTGGAACAGGTCACTGGTTCACTCCATCCATGATTTAGGTAAGCACAGTATCTTCGTTTATGTTGCGTGAGGCGAATAATGTCACGCTCCTATTCTCCGTCACAACACACGAGTAGATTTAATGATGCTTTCAATGTATCAATGTATGTTTATCAGCGTTCACCTGCTGTTATAACAGTGTTTTCCCCATCTTACTCCTGGCTCATCCCACAATTTACAGTCCAAAGTCAATATATGATGTGTGCATGCACCTGAATGAAAAGATGGCCAGTCAGTGTGAGTCTCACACCTTTTAAAGCCACCACAGTGGTGAGTGTAATCTTTTCGTGTTGTTTGGGTTATAAAAGAAGCTGCAGACATTGGCCTAATGGGCTTACTGGGATCAGCTCTGTAATCACCTCCTGTTCCTGGCATGGCTTGGCATTTTTCACCACCAGTGCCAATGCTAATGTGGTAAATGAGATTCAGCACTGGTACCAAAACAATGATTTTCCCAGCATGTAAGTATAAGTGATCTGTTTTTTTGTGTGCCAACTTTTAAGTCAACACTTCATGCCAAAAAGTACCGATGTTGGACACGGTAGAGATGCAGGTGTGTGACTTGGAGATGGCCGGGTTTGAATCACAAGTGCACATGAACGAGGTTATCACATACAGTCGATCCCTTAAAGGATAAGTTCACCCGAAATGTCACATTCGGTCATTATCTACGTCGGGTGAACTTCCATCGTCCACAAAACATTCCTGGAGCTTCACAGCAAAACGGCATCGCAGCATTATCTTAAACAACCGAAGTAGATGGGGACTTGTTTTAAAAATGTAAAAAAACAAACATAAAATTGCTCCATGCACTTATCTGTTGAAATCCAAGTCTCCAGAAGCCCCGAGATCCCGATTTGAAAAAATGTTATTTACACCTTTTTTAAAAGCAGAAATCTTCACGTTAGCACTGAGCTAAAAGTGTTAGCTCACACCCTGTCTGAGGTGGGTGCACAAGCCCGACAGAAAACAGCCTTGGCCACATGTGAGTATATTTATGACTGAGGAGCAGGATCTGATACTATTTTCTCCATCCAACAGTCGGTGTCCAAATGTTGATCTGAATTGGTTATATAACTCTGATTAGCAAACAGTCTTGCATTTGCATGCTGTTGTCATGAATGAGGAAAACGTAAATTAGCTCATGGCGCGACACCAGACATTTCACAACAAAGAGTGCTGCTAACAACACAATTAGCTGTCACTTCAGGAAGCAGCTTAACGCCTGATGGCTTTACACTTGTCTCGAAAGGGACTGGAAAAAGTGTTTTGTAAAGACTGGAGGGACTTGTACTTTACAGCAGACAGGAAATATTCATCTGTGCAGATGGTTATGATAATTGACTCAGGCTCCTCCGGACGAGACTCCAGCGAGCTGCCGGCAGCGCGGTTGGTGGTACCTACCAAACCCAAACATGTCTGTGGCACTGACGCACCAAAGCAGATGGATAGAGATGCATACAGACAGAATCATCATTGATCAGTCAGCAATGTGAGTGGAGGTGAAGTGCTACGTACAGACTTTCAGCAGAATTTTACTGAGATCATTTTGTTGATGATTTTGTGGATGTCTGGATTGCATCCATTTACTTTCGATAGAAGAATAGCTGTGAATCATGATGATAATTATTATTATTGATTAATCTTGTGATTATTTTCAGTTAATAGGTAAATCGTTTATAGGGATGAGCATTTCAAGAAAAAAAGCTATTCGATAGTCAGTAGTTGGCAATTATACAAAGATCTGCTGTTTGAATCTATAGTACTGTAGCGTATAGCCTGGTGGTATAGCGTTAAAACAAAGGAAAATCTAGTTGTTCAGACAAAACCATATTTGTATGAGGGTGTCCTGTGGTGTCTGGCACCAGGGCGTTTTATAGTGGATCCTCTGGGTCCTGTATTTTGGGGGGTGGGGCCTCCATGGATCAGACCTGCTCCAGCACATCGTACAGATGCTCAATCAGATTTGGATCTGGGGAATTTGGAGGCCCGGTCAGCACCTTGGGCCCTTTATTGTGTTCCTCGAGCTGTTCCTGAGCAGTGTTTGTAGTGTGTCAGGGCACTTTGTCCTGCTGGGGGGCCAGTGCCATCGGGGAGTGTTGTTGTGATGAGGGAGTGTACTTGGTTCACAACAGTGTTTGGATGGGTGGTGCGTGTCAAGTGGCATTCACATGAATGCCAGCAGCCAAGGTTTCCTAGCAGAACATTGCGTTGTGATGAGATGATCAATGTTATTCATGTCACCTGTCAGTGGTTTTAATGTTGTGGCTGATTGGTGTATATCGTTAATCCCTAATTTGAATATTTCTAATATAACAACTATTTGAATATTCAAAAATCATGAAATCACAATTTTGTCCTTTTGTCCAGCCAACAGTTCAAAACCCCAAAAGGACAAGGAAAAACAGCAAATCCTCACATTTAAGAAGCTGGAACCAGTAAATGTTAGACATTTTTGCTTGAAAAAGGACAAAAAGGATGAATTGATTATCATAATGGTTTTGTCATGATACTACTTCTAACTTTGATACATTACTTTCAAAAATATCAGTACTTGATACCACAGGAAAAAATTGACACATCGTTAAAAGATAAATATGACAAGACTTGTGTACAGTGTGTTAAGAACAACATCATACGAGGTGTACTGCATGTGTCATCTTGCTATTGGAGAGAAGAGCGAAAAAGCAGCTGGTATTGGGGTATCACTACTGTGATACATGAGTATAGAAACCATTTCAAATATTCAGAATAAATGTGTCCATGTTTTTATATTTTTGACACTAGTTGGCGATCAGTTTTCTTTTGATTGACTAATCATTTAATGTCTAACTGTCAGTGAATGGTGTTTGAATTCTGTGTCTGAGATCATCCACCGTGCTGCGATCTGAGTGTGGAGCTCTTCATGCAGCTGGACAGAGGCTGCCTTGTTTTTGAATGAGATAAGAATTAGCCCAGGGCAGCGGTGTCAGACCCTGTGATGGACATTTAGACAGGGAGCGGAGAGGACAATGTGTGAGTGTGTGTGCGTGGAGTGCAAAATCATTACCATGCTGCAAGTGGAAGATAAGGAAATCTGTCAGATTCCCCACAGGAGATGCTGCAGGCAGTTTCCACTAGTTGTACAAGTGAAGGGTAGGCTAAGTTATTCTTGCAATCAAATGCACACTCGAATGCGAAAACCTATTTTTAATATAGTCACATTCTGAGTACGAGCAGCGAACATTTACTACACCGTGTGATGTATACTGTAGCCTATGTTTCTGGTTTGAATGTCTAAAAGGCTGCCGGGTGTTTGTGTTTGATTCTCTATGGCTGAAAGCATTCCTTTCATCATCCCATTTCCATTCTGATTATACTTTCATAAGCCTTTCAGTCAACAAAAAAACTATAATTTCAGTCAAGTAGAAATCCTGTCAGACAGAAAATGACGTTGTTTTTCATCAGAAATATCGTGAGGCATACATCCCATGCCAATGAGACATCTAACCTCCGCAAATTGCCTCTGCTATGAAAGCTTCCCAGATGGTCCGAGCAGCACTACTCATGTAGGAAGTGGGAGAGGTCTGTGAAGGGGAAATTAGCATTCATTCATCCTTCAAATGGAGAAAAAGTGGAGGGTGGTGGGGTCAGTCCAATGTGGCAATCTGGGTGAGACCACCCCCCTCATAAAGGTCCGAAGGCAGTGACACCCGTAAAATAGAGCGAAGATAAGAAAACTCTATTAAAGAAGTGTGAACCTCACATATTAGCTAGCAAACATTAACTTTGCTATTGCTTGTTAATGTTCATTCAACGCTGTACTACTGGCTGGCAAACCTTGTTAGAAGCAGGAACCAGCCGTCAGTTATTTCACAGAGATAAACAAAACAATCATTTTGCACCTGACAAACATTTTAAAATGATTAAATCACCATCATAACAATGTTTTTAAGGAAAAGAGATACTTTTATTCTGCACCTTTCTACATCTCCAGTTGTTTATGTCTGCTTCCCCATGAGATCACGTGAGAGGGATCATGTGTTAGCCCATGTTTCAGTCTGCAGAGCCATGAAGCCATAGTGATATTCAAAATGTAATACACTTTTTTGGGTCCTCAGCAACACACCTGCCAAGTGTGAAGCAGATCTGATGAATGGTACTTAGGATATGCGATTAACAGACAGACAGACTTCTTGCTTTATAGTTAGATATACTGTATATATTTGTGTCTAGGTGTGTGTATGTTAGATCTTAACCGATAAAATCATATGTGCCAATATAGTCTAACTCACCACATGTACCAGACAGTGGGTATAAGCTTGCATTTGGCCGACTACTTCAGTCGGCATTCTCCTCCATTCCACTATCTGCGTGTTAGTGTTTTCAAAATCCCCATCGCTACGGGAAAGAAACTCTGAGCTAGCAACCTACATGCTGAAAATGGCTTACCCTAACACTAATCTGGTCCGTAACGGTGCAAACTTAAATGAGCTAGCAGCTTTTACCTTGTCTTTTGTGGGGATTAAGCCATTTTGATTGTTTCACCAATACAAAACCACTATTCGCTCCATTCTGGGTTTAGCACCACCCAAGACGATTGGGATTGGTGTACCAAGAAAAACAAACAAACCAGAGCTTTTATCTCCAGAAAGATAATTTGTGCAGCCTGACCCTTCTCCAGCACTGACACGGAGCTGTGGAGATGGTCTGGCTCTGTGAGAATAGAGCAAATATATGGGCCAGTATTATAAGTTTATCACCGATATATCAGTAGCCTGGCGTATACGTATGTGGCGAGATAATGAACAAGAAACTGCATGCTGCTTCATGTCAAAGATGTATGTGAGGTAGTTTTAAAACAGTGACCCCATTTCATGAAGGTAGCTGTAACTGTCAGAGTAGTATGCACTGATCCACGCAGTGCTCTGCTCTCTTTTTTCACAGATTTAAAAGCTGTTTATCTGCTGTGGAACTCACTGGGACTATTTGTATACGAGGTAACATGATGCCAGGATTGCTGTGGCACAACAAACCGGGTTGGCCACCCGCCACCGCTTACTAAATGTAACTGACAGTGGAAACGTTGAGTTTTATTTGACACTGTCGAAGAAACAGTTTTTTTTTTTTCAAATGTAGCTGATGCAAGAACTGCTAAACCTAACTTTGCCCTAAACCATTAACTCCTAAACCACCAGGCCCCATTTTTATCAGATTTTCTTACTGGCAAACACAGATTTCAGTTATGGTTTCTGCCTCAATCAGTCAGTGTATATAGTATTTACAGTATGTATTGAACGTGTTTTTCTCTTCACTTTTCTTCTTATTTTATCCACTTCGTTTTGTCTACTATTCTCCTCATATGAGGTTCTCTGGTTCTTTATTTGTCACTCTCATAATACACACATGGCAAAAGAAATATAGTTCTGCACAGCAACAACATTCAGAGGCAAATATTGTACTTTTTCTCCACTACATTTATTTGGCAACCTTAGACACAGTTAGTTTGCAGATTGTGTTTAATAACACAAAGTATAATCAACAAATAATTTATGATGTAATATTATAAATGAAATATAAAATATAAATTAATTCACAAGCTACCCAGCAGACACAATATATGAAGTAATTAAACCACCTTTACCAGCTTCAGTCAGTGTTGTAAAAAATACCATACTAATAGTCATACTTAAAAGTAAAGATATCCTGTTCAAATATTATGGTAAAAGTGAAAGTCACACATACAAATAGAACCTGAGTAAAAGCCTTAAATTATCTGAGGTTAATTAATAAGTACTAAAGTATCAAAAGTACAAGTAAAAGTAAACAATACATATATATGACATTTATGTATAAACTGTATATATGGGTCGACCAATTATCAGATCCAGTATACATTTTAATCCGGTTAATGATTAAATAAATGCATTTAAAAATGCACTTCTTTGGCTCTGATGCAGCACGTGATCCGTACATATACATGTACAAAGTACATTGTAACAAAAGTTATAGATAAATACAGTGGAGTAAAAAGTACAATATTTACCATCCAAATGTAGTGAAGTCAAAGTATAAAGTAGCAGAAAATGGAAATAGTTAAATAAAGTGCAGATACCTCAAAATCGTACTTTAGGAATGAAATATACTTAGTTAAATTGCATCTTTAACATGAAAGTGTTGAACACATTAATGTATCAATAACAAACACATTATTCTGAAATATGCCACTCTGCGTTTCTGTACTTTCAGTACTTTGTAGTGTATCTTTATGCTTTTGATACTTTCTGTACTTTCACTCAAGTAAAAATCTAACTGCATGAATATTACTTGTAACAGAGTTTATGTACACTGTGGTAATGCTACTTTTACCTGAGTACATCACTTCTGACACTACTGACCGTAAGTCTGATTTATTTGACCTCTTGTGTAATGTGACAGTCCACTAATATAAAAAGTAAAATAAATAAATGGAAAAATGTCATGTAATCTGTTTGTAAAAGTGATGACATGCATCAAGTAAAGTCTAGAGAAGGTGATGACTAATCACTTTTACATTATTGATCTACTCAGTTACTTGCTGACATCACGTCTCTTCACAGATCGCTTGTTTTAAATCATCGATCACTGATTTTCCTCTTGATTCACAGCAGAAAGACTAAAACAATAATCATGATCGCCGTTCTCATTTTGTCTTTTTTTCTTCTCTCGTAGGATGACGCCTCTCGGTCAAACCTGCTCCTCCCTGTTTCCTCAGCCCGTCTCCAGAGTTCAAACGCCGCATCGGCAGACGGAGCGCTCCTGAGCACTGTTTGGCTGCCTGGCTGACATCACGGGGAGGTGATGCGACGGTTTGTCTACTGCAAGGTGGTGTTGACCACCTCCTTAGTGTGGGTGCTGGTGGACGTGTTCTTGCTGCTCTACTTCAGCGAGTGTAACAAATGTGATGATAGGAAGGACCGCTCGCTGCTCCCTGCCCTCCGAGGTGAGTCCGCACTGCTGCTGCTGCACCTTTCATTAGCAGGAGGCTTAAAGTTTTCTGGGGTCCCTTTCCTACTCTCTTTCTCCAGATGTTTTTCAGTTTTCATGATTTTCTATTAAATTATTCTTTTGCTCATTATAACCAGAGTGTTTCGGAGACAACAGGCTTTACAGCGGGTCTATTTTTAGACTTCTGGGAGGAAGTTAAAATGTTAATTTTTGGAGCTTTAGCTGATGTTTAATGGGAATAATTGAGGAGAGAAAATGAAGCTCAGTTCCATTTGTGATTTGTTGAAGGGTGGCAGTCTGTCGAGAAGTGATAGCTTTTTTGAACATATAATAACTTTGTAAGTTTAATATCTATAATGAAATCAAAAGTTAACCATATCTTCATTAAACATATTGGAGTGTTTGTTCTATATATATAATTGAATTCCTAAAATCATCTTTGCATGAAATGACCTTAAAAATAACACTTTCAATTGTCCACATAAAACTACATCTTGTACACCCTCTACCACTTTTGAGACTCTGTTGTAAAACCTGTGCCCTGTGTTCATCACAGTAAATGACTTTTTCCAAAGGTAAATCAATTTTTTTAATTAGAGGATAAACACCTTGCGTTGCAGAATTTCTTTCTCAAGGGGGAAATTAACAGGCTTTTAAACAAGAAATTAAAAACATAAATTATAGTAATGATCAACAATCTAACATCAAAAAGAACAGACACAAAATCCCAAACCACACACTACATATCTGGTACAAGTGTCATCTGCACAAAATTGACAAGAAGTTGTGTGGTAATGCAGCTGTAAGTGCAGATTTTAGATTTTATTGCAAAATAAGTTTCTACTGATACATTTAAATATTGTACTGAAGTTCACCAAAACCAAAACCACACATAGCCCTCTTGAACAAAGTGTGCTGGACATGATTTAACTTTAAGCCATCATTCCTTTCATGAAATAATTACACCAAATTAAAATGAATGTAGGATTATTATAAATAATTAACAACAGTCAGAAACAGGCTGTGTGGAGTTTGTTTTGCAGCAGTGAGACATCCCTTGATACAACTTCTGTATTCAGAAAATTTCAATGTTAATTTAGAAATACATGAAGCTTTGATTTAGTTTGTCTTCCAGATTTGAATGTTGGATAGAAAATGTGTAAATATTGAAAAGATGGTAACATGTTATTACTGTAGGTACCTCATTAGAACAGGTGGAATATGGTCTCAATAAAAAAATGTAAAATACGATCGATGAAGGCACACAAGGCATACATTGTTTATTCTAAATAAAAATACCTTTATTTTACATTGCACTATGTATTTAAAATGAGCAACAACACATCTTTTTGTTTGGCTTCATTCAAACAAGCTTGTACTATAATCTGTGATTTAAAACGTCCAATGGTTCAGCAGGATGTTAAACACAATCATCATCTGTCACAAATCCTATTAACACAATGAAGTTCACTGAGGGGCAAAACCTTTCCCTGAAAGGTCAGAAACGTAGATTAGGTAATCTGTAGAAATCCTTTGTTGACCATAATGTTAAAAAATACACAAATTTTGGTTATCGATCAACAAAAAAGTTAAAACAATGGCATAATTGTCAGAGTTTTGTGATATAGTGAATCTCCACTAGCCTAATTTGAGTGGATTGTTATTGATACAGTTAATATAGTGTGTACTGTGAGCGTAAAATCACCTGTGTGTGTGCGTGTGTGAATGATTGTGAGGTCAACCTGAACCACAGCAGCTCTAGAGTTCATTTCCTCACATGCTCTGCAGTAAGCAGGTTTCTAAGAGGCTTGCTAAGCTGCTTTTCAGGTTAGAATGAGGCAGAGCTGCCAGCCACTGAGACTGATTACATTACAAACGTACACTGTTACATTGCCCTTAAAATAACTTAAATATGATGATTTGCTACATTTCTACAAACTAAGTGTTGCAAAGTTTTTTTCAGACGCTGGTTTTCCACGACACTGCAGCTGTTTGTAGTTTCATCTTCTCAAGTTCAATCATGTTCATTCAGCCTAAAGGTGACACTCAGAATCTGGCACCGATTCACATGTTCACTCTTTGATTGAGATCAATTTACCCGAGCTTGTTTACTCCTTAAGCATTTCTGAAAGGGAACACAAATTGCCATTCAGGTAATGATTGTGCAGTCAAAAAGTCAGTATACCAGACAAAAGATTGTCAATATGTTGGAGGTCCAAAGTATTCAGTTTTTGGTCAATAGGGGAAAAGTTTTTAGAGCTGGATTAACACACATTAACAGTGATTTTCAGTTATGTGTCTGACAACCAGATGAATGTAAAATTCTGGGTCTGCTAAATTTTTGAATTTGTTCAGCAGTAACTTCGTCGGTAGCTTCGTCTGTCTGCCATTGTCTTAGCTTTTTTGTTGTAAACCTCTTCCCATGGGTTGATGAGTTGAGCGACTCTGATTAAACCACTCACAAATGTTAAGACTGTTAAGCCAAAACAAGCTAAAAGAGGCTGAAAAGCTCAGTGGCATCAGCACCATGAGGGAGACTTTCACACTACACGAAGCAATGAATACTATCAATATTACAAATATTATATATATTATTGCATCTATTTTGGACAAGAGGACAGTGATCCCACACTCGTCATCATTACCAGGTCAATAATGACCTTTTAAGGAATGTCTGCTTTAAATTCCTGATTAGAGCAGCCGCCCTGTAGCTCAGTGTTTTTCAGTTTGACCATAATGAACTTTATGGTCCGTCGCTTCAGTCCATTATGTCATTATGTTTATTTAAGATCTTATGTTTGCTTGACAAACTGCGGTAATGCTGTTTGGATTGGTTGCTTTTTGTCAAGATATATAAAGGAAAGGATGTTGCATAGACTCATGTTACCACAGAATCTTGTTTACAGCACGATTCCTATGTTTTTTCACGCAGTTCGTTTCAAAAAGTCTTTGTTTCTCTTCTCAATCACAATCTAAGATACATTTTGACATCATCATTGTTATTTTCTCTTCAGAATGGCAAAAGTGGAGTTTTTTTGGAGAAAGTGCATGTTGTAATCTGGCGAGCCAACCATTTGTTACACTGGTCTGAGATTTGTAGAGATCTACCCTGAGACAGTTACAGCCTCTGTGAACTTCTCACAGTGAACTTGTGAGTGGAATAAGGATCAAGGTTCATTTATTTGTCATCCTACAACACAGGAAAAATAACTGTCGACTATGACTCACTTCCTTGAGGCTACACATTCACCGGCGAATGTTTCAGGTTACATTTTTTCCTCTGTATTTGAAAATGAAGACTTTCAGCAGTTGAATTGATTGAAAATGATCTGTGGATTCTTTTATGTAGACAAAATACATTTGACATTGTAATTATTTGCAGCAGAATGGTGTGTATTTACAGCTCTACAGTACCTCCGATACACCCTTAAAACCAGCAGGACAGAAGAATATGACGTGGTTTCTTACTCGTAACTGCAATCAGCCGCTCGAAGAGGCTGAGCATCACAAGGCAAAGCTGTGTGCAGCACATGATCTTTCTGAAAATGAAATGTAACAGTTGGGACTTTCACTTGTGGATTACGGTGCATTTCTGCTGTGAATCCCTGCATCGATGTTTATCAGTGCAGTACATATTGTTTTTTTTTTTTTTTATCCCTCCTCAGGATTTTAATTGATACTGCTGCACTACTTGATCCTCAAGAGGTGTCGAAGTGTATCCATTAAAAAATCATTAATAACCAGGAGGAAATGATGATAACAGTGAGATCAAATGAGCAACTTTTATTGGTTTGATTTGTCAAGCACGTCATTTTGGCACGTTTGCTCATAAAATGATTCTGTCTGTTTGTGGAAGATAAAGGTGTAATTAATCTATTCATTCAAATGTGATAACAGAAGGTTGCATTAATGGCACGAGGAGCTGAGGTGAAGATCACACCACAAAGTGTGCTGCAGATTGCTATTTTGAGCTGCTTTCAAAAATAATAAATATAACTCTCTCTGTGAATTACTGTTTATAGACCACCCTCTCACATACCTGCCAACATTAGGCTGTGGAAAAGAGGGAGATTTTCTGGGTTGTCGGCAACCCTACACTACAGAATAATAGAATAAATACATGGTTGTGAAAGTAAAATGACTTTTCATTAGTATTAAATTCATAGCTCACAGCAAAATGAATAAAAACATTTGAGATGTAGCCTACAAAGAGCAATCAAAAGTCGACATCTAAAATTTAGATCACAAAAAATATAAAGTGCAAACATTGTGTGGAGAGTGTATGTGTGTGTTGAAGAGCTGTCATTACCAGATAGAAGTGGAAGAACAACACGATGCAGGACTACAGTCTGAAGATTTGAGGGGAGATGATGAGCGAGAGAGAAGGGAGGTGACTGTGCACGAAGATTTTGTTCAGTGAAATGTAACAGCACATTTCCAGGGTGCAACTTTTTTGGTTACATATGTCAAGTGCAACTAAACATTTTCATTGGTCGCACTGGTGCACCTCAAATTTAGGTGTTTGTTTTTATACAATTGAGATCATTGCGGTTTTTTCATGCATGTGATTTAAAGGACATGTATTTGCACCTTTTATTCACTGTTTACAATCAATTAAATGTCTCAGGAATTTAAATGAAAATGTATTATTTGGTGCACCTGAATGAAAGGTTAGGTGCACCAGCGCAACCAGTGGGAATTAAAGTCTGGAGCCCTGGGAGGACTTGAGTGAGCGCTGTGACAAGCTGCATGTCAGGCAGGGTCGTTCGGCAGGCTGGGTTGCCAGATACTAGGACACACATCCCACACAGAAACTGAGAAACGTCCATTAAATTTGTACCAATGTGGAATCAGGAGATTAACGAGAGACAGGGTGGAAAATTATGGAGCCTTGCAAAAATCTGTGTGTTGGCACAGAGAAAGCTTACCATTTTCATGATACTCATTCTATTGCTGATATCACACTTAAATGTCACACTACTTCTGCCTAATTGGCTTGAAACTTTGGTGTTGTACTTGGTTTTCATATAGAAAAATATGTTGCAGTTAGGGTGACGGAGCACAACCGAGCAGTGTAGCAGCACTCTACAGGGTGTTTGGTCCTGCTCTGCTGCAGATTTGTGTTCAACAGGAGCTTCTCTGATATATAATGTGATGCCAGATGGGTCACACTCGCAGGCAGGAAGCAGTGCGGAGCAGCAGAGGGAACAGGTAGAGGTAAACTACGGAGGAAAGAGAATGGATCTGGCTTGTGATAGAGCCTCCAACTGTGCACCAGCACACAGACCTTCCTGCAAAGTAAATGAGATTGAAAAGAGCCAAAGGAAAACCGTGTCCACCCTGACTAGAGGAATCTTAAGATCAAAGAGTCCGGCTGAGCCCTCACAAGACATCTCAATAATTAAATACAGTATAGAGAAGGCTAACATGTACCGTGTGTGTATTTTGAGAGTCTAGAGTTGCTAATCTCACAACTGACAGGTGGACAGCGTGACATGTGGCACTTTATTTTTGTTCAGCCCTGAAATATGAGTGATTGTGTCTCAGAAGACTCATTACCTGTGAGTGTGAGGGGAACCTTTTCACTGTAATTGCTTGGGATAAAGCTGCAGGCAGGGACACTGAATTAGATTGATTGACCCGAGGACAGACGGTGCCACTGTTTTCTTCCCAGATGATCGTGGTCATCTTTTATAATGAACACTCTGTCAGTGTGTGTGTGTGTGTGTGCTTCGGGCTTGAAAATACCACAGAGTTTGTTTCCTAAGGCTCATCTGATCCGTCTGTTGCTAAGCAAAACTATATTTGTGTGCGAGTGTTTCTAGACTTTATACTCAATTTGACTGTATCATTTCACAGATGGAGAAATTTGAAAGTGCTGATTGAGGGTGAAAGTGAAAATTTACAGTTATGAGGGAGCTAAATTGTTAATTTGAGCATGTGCCAAACACGTATTAAAGTCATATTATTTCAAACCCGATGCAATAAGTTTTTATAAGAAAAATAATCGGCTGCCTAATGTAGCGTAGAAATGCTGACATTTGGTATACGAATACTCTGTAAGATAAATGATTAAAAATGAGTTTAAAGGCTTGAAACAAAACCTTTTTGCAGGTAGGGGACCCTTGATGTATCCCCTGGTTGAATTGTTTCATCTGTGACATAAAGTACACCTTGAAACCCAGTGGTGGAAGAGAAAACAGGGAATGCAAGTGAAAACGGATGACATTTCCCACCTTAGTGCTTCCTAGTGGTATTATTTTTTCCGCTGCGAATCCGCAGAGTTGCCACTCAGCCTTCATTTTCCCGGGAGATTTTGTGCCCAGTGGCAGACAAAATAGTAGTAAAAGTGAGTTTTATAGAGCAAGAATCTCAACGCAGATGGTGTCATTATTCCAGAGCCATTACATTGTACAATCAAGAATTACTTCATGATGATATGTTATTGCAAAAAACCTGTCTATTGCCATTTTAAGTAAAAATAGAAGAACTCATTACAAATAAAACAGCTGAATTAAAAAAATTAGGAAAGTTCTTATCAGAAAAATCTACTTACTCTATATTATAAGAAAGAGCATTTTAATGTCGTCAATGTGAAGCCTATTTGAGATAGTTTGTATACTATATGTGTGTAGAAAAGTAATCGTTCCATCATACCATGTACTTTATGGATATCATGTATTTTTAACGCAAAAAGTAGGTTAACTAGCAGACAAATGTAAAAAAATGTAGGAAAGTACAATGTTTCTCTCTCAAATGTAGTGGAGTCGAAGTAAGTTGCTACTAAAACAGCATAAAATGTAAATACTCAAGTTAACTCCAAGTGCTTCAGTGCAATACTTGAGTAGATGTATTTAGTAACATTCCACCATTGCTGAAACCCCAAAATAAGCTTTGGCTGTGCTTTGGGCTAAATGCTAGCATCAGCATGCTAACATGCCTTTATCTAGCAGCCTGACAGACAGGCCGTCATTGCAATCCGAGCCAGGCAGCTAACGTTAGCATAATAAAGCTGTGTAGCCTACAAAGTAAAGATAAAAATAGAAATGACATGAAAAAATTCCAGTCGCGTCTGCAGTTTTGACTGAGATGTTCTTTGGCACAAATGGAAAACATGCCAATCATATTATTTGGACAACACTACACTTATATTTGACTACTGCATGTATCACATATGTGTTTATCCGGGCTTGAAAAATATAAATTTGTCATATATATATTTATAACTTTCAAGTTGTAACACAGAGATGTAGTTGTAAACTGGGAATGACAGTTTGCCTTATTTCAACATGAAATTTCAAAATTCACAAAGTATTCTGCTCTCTGCAGTTGTTCACATCTGAGAGTGCTGTTTCACACTTCATTCAGTAAAGCTCAAATATGTATAATTTTACATTTTTTAAAATAATATGAAGGATTAACTTGTTTATGTTGTGGTGAAGGCAAACAAAGTCAGGGCGAACAGGACTGGGGTTGATGGCTCGCTGGGATTTTTCTGAAAATTCACCCACATCAGAGGATTTATCTGAACCTATGGACTGATGGACGGTAAAGGCTAAGCATGTGTCTGATGGACACTTTGCTCAACCATCTAGCTGAGCTCTCGAGCTGTGTCCATCAGATTTAAGCCAGTGTCCAAATGGAGAGTGTCAGCAGCAATATAAAGAAAAGAGCAGGATCAGTCGAGGTTAACAATCCGGCCGACACCAGCTCGTCTCAACGAGGGGTCGTAGGGAATCCTCTTAGCTTGGGGCCCTGCAGCTAATGTGAACTGTGTGTCCCCCTTTCATGGAAATCACTGCCTTTGCTCTGAGAGATTATTATGAGAGAGAGAGAGGGAGAGAGAGAGCGCAGTGATAAATCCATAGAAGGTTATTTACCTCCGGGTGAAGGGAGCTGGCTCTGTGCAGCAGCTACAACAACAGCAATGCTGATGTGTTGCAGGCATTTGACTGTAGGAGCATCGAGCAGAGAAGACTGTGGTAATTCTAGAAAGGATTCTGCCCTCATATTACTTTTTCTTCTATTAATACATTCTCCCAAATCTCTGAATTCAAAACCTCCTAATAGATTAAATTAGAATTAAATATAGCCGCCAGTGTTCAGTGCTTAATACCCACTCATCCCGAGCCACAACAACCAGGATAGAGCTTAAGTAGAGCGCCTGCACCGTCTGTATTAAATGGCTTTTTCACATGCACTGATGTGTGAGGAAACATATTTTCTCCCAACCTTTAACAGCCGGGTGAGAGTAGCAACACATTTTGTGTGTGCATTCTGTAAGTGTTATGTAGGGGGATACGACATACTGCTATACATAGTACACAAGTGCTTTCAAAAGGGACATATTGTGCTCATTTTTATGTTCATACTTTTATTTTGTGTTACTACTTGAATGCTGAATACTACTTGAATCAGTCTGAAATGCTCTGTTTTTAGCTCCTGTCTCTTAAAGGCCACCCTCCCGAATACCCAGTCTGCTGTGATTGGTCAGCTCACACAAGCCTGGGCCAGCACCGCTAACTATGTTTCTCAAGCCCCCAGGAAGAGCGCCGGGCTTTGAAGCGAACTGTCATAGTGCCCAAAATGTGTATATACAACGTAAAACGACTTGTTTCATTAGATTCATGGTGTCTCTGGTCGGCTCTGTCAGTGTTTTTAGCTTCCAGTTAGCTTCACTTCTACTGTGAATGTCACCACACGAGCCGTTTCTTAACCAAAAACACCAGACGGCCAGTTTGACCATTTCTTTTTCTTATGTACATGTTATCGTTATCATCAGGGTCGTTATCTTCAAATGAGGCATAATGTTCACATAGTTACTTTTGACTGTCTCTCAATATTACAATTAGTCCACCATTGCCCCAGACTGGGAGTAGCCACATTAGCTGAGCAACATGCTACCGCCTGACTCAACAGACTGTCTCTCTTCTCCATCACTATATTATCAATTTCTGTTGGTGTCTTTCTAAATACATTAAACAATATAACATCATCTCAGTCAACATCGAACTCAAATACACCAATATCATAACACAGCGAGCTTGAATTTGCCAATGATGCTGCAAATGCTGATAAACTATGTTCCTGCGTCGTGTCCAAAAATCTCCGTTTCTGTCCATCCATACATAAACACTGAAAAACAGAGTTTCTGAATATCTTTACCTTAGAAGAAGTTTTCCAAAGTGTCTCCTAAAATGGCTGTATGTGTACCAAAGGCCAAAATACATAGAAAAAGCTTCATTTTAAAATGGCTTGTGGAATCCCATGTATTTTGAGGCAGCCCACAAAAAACTGACCTGGCTGTCTGATTTAACAGTTTGTGGGTTGGTAGACACAAGCACTGAAAAAGTGAGTTTTTCATTTAAAACGCAAAATGCCAGTTTGCAGCATGCTCTTGATCTGAGCTACAAGTATAGATAATTACACTTTACAGCGTGTACATGGGTAGAACAAGCATGCTTTGCTGCACTCTCCTTGGCTTTATGAGCCAGATAATAAACCCTGTAATGTCCACAACATAATTTGTACATCTGACAAAGGCTCGTTACTTTAAATAGACGTTCAACACGTAATTGTTTCCCTTCGTCTTGGACTAATTTTGATTGGATTAAGATTCCTTTTTTCTCAGAACAGCAGAAGTACATTTCTAACATTCTTCATATTTAACATTCTCCTTTACTGAAGCTTGTTGTCAAACCCGCACAATCTTTATGATATATTTTTATTCAACTTGTGCACTTTTAGTTCATTGAGTTCTTGGAAAACCACCACCTCTTTTTTCCTCCACTGGTTCGACAGGGCACACAGCCAACAGACTGGGTCAGGGAGGTCAGTCAGCGCTCATTACTCTCAATCCCATTTGTAGAGGAGATTTCGAGCATTTGTAATTAAGTGGGCTTTTATATCGTTATAGCGCTTCTCCTATTATTTCCTTATCAAAAATCGGCAGTATATACAAAGTGATTTATTTTACGGTGCAGTTTGACCTTAATTTCTCACCTCTTTTGTGAGAAAAATAAAACAATACTGGGTTTGATGTCTCATCAGATATCCTTTTCTTTATTCTTTCTTCCCCACGTTATGCTCCAGCGGTGATCTCTCGGAGCCACGAAGGTCCGGGGGAGATGGGCAAGGCGGTGAACATCCCCAAGGACGACCAGGAGAAAATGAAGGAGCTCTTTAAGATTAACCAGTTCAATCTGATGGCCAGCGACATGATTGCACTGAACAGGAGTCTGCCAGACGTGAGGTTGGATGGGTGCGTAAGCTTGGACGTCTTCCAGATGCATGCTGTGAATCACACTACTGACCCTCACGCACGCACGCGCGCGCACTTTCACACTTTCCAACAGAGCAATGTAACACTAGTCTGCAAGTCTGCCTGCAAACATACCTTTAATACCCATCACACATCCATCCATATTTTCTTTATCAAAAAGCTGACATTTTGGCTTCCTTATTTCTTTATTTTTTTGATTTTCTCTCCTTTAAGGGGCACTATGTAGTTTTGGAAAAGTAATTTGAACTCAGAAATTAAATATTAACAATATTAATGAGGTAACAATACAAAAAATACAAATATTTCTTCCATAACTGAATAAACAAGCTCTTCTCAGATGAAAATAAGGTCACCAGAACACTGTTTGTGTGTTTCAGTATGAAATTGCGTTGTCCTTTTAAGGTCCGTTTGTTTATTTAGTTTGTGTAGGCATTACATAATCAGTCAATGAAGATCTTTCTTTTCAGTCTTCTTCAAAACTACATAGTGCCCCTTTAATGTGCAAACTTTTAACGCCATTGACTTGAAACTGTTCCAGTATTCAGACAGACGTATTCAGTGGGTCAGCAGGGTTTATTTATCTTGACATAACAGCTTCAACAGGGTTGCAGACGGAGACTGTTTCTGCAGATTAAATGCTCTAAACTATCAAAACAATGTGACACTGATGATTAAAATCACTTTTAAACTGTTTGTTGAGTCCATTATATTTTATTGGTATTAATAACTTCGGCTAATGTGAAAAGACGCAGCTAATTATGGGCACTGTTTCAAAGCAGAATCCATCCAATTCCTCTAGTGTGTACATTAAGCCTGACATTTGGATGGGAGTAGGGTTTTGTTTACTGTCACTCAAGATCCACTTGAGCACTTAATGAAGACCCAAAGAGCAATTTGTTTGAAACATGAGCACATTCATCTCAGGCTGCTGATATGCGGTGGCATTCGCCTCTCGTGGAGACATTATCGTAGTGATTCATGTTTAAATATTCCATCTGAACGAGTTCTCCTCAGCACTTTCATTAAGGGGACACCGAAGGCCCTGCCAGTCACATACATTGTGAGAAATAGGCCACCAGGATGTCTTTTTTTCACACACGTTACAACATTTTTGTACACCACCCCAACTCGAGACTTTTTGCAACGTGGAGACGCAAATATAAAGATAATTTTCTATCATCATTTAGTGCAAAAGAAGACCTATATTAGGAGGAAAGGGGAATACTCAGCTGCACATCCTTCAGTTTTTCAGCCCTTTATGGCTCCGTGCTCCTTAACATAAATATTACATCAGCTTCATTACAGAACACACCTTAGCTTTGCAGAATTTCACCAGCTATGTGGTTAAAATTACCAGAGCCGTGCAGAATTGTCAGCCGCTGCCTCCGAAGGGCAATAACATTTTGTCTTGAAGGCAGCCTCCTGGCCTAGTTGTGTCAGTCAGCGCTGTCACTTTGAATAGACAGGACTGCACCAGCAGCGCTGTCTGCTCCGATGGCTTCTTTCACCCTCCGCCACCTCCCACCACCCCTCCTTCTGCCCTGAACGTCCACCTCCTCCACTTCTGTAACGCAGCTCATTCCTTATTCAACATCATCCGCTGCAACCGCCGTCCAAAGTTTGCCACATTCTCACTCTTTGGGTTTGACAGACATCTCGTCAAGCCAAGGACATGCTGACATGGCTGTCAACACTGGTTTTACTTTTACTGCTTTTCTTCTTGGAGATATTCGCCAGTAAATCTCATATGACAATGTTTCTGCATTGACGGCAGCATTGGATAGCAGCAAAACACACTCAGGTTCTCTCCTCAGACACTTTTCAGACAGTATAAAGAGCTGCAAGCGTAGAGAACCAGACTGGGTATCTTTTCAGGTTTAGGTATTAGGATATAAATATTATATTAAGGTATTAGCCATGGCTGAGTTTAGTTTGGATTAAAACATTGGTTGTGTAACTTTAATTTGACACACTTTTTTTTTTTTCCTTTCCTGTTGCTCCATCAGCTGTAAGACCAAGGTGTATACAGACGACCTACCAAACACCAGCATCGTCATCGTGTTTCACAACGAGGCGTGGAGCACCCTGCTGCGGACAGTTCACAGCGTCATCAACCGCTCTCCCAGACACTTACTGGTGGAGATCATACTAGTCGATGATGCCAGCGAGCGAGGTTGGTAGTCTGCACTCGAGCTAACAAGCAGCTGGCATGCAGTAGGTATCTGTCAGGGAGAAAGGTTTCGCTCTGGTCAAGCATACAGGACATACAGACATTTTGAACGAGGCTGGCAATCAATGTGAACAATGTGGAAATTATCCAGGCTGGACCAGGATCAGTGGGTCAAAAAGCTTTGAGCTTTTGTGAGCTTGTTTGGCAACCCACTCGCCAAAATAAATGTTGAACATTTTATTGCAAACCACAGATATTTTGAAAGATTGCATTTCTTTATGTTGAAACTTTAGATTCAGTTTTCTGATTTATATTGTGAACTAACCCAGACTTATGATCTGGTTAGGTTAAAGGTGCTATTTGTAAGAAAAGTTGATTTTTGAGTCTCATTCGTCAAGAACTGACACTTTGGGATGGCGGCCGACCCTCCCTATAATCCCAAAGCATCGGTTTTTGATGTGTTGGGGAACCCAGAGCCTCATTATTTGATTATTCTTACAAATAAAGCCTTTTAAGGCAAGAAAACCACTTAGTTATGGTTAGAAAAGATCATGTTTTGGCTTTAAATATCTGCTTAGGTATTAATGTCCTGAGGTCTTCTTAAAAAAATCTGGGTTTGTGGCCACAAACATAGCTGGAAAATGTCTCAATGAAAACATCCAATGAAGTCACGATTACAAACGTTGAAATGTAGTCTCGAACTGCGGTCACCGGCTTGACTTCAATGATCAAACTGCCAACATTTTATCCTGGTGACTGTGACTTACATTTGGCAAAGGCTTGACTGAAAAGGACGTTCATTTATATGTAAAACTCCTTATCCCACAAGTGCATTGTTGCTGAAAAATGTCTGATGTTTTGTTTCAGACTTCCTGAAGAAGAAGCTGGAGAACTACGTGAGGACACTGGAGGTGCCGGTGAGGATCCTGAGGATGGAGCAGCGTTCAGGTCTAATCAGAGCCAGGTTGAGAGGGGCAGCCGCCACCAAAGGCCAGGTCATCACCTTCCTGGACGCTCACTGCGAGTGTACCATCGGCTGGCTGGAGCCCCTGCTGGCGCGCATCAAAGAAGACAGGTGGGAGCACAAAACTGAATGTTTCAAATGTAATGTTGACATTTAAGGCACTGATATGAGACAATGAATAGTTTCTGCTAATGAGCTTCTCACTGTCGATCATTTTAATCTCGTGTCAGTCCTGAAGCACACATTAAATATACTGTTGTTATCACATTACACTTGAGTTGCATCATTGGAGGTTTGAGCCAAAGCTCTGTCTGAATATTGATGGGACAGCAGACTATCAGTTATGAATACAGTGCTCGAGTCTGACGCTGCTGATAGGAGAAGATAATCATTTTGCATCGTCCGCCTCTGCTGCTGCCTCGGAGGGAAACTAGGTCCAATTACTGTAGCTCTGTTTTTGTGTTAACTCTGCTACAACTATGCTGGTAAAGTCAAGATTAAAGAGGAAAATGACTTGTTTTACTCGCTACAACACATACACGTTTAGGGACAAATACGAAATGGAGATGTGGATGTTTTCATCAGCTTCAAAGTGACACAGTGTTTATGTGGCTGCTGTTATTTATCAGAGCATTAAGCTATCATTTCAAGCTTTGGCTTGCTTGTGAAAAACAACACAGGGCGAATCTGCTGCCTGTGAGAGTGACGTCAACAGATGGATGGATTGATAATGATTCTCCTGCGATCCATCTCTTATCTGAGGTCAGACACATTAATTATCCCTCAGGAAGAAATCAGTATCATATGACGCAGAATATTATATTATTGAGCCATTACACTTTTAGTGAACGCTGCTGCAGATGTATTGGTGTCTATAAGTATGAGCGCAGACTGAGATGAGACGGTGCAGGAAACAGAATTCACAAGATTGATGATGCAGGTTGTTACAGGAGGGCTGGTCGACATCATGTTTGTGTCTGTCGTATATACTGTAGATATGAATCATATCAGGATACCTCATATGTGTTCAAAATTCAACTTCAGCTATTACCAAAGTTTAATTGCCTATAAATATACCATTTATTATTTATTATGATGGTTATTATAAAGTGTTACCTTTTCAATACCTTGGTAAAGAGGCACTATGTAGTTTTAGAGAATAAACTTAATACAAACCCAGAAATATGTATTTTTTTTCCCATAACTGAATAAACAAGCTGTTCTCAGAGGAAAATAAACATGTGTGTGACTGCGTGACCCCCGAAAGAAGCAGGTTGTCAGCCGTTCATTACAAGCCACATAATCAGAACCTTTAATTAAGTACAGTACTGAGATAAGACAACTACAATTATAATTGGTTTTCAACAAAGCACATTTTAGAAATAATATAATCACATTAAATTGAACATAATAAGAAGCTTGAGAAAACAATTAATAACCTGATAATTATAATCTAGGAATAATTTCCAATTATTCAGGCATGTGAATATCCCTCACCAAACCTTTCTGTATATGTCACATATTCTTTTCAACATATCAATAATGCATTTTCTATATAATTGATGTCAGTTTTGAATCTTGCGCTTTATGTTTTGTGTCTCTCAGGACGGCAGTGGTGTGCCCCATCATCGATGTCATCAGCGATGAGACGTTTGAATACATGGCAGGCTCAGATATGACCTACGGTGGATTCAACTGGAAGCTGAACTTCCGCTGGTACCCTGTTCCCCAGCGGGAGATGGATCGACGCAAGGGGGACAGAACACTTCCTGTCAGGTACACAGAGAAGATATTTGTTTCCTCCTCTGAAGCTAAATCTAGATCATCTGTGACTGACTTTCCACTGTGTGTAATGTCCTTTGATTAAGAATTGACAGAGAGGAGGTCAAATTACACAGAAAAAGGTGAAGAGACACTTTTTTGTAAGTTTTAAAAGATGTTAGTTCTCAGTTTCTCACCTGAGCTGAGAATGGGTTTACGTGTGATGGCAGCAGGCTACAGAGAAGACATGGATAGCTAGATGTCTTCACAAGAACTCCTCTTAAGAGACGTGCCATTTTTATCTGCAGATAGAAATAGATCCTTTTCCTCTGTGTATCCCTCTGATGTAAGCAACTTCCTAAATAGCATCCTGATTGTTGTGTTTGTGCTCCGTTGAAGTCTAAGTATGCATGAGCTCATTTAATTTGGAAATTAAAAAAAATAGAAGCTCTGCTCTCAGTTGGCTTTTTTCTTTTTTTGGCAATTTGTCATCCGTATGCAAATCACTCCCAGCAACAAACAATATCCTAAATTAAAGGCCGGCGTTAACATAGAGCGAATTAAAAGATAGAGGTAATTACCCCTCCAAGGCTTTGTTTCAAATTGTCAAACAAATTGGTCTTTTATTATATTCTGAATGTTCCTCGGAGTTACACTAATAAATACCGCTCAAAGAGAAAAGGATTTGTTTGCTTTATGTCTTAATTGTTTGTGTCTCCTGCAGGACTCCCACCATGGCAGGAGGGTTGTTCTCTATAGACAAAACATACTTTGAAGAAATTGGAAGCTACGATCCAGGGATGGATATCTGGGGAGGAGAGAACCTGGAAATGTCTTTTAGAGTGAGTAACAGACCGGGGGGAGGATGACATCATGATGCTATCATGTCACGAGACTTGATTGACGTCAGTGATTACATGCAATTACATTTCTGTGTGTCCAACAATGTTCAAACCAGAGAAATCAGTAATTTTACTTAAGATAATAGAGTGTTTCATGTGCTCGTTATAACTTTTTAAGGAGAGGGTCAGAGAGTTTGGAGGGAAGTGGACAAACAAGACTAAACGTAACTTGAACAAAATGTTAATACATTTCTGCCTGACTCACATCAGATAGATTAGTATTTGCATCGGTGGTTGTTTAACATTGAAGACAACATCTCCCATGATTCCCCAGGGGGCTGCTGAGGAGTCAGTCTACATAATGTTGTCTTAGTAAATGCTGCAGGACATGAATCTTTTTGGTATTAATTAGAATGGCCATGATAACATATATAACATTTAATAACAACAATTGACACAATCTTACACTACAGCACACACAAAACTCAAACTTTAAATTTGGTCAAAGCAGCCCCAGAAACTACACAGTCAACAAAAAGAAAGAGATGAAGAGGGTGAGAGATTCCCCAGACTCCCTTATAAAACCGCTCAATTTTGTGAGTTGTTGAGTCAGGAGAAACTTTATTGAATTGTGAAATGATCTCTGTGACAAATTCTATATCATTTGGGCTTTCTTGTAAATTCAGCAGATGTTATACATGAAGTTAGTTATTTCTTTGTGTAAAAGAGACCTGTCTGTTTGTCCCAGTGGTATACATTTATTTCGTTTTGAGCAGGCAAGTGAGATCTGGTCACAAGCGGTTGTTCAAGATACATGTCAAGTCTAGGCATGGGACGATATGAAAATGTCAGGATTATATCTATTTTTACTGTTCTAGTGAAAAGAAAACCAAAGGATTTAATTATTACTCACATCAAAGTGTGTTTCCTGCCAGTCACATGGTGATTGATTTGCAGCTTCACATGAAAGAAAATAAAAATAAAACCAAAAAAAAATCCAGGTGTTAATAACCGCCTGCTCTCCTGGACTATATTATAAATGAATGCTTTCTTTTTAAAGGTAACATGTACAGTAGCCACTATTATCATAATTAGATGTTGAATGAGAAAACACATGAAATGGTGAATAATTTGACTGTGTTTGTTGGTATAAAACAAATATCAAATAACCCACTGACTTTGAGACAAGGGAACCATAAGTGCAGAAATGCTGACTGGTTTCTGGCTTTTAGGACTACAACCTACAACACTGTTTTTGTCTGCTTTCATGCCACATGCTATATCAATGTGCATTGAATGTGTCTGCAGATCTGGCAGTGCGGCGGCTCGTTGGAAATTGTAACATGTTCTCACGTGGGCCACGTTTTCCGGAAGGCCACCCCGTACAGCTTCCCTGGAGGAACGGGCCAAGTCATCAACAAGAACAACAGGCGCCTGGCTGAAGTCTGGATGGATGATTTCAAAGATTTCTTCTATATCATATCACCAGGTACAGAGCTCACCGTCTGGCTGTGGTTCAAATGCAGATAAAAACAATCCTCATGAACAGACTCCTCCGCTGTTATTAAATTTAAACAAATGGGTACGAAAAGGGAAGATGTCAGTTTTCTTTTATTCTTTATTCTCTTACATCCCTCTTCATCTCGCTCATTTAAGAAATTCCCTTTCACTTCTATGTTGGAATCAAATGCTGCTTTTGTCATTTCCAAACTGGGATTAATTATTTCCTACTTTCAGACACATTTTTGGTGCTTTTGAGTTTATAAATATGTCAAATATGATCTCCAACAAAGCTCAAACGCACATGGACAAACCAGAACAATACGACTGTGCAGATTGAGAGATGAGTACCCCTCCATCTGTCGACTTAGTAATATGATTATCCTTTAGCAGACAGCAGTGTCCCGGAAATCTCTGGTTAAGTGTTTTTAGATGCCAACAAACCTATAAGGGATCATCCGTAATCTGACGATCTTACGGCACAAATTGTGACCTTCTCCTCCACTCAGTCTGGCAGGATGGTGCACGGGCAGGTGTGCAGACTGAACCGGGCATTGTGATGGATGAGTCTCTTTCTGCGTATTGTGGCCCCACAATGACTGTCTTCTCCTCGAGGACATTAGGGAGGAATGATCTGGGCCACGCCGCTGCCAGACCTCACTTATTGGCACCGAGGAGCACAGTGTGTTTCTCAGGCTGGAGTTTGGGAGTGGCATCCGCTGATCCCATTAAAAGTGCGTCTCCCACCTCGTCCCCTCCTCTGCACTGGTGATTTCAAGATCAAAGAGGCTATTCATCATCTGCAACATGTGTTGCTCAGACCCTCTGGAGAGACGAAGGGGAAATAGAGAGCCAGAGGAGGATGATTGGCCTTCAGCTCGTAGCTTTTATCACCCAACATTTCTCTTTCACACAAGTCTAAGACGTTTGTATTGCAGAAGGTGCCGTTTGCATTGTCTGGCTCGTGTTTGATGGATAATTAACGCTCCAAGTCTTACATGTTGGCTGGCTTTTTCAAAATTATTGTATTCTATTTTCCCTTATTGCAATCACGCTCTTTCGTGATGAATTACCCCAGTGGATCTATCTTCATGCATGCTACGAGGCACTCTGGGGAGAAACCATCTGCCTAATGTGTTCGTAAGTGTCTGTGCCCAGTCGCTGCCTGATCCTTCCTCAGTCTTCAGTTGCATTGAGGCTGATGCATCGTGCAGTACCCATTTGGCTACAGTGAGGCACATCATAGCATGCAATACTCCAGCAATTGTTGCATTTGTGCATTTCTGAAGGAGATATCTGACCATTAGTGTATAAATGTGTGTATAAAGGGTTTCGTTACATGCCCTTCCTGTAGAAATTGGGTTAATCCTGAATTACTACATAGAAAGTCCTTCCATGACCACCCACATAATCTATATATTCAGGTAGGGTTGTCAGGTGTCTTTTTAATACAGGGTCCCTCTGGTGTTTAGTTTCGGTGGTGCAAGAAAACACGTCTGTCCTTTCAGTCCATTTCAGATCAAAAAGTCATTCCAGCTCAGCCAGAATTAGGGTGCCGTATTCACAAACAATCTGAGGATTTTCTCAGCGAGCTCCTAACTTTGCCTTTCGTTACAGCATTATTGCATTTGATCAGAGATGTGAGTGCATCTCATATGAGATCAACAACAAATGCCATTAATGATACACTAATTGCTTATTTTTTTATTTTTTTAATTAAACTGACCCAAAAATATAAACTAGGGCTACAGGATATGGTAAAACAATCATATTGGGATTATTTTGAAAGTTACTATGATTGTGATTTGACTCATGATTAGTGGGAATGGTATTTTTTAACATTACAGCATTTCAGTTAAGGTTTAACATTTCCATAAATTGTGCAGTCCTAATGTAAGTACTAACTGACAAGTGACACATGTGGCTGACTCTCTGTCCTCGTATTTCATCTGCAGGCGTGATGCGGGTGGACTACGGAGACGTCTCTTCCCGTAAAGCCCTCCGCGAGGCCTTGCAGTGCAAACCTTTTTCCTGGTATCTAGAGAACGTCTACCCAGACTCACAGATCCCAAGGAGATACTACTCACTTGGTGAAGTATGAGCTTTCTCCTTCTCTGATCTCCCTTAATGCAACAGATACGCTGCCTCCTTCTGCATTCAGTCAGATATGTCCTTGTGCTGTAAGCCTCTGGGTTGTGTTTTCAGAAAGACGATGTGATTGCTGCGAGATAAGTCAGAAAATCTCAGGACCCAGCAAAGGCTAAACGAAACGAGATAAAAACAAACAGCCCCAGCTATTGGTATCGAACGTGCATGATAAACAAACACAGGGATGTTCGTGCATTCAGTATCGATCCCAGTCACATGTTTACACAGTTATGCTATGAATGCTGCCTGGGTGAGGTAAAGCTCATGTATACAAAAATTAATTTAAAGTAGAATCAGTCAAATCTCTGAGGCAGGCTTATAAATTGTTAAGCAGCAAGTTGTGCTTTTTATTTTGAAAATATTGACTATCTCTTCTAGAAATCTGAACCAGTCGGAGACATATTTCATCAGATGATTACTCTAATAGCCAGAGATGGAACTTACAAAGCTGCTCCTTCAGAAAATTAAAAGGGGATTGTGGGAATTGTAGGATAATTTGCAGCTAAGGCGTTCATAGTTAATTGTTTTTCAAGATAATAAAAGTTCCTCTGTGACAAAGTTCCCCCTCACACAGAAAAAAAGGATTTTTTTCTAAGCGACCTGAATTTGCCTCTTGATGCCCTCGGCTCCGTGTCGACAGCAGTGCAGCACGGGGTAAAGCCTGCGCTGACATGCTGTCTGAGCGATAGACGGAGGCCATTTAAAAGTAATGTCAGTTGAAGAACTCATGGTCAAATGAGCTTGTAATCCTCCAACATTCATACAGCTGGAGGATGAGAGGATTCTTTTCATCGTGCTGCTCTGATGTACTGCAGCACAAGCCCTCTCTCTCTCTCTCTCTCTTCAGCCACTGCAGCAGCCCAGCTCCCAGCTTCCTTCCTCCAAACCAGACTTTCTCCTGACTGATTCTCATCCCCCAGAACACACAGTCAGCCTTTCTTTAACAGCTGGAACCATTAGGTTTTATATCACTTAATTATGAACGTTCTGTTCCTGCACGATAGGCATAATAAGTTGCTTCGGCAACATATAGAGCCAGCTCAGCTCTAAGCTCTGTGAATGTATCAGTTCATTAGAGAGCTGAGTCGACTGTAAAGTTAGTGGAAGATGTGAGTTTCTCAGGCTGTGCAGTCAGATCACTTCTCCATTTCAGTTTTAAACATGAAGATAATGAGTAGAAGTTGGATTCAAATAATTTAGTGACACAATATCTGTTTTATACATGATTTTAGAGCTGAAACTTAAAACTGTTTTTATTAACAATTAATCATTATGCCTATTAAACGTCCAAAATAATGAGAGATGTCCATTAAGGAGAACCGGAAACAAGCCAAGACAAATGAGAGAAGAGTAACAAAAAACAGGAGGAGCATTAACACCAGGAACGATGAGAGGAAAACAAAAGAAGGGAACACAAACAACAAAAAACAAACAAAAATGAATAAATGAAGGATATAATGTTCGGCTTAGATTGTGTAATTGTAGTATGCATGCGTGTAGGTAGGTGTGGGTGGGTTTCCTGTGAAAAGGATCTAAAAGATATAGTAGGAAGACATGAAAGGAAGGAAGGAAGGGAGGGAGGGAGGAAGGAAGGAAGGGAGGGAGGGAGGAAGGAAGGAAGGAAGGAAGGAAGGAAGGGAGGAAGTAGAGCTGCACAATATATCGCTTCAGCAGTGACTTTGCAGTGTGCGCATGTACAATGGTCATATCGCAGAAAGCAGTCTTGGCCATTTTATAAAATGTGTTACAATATAGTAAAGGTGTTTTACACCAAGCTAAAAATAAGCCTTACACTGACGGGGATAATACAGCTATTCAAGCCATCTGGTGAAAATGTCTGTACTTTGTAAAAATATTACAGTGTCAGTTTTTGTCCAAGAAGGAAAGAAAGAAAGAAGGATGGAAGAGGGTAAGACAGAAAGAAATACCAAAATACAGAAATACAGGAAGAAATAAAGAAAGAAAGACATCATAGCTCCAATGCTATATCTGTAAAGTCTGCTGGAATCGGGCAGATAGACATGGTGATAAAGATAAGTTTGTCATGATCTCTGTTTGGAAGTGAATCACCAGTCACAGTTGACTCGGATAAAACTGTAACTGTCAGTTTTGTGTGTCACCTAAATTTTATGTAAAGAAAGCTTGTACAACACCAACAAGCTGTGACTCGTGTGTGAACAGACTTCGACGTCAGCAGCATCTCAAGCGAAGCCAGATAAAACATTTGTAAAACTTAGGCTGCAACTAATGATTGTTTCCATTATTGATCTTCAAATTTCTGGTTTTATCTGACAAGTTGTCAAATATAAGATTAGTTTACTATCATAAATAGAAGGAAAAGAAAACATGAACCACTATAAGCTGATTTTCAAACTAGGTGCCAATTAATTTTCAGTCAGTCAACTACTCCATTAACAAAATAATTGTTTAGCTGTATGAAAATGTGAGAGTAATGGTGAAGGATCCCAGGAATCTAAAACTGAAACTTAGCAACAAAGAAGTGGAAGAGTCCTGAACATTTGCATGAAAAGTATTGTAGAGATGATTAATGTTTAATGAGAAATACGTTTAATTTTAATGAAGACCTGACTGGTTTCTGTTTGGCATTGAGCATAATACATTTGTTGTGCTGTTTGGACATGCAGCCTGGAGAACTGTCAAGCCATGCATACATTATATGGATTGTAGCCTGGCATAAATAAAACACACCTTAACAGTCAGGGCAATTGTTCTTGTTGTGTTAGCCTTGTAAACTTCCATAAAACACTGAAACACGAGATCTGCAAAGTTTTTAACTGTATTCAAAACTATGTTCCAAGTTGTGAAAACTGACACAGAATGATTGTTAAATGTAACATGTGTATTAGTCAAGTAATCTTTCAATTGTTATCCCTGCCTCTAGATCAGAAATGTTGAGACCAACCAGTGTGTGGACAACATGGGGAGAAAGGAGAACGAGAAAGTCGGCTTCTTCAACTGTCACGGCATGGGTGGAAACCAGGTGAGGGGAAACACTTCAATAAAATATTTATTATTTGGAGTCTGGATTAAAATGGCCTAGACGCAATGTCCTACAAGTACTAAGTAGTACTAAATTTTTAAGAACATTTTATTTGAGACGCAAATAGAAATGTAGAATAATAATAATTTTCTAGAAAGCTTCAGCTCAATCAGGTTGGACAGAAAAAGTCAATTAAAGTCAACACATCATTTCAACACAATTCAAGTTCAGGATTTGGTCAATTCTTACATATTGCACCTTTAAGACAAGAAAGAAAAACTTGACAACCTGTTGAATTCACTGTAGCTACTGTTAGCCTGTTAGCTCAGTTAGCCGTGCAGCTAGCCGGACTACAAGGGGACTGTTGGTGTTTACACCACCGGCACAGGAGCTTTGGACAGCTGTGAAAAAAGAGGTTTTCAGGCCTGGTGCTAGCTGGTTAGCATCTTAACTTCAGACGATATCTCTGCAAGCCGTCTTTGACATTTCACTGTTAATCAAAGTAAAATTAAAACATAGATATATGCACATACCCGTTGACTTTCAAACCAATCATAGTTTACATTTCTTGAGTGCAAAATGATGAATGTCGTCCTTTCTGAGCGAGACATCTTGTTTCCAGGTGTTCTCATACACAGCGGATAAAGAAATTAGGACGGACGACCTCTGTCTGGACGTCTCCCGCCTCAACGGACCTGTCGTCATGCTCAAGTGTCACCACATGAGGGGCAATCAGATGTTCGAGTACGATGCCGAGGTAGGATTCACAAAGCAGCCAATGAATTCATAAACAGGCCATTGTTGGTATTGGAGGTGGGTGTTCTTCACTCCCAATGGCTGAAAATGAAAATGACTTTGAAGAAATGCAGATTGATTGCGTTTATGTCTGTCATGCGGAGAATTCTGGGTGCACAGTGAGGATTGTGTTAGACTGGAGTACCTGTTTGCTGCCACCAGATGGCGCTGTGTGTCAGTCTTTTAGCAGCCTAGAAGCTGAGTTGCTGTTTTCCACCCAGCAGCTGTGTCTCTCCTCTCATGTTTTCTCCTTTCACATAGTATGTTGGCAAGTGGGAATATGATTCAGAGGTAAGCTTTCCAAGTCATCGCTCCTAAAAATTGCCCCACTGTTTCCTGTGCGTACAGTTTTGTGTTGTCCAGTTACACCGTGTGGATTGTGAAGTAGTATAGATCTTTTAAATCTTGACGTGAACTGGAGCCGTTTTGTAGAGAAATGAAGTCTAATCTTTGATGGATTCTGATCCGAATGCAATTAGTAGTTTGTTTAGAAGACTTTCTCTGGAGAGTTCGCCTACAGAGAGATTAAACAGTATTTGTGACATTTCAACAGCTTATTAATTGACATTCAACAATTCTGTAGATGTAGAGTATATGTGATTATTTATAAACATGTCTGCATAATTTCAGATTAGTTTTGTTGAATGACAATACTGGAGTTTCTCATTTCGATACAATACCTACTGAAGGCACAAAATGTGAGATTATTTCAATAAAAGTTAAAAATACGAAGGCTATAACATTACAGCGAGGTACGGCTTTTCTTTTCTTGGCAACAGCAACATGAGTAAACATTAAAGCATCATTATGTAACTTTTTTACCTTAAAATAGCAGCTTTAAAATCATTTTGATGGTACAGTGTCTTAATACAGGGTGAATGGTGTCTCTGTCTCAGCCACAAAATACCAATTTCTACATAATGTTGCTTTAAATTTAGCAAATTTTTGTACAAACTTGTTTTTCATTTTAGGTCAGGCCTTTAAAAATCACGCCTTTTTGACTACTCTAACCTACAGTATACTACACAGTTTTTCAGCATTATATAAGCAAATGTTCAGCGAATGTTTCACCATGTCTATATGTTGTTTCTTTTATCAATAAGCTGTTGAAATGTTATAAATACTAAACTCTCTGCAGGTGGACTATCCACATATTTAATTTCTCATCACACAACATTCAGTTAAGAAATGCACTCAGTTCTGTATTAAATCCTACCTTCATGAGGGTTATAATACGCAGCTTTTGTAAAAAAGGTGTTGATTCAACTTTATGTTCATTTTCGAGGCTGCAGTTTTAGATGCTGTTGAGCTGTATTGCCTTAGACGGAGAGGTGTGTCTGTTACTTAATCTACCCTCATTGAAATGAATGGGGTGCACACATTTAGTTTACAGTCGACATTGATCTTCCATATCTGCCACTTAAAAATCAAACAATAAGCTGCCAAGTCATGATTGAAACTTGATATTCAGTCTGTAAAACCAAATGTCAGAGCTAAAAATAAAACTAACTAAATCAAAACAAAGCAACAGTGATGGTGTTTGAGGATGAAAAACAAATAACCTAACCCTGAGGCATTTTATGTTGTGTGACACAACATACAACTGTGTGAGTGAGTCAGTTTATTCATTTGTTGCACCAACATGAAAATAAATCATATCAGCCAAAAAAACAACAACTGCGTATTGAACAGCCAGCTCTCATTTTACTTGATAAAGAATTGCTTATCCACGCTGTAATATTCTTATAATTTCAGTACTCAATCAAAAGCAGAAACAGATGTTACAGGCTCGTAAATGGAAAACAGAGACATTTTGAATCTCGCAGGAGAACAAAAATATTCTCTTCAAGCCCTGTTGACTCAGAACTCAAAGTACATTATGGATTATACAACTCAAAAAGCATCTTTTCTATTCAGGGGACAGTTATAAAAGAGAGCAGTGAATACAGTGTTATCTGTCAGTGATTGAGATGTCCTCTCTCTGACATGTAGATATGACAAGGTGAGGAAGCCTGAAGGCCTTTCCATCAAGCAGCGAACAAACCCAAGGAGAAATCCTGTCATTACACTTTGTTCTCTGGGTGCATTCTTAATATGAAGAAAGTGAATAATTCATAAACGAAGAGGACTGGTCTCTGTTGTAAACAGCATCGGGGTTTCACCGCTGTCGGTGGCCGGGGGTTATTTTTAGCCCAAGTGTGACAGACAGACAGAGGGCTGAGTCCTCGTCTACAGTACCATTAACATTTCATCTGCTCATCAGTTTCACTTCCACATGAATACCTGACTTTTCCATATTCCTGCTGTATTCATTCACGACTGTGACGGACAGCACTTCCTCCTTTAATACCTGCTCTGCTGTTTCAGCCCAAAATAAGCTGTGTTCACTCTGCACAGTGAATATATGGATACATACACAGCGGCAGTCAAAGAGTTTCAGCTTCAGAGTTTTCCACATGCTCAGCTGCACTTTTTACTTTGGTATACATGTGAAGTGTGTTAGTGTTGTAGACACTAATAGTCAATTAAAGAGCTCGCTTGCTTTCATTACCTTGAACTTTGGCTGACGACTCGAGTCGTCCATATTTGTTTTGTTTTAAGGCACTTCTGGTGAATGTGAGTAAGTGTTGGGGCTCCACAATGATTCAAAATATATATTTTGAAAAGATAAAATGTGTAGCAAACAGAAGTGCTGTAGATTTGCAGAGATGTCCTGGCCTGCAAATCCTGTTCTCCAGATGTAAGAAAACATGTGTGTTTGGTACAGACCCCAACAAATCAACAACAAACAAATCTTTGTTTTTTTATAGTTTCAAATTGTAAAGCGAAAATGATCAGAAACAAAACACAATCACGATATCTGTCAACAACCATACAGAACAAAAATAGAGAAGATAAATATTACATTTGTTTTACAAAATTTAAATAGGCTTTATCTTCAAAAAGGTGAAGAAAGCATTGTCTCATTTAAAGATCTTTATCATTTATCGGTGTTGTAATTGTCTCAGGTGAAATTTGGCTCAGATGTTTTGATATTTTCTTCCCCTTTTGATTAGTTGTTACATCCAGTAGCTTTAGATTAATGTTGTTGTTGTTTCCTGTTGCAGTAAATATTTGATACATTTGTCACGTTGATGCAGCAGAATTGTCCAATTTAATTTAAAGGTCATCTGTGAAGGCTTTGAACACCTTAGATTAAAAACACAACTTTCTGTTTAAATTTACTGTCATTGACAATCACCTTTTATTAAACTGGAAAAGTTGGCTGTGAACAACAGATGGATCAATTTAACGATACCTGATGACTCTCAGACTTACCTTCACCACCATCTGTCCCTTTCACTCCCGGCCCACCGCAGAAGCACACCTTCCTCCACATCATCACCCAATCATGTCTGACCATCAGCCGTCTGGAGGACGGCACCTATGGCCCCACGGTGGAGTACTGTAACAACAGTCCCGTACAGAACTGGATCCTCCACAACTACACCCGTCTGGAGGTGGCCAGACGCCTCTACTTCAGTCCCACTGATTATTTTCTCTAAGCTCCTGTCTGCTGTAGGTGAGCAGGTTGGTAAACATTAGGCTGAGAGTACAAGCTGGTGGTAGTTTTAGCTGCTGTGTAGTGTAGATTGTTTTGACCCGTTCAGACTGTCTGTAGCTGATTGTCGTAGCTGAGTATTCTTTGTTTATCTCATTTTTGTCAGTGAGAGCAGATAAACGCAGAGCTGGTTGTTATGATCTTTCAGGTGTTGGTCAGAATGGGCATGAAAATTGTTTTAGGAAGAAGTAAGTAGCTTTTACATGTGACCTTTTAGAGGCACATCATACAATTACAGATATCCCATCATGATGCTTCTGTGAATAAGATGCTCTCTCGAGACCTTTAGCCAGTCTTCATGCTAAATTAGATCTCATTTGACATTTATTTTCCAACATAAATATTTTATTTTGATGTGAGAATTCACCGGCTGGCCCGTGGACTGCAAGCGTTTGGTGAATGACGCCTGAGATGGAGGAGGACGTGTTTATTTTTAGCTGATTATGTACGTGCAGGGCTGATTGAAATGGGCTCGCTATTGTTTACAAGTTGCTTTGAAGTGATCCTTCATTGTGAACCGGCCTTTCACGGCCCTGGCCTCTCAGGCCACTCTCCTATTGGCCAGAAGCAGCTGTGTACACAGTGTGCCACGTAGATGTTATCAAAGCAACGAATCCCAAATCAAATCGGTGCTTTTCACCACTTGGTTGCTTATTTCCATTTATTTGAAGGCTCAGCATTATTGTTGTTATTTTTCTGCTTCTTCCCGTCATTTTCTCTCCAATTCTGTTCTGCTGAGTTATACGGAGTTTGCACCTCGGTCCTGTACTGTTGTTTTCCTCAAAAAGCTAAAGAGCAATTTCACTGTAGCATGCCACAGTTTTTGTGTCCAAGCAGGGTAAATTGGGTAAGGAGCTCCCGGGGCTGCTGGTGTGTGTCAGAGTTGCGGCAGGAAAGTGACCTGCTGTTAGATGGCCTGATTTGTTGTTCATACTCGGAGGTGCTCGTGGCATAGCCTGCACAAGAGGAGAGCCACGTACACAGGAGCAGGGCACCATTACAGCAAATGAGACTGCTGCCTGAATCTGCCCTGAGACAAAAAGAAATCCGCTGCTCCGCACATCCCTCTCGATCTCCTTCCAGAGTCAGCACAAAGATCACATCAAACAGGAACTCTCGTACCTTTCTGCAAGTCGAGCGTGCTGCCTGGTGACACGGAGGGTAATGTTCCTCATGGTTAGTAAGCGTCCTCATTTAATTAGCCAGTCTCAGCTGTGCACACACTTGCACCAGAGACACTGGTTGGTTTGCTGGGAGGCTGAGATGGGACTTTTGTCTGCCCCAAAGGAGGCGTGAAATAATGATGAGCAAAAGACAGGACCTCCTCATTTCTAGTATTTTCATTAAATGTGGAATGGCTCTTCTCCCCAGCCGTCGTTACGCTCCTCGTCTCCATCTCTGCCACGAGAGTAGGTTTGGATCTTTTGAATGAAAGAAAAAATACTACTCTCATTATTGCCTAAGCCAGGTTCTCATGATTTATAGATAAGATCTATAAATAAATGCAATGTAGATCTACTTCCAGCAGGGAGAAGCTCCGTGCATGAATATGCCTTTAAAGAGAAAGTATCTGTTGATTGTACTATGTGTCATTTGCACACTCTGCAAAGAATTAACATTTCTAATTTTCTTATTAAAACTGTGCAGTGAGAGCAACACCTCAGTCTGAGTTAATGCTGCTGTTGAAAAAATGAATAATTTCTTTTAATAAAGCAAGAATAAAAAAAGTAAAAGTAAAATGTCTGTTGTAAAGCCACTTTATTGTTCTTTTTAGTTTTTTGACAGGTGTGTAAGGTCGAACACCACCTGCTCTCTTTGTTCTTGCTCTATTTGAACAAATGTGCCTGTAGGGCGGTCTGAGATGTGTACTTCAAGAAAGGTGTGTGTGTGTGTGTGTGTGCACTTCTTTGTTTCCAGGCAGAGCATGTCAGGCCCTCCTGTTTTATAGCTTAAGATCAAACATGGCCCGAGTGTCTCTGTGTGCTCATTAGTCTGAATATCCTCTGTCAACAGTCGAAGCATAATCTGGTTTTAATGAAGAATTACGACTCGACCACAAGAGAAATTGTGCCAGGGTGCGTGTTTTAATGCCACCTTTTTTTTTTCTTACCTTCTTTTTTGTGGCAAAAACAGAAAAAATGGCTGAGGGCACAGTAGAGAGGCTCATCAAAGGAAAGGTAAAATGTATGACATCATGTAAAACAGGAAGTGAAAGATGCTGGGTTACATTGCAGTAACAAGGTCTGCAGGTCCTGCAGGTATGTTTATGATTGTCCATTCTCATTCCCTTAGTGCAGAGAAAATAAAACGGTTCTCAAAGCAAAATTAATATGAAGTAAAGAAATCCCTTCAAATAAGATCTCTAGCTTTTCGTTCCATTATATAAAATTCCCAAACTATTTCTTTCCAATCAGAGATTGTTGGAGACTCTGTACCTAGATTTTTCGGGGTTATTGCTTTTTTCCCTACCTGCTAGTAGTATGTGTAATAAATATCTTTCTTGCTTTATTGACCCTGTTGGCAAATACATAACACTGAAATTAAATATCTGATCTCTGACATAAAGTCTAGCCAGTAAAAATGAATATTAGGATACTTCCAAAACAATTGAAAATGACCAGCAGCCATGTCATAACACATTCTCCTGACCATTTCAATTTTTTTGTATTTTAGTTGTTGACTTGTTTTTTCTTCATATGTGTGTTCTGCCACTTGAATTTAGAAGATAACATCGTGCAGACTGCTGAAACTAGTTATATCACATTTTGTGATCAGCTACATCATGTAGGTTGCAAGTTTGTCTTCTTAAAGGGGTTCTGCTGTTAGCGGAGAGCGGCACTGAGACGAGGCACTTGAGAAGGTGCATAAAGTCACATCCTTTTCAACTGTCGAAGAAAACCCAGCCCAAGACCTTCACAAAGAAATCCACAGTCCAGCAGCATAAACCAACTCAAGCAAATTATCCACAGGCTTGTGTAGACAACTGAGAGAGATGTGGAAGGTCTCATTTTTCATGTCACGTTGCAATTCGCCCTTACATGCCAAATCAAAAAGTGATAAATACATGTAAAGTGCTTCAGATTGTTACACACAGCCCCCTTTAAAATCCACTCTTTTACAAACATTACAACACTTAAAGTGTTAAAGTCCAGTTTGTAGGATTTACTTGCATCTAGCAGGTCATTCAGGCATTAATTAAAAACATAATTATAAATACTATATTCCATTTCTGCCATTAGATCCTCCTAAATTCCCCTAAATCCTACGCACATCATTTTTAACATAATTTCCCCACTTTCTCTCGTGTCATTGTTTTCCTCAGCAGAAGCTCTTCCTCTCCTCACAAACCAACTTCTGTTTCTCTACTTCTCTGCATGCGATCATTAGGACCAGAAAAGCAACTCAAGTGAGGGACGAAAGTGCGGAAGTGTGTTACTTCTGAGGGAATGAACATAAATGGTTAATCAAGGCCATTGAGAGCTGTCTTCCAGTTGTTAGTGGGGGGTGTTCTCTCCGGAGCTCTGGAGCCACGGAGGATTTCTCTGGTACATGCTCGTGTGACGCTCGAGTTCAGCTCATCACAACAGGTGTGCTTCTCCAGTCTGGACATTTTGAAAGCACTTGTTCCTGTCTTCTGGCTCTTCTGGTTTATGTGATAAAACAGAGCACAGACAGGGCGACAATGTGTGGAGTGTAAATTGGGATGAAAGGGACAGAAAACCGCTCTGTGCTGCAGACCGGGGTGTTGATTATCAGTGGGATTGGTGCTACTAGCCATCCATTTACATTACAACAACTCATTAGATTATCCGAAATGTCCACGATATTACCTATGCAGCTGTTTGGTTTCGGTCCAAGTAGAGAAACGAGTTGCTTTCAGGCTTTTTTGTTGGACATTTTCTTTTATTCTGATGTTAAATAGCATTAGACGATTTGAGGGAGATGCCATCAACCTTGTTAGCAACAATGACCAAAATGAATCCTCCTTGTAAACCTGTCATGCCCCCTCTCTATCCACTAGTAGCAGATAGAGTGCTGGAGCAGAGGGGTTGTTTAGTTGAATATATTAGTCTATTCTGCCTGACTCATTGATCCTATATCCCTTGAGGTTTGTGCAAGTTAGAATCTCTGGCCCTGAAACTCTGAAATATCAGGAGCCCGACTGTGCTGTGTATTGATAATCCATGGTGCTGTCCGTGCCGTTTAAATAGCAGATTGATTTGTAATTGTGCCCTTTTTTCTCTCAACCCTTCCTCTTCTCTCAGTTTTTTCCTTGCATCTATAATACCGTATTATATACTATAGATGCCATATCGTATGCTATATTGTTGCCTAAACACTTTCTAGTAGTGTCATCGTGATGAAGTGACAAGGAGCAATGTGCATGAAGATCGTAGACTCACTGTGCCTGTAGTATTCCTATAATATTGCTATGATCATTCAGTAGCATCAGTGATAGAATGTAACTAAAATAAAGTACATTTACTCAAGTACTGTACTTAAAGGTGTTATTGATCACATTCAGCGACTAAATGTAGCCTTCCATCTCCCCCTTCCTGCAAGTTACAACACCGCTGTTGTTCGAATCATCTGCCCCCTCAGGCGGTTTGTTTGTTGCACTAGCTTAAGTCGCTAACGCTACCTGGCTAACATTAGGCAGTACAGTATGCTGAGCGCCTACTGTTACAAATCAGCCATTTTTAGATGTTTATCCCCACATACTCCAAGACTCTTGATGCTGACGCAACAAAGATACCACCTGATACCAACAGCGTCCAACCGTCCAAAACAATCATTTAGCATCCGCCAAACTTGTAAAATGATTTGTCTGCATAAAAATGTTATCAACATGACCTTTAAGTACAATATTGAGAGCATTAACCATTCCTAAGTTAATTAATTTTATCATCAATTAGATTAAAGATTACACTATGTACATGCATGTAAATATATATATTTGTTATTTCACTTGTGCTCTTTTTATACTTTAAGAAAAGTATGGGATATTAAATGTACTTAAGTAATATTTGTACGGGTGACTTGTTTTGTTTCATTCTAACAGAATATCTTTATTTTTACTCAAGTTTGACTTTTCCTGAGTAGCGTCTCTGCTGCTGAAAATAATCCAGCAGATCAAACCACCTCTGTAATAAAATATTTAAAAGGAGACACGACTACAGATCATGGTCAGGTTTCTGTTATAGATTTCTGGTGTAAAGCATTCCTGCAACAATGTCCTTCGGGAGGTGTACATTGATGTGTGTGTTGGTGGTGGTGGTGTGGGGGGCAGGGTGGTGCTTGTATTGAGCCATCCCCCATGTTAAAAATCAACAAAAAACTCTCTGCTCAACAGTCGCACACAGAAAAATCCTCCCTATAAAGTGGCAGTGATAACAATATCCTCACCAACAGGAGCATCAATTCTCCGAGCAGCCTCACTGCGTGTTTTGTTGTATAAGGCGCTCAACTCTCACTTTCTCTCGACTAGAACATCCTGCTCTCTTGATGTTCCTATTGTTTTGTGTTTTTTTCTTGCTCCAGCTACAGTCACCGAGTGTAACAAGCTCAGGCCGTTTACCGTGTCGAGAGGTATTTTTGTGAAATGTGGGAAATCAATAGTTGAAGTGTGTCTGTGAAGGTTTGTCTTAGTCATCCAGGTGGATTCAACTTTCTCCACAGAGGAGTTGGACTACAGTCGATGAGGCAGGTTGAGGGAAACTTTAACTGAAAAACTTCGACACAAACAGACGATATGTTAAAGGGGCTCTGTAGAGCTTCTGTGTTGTGCTGGAAGCCGGTCGTTTGTTTGTGTTAGTGGGCTCTAACTATACTTTAACTCTGTTAGCAGCGTCCTTCACAAAGAAATCTACTATCCAGCTGGTCAATGTGTCTTTTGGTCTTTTAATCTTCTTATCGGGTAATAAAAACAAAGTGGTTATTTGATTTTCGTTTTATAGATAAGGATATTAGAATTGAAATACAAGCCATTTTTCTTTTTATGGTTAAAAGGGTTTTTTCATATTCTAAGACCAGATGTGGTCATTGACAAGTAAAGCGAGCCAAATGTAGGATTGCACATGTCATATAGTGGTGTGTTTACCCACGCTACAATGTCTGTGCAACCACACCTTGTTGATGAAGGTTCTCAGTCATGGGAACTGAACTTAGGACCCACCCTAATATGATTTTAGACATGACAAAACAATAATTCATATTTTTCCCATATTTCAGCTTTCATAAAACCCTTAACAGGTGAGCAAAAATGCTCAATGATAGCCCCGACTATAACCATGTGAGTTAATATACTGTACAGTTTTTTTTTAGAAAATAATTAATGGTATAATGTAATGTAACAGACCACATCCATCAATTTTTTTTTGATTGCACTCATATCTTTTGGCCATGAAAAAGAAAACCCACTTGTATTTTAATTTGAAATGTAGTATTTTAAAATGAAAGTCTATGGAAGCCCTAAACGACCATGTGTCAATCATGTTATTTCCTCAGTTTTCCTGTGATAACGAGTTACATTTCATTTGTTTTCTGGAGATCACAAGTGATTTACGTCTTGTTTTCCTGAGACAACGAGATAATGTATCATGACAAGACGACTTCATAAGAGTCATAAGGGTGGATCATTAGATACACATGCTGCTCTGTGGAGAAAAAAAAAGAGAACCGAATGAACTTTTTAATGAGATCTTGAGAAAATGATCTTGTTCTCTTGGGAAAACAACTTTTGTTATTACCTGATAATGACATAGATAACTTGTGATCTTGAGAAAACAAATAATATTTAACTAAAATCAAATAACCGCTCAATTTCTGTTTTTTTTAATACCTGTTTCTGAAAAGAAAATTGAATGTCAAAAAGATACACTGACCTCAGCAGCCAAAACTCAAACAAATCATCCTCAGGCATGTATAGGCGACCAAAAGGGACGGGAAGGTCTCGTTTTTCGTGTCACGTTACAATCCGCTCAACAAAAAAGTGATTAAAACATGTAAATTGCTACAAATTGTACCACAGAGCCCCTTTAAAAACATTATAAAGTGCTGGATTATTGGCTTGAGTTTCTACATTAATGTGTACATGCTTACGTCCGTCTAATTCTCTTCATCCTCCTCTCTCCAGCGACTCACGCTGCTGCATGTGAACAGCAACCAGTGTCTGGACATGCCGTCTGAGGAGGACAAGATGGTGCCCACCCTGAGAGACTGCAACGACAGCCGCTCTCAGCAGTGGCTGCTCCGTAACATGACCCTGAGCGTCTGATCCCTCGCCTCGCCTCTGCCCCCACCACTCTCATCCTAACCAGTCCTGGCTCTCCACACCCTCACCAGGTGGCTCTTACCACGCACATCATACGCCTCTTCCTGTGTCAGCCTGGCCAGCGAACGCAGAGATCCAGGCAGCAGCAGCGGCTTATCTTCCATTATGGAAGTGTCTCCTTTTACAGGTTTGAGAGAGGCTGGCCCAGCCATGACGAGCTGTGGCTTTGGGGACCTCGTCATGTCCAGGCAGGGACAACGATGTGTGAGAGGTCTGTTTATGGAGAACATTGAAATCGAAGCACTCTCCAGTCAGCCAGCTGCTGGCCCTGCATCCACTGTGCTGCTCAGACTGCCGCTTAGCTGCTGGACAAACAAACCGAAGAACATCTATAACAAGAATCCTGCAAGGCACGTCTCCGCGATGGTCTGCTCTGTAAATGACCTTCCTTCCTCGTGCTGTGAACAGTACATGCAGTGCTTTGGTTCTCACTGTAGGTACAATCTTAAAAGCAAGACTGTTGTTGTTATAACTGCTGCTCACCTCTTTCCATATCAGTGTCCGTGTTACATTAAGATAACGGGGAAGTGATGCTGTTAATAGAGCCCGACCAGTACTGGATTTGGGAAGCAGACACTGATGTTATATTTTACAGTTAAATATCTCATGACAGTGCTGTAGATACAATGAAATGTGGTGTTAAAGTCGAACTGAAATTTGAATTCGATTGATACTACAGCTATTGTGTAGTTTTTAGGATTAAACACACTTGTGTTGCAGTGGTGCCTCAAACCTTGATGTTATAGAACATCAATAATATAAAACAAAAATAATATAAAATATAAAAATAGATAAAATGAACGAACACTTTCAACAGAAGAAACGGCAGTGCTGACATTATGTCAAAGAGGTCTATGTACTGTGTTGCAGAGATATACTTTACACTGAAGTTAGCATGCTAACCAGCTAGCCCCAGCCTGTCCTGTCTCGCAATACCACTTTGTACCGGCAAGAGGTGATAGTCTGAGATTCCCGTCATCGGTGGTGACTCCCCCTGTGATCTAACGTCACACGTCCCAGTCCAAACAAACTCTAGGGACTCTGTCTAATCGAGTTAACTAAGTGGCTAGCTGCAGCCAGAGCAGCAGTTTGTGTTGGAGCTACTTTCATATCTTCATATTCTACCAATTACACCTTTTAAGTCACTTGTCTTATCACAACATCCAGCCTGTGAAAGGACCCATAAATTTGTATTTGATCGCAGCCCCGCTCAGTACTGTGTTCATCCAACGTTAAACAAAGGAAACAGCCTAGGTGGTGTTAGCTGGCTCAGATTGTCAAACCTCTCAGAGGGAGCACGGGAATCACAGATGAGACATTTTTTATTTCGGTTTGAATAAACAAATTAAACAATGTTTTTTTTAACATCCCTTTAAAAGGTTTGGTTGTTCAAGAATTGCCAACAATTATGTACCAAGCAGGTTTACTCATCAGCGGTCTATCTTTGGCATTTCTCTACTGCAAATTCTTGTTAGTTATCATCTGACATTTAGGCAGATAATATCTGTGATACCCTAATGTTGGTGGCTTCATTGGTTGGGCTCTGTTTATTACGGATTTTATGGATTTATTGGGTTTCTTTAGTTTGTAACAATAAGCTGAAGATTTCAAACCATCATCTAAAAAATGTATAGACTGCAAAGCAAGAAAATGACTTGAATGGTTGCAAAATGTTCCATATGAGTGAAACAGGAATTAGAGTTAGACGCACGGATGAAAGTGTGAGGTAGCTGTTTGGATCGACAAACTGTTGGGAGCGTTATTTACATCAGGCTGGTTGACAAAACGAAAGAGAGGCTGCGGGGAAGGAAATGGAAAATAATCGAGAATCTGCTCCGAGTAGATGTAATTGATTTTAAATGAATGTAAGAGTTTTCCCTAAATGATGATGACTGTATTCTGCACCGTGTTATTACGGCTGCCTGAGAGTGTCATCGCTAAACGAAAACACATCACCTTTATCAGATTCCTGCTAGTGAGATGTTCAAATTCTTTTTAATATGACGAGAGATCACGAAGTCTTGGAGCTGAATAGTGACGTGTGCCTTTAGAAAGTTGTTTTGTATTTGGTTAATTGGTTTTTAGACGATTTATTTATTTTGGTGATGAGAGAGGAGAATGTAAAGTCTTCTTGGTGGCGCTTCATTTTCATTTTAGGTCCGCAAATTTCATGGTAAGTGGGTGGCAATTTTCCATGAAGCTGTTAATATCAGGTCATTTCTTCAATACATTTCCTGGAAAATTCCCACTGGTTTCTGATTAACTTCTGCTGATCATGCCATTTTAATTGGTAAACTAGTTTCTGTCCAACTTGGATTAAAGTATAAATTGAAGTTTATTTTTTAATCATATACATTTCCATTTTTTATACAGTTGTTTGCCACCATAAATTGTCAATAACTAACAAATACTACGTCATAATCAGGAATCAAGTTACTAATTTCCCATTTAAAAGTTGAATTCTTAAATTACCTATTGAGGCCTGGTAATATCTTCACACCACTCACACAATACATTAGCAAAATATTAAGAACAGGGTAAAAGGGTTATTATTTACAATCATTTAAGTGCCTGCATATAAAAAGTGTGAGAGTGAGAGAGAGCCTGATTATTGATGTAATAACTACTAGAAGTACTAAGTGCTTCAGTTTACTTACCTGCAGAAATTAGACAGAAACTAGTTGTAAATAAAAATGGCATGATCAGCAAAAGTTGAGCAGAAATCATTTTGGGGTTAAAGAAAGTCTTAAAGAAATGACAAGAATTATTATTAATCTCAAAGAAATCTGTTGCTTGATAATTACAACCTACTTACTGTGAAACTTCCTGGCCTCTAAAATTACGTGTTCACATCTGTTTTTCATCATGAGTCAACAAAAAAGAACTACTGCATATTAATATTAAATACTATCTCATACGTCATCAATTCCTGATCAAACATGTAGTCAATATTCAGCATATCAATACTCACCCATCACCCATGCAAATGCGACAGGTACTCTTCACCACATCGTCGATCAGGATCAGGCAACAGATGCTATTGTACATAATGCTGTTAACATGTTTCTATCACCATTATTGTTGTTGTACATACAGAACCAATTATTTTTCTAAGATGCTGTAAAACTTGAACACTCCTCAGAGAAAAAGACATTGAATGGTAAAAAGATCGTGAGGTATGTTTCATTCGGAATCGGGGTAATAAAAACGAGTGCTTACCTTGGGTTTTGAAATTGCGGTGTGTTTTGGAAATCATCATCAGCCCCACGAAACCAATTCTCAGACTACCTAAAGGACCTTAGGCGAGCATACATGAGGGAGCAACTAATGGTGAAATACTATCAATGCTGCTTGAATACTGAATCCTTGCCGAGTACCTGCTTGGCATTCAGACTCAAATTCAATCACCTCTTCTGTGTTACGCACACACATTTATTGTTTTTCATTATCTTAAAGTGCATGGTGTTAAAATAGGAATGTAATGTTTCAATGTACTGGTTGCAAAGTGATGTTACCTGTTCGTACATTTTGCCTTTTTTGTAGAAAAAGAACTTTGACTGAACATGGATTTAATTTCAGTGTCAAGCAGCTGATGGAAATGTGAACACTGGCACATCACACCAACACATCAGTTGTTTAATAAACCTTGTTCTTGAAGCTTTTAAGACCCCCGTACATGTCATTACCCTGCTTCAGTGTGTGGGCTTTTAAATGTCGTAAATTACAGCCTCTGTTCTGCGGTGACCGGGTAACGTGTACAACAGGATGCCATAAGATTGTGATGGGTGATATCTTCCTCTTTTGTCCAGTGTCTGTAAAGACACCTGACATCGTCCGCTGCTGAAGGATCAGCTGATGAAGGTACCTCTGACACAGCTCATTATTCTGTACATTGAAGCAAGAAAGGCCTGACCTTTCAAGTGACTCTGGCTTTGTTAAAGTCTGAAAGGCAAAATGACTCCTTCTGAATGGGACATGAAAAAAGGAAGAGAGAGCTAGAGGGTCAATAGAGGGCAACGGGGATGGAGAGCAGGGAATACCCAGATGACAATTAGAGTTGTGAATATTAAAAGGTTCAGAACTTAAGATTACTTTCACTACTGTTTCATTTCTCAGTATTTTCATCAATTGGTTAATGATTTATTCAAGCATAAAAGTGGTCAAAATGCCCTTCACCAGTTCAAAGAGCATAGGGTGACATCTGTAAAATGACTAATAAAGACTGTTAAAAAAAATGAAGAAGAAGAAGACATCTTTGAATTGGTTGTTTTGTCTGTCTAGCAGCTGGCCTGGCTCTGTTGAAAATTGCTATTAAGGCACCTCCAAGTGCTTAGACACACCAAACCAACATCAGCGATCTAGTGGCCACGAAGTTCGACTCCGACACTGTAAAGACTTCAGCTGACGGCCAGCTAGCTCATCCGTTCTGCCTCTGCGTGAAGGGAAATACTTCTATATACCACCAGGAAGTCTGTGTTTGTTATTCAAAAGAGACACCGAAAGCCTCAGGAGTGCAAATGCAAACAGTTGTTATGATAAAGCAGCGCCAATCAGAGTGAATTCCCTCACTGACGGGGTCCGCCAAACGATTCTCATGCCGAGTCGGCTGAAAAACCACCAACAAGGGCCGACGAATGCCAACATTTCAGGCCAAACCACAAAAACTAAATGCCACCGATGCTCACCGATAGCCTTGAACTTAGAGTGTCAGGGCCCTAGAGCCTGTTATATCTTGTTTGATTTATTCTTATTTAAGTGGGGAAACAGCATGCTACAGTAGCTGTCATCCCACCAGTCTTTATGCTAAGCTAAGCTAACCAAGAAGTGTATTTCCCAAAATGTATGCAATGTAAACGTGTAATACATGTTTACAGAATCATTTGAAGTCATATCTTTGTAGGAAAAGTGAAAAATTGCAAAGTTATTTTGTTCATGGATCATATTAATAAATGCAGAAAAGCTGTTAACATTCTCCAAGACACAGAAAAGAATTCCCTTTTTAATAACTCGGTGTTTCTGTATATATACCGTATATTTTCATTTCCCTCACTTCGTTTCTCTTCTTAATAAATATTTGCAAACCTTTCCGAGGTAGCCACTGCAGAGGTAATAATAGTTGTTGTTGTGGCGCTGACAACACATCGGTGCCTCACCACACTCTCAGCAGGGACGCTGACTGTGGTTTTAGACAGTCTCACACCTGTTGTAAGCAAAACCCAGGCTGGTTAACTGGGCCTGGGAGGATAAGATAGTGGGTCTGTGGCGGGGCCAGGGGAGTCCATTAACGGGTGAGATGCTTTAAAATAACAGCTCTAATGGAGGCCTTATCTGTGGCTCCCTGTGGCTCTCGAAGGTAGTACATGATCAGAGCTTCACACCATGGAGGCTGTACAGTTCTCGACTATATAAAGCATGAGCTCATCTAAGCTCAGGAGTTGTATAACTGTGTCTTAAATGCACACCCTGGTTCTTCAGAGACCAAGGACCATATAACATGCTGCATAATTCCCTCATTTTATTCAGTTAAGCCCTGAAGTTCATCCTACAGCTCTTTGTTCGAACATTTTTCTTGTGTTTCTGTTGTAAACGCTCACAGGCTCTTTAGAAACCTGACGAACCAAGGAAGGTTATTTTTCTGTTTGGCTTCATTCTGTGTTGCTGATACTATAAATCAATGCATACAAAAGGTTATATAAGTTTCTTTGTGTTGCTTTACGACACAGCAACCAGATGTGAAGAAGGACTCAAAGCCTGAGGTTAAAGCACCAGTACAACAATGTGAAGAATTCACCATCAGGAGAGGCAGCCCGGAAAATGTTTGGGGTCCCATAAAATAATTTGGGCGCACTTTGTAACAACTATAATAAATCCCTTCCAGGAGAGTGTGAAGATCAGGAAGAAGCAGCAACTTTACCCCAGAGAAATATCTCAAAATGTGGCATCCACACTGACTGAAAACCCTTCTCCCTTAGAAATAAACGATGGACGATTTGACATCACTGTAAGAGGGCCCCACTATGTCAGTCCCACTTACATGCATTGTTGAAGTTACTGAGTTATTGACCTAGATTTATATTGTTCTAGTTTTTATGTTAAATATGTTTGTAATTTCTTCAAGATCTGAAGATTTAAAATTTTCAAAAAATCTTGCGATTTTGTAAATTTTTTTGTTGGCAACGTTGCATTGTGGGTAATGTAGGCTCCAGGTTTAAAAAAGCAGTCCACCGGTTTAACATTTCACTCTATAACACTGTTGGACTCATTATGGACCTGGCACCTACATTACCCACAATGCAATTTAGCCAGTTTATCAGATTACATGCAGTTTCCTATGGAGTCACAAAAGGCTTTATACTAGTTTTTTCACATATACAGCAGTCCTCCCCAAGACCTGTAAACACACTTTAATGTAAAATTGTTTACAATTGGTGGATTTGCCCTTTAAAAACAGTACTTGTGTATATTTACTTAGTTTAGGGGATGACCTGATTTCAGGCTTAGGGCAGTTTTAAATTCACAATAAAACTGAATTCAGTACATTGTGCTCATTTCCTCCTGGACAACTTTTCATGCTCACAAATTTTCCTTCCTTTAATCCTTGTTAGTTACTTTCCTCCACTGAAAGCAACATGACGACGCAGCACGCGTGTGCTGTGTTCACTGCAGCAGAGCAACGCTGTCTGTGATACTGGAGAGGTCTGGGAACAGAAATTCAGAAAATGAAGACGAATCAGAAGCAGCTGATGATGATAATTATATTCCCCGTGCCAAGTGTTCAGTCAAATTATTTAAAAGCAGCATTGGGGTGTGAAAGTGACAAAGCTCGCTCAGAGGTCATTGGTACAGTGGACCGCTGCAGGCTGGGCAAACAGCCATGTTGCAATGAACACAAGACAATTACTGTGATTTTGGCTGACTAATTTGTGTAAGTGCCTGTCATTTAGAAGTAACAGTAGCCCAGGGGCATCTATGATGTGTTTTGCAATGACAATCTTCTGATTTCTTCACGTCTGTAATTTTTTCAATGACTCATTGAATGGGAACCAAAGGGAGCACCCTCCTAACACTACAGACTATAAGAGGTCCATCTTATTAGATATATAAATGAGATATTTATGTATATTAGAGAATATTGTAGATCCAAGAGGAAACTGACAAAAGGGGCAGGACTGAAAGAAAAAGGCACACTTACAAATCCATCTGCTACTTCAGCACCATGGACAGCGTCTTGGATTTATCAATACATGGCACAGAAAGACAGCTTGGAAAAGCACATTGCAAAACAGCGTGGTGTGCCTGTGGACCAGGGCTACGTGGCTCTAAAAACCAGCAAGATCTGATGCCGTGTTGGTCCTGAAACTGACCAATCACGTTTTTGTTTTGTCGGCAGCCAGGAAGAGCAGTGGATGAGTTTCTAATCTTGATAACAGCAATACAAGGAACAGGCAAACACTAAGTAACATCAGGGAAACAGGAACGGCAGGATAATGGAAACTAAGCAAATCACTCGACGATGACTGAACAAAAGACTGGACTTAAATCCAAACTAAATGATGCGGTGCAGGTGGAGTGAGGCAGAGAAACACAGGTGAGGGTAATGAACAGGAAAAACACTGGACAGAGGGAAGGTACTGATAGGTTGGAAAAAGCTGGAAAAACAGTGGAAGAGGGAAGGGCTAATGAGGGAGATGAAGAGCAGGTGTGAAGGGAAAGCAGATAAGGGGAGAACTCAGGTAACATGGCTGGGCTTATAAAACAAATACAAGACAGGTGTGGAGGGAAAATCAGGCTGGTGAAGAAAACAGGAGGGAAACAAAACACTGGAAAAAGGGTCAAAATACACCACAAAACCTCGAAAGTTAAGTGACAGGACCATGACAGGGGAAAGAAATTGGAAAAATCTAAGGAGCTTGTTTATCAAATTGTGAATGGGTGGATTTGAACTCAAACCATGTTTTCCTAAACCTAACCAGATTGAAAAAAGCTAGCAGCCACATGCCGTTGTGTTGCATCTTGCACGTCAAAGAATAAAAAAAAAACTATGTTGACTTCATAGCTACGGCCTCGCAAGGCTTAATAATAAAAGATAGCAAGGCTGCATTGAAGTACATCAATGAGGTTTGATTTTAGTTGTTTTTTCTATCCATAAATGACTAAAAAACAAGTTTATAAGCAGTTATATTTTAATGTAAAGTTCAATCTGTCTTACATACAAGTATATAAACCCAGGCAAGCTGAAAACACTGAAGGTCTCTTCTTTCTTGTTTTTCATTGCTCTCGAACCAAAGCTCCCACTTACCTTCTCCACCGATGCTATTATCCAGGCCATTTCTCAAGGACACAGCGGCAGGAATTGAACCTCTTACCTTCTGGTTATGTGATTCTCTCTCTAACCTGTTTCCATTTGACCAATCGTGACAAGAAGCTCTTAACGCTTTCGTGCCTCAACTTAAAAATACGATGCTATACATTTTCTGTCCTATTTCTCCGCGTGTCTCCCGTGTGCTTGATTGTATGCCGGCCTCTCCCTGCTCAATATATAGGGTTCCATCAACTAAGTGAATCCAATAATGGGTAGCGGCAGAGTCGGGGAGAAAGGGGGAGATAATCAACCCCCTGGATGTGCCTTTTCGTCTCACTTGAGACCGGAGGAGAAATCCTGCACTTAATTGTTGAGGGGACCTGAAGTTCCAGAGCGCCTGCATTGAAAAGCAGCTTTAATTAGACATGGTTTGAGGCCAGTATCTCAGTGGGGGTCAGATCTACTGCCACAGGAGGCGCACACCCCCACACACACAAACACAGAATAATGTACAGTACCTGTCTTCATTTGTGCCGAGCCAGCCTGGGGATTCAGCCGAGACATTTCTGATGTATGCTCGCAATCTCTTGAGTAATTTTTATTGATTTGCAGGGAGGAAGTGGCTCTAACAAGCTTCTCCTATGTGATAATCTCCTTTTAGCGAAGAAAGCAGTGATTAGTAGGAGGGGCCCTGCTGCTTTCAACAGTAATTGTATAGTAATCAATCACCAATCTCCAGGAGCTGCTCCACAACACACTCCTGTTCGGTTGCTATTTTTGACCACAGCGACAACTAATAAGGTCTGGCTTCAGCGGGGGGAAGAAAAACCAACAGGCTACACCAGAACAATATTTCCATTTGCTTTGAAAGTGCATCTTTTCAGGATTGTGTCTATAATGCTTCTTCATCTGATTATGTTGCTTCCATTGAGGGTTCACTTTGTGGTTAAATGCTGCTGTTTCTTTCACAGTCGCTCATAAACAGCTGTAATGTCCTTTGATTACCACAAGATGCTGACAATCTCATATGTCCCTTGGAGGCTCCATATTTTGACCCAGTTGCTGTACCCCCGTGGATTCACTGGTTTAGAGATGCTGCTCATCCACCACATGGTTTCACATTACATGGCAAGCATGAAGGGGAGCCTGTTAGAGCTCCAGCATCCAGCGAGCGTGCCTCAGATCATGTTAAAACCTAATCGTCGGGAGATGGGAGAAAGTCATGTCTTTCATGCAGAGGGGATTGTTTGTTTGAAATTTGAAAATCAATACTGTGGCAGCAAAATAAGATTAAAGAGAGTTTTTTGCAGTGAGGAAGTCGTAAATTTGATGTTGGGTAAATAGAAGAACAAATCCATCAAAGTCAGCATCAAAGCTGAGGCGCTTGTCCCTGCTCTCTCTCTGATTGTAGAGATTATAAAGGAAGATGGAAATTTAGAGAAGATTGTCTGAAGTGATTGGCTGATCTTCTCGGAGAATGACCTCAAGTGCTATCCTGGCTGATTCGGAGAGGAGGACAAATGCATCTCGTGTCCTACATTGGTCTGATTAGATTAATAAATCAATTCCATCCCCACCCGCCCATCAGGTTTTGCCTGGGCTATTTTTGTGAAATGGGTTACAGAAGATCAGCAAAGTATTTCTGATCATTGGCTAACGGCAGTTTGACACGCACTCTTGTGAGGACCATATACAGCCCGCTGATCAATGATGGAGCTGCAAGATGTTTTTTCATTGTGAAAAGGGTGGTTTTCTGGAGACAATGCCAAAATAACCTCTTCACAAAATGTGCAGCTTTTCCAAAAGCAGCCGTTATTAGATAAGAACTCATCTGCATATTCCAGTTTAGTGTTTCACAGTGTTACACATCAGCTGCCTCCTGGTGTGTGACAAGAACAAGCCCGGACCTTAACCTCTTTCTTGTATTAAGCTGTCAGTGACAAAGCCTGTGTGTTGAGCAGAATTAAAAGAGTGTTTCTGTGGGGTTGGGAATGTTTGAATGATGGTTCAAATAAGGTTTTTTCTACAGACTCCCTCATGGCTGATCATTCTAGAGACATTCTCTTTACACCGCATGCTATAATGTGTAATTGTCGCAGTGATTGTTACTGATCCTGAAATTAATCCACATGAAAATGGAGTCTTATTTGAATCAGGCTTGTTACATACTGTTTTCTGCTGCTCGTTTAAAGAAAGAAAAATTGGTATTTTTGCCAATATTTCTGCCCCTACAGTTTCGGATTGCAGTTCACTTAAGCACCACTGTCGCTAATATTACATTTAATCCAACAGCAAGAGGGCCAGCTTGGAGTCTGTCTTGCCGGCTTTTAATTTACGAAGCTCTTGCCAACAACTTAAAGCCAGCCCGAGATTTACTCGTCTCCTGCCACCTGGTGGGTCACTCTCTCTTTCTTCTTCTATGCTTCCTCTATCAACCTCCTCTTGGGTCTCTTTGCCTCTGTCATAATGTCCCTAGAGGCTTCTGAGCCTCATTTCATTTCCCGCCTGGCCAGCTCCAGTACTGGTGCCATTCTGGCGCTGCTCCTCATCAGCATTCCCCGCTCCGGGCCTGCTCATGAGCTAGCGCTGTAAACACCAACATTCCCCCGGTGCTCTGAGCTCCAAGTCTGCTAACTGCATGGCTAACTGAGCTAAACTAGTAAATGGCAGCTAAAATTAGCAGCAGTTAGTTAGCAACATGTAAAGCTATCTGTCCATCAGTAAGCTCTGTAAATCGCAGGGAATAGTTGCAAAAATTATATATTAAATATTCAACTTCTTACTTCGTAGGTCATGGGATCCGACAAGAACACACAATTTTCTGCCAAAGTCAGACAAATGCATCACATGCCCATTCCGGAGCTGCTCCCCATCACCATAACCCGCTCCAGATCTAAAAAAAAGCCTTCCTTCTGGTGATCCAAAGCTCCTAAACCAGCACTGTGAACGCCAACACTCTTTTGGTACCTCCACATCCAGTCCAAGAGCAGCTGGAGGACATCAGAAGGAAAACCAGAAAACTGTTTCTCCCATAAAATATGATCCACTTTCACCGACATCATTGTGTGTATCTTCCTAATCAAGTTCTCACCATGAGCGACGGGATCCTACATGAACACACAATTTTCTGCAAAAGTCAGAACAGTGTTGGTGTTTTTCTCTGTTTTTTCTATGTGCTTTCTGCTGGTTTGAAGAGGGCGGTAATGTCACCTCCTTACTGTGCACCAGCATCATTTGAATCAGAATCTGATGACAGCTGGTGGATTGTTTGTTCGCTGTCAATCAAATGTAATCAATCCGCATCCACACAGTCCTGATGAAGCAAATTAGCTGCGAGTTTGACAGTCAAACTCTTGATAAACAACACCTTAAAGATGTTTTTGTTTTTCAACTTTGACTGCAGCGTATTTAGGCGTGAATATCTAAACTTATAGAGAAATACTTTGATTTAAAGTTACTTTCAGACTCAAGAACACTCGACAGTAATGTGGACAGATTGTGTCATCAAACAACCCACTGCATCCTGAAGTTTATTGCTTTCTCTAAATGAACGTGCAGCAAAGACACTTTGACAAGAGTGGTGGAAAAACTTTGACTATATCTGCGAAACACAGCAATTAAAAAAATTTCAGCTCATAGTTAGCACTCACTGGCTGTTGGCCCATCCAAGCTAATAGCCTTATTTTTGCTCTGCAAATATGTGAATAGCCCTTTCCTCCTAATGAGGGTCAGAATGCATGGTGGATGACCCGTGTCCCCCCTGCACTCATTATAAAAAGCACAGAGTCCTGCAAGAAGCTGTGGCTAATGTTCACCTGGCAATTATGATGGCCTGGTGACTGTTGGGGAAATCTTTTCCTGTCTGTCCGCCTCGAGAGGACTGAATCAGAGAGCCTTGCAGACAACACTCGCAGGCACATCAACGTTGCACTGAGCTGCCATGCAATCGTTCATTTGGAAACGGTTATGTCAGGCCTTGGTGCTGTTTTTAGAAGCTACAGTAGGGCACGCTTGGCTCAGACTGGACGTGGAATATCATGCGTAAACCACAGGGAGCTACAGGATAATAGGAGCGGTAGATTTCGCCTGGAACCAGACTGACTCGACGACATATTGATCCCTGTGAGCTCAGACAATGGATCCAAAAATGGTTTAAAACAGCTATTGTAGACATTTGAAGGATCAACAGATGCTGCATGACATGACAGCAGAGTGTAAAGAAAAGAAAACCCTGTCTCGTCCATGAGTAATAAGCTTGAATCAGAAGTAAGGAAGGCCAATTGAAGAGCATTTATTTTGTAGTGTAATTAGGTAACATTTTACAATAAGGTACACAAGACTGTGAGTAGTTACTGAGGAGAATGACTTGATAGTTAATACATCGTTGATGAGTAATTCCTATATATAACTGTGATTGAAGGACTATTTAGTAGATAGTGACAAGTTACTGGAGAACAGACGGGGGATGTGACATTAATGAATCATTAGGTAATGATTAGTTCATAAATATCTGGAAATCAGAATACTGACCACATTCTGCATGAGCTGTTCCCGATTAACTATAAACTGTCACGAGCTAGTGATGACTCATTAATTACTAATTACTCAATCATTAGTTCATCTTCATGTGTAACTCCAAGTAAGGTGAAACTGAATACTGAGTAGTTACCCAATAAACTCATTTAATACTAATTAATTAATCATTGAGTAATGCTGTGTAAAATTGTTTCAGTTAACTTGAAGGTGCACAAAAAGAGTAACTAATGATTAAGTAATAAGTATTTAATGAGTATTAGATAACTACTCAGTATTATGTTTCACTTTTCTTTAAGGTACTTAAAAGAGAGTAACTAATGATTAGATTAGCGGCTTGTTCATAGTTAATCAGGAAATCAACTCAAGAAGAAAGTTGTCAGTATGTCTATTTACAGATGTTTATGAACTAATCATTACCTAATGATTCGTTAATATAGTATCTCCCAGTCTGTTCTCTAATAACGTAGCATTATTTGAATCACAGGTATTCAGGAATTATTCATTAACTATCAAGTCATTCCTGACTCATTCCTTACTCGCTCCTTAGTAACTACTCACAATTTTATGTACCTCATTGTAAAGTGTAACCGATATTTATTGACTCTTTCTGGGGTGAAAATGATCAGAATTGATCCCCAAACATGACTCCAACTAAAACTGGCTGATTTCAAAGCAGCAGTCATCTGCGATTTCCTGATTAAGTGATAATTGTTCTTTTTACCTGCACGTCAGTACATCAGGAGCGGGAAGAGAGGGGTGCAGAGAGGTAAATATGTGTGAGAGAGGGAGGTGGTGGTATGTTCCTCCGCCTGCCTCATGTGTGTTTTGAGAGACGGCGTGTAATCCTGGGTAACTATGGTGTGGGTGTATTCCTCTGTGGCCATGATCTCGGTAATGTGATGAGTGAATTCTGAGTATGTGCATCCCGGTTTACAGCTCTGTGGCCCCCCTGAGATCCAATACTGTTCGCTGTGATTGTCAGCAGCCTTTTCCTGCAGAACTTGTTACTCTGTAAAGATCTCTTGTGTGCAGCATTCACCGAGTAAAGTGGGTGCAGTCACCCGTGGGATGGGAGTGGGGTCACCGGTGGCTCTTAGCACAGGTGACCCAGAAAAACAAGCAGCCAACATAACATGGTGCATTTGTAAATGTCCACTACAGACGGGAGGGCTTTTCCTGTGGAGGAAATTGGGAAATATATTTGTCAAGCACCAAAAATGTGGAGATAAAGGTGTTCATTTCTATTATTTTCAGTTCCTTTTTTTTGTATTTACAGATTTGGAGAGAGAGAGAGAGAGGCCTCTTCACTCTCTTATCAGAAGCTAAAATGTGGCGTACAGTGTGATTAGCTGAAAGTCATCATGACATCTTGGCTGCAGCTTCACATATTTGATCTCTTGAAGAAGAAGAAGAAAAAAAAGAAAAACTGTCAAATCAGGCAAACCCTCGTCTTCTTCTTCCCTCCTCCTCCTCCTCCTCCTCCTGCTTCTCCACCACCAAATTGTCTGTCTTTGTAGTACCACTAGGCAACAGTGAGTGCATCACTGGAAACGTGGAAGTGCGCAGGAGCCGCGCAGGGAAATCGAAGGGAAAGAAAGGATCTAACCAGCCAAAAAGAGCAATGTGTTGGATCTCCACCGCTGAACCATGAGAATCCAGTCGACATTTGTCTGAGCGAGGAGGGTGGGGGGGATAAGGTGCCCTGAAAAGAGCCTGGCCATCAGCGTCGATGCGCGCAGCCAAAAATGACGACAGTGGGACAGTGATTTTCTTCCTCCGGCTCGACATTTTTTACAGTCATATGCTTGGATGCAATTCATCTCCTATGTATACAGCTCGCAAAGGAAGGACTGGAAACCGAATCTACTCCAACACTGCAGCCGCAAGTGCGCACAGAGACGTTTCCTCCTGGATTCCTCCTAATTACGCAGAGATATTGGTGCTTTACGGGCCGCTGAAGGATTGTGAACTTTCGCACGAGAACTTACTCTGTGAGCACATTATTGAGCAGGTCGATACAGCCCCAACCTTCACGGGCGATGAGTAATCCACGACGCAGCAACTGATAAACCTGTGAAACCCGGACTGCGACTGGCGCGTTTGGATACCTTATCCTGTGCGTCTCGTAATTTTTTTTATTTTTTATTTTTTTCATATGGCTTCTATCATCGGGGTTTGTAAACTACTCGTCCGTTCTTGATATTTCATGGCTGTAGAGTGTAGCAACAGTGGTGTGTGGCGAAAGAGGACGATGCAAGACTAACTGGGAACGAAGACAGCGCACTTTTATCGCCTTATTTCCCAAAACAGGAGACATTGCGCACGGGCACTGACGACTGCAGCAACTACAACCCAGACTTTTTTTTTTTTTTTTTTTGTTCCATCATTGAATCCTTTGTTGTTGTTTTTTTTCTTTCGCTTGCTGTCATCGTAGTATGTCTGCACTTCGAAAGAAATTTGGGGACGATTATCAGGTAGTGACCACCTCATCTAGCGGGTCTGGATTCAATCAGCCTCCCCCGGAGAAAAAGAAGAAGAGGCAGCGGTTCGTGGACAAGAACGGGCGATGTAACGTCCAGCATGGGAACCTGGGTGGTGAAACCAGCAGATACCTCTCAGACTTATTCACAACACTCGTAGATTTGAAATGGCGCTGGAATCTGTTTATTTTCATCCTCACCTACACAGTCGCTTGGCTCTTCATGGCCTCTATGTGGTGGTTCATCGCGTACATCAGAGGAGACCTCAACAAAGCACACAACGACAAGTACACTCCATGTGTGGCCAATGTCTATAACTTTCCCTCAGCCTTTCTCTTCTTCATAGAGACCGAGGCCACTATAGGATATGGCTACAGATACATCACAGACAAATGCCCCGAGGGGATCATTCTCTTTCTTTTCCAGTCGATCCTCGGATCGATCGTCGATGCCTTTCTGATCGGCTGCATGTTCATCAAGATGTCTCAGCCCAAGAAAAGGGCCGAGACTCTGATGTTCAGTGAACATGCGGCGATTTCTATGCGAGATGGGAAACTAACTCTCATGTTCAGGGTCGGCAACCTGCGTAACAGCCATATGGTCTCTGCACAGATCCGCTGCAAATTGCTCAAAGTAAGTGATGCCACTTTTAGACGAGAGGAGTCCAATATTTTTACATTGTTCATCATGGCCCAGTCCATGTTCTTCTTCTTTTTTTAGGAAACTCACACTGAAAGGCCCACATACTGACATTTAAGCCTACTCCAAACTGTTCATGAAGAGGTACCCTTCAAAAGACAAAGCTTCACTCACATTTTCTGCATTAAAATAAGGCAAATTACACAAATCAGACTGTAGGTAACCATAAAACCATCAGCAAATAATGACCAAGCCATAGCTTCTATGTCACAAATTACATATGTTGCACAAGTGATAGAGGACAAATAATCAATAAAGTTTCCTTATAGGCCTTCGCCTCAACAATGTGTCCCTACATCAGACCTTGAGGAGAACATGTTCATAAAGTGTCACAGCTTGGTGTAAATGTGCTTCTGGTCTTTTTTTAGGAGATCATCATCTATGGATTTCCCTGCTGTCCAGCTCCTGGCTTCTTAAAACTTTACAGTAAAACTATAGAAAACGTGCTCATGGTCCAATTATTTTGGTAATATACAAACACTGATAGTATACTGTAGGCAATTAAAATTAGAGCCCGACAAATTCTGATATCTATACATTGGCCGATATACACACAGTTTTTGCAGTGATCCCTCAAGTGTGGCGATCGAACACTTGTGACAAAGATATTTTACAGTTTAACCATTAACCTTATCGTCTAAAATGACATCAGTGCACTGAAACAGTGAATTTTATTTGAAATGTAATAATCATGATTCACCACAAGCGTCGTTTTCTGCACTGTGTTCTTAAAAAAAACTAAAAAGTTTTAATATCGTCTGATATCGACAACGTATACGCTGATACCGATCTACAGTATGTGCGATCAGCCGACCGGTCGGGATCTAAATAAAAAAAGTATAAACTAAGCCGTGTAAGTTTTACTACAGCCACACTGCAGTCTTACCAAGCACCTTCGCAAAGAATTAAAAATGTTTAAGAAGCGTTCTACATGTTTCTAATATTATTTTCACCTCACGATTATTGTGGTCTATCGAATGCCATCATCGACTTCATCTTTAACTCTGTTTAATGTTTTTTTCTCGCATTTCAGGCAAAAAACATGACCCTCAAAGTACGAGTGTAGGCAGGTGGAGAGAGTCTGTAACCATAACTGTAAATCAAGACCTAACATCTCCATTAGATTACTCAATATCACGGTTATCGTGAATATCGTGATATCGTGACACCACTACTCCTCCATGACAGTGAACTGAATACATTTGGGTTGTGGAGGACAAAACAAGACATCTGAAGACGTCATCTTCGTCAACATTTTCTGACACTTTAAAGTCCAAACAACTAATCGATTAATCTGAAAATGAATTAGTAGCAACCGTAGCTGAGGAGGATGTTCTTGCAGTAGAGATGCCTCTTTAGACGTAGTGTAAGTTTTTTTGCTTTGTTGCACTGCACAGAAAATGTAAGAGCCTCGCACAAATCCTCCTGAGAAGCTGTAGAGAAGTCTGTCTTACCCCCTTCCTCCCCCCACCACCAAACATCTCTTGTCTCTGTCTCTTCCTGTACGCTTCCGTAGTCTCGCCAGACTCCCGAAGGCGAGTTTCTTCCGCTGGATCAGTTGGAGTTGGACGTGGGTTTCAGCACCGGGGCAGACCAGCTCTTTCTCGTCTCACCACTCACGATCTGCCATGTGATTGACACCAAAAGCCCCTTCTACGACCTCTCCCAGAGGTCCATGCAAACAGAGCAGTTTGAAATCGTGGTGATACTAGAAGGGATAGTAGAGACTACAGGTGAGTACACAACAACACTCTAACAGGCCTGTTTTACTGCATGGTGAGGTGCTGCAGGCTGAAGGATGTTTTATTGTCTTTTCGATGATCCTGAGGTGCCGCAACATCGTTTTTAGCAACGAATCTTATAAAAAATATCGAGCTCTTGCATCAGTGTTGACAGCTGACACCCAAATGGACTCACTACTGAGCTCTTGATTGCATTTTATTGATTTTTGGTGTCAAAAATGCAGAGGAGCTTGTTATGGCAGTGGTTAGCATTTATATATAGATCATAGATGATTGATTTTATGAAGACATTTATTCATCCGTGTATTAAAGTTTCAAGCTAAATATGAACGTCAAACACTTTGAACCTCTGGCAGGTCACCGTTAGGGCTATATATGCAGTATTTTCTTTCCCTCGTCTGAAACAAATTTCACCCCTCTGCCTTTGTGGCCGCACAGCACCTACCTCGTGGCTGCTGCTGTTCTCAGAGGGGATAATAATTTGCTTTCTAAGGTCCCTTTGGAATTAGGGAATTCCATTTCCACGAGATGAGTAATGCCCCGGGTGAAATTCTTCCACTGTGGTCATTTTAAATTCAACCGTTTATTTGACACAGCTGATATAGTGTAGGGGAGAGCTCCTTCAGGGCTGCGGAGGGAACAGTTGTAATGGCTTGGTTCAGAGAAAACAGCATATGGAGATGTGACAGAGAGGCTTACAGGCTGACACTGCAGACAGCAATTAGCAAAAAAGATATTCAGCTGCAAATAGATGGCTTTGAGAGGCATTTAGTGCAGTTTTATCTGAGGTTGCAGCTGAGCGTTATCTGCTTCTTGAGGTTATGATGTGCATGGTGCACATGGATGTTAAAGGGGCACTATGTAGAAATTGAAATCTAATTTGGCCTAAACAAACTAAATAAACAAACTCTTTGTTTTCATGACTGAATAAACAAACTGACCTTACAGGACAACACAGTTTCATACTGTTTTACTTTGTTTATATGTGGCGGACCCTGCCACCTTTCTAGCTTCAAACAGTGTTCTGGGGACCTTATTGTCCTCTGAGAACAGCTTGTTTATTCAGTTATGGAAAAAATAAACATTTCTGAGTTTGTATTATTACCTCATTAATGTTGTAAATGTGAAAATTCTGAGTTCGAATTTCTTCTCCAAAACTACATAGTGCCCCTTTAAAGTATCAGTGTATAGTGTGAGATATGTCAGTCTTTGTGCGTTTGTACGCCTGATTCTCTCTACTACAGCTTCTTGCTTTGCTTCTTTTTTATTTCACTTAATTATTTATTGACTCAGCTAATTAATAACAAGTAAACATGTGGTGCAGAAATCAGAATTAGAGTAATTAAAATGTGCAGCTAATTAACCTGAAGCAGCCTGCTGTTGTGTGCAGGTCGCCTCGATTTTAAGGTATGAAAATATGCAGCGCAGCGATGTGATTGGATTATCGTTGGTGTATTAGCAGGCGTTTGTGTCACAGGAGCATGTGTGATCCGATCAGCGTTAATTAAACTGGTTTGGATGGTTTGGCCCACCTTTGTGCCTCACAGACACACGGAGGAGCGGGTCGTGGCCATGTGAAGTCGGTGGAAAAGCCTGATGTAGAAACAATCTATGGTTAAAAATTTATGTACAGTGAAAGTCTAAATCCTCAGACGCTTTCATTTCTGGCCAATGTAACTCTGTTTCCATGGCAACCTCTCCTTGAGTATTCAGGATTGCAGCACTGCACCTAAACTTAGGTTGTTTTTTTTATTTTTTTTTATTCCTATGGTATAGGAATGATTTCAGTAATAAACCGGGGCAAACATTTGATGCTGGAACATGAAATGAAATCGCTCTGTCGACAGCATCACCTGGTATTAAGGAAGATCTCCTCTGAAATATGAAAAAGCACACGGAGGCGTTACTGTACGAGCGCCTGCCAGAACAGGTGATACAGCAGAGAAAGAATAAGATGAAATATTTATGAGGCTTGTTGTTTACTAGCGAGGAAGCTGCCCAACTCCCCAGATCTGTGTTTTTTTTATCGTTGTTACTTGTGGAAAAAAGCACTGTCTGGAACACGAGTTAAAATACTCTCCGCTGCACATTAAATCGGCACAATTACTGGCTCTTTTGTCCTTCCTGCTGGATAATAACAGACAAAACTGTGTACCCTTTTCTGACATAGTAACCTTTTGTTCCCGGAGATCACACGCCAAATATTTCGGACTGACTGAAGTTAGGCACAAGAAAAGAAAACAGAGGTGTGTGTATGTTGGAAGAGAGCACGTAGGAACTCAGAATTGTTCCTCTTTGCTGTAACCTCTGACAACCTCTACATTGTATAAAAAGGCATGAGCTGTTCCTCAATCCTTTTGAACAGGAGCCCAAGGCGCTTTTGATCACCACCTCAGTATGATGCACGTTCCAAATGAGACATGTAGGATGTCTGGTAGCAGCATATTTTCTCCTGGAGTGATGCCAGTTGTGGCTTTGTGGTATCGAGTTGGTTTTCTAACGCGGCTGCGGGGAGATGTTGTGCTGCTGAGGATAAATTGGCATTACATCACGTTGCAATTAATGTACTGTACAGGCTGCTCGGCCTGAAAAACAGGCTGGAAGGAGGGGAGGGGGAGGCACAAACAAGAGTGAAGTTATTGGTTGAGGTAACAGCACTAACAGGTATAATGCCTGACACGATAAGCAACACAATCCACCCCCCAACACGTACCTTTATTGTTACTACAGTGTCATTTTATGCATGTGCATGTCAGGCTCTGTGTGTGAGCGATTCATCCTCTTGTTACTTTTGTTGATGTGACTCTCAGCACAATAACACCAAGCTGAGTTACTTCTGCCTTGTTTGTGCATTGCAGGCATGACAGGTGTTTGGATAACAAAAGAGGACTTTAACACTGCGAGAGTGAAAAACAAGGAACGAGTGCAGCCCGGCTCATATTGTGTAGAGCGCTAATGCCAATTAATAATAAATACACCGTGTGGAAGACATTAAAATTTTGTTATTAGGGAGTTATATATTGCAGAAATAGGTTGAACAACAAGCTGCCTTAACTCTCACAGAGTCCGCAGTGCAGTAACATCTGCTCAGTCGTGAGATGGTCTGTTGAACAAACTGATCACAGTTTCTTTTCTGTTTTTCTCAGTACTGTCTCTTTGAATTATAATATATGCATTAGGGATGATATGCATCAGACCACACGATAAATCCAGCCAATAATACAAAGCCAAATCATTTACTGACCAAGCGCAGCATGGAGGAGAAGAAGAAAAAGTGCAGCATGCTGTAGTTGCACTAATAACATCAAACTGCAGCACCAGGATAGAGCCACACCAGCACATCCTCACACCACAATGACTGAATAAGTCAACTGCCAGTGACTCCCAAAACAACATGACCATTGCAGCCTACCAGTGACAGGTGTACAATGGGATTTATTCGTCATTATACAACACAGGGTTGCATAACGAAATGAAAGTTTGAAAACTCCTTCATGCTCCACAAATTACAGAACATAGGTATAGACAGCATTTATATACACATAAACACGAAGTGCATCTTCTGAATCTGCATCAGAGTTTATGTAAGCAGCAGCAACCAGATGGTGATGATAATGTGGTCAGCATCCTTATGTCAAAAGTTCAACATCTGGGAAACACTGTCCATCTCCTTTGACTGTGTGTGAGCACCAAGCATCGATGTTGTAAACACAGAGTCCACCTCTTCTCGTACGCCTGCGCTCCTTCGGCTCAGAACGCGGTCGAGTGCAACAGCTTGATCTGAGATGTTGTGGTGGAGACAGGTCTCTGTGGGCACAATAGTCTCTGATTTCATGTTGTTTTGCCAGCCTGAGTCTCATTTTGTCCATTTTCTTTTCCCGTGAGCAGACATTAGCCAGGAGCAGCCTTAAACCAAGCTGGATTAGCATGGGGGACATTAAATAAATATGTTACTTCTGTACCTTTTCAGTTACAAATGTTTATATGTTACTTTTATTCCTTATGTTAAATTATGTACGTGATGTATTATTACCTTATTAATATTGTAAACGTTAAAATTCTGAGTTTGAATTTCCTCTGCACAACTACATATTGCCCCTTTAAGGCACTCAAAGACCTAGAAAGTCAGAAGTGACTTGAGGTACACGACATGTTTGCTTGATCAACATGTAACTGAAACCAAGGTACTGTTGTTGCCTAAACATAACCACATGCTGGACTAAGAGACCATGCGTTCCATACATTTGACTCCTATAGAAACACACGTTGGCAACTTAAAACATATTGATAGTATATTATCAGTATACTGTTTATGTGAGTGTCATTTTTAGGACAAAGGGTGATCTTGTCTTCAGCCACTTTCAGCTAAAACACCACACGGACGTTTTCGCTTGTTTCCTAATTAGACGTCTTCTCGGGACTGCGTGGGCGTGTATGAACTGAGCTTGACTGACAGCTGCCTGACTCCACTTTAAGTTGTGTAGCACCGTTTAGGGCGAGACAGCTTTCCCTGTTATCGCTCGCAAAGCTCCACCCAACTTCAGTCTGTCAAATCAGACAGAATGATTGAAGACACCTGTGTGGGCAACCGTTATTTCACAGCAGACATGCTGACTGGTCATAGTAGGAACAGCACAGGTAATACTACACTACTACTACATAACGATGGCTCTGTTCTATTCAAGTGTTCCAGTGAGCCATGATTGTAGTGAATGCATGAATTAAACGGAAAATTATAACTGTGAATTGCGGAAATAAAATACAAATTAATGCATGTTTTCTCCAGCTACTGTTATGTGATGATTATGAGTAGGCTCTTCGAGAGAAACAGCTCGTGGCACTAATTTTCCAGTCCAGTGCCGTCAAACCATTGTAGGAAGAATGCGGAACATGATGACATAATTAAAAAAGCGCCAATCAAACTTCAAAAGGCGAAAAACAATGTAGAAAAAGTGATGGAAATATGGTGTTTCTGTTTGTCTCATATTAATTTCAGAAGGTTACAATTTCCACACCAGGGTCGGGGCAAAATGTTGATGCTGCAATATATCTTATTGCTTTCTCTCGTGATAAGATTATCAGTACACTGGAGCCAAATATTGATATTTTTATCAAAAGGTGCAGTGCTTTCAAGAGATTCCCTTGACAGTGTGACCTATCAGAGTCACTTCTCCGTAACACCAGTTGTGTAAACTTCTGTTAACTTGATTAACATGGATTGAAAAGAATAAGAAGAAAAAGGAAAAATGAATCTTCTTTTAAACATTTTAACTCCAGCCTTTTGCCAGTTCATGGCAACTGTACATTGGTATGATGGATCACATGGACATGACTTGACATGAAGTTGCAGTAAGTGTGTGTGTGTGTGTGTGTGTGTGTGTGTGTGTGTGTGTGTGTGTGTGTGTGTGTGTGTCTGTGTTAGTGGTGTAAACATCGACACTCCCCCAGTGCTCTGAGCTCCGGTTCGGGACTGCTAGCTGCACAGCTAATTATGCTAACTAGTTAACAGCAGCTACATATAGCAGCAATTAGTCACTACACTACCAATATGCTGTCCCCTATTTGTTATGAGTATGAATTTGATATGTTTCGTCTCATGTTGAAAATCAGAATCGCTGTATCGCGATACCATAACTATCACGCGGTGAGTCATATCGTATCAAGAATTACTTGCAGGTGGATGGACATGTACTTGAAGGGGCTGTTCACGCGAGGTTTTTGCATAAAATGGTCAACTTCTGTTGCGTTTTGGCCGTTTGTTCATACGCCAACAGCGTTTCAGGGCCTGGAAACAAAAACTTGGAAAAAATGGGTTTCAGGGTGTAATCTTTTGAAAACGCCACCCTTACCGCCCTGAACTTGGAAGTTAATATTGTCTGTTGTCATGTTAACGGGGCCTAGGTGAGCCGGCTTGCATGAAAGGAAGCAGCTAAATGGAATCCAGCCATTGTGGATTCACCAACGTGACTTGTGTAAAAACTCTTATGTGACAGAACGGCCTCTTCATCATGAACATGTGGAAAACAAATAGTGAAATAACGGTATTTTAATAGCATCACAGGGTTATTTAGACTGTACCACCACAGAGCTGCTGATGACCTGACTTTGACTCATCATCTGATTCAGACGTACTACAGTACGTGCAGTCTTAAAATACATCAGGAGTTTAGATAAATGTCCCATTAACACCAGCAATGCTGTTCACCACTACAAAGGATTAAATACCAAGCCAGAGGCAATCTGTTCATTAGTGGAGCTGATTCTGGAGGACCCAAAATAAACTGTAGCTGCCAGTAACAGACGTTTAGGTTCTCCCAACCGTGAAGCCAATCAGTGTATTGCAACTAAATTAATTTCATGAATTCCAGGGTTGGATTTTTTACAGGATGCAGTTACCCAAACCTCCCGTGTATGCAGAAGATCGAATGTGTATTTATGTAATTTAAGACGGGGCAGTTTCCAGATTAGAGAAATAATCACCAAAAAAGAAAAAGAGCTGATGATTTATTTCACGGGGAAACTCATTTTCATTGCAAGTCTGTCAACACATGAGTCCCTGACATTTTGTATAGTGTTGTTGGGGTCTAACATGGTGGAAAAACACAGCGTTAAGATCTTCACAAGCTCTGAGAAGTGTTTTTAAATTCACTCATCAGCTATGAAAAGCAATTATTCATAAACTGTATCATCAGCATAAACCTTTTTTTTTTTCCTCTTTTCAGAGTGATTTGAATTTCATGCAAATGTGTGGTGTGTGTGATCATTGCACTTGCAGTGGAATTCAGAAAATTCTGCAAATAAGTCATACTTAGATGTGTTTTCCAGGATTTGTAGGCAGAAAGTTACTTCATGATAGACTACGCTGTTTATTTAAATGCTTATATTTGTTTGCTCTGAGATTTTATTTCACTCTTCTGGTGACACAGCACATTTGTAGTGCAGGCGCTCTCTGCCAGATACGTCTCAAACTAATTCCAACTCCTCAGAAAGCATGGTGATTAATTGAGGTTGTATTATAATTACTGATATTCAGTGAAATAAATGTGATAGGACACAATTCTTCTTCTTCATCATCACCTCCTTCTTCATCTTTATCTTTTTTGTTCTTCTTCTTTGTCTTCTTCTTCTCCATCTTCTTTTCTTCTTCTTCTTCCTCTTGTTACATCCTGGCCCTGTCCGTCTGTCTGCTGTTTGCAGAATATCTCTGTTAAGAACAGATTCAGGCTCTTAAGCCCCATATGTGTGCAGATTTGTTGTTCCTGTTCAAGTCCAAGTTGAGTCTCAAGTCATTTATTTTCTGTTGACTCCAGGTAACAATTACTCTCTGCTCTCTGCTTACTGAACTAATAATCTCCATGTTTGTATATGTTTTTCCACTGACTGTCTGTGTTGTACATGAAACATAATGTCACATGTCATCTGTTGATTTGGTCACGACGCAAACTACGGCACAAAGATCAAAAACTCTCATCTCTTCGATAAAGTCATTGGTTGATTTTGATTGTTTTCAGACGTTTCTGTCAGCCCCCTCTTTTTCATAGCGCTACAAGGCTTTCCTGTGATTCACTGCTATAGGGTAAAAAATAGAATATCCCAGCTATCTGCTCATTTTAAAGTGTGTGTGTGGGCGGCAGGGGGTTGGTTGCATATAGACTGGATCAACTGGTAATGTTTATTCATGTGTTTATGTGTGCATAGATGCAGTATTTGACTGGAGCGGCTTTGAATAATGAATCACCTACCTGTGTGCTCAATATTTGAACTCTTGCAGCTGTATTTTTCAGATGTTTGGACCTGTGTAGTATTAAAGACTGAGGAAAAGAGGCAGAAAATATTTAACATGACCGTAGAGTCATGATTACATATAGTAATTCTTTGAGACTCTTGCCACCGGGTGGGTAAATAAAAAATCAATTACCTGACCTATGTTGTGGAAAAATAATTGTTATATAATCATAGCCTCAATTAAGTTATTGCTGTTGTGCAACAAATATACATAAAGCTTATATTTACAAAATGAAATTAAGGGTGATTATTGCTTTGATGCAGACTCTGTCTCGCACTGAAGCCAGCCAGCATAATTAATTGGAAACATCTATCGCCACTGATTAGCCAAGCAGCCAATGTCATGGCCCGATCTATGTTTTATCATCAGCAGCAGTAATTGAAATGAAAATGGAGAGGTTTCTATTGCGCCCGAGGCCTAATAGTTCCAATCATTTGAGTAAGAGGCCGTAGCCCCTGAGCTCCGGGGTCGCCTGACGTCGGGAGCTCCAGAGCTCTGGTAAACACTGGCGCGAGTGAACCCCCGGATATGAGCCAGCTGTGAAAGGCCACGCCGTCCCCGGGATACACTGACCATTATTCATTCTGGATCATTACACCGAGAGCGTGTCGTCCCTTCCCGGTGTCGTGCTCTCTGCCACGGCCCTGCGGGGTCGAAGGGTTAAAGTGGCTTCAGCGGGGAAGCTGCAGATCAGGTGAGAGCAGGAGTTTCCAATTAAATATAATGTGCTCAGGGTGAGAACTCAGGAGAGGAGTGTGTGTCCCTGCTGAGCTCCACCTGCGATACGCCACGTGCTTGGATACCTCACAGCTCTCTTGTTGAGATGTATTTCACTCTTGGTTCATTTGACTGTATTAACAGTGCAGTATGTTTTCCTTACTATCTGCCTGCCTTGAATATTGCAGCATGACAGACATGAGTAATGTTTGCAGTGTCACAAAGAGGTGTAGTGATAAAAAAAATCTGGGTCTGAATTCAATAATATACTGATACACTTTGCTGGTAATCTTTATTTAAACAACGTTGACAGTCTATTATTAATATTTATTATGTTCATCAAAAGTTACTAAAGTTTCACCAGTGCCTAATTAAAGCAAAATTAGCATGGGGAAAGAGGAATTCTGAGGAATTTACTTGTTTTTGTGTGTTAATGATTCATACTAACCAAAAGTTTTGCAATAGGTTCTGTAGAAAGCCTCAGCTGGCAGCTGCGACACGGCTGTAATGGCTTCAATGTAATCCTTCGGGGCAACGGCGACCGTCAAGGTTACATCCACTAAAAATGCTTGTTTTTGCTACTGACAGGCTGAGGTAGTCCGACAACATTATGGAAATGATTGCAACAGAGACAGACCTTTTTGTTAAATAATAAGAACCTTTTTGTAATCAGAAACACAAGTGTCACTGTGAAATTGAGTTTTACTTTTTAAACTTAAAGTACATTTTGCTCAAAATACTTCTGTGCTTTTCCTTTAGTGAGATTTCGAATGCAGGGCTTTTACTTTAAATGGAGCATTTTTATTTTGTGGTTTTACTACTTGAGTAACAGCTCTGAATACTTCTTCCACATGTCAAGATTGTATTCTTTCTGTACACTTTCTGATTCCGATGTTTTCCAGGCTACGCCACATACTGTACATTTGATATCATGAAGATCTCTATAATATAATGCAGCCTGTTACAACAGACTTGCAATGAATACTGACGTTATGTTGCTTAATGTTCCATTTTATGAGACGGGCCGTCATAGAGGTGTTGGTTCTTCTAACTTTTTGTGATGTTGTCGCACACATAATGGTTATATTTTCACTGTAATTCAGTTCATTACAACAAGAAGAAACATTACACCCTCAAAATCACCACAGAGATGAGTCAACACCTCACACAGTCTAAAAATTAACTGAACTTCATCAGCTTTACAAAGATTTCATGCAAGGATGTGTAATTTTATTAAAAGGTGTTCGGGATATTTTGTCCACCCCCTGTATATTGGCGTCTGCTGAACAGCTACCCATTCTGCTCTCCATGAAGGCAGCCTGTTCTAGTTTGTTGTATTGAATAACTGAAATTAGCTTGACTAATTTCAGATAAACAAACACGGGTTTTCTCCACACATCGGTGAGATTTACCTGCTATGTCTACTGTACATACAGTAATTGCACTGGGGATGAACTCCACATAATGGGCATTGCAGCGCACCAGCTATGACATCCTGGATTCATTATCCCTTTTAGATGAACTGTGCAGGCTTCCCAAGGGGGAGCACGGTAATTGTGTCTTTAGGGATTTGTCAAGTCCCTGTTGGATGGCAATAAATCATTGGGAGAGGAGGTGTGGCGGAAGACCTGGGATGAACTCGTGTGATGAAAAGCACCAGAAACGTTTCCCATTCCCCACAATGCCTCAGTCGTCTCCTCATGCCACGAGGAGATAGAAATAATTGACCGGGTCTCAGTTGCCTTTGTCTCAGAGGACGTCATGCCATGTTGTTGTGAGGAGGACACTTTTATGGTAATTAATAATAACACAAACTGTGGACCTGTATTAACCCCTGTCGAGATGATGGTTGGACACCCAAAGGGCAAAGTGTTATACATTCATAACTGAGATAATATTGTGACTCCACTTGTGTAAACCCTAACCCATTCTGATTATAATGCAGTTATATAAATACAGTCAAAGTGTCAAAACGCACATATTAAGAAACGTTACTGTAAACATGCCGTTCTGTAAGGTTGTGATGTCACTGCTATACTGTCACCGAGCTCAGTTATTTCCCCGACATGACCATGAGCTGACCAATCACAGCAGACTGGGCATTTCAGGAGCGGGAGCCTTGAAGAGACAGGCGCTAAAACTGTTCATTTAGAGAGAGAAAAATAATGTTTGTTAAACATTTTTAGCATATAAACATTTTAAAAAATCTGAGGGAAAAAACATCTGACTTTTATATTTTGTAAATTAATTTCTGACATAGTTTCAATACAGTAAATTCATTTATAAATGTTTATTGCCTTCAAAAAACCTTTAGCTTAGGTTGTATCGATTTCAGGGATACAGGTACGATCAATTTGAAGATACGCCAAGAAATGACATCACAATAGGAAAAAATACCAGTGCAGGCACTGGGGGACCATTTATATTGCAGAGTTCAAAGGTTTAAAGCATTATGATTTTGTCGTAGACACCCAAAATAAAAGTATTAACCTTAAAATGAGCATGATAAGGGATATTTACGAGGTTGTGAAAAAGGTTGTGATGCACTTGCAGTGTTAGCATTGATTGGTGGAGCTGCAACTGTGCCTGAAGTGCAGGTGAATCAATCCTGCGGCCTAAACACAATGCCACATGAACATGTCGTCCTCCAGCCTTCCTCCGGGAAGTCTCTTAATGTTTTTGTCACTCAGACATGCTTGAGTTTACAGGAATAATCTGCTCTCCAGCTCAAGTGACAAACTTGAAAGAAACAATAGGGACACTTACTTCTTAACAGCGAGTTACCTCTCCTTAGCACCATCTGAGCCGGAGATCTCTTAAGGCTTAAAAACCCCTCTCTTGTCTCCCTGCGTTCAGCTGCGTAACTCCTCTTCATGACTTAAGTAGATTTAATAGCTTAGATCAATACGAGATTATAGCTCTCACTCATTCAGTCTGTTTTATGGAAGGAAAATGGCTTTCTGATCATTTCTCGCTCGATTTATAATAAAGAGAAAATCATTCACAGCCCTGGTAGGTTTGGACACATCCCCAGTGGCTTTTTTCCTGTATGACCGATAGTGCTCGTTTGGCCTAAAGGAAATCCATAGATTGCCGTTTTGCTCAACTGGCTCCCTGTACAACAGTATTCAGAATTGCCTTCACTTGGTAATATGCGCTCTCCTGGCTGTGTTAATGGCCTACAGCCATATGTTCCTCTAGCCTGCCTGACACCCCACCTTGCCTTGTGTGGAGATGGTTGGCAGCCCCTGCTCCTCTTCCCTTCCCTTTCCTTCCCTTTCCAAACAGCCTCCACACTCAAGCAATTGCCTCAGCATCCAGGCTCTCCCCTCCCCCACAGCAGCGCACTTCTCCTGCCTTTTCCCTCCGTCGGCTTCCTCCTTCTTCTCATCGCTCAGCCGATGGCGATTGCTGTACGGGTGGAATAAAGCAGAGCAAACGACTGGACGTCACCTTCCCAAACAGTGTTTAACAGAGGGAGGGGGCTTATTTCAAATCAAACTGTGAAAAGCAGGTCACTGAATGCTTTTGCATTTTTCTACACTTTACCACTTGATGGTGGTCACCATAGAAACAGATGATCAGACAGGACTTGTGGCAACAATAGCAGTGTCTGTATCAAAATGAGTTTTTTTTATTCTTTGATAGGTACAATTTGTTCTATCCTTTTTAACATTTCACTGAAAAGAATAACAATTCAGCCGAACCACTAGGAACCATACTATTCAGACCTGTGTACTGAACTCTCCTCTCTTCACTGCATCCTTATTTTCCCCCTTTTCTTCAGCTTCTCCATCAGCACATTCAGCGCAGCAGCTTCATATGTTGCAACACAAATCCTAAAAATAAGACAAAGGGAAATTCTGCTTCCTGTTTTGTAAAAACAAACAATAATTTAATTGTTCTTCCTCACAATCCAGCGATGTAGCGGTGGCATTTTGTGCATAGCCTTGGCCGCAGCGAGCGCCCGACAATGAGATCAGGATGAAATCTTGGACGGTGCTGTGTGCTGGTGGTGCTCTGTGTGTGCAGCGTCCAGAGTCTCATGCTTGTTTTCGCTAGCGTTCTTCTCATACATAACACTTGAGCTGTTTCCACAGCCGTGATAGACTGTCAGGGGACTTTGCTGACAGCACTGCACTGGTGAGTGATTTTGAATTTGTGTGTGGTCATTTGTGTGACTGAGTGAAAGAGAGAGCCAGACAGAGCGAGAGAGAGAAAGAGGGGGCGGGGGGTTATTTGTAATTTTGTCACCAAATAGGAGGTTTTTTGCGAAGAACTTTTCGACGCCCACCTTCCTTTTTCCGGTGACTCGCATTGTTAGAGTTCATCTGGAGAAGTCATTTGAATAAACCTTCATTTTCACATAGCAGTCAATTTTGAGTGTCATTTGCTTGGTGCCTGTGGGTTGTTGAATCATATAATAGCACTGATTTTTTTTTTTCTTCTGCGCAAAAATCTAGATTGAGGCCCTGCCTAAATGGTTTGACAGAGCTGTGATAAACAGACCCCTGCTCTCAGATCTGGCCCTCTGTCCTCAAGTGCACATTTGCAGCTGAGAATTTGACTGATCCGGGCGCCAAACGGATATGATCCTCCGGCCTCTGCGAACCTGGATGAGCTCCTTTGTCTGCGAATACAGCTTAGGTTTTTTTTTTTTCAGCTACTATCAAGAAACACTGGCAGGCTGCCTCCGAGTTTACAGTGCTTTTCTATTCCAGCCCCCCAAAAGAACCCATTTTATCTTTGCTGTCACTCTGCTGAGTCTGCGGCGGCTTCACTTTGTCAGACCAGAGAAGCAAACCAGCTCTGTGTTATCAAGGAAAAGTGCATTTATTTAGAGTCTCAAGCTGAGATGGCTTTTGGGCATCTAAATCTCAAAGTTTATTCTCGACACTTCCTGCCTCTTTGCTGCCTCTTTTTTCAGCCCATAATAGAATCAGCTGGGAGTGTGTGAAATATTGCATACGCTGTACGGTGCAGATAGAGCACCTGTAATCTCCAGACAGGCATCTCAGTGCTGCGTAGTCATTTCCAAAGTCATATATTTTTTTTAATTTTCATATTTGGATTATTCCTGGAGATTTAATTCAAAAACATAATTGTTGCTGAGATGTAAAACACCTGCACACCAGAGCAGAAATGTTTTTTTTCTTTTCTCCTCTGAAATCCTACCGTTAATGAGATGCATTTTTTTTTTATGTCTGTCTTGAACTTGTGGATTCAGCAGAGGATTATTCTAATGCCGCTCATGCTGTCACATGGATATCGCACACAGTATGAGCAGAGCAATAAAACTGCCTGGTGAACTTAAGCGATGAGGGACTTCTAAGGGGATTTCACACTTGTGGCAGATTGGCCAGTCAGGAAAGATCATTTATCCTGTATACTGTATTTATAGTCAGAGATGTCATGGAACAGCTGTCACAGGTTGACATGTAACATTATTTGCAATGTGCCAGATGATATTTTATTTTAGGAAAAAGTGTTGCCTTTACAAATCCTTTCATTTTTGGTATTTTTGCTGCATTTAAATTGTTTTATCTTAAGATGTTTACTATAATTTCAGTTATTTCTTCGTAATTTGATTGTAATGTGTACGTACACCTTAAGATTTCATTCATTTCCATACAATCAAAAACAAATATGATAAAAGATTAAATGTTGATGTTCTCTCCACCTGACGTTACACGTGACAAATGTCAGGTGGCACAGAATCGAACTGGTTGAAGCCGGAAACCTACCCAACCTCAGATTAGAATTTATCAAACAGTAAAGTAGCAGGCCAAAAAAACAAAACCATCAGCTGACAGATGCTAAAATGGTGTCTAGAGCTGAGGGTAACTGCAGAGACGGTAGCTTTCTATAGGTTTATCAAAACAACGGACCCCTTTCTCATTATAAATGGGACACACTGCCTACATCTATGTGCTTGGCTGAGCTGCTGTGGCTCGTACGCCTGTAGTGTCTCCACAGACAGTGTTGCTGTCTACTGCTGTCTACTGCCAGCCCCATCTTTCTACATGGAGTTAGTGTCTTCGATAAGGATCGATAACTGTGATTATGTGAATTTCTTTTACTGTTGTTCAGAGAGAGAGAGAGAGAGAGAGAGAGAGCAGACTGGAAAAATACTGCCCTTCACCTGACATGTTTTATATTTTCTTCATTTCTGTGACATGTACAAACTGTAGTGAAATGCTGCTATTATGTCGATACAACCATCAACAGATCATTTTCATCGTCTGTTTTCTCTGAGAACGACTCCTGTGATGCAGAAAAAATTGGCAGGGGCGCAGAATCTCCCAATGACGCGCTGCTGCAGACATGCGTGACCTGTGCTGCCCACACATGCTGTGTGTCCCAGGTGTTGTTACTCATTGTCTTTTTTTTTTCTTTATCTGCTTCTACTTGAGAAAAGGTCTCTGGCACTTCTTCCACCACTTCTGTTGATTGATTATTTTGAAACACCGGGGCTGATAGCAGATAATTTCAACCGAGCCTTCAAATAACCTCACTGTAGCCTATTGAGAAGACTGACAGACTAGTGATTTAGTAATTTGCAGAATCATCATCTGCGCAAAGATTTTTTTTTCTCTGGTGTGAAATATAATGTACGTGTACGTTGTAGTCGAACACACAACAGTGTGTGTTTGACTGTGAAGCATATGTAACACTGTTAAAACAAGTACGGAGTCTCTTACTGTGTTGCGCTTTATTTAGAGGAGCCACTCCATTGAGGATTTAAAATGTATTGGTATTGGCTCATATCGAGTCACAGAGGGGAACAGATAACCATTTACTGGAATTAGAAGTGTAATGGATCCACAGAGTTACAAATTTCTCCACTAATGGGCTGAATGAGGAATCGTGTCCTCATTGATTCCAATGATGTTTTGCTCCTCCTGGTTTCATCTGCCCCCCTCTCTCCTCCAACAGACCTGGTGTGATTTAACTCTAGTTTTTTTTTTTTTGTTCATTACTTGAAGGCCAAATTAATCCGATTATGTGTTGATTTGCTTTTATGGTGTTGCTTCTGATTAGAGCTGCACCAAAACATTATTTTAATCATCTGTTTAAGGGGCTACATTAACAGAATTTGAAGCAGCAACAGTGTTGATGTCATAACAATGACTTGTATGTACGGTGTTGCAGAGATGGCTATTGAAGATAGCTTGCTAACCAGCTAGCCCCGGTCCTACCCGTCCCTTAATACCACAAAAGGCGGCAGTCAGATAGCAATTGTAGTTTCAGCTGGCTATATTTTACAAGCTCTCTGAGCTTCTAGTGTAATAAATGAACAAAATAACCAACATTTCAAGAAAGGAAATACTTTTACATCCCCCCCCCCTCACCAAAAGTATCACATTTCTCCCTTTTACCGAACTAAGAGGAGTTTAATTGCCATCTTAACTGTTAAGGAGAGGTTGCATCTTAGGACCAGAATGCATGCGCGCACACACACACACACACACACACACACACACACACACACACACACACACACACACACACACACACACACACACACACACACACACACACACACACACACACACACACACACACACACACACACACACACACACACACACACACACACACACACACACACACACACACACACACACACACACACACACACACACACACACACACACACACACACACACACACACACACACACACACACACACACACACACACACACACACACACACACACACACACACACACACACGACAGAAAATGGGGGAAACAAAAGCTGACAAAATACAAAAACCGAGGGGTCCTAGACCCACAAGAAAACAAGACAAAATGCAAAGTAGCAACTAAAAGGCTCAAAAAGCAAAGTGCAAAGAAAAAGCAAAGCACAAATCAAAACGAGAGGTGGAACCCAAAAACATACCAAATGGGAGACACCAGGAACTGACAGAGTAAAAGGGGACATCACAGACAGCGGCTGACGGATGACCGCGCGAACTGACAAAGACAAGAGGGAGGACAAAGACTATATACAGACACACTAATGACAAGACGAGGAACAGGTGAGGAGAGTGAGGAGGGAAGAGGACAGGTGAGGTAACGAAGGGAAAAACACAGAGGGAAGAACACACAGGAGAAACTAAAAAGGAAGAAGAGACTAATAGGGCTACCGGCTCCTTGGCAAATTGAGCTAATTCGTGACAGTAGCTAGCTGCAGTCAAGGATAACTAGTAAAGTAAAGCATTTGTCTGTTACTCTGGTGATATGCTGCCCCCTATATTTTCTGAATGACCTACGAATTCTGGCCATATTGTACAAATTACACCTCTAATCTGACTTTTCCTGCAAGACAATTATTAATTTTTGTTTATAAAATGTCAGAAAATAGTTAAAGGTGCCAATCACAAACATCCAGAGCCAAGGGTAACAATTCAGTTTTATTTCGACAACAGTCTTAAGCCCAGAAATGTTTAACCCAAAGCCTAACCAGAAAACGTTTTGCATTTTTCCTTTAAAAATCTTTCAAATGATTAGCTGATTGTTGCAGATTCATTTGATCTAAAGTGACCGTCAATTAATAGACTAATACTTTCAGGTTTTATTCAAGTGTTTCTTAATTTAAATCAAAATACCATTCTGTCTGATGTGCTGATTGTCATGGCTGAGAGCTACTAACGTTTCACTCCAGGAAAAAACTAAAATATTTGCAATTTTGATCATTCTGAAGTTTTCAGGTAAACTGAAGGATTAAACATACTCTCCTATCCAAAGGCCAATACAGCCATTGGATGAAATTCAGGCATGCATTCTCACAAAGCTTTTAACAAAGCTTTTAAGCTGCTTTTAAGAGCCTTAAAAAAGCAAGAGAAACATCTGATTCCTTAGGGGTCATTAAAAATTCATATTTTGGAGGTACATGTTCGGCAGGATCCTGGCATAGGCATTCTAGGCACATGCCCAGATATAGTGGTGTGTACTTGTCACCACCCTGTTTCTCTATGTTATGTTGAATAAAGGCAAAAACACGGTGTAAAATATCTTAAAATAGATATACAGCCAGGTGCACCTGGTACAGAGCATAGAAATGTGTACAATACATGTGTGTATCTGTTTGGTTTCACTTTTTGACATTGTGATGTACGTTAACTGTTAACACCCCTAACTGCCTGTGACAACACTGTACACCACACATCCGAGGTGTTTCCTTTCCACTGATGTGATGTGATACATTCGTATGTTCCCAGCGGCAGACACAGGGTGTGTTTTTGTTTTTTATTCCCTGTAGTTTTAGGTTTAATGACACAATGCTGCTATGATACAGAACTAGGTGCCATGAAGATGACATGGACATAAAATGCTGCAGTAAACTGTAAGAACAATAAATGACAGAGGAAGAGAAAATGGCTCTATGCTTAATAAAGATGGCATTTGTAATATGAGCTTCAAACTTATTATAGTTTTTTTTTTAGTATTCACTTAATCTGTTTCTTTTTTTCAGTGTGGGTTTACTCGTTTCAGTTTAGTTTTTGTTCTTTAGAAAGGTTTTTGTTTTTTTAATATTATTATGATATGGAAGGCATTTGTCTGAACAAGTATTAAGAAATTGAGAATTGGTATTACAAAACAAAAACAGCACTTAGAGAAGGGAATTGACTCGCACACAATCTGGTAATTCTGTGTTAGTTTTGTTACTTGGACATAATAATTAATGTTGCTACAGGTCAGAAACTGACCAAATCAGTTTTTGTAATGTCAAAGCAGGTATTTTAGTTCCCTAAACCTAACCAAGTATTATAGTTCCCTTAACCTAACCAAGTATTTTAGTTCCCTAAACCTAACCAAGTATTATAGTTCCCTTAACCTAACGAAGTATTATAGTTCCCTTAACCTAACCAAGTATTTTAGTTCCCTAAACCTAAGCAAGTATTTTAGTTCCCTTAACCTAACCAAATATTTTAGTTCGCAAAACCTTACCAACTGTTTTAGTTCCCTAAACCAAAGCAGGTATTTTTAGTTCCCTAAACCTAAGCAAGTATATATTTTTTGCCTAAACCTAGCCTCAATAGAAAACTATAAAGACACCGAGAATAATAGTATAATAATAATATGTTCCCAACAAGATTCTCTGTCCTTCAACCACAAGGGCTTGCTTGAAATGGGGTTCATTGCTTTCAATGGTCCTTGAACATTATCTATGATGTTCCAGGAAACAACACCATTATGAGTTGCAAAGCTATGACATCACAGCAGTGTGATTGGTCAGTTTAAATGATGGTCCTGGAACAACATTAATTATGGTGTTCTCTGAGCAACATGGAGATATCAGACAGATCATGGACTCACAGTCATGTAGAATCCCAGTCTCAATACACATGTGCACCATTGCCTCCTCCTGCTTGTTCTGTTGACAAACTTGACCAAATTGACAAAGACTTAAACTAAAGACATTTCCTGTATATTTTTATTTAGTTATAGGTAGTTTTATAAATGCACAATATCCTTTTAGTTTGTTTTAATTCTAACGTCTAGTTTACATTTTTGTAACAGTTTTTTCACACCTAGATTTAGTTTTGGTTACTAAATCTAACCTCGCCTTTCCCTGATAAGAAGTCACCAACATATATGATTTACCCACTGAACCAAAAGAAAGGCACTCAGAGCTGGGGTTTTGTCTCGTAAAAGTCAGTTTTCTGTTAAATCTATTCGGTCGGACTCTGGAGTCATATGGATGATATGATCCTGCCATCAATTGAAAATCCATTTTGAGCAGTTTGGATTCTTCTTTTTGCTGTCGTGATCCAAAAGAGAAAGACTTTTGTTTTCTGTTGTCACTGTTACTTTTGACCAAACTCAGCAGTGAGAAGGTTTATGGCTGTCGCATGCACACATTCCTACAGTTTTGTTTCCATAGAAACACTGAGTCCCGGGCAGGCGTGTTTTTTAGAGTTACATAAGCCTTTACCAGTAATACGAAATACACACCGACATGGGTATTCTCATTTGACTGGATTCCTATTTTAAGAAAAAAACATTCAATAACTGTAAAACATCAGAAATCATGGTTTAATACTTCACACTTGTTCTATTTTTAGCTGTTTAACTGTACTCTGCTATCATCTTGAGGTCGCTGTCTCACATTTTCTTCTCCATAACATTTAAATTGCCATCACAAACCGAACTGTGTCGTGGCCTCAGTAAGAGCCGAGGCACACAAGTTCGTGTGCCATATGAATGTGGGTGTTGCGGAACAGCTGGTCTTTAGCAACACAACTGCACATATGTGATGCAACCATGTCTATAATTACACACAGCTCAGGCATTAAAGCCTTGAATAATGTATGGAAATTAAATGTATATTAATGACCATGATTAAGTCGAGTGCACCGATAGCATTGTTTGGATTTGAAGGAGGGTGCAGCTGATTACACCAATCACATCAGTGAGATTTTTATTGTGTGTTGAGTAGCTGCAGAGGAGGGAAAACAGGTTCAGCCCTCAGGCCTGCAGGGTTCACGAGGTCTTACAGTAGCTCATACACCATCTGCAGGAACAATGGAGCATTATTAATAGATTTAAGATGAGGCTATTTGGGTCTTCTGTATTACTGTAGCAACCTTTTGCCTCAGGCACACTTTCGTTGCACTTGTTCCAACCTTTTTTTTCCCTATCACGCAACAGTAAAGTTGCTATTGTTGTTTTAATCCTGTATTTACAGTATGGATGTCCAGTAAACACAGCAGCATCGGCTGTACCATTCGATTAAGCAGGTGAAGCTGAGTTCTGGTGGTGATTCGCTGTTATAAAACCGAAACAGAGAGCGTTTTACACCGCGGCTTTCTCAGAATCAGTGTATGTAAGCCTGCTGATGATCAAATGGGGACTGTGTTTTGACTGGAGGCAGCCTTAAAGGCTCACACTGCAATAAGATTTCCATTCACACTTAAATCTCAATCGCTTTGGCCCTAAAGTTCTCATTAGCATCCCCCGCTTTATTCACTGCAGCTCACTTCCATTTGCCTAAAGGCTCCGGGACTCTGAAGCATTAGTGCAGAAGTAATACTTTGAATACCCCAAACGCACTTGATGTTCAGCCTCTTGCACATCTGCGATTGTGTACAAAGCTGTTATCAGTGAATTATTTTATGACCTTGGGAATCGGGCGGAATCACAGATGCCTCTGGTTTTTTGGTGATCACTTCCTGGCCATCAGCAGCAGCGGTGTCTCGCTGTGAATGAGCTCTTCATCTTAGTTTTGGACCCAACTGTCGCTGCAAGAACAATATTAAGCTGGTAATTAAAACTTGTGATAATTACCTTCTGCGGTCGCTGATTTCCTAATGGATTTCAACAAGCCTTAACATGAGTGCCCCCAGCCATTCCTCCGCACCGAAATAAGGACTGATATAACCAATTTTGTGTTTTGTTTTAGAGGTAAACCTAATTACAGATTTTCTAAGATCACTTTCAGTAAGAAATGAACATTGTGTTATTCATTAGAACGCTAACTACGCTAAGATGAATAGGGCTTCGCTGTTAGCAGTGTATTATAATACAGACATAGGCAGTCATGATAGCAGCTGCTGAATAATGGTGATGAGCAATCACTAATAAGCATCCAATAAGTTTGCATGAAAAAAACGGTTGCTGATCATTAATTCAAACCTTATGATTTTGCTAATTGCATTAATTTGCTTTCGGAGGACATGCAGGGAGTTTTTAAGCAGGGATTTAATTCAGAGTCCCCTGTGAGGGGAGAATTTATTCAAAGTGTATCATAATTTTCTATCTTGTGCCGAATGTGCAGAGCGTAGCTACGGGTACGCACACAAGCACAGAACATGTGAAATAGGATATTTTGTTTTAATTTGTAATCTCCAAATGACAGAATTTAACGCTGTTAACCAAGTTGTCACGCTCGTTCAGGCTTTTCTCCAGCTGAACAATGTTACGTAACAGATTCTTCATGTTACTTTTTGTATTTTGGATTAAATTAGATTCCCTTTCTCTTGTCAGAAAGCTCTTAAGAAATTTGTGTGTGAGCTTTAGACCTTCTGAAGAAGCCTTTGCCAGCAGCCGATACTCCTGTGGGCTTGCCTCTCCAGCAATTTGATTATCTTAATCCCCTATCTTTTGTAGCTACGAGCCAAGCTTAAGGTGTGGACTGAACTGTTAAGTAGCATAAGAGGTGCTGTGGGGAAGACGAACTGAAACAAACAGTACTTTTTTTCTCCAATAAATGCGTTGAATGTTGTGGGTTGTTACCTGTCTTTCGTCAGCCTCTGCTCGATTTGTATGCATTCGTGTCGAGCCTCAGGTAAACAAAACAGAAAGAACTAAATAGAAATTGGTCCTCAGCATTTAACCCATCCCTAACGAGCAGTGGGCAGCATTCGTACGGTACCTGGGAACCAACTCCACATTTAATCCAATGACTAATGCCCTGTCCACATGTACTATTTCTCCACACAAAGCTTTTACTGTGTTTTTTGCCTTTCGGACACATGTGAAGGCCGTTTAGATCACAGAAATTGTTCTTTTTGGAAAACTCCTTCCAGGGTGGAGATGTTCAGAAACTCTGTTTTCAATGTTTGCGTCTGGACGGACAGAAACAGAGATTTTTGGAAACGATGACGCAGACACAGACGTTTTCCAGTGTTTGTAGCATCATTACCAAATGGGAGCCCTGAGTATATGTTCAAGTATTTAAGTATTTGAGTTTGTACAGTGACAAAATGGACGTTATATTGTTTATATTTTGAAAGACACAAATGGAGAAATGCACAATTCAATGATGCTGCTTACAATATTTTTTGTCCGTTTCCCAAAATACCTATGTTAGTGTGGATGAGGGCTAAGTCAAGGGCACTGACTGGAGAATGAACCCAGTGATGTTTCTGATCGTTGTGTAGAGAATAGCATGCAAACTCGACACAGAAAGGTCCTTCACCAACTAGGAATCAAGCTCATGATCTTCACGCCATTAGGCAAAAGTGCTAACCACTAAACCACATGTGCTGCCACCATGTGTGACATCATATTGATATCGAATTTACTCTGTGAATATATGACATGTACATTTCCAGTTCTTTATGAACAGTAATTTCCGAATGAATCTGGTCTCTTATGAATGCAGTTTTGTACAATTTCCGCAATTGTTCACTTTTTCAAAACAAGAAAGCAATATGGAAAAAAAAAACTGAGGATCACCTTGGATTGCTCTGACACAAAATGCATTCAATGACCACATCTTTCAAACTCAGCCACTAGCGACAATAAGTTTACACATCTTTAGTTAAAACTGTTGAATGTGTCTCTTGCCTCATTTAGCTACATTTACATCTAAAAAGAAATTTAAAAAGACATAAAAATACAGTGTGGTGTTTCACTGTTCTCTTCCTGGCTCAGGGTGGTTTATAGCTCATCCCAGGATGCTGTCACATTTCCTTCCACCTTACTCATATAGGAAATCTATTCCTCATGGAGGTGGAAAGTTTATGACCACCATCCACATTATCAGATATCCATCTTGGACGAAGTGTATGCAGTGTGTGGACATGCAGAGTCTGCAGAAGATTGTCAGAGATGGATCAGGCTGCAATATGATTTTTATCCAGGTGGATTACAGGAGAGGACATGCATACCTACATACATACACACCTCCACATGAATGTATGTATAGTCAGTATGTGTAGCTTTGTATTGTATTACTGGAATTAATTTAGTTTCATTCTGTGTATTTATTACCGTCTGAAAACAGACTGTTGAAGCATATTTGAGCTTTTCTGATTAATTTCCGTGGCAAATACTTTTTTAGTAATGGAGTCTTGGTTTATGATAAAAACACAAGTGAAAATACTTCAAAGACAATAGTGACACAATCCTACCTGTTGTCAGTGTTTGAGGTCATTGTGTAATGAGTGACAAAGTGTTACTGTTGGCTGAGAAACGTTGTCAGAGTTGATCCTGAGATGTGAAGTATTTTAGTGCACGTCGGCTGTGAGATTAACTGTCGTGCCAAGCTGCCTGTCGTTACAGGGAACAGTTTTCAGAGAGCGAACTCAGTGTGGCGAAATGTGTTTAACCAGCTGAATAAAACTGTAAATAATTATCAACTATAAAACACACGCAGCAGATAACTCAGCTGTACTTTTAATTATTTTTCAAGTTAGGCTGGAAATTGCTCGTAAACGTCGCATTTGGAAACCGAAAAATCAATTAGGATTTTTATTTAGGCAGCTGGCTCAGTAATACAGTAAGTACTCATTTATTGAGGCACTTTTGTTTGTTTGCTTTGTGATGTGAAAATGGCAAGAGTCCTGGTGATGCCGTATTGTTGATTCTTATGGAACGGTGCCAAGCATATAATTAAGTCAGGGCTCTGTTGTTTAAAGGTGCACTACGTAGTTTTGAGAAGATCAGAAGAGAAAGATCTTCACTGACTGAAGATATTTTACGCCCCAAACAAACTAAATAAACAAACTCTCTTTGTTTTCATGACAGAATAAACTGAATAAACTGACCTTAAAGGACACCACAGTTTCATACTGTTTTACTTGAAACTACAAACAGTGTTCTGGGGACCTTATTTTCCTCTGAGAACAGCTTGTTTCTTCAGTTACGGAAAGAATAAATATTTCTGAGTCTGAATTTCTTCTCCAAAACTGCGTAGTGCCCCTTTAACACTACATTTATGAAATGTTTCATCTTCAAATCTCTGTGTTGGGCTTCTGCAACATAATGACTCATAATTTGTCCTCATTTCTGATGCTTCAACATTAATTTGTAGAAACAAACCTGACTATTTATCCCGTTTTCTTTTTTCTCTTTGACAGGGATGACCTGCCAAGCGAGGACGTCATACACCGAGGACGAGGTTCTGTGGGGACACCGCTTCTTCCCGGTCATCTCCTTGGAGGAGGGCTTCTTCAAGGTGGACTACTCCCAGTTCCACGCCACGTTCGAGGTGCCCACCCCTCCGTACAGCGTGAAGGAGCAAGAGGAGGCTCTCCTCCTCTCCTCGCCCCTCATGGCTCCGTCCCTGTGCAACAGCGGGGACAAGAACAGCTCTTTGGACTGCCTGGAGACCCTGGAGGACAATGACAGCACCACCAAGCTGCCCACCAAGCTCCAGAAGATGTCAGGGCGGGATGGCCTGCCCAAGAAGCTTCTAAGGATGAGCTCCACCACTTCGGAGATGACTTACAGCTTCGGAGACCTGCCCATGAAGCTGCAGCGAATCAGCTCTGTTCCCGGTGTCTCTGATGATAAGCAGGCTGGTAAGGCCTCCAAGATCAACACAGAGCCCATGAGTAAGTCAGTGGCAGACTTACCTCCCAAGCTGCAGCGACTGGCTGGGGGAGGAGGGGGCAGGATGGACGGACACCTGCCGCCCAAACTCAGAAAGATGAATTCAGATCGCTTTACATAAAGCAGGCTACATATTTTAACTTATGCCATCCACCTTTATTTCCCTACCTGAAGTCCTTGTACTATTCCTAATTTATTAATGGACAATATTCTTATATTAAAAGAAATGTAGAATATGTGCACAAATACCTTATATAAAGTAGGGTGATGGAATTGAGCACATGTGTCCCTGGATGTAAGTGTACATGCTATGACGGAAGACCTCTGATATTTTTTTTTTAGGATGATGATGTACAATTAGAACAATCCGGCATGTAAGAAACAGCGCATGTAGAACAGAATCTCAATAATTTCCGGCATGACATTTATTGATATATTATTTTACAAAAACAATTTCATTAGTGAATTTACTGACAGTGGAAAAATTGCACAAAGCCATATGATTTACCACGTGGAAAACCAACATTACATGGTTCTAAGTTGTGGTGACGAAAGGCACATACATTTGTTTTGAGTTGATTGCTTTTGTTGTTTAATGTAAAATTGTGGCAAATGTTATGTTGATTGCATGCTCCTCTTATTGACTTAGCTATACGAAGGTAATAGACAAAGATGTTTAGCCTTAAATATATTACCTTGTTTCCATTCTCATTGTTTGTTCACAGCTGGATTTTTGGTATTTCATATATAGACTATTTTACCATGTGCGATTTTATGACTTTATTAGTTGATCAAATACAGAATATGTTGCTCGGCGATGCATTTCACGTTTGAAAATGCATCACAGGCATCATATGACCCATCTGAACTGGGCACAATGCCCCACAATTTTCACTTTGCTTATTAAAGTAACACTTAAGTTGAAAGAGTCGATACTTGTACTTGATAAGCACAATCATTATATACTAACACAGTGATATTAGAAAGCATTTATGGGCATTTTGTCATTAATTAACTGCTTAGAGCAGTAGTTCAGTACTGTGCAATCACTTTATTTCATTATATAACAGAATCAACTTAACCTACAGTAGGCCTGTGTGGTCGTACAAAACACGCCATTAGAATTTCAACTTAGGTGTTACTGGTTAGATTTAGAGGTGGTCCTGTAAGGAAATCATAACCTTTGTCTTAAGGGCCCATAATCTCCCTCCTCTGTGATGAAAGCAATAATATTATAATGACTATAATCTTTATATAGCCACAGGGTCTACCACAGCCCCACATTCATTCTGTTTACTGAATCCATGCCATGAAATCTGGTTTTCTCTAAATGCATCAAAGACATTGTATGATACCCAATCTCTTCAGGAATAAAGATCTAACATAAGTGTTTAACATCTTGCTACTTTGACTAGATATAATGCATGCTTTACCCGCTCAGACCAATAAAATGTTATAAATATACTTACAGTATAACAGGGGTGGTAAAAATGATGGAAGGCCAACAATGCTCACTGTAAAGAGCTGGGATAAGCCTATGCAACCATGTAGTAAGTCTGGTCATCACCAAAAGTGTATTCAAATGTGCACAAAACAATTGTGACTGGGTAACAATCTCATTTCTTATTGGCCGTCCTGCCAAGGTTTCGATGAGAAGGTCGATACCACTCTCACGTCTGTAGCTACAGCCAGCAGCTGGTTAGCTTAGCCTAGCATAGAGTGGTGTAGTGGTTAAGGCTAACCCAGAAGTTAGCATCGCCCTGGTTCCCTCTACACAAAGCGTATAGGATTTCAGCATTGGACTCAGATCGCCGAAAATAAGCTTCGCTCGAGGTAACGGTGAGTTTCGCCAGTCGCTTAATCTTCCGGGTAAACGGCAGGTGATACATCAGAGAGGGAGGACGGAAGTCAGCAAACATGAACATTTCCCACTGAGACATGTCAAAGAGATTTTCATCAGCAGTAGTGGTTGTTTAACAATGGAGAAAACAACTCCCCCGATCCTTTGCTACTTCACAACGTCATCAAACTGTCTTTTGTTTTGAGACCCCTGGAAGCAGAAATTACATACTGTGCATTTAACACATTATATCGTTTACATTAAGTGTAAAAACAACGTTTAACGCGCAGATTGTGTTGACTTAGCTGTTTCCCTGCTTTCAGTTATTATGCTAAGCTGCTGGCTATAGCGTAATGTTCACCGTGCAGATATGAAAGTGTAATCGATCTCCTTCTCATGTCAAAATGTACACAACGCCACTACATACGTGAAAATCTATACCATAATTACTACATATTAACAACTGTCAATTATTTCTTTGTAAGTGTCACAGAAAACATGCGCATGTATACATTTATTGAGCAATCCCAAGTAAAAATGATACACTGATGTACTCCTCAATGCCGCCTGATGCTGAACGTGTCCCTCGTAGATAACTGGACCAAAACCCTGTAAAAATCTCAGGGGCAGAGATGCAGACGATTCTCAGAGTCAGTGGTACAGTCTGCAGGCCTTTTGCGAAAACACATCATTCACACTGGATTGCTCATGCTATTTTTGTACGTTTATCTTGCCTTATTGACAACACATGCACGGCTGCAAATTGATGTGATCTATTTCTAAATCTGGACCGAAACTGTGCCAGATAAAGGATCCCACATCGACACAGAGCCAGTGTCACAGCCAGAAGTCTTTTCTTCTGCCGCTCTCATTGTTTTGATCATACCCTGTGTAATCACTGCTGCTGTTCATATTTCACAGTGAACTCTTTGTTGCTGTCAAATACGCTGTGTAAATAATAACTGTATTTCAAGAGATACCTTAAAGGACTTGAGATAAAGTCAGTGCCATGACCGCCAGTATCGCAAGCAGTTGGGTTAATTCTGTCTTTATCCCGAGATAGACCTTTCTTCTGAAACTCTTAAATAAACCCATGGGATGGATCAGAATATCAAAACTGCTGATGGCATTATCCTCCGACTCCTCGGAAAGCAGGTGCAAATCCCTTAAGGCCACCTTAAATCAGTGCTTGCTCTGCCAGAAAACAGTCGCCCTTTATCGCCAAGATCTTTGCTCTAGATGTCACTTTGTCTTTTTCTGTCTTCTGTCATGTGCGGTCTCTCCAGCAGAGCCATTAATGCCTCTCCACAGAAATAGCATTACAATGCTAAAATAATTGAGTCATGTGTAGTTGGAAAATGTGGGAGGACTGTAGTAGGAGGCAAGAAGATGGTTATTCAGAGTTTAAAATCTTGTTAGCTTTCCAGAAAAAATGTCATTTTTTTTGAGAGATGTTTTGATAATTTCCATCATCGGGTTTCTTGACAAATAATAACTGACAAAGACTCATCCAGTGGTAAAGAAAACAGCTGGCACTGCTGGCTGATGAGAGGACAAATGAAAAACAATTTTGCATTAAAATGGCAGCATTTTGACAGCTTCTGCTGAATCCAACAGAATGGTTCCCCTCAGTGCCCCACAATCAAATCTATTCACCTCCCGAGAAACAGTTTTCTAAGGTAGGAATTTCCAAATATTGTGTGACTTGAAAGACACGAGAGTGAAACTTCATTGAACATTCAAAATTAAATATGGCATGCTGACTGGCTGTTTGGATTGGCTTCTCTCACTTCTCGCGCCAAGATGGGATGATACATGACGGATCAAAAATGAGAAACGGTGCAACATACGACTGAACTGTTGGCGACTTTGCACTGCATGAAACACTAGACAAATGTCCTCACACCATCACAGTGGTCTGCTGTGTTTCCCTTTTAATGTAACAAGCCCAGTCTACCAATTCAAATACAAGATGTGTCCCATCATGTAATTTCAAAAAGGAAAAAACATGCTTTTTTCCATGGGTAGGCAGTGGCATGAAGGGCACTGAAGTCGAAGGTTACTAGTAAGAAGCCAAATGTGTGATACTACATTTATTTAAAGGCTTTTTAATTTTTAATCATCAGGTTGACCTTTTGCTAAGCAATTCCCGCTGGTGAGTAATTGCCCGATCATAGCTTAGCAACCATAACTAGGTAAAGTATATTCACAAGGCGGTCATTTTCCTTTGCAGTCACACTCAGGTTGGGAAAATTTTACGGAGCTGTATTAGAGGTTGTAAGTCGTTTAAATGTTGGGAATTTAACAAATTGTTATCATTGACCATTTATTGATTGATTGTTCTGCAACTGAAAAGATGATGGAGACTGAAAATCTGGAGGGACATCGAGCCATATTTTAAGGTAAAACAACAAATTTGTTAATCGTTAGCTAACGTTAGCATTCAACCACTTATTGCGAACGTTAACGTTTGATTACGTCCAGTGCATTTCACTTTCAGGCCTAAATAAATGTGTCAAACGTGCTGCTAATAATTCAGAATGTATTTACACTTTTCCTGTCCGATCATTTCACACTCTCAAACAGTAAAGTTAGCTAGGAAGTGGTTGAATGCTAACATTAGTTCCTCCTCTAATAGAAGCTGATGGGTTAGCAATATGTTGTTTTACCGTGAAATTTGGCCCAGTGTCCCTCCAGAATTTCACTTTCCAATCGTTTCAGTCTCTGATATATTAGGAAGTGGTGAAATGATAACAATTTGTCAGATTTCCTACATTTATAAGACAACTTGGAACACAGCAGTACAACATTTGAGCGTGTCGTCAGAGGATAATGGCTGCCTTGTGAATGGTCTGTTGACAGAGAGTTGGGACACTTTAATCTGGATCAACCTTTCTGAATGCTGTCCAGCAGCGGCAACTATATTTGCAGCAAATTTCAGTGAATTTAAGACATAACGTGCATTGATTACTTACTGACTACATTTGTATTAATACAGTATATATTTCTGGGGGGTGGCATAGGGACAGCATTAATCCATTTTTGTTGGTGTTAAATGTTGGAGGGCAAGTGGACCGTTTCCTTAACAAAGTATACACCTAAAGTGTGGTACAGGTATGTGTTAATCATTTCTCTTTTGCTGGTGAGCATCCTAATGTTATCTCATGCTAAAACGTTCAAATAAACATGGACATCAAGTGAATATCAATGAATGCCAGCAGCTGCTCAACTCAAGTCAAGAAAAAAGTTTGGTCAATAGTGCAAAATATGCAAGCAAATGATTTGCATTTAACAGAACAGTTTATTATACAACATGTCCAGGAAGAGGGTAGATAAGTTTTTCCTTGAATGGGCAGTTTTCAAAGAAACTCATTTGACCTCCTGCAGGGAGAGAAATCTGGCAGAAAGTATACAAGTGTTCAAAGTAGCCATTGCATTCATCCACTCTGCTTTCATTCATAGGCCTACAGTATCGTGCTATCAGGCAAGACCAGAGCTGAAACCTGGCCATGGTTCAGGTATTTACACCTCAATCCCGCACCGAAGCGCTCGTGTCCACTCTGATCTTTCACTCCACTTTTAGGTTGAGGTAAATGTAGGCCAACACACATCTGGTTATGGTAGCTAAAGTGTTGCTTATGCTAGCTAACCATAGTTGAAATCTAACCAGCTATTATCTTATGATAAACATGAACTAAAACAAGCAACATAAAATATTTGTCAAGATTAATGAGAGGTGTTAAAATGTACAAAATAAATGTCAGCCATTTCATGAGCTTGCCAGGGAGCGTGCTTTGGAAACACTGAAAAACGAATAGGGTTTAATTCAGGTCAGTTTTTGGAACGAGTGCTTACTTCAAGGGATGTCACGATTTTGATTTTAATTTTAATTTTAATTTTAAGTCTAATTTGAAAATTGATCAACTTTCAATTTAAATCACTGAAATCAACAGCAGGATTGGCGATTCTCCCAGTACTTTTTTTCTCACAACACCCGCTACTTGTGCACGTTCTGAGAAAAAAAGGAAACAACACTTCAAAGACGACACAGCTAGCTTACCGGTAGCCAGCAGCTTTACTTCCAGACATTGATCCTGTGTGCATAACCACTGGAGGAAGCTGAGACAATTTTGGAGATGCTTGGTGTATTCTCTTTTGCAGTGATCCGTTATTGATTCGGTTGAGGAGAGGTTAATTCGGGACAGATTTGAGAAACCGAATTTCGTAACAAACAGATTTTTTATCTTTTGTTGTTGACTGTTGAATCCCTAAGGGTGGTGGTTTTTGTTGTGTTTTTTGATGAATATTAATGCCTAACCCTAACCTGCAAAAAGCCACCAGAATGAAGTAAAACTGTCATTGCAAAATCCCCCTATCTTTAAAAAAAAAAAGAAAGAACTTAACATAAAATCTGTTCATCTTTACAAAACCTTCTTTATTCCACTCCTAACTAATGTTGGCAGCTCTGTTGTTCTCTACTGGATTTGGGGAATTTGTTCATCAAGCAATAAAGTATGTCAGCTTGGCCATCAACCAGCATTATGTAACAGTAACCTACTATAAAGTGTCAGTCCAACCTTAAGCTTTTCCTAATCAATAATACTGTGGGGCTCTACACTGCACTCCACGTCTTCTACATGGACCATCGAGGAGTAAGGATACCTGTTTTTTTTTCTTGGACATGCAGCTTCATGGTTGGCTTGCTTAAAAAAAGGAGTTTGTGCACATGTGTGCCAACTGTATTAGAAAGCCAAAGTGTTTATAGGTGTTTTCTGAACCGCCTCGCTAGAAGAAAGGATGAAAAGCTGGCCATTGGAGAGAGGGACAGAACACAACATTCAAATATGAGGATTCATAGTGTTGCACTTTGTTTTACACAGAAAAAGAGACAGAAATAGTTGTGCATAGAATGAAAAAAGAAAAAAACTTGAGTGTGAAAACATTAAAACCCTGCTTACTTTCTAAGTGATCATCAAGAGCTAATTTAAGACCTTGTTACATGGTTCTTGTTTTACAGGAGCACTGTGTAGTTTTGGAGAAGAACTTCAAACTCAGAATTTTTATATTTACAATATTAATGAGGTGATAAACTCAGAAATATTTATTTTTTCCATAACTGAATAAACAAGCTGTTCTCAGAGGAAAATAAGGTCCCCAGAACACTGCTTGAAGCTAGAAAGGTGGCAGGGTCCGCCACATATAATAAAGTCAAACAGTATGAAACTGTTTTGTTCATTAAGGTCAGTTTGTTTATTCAGTTTGTTCAGTCATGAAAACAAACACAGTTTGTATATTTAGTTTGTTTAGGCATTAAAAAAACTCCTAAAACTACACGTGCACCTTTAAAAAGATTCAGCTGGCAGCACTGAAAAGTTAGCCGGGAACAACCCATGAAGCTAATGCTAGCTTTATTAGCTACTGTAACTGTGACTACAGGTGATACTAGGACCCATTGTTTAAAAAATATAGCCCGCTGAACATTTTAGTAGCAAATCTGCCCCATTGTCATGTGTGCGGTCGACAACTGAAAGCTTAACAGGAGTAGCAACAGTAACTAAGGCGGTGGGACTTGAATGATGGATAGAAATGTTTGCACATACATTGTGCACCCTACCCATGGATGAAGGCATGTTTCTTTTATCCTAGTAAAAATTCTTCCTTCCCTCTCTGAGATTGCCAGTGGATGTGTGGGACTTCAGAAAACACTCCTGTCGTCATTGTGTTTTTATCACATGTTGAAATAGATCTATAATATCTGTCAGTATGAGCCCGGCTCTTGTGTATAAATGTAACCTTGTAGGACTGACAGTCAGATTTTGTCACTGGCAAACACTTGTGGCAAGTGCTTTTACATGGCGTCAGATTAGTCTTTAGTCCATCTGACGAGAGAGTATATCAACATTCCAAGGCCTCTGTAGTGATTTCCAATTCGATTTTATTGCAGCGGCTCCTGACTCACGAGCTCTGGGTGTGATTTACTGAGGTGCAGGTCGGGCTTGGAAGCTTTGTGCTCATTGCAGCTCAAGGCGATCGTGACGGTGGTTAGACAATATCTGCACCATGAAACAGATCTGACGGTGGTATAATGGCTTGTTGTTCACCATGCTTTTTGACACTGAACATAAACTGAAGCTACATTTCTGGAGAGGGGCCATACTTGTGGGAATGAAATTACAAAATTCACACATGTGTATGTGCATATATTTTCTCTTACCAGTAATATGCTGCTGGGATCTTTAAAAGACACATTATGCCCATTTTCAGGTTCATCTTGAAATGTTTAAAGGTGCAATATGTAAGAATTGCCCACCTGTCAAATTCATACTCAAAACAAACAGGGGGCAGCATGTCACCAGATTAACTGCTAACTTCTGTTAACTGTACTTGCAGTTAGCGAGTAGGCTCAGTTAGCAGCTGACTCTGCCAGTACAAGGAGCGCGTAGCACCAGGGCAGTGTTGGTGTTGTTTTCAGACTATGCCCTCGCGAGGCTCAAACTTGCTACAGGCTAGCTGGTCAGCATGCTAACTTCATTGATATCTCTGCAACAGCATATACAAGTGTCCTCGACATAATGTCAAAGCTGTTATTTCTTCACATTCGGTTGATAATTTTAGTTCATTTTTGATAGTTATAAATAAAATTCTTACATATTGCACATTTGATGCTAAAAAAAAAATCTGTTATCTCATATAGTCCAGTGCTGCAGCACTGTATTCCCCCCTCTGTCTGAAACGCTCTGTTTTAGCTCCTGTCTTTTTAAGGCGCCCCCAGTCTGCTCTGATTGGTCAGCTCACACATGCCTGAGCTAGCATCACTAACAACAACAAAGCAGCTGTGCTGAATTAATTCTTACGTGCCAAAGTAGTTGCAAGACATCAAATTACGCAAATGTGTGACATGGTGATAAAGTATGATGTCACAAAGTCACAGAATTAAGGGCGGGGTTACTGGCGAGGCCTTTCATGAGCAGTGTTTTCTGTGGGAGAGAGGAGCTTCTGTTGGTGCAGACCTTTTGCATGCACAAGAACCTATATAAAAAACTGTGGGAAAGGAAAAAAACCAAAAGGTGCAATAGGCTCCTTGAAAATCGACCAAATCAACACATTTCAGTATAATTTTACAAATTATGAATGTGTTATTTATTTATATTCTTTCTAAAATATTAAATTATGTGATTCCGTGATTTTTCCCTTTTAAACTTTGCAGTCCATTACAGATCCCCGAAGATCAGTGCCGTCCTACGACTGAGCAAACGGAACAAAAGACAAAACTGACAGGGAGATGAGAGAAGTGCATTACAGGCAGCAGAGGAGACCCAAATTGGTGTGTGGGATGAATAATGCATTTGTCTCAATCCTTCCAATCCTGTAAGTTTGCAAAATGACAGTGATCAAAGTTGAGTCTGGAAGGGATGGTATTAAGGGGGAGATTAAAATGGCTGAGAGAGTGTAAAAGAGAACACCAGAGGGGGAGAGAGGATATTTCTGTCTCTTGTCAGATTCTGTCATGACTTGTTTTACATTTACACTTTCCCTCTTTATCCCTTAGCTCCTATCCTGGCAATACAAATACATTTGATAATTCAGTGTGGAAACAGCTGCCACAGCGCAATGCACTAGCCACTATCAAGACAGTCACACGCTGACGTTTACACATTGATCAATCCTATTTTTATATGTGTATATATGTATGTATTTCCCCAGTGTATTATCAGAAGTTTGGATTATATATGGCAACAGAAAAAGGTCGATCATCTGTTTGTCTTCCACTGTTTTAAAAATCCACACACTGACAGACACACAAATACTTTTACATCCTCACACCCACACCCACACATAGATACACACACACGCACAGCCACAACAGATGCCTAGTCTCTGGTGTATTGTATTTGTAAGATAACGGGCTGGTGTGGGCGTCTGCAAAACAGCTCAGTTTGCACCTGAGTCAAAATCTATCTCTGCTTTAGTCGCCAACAGCGCAGGGAAAAAGGAGCTGAGGAGGACACATCACACCGAGCCCACTCTCTCTGTAGAGAACTGAGCCTGTTTGCCTGATGCTCGCTTTATCTGCTCCCTTCCATTTCGTGTTTGCTTTAAGATCAGTGAGCAACTGTCGCCCTCCTTTGCCAAAAATATTGCTTTGAGAGCACGGGTAGTGTGGAGGATCTATTTTTTTCTCGATATAGCCATGGGAAGCCTGTGCATGTCATCCAGTTGTGATGATTTGGCTCTCATTAGTAAAGCAATCTGGCACTGAAGGATTATTTATGCCTAGGATTAAAAAAAGACTTTAATGAATCCATACTGGTGAGATACTAGTTATGACAAATGACCACATCATTAACTCACTGGAGTGATATTACAGAATGAGCAGTAAAAACAGGCTCGTCCACGGCCACGAGGAATGTGTCTTTGAGCTGCAGTGAACCTTCATAAATCCTACCACCTTTTGTTCATCCATGTGTTGGATGTACGCTTGAGGAAAATGACTCTGCATACTCGAAGGGCACTAAATAATTGTGGTGCTTCAGGCAGAGCCAGTAGGACTGAAATAAAACAAGTGCTCTCTCACAATCCCTGCCTGCTAAAAATAAGCCTGTTCAGACGAGGGTGGTGGATTCTCGGCAGTTGCATCCTCAGCTCTGGCTGTGGAGGCAACTGTTTGATAAGTGTGGAGCTATGAGAAAGAGATTGTACGTAACCGTGTGCCTCTGTTCCTCTGCAAGCGTGACATACAATACATGATGGTTTTTGATCTAGCTGGAGTACAATATCCAGCCGTACAACACATCCCACATGGAAAAAAAAAACATCCTTCCGCTTGATAAAGATCCAAACTGTGAAAAAAACGTTAAATGCTCACCAGCTCTTACCAATGTGGGTAATAGTATTTAAGACGAGTATTCAAATACTTCTATCTGAAAATTAGCAATTAATGACGCGTAAAAAATACTTCATAATGAGGGTTTCCCCCAGAAGCACTTGTTACCTAGCAACTGCAACCAGAATACATTTGTCCGCTTGTTGCCATGTTTTAATTTAAGTGTAGATTTATTTTGTGTACTGCATGTTTTCTATAAAAGCGAGCTTTTGATTCATGGCTCCTCTCTGTATATTGAACAGCAGGAGTGAGACCAACGGTGGATTCAAGGGTGGCTTCGCTTGGCTGGGCAAAGTCTCTGTCCTGCTGTTGGTCGTTCACTTCATCATTGTCTCTGCCGCCGCCGTTTCAGTGTCTGCTGTGGCAGTGGGATGAATATTTCAGAAGTCGACACTCTGTTCCATTTGTTAGTGTACAGTGTTGGACTCCTCCCCAGATAGTTAGGTGTTTACACCCTGCCAAAAAACTCTCTGCACACTAACACTTGGCTGATGGCTATTATTACAACTGAATTTTGTATTCTCTACCATTTCTTTCACCTACTCTGCAGTTATTACAACATTGTACGGACAACAACGACGTAAAATCACTTTTGAAGAGTCAATCAACAAATAAAATGTCAAATGTCACAATGCCATTTGACATTTCTGCAAACCGCTGTTACATTAACAAATGTGTATATTTTATACGTATCAAAATGTCTTCAACAAGTGTCACATCACATTCACATGACATATATATGAGCTGACATTCATGTCAGTAGATGGAGTTTGTAAGCGTGAAACCACTGGTTATTTTTAACGAGACGTCCAAACATTCAGTGGCAACTAACCAGATTTTTTTGACGAGATGTCAGGGCAATTTCCAGCTATGTCTGCTACAACAAAACCTGATATTTGTGTCAAGATGTTGAACATTTTCTTAACCGTTTAAGTGGCAACATTAGATATTTTTAATGAGACACTGAGATATTCAAAACCGGATCTAAACTAGGACATTTTTGGCCGCGTTAGTGGCAAAGAAAACAGATATTTTTGATGAGACGTAGGGACATTTTTTAGCTAAGATTGCAGCAAAACATAACAAGATATTTTTGACGAGATGTCAGGCCAATTTTCAGCTGGTTTGTGGCAGGTAAGCCAAAACATGATCTTTTCCCAACCATAATCAAGTGTTTGTTGTGCCTTAACCACACCAGACCATGAGCATCACCTTGGCAAAACAGAAAATTAAAAATTAAATCCAAAGAAATGTTAAGTTTCAGCTTATTGTACAGCATGTACATTGCCAAAACGTATTCTGCTGATTGAATTTGAAGAAATTGGGCATAAATCATTATCAAACCAAACACGTGTATAACAGAGTCTGGTCTTTGTGTCTCTTCAGATGAATTTTTCATGACAAAATCCTCCATAATAATCCACACTGGATGCTTCATGATAAAGACTCCAGTCTGTCAGTAAACTGCGTGCTTATAGGCTATACAGATATGTTCGAGGTAGCCCTGCATGTAATTCATAATGCACTTCACCCACATGCATTTTTGATGCTATAGAAAAATAGAGCACGCTTACAGCCTCCACTTTCCCTCACCACAGGAGCCGAGCCTCCCATCGGCGTTCAGCCTCAGGGAGCTGATTGGACTAAATGTTGCAGAATGAAGCACTGTTTTCTTTCCTGCTCTGTCTTACTTTCTTGTCGGGGTCATGTAAGCACAAAAGAGCTTAATGTTCCTCCCCCTGCTGTTATTTTTTGAAGGAGATCAATAGGTGACAGGCGCTAGGACAATCAAGATAAAGATAAGGCGAGGAAGGTAAGGTCACTTTTGACACGAGGTCCCCGTACGTGTGAGGTATATCAAGAGGCGACTTACCAAAGATAACTCACCAAAGTATTTTTAATTCAACTTACACATCAATAGTTTCCCGATTTAATTGGCTTAGAACAAAAAAACAGAAGTAGAGCAAACACACGTGTAAGTCCAGAATTGAATGACTGAACGGCCCATCTAATAAAAACAAAAACTCTTACGAGAAGCATAAAAACACCACCTAATTGGTTTGCTCAAACTTACATTTGACCCTTATTTTTGTTTCCCATCTTCCCCAGTATTTCATTATTAGAGAGTGAAAGTAATAACACAGTGAAACAATCTTAATTGGGGTAGAAAAGGGAGTATAGGCTTCCTGGAGGCGATGAAGTCGAACGTGGGTGAGTGTGAGCTTTCACAGCATTGCGTTTGAAGGCCACATTCAATTATGGGCTACTTGTCAGACGGAATAAATCATTCAGCAACTGTAATGCATAATGCAGTCAAACAAAACTTTAGTGCGAAAAATATTCCCACGCGGGGGTAACTAATGACCGTGGTGGTTTGGTGGGGTTGCCTTTTCATCAAATGTCAAAGCCCATCATCATTGAAAAGGAGGGAAACAGAGTAAACAGCAAACAAAATAAGACTTTCACAATGAGATAGAAGCAGCCGATGCTGATGCTCGTGAGAGCCATGAACTGAGTAGTAATTTATGGACAGTGGTAATCTTTTGAAAGCAAATGGTTGCCAGTGCAAGGTCACATCCTGATTTGTTAGTGACCAGTGGAGTGACAAAAGCCAGGGCTTTTCCTGGACGTATAATGTGCTTGACCACATCATTGACTCCATGAAGAAGTGATTTGTCAAAGCAAAAATATATGAGGGTTTCTTTACATGAAGTAGTACAAAAACATTATCCTCACTTTGCAGGGGAAAAAAAAATTCTATTAAGGCACAGTGCCTTTTTTGGAAATGGATTATACCCTGAGTACTTCGAGGAAATCTACCGCAAAAATGGTCTGCCACCTCTTATTCAAACTGACAGGTAGGTCTGAGGGCAACTGTCCCCTCAAGGACAAACATCCAGCGTCTGAACCTGGGAAAGCTAAGCTGCTGTAAAAGCAGAATGTCACACACAGCAGCAGCTTGTTTACAAAGGTAAACCAAAGATCATCACAGTGAGGGGAACGCAAACTAAAGAGATTAGATTTCAGGATGAGCTTGTGGGTGTTGTGATTTTCTACATTTTCTTTTTTCTTTTTTTCACATTTTGACATGTTTTTGCATTTTTAGATCTGTCAAAAAAACATCTATTAAAAATGCGTTTGCCAAGGTTTGTGGCACAGAGACAAACACGATGAACTTGATTATACAAACTTTGCTCAAAACAAGTTGGGAGTTTTCAAAGCTGTTGCTGGCGTTGCTGTGTCATCAGTTGGGGGAATTATTCATTCTGGCTCAGCTCAAAATATGCTTACCATCTGTTCCATTTTATTCCAGCGCCGGGCTCGTGGCTCATGTTTAATGTATCTGTGCTAATGGCATCATCTACGTACAGTACAATGGCCATCTCTGCATCAGGAAATCAGCGAAAGCAATGAAGGAGGGAGACCCTGGCTGTATGAAAGCCTTCAAAACAAGCTTTTATCTCAGTCATTTGCTCCATCACGACAATGACCAGGAATAATCGTCCTTCTGAAATATATTACATGAATTAAAGGACAGAACAATTTCACCACTTTGCCACCCAAATGTCACATTATCAAACGTACATGTTCTCAACATATCAGTAATTTGATCACACCGCAGCAGTATTTACGATCTATTTAAATCCTCTGCAAGGGAGGTCAAGTGTGACTCACTCTAATGTGATTAACCCCCTGAGAAATATATGAGGGACATATGGAAGTGGAATATGTATAAAGGCCTTTCAGGCACATTTGCTCATACATTCACTCATACAACATAAAACATGCACATCAACGCATACGCCCACGCACATACTGTGCCGTACACACAGAGTACATGTTCACATACACATTTTATGATCACAAATCAAACACGTGAGCAGAATTTCACAAACAAGCTGTTTCATGAAGCTGCTTGTGTAGGTTTCTGAACAGGCTCTGACCTCCCTCTGATGAGGGGGAAATTAGCGCCAAATAGGGAAAAGGCTCCCAACAGAAGGATTATGAATTTTAAGTCCTTACGGCCTGTCACCTCTGGAACTGTGTCTACTAAAGATAAACCAGGCGAAGTCAAAACTGAGGAGGTTTATAGAAAGTTTGTAAGGTCTGGATGACACATAGGGATACCGCTAATGATCAATTTAATTGTTCATTACTTCTTCACTTAATTCATTAATCGCTTAAAGGAGAAATTTGTAAGATGTGGTCAGAATTTTAGTTCAAAACATTCCAAAAATGAACTAACATTATCAAAAGACTGTGTAGAAACAACAGTGTTGACGTTAAGACATCTATTTACTGTGTTGCAGAGCTATCTATTGAAGTTAGCATGCCAACCAGCAAGCCCCGATCCATACTGTCTCATAATACCACTTTGTACCTGAAGAGGCGATGGTCTGATAGCCCCCTTAGTTTCAGCTGCAGACAGGCCTATATGCCAGCTGTTGGCATAATAAATGAAAAAAATAAACTCACAATATGTCAGAAAATGAAATACACTTTCTTCTTTTTCCTTGCTCAACAGAAAAATACAACACTAGACCTTCTGAATTCAAGATTCTCTCTTTTACTGAACTAAGACGAGTTTAATTGCCTCATTAAGTCTTCATAAAACACACTTCATTCGACCTCGACATTAACGAAATAAAGCTTTCGACGAATCACCTCTGCTTTAGTAGAAATAAATCCTCAATTCACTGAGCAAGATGTGAAAATATTTCAGCTCTACATGCCGTTTTTACCTGCTGCTGATGTCCGATTCTCTGCCGCTTCTCTCCCGCTGCACCCCTCTCCTATCCCCGCCTGCTGTGTCTTATCATCTCCGAAGTCATAGTCCTGGTCATGTCGATGAAGGTTCTCAGTCATCCAGGTCATGGTAATTCTAAGTGCTGTATTGTAGGCAACTGGATGTGTTTCACGTGTGTGTCCTGGTCAGAACCGCTGTAAATCACCTCTGTACCGTATCCCCTTTCTTCAAACTGACCTCCAGCAGTCTTAGATGCTGTGTTCAGTCCCAGTTTGGTGTCCAGCCATGTTCACTCTCAGGCTGCCAAATCCAGTTGAGCTAAGCCCTGTCACCTGATCACCTCTGTGATCTGAGGTCCTGGTCCACACAAACACTAGGGCCGCTGGCACCATGGCTAACTGAGCCACGAGTTAACTAGCTAACGGTGGCTAGCTACAGCCAAGGATGGCTAGCAAAGAGCAGCAGTTATTGGTTACTCTGGTGATATTCTGTCCCCTATGTCTTTGTAGCTACCTTCAACTTCTGGCTTTATTTAACAAAATTTAACAAAACAAAGTCCCAGGAGTCCCAAGAGTAGAAAGTAACATCTTGATTGTTTTTCCGACCGACGGCTCAAAACGAAAAAGATATTCAATGTTAAAGCATATGGGCAGAAAAGTCAGGGTGTCGCGTTGGACAAGACATCACTTTGTATTTTAGTTTTACTTTACATGTTTTTGGAATCGATCTGCTTGTGCATCCACAGGTTTCCAACAAGGGGCAGATATCTTGATGGGTAGAGGAGCTCCAGGGGTACAGGTCATGTTCACAGGACATTCTGAGCCTTGTTACTGTATTAAAAGTGTAAACAACAAAACCAATATTAAGGCTAAGACGCATTGGGGCAAAGACAAAACGAAAAAACTGACAGCTTGTTGCTAGTCCTCTCATTTCCTCATTTAAAAAAGGCTGAAACCAGAGAACATCTGTCATTTTGGGGTGTTGCTTAATGACTAAATGACTAAAATGATCGATTATCAAAATTGTTGCTAATTAATTTTCAGTCTATCTTCTAAATGATTTATTGTCTAAACATTTCAGCTCTAATTATGCCTTTTCTGCTTCCTCTGCCATTGGAGTAATACATGCACAGATTGTATAAATAGCTGATACACCAGTGTCAGAAGAGCTACGCTACTTTATATATTTGCAAACGTTTGGCACTGGACATAAAATCTTCTCTCTCGCCAGATTCTCAGCAGGAGGAATTTCAAATGCACTCTGTGATGTGCCAAGCCAATCTTTCAATTTATCGTCTAATGATAGCCACTCTCATCAAAACATATTTGAATATGTGTATTTTCATTTGTGATCTGCTGCCGAGAAATGCTGGCTCTGGACGTGCGGCCTGTAGGGGCCACATCAAATGGCTCGGGCTTTGAGGGAGATGAGAGAGTGGCATCGTCTTAATCTTCTGCTCCCAGGAAGGGCCTTCACTACTACCTTTAATCACCTCGCTGCGATGTCTCACTGCTGACTCACGCTTCCTCATTTCATTTTATCCTCGCCCAAAGAGAGCCACACGGCCTTGAAAGTAACCACAGTGGACAGCTGAGGTGGCTCATTAACACCAGACATGTCCAGGTCCGGGAAATGTGCCTCTTAATGGCTTAATCAAGACATACCGCTCGGTTTGGATTGCAAGGTGTTATGCTGCAATTTTTACTGTAGCAGTTTGATCTCAGATTATTTACATATAAGAATCTACCCTCAAGGAAAAGGCTTCTCGTTTTACAATTCTCTTCTTCGGTTCATGGCAGCACCACAACATCCAGTTGTTGCATTATGAACATGAATTAAAAGAAAATGTGTTTTGAGAATATTTGAGGGGAAACATTTACTAATGCTGGGAGCCATATGCTCAGCCATTAGTCACAGGATTTCAGAAACCCTTGTAAAACTCTCCGGCTCCAAATGTGAAGTCGAGGGGGGCTAAACAAATTAAATATAGGCACAGATTTGAAGAGAATCTTATCTCAGTGGGGTAATATCAGTGTCACATTTCTTCCCCGCAGTCACTGACGCTAAAGAGCGATTAAGCTTGCGAGATGACTGTCGATTCAAAGGAAAGAAAAAAAAACTGCACTGCACACTCAGTTAACATCCTTTATTATCCCAGACACTTAATAAAATCCGCCATTCAGACACAGACAGCAAATAATGTGCTTTTTTACCTTTACTAGCACCACTGTAGACTTTCTCTTCCTTAAAGGTGCACTTTAAGAGAAGAGAAAGATCTTCTTAGGCCTAAACAAACTCTTTGCTTTCATATCTGAATAAACAAACTGACCATAAGGTGCAACGAGTAAAGATTTTATTTAAAAATGTAAAAAATAAATAAATAAATAAAATTGTCAATTCGCCGAAATAACAGTTATGACGTCATGACGTCTATCTGTTGTGTTGCAAAGATATCTACTAATGTTAGCATGCTAACCTGCTAGCCTCGGCCTGTCCTGGTCCAAAGCTCCTGTGCTAGTGGTTTGTATTATTACCTTATTAATATTGTATGTATTAAACTTATTAAAACTACATTGTGCCCTTTTAATACGACAAAGTAGGATTGTGTCAGTTGTCTGTCTGTGTTTGCATTAAAAAGAAATATGCCTGGATTAATTCAGTTGGGGCTCCTGGCAGTGGGCTGAACACTATGTGCAGCAGGCAGTCACAAGAGGACTGCAACAGACTGTCAGTCTGCTGTGAAGTCAGCCAGATGGGAGACAACATCTTCCTCACCTCAGGGAAAAGCACTGGACGGAAACAGGTGAAGAGAAAGAGAGGAAGAGGGAGGATGAGAGGGAGAACTGGAACAGAATTAGAGGGGCTAACTCCGGGTCTGACACAGGGATGTTGGATGCTGCAGTCAAGCGGCAATCACGGGTCGAGGTTAGCTATGGGTGACGGGAGAGGAACTTCAATATGAGACATGAATAAAACAAAACAATGTGAAGAGGTGAACACGAGGCGGGTAAACATGTTGCACTCCGGAGAGGCTTCCTGCTGCATGCTGAGAAGCTGTGCACACTAATATTTATACATGTCGAGTTAGTTTGAGACTGTAGCAGTTGATATGCTTGTGCACGGAGGGGCTGGTCAGGGTGTATGAATAAGGGATTTCAAATTTATCAAACAGCTTAAAGAGAAGGTTGTAAAGGTGAGGGGTCGGGTAATGAAAATACAAAAACACAAGGGGATTGAAGTCCACACCAAGACCAAAGCTTTGAGGTCTACATCCCACATGTAGACAGATTCACCGCACGGTGATTCATAGAGATCTCAGTCGCAATTTCACGAGGCATCAGGAGTCATGATCTCCTGTCCTGGAGAATATATACTGTCTGTCAGCCACGTGATGAGGAGCCTTTATATGGGCCATAAATTTCACAGCCGGACTCAGGCAACAACAATACATGTAACGCCAGGATTCATCACCTGCAAGCAGATAACCTTTCACAATTCCGGCTGCCCTCAACTCGCAGCTTTTCCACTGCACTCCTGCGGTTGTGAACCTGTGAACCTGGACTATTACATTTAGATATTAGTAGAAATGTGCAGCAGAATATACCTGATTGAGGGCAAAGCGTAGCCTCATTGTGTAACACCATGATGTATGCATTCAGCCGGCTTCGTCATGACAACGAGATCCCTCAGTGAAATTATCTTCACTTATTAAAACTGTCTATCAGGAGTGCGCTACCACAGTTAATGAAATTGCCCGGGTCAAAGCCATTCTTCAGCAGAACACTGCTATCATTCTGGGGTGATTCAGTCAAAGCTGGGGAAGCTAGTCAGCATTTTCCCCTCTCATTGTGTAAACTCTTACATCTTTGCATGCATGTTGTTCTCTTGTCATGCATGAAAAAGCCATGCTGTAAACTGCATGTTATCCCATGAATGCACACGTTTCTTTTTTACTGCCGTGCACTGAGAGAACAGCGGCAAAACATTCCAGTTTCGAATGCAGCATAAATCTTTTTGACAAAGCTTACATGGAAATAGCAAAGCAGATTATTAAAGGCGCCCATGAGATGGGGAAGTACTGTACAGTACATTCAAGAGGCGTTGCTAGGAAACGCTACTGCTGGGTGAGTCAATGAGCAATCCACAGGCTCTAAGAGGAGCTACAATAGAACAGACAGCCTAGCAGCCACACAATAATCTCAGTCCACATGGTCATTGCAATTATGCTAATTAATATCATCCTTACAGCCACTCCAATGAGAAACGTGGCGTTTTGCTCACATACCCACGCCACTCTTTTGAATCAAAAAACTGGGGGGAGGGGGTCTGAACAGGTTTCTCTAAACTGATAGAGTTATACATATAGAGGAGGAAAGTTCACAGCAAGAGGAAGAGAGAGAGGTTGTCTCATTTTTAGATGTGTGTGAGTTACAACAATAGACATGCAGTAAAGGTCAGAGGATTGCTACTTTATGGGCAATTTATAAAACTGGCCTCTCCTTTGATGCTCACAGCATGTTTGGAGAAAGCATAATGCCACCGTAATTGTCATGTATGCTCGAAGGGAAAATGTCATGTCACACAGATGTGCACACACGTGTTACAGCAGGTAAACACACACACACGTACACACACCTAGTAGATCAGATAATGACTCACCTTTAATGAGACACAGCTCTCCTGTCAGACGAGCTCTGTCAGGTGCAGAAGACTTTCCATTTTGATGTGGAGCGCGGGCCCCCATGCTCTGTAGGGGCATTGAGAAAGTGTTTTTCTGATGTTCATACTGTACACCTGAAACTGATCTCCCAATTTGTGGAGGAATAATTCAGAATATATCGCCCCAGGTGGACATCAGTCTGGAAGAATGATTCATGAATTGTCAGAACCTTCCTTCATAGAGCAGCAGGCATTTCAATCACGCAGCCTGTATGAACAACATGTGTTTTTGTCGTTTTGGAAATGCTGCACACACCTAATGCAGTGTGTTTGTCATGCCTTCAACAGGGTCTTGGGTCAAAAACCTTACATCTTACATAAAATAAAATCACTTTTGTAAAAAAGAAAAACATCCATTGTCCTAGTCTAAATATTGTGCTACCCTTTTTATGTGAGAATTTATAAAATGTATTTACGTTGAATTAATGATTTTGAAAAGCAGTCCACTGGTCAAGTATTACACTCCTCACTATGGATAGTTTAAAAACAAATGATCAAAATCGATATTGCCTTTTTATTCCACACATTCTTCTTCCTTTTCAAAACCTGACGCCTACATTACCCACAATGCAACTTAGCCACATAGTGACATCACTGAAGGCAATTTATCAGACACATGCAGCACATTACATGCAGCTTCTTCAGGAGCCACAAAAGGATTTTTTTCACCCACTTATGCAGTGGTACTCCCCTAGACCTGCAGACACATTTTATTGTGGAGTTACCCTTTAATAATTTTGCAACTTATTTAGATTCTCTGTACAATTTTATTATCCACCTAACTAGCTGTCTTCACATAAAATATTGAATGACATTTTTAGAAAAGATTAGTTGTAATCTTTAGGTACATCACAGAGATGTATATATGTTTCTGTGCTTCTACTATTATGTATGCTGTGTATTTCTATGTTCTGCACACCATATTCATGTGGCTTCCTACTTCTTCTCCTGCTTTCTGAATCATTTATAATGAGGCAGTCTTGACACTTTCATTTACCTTCACAGATATTTCCAAGCAAATGGGATTACCACAATCTGTCTTTTTTAAAGCCCACTCCTCTGTGATCAAATAATAACAGATAATACATGGGCAAAATCAAGACATTCGGCGTGTTTACGATTGCAGCTCTTCAGAGAACTGGGAGCCTATAGCATGTATAATAAGACAGGGAATGCAAGGTAATCCTTCAGCACACCAAGGAGGCAAAGTGGCTGCAGGATGTAAGCCTGTTAGCATCATGCATCTTCATTTAAAATGACAACGTTGGGGCTTGTGCAATATTAAGTCCAGGTACACGAGGCAAACCCGGCAGCCTTTACAAAGGCAGGAGGTATCACAAGAAAAGAGGCTATTCAAGATACATCATCATCAAAATTTATTCAGATGCATCTTAGGTGCATCTGAGTAAATGATGAACATGAGCAACATCATCTATTCATATTGGTGTCATAATCTTCACAGGAGGTTTTACTGTTTTAATTATTGCAATAATAATATGCTAATTTCCTGCAGCAATCTGTGACAACCATGTTCCAAACCATTTGTATTCATGGCTTCCTTCTGGTGTTGACAGCGTTTCTCTCTTACTCTGCAGTCTTTATGTGAACATGTCAGCCGTCGCTATTGAAACTTGCATTAATGACACCAAAACTGTCACCATATCATAATAACATTCACAGCATGCAGCACGTTTAAAAATAGAAACCATCTTCAACTTGTTGATATCAGTTACGCTGGCTGCTCGTCTCAGTAATGCTGACTTAAGAACATTCAGATTTGATTGTAGGACTATCCTCCACATTATAAGGACAATAGTGCCATCTAATGCACAGAAGGAGGACTGGAGGACTTCTCTGCAGTGTTGAAGTATTATTCTTTTCAGTTTCTTCTTGTAAGAATTAATAATGCAAACATTACTGTCAATAGCACTTTATATTTCTTTATCAAGAAAAAATGTGTTGCACTCTAGGTGTGGAGGCAAATCAGTGACATCTATCCCTGCTCTCTGAATTATCACTTAAAAATAAAAATATTATTTAATGTCAGTGAAGGCCAGTCTTGTTCTTGCCTCTGTCTTCCTTTTCTCATCCCCCTCTGGGCTTGAGGTATATCATTTGTAGATGCTTTGCTGGTGACCGCAGTTTGATGTTACCTGCAGTCCCCCAGAGTCTCTCCGCCAATCTCACTCTTCCCAGCCACTTTCATGTTGAAGACGGAGGGGGTGGCTGGCGGAGTCTGCTGAATGCAGACAGTACTGACTGACAGCACTCTCCTGTCCACATAAAGGTTGTCAGGTTCTCTAAATATAGCAATACAGAACCTCAGAACAATTTCCAGATGAACTTAACTTATTTCAAGTCAGAGATTTTTATCAAAGAAGAAATTCAGACAACTCAGATGCAGGTGCATTGAAAGTGTCACTTCAGTCCTGAAAAAAAAGAGTTTTTTGGATTGTACAAACATTCGTATATATGGCACACTCGAGATATAACCAGTTCATATAATTACATAAATAACTCTGAATGACTTATGAAAGCTGTAGAGCTGATGTTTTCATTTATTAGTTAAGCATAATGTAAATATTTTTGTAAATACTGTAGATCATGTGTTGGGTTACCTCACTTCATGTTTACCTTTCTTTTGTGGGTAGTGTAATGTGAGGAGATTGAACACACCTGTCAGAGATAATTACTGAGAGATTGAGACTGAGAAACTAACCTACACATGTGTTGTTGTAGAAACAGTTTGAAACACTCTTGAGGAAGATCCAGAGGGACAGAAACAACAGTAGAATAAATTGTGATACTGAGCAAGAGCAGTGTGCTGGATCTTCTTTTTAAGTATAAAGAGACAGGCAATATGAATGTATATATATCATTTGGATATGCTGATTTTGTTGGTAGTTGATCAGTTCTGTGAGTGTGTTTGTGTTTGTGTGTATGTGGAAACTAAAGGGCAACTCCACCAATTTTACACATTAAAGGGTGTTGTGGGGGAGCACTACTGCAAATGTGGAAAAAAGTAGTACAAAGCCTTTTGTGTCCCCAGAGAAAGCTGCATGTAATCTGATAAACTGCATCCAGTTGGTGCTGTCGAGTTGCATTGTGGGTAATGTAGGAACCACAATAGAAAAGCAGTCCACTCGGCAAGCATTGCACTCCTATAACACTGTTGTACTCATTATGGACAGTTTGAAAGCAAATGATCAAATTACCTTTTAAATTAAATTACATTACCCACAATGCAACTTAGCCACCAAGTGACATCACATGCAATACATGCAGCTTCTTCCAGAATATAGGTGACAATATAGTATGGAATTGGGTATTTATTTTATATAGTTTAGGGAACATTATAGATCCGAGAGAAAACTGACTGAAGGGCTGGATTGAAAGAAAATGGCCAATTACAAATCTGTTTGCTACTTTAGCACCATGGACAGAGCCATGGATTTATCAATACACAGCACAGTTAGGCTACTGAGCTATTTCAGAACCATGGTCGGGGCCATATAACTTTCACAAACCTCAGTCAGAAAAGGGATAAATGAGTCAGGCAGATTCATGTATTCAACCAAAAAACTCCTCTGCCCATGCACTATATCTGCTACTGGGGGATGGAGAGGGGGGGCAGCCGGTTAACAAGGGTGATGCATTTTGGTCATGTGTTCACTTATGTCCCCCCCTCTACCATGCTGTAGCAACATCCTTATAGTGTCTGATACCATTACTTATACATGTGCTTTTGGCACCACCCAAACCGATGTATTATCATGGGAGTTGGTGTGCTAGCACTGGGCTGTCCCTGCAGTTTTTTTTATAACTGTGATTTCTGTAGGACAAATTGAGCCTAGCAATTACTGCAAGAGAGAGACAGGCGAGAGAAGTTCTTGTGTGACTCAGACCTCAGGCTGTGGGGAGCAAAGACTCCAGAGGGGAGGTAGTTTATCACTTGGCTTGCGCTCAGTATTATGGTATCTACAACAGAAAAAAACACTTACTTTACAAGTGGTGAGGATTAAGAGATCACGCAAACCTGCCCATTGACATTTGGTATGGATATTATTTCCAGAGGATATATTCAAATACCTCAAAGACAATTTCTGTTTTTAATTTGAAACTGATTTCCATCAAAATGCTGTGGACAATCATGGTCCTTATAGGATGGGTCCTGATGCTTTTTGACAAGCTAAAACAAGAAATGTCGATACAACAGATGCCATGAAATTTTCTTAACCAAAATCTGCTCTACCACCTCCAGTACCACCAATAGGCTGAAATTTGCATACTGTATGTTTAAATGTATGTTGGGGCAATTTTGTCACTGTTTTTCCCAAGAGTTACCCTAAGACCAAGTGGCAAATGTATATATATAAAATATAATAATAAAATATCACAATTTGAATACGTTAATTAACCTGACAAGTACATTTCAATTTTGGTGACGCACTTTGCAAGGTGAGCGAGGATGCATGTCACTTCCGGTTATCAACTGGCTCAAAATCAATGTGGATGATATGTTTTCGATGGGGACTGAAGAGTTCTGGAGGAGGAAATGTGTTTTAAAAACGGCGGTAAGTACTTTAAACTACCTATTTTGGCTTATGTAAGTTATGTAAGGTTTGTGAAGACCGAGTGAAAAAGTCTGAAGAAGGACGAAATCACGTAGCTTAAAGTTAGCTTAAATGTTTGATTACATGTTAGCCTGGTGAAGTAGTGAAGAGGAGGTGTATAACGTTTGTTTTATAACTTAATTCCACTTAATTTAAGACTTTTCTGAGAATGTGAATGAAGTTCAACCGCCTATAAAATTTTAATGCCGTGGTGTTGTTTGCCCCTTGAAACTAAAGTCCTTTGTGGTCAACAGGAAGCTTTTACGAGTTTGTTGCCTTGTTTTAGGTTGTTGTATGTCTGGGTAACCTTTCATTGGTAGTAACGTTGATGCAGTATCTTACAGAAACATGTACACTACTCAAAATTAGGGATATTGGGATATGGGTGCATATATGCATGTGCATGGACATGCAATAAATGTCAAAAAATATTCACAAAACACAAAATAAAATTTCAGAATAAACAAGTGAAACACTAAAATATCCCAATATCCCTAACTAACTTTGAGTAGTGGATATTAATGGTTGGTTCTGTAAAAGGTTTGACCCTTGATTCATTAAAGAAAAGGTTTTGGAGAAAGGCAGTGATGGAAAGTAACTAAGTGCATTTATTTTAGTTACTTGTACTCTACTCAAGTATTTTGATTTTCTGCGACTTTATACTTCACTACATTTTGGAGGCAAATATTGTACTTTTTACTCTACTACAATCTCACTCATTAACTTATTTTAATTAACAAAAAACCCCAACAAAAAACTAATCAGAAAAATGCTTAATATTGGATTTGTTAACTGGCAGGCCAATAATCGGTTGAACCTTACCATAGTATATAGTATGCATATAGATTTAATGTATAATTTACTTTTACTTTACTTTATACCTAAGTATGCTTATTGACAGAAAATGACTTTTGGTACTTCAAGTGTTTAGCTCAAGTACTTTCTATATGGCCGACTTTCACTTTAATTAAAGTAATATTTTATAATGATATCTTTACTTTTTCAGAAGTATGTATTTTGATTTTTTCAGTGCATTTTAAAGATACAGTTAACTGTCATATATGACCAAGAAAAACACCAAATCCTACTACAACCTACGGAACTAGAGAATGATTATGTCTAACATGACAAATCAGTTGATCAGACAAATCAACCAATTTATTTTCTGTCAATCGACTAATTGATTAATCATTGCAGTCCTAGTTCAGTGTCCTGTTATGAATGACAAGATACTCCAAATACAGTATGAGCATCTTAAAGTTTTTGTATTTTTTTATTGTTAATTTTTAAGGTTTATTAATTGATTTTCTTTCTTTATTCATTGGCTATACATGCCCCTGGCCTTCACTAGGGTCCTCTGAATGTGTGAGGTTTGTCTTTCCTCGGTTGTCGGCTGTGACCTGTCTGACTTTTGTCTGTTTTGTTATTTGTCTTTGTGGTTGGGCAAACCAAACTATTTCCCCTCTGGGATTAATAATAAAAAGCTAACTAATCCTATCAACAGCAAAGGAAAATTTTGAATTGGATTAGCTCTAGTAAGGGTGTTATATCTCAGGCGGTGGTGGCTAATACGTCGATATATCATTCCTTTGTATGTTCTTTTTGGATTATCCTTGCAGATTTTCTTTATTTAATCAGATATTATTGAAAAAAAGTAATATAAGTGAGAACACTATTACCCTGGATACCTTTCACTAATGATGGGGTTAAAATTTCAACAATTTCACCACAACGTCCATGTAAATGTTGTGCATAATCACACGATCTAACTTAACAGATGGAGTATGTTGGCATGTCAGTGTTGTGTTTAAGCAACATTATCCAACTATTTTACCTTAAAATAACAGCTTCTTTGCTGGTGTTTACACCGCTATTACAGTAGCCTCTGACCACTAGGGGGAGGAGCTTTTCAGGTCCGGGGCAAGAATAGACCCCAGAACTGGAGCCGGGCGAGCGGGCAACAGAAGTGGGCTCAGCAGCCTCTATGTACATTGTGACTGAGGCAAAGAGACGGTAGAGAACATTGCCGAAGGCGGCAAAAGAGAGTAAAAGAGACAGTGACCGAGCAAGAAACAAGTAAATCTCAGACTGACTTTCAGTTGTTGTCGACAGCTCCACTAAATTAAAAATTGTGCTGTTGAATAGTAAGTAATATTGGCTGGCTTGCTAAGTTGTATGTCTTGTGTTTGGCTGCGTTAGCAAAGTTGAATCGCTATTTTTTGAACACTGTTCTGAGTTGGGTGCAACACTTGTGCGAACTTTGACTGCCACGGCAGGCAAAAATGCTAAGCATGCATGTTAAATCGACACTTATGAGGCATAACATTGTTATGATGGTGCTGAATTTTGTTTGTAGTTAACACAATACTACGTTATGTGTGAGAAGTTGTTACAGAAACCTGGGATTTGTATTGTTCGACAGTTGTATGGCACTCAGAATCCGTGGTGGGAGCCAAACTGCACAAAATACGATTTGCTATATAATGTTGCTTTAAATAGATTTGGAAAAAAATATCCTTGAAGAAAACATTTTTTTTGTCACAATATATGCCACTTTCAAGTGCCAATATTCTTCGCACTCTTTGCAGTAGGTCATGTAGGACTTTGCTCTGCTGACAGAATTCATCAGTCCATCAGTATTTCCTTCTTAAAACACCTAAATATTAATTTGAACTTTTTAGGTCAACATTACGCCTAAATTCCTTACACTCTCAAGAGACCTTCAATCTGCTGCCTTGATAATATGCCTTTGAGCTTCAAAATATGTTTTTAATTGCTTGGCAACCAACAGCTCTGCCCCCTTTTCTCAGGTAATTTTCCAAAGGCTGTAAAAAGTATACTTATTAAGCCTATAACCTAGATGTCTCAGTAAGTAATAGTTATTGGCCCGTACAAACCTACCTCTATTAGCAACCTCTTGGCCTGAATTACTAATTTCCAATCTTGAAATTGGCTGCACAAAAACCCTCCTGTATTGATTCTGGCAAAGGTTCAGTTCTAAACCTACTGGATCTTGCTTTAGTGTCCAATGTTGTTGACTATTTAAGGTCTTCTGTTCAAAATGTGAACAGAATAATAGCAACATCTGTGTAATATAAAATTCCAATTCAGACAAATATCTCTGCTGTAAACACTAAATGTGAAGCCTATGGTGTTGTTGAGTCAGTTGGAGATTCGTTCAACTTGGTGGTAACATTTCAGGGACTAGTTTATGGTTGTGTGGTCTAACTTGATTTGGTTTGATTTAGGTTAGTCTACTGGGCATGATGGGTAGGAGGGAACAACTTACTTACACACACAACTTCTAAATCTCAAGGTACAATAAAATCAACACTTATTTTCTGTGTTGTTTTATTTACATAGCAAAGATGCAGAAGTGTGTGTACTGGGGCCACATCATAACACCAATATAGTTATTATTTTCCGATGGTAACTTAAGCAAGTCATGGCACCGCAGAACTGAAACTGGAATGGAAGTCAGTAGACCATAGACCTCCAGATTTTTATTAGGGTCTCACTCATAGACACCAGCCACCTAAATATGCCTAATTTTTTTTCATCAAATTGACAAATTAACAAAAATGTTGAAAAATGCCATATCTCACAGTTTGAAGCAAGGCAGAAATAAATTCCTTTTTCTGGATCCTGTACCCAGAGTTAATTGAGTCTATTCTGGGTCGAGACCCATCCTTCATCCAAGTTTCATGGAAATCTGCTATGTAGTTTTTGTGTAACTCTGCTGACAAACCAACTAAACAATCAAGAAACAAATGGATGCATGTGAAAATATGACCTCCTTGGCAGAGGTAACAAACAGATGTTTACCCATATTGGTACTGAACCTATGCAAGCGCAAATTAACAATACTAGCTCTAGTTTCGTAGTAAGTTGATTTCCCCCAAACCATCAAAGGAGCTATAATGTTATTTATTTAATATTTTCTCCAAGTAATATACTATGAAGGTATGACAATATAATGTATGCCTGCTGTAAAGCATATTTAAAGCAGAGCACAGCTTTCTGTCTTTAAATGCTGCTGAAGCTGATTCATAAATCCATAATCTAAAATAACTATGAATTGTGGTTATTGTAGGCCATTGACTGTATATTTGAATCCTATTTAAGTGCAAGTTTATTAAAATGAATTAAAGTAATCACTAACCATAAGCGATATATGGCTATCCTGGTAGTCTGTATGAATGTTTGAGCCATACATGTACTGTAAATGTAACAGTCTGTATGGCCATTGAAACACGTGCTGTCCTGTACTACTCTGGAGGCAGTCTAGATTCTGTCCACTAGATGTCAGGGAGCTCCCAGATTTGAAAACAAATTTACCAGCATCAGACTCTCAGTGGAACCGTACCCTTACCTTTACTTTCATCAAAGAACTAAAGAAAACTATGACATCTCATCATGTGTTAAATTAAAATGCCCTCATGTTCAAGTGATTTTAGGAGAACAAAAAAAAAATAGAATATTTAAATACAAATTTCACTGCAAAAACATTAAATAATACATAAACACACTGATTATTCTGATAATTACAAGAACTAATGAACAGTTTATAAATCAGAATGTTATTAAGGGGCTGCTATGATCTAAGTCTTCATATTTTCAAGTTCTCTTATAGGTGTTTGTTACTTCTTGTCCTGCTTTCTTTCTACAGCAGCCACCAAAAGAGGGAGACATTACATTAAAAATAAAGAAAAACACAAGCTCCACATCTAAAACCTCCAAATACGCTGTGTCTCATGCAGTGTCTCAGTTCTCATTACCTTAAGCTCCAAAGACCATTAAGTTTAAGAACCAAATCAGTCTGCAGATTATTGCATATGTACATATGTTTGTATGCTTCTTTTAAATTTGCAGACTATGCTCGACCCTGTCCTTGTAGAATTATAAAATGTTTTGTGTTCTTGTCAGTGTCTTAGAAAATGCCTCCTAAGTTAGTCTGAAGTTCATGTGTGTGAAGCTGACACAAGGAGTCATGTGTGACTGTAGTCAGAAGATGGCAATGGTGTCAGGTTATTGCTTGGCTGTCAGTGTTGGTGGGCTGGACAGGCGGCGGCTCCGCGGTGAGCAGGGCTCTTTTCTGCCTGCTGGAGATCTTGTACTGGCTGCTTGAGTCAGCCCTAAGCCGCTCTCCCCACGCAGGGCTCCCTTCACCAGCGTTCACCTAAATCTGTCACACAGATTTGACACTGCGTCACTTAGAGTGCACTCTGAAATGACATGTATATAATGTGGAATATTGTGCACATTTACAGCCTGGACTTCCCTTAGAGCATTAACGGTTTTCTTATTTTTTATGACGTTTTTTATTTTCTTGTGTGGAAAAAAAGGCTCAAGTTAAACACATTTTCTAACAGTAAATACTAAATAGTTTTTATGTCCAAGCCCAAAATGTTAAAATGACGTTTTCTGGTGTAACATTTTTTTTTGTATCAGAGATTGATTTTAATTGTTTAATAAAAAACATTTAAATCATAAAAAACTACTACCTATTACTTCCTATTATTGAGGAGGGGGATGCAGTGAGAGGTTAATTGTTTCATCATATTCAAAGAGCAGTTTACCGTGTTACCATATGGGGAGTTTTACAAACTGAATGGTGTCTTTACATTTCTGTGGCCAGTTCAAATTTTACCGTCAAACGTTCGGCACGTTCAGGCCATAAACCTAACAACCCAAATCAGCTCAAATTAGGCTCATAGCTATTTATGCGTGAGGAATTACCCTAAATGCTGTCTCGTATATCTTTCCCTCTGAGAAAACAATTTACACTGATCCTGATTTTTGAATAAATTAATTTCTTCTTTCAGATTAGTGCTGTGTAGAAATGTGAATAAAGAAAATGAACAAAATGAATAATAAAAATACATAAATATTGAGCTTTTCCCTGCAAATTATGTGAACATGTTAAATCTTGTTAATGTTTAATATACAGTTACAGGACACTTATGTGTGTATTTTCTCCTTTTGTTGAACACTTAAGATTAAATATGGACTTGGTTTTATTATTTGACAACATCAGCCACTCAGCAACATCTAATTTAAAGCAACATGCTTTCCATTGACGGCCAAGTATTTTTAAGGTATTTGCAATAATGATTTCCTAAAAGGATCTGTGCTTATTGAGGCTTATGCATCCAGCCATCTGCCTCTGTCTGTCGTGTGTTTCCTCGATAAGAAGCTCCTGCCTGGAGAAAGTTCTGCATTTAGAAAAGAGACCAGACATTGGACAGTGCCCATCACCCTGGGTTCACTCCTTCCCCTCATACGGCTTTTGCTCTGTCGCTTTCTTCTGCAGTATTTACTGGATAAAGTGGGAGCAACTGGCCTTGGTGGCCAGTAAGAAGGATTTTCTCTCCCCAGCTGATGTGGCTTAGGCTATTTGGGCTGCAGAAAGTGGCTCGAAAACTGGGTTGTGGTTTAGCGTTCTCGAGGCATAACGTCTCAGGTTTTAAGTGATGAAGTATTTAACTGCACTGTATAATATACCCTAAAGATGTTTAGATATATATGAGTTAGCTTTAAACAGTTTCTGTTTTTTAAATACTGTGATGTTTGTGTCTCCAGAAATAGGCTGAGGACGATCATTATGATTCCCTTATCCGGTTGTAAATGAGAAGTCACGGACGTTTGCTCCTTTGGGAATCTTCACCCCTCTGAAAAGAGAATAGAGGTTAAAAATCTGCTAAACGAGTTAGCAGCAAGCAGGATCCTTCTCCTCCACAGGTAATGAGTTTGATTAATTTTTGACCTTTGGAAACTTTTCACTCCTTTTTAAGCCCCCTTTTATATTTTCCCACCCTGGGATAATAAGGAGCTGTGTTCTACAGGGTTTTTTTCACTGAGGACTTAAAAGGAGCACATTGTTTGCACATGAACTACATAGGAATACAGTGGCCAAAGTGGAAATGACAATTATATTGATGATCATCAGAATTTGTTCTTATTATTTTGGGTTAGAAGGCATTCATCAAACATCAGATACAAATACAACAGATACAAATCTAGATACATGTTTGTATTTATGTTTTAGATACTTTCATAACTTAAAGGAAGACTAAAAACACTTTTTGGCCTACAAATAATAATGCAGGGGATGCTTATTTTCTCACACAGGTGTTTAGAAATCCTCTCTCTGATAAATCATGATTTGTAAACTTACCCATAGACAGCGGTGACAGGTTTCCTCTGATAATGTAGAAAAATGGGGAAAGAGAGGGCCGGGCTTAAGTAGAGCTGTGATTTAGAGCAGAGAGATGCAGCATCTCTCCTTTCCAGTGGAGGCCCTCCTGGGTTTGATTTAATTCTCTCCTTGCACTATTAAAAAGGCCTTCTACTCTCTTCACTGCATGCACCTTGCTGTCATAACTGGCACAAAATCATTTATCAATGCCGCTTGCAGGCAGTGCAACTAAGGCCTTTCGCAGTGTATGTTTTTCCATTATTGATTGTGTACGTAATGCATGAAGAAGTACAAAGATGGGTCTCCTCCTGTGTTGGAATGACCATATTAGGCCAGTAGATGAGGGAACTTTTTCTGCTTCATCTACGAATCCATATAGCAATCATCATTCCTGCTGGGAAGGAAACTTTGTTCTTAAAATGATTTTTTTTCCCCATTTCACTGTTGTCTCACCGGCCGATGCACTCAACAATGATCCTGCACTGGACGTACGATGAGCAGTTATTTGGTGCAATAAACTGAGAGGCAGTGAATGTCAGTGTCCCCCTTTGTTGTTTAATTTATTTTCTTTTCAAAGTGAAGGGAGGTGTCCTTGCTGTGAGAGTTAGTCATTGATGTGGCTATAGTTAGTCCATCCCCTGCTGAGACTGTCTGTAGGAGATGCTACTTCCTCCCTCTGGCTCGTTCATGGCTTCCTTTGCCCGGGACCATCGCTTCGCTCCGTCTATTTGGCTGCATTTTGTATGGGGGGTGAGTGCACTTGATCAAGAACAAAAGATATAAGTGTGAAGTACAGCGGAGCCGCAGTTCCAAGAGTCACACTGCTCTGGGGTCAAACAAAGTCCCGTAACCTTCTCAACAAAGCAGACACTCTTGAGACTCGGGCTGTTGGGAGATAGCTGAGATCAGTGGGTCTGCATCTTTTTAAAAGTGTTAAATCAAATAATTGTCGTCTACCATAGCATGTTGCATAACAACCCTTTAGCCCAGAATCGGCATTAGTGATTTAGATAATACTTACATGGTCCTAAAAATGTAATGTGATATCAGACTTTGGACGATTTCAGAAAAGCTTAAATGCTTGTATATACGCTTACATTATTAATGTGTTGTATATCAGACACAGTGGATGCTTATATCTTTTTTCACTAAAGTGTATTTCAAAGAGAAGGGCACAAAAAGAATTTACAGTGAAGTCATAAGAGGTGTAATTGCTGGATGTTGATCTTATCCATTGAACGAGCTTCATTTGTTATATTTAAGGTTATAATGATACTAAATTGTTTTATCAACAACTAACTAATGGTCTTATCAGCAATTGACAAACTCTCTGCTCGATAAGCTTAAGGTAAATGGAAAGAATCTATTACAGGCTGAGAGCCCTTTATCTCAGCTGTCTGAAATATTGACACTTACAGTAATTTGTCCCCATTTTCTATTGATTTCTTGTTTGGCTACCAGGTTATGCTGTAAACAGGGTAAATAATGACAGATTTGATCAGAGCTCCCTTCATCTACACTTAGCTGGCTGTGCTGCTGACAAAGTTCACTCATCAGCTGCATAACTAATGAAGACTCTGCTGAATGGCAATCACAGTCATTTGGGCTTTTCGATAGAGGCTCGGTCAGTGGTGACATCTCTCAGAAACGGAGCAGGCGTGTTGTCGAGGCTAAAGGAAGTCTTGTTGAAACCTGAAGATGTTGATCAGAGCTGGCAAGGGATGTGTTAGTTTGATAATTGTAATTCATAAGTCAGATGAAAGGAGGCGTGGCTTTTTTGGAGGAGTGTGTTGAAATCAGAGAAACAAGCCCTGGAAGAAAACCCTGAGTTAGAAGTGCAGTTTACAGAATTTAAGAGCAACATAAGTGTTTATGAAACCGTATGAAAATCTTCATATCATGATTATAGTGACTATTATTATCATGGTTATCAGTATTATCGTGGTGTTGTTAAAATGTGCTAAAAGTGTTCAAAATGAATATTAGAAAATTAGAAAATGTTGCCTCCTTTTGCAGTGATTTCCTTCCTGCATGTTCTGCAGAGAGGGTGATCACGATCAAATTTCTCTCAGTAAACCAAAATACCAAAATATTGATCACACACGTCAGATGTAGGCCTCCTAGACGGCTAAAAAACCCCAGAGTGATGTCACTGCCTTTTCCACCTTTTATCAATGTGCGTTTCAAAACAAATGCAAGTTGCATGCTGCCCTTTAGGACTGTTGCAAACTTTGGTTGAGGCTGCACAGTATTTATTGTGAGTTTTTTGAAGCGTACATGCGTTTGATGATAATTAAAATTTTAAACGGAAATACATGTCAGAATTTCACTGTGGTTTATTGTGAAACCAGTAACCATTTCATCATACATTTTTGTGAGTAAAGTCAATATTATATCGTCTTAAGTTTTGATATAGACATATCGGGATATGGCATAAGTGTTGTTTCCTGGTTTTAAAGGCTGCATTACTGTAAATTCATATGATTTTCTGAATTTACCAGACTGCTGTACTTGCTCTTACCCATTTACATTACTGATTATAATTTATTAAAAAGCTCATTGTGTTGTGAAAGTAACAACAAACAACCCTACAATATTGTTACAATATCAATATTGAGGCTTTTGGTCAAAAATATCATGATATTTTATTTTGTCACCAAGTCCGAGCATCCGAGTCCAAGCGCTTTTGAAGAGATTTCAAAATATTTTGTCTATTGTGTAACAGCCAAGCCCATATCACCCAGCTCGAGTCGAAGGAAAGACTCTATTCACTTGCAAGTGTCTTATGTATTAGTGCAAATCTGTTTAATATTTGTATGATCATGCATCTGCACCATAAGAGAATTGCTCTTCTGGAGTAAACCTGGAAAGTTTGCAACACCCCTATTTATTTTGAAGATCTGTGCTCACAACTATGATGTCTTTCCTGGGTTTTATCACGTCTACATCACCGTCTGGAATGCGTTGGTAAGCCGGGCCTCCAAGGGCTAGCATATAGCTCTCTCTGCAGGCTTTGTACAGGATGAAGAAGTCATAATCCTCAAACAGACTTAAATTCCTCCAGAAAGGCTCTTGATCCTGAATCCACTCATTTTCTTCAAACAACCAGGCCCAAAAGAGAAGAGATATTTGGGCATGGCTGAAATCCTTGATTGAAATCTGCTACAAGTGGGCACAGACACACGTGCACATCTGTACATGTGCAATACACACACACATGTGCGTGCACAACCACACAAACGACTCCCACACGCACATAAATACATGCACATGCACCTCCCCAGCCGTCGCCTGCTGTCGGCGAGAGCCTGGACCAGGTTGTTGAGAGGGCCTCTCTGAGCTCTTATTAAAAGGTAAACTTCTCTAAGGCCAGGGAATCATGTCAATCACAGGTTGTGTTTTCGCACCGAGCCCAAAGCCTGCTCTCTCCACCCTGTCAGACGCTGTTATCACCCTCAAAGCCATATCAGAATGCTGTTTGTTCTGCGCTTTAGTTTCACCCACACAGTGGATTCAGAAAAGGTACAGGTCTATTTGATAGTGTATATTTCATTGCCGGAGAGAGACTGTGTTTGTCTTGCTGTGTTTGTCAGCTCATATTTGAGCTGAGGGTTCCTATTAAAACTAAACACCATATCAGAGGAATATTGCCACCGCCAGGCTCTTTTAAATCGCATATTGAGCCCATGGAGTGTGGAAGCAATTTAGTTGTAGCATAGTTTATAAGTGTGTCTGTGCTTGTGATGTTTCTATTTACTCTTGATTCTAATTTATTTACACACAGTAGCCTCCTCCTACATATTTCATATACTGTAATAATTACTTTAGTTTTATTCTCGTTTCTAATTCCCTAAAAATATTCCCTTGTTTGCACTTTCAATTATTTATTAAAACCCTGAGAGAATGTGGCTATTTGGAGCATTGATCAAGTCCAAGTCATTTAGTCAGCTAAGAATTTAAAACTTAAAACTCTTTACCATTACAGTCATTATGCTCAGTTTACTGATGCTCAGTTTACTTTAAATTATTGGGATATGAGTGGATGACAACTTTTTGTTTCAGCTGTCAGGACATTTGCCTTGATTCTGGGCAAAATTCAGTGTTATCATATATTCTTGAACTGGTACTTCAAGATGGTAAGTACCTTTTTTGTACTTACTGCTGATAAAAAATGACAAAAGGTGTTTCGTCTGAGGTAATTCTTAGTAGTGGAACATAACTTATTGAACACCAGTTTGACTGATTTACATTATCTTAATATACCGGTATATCTCTAATACTTTTTATCTAGATCATGATGTAGATTGTAGAATCTGTCCGTTTCATGCGTGCAGCTTTACTTATTTTTTAAACTTGAGCTATGGAAATCACATTATTTGTTCTCTGGACATTTTGTAGTGAGTTGATCCCAAAGTCTGAACAGAATTGTGAAAGAAAGACCTTGGCTTTCTGCAACTACTGCATGGTACAATCTGCAGACTAATCGGGAACTTCAAAACATTGTGTCACTGATCCAGGACTTTAACGATAACAATTTTAAAGCTATGGTGAAATCCATCGAGTCAAGATTTTCTGTAAATGCTTATTGAATTCACTCTAATGAATGTGTTTGCCAGTTAATTTACTCTTGTAACTCTGTGTTGCTGCTTTTGTTGCCCAGGTTTCTCTTGCAAAAGACATTCTTGACCTCAGTGTGACAAACCGGCTTAAATAAAGGTAAAATTAAAAGACTTGCTGCTAGTTAATATTCACTGTCCAATAAATGTACTGTAAGATAGCAACACTTCTCCAAAATAGATATATAGCTTTTGGGGAAAAAAATCTGCCCAGGATTAGGATAATGTTACAGATTTTAATATTCTGTAAACCTAAGTACTGATTTTTTTTTTAATTGAAATCCCTTTTATCTGGATAATAGGCTACATATCTTGTCTGTACCTTCTGATATCAGTGTCAATTAATTACCGTAAATACCTGCCTGATCCTCCTCATTCACCCACCTATGGATAAGGAAAACAATGGTGAAGCAGCGAGGCTTTTCCAGTCATTAGTAAGTTTGCTGGACAAACTGCAGGATCTAACACTGTGGGTGGCTGGGGAAATAAAAAGGTACTTACGCTAGTATTGACCTTGTTGCTGGACCTACTGCTGTTTGCTCTGTGGCCAGCCCTTCACAACAGACACACGCACACACACCCACACATACATTATATTATTATTTTGCATGCATGTCAGAGAGAAAAACAGTGAGTGATGGAGGATGAAAACAGTATTTGGTTTCCAGTACTGTCAGGCAGTCTCGTCTTCCATAAGATGCATAACAACCACAAAAACAAGCAGGCTGATTAAAACAAAGTAATTATAAACGCATGAAGAAACTCAAAGTTAATTTTTCATTTAAGACATTTCTTTTTTCATAAATGCGTTTTTAGTTCTTCCTATACTGTTGGAAAACAAACAAAATAGAAATAATAAGAACAAAAAACTGAAAACTGTTCATTAGTATTGCAAACAGTACTGTAATCCTTTCTGTTCAAGAATCCGTATCTGTATATGAGAACAGTCCAAGAAGGTTTGCGATGGAGCGCCGTGTAAACATCCCATTACTGCAACTCCGGCTGATTAACATATGATTGTAATTCATCATATCATGTGCAGCTGGTGACATCTCGCAGTAGCATTTATTCCATGTTGATACATGCCTTTGGTTCCTTTTTGACAACTCAAAACAAACAGATTGCAAGCTGTCGCTACATTTGCTCAAGATGAATGGAGAAAATGAATTGGGAAATCAGGTGTGTCAGGTGATTAGCACAATCATGCCTGAGATCCTTGTGGAATCAGAGTAACTTGGTGTATTTGGATCAACACTGTCAGTTCAGACAGAATCATGTAGCAATCTACGATATCTTTTTTTTAAAAACACAGCTTAGAACCACATAACAGTGCAATCTAATGTGTATAGCCAAGGATTGCCTTGATGATATCAACATTAAAATTTCACCACACCACCAAAACCAGAGGACTATAACATGTTTCTAATTGATTGACTGGCTAAATACACAGTGACGTCTTTAATATTAATTGAATAATAATGATTCATTTGCTGTTAAAGCTTAATTTTTATCCGTAATATTTGTTAGCGAGGGATTAAGACTATAGACTTCTTGACGATTATGCGATTTTGATATTTAAGGCTCTGTCCACACATAAATTATATATTTTTTTGAACATGTGTTTTGGCCTTTTCCCCCACAGGTAAACTGTTTTTTAGGTGACTGAAAATGGATCTGTTGGAAAACTACTAATTGGATCTTATCATTGTATGTGTAGCGTTATTTGCAAATGTGAACTCGGATTATGTGTTATGATACCTTGGGGCATTTGAGTTTGTACTTGGGCGGAATAGATGTTACATTGTCTACATTTAGAGACACAGATGTTGAAATTCAATGATGGACAAGAAAGACAAACTGCTGCTGATGATTTTTTAAATAAAAATAGCATTATCCAGTAGGATTCAGTGAAGAGCAGTATTGTTTCACTGCCTCATCTTCTAGATAACTAGAAACTAAAAGTAAGTAAGTAGATAACGTTCAAGAGTCGGTAAAAGTTGAATTGTTAATTAACTGTTTTGTATAAGCAATCAACCATTTTTCAGGTGTATTTGTATCGACGGAGATTTTTTCTGGAATGGTTATAAAACGCTTGTCTGTGCAGAGATATTTTTGTCCTATAACCCTGTTCTTAAAAATGCTTGTGTACATGCGGACTAGGCTTAGACTTAGAGTTCAATAAAATATACATATAATAACATTTTCACATTGAAATGTCTAAACACAACAAGACCTTTGTTGTATATTTTGCTGAGTTGTGTACTTACATCATCCCAAATTCTTCCAACAAACCCAGAGAAATTGCAAATTTTGCTCAAGGTAACATTGCCTTTCTTTTGTAAGCCTGTCACTATAACTTTTGGGTAACATCCGATGATACATCAAAGAGTGAGAGGAGGTTGTGCGAACGTGACTAAATGTAACGTGAATAAAACATTACCTAGTCTGCCAGAGTCACTGTCAGATAGATTTTCATATGCAATGGTGGTTGCTTAACAATGAAGACAACTCCCATGATCCCACGCTACTTTACAACTTTAGCAAACAACGTCTTTTGCTTCGTTGTTTTAATTGATTGACAGCTAGTGGCAGAAATTGCATACTTTATGTTTTACAGTTGAAAATTGAATTGCTCCCTGGTGGACTGACTATGTATTAGAGACACTGAATATGTCTTGGCATTTTTGTACTGCGATATGTTATTAGTTATTGGCCAACATACACTATAGGCATGCTATCTGCCAAAGACATATCTGTGATAAGCTCATGAGCTCATATAATCCTTTGCCAAATATAAACAGGCCTGTATTTTCAGGTATTATGAACTGATTAAACCCAAAAAAATGCTTTTGTTCCACAGAAGTCAAACAATGACAATTATGAAATTATGACATTTAGATAACTTTATATACTTAACCTCTAATTTAGGTATAAAAATACTGACTTGGCATTATAGTAAGCCATGATCTAAAAGAACATTGTGAAAAGAAAGTTAACTTGTATGGTGACTTTTTAATCAAACTGTGAGGGTGTGCCCTGTAATATGTAGCATCAAAAAAGGATAGACGGATTTCTAATTGAATTAGTATCTTTATGTCTGGCTACTGAAATAACAAAGCTAAACCTTCCAGTTGTCAGTCACTTACGGTGCATACATGTCTTTTACGTTGTGAAGTTTTAACTGGCAAAAGTGAAGAGGCTGAGTGATGATGGTGGCTACCAAATCCTGTTTGTCTTACACTCTGCTTGTCTTGGCAATGTGGGAATATGTATCATTTGGGACACTGGCGGTGCAGCTCTGTTGTGCAGCGGTCTCAGGATAGTAATGGGACGCAGTCACCAGGGAACCCCTAGAGTGTGTGCACTGAGGGAAAACTGACAGGAGCAGAAGAGAGAGCAGAGAGATTCAAACGAGTGAGCAATAGTGAGGGAAATAGAGAGGCATTTGTATGGTCTTCTCTGCCACTGAAGTTGTAAAATGGAAACATATTTCTCCCCTGACAGCTACAGTAGATCTTACCCCCTGAGTTGAGCTGCTTATGATGTTGTGCGGCGTAGAGGTGGACCGCAGGGGTGTCCCAGAGGCTTGTTGTTTCTTGTCAGAGATTAGATTGAACCAAGCGGCTCTGGTTCATACTCATGCCTGAGAGAAGCCAGGACTCCCTGCCACTGACCACAACCTCTGAGCTTTGCTCTGTATTACTGCATCCAGATTTATTTCCTATTGTAGAATAGAATATATGTTATTTTCAAATAGGCTCAACCCTCCTTGGGGGGTTTCCATACTGCTGAATATTTGTTAACTGTGGCACACTGGTGCATTTCTGGCCATTGGGAATGAAGACAAAGCTACATGTTTCTCAGTTTTTCATTTTCCAGTTAGTCTGCTTGGGGATTGTGAACCATTGAAAATAATCAGATGTTGTTGGTAAGGGACTAAATGAAGGTCCGATTGTATTTATTCACCAAACTTTATTAGAGAAAGTGATGCCAAACTTACAGTTGGTGGTACTTTTTTCCTTCATTTATTAGAGATTGTGTCAGGGTGTTAAAATGCTACGTCATTTCTCTCCATGATGTGAACATCTCACAGTCTAGATTGTTGGACGAAGCACATAGGAAGCATTTGTTCTTCATGTCAATTCCAGCCACAACAATGTGACAGGAACACAGGGATTTGACAAAGTAATTGATTTTCTTTCATCAGCTGGGGCAAGTGTTTTAACAATTATGAAAGGTGTGAGGAAAGGGGACCTGATATTTATGTTTGATACAACTTCCCTGAAGAATGTACTGTTTAAAATGTACTGTATACAGTACGATTGTGCATTATGTCTTGTCTTCAGTTGTTTAATGGTTTCTTGTACATCTAATCTTTTGTGAATAAACCACTGAAGTTGCTTCCTTTTTGGAAGTAACTCCTCCACGATGGAGCTTGCAGTACTGTTCGTTTAATGATATTATTTATATTAAAAATGAATTCCTGTATTATCATGACCAGGGGTGTCATAATTCTCCAAATCCATGATTCACATTTGATTTTATGGTCTTGATGTAATTTTCGAGTTAAATTTTTTGCAGCACTGATGGCTATGCGCTTGTTAGACTCAGACTTTTATGCAACGACAACTGCCATTTACATTTTTTTATGAAGTAAACTTGAATGCACCACCGAAAAAATTAAAAATGGCACAAGTTGTTTGTTGTGGGGCACCAACGAGCAGAATGTTGAGAAACTGAAGGCTTATTTCAATCATCATCATCATCATCATCATCATCACCATTTAAAATCAAAATTGTGATACTCTTACCCCAACATGATATGGCACAACCCTCATATACTGTACTATGTGGACTTGTTTTCAACAATCAAATTTAGAGCTATCCTCCCAAGAATCCTCAAAACAAATTCATATTTTACAAAGTTTTAAGATCCCTGTGTGGTGTCACTCTTAAGGGTTTTGGGGAATTGTATTTCATGATTGCCTTCAGACTGTACTTATGTAAATGGCACTGTAATTGTCGGGTAATAGAGATTTTTAGAAATCACCCCCCTTTGCTGTAATAATCAATTTGATGCATGCATGTCTGCGCTGTGAGCGAAGAGGTTAGCTGTCCCCCTTAGTTTTAGACAGAAGGTTTAAGGAGGGATCCACTGAAGGCATCTGTCAGTGAGGTAAAGAGCGCTGACAGCCATACGTCATCTCTGCCTGGTGCAGGCCCCTGTATTTAAAAGAGTACGGCAGTCAAAAGCCCATAAAAGTGAGTGACTCCTCGGGAGCATCTGCCACTGCATGCAGGGAGGAGATTCAATGTGAAAAAGGGGAGATAATGTGCTCACTCACTAATGGGCACCCGACTAGACACAGGCTCATTTTTCACATCATGTCATCTGTAAGGTTTGAATAAAAGTAATGGCCACAATGAGCCTGGATCTCTCCCAGCCATTATGGCTTTTGCTTCCTCACTTTTATTTGTGTTGACTTGTACAGTCGGAGGAGATGACAGTCTCCGGGTCTGCGGATCAGTCAGAGTGATGATCTGCACTGCTCTCCTCTGCTGCTGCTGACAGGTCCCTTCTTTCTGGCAGGCATGTGAGGCCAGAATGCCGCACTACGTCATATCAAATGCTGTAATCTGACAGAATAAAGGGATTTGCACACTGGGGACATCACAAACTCTGTCTTTTGTAATTTTCTGACAGAGACAGAAGGGGGAAACGAAGGGGTTTCTACAGCTTCATGTAGTAAGAATTAGTGTCAGTCAAAGTTAAGTGGCTATTTTAAGATAAATAGGAGAGGATTTTTGTGGCATGTTTTGGGGCATTGGGCTTTTAAAAGACTATGCTAATGTGAGTAGATACTGATTGGTCATTGGATGTTTTCATTTCCTGAACATTCAGAGTCGCAGGGCACAGCGTGTCTAAATATCCATTCTGAAAAGGTTAGTGCGTAATTAACGCTTAAATTCACTGCCACTGTCAGCCATGTTCAGTTCAGAATAACAATAGATGCTCAGATTGTAATCTTTATGTCTTTAAGATTCACTAATCTAGAAGAAATAATAATAATAATAATAATAATAATATTAATAATAATGTTTCTGTTGTATTTGTACTTCAGGCGACTTGCATTACACAATCGCTTAATGTATGTAGGAAAGTGAATATTAATATTAAATACATATATTTTTTATGCTTCATCAATTACTTTTAAAATAAAGGACTGTTTTGTGTCAGCCCCTATAAAATGGAAAGACGGGTGAGAAAACAAGTGATTTCCTTATTAGGTTCAGGAGTCAAAGGCCTTCTTCCAGAGCTGTGGGTTTCAAGAGCCTAGAAGATTAAGACATATATTGGATTCATGATGGAGGCCACAAAGTTCATTTTCAAAATAAAACAGAATATTATTCACAGTCCTTTTAAAATTCAGATTGCCAGCTGACCTGTGACTTGGAAGTAGTGTATTACATTTTCAATGAGCTGCTGCTATGTCACTAGAAGGAAAAATCCCATTTCTTGCTCCTCTGCCAGGGGAATTATGGGATTAGACCAACCACAGTTTAAGGAACTATGAGAGAAACAAAGATATTGTAAAATGTAATTTTGACATATCAGCTTTTGCTTTGTTTTCTTCTCTTGTGCATCTCTTTTACTGCAGGCTGCGTCACTGTGTTAATTCTTGAAAGCAATGGAACAGAGACAGATATCTTATTGTGAGTCGTACTGAGACAACACTGTAGTGAGGGGGAAACGAAAACACTCCTGCTTTGTAAGGCAGTGAAAATCTCCCACCGGTGATATTATAAGAGACACATGCACACAGCTCCGGCTGATTTTCATATATATTAAAATCACTACCTACTGTGGCATATGAAATTGTTCAAACCGCTAAGGCCTAAGCTTACCATTGGAACTTCTGCTTCTCTTTGATTCAGATTTTCCTCTCGATTCTCTGACCCTAAAAAAAGGTGGCCAATAATCTCATTCACACACTGTTTCCATCATAGACCCCCACGTACCCTACATAAGACCATAGAAGTAATATTGACATTGTTCAGCTGCATAAAAAGTTGCATGTCATACACAAATATTATGAAAAGTTAACGCTTTCCTCCAGGCTATATGCACTCAAAGCTGCCAGTACAATAGAAATCTCCATTTAAAGCCTCCCCCAGGACTGTGGAAATCTGTTTATACTTGCACAGAAATATCAATATAATATTCAGCTCAAATTCTAATTTTACTCTTACACTGCTGATGGCTTTGAGATATTGAGTAGATATGCAGAGCATAATCAGTCAATAGACCTGGTGGAGGGCTGCACCACACATGGTAATAAAGCCACAACTTCAGCATGGTGAGCTCATTCCCATAGTACCCCCCATCCAACCCCCATCTCCCTGCACCAATGCCTGCCTCATCACTCCACACAAAATATCCCACCCTTAATTGGTCTGTGCTCCTCCAACATGTTTGTAATGAAAAAGCAGCACATAATTCTTAGTTTGTTGGCTGGCAGAGCCCAATTTACAAAAGTGGAGGTTGGTGATAAGCAGAGACAGTACGGCTGTGGAGTGCTCAGAACAATGAATCACCCCGCTGCCAGGGTTGAGCAGAATATAATTGAGTCCAACATCTCTGAGCACTTTCACCATAATTAATGATAATCTGTAACAGAGGAATCTGAGATTCCAGTTCACAGAACTGTTTAATTAGGCCCAGTAATGAAAGCACAGGCACTACAAGAATATGGCCGGCCTCATGATTAATGATTTGTGCTACTGAACACAAAAGTGCTGCACTGTTAACTCCAACGGATGCTGCTGTGTCTCCCTGGCATTTACAGAACACCAAAATACATATGGAGCTGTTTGCATCCCCTATATAAAACAGGATAAATACTATGTTGTTTTTTTTATATATGCATATGCTCCTGTTTTTATTATTTAATGCTCTGGATTAGCAAAAACATCTTTCACCTCTACTGGAATAACTAAATTTCAAAAATAAACTGACAAATATCGTTTTTGCATTATAATGAATACAATTATATTTTTCTTTCTATGTATATTAATATATTGCACTCATCAGTTTTGACAGCTTGGTTTAGTTCAATGTAAATGGCCAACAGAGCCAGTTTTAATTAAGCTATAAATAGCACAATTCTATGATAGGAAATAGACTTGTTAACAAGATACAGATTTTTTGATATGTAGCTGATGAACGTGTATAGCAGGTATTTTAATGAGGTCATCATGAGGAAATGTTTTAATGTAAACATCTTAAATATGACTAAAAATGTGTTTTGTTAAAGATGTGTTGTGGGAAACACCTTTTCAAACTGAACATAGCTTGAAAAGGTGTATAGTGTATTTCCTTGACTACACCAGCCAGTAAAACCACTTCATTTTTACACAGTTGTGATAAAGCTCTCTGCAAAAAGATTGGCATGTGACAGAAAAATAATGTGCTGTACCATTCACTCAAGTAATAAAAAGGACATAAGAATTGAGGTCTTTTACTTAAAAGTATGGATTACATTATTGAATGAAATGCTCCAGCTCCTGTTTGTGCCTCGCAGGCATCTTTGTGGTTATTTCCTGGTAGTATAGCCAGACTTGTGCGACTTCATAACACAGCAGCAGGCAGGGCTGTGTGGTGGCTATGTGCTAGACTGGCTCCACCTTTTAAATGGATCTCATGAAATGCACAGTAATACAGTCATACCATTATAGAAACAAAATAAGATTTCTGTTTGGCATGAATTGGATTTCTACCCAGAAAAAAAGCTATTAGTCACTCCCTGTCAGTTTGTTGACTGCTCCGAGTTTGACGTTTTTGTGTGCTATAGACCTCTGAAGTTAAATTTCACACTTAGTTGCATATTTTAAACTTAATGCTTCCTTTGGTGAAAATATGGTTGGGCAAATCAAGAGTCATGCTAAAAGACTTAATAGAAAGATCAGACTGAAATAATAGGAACAATGTGCTATGCAGGAACGTACTATTCATTTTATTCATCACACCTTTCAGTAAAATGTTGAAGTCTCCATCAAGCAGACACAAGCCTAAGGAAACGACAGTGTGAAAGGCAGTGAGCTCAGAAAACCAGGCACAGAAGCTCAACCCTCATAAATCTATGACAAAACTTCCCAAAAATGAGAAAGAGGACACACAAAAAAAGAGAAAATAGATGTATTCCTGAGAAAGAAATGACTGTAACCGCCCACCCCTTTGCCCTCACATTCCCCATGTCTAAATCTTGTTTAGTTCTTTAATTCTACAGTTTCTGACCTGGATCTGGCCATCGCTGCACATGAAAGAAATTACAAAAGCCTCTCAGTCACAGCAGCCCAGCTTCCTCCTGCACCACAGCATTTGTCATTGCCAAAACAGCAGAGTTTAATTAAGTGTTGTGAGCAGCCTAGTGAGAAACACACTTTAAATTAAACCTCTGAACATGCTGCTATTGGTTCTTTACCTTCTCAACAATCAGCGGGGTATACGGCATAAATTTCTATCTCTCAAGGGGGAAGGCAGCTGCTGCACCTCTAGCGATTCATAAACGGCTTGCCTCCCCAAGAGCAATCTCTATTACAGCACATTTCATTATAGCCCAGTTTGGAAACGGCAAGCAGATGAATGTGATAATTAATGTCCCTTCCCAACTAAACATTTTATTTACTCTTGATGAATTAACGGTCGTTATCAGGGTTGAAGAAAAGGCATGTACTGTACGTTGGTGCATCTGTGTAGGTGAAAAGAATTACATGGCAAATTATCTTCTGAGGCATCAAGCAATTCTTGGTGCACGAGATGGAATTAATTCAACCCCTTCTATAATAATGGATTGTTTCAAGTTGGTAAGCACTTTGATTCAGCTATGCATTTGTAAGTATGTCTTTTATAATATCACAAGATACATCAGTTGAGTCAATGGGAACAGCTATGGAAGAAGATGGAAGAGGCCGCTGGCTGTTACATCTGTGGCAAAGATGGTCCTTTTGTTAAATGGCATTTGAATTGGTCCAGGATATTTTAAGATGCTTATTATGCTTAATGTAGATGTTATTAATAGACCACCTTAACAGAAAGAAACATTTAGACACGTCTATGCCTAAAATTAAAATGACACACAGAACTGATTCTAGCAACATGCAAATAATGAACTATTACATTATTGATCATATGTCATCACGGTGCATCTCAATGTCATATATAGATGACAAGTACATGCGCACATGCCACTAACCACAAATTAACCATGAGGATGTTTAAAGGATAAATCTGTAGATGTTCAATATTTTTCTTACTGTCAGCAAATCCTATGAAAAGACCAGAACCAACAATGTATTGATTCTGATAACAAGTATTGACTGTGTAGCCTGTAGTGACATACATATGTCGCATAGACTCTGTTGTTGTCCAGAAACGCTTAAAAACGCACAAATGAGACACAGTTTTGCCTTGGACGACATGTTCCGTCATTGCAATTAACTCTGGCACTGCTGTTTATTATGACTTGATCCTACATATACCTCCTTGGTGGTATAAATACTCATTAGCGCACCAATCCGTGATCAAAAATAGTCCCAGACAAATATACAAATTTCACTTCTGTTTAACACTTGCTGAAAACATTACGAAAACATTACAACACACATTACAGCAAACATTAAAGTATGATGCCCAGTTGTTTAAGGATTATAAATACCCTTTTTCCTAAATTAAATTGTTTATATTTGTAGTCAATTTGTCTTCACAAGATTTGGGTTGGTTTCCGGTTTTGCCAGTCTGGTCCTGTGTACGAGCTGAAATTGGTTCGATTTTATGCGAACAACACACGTTCTGGCAAATTAAAAAGTGTATTACATCAGCAGCCGGTGCCAGCAGCGCTAAAACTGATTTGTATTGCATTAGTAAGAAACAATATTACTATGTGATTAGCATTTTGTTTGCTAAGTCAACTTTACCAAGGGTCTGTCAAGAAAATAAAGAAGCTAACGTTACACTCACGTCAGTATTAGGTAAATCATTTGTTAATCATAACTTTTAGCAGTTGGACACTTCATTATGACAGTATTTGGCTGTAAATGGGTAATAATGAAAGGTAAAAAGGTGGTTGTTGCAGCTAACTAACAGTTGTTAAGTTTTTTACGATTTTTACATAACAATGCCAATGAGTTAACCACCTAAGTTGCTAAAGATGTTACATCATGAGCTACACAACCACACTAGTTTGCTGGGTAAAAAAAAAATCCAATATGAATGTATAGTCTGTATTACTTTTTTAGTGTCACAAACGGGCTAGGTAAGTTGGAAAGTATTGAGAGACTAATACAATCTTTTTTTGTCTTTTTTGTGAGATTTGTTAACAATAACAACAATATAGAATTTTCCCAGCCTTATAAGATAAACTTATCCATCCATTCTGTCTGTATTTTTTCCATAATCGCAGGGGACGTCTTGCAGGCCTTTGAGTTGGTCTGATCAGTTTTACGAAACTGTGTACAATTCCTCTGCTTAGATCAGGTACAGTGCTGCTTCATAAGGTTAAGTATACCTTTCATTCATAAACCTAATCTATATTGGAGAGCCAGGTCTCTAAGCAGGCTGAGTGGCTTAAAAAAAACAGTCAAGTCTTGGGCCCATATAAGATGTAACAAGCCAGTCCCTGGCACAAACACAGAAACCAATCAAACTCAGCCCACATGAACCTTAAACAAAGGTGGAGGTACATTTTCTATCCATGTTGGATGACATTTCCTTGTCCTCCCGTTGCTGCTGCTCCTACGTTTGAGTGATCAGACAGCCATTACAAGGTCCAGGTTTATTAGCGAGACCATATAGGCCCAAAGCTCGCTGTGCTGGAGGTGTAATTCTCTACAAAGTGTGTCACGTTAACTCTGTTGACTGATCCACACAACAGCTGGTTGAGAGGACCTCTCACATCTGCAGCAGCCCTGTATGGGAGCAGCGATGTCTGTAGCACTCTGCAGTGCAACCAGAAAGAAGCCTTGACATGCTTTTCATAGCTGGCTTGTTCATACTGGAGCAGGCTGTCACTTATACAAGGCAGTTTCCAAGTGCTAAATTGGATGAAGTGTCTTCACTTCACATACAGTACATTTAACATATATGGGAAAAAAAACAAGTTCAACTTACAGTATGATGTAGTATATTGGAAAGCAGGTTATGTGTCAGTTTTCTATGAAATGGGCTTTGATCCATGTTTACAATTCAAATAGAATAATTATCCAAACTAAATCCTACCATACGTGCAGTATTTGCATTTGACATACAGTAAGCCATTTACAAAGGCTTAGCTGTCATAGTTCCCATCATTTCTATGTTTCAGCAGCTAATTGTAACTTATAAGATAGGAACAGTGTAATCAATTCTGTATAATAAATCTGAGATTAAAGGAAGCATGGCTTACATTGAATCCTTGGGGTAGATAACTTTCCCTCATTTCACAGTAACAACATCATGCAAAATATATTGGGACCTATTAAGGTCAGAGTTGGATCCTGTTCATCGTTGATCATTTAAGGATGCTCCTCTGCTCTTCTTCTTTGGAATGCCAAATGATATATGATCACTTCTACACCGCTGGTTAATGTACACTATTAGCTCTGTATTTAAACATGATAATGTAATTGATTCACAAATTGATTTATTGATGTTAATTCAAGTGTTTCATGTATTAATCACAGTAAAGAAATTAATTTAGTATATTTTATGAGCTGTTGTGCGATCATCTAATGATATGAATTAATCAACTTTAATAAGAATTCAAACACTATTGTTCAGCTAATTTGTCACTTTGTTAGAGGGAGAATGAACAAGGGCCTCATGATTTACAACACATAACTCTACTGGACTATTTTAGGGAATTACATTGCTTATTTTTTGGATTATCCACTGAGTTATCATCTTATTAGGAACACATTTACAGTGTAATCCACTTTAAGAATTTAAAAATATATTTATCTGTTTATGATAAAATGTGATGTGCTTACATAGGCTTGAACCAACCAGTTTTTAACCAATAATATCATGACATTCACCCATCAATTCATTTTTAACTTTTAGCAGCACAGAGCAAATATTCACAAGTTAGTGAGCTAGGACCAGCATAGTATGTGTGTATGTCTTTGGGTGTTTGCCACCTCTCACATTGTTCCATTTCCCCAAAATACCATTGTTACTGGTCTGCATCTGCCTGCATCTGTGACAGATTATGAACAAGGCTACAATTTTATAGTAGACTGTTTCATTAGCTACATGGCCCATACGATTGGTTTAGTCTTTCTCATCCTGACAGACACTGCTACTCCTGCACTGTTGGGGCATCTCCTACTTTTCAACATTCAAATCAAATTCCTTTCTATGTTATGTCCCGTTTGCCTATCCGTCAAATGCTTGGAAATACGTTAACAGAAACAAGATACTCTCAAATGCCGTTTCATCCAGGCTTTAATGTCCGATTAGGGTTTAGGCCTAATTACTTCCAGATCACTTGTCAGGATATGGATTTCTGTGACACTTTATTCCCAAACATCATAATGTTTTTGCATAAAATTGAGTGTGTGACAATAGAGGGAGATTATTTTTTATCTGATATTCTACTCACATGTTGAATTCAAAGGGAACTGCACTTTTTGTGTCTTTTTGTTTGCAAGCAGAACTTTATGATGCAGTGTAATAAAACAGTTTTCAGTCTTTGCTTTGAGTAAACACTGCAATTGTTTTGCACTCCAGAGAGCCATTTAAGTAGTTCATTAGTGGCTATGTCATGTCTTTTAAAGTATTGATCTCTCCAGTCAATGGAAAAATAACAAACCGGTTATAAGCTACTTGTCCATAGCGATGGGCAACATAAATTATTTAAAAAGGGCAGATTCACTGCGGCCATGGAGCCATCAATCATAAGATATGGCAATGACAAAAAAGCTGTGCTTCACAGGTCCCTCCTATCTCCCCCCAGAACAATTCTATCAGCCAGGTGACTGTGAGGAGGCAGGATGACCTGATGTCACTCACATTGTTGCCTCTGCCTTTGAAGGGCCCAGCTCTCCTCTCAGCCCTGGAATGGGATGGCTAAATAGATTCTCTGTGTTTACCGCTGGCCTCCCTCCCAGTGCACACTTCAATTTGTCTAACAATAAAAGGTGGACAGAAGAGTTGGAGTTTCCCAAACAATGGATGAATTTTTTATCAAATGGTTGAATTGAGTTGCAAGTGGCACAATATTTATTCATAGGTCTTTTTTCAAAGATATTCTATTGGAACATGAACAATACAACAAGTATACAGGTTTATGTGAGCTCGATCTCCCTTATCCTGTGTTAGCTGAGGGTAAACAGGATTAATGAATCATTATTTACATGTTTTATTTTCCATCCTTTGTTCAAGAGTTGCTTAGTGTGGATCTTTACACTTGGAGCACTAGACGTAATTTATATAAATAGGTGTTGATCCTGTTATAATCTTTGTAAGACATGATGTTAAGGTCAACGACAGACAGTGCACAATCAAAGGTAGCAGCTCTATATCAATATGATGTTATTGATGTAGCAGATAGTCTAGCCTAGCTTGGAGTCTTTTTTTCATAATCCATCCTCTGCTTTTTTTTCTATTTTTATTTTCTCTAAACTATGCTCAGTCACAAGATATAAAATTTTTTTGTTGTTGTAACAACGAGAAATTTGATATTTCAAGTTAGCCATTTTAAAGTAGAACTATTTACAGGTTTATTAAAACACCACCACATATTATTTCTTCTCACTTGTTGGAGCTAAATTGTTATGAAATTAACTTTTTTACATGTTGAAAGTAACATTTTAACATAACATATTAAGTAACATATTATTGAATTAAAATGGAAAACTAAATTGACTGTATGTTTGACTTTTATTTGTAAATATAAATATTTCTGACCAAATAGCCACCAAAATCTAACATGTTGTATGGTATAGTTCACATATGGCTGTGTTAATAAGCAGAACAGCCCTTCAAATAAGTCCAATGAGTCCAATAAGTAGTAAATCATGGTCATAATATGTGTCCTTCTTCTGGCATATATCACCTTCCCAAAAATGAACCCACCGCTGCATGAAGATGTACCTTAATAGCAACTCATCGGAAACGAGAGCATCATAAATAAAGCCATGAAAAGGCGACCAAGCAAATAAAAAACACAGGGAAATGCTTAAGTGTGGCAGACGTGTCTTTGAGTTTGAGTTTCAAAACGCCACTTTGATTAATAATTGATTATATAAACCCATGCTACATGAAAGGCAGGAAGAGGTGCCATTCATGTGAACGGCCAGCCAGTCAAACGGCACTTTGTTGTTTCAAATGCTCCCCTGCATATCGGTACCATGGTCAGTCCTCTTACCAACCCGGAGCCGTGCAACAAAGACAGCCTGATAAAGTGCTGGCACTGCCCTGATGGAACGAGACACGCGGGGATATGAATGACTACATCTAAGGGGTAATTGCTGCAGAGCAGGAGCCTCCTACCTCGTTTCATTTAGTCTATTAGCAATTTATGGCTGGTCTCACTCAGCTCTACGCAGGAGGGGTTTGATCTAAATTCTCATGAGCTTTTAGGTGAGGCTGGGACCCAGTAGAGAGCCTTGGGGGGAAGGAAAGGGTTTCACTTACCACTGTTTTAATTCTCTTTGGCTTATCATTAATTTGTTGTCACAGAAGAAAGGTGAGCATCACATAAATCTAATTAAAGTTAATGGGATTATGATCCCATTCTCTGAGTCTCTGAAGTCTTGTTTTATAGTTGTTTTGGCAACTGAAGGATTGTTCTTCTTAGTGTCTCATCACCATGATTTGTATCTGTGCTGGATTATTCAAGTATATGACTGACTGAATGACAGTATTTTTTATAAATAATGGAAAAAGATAATCCACTTGACTCTGAGACAAGTACAGTAGGAAATAAAGTAGATGTTATACCAGTACATTCAATATCAGAGCAACTGCAAATTGGTAAAAATGTGTTAAATAAGGATGGAAAAGTAACATTTGGATTAAAAAGATAGGGGTTATGATAGTAGAAACAATAGCGACACTGCAGCTGATATAACGCTGATATCAAGAAACAGAGTTTAGCGGTGTGTGAAGATTTTGTCTTAGTGCTTCTCTGCCCGGTAGTGGAGGTTCGTCGTAGGGGTTCAGGCCTAAGGTGAAGGTGTTGGGGCTATCAGATGCCCCGCCAGCTAATGCCTGGTGTCAGCCCCCCACTGACAAGGATGCAGATCTGGATGTATTGGGGTGGGGGTTCTGACTGGTCCAACAACAACAGGCAGACAGGGTAGGCAGGCTAACTCTGTGTGATGGCCTCATGCCGTTCTGGCCTGGTGGCCAGCTCACCAAGACTTCATGTTCATATTAGCTGAGACTCGGATATGTTTTGGAGTCAGCAGTGTTTGGAATTAGAGGTTGTTTGGGTTTAACAGTAGTGGAGATTAAACATATCACCTCAACTGTGTGGCCTAACAATGATGGAAGATTCTACAGTATGATATTTTAATTTTAAGAAGGGTGGAAAACCTGTCCCCTGCTTTCACTCTATCTACTAATTTTTAACATTTTTTTTTGGAACTACTAAACTACATTAGATATTAATGATTTTAGAGCTGCAAGATTAATTGAATGATTGATTAGTTGATATAAAGAAAATTGATTCCCATATATGATAATCTATTAATAATTTTCATCTTTCACTCAAAAAGTCTTGCTGGTTTCAGCTTCTTAAATGTAATGGTTTGCTCCATCTTTGTCATCTTTGATATTACATAAAGGGTCTTTGGGTTTTAGACATTTAAATGGACAAAGGAAGCAAGTTGAAGATGTCACTTGGACAATGGAAAATTGTGATGTGATTTCTCAATTTTTTGAGGTTTTAAAAGCTGAACAATCAATTAACCGTGAAATGAATCTGCAGATTAAACAATAATGAAAATAAATGTTAGTTGCAGTCTGAATTGATTTGTGATTCAGAAGTGAATGCAAAAGCAAAGTATCATGATATGAGAACAATGCTACACATCTATGCAACAATATGAATACAGAGAGTGCAAAATAGCCCAAGCTATACTCTCCATCCCTGCCACTCCCCTCCTACTGTGCCGGACCATGCGGCTGTGGTGAGTGACAGGTCTGGTGTTTGCTGTGAAACTCTCTGTGGCACCTCCCTCCACAGGGGACTCCGAACCACCAGTCCACAGGAGCGACTCCCACAGGGAGGGCCGAGGCCTTGCGCTTCCTCCCCTGGATGACCTCTGACACACCCAGTTTGTGCTTGGTGGCCTTGAAGAGACAGTGGTGGGGATTTCTCCCCAGCCAAGCAGCGGGTTGTAATTGATGTGGCAGAGACGTCAGCACTAATCTTTTGCTCTCTGACGGCCTCTCTGTAAGCCCCTCATCCACTCGACTCCGAGACCTGCCGCACCAACCTCGGCAAACTGCTACCTAGTCAATTAGATCTACCCTGTCTACTCCCTGTTTTGTGTAAATATATCTCCTGTAGACACCCAACATGTTCAGTTATCTACTCCAGCACATTCAGGGTGATTTCTTAATGCCGCTGCATGCCACTATCAGCAAATGGAAAGCTAGGCTGATATCTCTTCCCGCAGTGGGCTGACTGATTATATATGGAATAGGGAGACACTGTTGATTTTCATATTTGTATGGAGGATTCCTATCTTCCTCTACATACCTTGGGTCCCACAGTGCATATGGATATTGTAATCATACAGCCGTATATAGTACGCTACACCTGGGGATACCATTACTAATTTTTTTTAAAGTGGTGTGAATAGAGTCCAATGTGAAGCGTATCACAAGCGCTGCTCTGTTATGTGTTCAGTCATCCCTCAACAATGTCAGCAACTTTGCTTTAGAGGACAAACCATGTCCCGGAAAGAGGTACTACTTGTTACTGTCAGGGATAAAGAGAGAGGACATCGTAGCTCTTTGGAGGGGAAGCAAGAGAGAAAAGGCGGAACTGTGTATGAAACAAAAGTATCCATGGCAACTTTTTATAGAAGAACTACTCACTGCGTGATCATGTTTGCTCTGTGTAGCTCTGATTTCATGGAGGAAAAAAGTGGCACTTAATAAAAAGAGACTGTAAGGGTTCAGATCTAAATTTGGAAATACAGAAAACTTTTTGATTCAGGTTTTCTCAGTTAAAAAATAAAGACTGTTTGAGACTGTTTTGTGACTGTTTTTCACAAAGTCAGTCACAAATGTATGTCCAATTAAAAGCAGTTTGTCACAGCAATTGTTTGAGATGTCCAATTTGTAGGATTTAGGGGCAGAAATGGAATAGAATATTCAAAGCTATGTTTTCATTCAGTTTAATCACCTGAAACTCTAATTTGTTGGGTTTTTCGTTACCTTAGAATGAGCCTTTTATATCCACAAAAGGAGCAGTTGCTCTTCCACGGAGTCTGCCATGTTGCACCTCCATGTTTTCTACATAGCCCAGAACTGAAAACCTAAAACTGGCTGTAGAGAGGGCCTTTTTGCTTTTTTAGCCTTTTAGCTGCCACCGTATGGGAGGGTGATGCGAGGGGTGTTCAGATGGCAACCTCAATGCTAGATAGCACTAAATCCTACACACTGGACCTTTGAGGTTGAGGTTTTTTTAGTTTGTTCCAATAAGATTTTAAATGGTCCTGTATGTTAGGAGCAATGGTGGTAGAGAACATTTAATCATTCATATAAAGTTTAAGGGGAAATCCATCCTAAAACTTGAGGGAATAGTTCAACATCTTGAAAAATTCACTTAATTGGTTTCTTGCTGCATATAAGATGTGAAGATTTACAACACCCCATCAATAGATATGAAACTAGCTAGTTAGCATAGCTTAACAAAAAGACTGTAATTAGGGAAACTAGGCTCTGTCTAAAGGAAAACTGCTTGCCAAGACCTAATGTCACCAACACATTATATCTTGTTTGTTTAATCTGTTTTACAAGAGTGTAAAATCATGTTTTTGTTTTAAGGAGGGTTATTATGGAACTCAGGAAGTTAGACAGGTACAGTCCTTGGTATTATAGTATTGGCTTTATGGTCTCCCATCCAAATAAAGTCAATTTGACTGATGATTCTCATGAAAGTGTTTAAATGAGCCTTATAACGCGCAATAAAATGATGGAAGATGGCATCCTGTTGACATGCTCTGCAGAAAAAACCCCAAAACAAACTGTTCTGACGTATAACAATACATCAACCTCAGCTGTTACTCATAGGTAAACATTTGAAAAAGATAGACTTCACTGAATTTCTGGAATCAAGAGCTTTATCAGAATCTGCTTCTCAGTTGATCCCCTGTCACAACCTGCCAAGATTCACAGTCTTCTGGAAAATGTCATTTAAAGGGCTAAATCTGAATTTTTTTTTGGTCACATCATATTAAGGTGCATCATCAAAAATTTGACAAGTTAATTCATTTTAAAGATGGAGGTTTCGAAACCTGTATTTTGTTTATTGCTTGTGAGTATTGTGCTCTTAACTGTGGAGGCTGACTGCTGTTCCAGGTGGTCACACATAATTCAACAGATGCATGTCACATTCATCAGAGAATGTAAAAAGAGCAATTACGAACATTAGGGGTTTTTGAAAATGATCAATGAATTTTCACTATGCATGCAGAGCCTGCATATCACTCATATCAACTAACTCTTATGTTTCCTCGAAAACTTAAATTGGAATAAGTTTTGCAATATTACACAGACCTCTCTTGTTTTGTAGATTAGTTATGAAACATGAGAACGTTGCGAGTTTTCCTTTTTTATCAAGCAGCAAAGAAGTTGTAGCTTTTATTTCAACTTTATTTTACCAGGAAGTCCACCTGAGCTCAAAATTGCTTTTACAAGAGGAAACTGGCCAAGGTAGCAGCCGTATCAAAGTCACAACATATGTAAATACAGCATATAAAACATGACATACAAAAATCCACAATTAAGAACTGGAGCTAGTGGTCTTGCTCAACAAAATCAACCACATGCCTCCTTCACCACATTCTGTCAAATCTGTCAAAACCCAAGTTTCCCAAGTGTGGGACTGATGGAGCAAACTCATTTAGTAGTACCTCGGGTTGTGTGCTTTTTATTCAAATGGTTCCAGTAATTCCTAACATTGTTGCGCATGGTTAATGCTACAGTAATTATAACGCCATCATTACTCACTGACTTTCAATTAAAAAAGAGATATTGAATTAATGACAAACCCTGTTAAAATCACACCACAATTACAATTGCAAAGTCATATGGAAATCAAAATTGCCTGAAAATGTCAAAAAATGTAGTTTATATTGTCTCTGTGAATTGTTTTTAAGCTCATTAAAAACATAATATTTGACTGGAATTTCTAACATTTGTCCAGGGCATTGAAATCAGCCATGTGAACTGCTCCATCACAGAAACCCTGAAATCTATAAAATGTATATTGATTCTGTTTTAAGGTGGACTTCACCAGGACTGAATTGTGACATTTTCACACTAACCCACTGCAACAGGGATTTCACATTCCATTACCATGGAAATACCCACTTCTCTTATTTTGTGTTACTTAATATGACCTTCCAGTTGTGAACACTCTGGATCTGAATCCTTTACTATGCAGTGTATTACTAAACAGGTCCACTGAGAATATTCCTACCTCAAGGGATTTATTATTTATATAATCACTATGACTAAATATTCCAACATAACAGTTGTGATTGTTTTGCAAGAGGAAGGTCAAGCTGGTGAGAAAAAAATGGAAATGAAATAATTCACCAACAGAGTTTTGGTCAGGATGCATGTAAATGTATCAAAGAGGGGCCTATAGAAAGCACACGCAAGGTTAATCTGCTATGACTGTTGAAATTCCCATTATATGCCAGTTGAATGAAGGATTATGATGGAATGAACCATGCTGTTTATCCTAACCCTCCTCTTCTGAGTAACAACATGAATTATAGACCCTTTTGTTGATGTACAAATGCATAAAAGCAAGCAACACTTCAAGGTTTTTTCTTAAAAAATGTGTTGTTGAACAGAGTAGTAGAATGAATACATCAGAGTACTCCCCAAAAGACTGCTGCTACTGTAGATGGTAGCACTTTATGTGATGCCCCTGTCTATAATGCATTGTAAAACATTATAAACAAGGCGTCATAGAACCACATTATGGATATACTTAACCACTGGAGTATATCCCTTAAGGCTTTATAACAATACTCATAATTCATTATGATGGCCATGTCTATAATGCATTACTATTATGAGGATACTTATAATGCGTTATAATGCAGCTATAGTGCTGAATAATCATAGTTATATGCACCTATGAATATGCATAATGCTTTATAACAATGATCTTAAGTCGTTATGACGGCATTGTCAATAATGATATAAAACATACATATCATGCGTTATAATGTGCCTATAGTCATAAGAAATCAGAAATATTCACAATGCTTTATAACAGCAATCACATATTATAAAACATTTATGAGTAAGTACAAATCTTCAGTGCTTGTCACTACTGTTTTCATAGTATTTTTTTTCATGTTGTAATACATTATACTAATTTTAAAACACATTAGAATCACAATTTTAATGCATTATGATGTGATCATAAGTTACTGTAAGTGGCCATTTGGTGCTTTAAGTAAAGTAAATATTTTTCTGAGGTATAGGCAGACATGACATTGTACAAAAACACAAGATTAAGTCAATGCAAGAACAGGCCAAAGAATGCTTTAAAATATTTTTTTAACATGTACTAACATACAATGAATAAGATTAATAAGATTATGTATTATATGTTATCGGCTGATAATTACGGAAGCCCAAAACACTTGAGATGCTTTTTTACTGTGAATGAAAATCAGGTGCTTACAGGGCGATGAGATGTTCATCAAAGTCTCATCCATGAGCAAACCCACTGGCAAACATTGACAGCCTCTCCCCATGCCCTCACTCATATTAGACAAACTCTGTCAGAAAAGGTTCACGTAAATCCTGTTGATTAAACTGAGTCATATAATGTGAGATGGTATTATGCATAAACACAGATATGAATGATAAGCAGAGGATATGAATCTTCACTTCAACCTATGGGCACTTTCCCTACACAAATTCACAATTCTTGCTTACTCTGTTTGCATATTTCAAGGCGCAAGTTGAAAGCCTGGCTGACAAAAGTTCAGTGGAAATGTGTGAAATAAAAAGTAATCATCTATCTTAAGCACTTTACAGTAGAAGATAACATTCATTTAACTTCTCTTTGCTTCAATTCATGTTATTTAGGGTACAAACCTCAAATTAAAGATCAGATTGTTTATCTGTAAAAAGAAAAAAATGCTTTTGGCTCACCATAAGTTGGACTATAAAATGTTCAACCCAAAGTCATAAACAATGCTTACCCTTCTCAAAACTAGGTAGGTAATGATTGTAATTATTCTTTCAACAGCCTGTGATTATTGTAATCATCCAACTGTGGGGAAACACAAGATGTTGTCTCAGATAAAGACATGCTTAGGTTACCTTGTCCATCATGTCCATGTCAGTGTTTATCAAAATGTCCAAGTCTGAGTCAGGAACATCATCAAATGTCTGAAAATATAATAGGTACAAAATGTCAGGGGAAATAGCCTGGCGTTACAGGAAGCAATGCCATTTCCATAAATGTTTAATTGATTGTAATCCTTTGTTGAGGAGACATTTGCACAATGCATGGGGTTCACACAGAGCAGGATATTGAAATATTGAAGTAAAATAATAATCTTGATCCATCTGTAGCTTAATTGTCAGAAAATGGCTGATAATGGCCTTTTATTTAGCATGATTATCTCGCATACATTTAAAGTGGCAGGAGAAAAATGAAAGTTGTAATTGGAAGTTGTCAGCGACCGGAGTCATCTACTGCATGTGTATGTAATCGTACTTTCCCAGATATGATTAAGCAGCTGAGAAAAAACTTGAATTGTTAACAGCAGAATACCTGCCACGGCCACTCTGATAGCTTTAATTGTTTTCATATGGCCATTCATTAGTGCATATATGGTTGATTAAGTCATATGTCAGCAGTGAGCAGCCGGGTGAATTGCTCCTGAGCTGTCAGGCCAGAGGGAGGCTGTGAGAGGGGATGTAGTGATGGTAGTCATTCTCCTCCCCAGCCAGCCAGCCAGCCACCTCCACACAGAGCCCACGAACCAGCTCCCAGTCAGGTTTGCGGGCAACCATCTTTGCTTGAGCTGCTCTGTTCGCTGCAGCCATGACAAGATTCGCAATTCTCTCCCTTTATTTACACACCATCGCCCTGGCTACACGTCATGTCAGAATGGTGTGGTCGCGCGATCGTGGCTGACCCCAGGGTAGGGCCTGTCTCCACTGATCCAAGCTTACCCTGCTGGGGGACAAAGCCCTGGTCATGTAATACACAATGTAACAGCAGCAGCATTTCATGCCACCATACAAATGTCCTCCCAAGAAATTAAGAAATATGAAGCATTTTAGCCTCTGTAAATAATGTTTTTGTTACCATACATAAGATGATATTATATATGTGCTCTGTTGAATATGTGGCCTTTTCTTGTGCTGTCCTTTAGTACTACATTGGGATCTTCGTCAGATGAGCAGAAATACACTGCACCTTTTATATAGGGCTTGCCTGGATGTTGACTACTTTTGTCACAGTAACAGTCACATAAGATGCTCTACTCACAAGCAAATGTATTACCAAACCAAAAAGCTGCTGGAGGTGTCATGTAAATACCTAACCACAGTTAAAGTAATAGCCTATAAAGTGATCTTTAAGTGGAGTTTTAAGCACCCCCATAATGGCTTTGGCTGCCTTTTAGCAGACCATGTGACTCCCCCAGAGTAGTGATTATGAGTCACGGATGAAGAGGTCTTGTGTGTAGGTCAGCCTGTAAGCCTCACTTTCACCTGCCAATCTTTACTTTCCTCGATACTCGGAGAGCCTTGTTCTTTTTGCTGTTAACTGTCTTACAGCAGGTGGTATCTGGTAAATTATGTCTACAAAACACTTTGACAAAACTTGGGTATAGCCTCGTGGAATTCCTACTGTGGAGAAAAGCCTGCAAAAATTGAGAGACAGAAGGCAGAAAAAAAAACATGAATTAAAAAGCCATCTTGTGTGCATATTGTGGCACAGTATGAGGGAGTTATTATGTGGATGGCTATAAGTATTTTCCAATAATGTCTAAGGAAGGAAATTCCTGGCTCTGCTGTGGCTGTTTTTTTTCTCCTTACATTACACAAGGACACTGATGCATGGTGCTTTTTGAATTTCTGTATTATGTGAGAGGTCTGGGGGGTGAGTTTCAGGAAGTGTTCTTAATTTCACAGGGTTAAGGAACAGCAGATTCACAGGGAATACAGATCACTTAGCACAAGCCTGCGACCGCCCTGAAGTTGGCGAGCTCTCTCCCGATTTGTTAACCACATCCTTGGGGCTGCTGAACCGTTGAGACTGCCAAGGTGAACGTGCAGTCCCACAAGGAGTCTTTGCTGTCATAGATCAGTGAAACAGTGATTCAGCTTCACCCCATGTGTTTATGTGAGTTCACTTGTGCATGTTCTTTTAGTGTATTAACCCTTGCGGTGCGTGCGTGTGCGTGTACACATGTGAAATGTGTTCTGCCTGTATGAAACGCCCCTGCCAGCCCCGAGGTCCTCAAGTCTTCAGGCCTCATGATCAAAGAGGGGCCATCTGAACTATGCCATAACAGATGTCTACATCAAACCCTCTCATGACAAGAGACAGAAATGTAAAAAAAATAATAAAATAAAGCTTTTGTACGCATTTAGAACATCTAGCCATATTAACTGAAAATGAAACATAAAATAAGATAAATTCAGTATGTATGACACAAGATACGTGATTTTTCTTTTTTCCTCCAAACCATAGACATCTAAAACAAACAACAGTGAGTTAGATTGTACCAGAATCCACCCATTATTTGCCCAAACTAAAAGGAATTGTACATGTATCAGTGATAATCCGATAATCATGCTGCTCCTAAGCTTTTAATTTGATTAAGTGTGTGAAAATTGAGGGCAGAGAGTCTCTTGGAGGATAACATCACAGACAGCATCTCCTAATTAGCGCTGTAAATTTACATATGGATTCCTGTTTAATGTTTAACCAGTCTTTAATCCGCCCAGCTCTGTGATGTCTGCAGTCGGAGAATATCCGCGTCTGTCACATGATGTGTGATTATTCCAAATACGCTCAGGCTGTTTTTTCATGAAATGGTAACAATTACTGAGGCTTTCAAACAGTTAGATTTGGGAAGCGTTTTAGTCATGCTGGACAAAACAGTCTCAGTTTCCACCAGGAATTGAATAGAGCACTGCTTTTAGAGTGCTTTCCGTTGGAAATCCACACTGGCTAGATTAACAGCAGACAATCATTATCTCCATTATTGTCTTTTTACAGCACACAGTCTTCCCTATTGAAATCGATCATCATCTCCCTTGTGCTGTGCTGAAAAATGACAGATTAAAGTGATCATGCAGTTCATTTTAAGATAATTAAGATGCTGGACATCTTTTTTGTCCATTTCTATAAACTTAAGTTGTATCTGACAACAGTGCTACAGTATTTATTGGAACACAACAGACACCTCACAATGCACGGTTCAATTTACAGACAGTCTGCAAGCTTACACATCAGTCAATCAATAGTTTCGGATTAAGTGTTGCTGGTGAGTTATATGAGGTAATATAGAGGTGAGAGATTTTTCATTACTGTATGATGTCTCTAAAGTTTTTTTTCTTCTGCTTTTCTTCTTATTTCCTCTAATCCTCAACTCCCTCATTGTTTGTTTTTCCAAAGCCTTATTTTCTTTCCATTTTTAATAAGCTGAACCAAACCATTTTCGCTTTTTACAGGCGGTTTCACTCTTTCGGCTCGGAGTAAATGGTGACTTTATTTCCATGAAATTCTCAAATGACATAGATTTTACTTTTGCATAAAGGCATGAAGAATGTGCCTAATATTGGCGGCATTCATCTGCTAAGTGGACATTTGCATGGGTGCAAGGGGAAGGGGAGAGGGAGAGAACCACTAGCCTCCTGGGGTGACAGCAGTGCAGGGGGATGACATGTGACAGCTGTGACAGTACTGAAGGGGGGTGGGCAGGCGACTTGCTGCGCCCCCTGATCCAATTACGCCACACGGCCCCCTGTCAGACCCAGCAGCTTGACTCCAGCCACTCTGAGGACAGTATTGATCTCTTGTCAGGAGGGCCAGTTGCCCTCCCTTACAATCCAGCACCGTTGAACACCACCATCACACCCCCACTTACACCCGCCATCTGAGCTGCTATCCGTTCTCCTGCCAACCAGCCTCTTAAATGACTGGTAAAATCGGGTTATGGCATTCAGGTAAGGAAAGAGAGGAGGTCAATGTGGCTGTGTGCTAAATACTCCCATAGCTAGTGAGGGACAGTGCATAACATCCTGGGAGTGATGGTGGTGATGCGCCTGTCCAGCTCTGAGCTCAGGGCTATACTTACAGTACTCCGCTAATGGCCTGAGAGGATGCTGCCTCTGCTGGCTTGTATGAAAGTGTTTGATTTGAGATGATGAAAAGGCCATTGCAATTAGCAGGCCCTGGTTCGTTTTGCCGGAGCTAGGACGGTTGAGACAGTGGCAGCTGCCAATAACTTCAGCTTACAAAGAACAGACAATTAGGCCAGGGCCTGTTACCACTGCTAGTCCCACATCTCCAGACCTTTGCAGCGGCCCTACCTCTGAGCACCTGCAGGTCAATAGGCAATGATATTGTGTGGAGCAACAGCTTGGAGCAGAGGTTAATCAAACCACAACCGCACACATCACTTGCACTCAGCTTATTATTCTCGCCACAAAGGCCAAGCGCAGGAGAGGAGGGAAGAGAGGGAATAGCAACTTTTATTGTATCAGCGGAAGAGATGATATCAGTAGGTTTTCAGTTTCTCATTAAATATGTACAGGTGGTCACAGCGTTTAAGGTATAATATGCAACATTTGCACATTAAAAAGTCAAAAACGACTAGAATTCTGTTATGTATTTTGTTAAGTTTTTACTGAAACAATGTTCAAACCCAGAGAAATCAGTAATTTTTTCAATGTACAGTGCGTCTCATTTTTTTGCCAGTCGCTAAAAATTCAGGGAAACATCAGATGATACATAAGAGCCGGGCTGGGTGATATGCCCTCAATATAATATTGCAATATTTTTATTTGATGCACAATATATTTCTCAGTATTTAGAAATCTCTTCAGAAGTGCGAGAAAATCAAATATCACAGTATTTTTGACCAAATACCTCAATATCTGCAACTATATTGTAGGGATGACTATTGGTTATATAAGATATTAACACAATGAGGTTTTTGATAGATAATTATCAGTAATGGATGTAATTATCAGGTTTAATACAAAGAAACGAAGACACTTGAGGCAGGCAGGTTGAAAACTGAAAGTGAGCTGTAATGAAGGCTGAGGTCCAAAAACTCCAAATCCAAAATACGAGCAGCAAAAGGCAGATAACAAAACAGGAGTAATCCAAGAGCAACTAACAAAGTACAAACCAGAATAACATGAGATATCAGAAGCAAATAAAAGTAAACACGATGGGAAGACAGGACCGGGCAACAAGAGGAACCACGAAGAGTGAGGGGAAAACACAGGACTAAATACACAGGGGGTGATTAACTAATGAGATACAGGTGTACACAGAAAAAGGGTGGGAAAACAGACAGAGGGAGGAAGTGGACCATGACAGCAATGACTAAGTGGGTAAAGACAAGTTTAGAACCAATATAACAGTGTGGTAAGTTCAGAAATGTTCATCACTTTACTGCAATACAGCCTTTAAAACCAGAGAAAGACTGAACACTTATACCATATCAAGATATAACAAAATCCAAAATCTAAGACGATATAGTCTCATATCATGATAATAATTTTATATTAATATACACTGGCCAAAACAAAGTCACCACCTGGATTTAACTAAGCAAATAGGTAAGAGCCTTCCATTGGATACTTACTGCAGTGATTAATATGTTTAGCTGGCAACAAGATATTTAACCCGAACTGATGCAGCTAGTAGCTTCTCATGTCTTAAACAACCATGTTGGAAGACATATCCTGTTGTCGTGGAAAGATATTACTCTGTTTCAGAAGGGTCAAATTATTGGCCTACATCAAGCAAAGAAAACAACTAAGGAGATTGCTGAAACTAAAATTGGGTTAAGAACTGTCCAACACATAAAACCTGGAAGGATAGTGGTGAAGCATCATCTTCGAGGAAGACATGTGGTTGGAAAAAAATTTGAATGATCGTGATCGGAGATCACATAAACGTTTGGTGAAATCAAATGGTAAAAAATCAAAAGTAGAACTCAAGGCTATGTTTGATAGTGAAAGTAAGAGCATTTTCACATGCACAATGCGAAGCGAACTCAAGGGATTGGGACTAAACAACTGTCTAGCCTTAAGAAAACCACTTATCAATGAGGGTAATTGAAAAATAAGGTTTCAATTTCCTAGGGAGCATGAAGATTAGACTCTGGAGCAATGGAAAAAGGTCATGTGTTCTGACGAGTCCAGATTTACCCTGTTCCAGAGGTAAGAAGGGTAAGAAGAGAGGCGGTTGAAGTGATGCACCCATCACACCTAATGCCTACCACACAAGCCTGTGGGGGCAGTGTTATGATCTGGGGTTGCTTCAGTTGGTCAGGTTGAGGTTCAGCAACGTTATGTGCCCAAAAAAGGAGGTCAGCTGACTACCTGAATATACTGAATGACCAGGTTTTTCCATCAATGGACTTTTTCTTCCCTGATGGCACGGGCATATTCCAAGATGACAATGCCACGATTCATCAGGCTCAAATCATGAAAGAGTGGTTCAGGGAGCATGAGATATCATTTTCACACATGGATGGCCACCACAGAGTCCAGACCTCAACCTCATTGAGAATCTTTGGGATGTGCTGGAGAAGACTTTACGCAGCGGCCCGACTCTCCTATTATTATACAAGATTGATTTTTCTTGATGAAAAATGAATACAACTGTGGACGGAAATAAATGTTGTGACATTGCATAAGCTTATCAAAATGATGCCATGGCGAATGCGTGCCGTGATCAAAGCTAAAGGTAGTCCAAACGAGATATTAGACTGTGTGACTTTGCTTAATGTCTGGGAAGTGTATGTGAGGAAGTCTAAAACTTAAGTAGATTACGTTGCTCTTTGCCAAACTGTACTTGAGGTTATCAATCTACACCTTTTGTTTTCACTGTTTTGATTTAGAGACCCCTAGTGGCAGAAATTGTATTCTGTCTGTTTAAACAAACAGAAGATACATGTGATAAATGATGCTTTACTCTTATCTTTATTTATTATTGTTTTAAGTCCTACTTACAGAACTCTCTGTATCAATACACACATGCAAACTGCTCTGTTAATGTTTGCATTACTATCCATGGTAAGGCATGCTATTGACAGTCCCTTATAAGTATAGAAAACACTCTGTATACAGCAAATCAGTGTGATCAACTGATGCTGTGTGTGTATAGCACCATGAAATTGGGCACAATCTGGAAAGAAGCTCATAGTCACTTTCATGGTACATGCAATGTGTAACCAATGCAGAGTGTGAACATTACCCTGGTCAGTCATGCATTCAGTTGTGACACCAAAGAGGTTTGGTCAGAGGTTATGCAGAGGTAGACTATCCATGTCTGTCTGGTTAAACAATAAAAAACAAGGATTTGCATTGGAGATATGGATTTCATATCTACTATATATGTATTCCTGTCTCTATCCAACTGTCTATTTGTGATCTTTCTGTATCTGCAGACTGTCTTGTGCCTGAAGTTAAAATAGTTATAACAGATTGTTTTTTAAAAGCCTTTGTCAGCTGAATAACCACAATCAAGTTCAACTGTAAATTGATGACCTCTCAGCTTAAAACATGCAGGCTTGCTCTCAAAATTGAATTATTTAAATTAAACATTAAAGTGAAATGTACATTGTTTTCTATAACAATTTCAACAAACTTCTTGACAAATGATAAACCACCCTATTAGATAATCAATAAATCAGTTTTTATTTTTGAGCTGCTAAAAGAGAACAAGAGAAATGGCTCATTCTTCTGCAGAGCTAGCTCTTCAAAGACTTTTCAATTTCAGCATCCAATTTCCACGTTTCCCTCTAATGCAATACTTGCGTAGTGAGCAAAAATAGGCTGTGTCTGCACCAGTGAGTTGTGATAGGCTGTTGTGTTACTGCCAGACTTATGTTGCTTTTCTGAGCAAAGTAATCATTCATGTAATTAATCTAGATGAAACTTGTGAGCAAAGTAACCCCGATCTATCGTAGAAACACCAAGTCGCCCCTCTGTGATATTTGATTTAATGCAAACTGGGACAGAGAAAAGGAGTATCGGTGCACTAGTTCTTTGTACTGTGGCATAAATAAAGAGTAGTGTGTCAAGGAGATGTTATGTAGAACAGAGCTGTCAGGCAATTTGTTATTGATATTGTTTCATATAGAGATTTAAACCCTGCAGGGAGATAGCCCTACATAGTGTTTGCTGTCTCTCTTTTGTGGGTCCAGATACAGTGATGACAAATATTTATTGTGTTATTTAATAACACAGCAATGAGTGGTCCACAATACACAACACCAAGTATTGTACGGAGTGAGATACGGAGTAAGATACGTGGTAATATACGGAGTAAGATGTGGAGTAAGATAGTAATGTAACATGCAGAGTATGGAGTAGTATACGGTGTAGAGAACAGAGTAATGTACAAAGTAATGTATGGTATAGCATATGGAGTAATGTTCGGTGTCGAGTACAGTATAGCGTATTATACAGAGTAGTGCACAGTGTAGATTTCAAAGTACTGTATGGTGTAGCATATGGTGTTGTACAGAGTATCGGATGGAGTTGCATACCGTACAGACTAGTGTATGTTGTAGCGTATGGAGCGCAGTGCGGAGAGCAGTGCAGAGTGCAGTACGGTATAGTGTAGCTATAGAGTAGCGTATGAAGTCATGGAGTAGTAGGATGCACTCAACTCACAGATGCTATAACCAACAATTACAGATTATTTCTAGAGCTTTCCTATATAAATATTGAACCAATCAAATTACAGTACAGATCTCTCAGTCAGAGGTCGCTATGACTGCATTAAAATAAACACAACTTGAGTTTAGTATTTAGTACTTTGACAAGTCAAAACAAACACCAGTGATATACTGATTTCTTACCCCCAAAAAAAAATTATGTCATTTTGATTCAATTTTTCATTTATTTATTTGAGCTGCTAAGCAGTCCACATTGTTGTGGAAACTTTGATTTATAGATGTTGTAAAGTAGACAAGTCGCACTTTTAAGACGCAACATTTAACATTTTCAACTGCTTTTTGTGTTTCTAAAAAGCAGCTTTTTCAGAAGCAACACTCAATTTGAATTTTTCAAATCAAAGTGAAATGTATTCCTCTATTATGATACCACAACAAATAACACTATTAGACACAGAGTAGCTTCCTCTCAGGGACAGATCATTGCAGCACTGACCAAATGGGGACACTGCTTCCCTTTTGGAAAGTGCAATTATGAGTGTTTTTAGACATCCCCGTGACATGTCATCTGTGAACCAACACAGCACTCGCACTTCTAAACCAAAGATATTTGTCACACCTACTGTAATGCACCATCAAGTCGCTGAAGCATTGGGTCCTCCAAAGGGGCCCAGGAGGGGAATCAAGGAATCTGTCGAATTAATACACGCAGTGAAGATTCCTCCTGTCATCTCAGCTCTCTTTTACCACTGGCTTTTAAAAGCCATTTAAAGGCAGCAAAGTGAACAGGACAGACAAGCTTGACAGCGACTCTTGAAAGAGCATCTGTCTCCTTTAACACTTAAATAAACTATGATACACATGAACTTAATTTTAATTAATGAATTGATTTATTTTGTCAGTGACGAAGCCAAATTGTTTAAAAGATGCCAGAAGCAGTCTGTATATTTTGTCCTATAAGGAATCTGCCAGGCTTTACATCACTCTGCATAATCCTTTGATTAATTAGACATGTGCTTAAAATTATTAAGCATCATTATAGGTGTTGATCTACAGTGGAATCAGAATTATTTTTAACTTGTTAGAAACAGAATGATACACAGAGCATCCTTAATCACTTTGTTAAGTCTATGTGGCTTGATAGCTACACTTCTCGGAGCAGTAGAGAATGAATGCCATTTTAGTCAAGAAACTTAAATGTGCAACTATAGCTGGGTTCAAATAAGCAGACAACCGCTCCTTATTTACTTAAATTTTGTTTATTTACCTCCCACAAAACAGCTATTTAATCGTCCCCCTTTCTATGCAAAATAAATTTGCTATTCAGTAAGAAAATCTTGATGCATTTCATATAATACTTATAAAACACTCCTGAAAGGATGTGGTAAAAAAGAATAAAATAATGTATCTCAGATAAGGAAAGAGATCTACATTTATTCCATCTTCCCTGCCTGCTGTAAACTACCTTACAATTGTTCATTAATGATTCCCAGTAAATTCCTTAAAATGGTAATTTGTCATCCTGTCACTTCATTTGTGACCTAAAATTCCTCACTAGAGGCATCATCAAATAAATTAATCACTACCCAGGATCCATCTCTCCCTTGTGCGTGCTATTATACCCGGCTCTCTTGTGTTTCTCTTCATTTACATATATTTAATGGCCCAGTTGTGGTTGGTTGTGCCATGCGACTTGCACAGCTCATGTCAGGTGAAATATTCCGACTGCCACAGTCTTTAACATTGCGAGGCATGTCTTGTTCATTTTCCTTGAATACCCTAAGCACAAGAGAATTAGAGACATTTTATGGAACTGTAAAATCAAAAGTGCACATTTTGCAGGTTTCTAGTTGGGGAATTACGCTAATAGGATGGCACACTTTAAAGAAACAGGAGATTTTTTCTGACACAAACATCAAACTTTTATTAAAATTTGCTTTAAAGGGCTTCCAGCAAAAATCGTAGAAAATTAGATACACTAAGTTGTCCACACAATTTGGTTTGATTTAATTGTATCTCATTAAAGCACATGTGTACAGTACATTACCCACCAGACAGATCGCTTTGCTATGTTCCTCAGGGGAATTATGATGTTGAGTATGGAGCTGTGACTGGACACAGGACTGAACTCCAAAAATAAAGATTTCCAGGGCAAAATTAAGCCAAATGACACTGAGATTGAAGTGTATGAACCAGCAGATACAGATACAATTTTTACTACTTGTTGTTTAATGTGACTCTTTGGTGTCCTGTTTTGGTTTCCATATAGATGGAAAATCTAAAATCCTAAAAGCGGAGTACAGTTTCATCGCCAACTTAAACCTCAGCCATCAAAACAGTAAAATACCCTTTAATGCACTTGTCAAGTTAGAATCATTTCATCATATTTCTAACAGTATTAAAGTTATTGAGGTATACTGATTTTTTCATTCTTAAAATTACATTTTTCACTGAGAAGTTTATTGTTTTGCATTTTGTAAAAAAAACGAGCGTTGAAAGACCTTCAGAGTGTCCTGGTTGCAGCACTGTTTTGTTTTAAAACACAGTCATTATGTCTTAAAGCGCTCTTGTAAATTTTGGTAGGGATGCATGCAAATGAATTACATTGTTTTCCGATCTTTTTTGACAGCTAAAAAAACAGCCCAATTATTTTTATGAGGCGAGAGCATGTCATGTTTGAACTTCCATCCTCATTAAGGGTCCCTAACACCAGAGGACATGTGAATGTGCTAGGAGCATTACCAGAGACAACAACAACCCCATGTCGTCAACGTATCCTCTCTCACCCAGCCACCCTGTTAGAACCTCACAGCCAGTTTCAAATGAAATTAGCATAATTAAGAATTAACATGCATTAATTGTTGTGCTTAATGCAAACTGAAGCCAAATGTCTCACTTACTGGAGAGGAGCTGCTAAATGCTTTGTCACCTCCTGCTTAGGGGAGTGGGAACACTCCATGTGCTCATAAAAGAAGAGCCACTTGTACAGAAGCACCGTCAGTGACAAATATATAAACAAACGCCCCTTCAGCTGTAAGGCTTGGCCGACATGTATGCTTGCAAGTTAAAGGAGGAATGGAGCAGTGTATTGATCAAGGGAGTTTGTGATGTTTGAAAGATGGATTTATGACAAAGGACGTGGGAACAGGGGATATATGAAGTGCAGATTGGTGTAACTAGGGCTCAACCTGGCAATAAAGTCTGGCATTTGGAGAGAGCAGAGCAATGCAGAGGGTAATACTGTACTGTGCCACTTTGGGTGGTGGAGGAGCTGTCCTTTTTGCTTGTACTTTGTGGTCTGTCAGATGGAGGGATGATCAAAGGAGATCAAAAAGATGTTTTTTAAAACCTCTGAAGAAGACTGATGTACCAAACCTCTGCAATCACTGCAGGGCCTTTGGCAGTATCATTTTAGAATGGAGGTACTGTATGGGCATTTCTGTTCTTAAATATCTTAGCATTAAAGTCAGAGTTTGGGGGAAAAGGACAATGATGATTGCTATGTGTTGTATTATGAGATACTGTATACAGTATTTCTGAGCACCACTGAGAGAGATGTACTGTTGGAAACATTAAGATTCAGGTCTTTTTCATTTGTTTTTTAACAGTAGGATGTTAAACCAACTAGGGCTGTCATTGATGATTCTTTTCATTATAGATTGACCGATATTTTCTTTACAAAAGATTCATTTAGTAATCATTTAGTACAAGTAATGGTGAAAACTGATGAAAATAGTAAATAGCCCTTGTCATAAGTTGCAAGAGCTCAATGTAACATTACCAAATTGTTCAACCAACACTTTAAACATAAAACTATTCATTTTAAAATTATTTAAAAGAGAGAAGAGCAAAAAAACAACAACTATTTTTTAGAGTCTGGAACCAGTATATGGTACTGTATTTTTAGCCATGCTAGCGTTATGGATCTAATGATGGCAATGTTGGTCTTTTGATCCACCACTTTGCTTCTGATTTGAAGTATCTCAACAACTGTTTCAATGGATTGCCATGAAATTTAGCACAGACATTCATCTTCTCCAGAAGATGAAGCCCCCTGACTGGTCATGTAAACATAGTAACCCCAGACCCACAAAAGATCTCGCAAGAATGATCATTATAACCAAAAGCACGATCTTTCCCACACCCTAACCAAGTGTTTTTGTGCCTAAACCTAACCAGATCTGAACTACAGTGTTGTTACATTATTAAGCATAATTCATTTGAAAAACATGCAAAAAAAAAAAGAGAAAAAGAGAGAGAACATGCGCGATTCTTGCAAGAGTTTCACAAATCTATGGTTACCATCTAGCATTGACAAGTACTTTTTTTTACCCCGTAGCACCATCATCAGGTTTAATTTGTCTTATACTTCAGCTTCTGACCAAATACCTACAAAACAAATTAAATACTCATCAATATCAGCTGTGCTTTGTGTTTAAAAACTAAGTGGCAAGCCAAGCTAAAATAAGATGTTAAACAATGCAACTGATTACCATCAGTATGTTAACTTTAGCGACCAACGTTAGCATTAAGCTCAAAGCAGCATTATACTTCAGTACAGCGTCACAAACCTGCTGTTATGACTGAAGACTCTTAGTCTTGTTCCTTGATAAATAACTTCCACAATCACTCAATTATCATGTGTTCACAATTATTTGATCAACTAATTAATTAATCTGTTAATTGTTTTGCCAGTAAAAGCAGTATTTACAGCAGCTCAACCAATGTATAAAAATGTATAATTAGAATTTGAACCCTTTTTTTCCCCCATGCATGACTTTATCTCTTCTCTGGTGACCACATGACCGTACGTTCTTGGTATTTTGGCAAAAAATAAACTTGTGATCTTCCATTGTTCCATTTAACAATTTCACGCCTCTTGATTTTAGATTTCTTTATATTTTTTTAACCCTCAAGTGAACTGCTTTGGCTGTTTTCCTGTCTTTCTTTGAAAGGAGCAGAGTATTACATTTACAAAGAGCTGGGAGGTTTTCCACATTAATCTAGATTTAATATTCGTTTCAAAATACGTTTTCCCTATTAATTAAAAGTAAACCATGTATTGTATGGTACATTATCCCTCTAACGGCCCCATGTGGAGATTATGAAGTGGAAAACTAATGGTGTAGACTTTAGCATTTGGGTTTCGCCCGAGTCATTTACATATCTGTAAGGGGATGTCGATGTATGTGCAAATAAGCAGAACTCTGTGTGTCCCATGCTTTCTCTACCGCCACCCCTCCCCGGTTTACAGAGGAAGTCAAAGAAGAAGTGTTGCCTCTCTCCCCTCAGCTAGAGAAGGTAATGAGATTCTGTGCACCCTCTATTACGAGGAGGATGAGAAATCTGATTATTAAGGAGAGGCATGTGGCAGTAAGAAAAATCTGTTTGTTTTTTTCTTATTGTATCACCCCAAGAAACAAAGGTGACCCCCATGTTCCGTTCATTAAATCTTGCCTCCTCTAATTTATCAAGGTAAACTATCACAGTTTCTGCTGAGCTAATCAGAAACGAGCAAACTTGTTAGGTGTGCCTCAAAAGGACACATCACAGGATTTGGATATCAGTTCTACATACTGAGTGGGGCGTAATTCATGTTTCCCACTGAACAACAAATGCTTTATGGGAATTAGCATGAGAGAACACAGGAAAGTTCAGGACAGTGTGGATGAATTATGACCTGTGATTATTTCAAGGACACAGAGTTGCTGCAGATGTGGTTTTCTGATGCAAATATCACATAAAAAATATAAAAAATACAATTTGTGCTGTATATTTTGAGCCCCTAGTTATTATTCATACAGTAATATATAATCTCAATCAACACCTGTGTATCATATGACATGACCAATCAACCCTGTGAAGATCACTATACTGTTTTAAAATTTCTGTGACATTTCATTCCTTAACTTAAAAAGAAAATAATGATGTGACACATTACAGGATTTAGATATGAATCACAGCATTGCAGCTATTTTTCTGAGCATTTTAAAATATTGCATTAGAAAAGGTTGAACATAAAAATTAACGGGAGATTAAAACAGTCTTGCTCAACACAGATCAGATGTAACCCTTCACACATTAACACATGAAACAAACAGGAATGTCATATTGTTCTGTTGTTTTTCACCGTTTGAGGTTCCACCTGCATTCTTTTAATTATACTTCTTGTTGCAGCCTCCTCTTCTGCAGTGGTAGAACATATTCCAACTAGCAAATTGGTGCCATCTACTGCTTATCATGATTAATCAACTCCTAATAATCTTATAACAACAGTGAAACAGAAAAAGGGGTGGGCGATATGGACCTAAAATGATATTGCAATATTTTTTAGGCTATATTGCGACACATCTCTTATCTCGATGATTTGAAATCTCCTTAAAAGCACTTCATAAATGCTAGGACTGGCAGATAAAATCAAATATCACAATATTTTTTATCAAATACCTTGCTGGATTCACATTGGATCGAAACACCGCAGATTGGTGCCATGGTGATGTGGGAGTCACTCCATGGTCCGTGTGTGTGACGTGTTAGGAACCCCTGCTGATTAGTTTGCTGAAAGACAAAGCTGCTAGAGTATGTTGTTATGCTACTGGCATGCTGGTCCTACTAGTGATTGTTTGTCCACATCGATGGATTAGAATAGCAGTAAGCAACCAGGATGAGGCAGATCATTGCTGTGTTTTAAACTGGGGTACAAGACCGAACCGCTCTGTAGTATTTATCAATGCTAAATAACATGTCCTGCTATAGACCCGTTCTACTCTGTTTATGATCACCGGTCATGCCTCTGCCACAGGAAGTTAAGCATACTGGTGACTAGTTACTACTACTACTACTAATAGTTACTTTTTGTCCCCACAGATAACCAGTTAAGACTGGGCTATATTTTGTTGGGGAATAACACCCTGCACTTTGTCATATTTGCTTGTTGATGATTGAAGATGATTGAATAGAATATTGAAATATAAATGACAAGTTTTAAAATGTTATTTGGGGTAAATGTGTTGTTTATATTAATCACGTAATAAAAAAATAATAGTTTGATTTAATCGGAAAAATATTCGATACTTTAATCAATAAAAAAATAATCGTTAGGTGCAGCCCCACACATGAAATTTTATTTTCAAAATGTGTTCCCCTTAAATAAATGGAAAGAGAATCTCGTTTCTTCTGGTCTCGGAGTTGTTAGGAGCTATTTGGAGCTGTTTGGTGTGAAGGGGTTTGCCTAGAGAGATGTGAGAAATGTCCCACACATCAGCAAGCTGAGTCATTGCTGTATGCCTAACCAGCCACGACTCAAGCCCGTCCCTCCTCCCAAATGTCACATGAGCTCATGTCAACCAACACTTGTGGCAAAGGCACTGCACGGGAAGCAAATTAAACAGTTTGGCTTACACAACACACATCTGTTTGTTGAGAAAACAGGTTTCACAGTTACAAAAGTGAAGAATAGGGCAACAAGTGGTGCTACATGAAGTCGAGAGGAAGTTTTATGAGCGTAACTTTCCAACAGTTTTCATGGTGTGAAAAAAAAAGATAGGTGGGCTATGAGTGGTCAGAATAATTGGCTGTCCTAAATTTCTAATCTGTAATAAACGCAGTCTAATAGGCATGTTTTAATCCTATTGTGAACTGCTTAGTCGCATGAGTTCCGCAGGTGCCGGTGAGAAATTGGTATTTATTACTGAGCTGGTAATCACACCAGCAACCTATCTCTGCAGGTCTCTGCCTTCTGACTGAGGCCGTGATGTGCACAGCAGGCCCACAAAGCTGCACTCCCAGTTTAAATGACCCAGCTTTGCTAGCATGGCTGCTGTGACCCTCGCATGACAAAGCGCCCTGTGTAATTAATATGCACGCTGAAATGCTCCCTGCACAGCTACTAAAACGATTGGAATCAATGCAGAGCAAAAATTGTAATCGTGGATTCTGCATGGTGAACATTTTAGTCAAGTGGCATCTGATTGCGAGCAAGTTCCCTTTTTTTCCTTTTCTTCTTTTAACGTCCTTTAAGATTAAGACTTTCTCCTCAAAGATGCAAATTAATCTTTAAAACTGGACATTTCCCAACATGGGGAGCTCAGTGGGGTGACAGTACAGCCCACCGAGTTCATTTTAATCCCTATGGGCAATTATACTTTCAAATGATATCCTGAAGTTAAATCTTGTTCACACTTAATTAATTTAAACACTACATTTTAGGCATGAAAGTCTCCTTGTCCTCCTCAAGACAAAACACTTGTTTAATAGGATACAGTAGCCTCAGTGATAAGGATAGTTGTGCTTTGTGCTGTTTATTAATTATGTGCTCTTTCTGTTTCACTGTTTATGTTCATGTCTGTGTGTGGTGTGTGTGTGTGTGTGTGTGTGTGATTTAGATAAGACAAATGATCAGACGGTAAGACACTCTGATGGCATTTCTTTGTCTTCTCTTACTGATGGGATCTCATGTGAGGGCTTTAGCTTCATAGAACAATCGTTCAATCAAAGGCAAAAACATTATTATCTCTTCTCTGAAATGTTTCTGTTTTAGGGGACTAAAAAAATTAAACAATGGGTTGATTCTAGATGTATCCAAGTAGAGTCTATTCTGAAATGTTGTTGTGACCAAAGTGTATGCAGAAATGCTGTTGCTGTTTGTTTTTTTCTAAATGCTGAGTTAATTAATGATATGTGTGCACTATTGTTTCTCATTTTTATAATGAATGCATTACTGTACTGTCACTGAGTCCATTTTGACAAATAGGTGGGTGGATGGATATAAAAAAACATACATTGGTGGCTGCCAAGGGGTTAGATTTTGAATTAATTGAGGGAAATGAATTCAGCGGTAATAGGCCCTGACAGCAGACTGTGGCAATTGTGATGGCAATGATTGATGGTTGATGCACACGCAGGCTTATGACAAATAATGCTTGTTTTGCTCCTGGTATATTTTAAATCCTACTTGTGTGTTCATTAAAAATAAATACATCAAGTGAGAAATAAATAAATTGATTAATGGGAATAAACTAAAGAATGAAATTGTGAGTCTGTGAGTGTTTTTATGCACGTCAAATAGTGTCGATACTGTTAAGGTAGTGTGTCGCACTTTCAGGGAGGTGGACAGCCACCTCCATCTCTGACCCATATGAGAGAGCGAGCCCTATCACAGCTCTCATCACGCTCCTGTAGTCAGAGCCTTCTGACAGTGGCGTAATGCTGATCAGATAGCTGTGTGGAGTCATTGCTTACATGTGTCACAACCGCCGTCCATGATCATGTCAGACTCATGCTGGGCGCCAGAGCCAGGCTCAGGGCTCAGTGGGCCTGGCTGGTTTCGCGGCTGACATTTCCCCAGCATGACCGGGCTAACGGAGTTCCAGCCGCAGCCCCGGCTAATGTGCCTCTCCTGGGCCCCGCAGCACAGTGCTGGCAGCTGGAATGTGGGGGCACAGGTGCTGCCAGGCCCTGTTAGCTTTACAGTACCTCCTGGTGAGTCACAAACAATCCCAGCATGCGTCGGCTCTGATACCTCCGCTTATTAAAAGTCTAATGAATAAACAAGTCTTTTGTGTGCATGACCGTGGAGGTGATAGTGGGAACTCAAAGACTCTTCTTTTACTGTCATAAATGTCAAAGAAAAGCAGCAAGTCTTTACATTTAAGAATTTGAAACCAACATATGACATTTTTGCTTGAAAAATGCTATTAAACAGTTAATCAATTATCAAAATAGTTGTCAACTAATTTTTTCTCAGTCAACTAATCGTGAAAGCTCGACAATAAAGAGAGATGTTCAGAGAAATAATCAGATTAAATGCTTCTCCTTTATCGAGTGTCACATGGTGGAAAATAACCTTGGCTTGTTTCAAAAGGAACATACTGATGTTTCTTTTCTGTTGATAGAGCTAAACATCAGTCTATGAAACATGGTTGTTAAACCACATTGATTTATTGGTTCTTTGGGCTGGACACGATTATCTTCTGACTCTGGGGATCAGCCTGCCTCCCAAACAGGACTGGGTCCTGCCACACACTCATGACAGCTAAATTGTTTCACTCAAGAGGTTGTCCTCTTGTCCCCCTTTACCTAAGCCACTTGTTACTACAGAGATATGATATAATTGTACCCAGAGGAACTTGTAAGCCTATATTGTGGGTCTGTTTCTCTTCAAGAGCGTTGTCCTTTGTGGCACCTTAAACTGGGCGGGGGAGAAGGAGGAGGAGGGTAGGATATATATTCCCTCTTTGTTAGAGGCAATATTGGATCATGGTTTCATAAAGTAGAGCACCATTTAGTACAGTTGTATCCTCTAGGGCTTTGTTATTCCTCTCATGGTAAATATACTGCACTCGCTTAGTTAACTGTGTTAATGCTAACAAGAAACATATATCATGTGCATGATGTTGTGAAAAATACAGCCCAATTTTGTTGTAATTATAAGTAAAACCTAACTCAAAAAACTTGAATCTAAATCTCAAGGTATTACGTTCTTCCTGTGTGAAGATATCCCCACCTCGGGTGATATATTTGGCAAGTAGAGCATCACATACCTGAGCATTTTTAAGTGCAGGTGAACATGTAGGTGAGAGGAGACGGGAAGGAAAGATCTATAAATGGCTCCGACTCCTTTAGTGTCTGCAGAGGTGGTGTCGAGGAGGAGGGGTTACTCACTGACCATTAGTGTGTTCAAGTGCAGTACATTCTATGGCCTGTCAGCTCCTCTACTAATGTGTGAGGAAATAACTCAATTTCTTACCCCAGTGAAAGAGTACACACTGTTCAGATTACATTTTTTGGATGGTGGATTTGTTACAAAAGCCTCTTGATAATACTGTTAGGTTAACATGGTGTAATAGATGTGTGCAGCTAATACCCACAGAGAAAGTAACATGCACAGATAGTCTGCCAAGGTATATTGATAAAAATAATTATTCATAATTATTCATGAAGCTCTTTTAAAAATATTACATGTATGGTAATCAGAGCAAATAATAGCAATGAGAAGACTGGTAACACAAACAAACAACAACATGAAAGGCCGAGAAGCAACTTTCGGATCAAAATGATAGTTTTATGCAGAAATTTAAAGATATACAATGTAACTTTCACATTAGAATTGCTTAAAACAACTAGACCTTTACTCAACAAAGTATGTTGAATTGTGCACTTAAATTAACCCAAATGTTTCCAACCATGTTAAACTAGAGAAGGTAACGGATCATTTCTTTTGTTCATCTGTCACTACAACATCTGGGGAAACGTCAGATAATACGTCAGAGAGTGAGGAAGGAAGATGACTAATGTGACTAAACACAACTTTGATACATTTAAGCCTGCAACTGAGGATCATTTTCATTATCGATTAATCTGCAGATTATCTTCACGGTGAATGGTTTAGTGTATAAATGTAAAAAATGCTGATCACAATTTCTTGGAGCCCAAAGTGGCGCTTTCAGATTGCTTATTTTTTCCAATCAACAGCGCAAAACCCAAAGACTCTCCAGCCACTATCATGAAATGTTAAAGAAAATATGCAGATCCTCACATTTAAAAAGCTGGAACCAGCGATTGTTGGCTTGAAAAATGACTGAAATGTATTAATCGTTGCAGCTCTTCATACATTCCCTCGTCAATGAACATTTCTGCCTGAGTCTCGTCACATAGGTTTTTATTAGAAATGGTGGTTGTTTGACGATGCTACCTCACAACATCATCAAAACTTGTATTTTCATTGTTTCGCTTGAGAGACCCCAAGCTGCATATATTATATATTGTTTGCCTTGTTTGATCTCCTCAGGCCTTTTCTAAAGTCTTTGAGACTTAAAGGCAAAGACAGAGGTTTTATGAAAATCCCTTAAAAATTCAAATCTAAAATGCACACTCAGAGTCACAGTGTGTCTCAAGGAAAAACAGTGACCATAAAGTAAACTAAATATGCACAGGCTCCCTTTTTCGCTTTATATTGTTGCTCATGTTGCCACATTCGTAGATTAGCACACAAACTGTGCATCGTCAGTGTTTTAGTGCTTATTGCTGTTGTTGCACCAGCTATGGCATTTATTTTATCAAAGAACGATTAGGGAGGTTAGTGAAAAGAAACACTGTAATCCTCCCCACGTCACAGCGATCCTCATGAACAATAATTTTCTTTAAGTAATGCAGAGTGGTATAGAACTAACAAATGAGCCCCTCCATGCCTGCGTGTTGCGTTAAGAGGTGCCGAGCGGCGAGGAGAGGTGCACGTTGAGGGGGTTTAACCCCTGCTGTTCCTGTCTGTCCGACACCAACCCCCACCACCTGCCTCACCTCCACCCCCACCCAAGCCTCTTCCTCTCTTCTCTCCGCGCTCCACTCCTGCACAGGGCCAATACAAACAGCATTATTTATGCTCGGCAAAACACCCCTTAATTACTCATGAACGGGCGCACGCTCCAGACGCTCCCTACCACCCACCAACAGCCATTAAACACTCCCTAAAAGCTTGCTATTTGATATTAGCACACTTGAGCCTTTGAGAAGAAATTTAAAAAATAAATAAATCTGCAAGTGATTTACATATGCACAGCAGCTGATATTTATACTCGGCGGTGTGTCCCTGAAGGGCTTGTCTTATTACCTCTGTCCTCCGGTCCTCGCGCTGAGACCAGAAAGGCAGGCAGGTGATTAATTCTGTACTCACGAGAAGCCAACGACTCCATAACAGCGAGCAGAGGAGGATTTCTATAGGGCTTTTTGTAGAGAGTCTCTTTACTTTATGGTTTTCTTGGCTGTTTATTTCCATATCCAATTTTATTGTTCTCTATTAGGGATAGCTTACTTGTGCTTAAGTGATAATGTTGCGCGTATATCATTGTATGTGCTGAGATGATGTTTTAACAACAGATTTGCTGCATATAGAATGAGGTTTTACCTGCTCTGTGGAAATTATTGCTTCTTCACATGTTTCAGAGCATCAATGAGGTCTTGTTGTGTAGCTGTGATAAGCGCCAGATGTCTTTGTACTCGTGGCAACACTGAGATCAAAGTCGTCATAGTCTGAAGCCTCTTGTTGCATTCCTGTCACACACCACACACATATCACCATTCTCAGCGATCCCGTACTGAATTTAAATAAACATAAAATTCAGCGCAAAAAATCACTTTCCCCTCACTGTGCAGGAATCCTACATAGTGACGTAAAAGCCACACTTCTTGCACAAAGAACACAGTTTCATTTTTGCACTTACAGTCACAAAAAAATTAATTACTTGTACATCTTGTGTCTAAAAAGCTGGTTAAACCTCCAGCTAGACCTTCATTAGTTGAACCAGCAAAAAAACCCCAAAACACTGTGTTCAACTTCGTCTCTAATTACATCATCAGATTCAAACAGTAGAGCCATCAGCTGCTCGCTCGGTGTGTACTATTTAAAATCCCTCTGTCTAATTACTGCTTTAGTCCCATATCCCTGTGACATGGCAGTGATAGATCATTATTTTTCCCTGCAATTTGTTATATTCTTTGCAATATAATTGGATCAGATTAATTATTATGATTAATGGATTCTTGGGTTTTCGCGTGTAGCCATTAATACTAGGGGTTTGGAACTGGCAACATACACATATTTAAGATGCCAGAGCAACATACGATGTAATGTTTAAGCCTCTTCAAACCCTCACTTCAGACTTTCTCATGTAGTGTCTGAGATATAGCTCTGTTTTTATTAGTTGTCTCGCATCATATAAAAAAATCATGTACTCTTTTAATCCTGCATTTGATAACATGCTAATTCAGTACTTAGGAGCACTTAGAGTAGTTACTATTTCTCCAAATATTTGATCATTAGGTTGTATTATACACTCAGTGGACACTCTATTCGCTGCACCTGTACAATCTAATGCAATCCAATACAACAGCTCTGCTATGAGGATGATGCCTGTAATGATCAGGGTTTGCTTTCTCATTCTGTTTTGATAGTGTTAATTGAATTGGCAACAGTTTATAATAACCATAATTAATAAATGGTAAATGTATAATTAATTAAACCTTAGTTAATAGTTATTTCACTGTTAACAAACAATGAAATGCTCTATGAACCATTTATCAAACTACTGAAAAGGTTTCTAAACATCAGTTGCATCTTTGTAATGGCCATCCAAACAATGTTCATAGATGAAACACACAGTATTTTGAAATAACTATTAACCACAGTTTAATTAACTATGAATGTATCATTTATTGACAATGGTAACTAAAAAGTCTTACCATTAAAATATATGTTTGAGCAACAAGGTTGGACTGCAATATATTCAGGGCCGGATTAAATGGACAGTGTTACTCTTGTAGACGCTTTTCGGGACCTCCCTATTAGCAAATTTTGGTATTTGGCAAACAAAAAAAAATACTTAAATGTCACATGATTGCTATTATACTCATTAATTTAGCTAGATATCTATTTTAGCTTATCTTTTTATATACTTTGGTATTCAAACGCACTGGTTCGTCATGTACTTTTAAGAAAATCATAGCTAACATTGTGTACGTTAAAAAATGAAAGGTAAATATACAAACAAAGTTTTAGACCAGATATGTTTTGTATATATGTGTGTATGTAAATGTATGTTAAACGTTATTTAAAGAAGGCAGTTCTTTTCCTCCTCTGTTTGGCCCCCCTAGTGGCATTAAGGACCTACAGTAGGCATGTTGCCTGGACCATGCATATAATATATTTAGTGATGTTTGTAATGTTCTACTCCCCTCATGTAAGTAAATAAGAAGGACAAAAATTTAGAAACGCCTCTCAGTATGATGTTCAGTCCAGTACAGTATCACTTTTAACTTTGTCCTAAGTAATAAACATATCATTTAATTTACACGTTTTTGACAAAACCTGAACCTTACACACTTAAAGTAGAATTAATGTCAGAGCTGTGGTTTTGAATTGCAGTAGAGTGTACACATGTGCCCTAAAAAGGTGGCCACTGAGTGCTTACAGATAATTAAATCTCCTTTAGTCTGTAATTTAAGTTTCCTGCCATGTGTTAAACAATCAAAAGGGATAAGAATTGCTTTCTTTTCTTATCATGTCTACAGGCGTTATAGTAATGCTGCCTCACCAGTCAACACCCCTCTGTATACTACTGCGACATCAGCCAATCAGTTCAATTTCAAGTTTATAACATGATAGTTTATTAATGAGAAGTGAAACTGTATTCCGACGCCCTAAATCTATACCAAGGCTTCAATTTAGCTGTTCCAAAAAATACTGTCCAGTTATGGAGGATGGACACTAGTCAATTCCCTGTGCATGGGAATGGCTCATTAACGGGGCGAGGCAAGCGGTGTGCGTTTGTATATGGCTGCCGGTGGTGGATGTGTAGAATGGATTTATGGTGTCACTCAGCCCTGGAGAACGACTAATGAGGGTGCGCAGGCTAGCAGCGTCCGAGTGGGGTAATTCCACCCACCATCCATCCAGCAGAGGGGGGTTGGAGGGGAGGGAGGAGGGGGTTTGTGGAAGGAGGACACATCCCTCATTACGTGAGAGTGTCTCAGGAGCTTTCTTTAATATTTTAATAAATAACATCAGCCCAACAAGAAATTAATGAATAGTATCATTAATAATGAGCCCGAGCCTTGTAGTGATAGGACAGATATTAAATTGAACCACTGTGGGGAGATCTCCTGAGACTCGGGATTTTTCCAGCAGCAAACAAGGCCAGTGAATGAGGCAGCCGTCCCTCCGTGCCAACAGCTTTTACAACAGGTTGAAAGTAATAAAGGAGGATTTTCCCAGCGATAGAGTTAAGCCCCAGGAAATCTGCTCATGTAGATCGCTATGAAAGGCACAGCCAAATGTGATCCTTAATTAAACTTTAATCAAGATAATGCTGTTTGCAGGAGAAGTACTTTAAAAAAGGTGTCCCCAGCCCCCTGTTTCCATCCAGTCAACCTCCCCGCTTTATATTGTAACGGTCATAACCCCACTTATCTGCTTCTTAAACTTGTTTGTGTTTGTTTGCTTGTTTTGTTTGTTTTCATTTGCAAAGCCTGGTATTCTTTCTTTGTATGGTTTTGATTCAGGTTTACATTTGTCAGGATTTCGCCGTATTGTCTTTTCTTTATTTGCTCTTAGTAAGTTTTGCCCTGCAGATTATGCTGAAGAAATAGATGTTTCTTTACCAGAATCAGCTGGTTTATCATAATACATCCAGCCTGTGCAACATGAAGTTATGTTATTCTGTCAAAATTACATTTTTGAAGAACAGGAATGAACACTTAGATCCTAACTCACCTCTTTTTATCACATAAAGCTGTAATCAGACAAATTAAATGAATTATAACTGTTTCCATGACGGATGAGTTAACAGTAAATATGGAAATATGAAATAAAATATATAATTTTAAACTCTGATTTATTGTGAGTTTAAAAACGATGAAATTATTGAGGTCTAACGGACCCAAAACTAAGACTACGGAGCAAGTTGCTGCAGTGGTGCAGCCAGCTTCACCACAGATGAGTAATGACATTTGTTTTGCACCTTGAAAATACTATTATTACTAATAGAATAATATAAATGCTTTTTATGGAAATCATTTAGTAGTAGAGTTGCACAGCAGCTTCATCTTATTGTAATTTATGCCACTTTTTAGCCACTAAATCTCAGCTATGCCTTCTTGTTAACATATTACACAAACGGTTCAACATCTTATCTTAAAGGTAAAATACATTAATTTACACGGAGCAGATTTGGGTCATGTCACGTTCATTTACATAATAGTATGCATTATCAAAGCAGGTAAACTACAGTATGAGGCAAAGTGCTTACACTTAATCATTGATGTTGTTACCTTATAACAGGAAAAGTTAGTATATGTGTCTTGGTTTTTGTATTATTTCCAGTAAATGTTGCTTGCTGCTCTGCCTGCTAACAGATGGTTTTAACCACTGTTTTTTTTTTTTTGTTCAAACTTTATGAGTTGTCAAAAGTCTGAATTTGATTTTGTTGCATCCTCGAATCAGTCAGCAGTACAACACTGTATATTTAATTAAAGAAAGATACAGAAAACATAAGATTTTGGGTTAATTATAGACTAAGGGAGCTTTAATTAAACATACCAGCAATTTCTAATTTGTCTTCTGCATCCTTAAGTTAATAAAACAGTTTAATCGTTGCAGAAAGTACAGTAAGTAAGTAGTAAGAGCTGGTTTTTTCGCGCACATTTGGCTTGTCATTTCTGTTCTGTTTAGACCATATGTCCCTGCCACGTACAATATTTATTCATTCCCTGCTGTATAAAAAAATACCAGTATTTTCTTCATAATAAAAAGTGGATTACCGTGAATCACAGGAAAGCATCACCAGCTGTCACAGAGAAATGAGACCATGCTGGCCAATGTCGTATGATGATTAAAAAACACCTTTAGAAATTAATTATTAATTAGCCGATACTTGTTTATGTGCGAGGCAGTAGCAGTACTGGTCATTTTTCAGATATTTGAGAAAAGTTATCTTGAATGAGGTTTTATATTTGTATTATTAGTAGGAGTCTTTTTCAACATTTACATTTTAATAATAAAAAATGTTCAACAGGTGGAAGAAAAAGCTGTAAAAGCTATAAAAGTATAAGCCTTACATTTACACTAAGGCACAGATTGAGCCGTCCACCACAACAGCTAATTCCTCAGTAGCTGTTTGTTTTTTTTTCTTTTTTTTTATAAACAGGCATCTACATATCCACTTTATCTGAAACATTCAAATCTATATAAATGTATAAAAAGATCTGGGTCATAGAGAGGGTTGAAAGAGAAGAAAGAGAAGGTCTCGCACTGTAGTTGGTGTAAAAAGGGACACTGATACTTCAGAGGTAAAAATGCTGCGCTCTTCACCACCTGAAGAATTAGCAGTCGGGTTTGACTGATTACAGCGCCACCATTGCTTGTTTGGTTGCCTCCTCTAAAAGCAATACTCAGCAGAACATGGCTTTTTCTCCTTCATGTTGTGCTCTCTGCATGAATAATTACATCCTTGATTTCTGAGGTGTGGTTGTGTAGCTTCCACAGTGGAAAAATCCAAAGATTGATAGAGGCTCCTCCTGTAAAGAAGTCCAAATACAACAAAAAAAATCTACTCTTTGGACAGTGAAGCATAGCACAAAAACCAGTAAGGAGGGAATCACATACACATTTATGTTATACCTTTACTTCTGAAATGTACTGACGCATGTGTTCATATGTATATTGTGTAATCTCTGCTTGCGCGCGTTGTATAAAGACCGCAACTACCTTCAGCCGCACCTCTGCAACTCGCACAGAATACTGTAGGAGGCTGATCGGACAAAGACAAATCACAAGCTCGCCAATTTCCATAGCGCTGTACATCTTTTAATCATAACGACTAAACAATGAACAACACTGGGCTTGTGGCATTGGATGAACAAGAGCGCCGAGGCTCCCCCTTTTCCTCCCTTCATGCTGCTGGTGGAATGACTAATGCGTAGAGGGTCATGGTGTAAAAGTGTTGCCCCAAGGTCAGCATACTGACACTTAATTGTTTGTCCTGTCATGTGTCACTTCCTTGAAATTTCATATCTGACCCTTGTTAGCCCAGTGTTTCTGTTTTAATCCCCAGTGTGACAGAAAGATCAGGACTGTGCTGTGATCAAGATGTGTCAGATTACTCATGTTGGGTCCTGTCATTTCGATGCAATACAGACCGAAGATGCTTGTCTGTCATGTGCAGACGGAGGCATTGTCTCAGTTTTCAATGCTGGTTTTCAGATTGGTTCCTGGATATTCATCTTAGTTTATTAACAACTAATGTAGTGTCATGCTTTTATCTCAGTGGTCACTGAGTCATTGAGGAAACTGAATCTCCTCACAGTTCTGATCACTGCAACTCTAAAAATGATTGTTTTTATCCCAAGGATATCATTTAAAGTAGAACTGCAACACTTAGTCGATTAATCGTTTAGTTGATCAAACGAGGATTAATTGCTGTCTATTTTGATAATCGATTAATTGTTTAAGTCAAATATTTGCTGGTTTTAGCTTCTTAAATGTGAGGATTTACTGCTTTTCTTTGTCATTTATGACAGTAAATGAAGAGTCTTTGGGTTTTGGACTGTCGGTTGGACAAAAGAAGCAATTTGAAGACTCTTCACAATTTTTTGACTTTCTATAAGCTAAACAATTGATTGATATATCGTTAAAGTCATCTGCAGTTTAATCAGTAACAAAATAATTGTTAGTTGTGGCCCTGATGTTTAGTTTGCACTTAATATTTTAAATCTAAATAAAGAAAATTTAAAAAAGTATATACTGTAGGTATAAAATACCTTTGTTTAACTGTCTATTGTTTGTCTCATTGTCGTTCAAGCCTTTATTCACTTTACCTTTTTATAATTTTAAAGCTCTTTTGGAATAAGTGAAAACCAATACAAATTAGGTTATAAATGGGAAGGTACATCAATCACAGCACACGTTTATTATTACTTTTTCACCCGACCAGCTGCTGCAGCACAAAAGAGCATGAATCTTCAGTTCGTCAAATTACTGTTTTCATGGAAGGCAACAATCTGTTTTTTTATAGTTTACCAGTTTTGATGTGTGCCACATATTTTTGTGCAAGTTCTGTGCATGCTGGATGTAAGTGTGTCGTCCATTTGCTTGCCTTTGTGCATGCATTCAACAATCTAATACTGTGAGCACGATTCAGCATCAACCAACCACCTTTTATAGTCAGTTGCCTCTCCCCCTTATAATAATTTCAGTTTCATTCTCATCTACCTTGTCTTTTTTAATCAAACTCTTATATAACAGTTTACACACCAAGTTCCCTGAAAATGCAGCTTTACTAAAAGGGCTATGACAGGGCTTAAAACATGAGATTCATACAGATGATCTTACAGGTTTTAGACAAATCCAAGTTATTCAACCTTATTTGGAGGAGATACAACAGTGAATAGTAAATCATTACCCAAAAAAGGAATTATTATAGACGAATCAGGTACACCACAAATTCAGTGTATGATTGCTTGTTTGTCGCCGAATCTTGCTTACCCATGGAAATAAATTAACTCTGAAAACAGTTTGCAATACTTCAAAATCATCCTTTAAAAGAGTTTCAGATCTTTTCCTAGGCATACTTTTTTAACAGTCTTGTGGAGATCATTGTATGAAAAACACAATAGTTTACAAAGTGTTTATTACCAAAAGCATCTGTGTGTATCATTAGGGCCTAACAAACACGATGAAATCCTCCCTGACCAACAATAATTGTGCATTACCACCGCAGCTGCTGATTTACAGTCATCTGTAAGGCAGCATACATGTGCATCACTTCACTTCCATGCTTGTGAACTTGTATACCTTCTGCTAGAACACAGACACAAACAATACGAGGACCCATTCAGCAAAACACCAAACTCTCTCCGAAATGGTTTTATCTCCAGTATTAGACTAAATATTTTTACTAGTGTAATGACAATTGTATCATTGGTGATATTACATAGCTTTTTTCTATTTTGATGCATTGTATTTTCCTGAAATCAAACACAGCAGTGCATTTCCCATTAATGTACAGAATTACAAATCATCATAAGCTCTATTATCTGTACTTTGTGATGTCTTGTTTTCCTCACTCCTGCCGTTTCCCATGTGCATCACTGTGAAGTTATCACCCAAGACTTAACAAATGATGTGCTTGTGTTTGTATGAACGTATTGATCAGCGCTCTATTTGGGCAGATATCTTTCTTTATTTTCGGATGGCAGGCTCGCAGGCGGGAACACCGTCTCTCTCCTTCATGCCATGTCTCCTGTTTTTTGCCTCACTGGCTTCCCTAACTGCCCCGCTTTATTGAATAAATTCAAGCTGTCACTTCCCATGCTGGTAGAATAACTCAAACACAACATATAATAATACAGGAAAAGTAGGATAAAATAATCTTGTCATGGCTGTAAAAGTGATTGCTCGAAGCCACAGTCGGCAATCAATACACTAATTCCGTAATTTATACTCGCAGCAATTGAGGAGGAAGGAAGCTCTGATATGGTATTTCTTGGCTCACTGACCAACTTTGACCTTCAATAGAAGTGAGAGTGGGATTATTGTGTTGTTCGGCTCAAAGAAATCACCTACAAGAGTTGAGAGGCAATGTCTGACATTTTATGTTCAGGACCAAACCCTAAACTGATTAATTCTTGGTAAGCACCAGCTCTTGAGCTTTCACTATCTTTATGACAGCAAATCCCTGACACTCAGCTGACAGAGTGAAACATAAAAGCTGCCCAGTGATTTTCTCTAACTTATTTCTTTTATCCTCTCTTTTTATGGAGGGGGAGTATCCTTCCTTTTTCACCCTGGAGCAAGAGGAATTTTTCACCGATGCCAGAACTCATTATCAGTTCCTCATGCTGTCTGTTTCACTTTTCAGCGGTTGCCAATCACAGGCTACCCATTTTCTATTAATTATGTCTTTTTATGGGTCATTCCTGCCTGCACTTTATGGCTGAGGCTACATGCAGAGCGGTACCTCGATAGCTCTTACACTAAGATGAAATATTTATCTGTATATCCTCAGATATGTTTCAACATATCCATCCTCAGTGGCAAACTACGCTGTTCCTGTTGTTGTGAGGATGAAATCCATGAAGAGCAGAATACCGGAAGGCGTCAGAAGTTTCTCTGAAAGGAGAAATTGATTGCAATTAGCAGAGATTTTTTCAAGTGTTTTTCTGCCCCCTCTAGTGATGCTAATAACTTAATGATTCCTAAAAATGCATGCAATTTGCCCCAATTGGATTTAACCATATTGTACACTTATCTGCTACAGATTTCCAATCACTGAGGGTCTGATTGAACTTCAGACATTGTATAGTAAATAGAGGCATCAGCAGCAGTATATATAGAAATGCCATCGCTGTTCTATGATGGTTGAATATTATGTCATAAAACTGAAGCTATAAGGAACTGAAGGGCTCTCAAACTAAAGTCAAACTTTTCCATCCTGTCACTGCAAGTGACTTCCGCTCAATGTTACACTACACAGGTAAAGATTCTGTATTTATGTTTGGGCCATAGACACCACTGACCATTAACTATTTATATCTAGTGATGTACTAATACCATTTTCCTTCCTGATACGGATTCAGATACCTGAAATTTGTGTATCGGCTGTTACAGAGTACTGATCCAATAGCATTGCTTAAAAACTATATATATTTTTATGTATCTTTAGTAGCTGTACGCTATTAGCCCAATATGGAAGTTATGTTATTTTAATGTGCTTGAGGTCACACAATCTTAAACCAAAATAATCCCAACAGTCCTTCCCTGGCAAACCAGAACTCTGTGTCACTGCATCCTCATCAAGCCAATAATCCAGCCCAGTGCAGCCCAATTAGAAAAACCAACAAACAGTAACTGTGCAGTCTGCATGACCTGTTGGTAGATAGAAGGTGGTCTAACTCAGCAGGGGTGGCTGTGGCCAGTGAGACCCCTGCCAAGTTATTGAGGACAGAAGGAACTGGGGGTGTCATAATGATCACTAAATGTGTGTGGTGTTCAGTTACAGCAGGAGATTGGCAAGGAGGTGCATGACCTTTGCTATATTGACCTACTGGTTGACTCCTCGTGGGGTGCTACAACAACACAAGAAACAGCATTCAAAAGGAAAAAAATAGAAGATAAACCAGATAAACAGACTTATTTATACACTAAGTAGAAGCGCCTTTCTGTGGGATGTGTGCTTGCATCGGGTCCTTTTAACTGTACATGTGTGCATCCAAGCACAAGCCCATTAAGCGTGTGTGTGTGTGTGGTTTTGGGGCGAGATGGTGTTGGAGCAGGGGGGGTTGTGACAGACAGAGGTCTCACCTCACACTTCACGTCCCAAATAGATTAAAGGAATTTTTCCCAGATTCTGCCTTTCCCACTGCTGCCTGGAGCAGAATGAGCACTTGTGAGGATAATTAAAATTGATGATATAGAATGACAGAGACATGATTTCTGCCTGCAGCAAGAGGTCTCTGAAGACAGTGTAACCAAACTGTCATGCCACCACTATTCTGTTTTACATGACTGTTTCACCTCACTCAATTGATCACAAGTAAATACTCCCAGTTGAATTAAAGTGTGATATATCAGTCTGGGGACTCCGGGTTACTTTCTTTTGATGGAAGTTCTCCTTCTATGACCCTATATCGTAGTAAGGTTAATGTGAGTGATATCTATTGGACTATTGTGGGGTTTGACCTCTATTTTGTAGAGCTCATCATAGTAGAGGTTAGTTCTGTCTGTACAGGGTTTCCATCCACCTGTTTTTATGCACATTTTCAATTTGTGTGCCCGGAAAATACCTGAGCATAAACGCAGAAAAAAATACCTTGTGAAAAGAAAGTTTTGTAAGCTTGGCTGAGGAGGAAAAGTTGGTCTTTCTTTTAAAGCAAAACACAACTAAGTGCAATGACACAGACTTGGAAAATAAATAATGACGCACATGAAGCACATTTGTTAAACATTCACTTAAGAGACAAAAAACAGCAATAGACGAAAACATAATTTTTTTCTCTACAATGTTTGACGGGCAATCACGTAGTCTTATTTTGCTTGTTCTTCTGCAATGGTTTAATTACCGCCATTTACCGCTTATCTTCACGAAACAACCAATAATCACATAATAGTAGTGGAAAAAAACGCACATTCACGAATTTTCTTTTGTAGATTTTCAAAATTCAGTTCAATCTTATAATATGAAATAGGCATATTTATCTGCTATATATTTGCTTTTTATATATATTCATTACATTAAATAATAAAGCACTAATCATAATTTTACCCAATATTTTTGGACTCTCCTTGTCAACTGAACAAACGCCTAATGTAAGCCACAATATGCAGCTGAAAACTCCAGAAGAAACCTAGAGCTACATTTTTGTGAGACTTGTATTTACATGGTAAAGAATGAACTGTCAGCCGCCCAGCATGTCTCCAATAGTTTTAATTCATAAAAAAAATTCAGTCAAAAGATGCTATACAACACACTGTAAGGATTTGGGCGTGTGTAATCATGTACTATTAAAGCTTTAATGCTATATCATTAGTCATTCATTATGGGGATTAAAATAAACATCTTCTACATTATTTTATCTCCTTACAACCACATTATAATGTGTAATGAAAAATGTAAATTCTTCTGTTTATATTCTAATTATAAAAGCGGGTTAAGATCAAGAGTTAACCAAAAAGATTATGTTACAAATAACTTCCATCTGTTTATTTAAAATGGATAAATATCATATATACATATTAATATCCGTTTTCTTCTTTCTATGTCAATCTAGCACTGCGTTGCTCTACTTTTCCACTTGTGCACAGGTGAGAGGATAATGTCAAACTAATTATCTGACTGCATCTGAGTGCTCAGCTTTTGATTATTCATGAGTTTTAAAAGTTTCATAATGTCTAAACGTGTTAGTTTGTGATGAAATGATGGATTTGCTGTTTTAGAATTATGGTTAATTATTGCACTAAAAACACAATCAAAGAAAAGTTATCCCTCATTGATCAAATTGATCTGTAGCTTAGTGAACTAAACTTGTGCTAGCACACATATTAGGGTAATTTGATTATTCACGACACATGTCATTTTAGTCCTGAGTGGGAGCAGCTTGCTCCTGTTTCTGGTTTATTTGACGGAGCTGAACAGCTGTCAATGAGAGGAGCAGGGGGACATAGGGTTAGACATGGGGCAGGATGGGGGGATGGTGAGACACTAAACCCCCACCACGGTCCGTCTAAAGATAAATATTGATTGCGGACAGTTTTAATTACTTCCTTAAATTGAGCAATTTTGGTTTTCCCAGTTGGCTTCCTGTGAAAAATCCATGTAGGGTTCCACGTTGAGGGAGAGGAAGACGGTTGAGCATGGCGCACCATAAATCACTGCAGATACATAATTCATTGGAAGCATGTGAAAAGGACAAGACAAGATGCTTTGGATCATTGAAAACAGCGTTTCCACAGGTCTCTCCATGTCGTCAGATCTCCCTCTTTGCTTGTGCAGGCCTCTGAAATTTGTTACCTCGTTCGACTTGCGCTCTCATCTGAAGGATGTCGAATGATGAATGTGCTTCCTTTAAGTTTTATTCTTGTGCATTTTATTTTCAGATTTGATCAATTTAAAAGGATATTTAAATAGATGTTCATCGAATATTATTATGCATGCTCAAAATAGACGGAACTTTTTTATTTTACTCAGGAATAATATGACTGCAATCCTACTGGTCACGGTTTCTCATGCTCTATGTCGGCTCAGATTGAGATGGCCAAGGTCAGTTCTTATCTCTATTAATGTGAAGACTGATTTTGAGTCTTTCTATTACACTGGAAGCACTCAGTTGGACACTGCTTCAGTATTTCCTGAATGCAGAACAGCGATCACATCTTGTTACACAGAAGCCCTTGACATGGAGGTAACATTATTACTCTGCTATTCAATAGATGGCTTCTAATAGGTTGAGTGTCAGCCTGAAAGACATCATCCCTTTCAATAAAGATATGCATCATGGGATGAAGATGGTCGCTCTGAATTGCTGTTTAAGTCGTGATTAGAAGTTATCAGTCATATTAGGGTTAATCTCATTGATTCCATGTCAGGAAATGTTCATAAAGCACTCAGCCCTTCACTGAGACTTGGTATTGCCTTCTTGTTGTTTGCTGCCTCTTGTTTCCTTTTATATTTTTATCTTCAAAGAAGCAGTCTAATTATTGGAAATCTACAGGGCAATTTTGATACTTAAAAACCCGTGGAACAAAATTATTTTCATTGTGAAAGATACATAAAAGCACCCGGGGAGGATGCATGGATTGATTTTCTTGCCAAGTGACACTTCAGCAGCTCATGCATCTTGGCAAGAGACTGGTTAACTTTTCCGAAGCAGAAGCTGCACAAGACGAAAAGCACATTCATGGAGTGTCGGAACAAGAGGAAAAATGAATTCTCAACGGAGAAAATTCACTTGAATGCCCCCCTCGGATAGTCAGCATAAATTTTGGTACGGGATTTGTAATTTTTACATTATATATGCAAAGAAATGGCGGACAAAAGTAAATGTTTGGCTGATGGTAAAGAAACATTTTTATTAATTCACATATTGCATATCCATTTTTTTGCTCACACGTAATATGTGAAATGTTATTAGGTTGTAACCGTTTGTTGCTGTCCACGTAGAGTGGCAGGGATTAGTTAGAAAAGTTATTCATTAGATAAATACAACACATCTCCTTTGTAGCACCCATGCTTTTTCCACATTACACCTTTTTGAATTAATAAACACTCCAAAAGTCCGGAGAATTACTTTCCAACTCGAGAAATGGGATCATCCATCTACAGCCTTGCTAGCGGCTTTGTCGGGCTGCATTAAGCACTACGGCGCTTTGAGCTAGATGCTAACGTTAACATGGCAACATGCTCACAGTGACAATGCTAACATGCTGATGTTCAGCAGGTATAACAGTAACCATGTTTACCATCTTAGTCAAGCATGTTAGCATGCTAACTCTTGCTAATTAACACTGAAATAAAGGTGAAACCAATGGGAATGCTTTTAGGGTATTTAGTCATGAATATATTAGACAAATTTAAATTTTGACCTGATGATGCCACTACAGTATATGAAAAGTCAGGGAACCACCCAAATATCTCAGCAAGATGGAAAAGTCAAGGGACCCCTAAAGTCAGTAGGATTCATCATCTGGGGAACATGAATGTCATGGGTGTTTCCTCAACATTTCTTGTCAATCAATCAAATAGTTAATGTGATAGTTGAGACTTGACCAAAGTGGTTAAACTGACAGTCCCACCACTAGCATATAACGGTTTGCTATAACATCCAGCCATTCTGGAGCTGTACCACACCGTCTTCCTCGGCAGGTGAACTTTGCCTAGTTGTCAGGGGAAATGTAAAAATTCAAATTTCAATTTTTCTTTGCACATTAAATCCTCTGTTGTCCTTAAACTTGAAATTGAGCAGTAGTCCAGGTGTTGCGTGTGGCAGCTCCGTCTCCATATGACTGCAGCCTGTAAATGGCAGCGTTCACTCTTCCTTTCTCAGGACTGACCTGCAGCCTTTCTTTTGGCTTACCTGTGGGAGAGACAGCACAGCTTTCATGCACATCTGTCCCAAATTCACACCGCCAGCCCTACTCCCCTGAGACCCAGCTCTCCATATCACCAAATAGATGGGTCACTGGAATTACACGATTGAGGTTTCTGAGCAAGGCATCACTCTGTTGTATTGTACAGACCCCTACACTGACCTGTGCATGGAAGCATAGGGAGACAAATTTTTACACTCTGTTCATCAGAGATACTACGAGCAATTGGCTGGAGTTTTTCCTGGTATTAAAGAGAGCAGAGTGAGAGGTAGCTGACTGAAGCACTGACCTTAATCTGAAGGGTTGTGCTGTTATAGGCAGAGGTGAGTCTGGTCAGCCGTGCTACACCAGCCCATTGTCCATCCATAACATGATGGCAGCTGGGGAATGCATACAGAGTGACGCATTAAATGTAGATACTCCTAAAGGTGCAATGTGTAAGATATGGTCAGAATTCTAGTTTAAGACATTAAAAACACCTAACATTATCAACAGAAGATTAAGAATTAACAGTTTCGACACTATGTCAAGGACGTCTGTGTGTTGTCTTGTTACCTACTAGTTATCTACTGAAGTGAGTATTAAGCCAGCTGGTCCTGGTCCGTCCTGTCCCGTAATACCACTTTGTTCCTCAAGGCATAGTCTGATTGTATGCTCGCTTTTTTAGCTTAATAAATATAAAAAATAAACTCACAAAATGTCAATTAAGGAGTTATTTTTCCACCAATTTTCCATATTAAGCAGAAAATAAAATCGTACACATTCAACAACCGTTTTCTTTCTTTTAGCAAACCGTGAGGAGCTTAATTGTCCTAATAATCAATCATAAAACATTCAAACTCAACAGAAACATGTAAAACTCACAAAAAATTCTGGCCTAGTCAGGATAAATCCTTAATCCAAGGCTCTAAATGCTGCTTTTCCATGCTGGCGATGACCCATCTCTCTCCCACTCATCTCTCGCTACATGCCTCTCTTGTCCACACACCCACTGGGTCTCGTTGTTCCTGGATCAGAGTCCTAGTCAGAGCCACTTTAAATCACCTCAGGGCTATTCTTCATGGCTACCTTTGTCCGTGGTTTGACACCAGTACTCCCCCACAGTTCTGTCCAGAGACTTGAGTCAGCTTTAAGCCACTAGCTGCACGGCTAACTGAGCTAACCAGTTAATGGCAGGTAGCTACTGCTATGGATCAAGCATCCAGGAACAGTGCCAGGCTTTGAAACCACTTTGACATAGTGGCCAAACCATGTTATCACAACGTGCACATATTGATGCACTCCAGCCCAAAAAGACTTTTACCCTTGAACTTGAACTGTGAAAATGACTTATTTCAGTATCAGAATTTGAGCCATTCAGTCTGACAACATTTGGAAAGTCTAGAAGAGCTGCACTGTTAAATTGTATTATTTGGTAAATGGACTCGCACTTGTTTGTCACATTCATACACTGATGGCAGAGGCTGACATGCATGATGCCAACTGCTCATTAGGAGCAATTTGGAGTTCAGTATCTTGCCGGGGAGCCAGGGATTCGAACCAGCGTCCGTCCGATTACTAGACGACCTGCTCCACCTCCTGAGCTACAGCTCCAGCCTTTACATTCAAGTTAGCAGAGGGCTAAACCGGAAGTTAGCTCCTCAAGTTTCACATGTGCACGCTCTATGGGCCGCACAATAAGAAAGCTAAACAAAAAAAGTCATAGGAATAAATGGGGCTTCGCCTCCAATGCTGTATCCAGATTTCCTTTACTATATCCATGCTATTGATAGCTACAGCAAAGTATATAGGCAGCTGGCCGTGTCTTACACATGCCATCTATTAAGTGTATCGTCTCATAAAACCGGGAGCCAGTAGAACAGTTTCAGGCTGCTGTGGTTTGTTCAAGAACTTTGTGATATTTCACAGAGAATACAACCTTCTTTCAATGGGGACACGTGGAAGTGGTGCAAAAATATACACAGCAGTTCTTGCACAGGCAGCAAGTGTAGTGAAAGACCAGCGTGTGTACATTTCTCATACCTTTTCCTACATTATTAGAATACTGCAAACAAAAAGGAGAGAAATCTCGAGTGGTGTGTGTTGCAATCAGTTATTGTTGTTTGATGTGTCTGTTGTTTTGTGCTTTCCTGCCCTGCTTCACAATCTTATTCATGTGAGTGGATCAGCATATATACCATACATCAATAGTGTAAACACCGCTCAACACTTTACCTCGCCCCGCAGATGACGAGGATTGTTCTTAAACAAACTCAAATGAATAAATAATATGTCAAGGAAGTGCTGCTTATACTCAGATCCATAAATTACCTCTGCAAGGCCCCACGCTATCCTCCATGACATTGGTGCGAGTGAGAGTCCCGCCTGTGATTACGTCCCTCTTCTTCTTATGCACCAGACTGACAAGCCCGTGTCGGAGAGGGGGTGTGAAGGGGGGGGATAGACAAGCCCCTCGCTCTGAGTGCTAATGGATGATTGGAGGCAGGATAGGAGGCTTCAGTTCTCTCTTTCATCCTGGCCTGCTTTTGACCCGGAGAGCCAGCAGTAATCGGTCCGGCAGAGGGGTAATCATTCCCCGCGTGCGGACTCTGATAAGTTGGAACACCTTCCCCCGGCAGCGGAGGGAGCTCCCGCGGCCTCCCTGGTTATCGCTGTCCCCGGCACCCCTTCAAGAGGCTGCGTTGCCTCCTCTCCCAGGCTCAAAGGCTCCATCAACAGCGGCTCTCTGCTCGACTTTCATCTGACAGAGCACATAAGCCGGTGAAAGGGAGGAAAAATAAACTGGGTTCTATCTCTCAAATTGTGATCTTATGAATTCGATTTGGCCACTTTTAAAATGTAACTGCACAATTTGTTATTTTCCCCTGTTTCCCTTTCTCTGTTAATATCTGTGGTGATAAATTGCTTCGATTGACAGGCTCATTTTATTTGTTGTGTGCTTCTGTATTTGTGATAAGGCAGCGAACCGTGGTCACCTGAAGGGGCCGAGAAGTTCTCTGAGGCTCGAGCGATGTTGCTCAACACCTTTCATGTAAGCTGCTGTGAAAATTGTTTGGCTTTTTCTTTTTTTTCTTGTTGAGGAAAATCCCAATGTTGTGCTTGATTACATTTTGTTATGGTTTTCCTCCCATTTTTCAGAGAACTTCTTAAGCCTGCCGAGATTACTGTTTAATAGGGATGATATTGTGCTGGCTTTATTGGCTATTTGCAGCTGCACCGCCGGTTCATTTAATAGCCCCGTCGGTTGTTAAAGGGATTACACAGCTGCCACACTCTAGTGTGTACAGTGGGCCTCTGGTGGGGAAAAAAAAGGCTATTGCCTGAAATGGGAAGCTGGAAAGGAAAATAATTTTCTGTAGTTTTTCAGAAATGTGTGATCATACATGCAAAGTTTGCCTGCCACATTCAAATTACCTGCTCGCCCCTTTGTGATCTGACGCTGATGATTTCCCATTCCATATCTAAGTGACCTTTAGAAGGCCAGAGGCACTACCCAGCATTGATTAAATAAATTGATCCCCACACATTCAAAGGATATTAATTAGACATGGAAAACAAGTGAATGAACACAAATAGCTCTTAGTTTAAATGCAATAGCAAATAAAACATTGAGGGGGATTTGAGAAAGCCCAATAAAGAGCAGAAGCCTCTTATTATCATTTGAATATGGAGAAGCTCGTTTACAAACTTGAAAAACTAGTCGGACTTGCCATAAAATACATTTAAATTAAAACTGTATTGTTTTTCTTAATTAATATGATTGTTTTATGGCTGTGTATCATACAGTCCACAATAAAACAAATCAGCAAGATTACTGACGACATTCAAGATCAATACCCAGCCTGACTGAATGTGTCATCTTTGAACCAGGATGCATGCTGAGACGTCGTACTTTAGTGGCCTGTGACTTGTCGGTGTCAGCAGCAGCTGCCAAATAGGTTTCAATCGAGAGGGCAGAGTCATACAATATGTGCCAAAGCTAACAGCTGTTAACTACGCAACCTGCAGGCTATGAACTGCAGCTCTGTCCATTGTCAGTCTCTCCACAGTTAAATATTCCAGGAGGAATTTGTTGCAACAAGGCCATACATAACGGGTGAAAACCCTTTACACCAATATTGCTCTCAAAATTGGCAGCCTGAGAAGGAGGGCCATGAGGGATGCTTGAGAGCGGTACCCTATCCCTCTCAGCCCCCTGGGAGCCACTTGGCCAGCTTTCATCCACATAATTATAATAAATTTGACATTTCATAGATAATATTGATTTCTTTATTTTAGCATTTCACCATAGGTGACAGTCCAGTGTCAAGAATGAAATTTCTATTGATCTTCTGCGCATTAATCCCTCATGTGTATGTGATCATTTTTATAAGACCTTTTACTGCACATAAATCAATATTTCATATTTCCAGCCATGGCAGAGGAGATGTCATATTTGTAAACTGTGTCTTGACACTAGCAATTCCTTTCTTGTTCAGCTGCAACTGTGCAAGACCAGTCAATTTGGGGTGGTGGGAGCAGAGGCACAAGGGAGGAGGGGAGGAGGGGGGGGAGAGAATTTGCAGTCTGCGGCTTCGGTCTGGCTGGGAGGAGCTGAGCCTTTCTAGAGATACCTACTGCAGCATTGATGAGGAAATATCATTTTAAGAATTAATTATCTTACAAAGTGATGGAGGGCTGTTAATAATGATAAATAATCTGATTAGCTCAGTGCTAGGATATTGAACACTACTTTAAATAGTTTGTTAATTTCTCAAATTTGTAGCTATATTGTTTTATGAGTACGATTAAATCCCAACAGTGTGCTGATGTTAATCAATCAGTAAAGAAAACACATTCCTTACATATAAGTATTGTTGGGATGTTATTTTCTTCTGTTTGATTTTGTTGCATTTTCACTAGAATAATTGTTTTATTAAATAGCTACATTTATTGGTGTGTGTGTGTTTGAGTGTGCATGCGTGTGTGTGTGTGTGTGTGTGTTTGTTTGTGTATGCGCATAAGATGCTCACTGTGATCTTTTTTCTTATAGAAAACACAGGCGTATTGAATATTTTAAACACATCAGATATTTTCAAGGGCTACACGTCCAGTATCTTAGAAGTGTCAGAATGAGTGACTTGTTTTCTGCAGCGATTTGAAATAAAAATTTCCCCGCATACAGGAATGTTGCTCTCAACTGCAGGATAACATGACAATAGCCATGGAGAATGCACAACTGTTTGGTGAAAAATATGATCACCTGAACGGTGCAGACACCTGACCTTTTCTCAGTCTCCCTTAACATGTCCCTTCCATACAATCAGTGCGAGAGCGCTGCACAAGAAAGGCCAGTCCATTAAGAGAATATGCTAATTTTGCCATCCGCTCCTAATTGATGCCATTTTACCAAGTAAACAAGACTTCTGTCTACAATGGATGTGTTTCTGCCAGTTAAAAGGATATTTCAGATCGGCTTTTTCCTGTAATTTTCTCTCTGAGAGCTACTGGTGTGCCATTATTGCAAATTATAAGTCTCTCCTTTTGCAGAGAGGTGCTATTCTTGCTGTGTCTTTTTCCCCTCCTTAAAGGCCATCCACTATTTTTTGTCAGTCACTGGAGAATCTTCATTCACGTGAAAAGGTGTCAGTTCCTGACCGTTTGAGCATGATGACAGACACCCAGTAGAAGTGTGAGTGACTGCCTGACACCATAGAGGTTTGTCAATGATGTCAACGGCACTCTGGCAGCTAACACAGTATTGTCCCAGACACTCTACAGGACAGCATCATAATATGGGATGTAGACAGGGCGTGATGTGTTATCTCCACAACCTCTCTCCCATCCCTCAGTCTTTACCACGGGCCATGACTGAAGGTCTGTGAGGATCCCCGATGCGCCGCCGAGTTGCCTAGATTCATCTTCCCTGTCAGCCATGTAATGCTGTATGAGCTTGTTCCTCCATTCAAGTAATGCTGATGAATCTGCTGTCCAGACGCCATTCGCTCCACTTTGTTGAAACGGGGGGATAGACCCATTACAATGTACCTTTTGGTCTGACCATACATGATCATTTCTCCCCTTCTGCCAAATTGTTCTTTAGCAAAGAGGCTATCAAAGTGGGTGTGTGTGTGTGTTTGAGGGGGGGGTGCATGGCTGGGCAGGCGAGGTTGACTGGCACTCAGTGCTAAGCTGTCTCTCTGAGGAAAGGGCTGTTTAAAAGGCAGGAGCTGGCAGCAGAGCGGACCTCTCAGCTCCCTGTCTAAATACTGCTTCTGCGTGAGTGACAGCAAGGCAACAGCACACTGGCATTCTCCTTTCAGCCACTCAGCAACCCTTTAACAAAAACCACGGGATTTAACATAAAACTCAGAGCAGAGTGTCACCTAATGCAGCATTGCTGCCTTCAAAGCTCTTTAAAGTGTTTAACATGACAAGCTGTCCTTTTGTTGTTATTCATGTGCATGTGATATGACCACGTGGGTTTACAAAAATGTAATGTTGTCACATATGAATTAATTACCATGATTTGAATTACCATTATAATTTTACATTACACAATAGTTATCCTTGACATTGCAAAAAATACAATATTTTTCTGTCTCTAATGATATGAGCTTATGAAAACTGTTCCTGTGTACTTTGAATTCCTCTCCTTGGTTTAGATCCATCTTTGATTTATTGTTATTTGTTTAGAGATTGACCTTTCCAAATTCAATTTTTAGATATATAAAATGTTCTTTTGCCGTGCAAGGGACAAACAAGAGTCATCAACAGGCTAAAGAGAAGACATTGTAAATGTTGCAAAAGCTTAATAGCACAAAATTAACAATCTTTGTGGTTTTGTTGGATTCAATTAGAGGGATATCTTGCTATTTCATGATGCACTTAGGAATGACAAAGCACAGATATAAGTATTGATTTTTTTGTGCCCATAACCGGATAAACAATATGTATATGTATGTATTTGCAGCGGCAAATTGAATCAAAATGCACATATTACATTGAGGGCCCTGGAAGACTGACAGCAATTGAATTTGTCAGTCAAGAATTTAGTTAAAGAGTTAAAGACCTTTGATCCACCGGTGAGCGAAATGATATGAAGCCTCCAGAGTAAGAGATATTTATGGCCTCTTGTCGTTGTTACTGTTGTCTTTCTCTTACACATGCAATTTGTTTAGATGCTCATTTTCACTCAGTTCTGCAGGATGCACTTCTTTTCCTGTATTTGCTTATTTCGACTCATGAATATATGTGTGTGGATGTGTGTTTGTTTGCACCTGTAGGTTTGTAGGCATGCATGTGCAGCAAAAGAAAAATGTGCGTATGTATATATTCCTGCATGTGTGTTACCATGTGCATGCGCCTGTGTGTGAAGAGGTTTGTCTCCAAGTGGCAGAGAGGCAGCAGTGAGAACGGAGGCTGTTTGTGGATTAATAACTATTAATTCTCCTTTTGACTGTAATTGATGCTTAAATCTGCGCTCTCCTCCTCCTCTCGGCAGACCTCTTGTCCCCCCGTCAATTCTGTCCTTCTAATAAGGGCATTATTCCAAGGGATTTCATGCATTCTGATAAATCAAATTAGAAAGCCAGTGACTTAGATAGATTGCAGCAAGTAATTAGAGAATCCTCAATGCCTTCCTCGCTGCCACTCATTTGCAAGAGTCTTTGTTATCTACCTATCTGGGCGCAGCATGAGGCGGTGTGTGTTTGCATCACTTTTCCCTCTTAAAATTCCTTCCTTATGTCACTGGAGAGACAGATCCCAGACCATATCTTGTCACCCAGGCTAGCACACCGCACAACGGACAGCGCAGTGGGACAGCCGTTAATTGGAGCAACTTGGGTTGGTAAGTACCCACGTGTGTGTCACTGACATGCAAGAACAAGGAGATGGGCTGACACATGGAGACAGGGGACACCCTGGGCTTGGCTAACCCCCCCACCCTTCCCACGTACACACACGCATACACACGCACACACACCTCCACATGCCCCTCACCCTCTCTTCTTGCCCTCTGGAAACAACACCATGTTCCTGATACTGAGTCAGTGGTCACTATCACTATCCATGTCAGCTGAGCAGCCGTGTTCACACAGATGTTGTGTGTGCTTGTGTGAGTGAGAGTGCGTGTGTCTGTTTAGAAGATTAGTACAGCTATTTTATTTTTTTTAAGAATTTTTTTTATCGAAATCAGTGTTGAGTACATTTAATCAAGTACTGCACTTAAACACGAATTTGTGGTACTTGTGCTTGACTTGCTCCGCTATACTAACAGTTAACAATGAATAGGTAAGGGAAGATTTTTGACACAAAACACACAATATGATACACTATACTACATAAAACTGTCTCAAATAGTACTGTCTCAAAATAATAGAACACAGACTACTATATACTTGTGGATATATTTTAAAAACTGTTGGAATTATGTTAAATTAGAAATATTCAACATGCTTTACATACATTTGTGAAAACCAGAAAACACTTTGTCATGTGTGTACTGAAGGCTTAGACTGAAATTACATCGTGACCATGGCAGCTTATTGTCAAAAACGTATTAGTATAATTAGTTGCATCATATGTGTGTATTGATGTTTCCATAGCCACATCTTATTTTGTGTATTAAAATTATGGTCATGCTACAGTTGTACCCGTTCTCCCATGGTGGGTTGAGGATGGTACCTTCACTTCTCTACCATCTCAGCCTGGTTGCCAGGCAGTTGGCAACATTTTTTCAAATCGCAAACATGTTCACACTTGTACATGTCATAGGCTACACACATTTCTACAAAAATGTGTCAAATCAAATTCACACTTCATGTTTATGACCTGACTTTCATATCGTGAGGTGGAGGGGACGGTGATGCAGTTATAGGTACGAAGGCTGTCAAGCCAGTGACCACAGTTCAAGACTGTGTTCAGCATTTGTAAGTGTGACACCACTGGTTATTTTTAAGGAGACCGCGTGTTTGTGGCGACCAAAACAGCTACTTTAGGCCAAAACATGATGTCTTCCTAATGCTAACTGGGTGGTTTTTATGCCTAAACCTAAACAAACCATAACTACAATATTGTCCCAAGATGACATTGATATTTAAACCTAAAGATCTGTTAAGTTGCAACATAAAGAAATGTGAAGTTTTAACATATCCGCCAAAGCCTGACACCCTATCTCGCAGTGTTAACGAAAGTGAAAAATAATTAATGTATCCACCCTGTGCTTTGGATCAGCTTCAAATGTTAATGGGTTATTCCTTGGCCCATGCTGTACTCTTTCACCATTTTTCAGGAAAACTGGGCAATTCATTTTTCCGAAATCCTGTACACAGACAAACTAAGCGAACCGGAAACATGACCTCTTTGGCGGCGGTAATGATAAGCTCCACCTCCACCTGCTACAACAGAAAAATGCATCAGTAAAAAATAAATGATATAACACTTAATGGGGCATTCACCTGCTTTATTAGTACTGTAACTTTAGATAATGTTGGCACATTTTCCCAAAAATATACACCGTTTTAAATTAAAGTGAAATATTTGTCAAACCAAGAAGAGAAATCGCTCAATAGACAGGACCATCTGTGTACCTCACAATCATCTCCCAGTCCAAAGTCCTGACAGCTGCACTTCCTCCTGATCTACTGTGTCCCCTCCACAGCATTTCTCTTCCTTTCTTTTCCACTTCCCCTGCACCCCCATCACAAACCAGTCTGACAGAGTTCACTTTTCTCCTTTAAGAGGATGAATGAAGATAAAAAGCAAAGCAACATGGAGCACGAGAGGCATCACTTGCTTTGATTCATGATGGCTGGGAGTTCGATGCTTCTCTGCAGCCTGCCTGCTTGGCCGACTGCCTGCTCGCCTGCCCGTCTGCTCCTTCCCGAGCCCCTCTAATGGAGAGCTGCAGCCTGCTCGCAGTGACACCGTCAAGCCATCAGGAATGGCTGATTATGGTGCTAAATATTGATCCCTGCCTCACATGTGTCAAAATTCCCCCCACCCTTTAATTAGAATTTCCCCTTCGCGCCATACAGGAACTAACCGAATATATTAGAGGACTTCATGAGGAGGAGGGGAGTGCAGCGAGCGGGGCATAATTGTGACCTCTTGTCTTGCCTCTTCCCTCCTGAGTTTTGAGATGACTCCCAACTGTCTGTCTAATGCTCTCGGCTTCTGTGATAATCAGACTTATTTTCTTCGTATATCACAGGATGATCGGCCAGGCTTTCCTGTTCTCCATTCCCTTCTCCGTCTTGTCCCTTCTTCTCCTCCCCTCCTCCAACCCTCTTCGACTTGTCCATCGAGCTTGTATATATTTATTTTTATCAATTTTACACGGACTGTTAGAAAAGGCTGTCTTGAAGCCCAATTGTGTTTAGATTTAGTGAAAGAGTACAGTAAAAAAAAACTGCTTTGTCCTTATGTCTATGCACATCTTCATGTATGTTGTATTTAATTAAATAAATTAAAAGTCCTTTAACAAAGTCCATCACACTTCTAGAGCATTGGCGGACTCAAAATGGAAAGTTATGGAAAGGATAATAATCGATTCAGTACGACCGTCCTTTTTATTCTGCGAATTCTTCCTTGTCAAAACCTGCCAACGACATTGACCACAATGCAACTCCACCACTGACAATATTGTCGGGGATACAGGGGCCTCATTTATAAAAATGTTCTTGGATTTATACTTAAGTCTTATGATCATTTCCAATGGTGTGCTTACGTTTGATTTATAAAAGTTACTGAGCATAAAAAACTTTGCTTGATCAGGTTCTGAGAATCCTATTAATTACTAACTGACAAACCTGTGATCCATAATCGTAACTTAACTTAAATTACTGCAACTACCTTGTGATTTCCGCTGATACGATGCCAGCACAAATAAGGGTTAGTCAAGAGTATCCATGGACCAAAACACAAAATCAAACTTGTTGGAAGAAGAGGTCACAGCAATGGTCAGGACGATTGAAACCAGGCCTCCCAAACTGCAACTGCCCTACATAACCAGCAGGAAAATCACTTATATCGCACCTCGACTTTGTTTAGAGATAATTTCGACATCAAAGACAGGTTTAAAATAGCTACTTATATTTATGTCATTTTCTGCTTAAGCCAGATCAAAATTGATCATAAGTCTGTTTTATGAATGAGGCCCCTGAACTCTTTCCTTTTCATATCTTTCAAGTGAGTGGACACTATTATGACCTTTTTACTGATTGATCAACAATATAGTTTGCATTTTTACAACTTGCTGTACTGGCTTTCCAATTTTACCAAAGACAAACAATAGTTTGTGACATGTTATTTATGACAAAACAGTAGGTTGACGAGAGAATGGGTGAAATTCAGGGCAGAGGAGCTGGGGATGGGCGTGGTCACCTGGTCGTAATGGCAATGAACGGTAAAACACACATACGAGTCAAAACACTAAAATGATTTTTATTCATTAATTCAGCTGTCTGTCATGTTTATGGATAAAAAAACAACAGCCATAATTCATGTAGAATATGAACTGCTGTAGCCAATGCAGGGTCGGCTGCTTGGTGACACCAAATGATATGTATTTATTGTTTTCTTAGGTTGTAACTAATCAGAGCTCTGGTTTAGTCTCATTTTCGGGACAGTTAGGACAGGATTCGGGACAACTGCTTGTTTCAAGATCACCCTATGCAATAGAGTTAGTATTTTATAAAACAAAGAAGACACATTGTTGGGAACATATGTGTTTGCTGTTTAGATCAAAAGTACAAATATCAAGTAAATCATTGTGTGTTGAGTTGTGGGATTTGTCCAGAAATTGGTAGTCTGAGATTCAGTGATTTCAATTTTCAATTCAGTTCAAACCAACATCATAAAGTTGCACCTTAAGGAAAGACGACACACTCAAAAGACAAAAAAATATTTTCAAGCTTCGTGTTGAGATTTGACTTAGAAGTACCTGTTTCAAGTGTATACCTGGTGTTTTAAAGCACCCTGTGTGTCATCAAACTCCTACATAATGTTGCATAGCTTTTCTGTCCAATAACAAATTTATTTTTCACTGCAGCTGGTCCTGTTTACCACCTCTTTCCCAACCATTCCCTCCAAATCCCCAGCTCTAAATCCATCATTTCCCCTTTTACCAGCTCTCTTTCTCTTCCCTCTCTCCCCTCCAGCCCCTCCTCTCCACCCCTCTCTCTCTCTCTCTTCCATTTTTTGGTTAGGAGTCACCGGTCGTTATTGCAGGACGCTGGCAGGCTCGCCGTCAGCTGCATTCTGGCGAGAGTCAAGTGCCACGAGGTGCCTTTTTCTATTTGTTTGTTTCATGCTACACTGCACCAGCCACTGACCTGTGGTAGCCATGTCGTGCAAGAGGGAGGCAGGTTCATCCAATCAAAGAGTGGCTGAAAATTAAAACTGATCTTTCCATTCCTGAGGAGGGACTGTGGCAAAAGGCAATTTCATGACCATAGTGCACAATCTGAATTCTTTTTACTGATATCTTTTCTTTATGTTTTAGATGTTTGCGAACAAAAACAGGGTTTGAAACGCGTTATTTGAGACTTGAACTCAAACTATATTCTAATATCACAGATTTGTTTTTGTTTTGTTTTTTTTTATTTCACAGCGAATTCAATCTGATCCCCCGCAATTCACTGCATGCAATATTCATAGTTGATCCATTGACTGCTATTCAAGCGGGAACTATTTGAAGAGGGAAAGTTCATGTGCATTTTTGATGGATTGTGCATGTCTTCCCCTACTCTATATGGATAGAGAGCTTGTTTGAAGGTCAGTGATTCTCTTCAGTCAGAGTCTTCCTTCAGCACTGCTTTTTGGGGGGGAAGAATATCTCCAGTCTTCACTCCATATTTTTCAAGTGCTTCTAGGATGACTAGGTTGGATGACCTTGACTCCTGGTGGAGATGAATCTCTTTGAGCCTCCCCTCTCTCTTCTTTTCTCTGGGAACTCTGTCATGAAGAAAGACAACGACCTTCTCCCGTCAAGACTTTTCATGTAAAATATCCGCTTTTCACACATCCCAACCTTTTCATGTCTGTGATATTTTGTGGTTTTCGCTGTTGAACTACATTTTCCTGTAACATGCTAACATACGTTTCATTAGATTTATTCCTCTTTTTAGTGTCGAGTTAGTAAGCTTAATGCTATTTTCAATAGGTTTTCCACTGATCTCAAATCGTATCCTGCAGTTTCTACACGTGCATTAAGGAAGGGGATCAATATTAAAAAATTTGGCACATTTATGTGTGTGTGCGTGCCTTTGTGTTCACATGTAGGAGCGAGGGGTTGAACAGGGGTTGAGTGGATCTTGAGAGCTGGCAGGTGCATTATTGCAGCAGGCTCTGCCTAGCTTGACATGTGTGTGTTCCTAATCTCCTAGTGATATGACAAAGCTGTGTGGGAGCCTTGGCTGGTTCTCTTCTGACTGTTGTGACACACACACACACACACACCACAACCCCCTCTCCCCTTCCCTTTTGTCCAACACACACACACACACACACACACACACACACACACCACACTCCCCTCTTGACCCCTCAAGAAGCAGCCACTCTACTATCTACTGGCACTTTCTTCTCAGCATCTTTGTCACTTTGTGGGTACACACAGATATTAATGAATACACTATCAGCAAACAAGAGTGTGAGTGAATTTCAGGCTTGTTTACCTCGTGTTAGTCAGCGCGGGGAAGATTAAGGAAAAAGAAGTTGTTGTAAGTGCCATGTACAACTGGCAAGTATATTTTTATTTTCTTATATAATATGATTTTGCAATGAAGAAGTGTATTTTATTGTAATCTTGAGAAATATTGTTGTGATTTCCTCTATTTTGACTCGTGGATATTTGTGATCCTGTTGACTCCAGTTTGTGAATAAATGAGCAGACGGCAGAGCAACACGGTCGTTTTACCGCCGACTCAAAGCATAAAAGCCGCCTCATATCGTCCATATGTGGCTATAATAACGAAAACGTTAAGACAAAGATGAAGGTAAAGAATACTTAAAGGTGCAATATATAAGAATTGTCCAGCTGTCTAATTTATAGTCAAAACAAATAGCATATTACTTGAGTAACTGCTAACTGCTGCTAACCATAGCTGCCATTAGCTAGTTAGCGTGGTTAGCTATGCAGCTAGCGGTTTAGATTGGGTGCATGGGAAATGTTGGTGTTTACATCCCTAGCACAGGAGCATTGGACCAAGACAGGCCAGGGCTAGCTGGTTTGCATGCTTACTTTTAATGCATAAAAATTAAAGCAACTTGATTTGATCTCCACTGGGCTTCACATTAGAATCAAAAGATACACCAAAGGGATGAATTTGTAGCTTAGCCTTAACCTTTAAGTGTTTAAAGATCTCCTCCACATGTGTATTTAGGCATACATTTTACAAATCTGTGTCTGACATGTTTTTTTTTGTCGGGAAAAAAGGTATAATTAGAACATCAAAATCATTCAAATGGCACCCACCCCAAAATTACAGAATATGGTAACATTTTTCATTTCACAAGTTTCACTGGTGGACACAAGGCTTCTCCTACTTCATCAAGTAGTCCATTCTTAGTGTTTGTGCAGTGGAGGCTTCAAATTTCCACAGAACTCTTGTGTATGGTGAGTACTGGACCAGAACCAGTACTGGACCAGAACTATTAGTGATGTTACAAGTCATGCTCATAGGCCCACCTCTTAAAAATCAGATTTTCAATAAGCACAAAGAAAATGTATACTTTCATCAATAAATGTGAATTCTGCATACATTGTTGGCCACATTTTTGACCAGAGTGGGACCTTTAATCGAAGGGGCGTCATAACTGCAGGTCTTAGGTTCGGTCGTCATAAGAAGACATTTTCTGGTTGAACCATTAAAAATCCTTAAATAGACAGCAAAATAATGTTTATATAGCAATTTTGAGCATTTTATCAGAGAACACACTACAGCTAAATGATTTTGTCTCCCTAAGATAGTTCAAAACATTGTTATAAAAAACTTGTGTTACGGAAGAGTGCAATTGCTAATTCCTAATCTGGATTTGGTATTATGTATCTGTTGTCCCTTTTCTATATTTAAATGTGCTCCTTTTTCACTCGCTCTGTTGTATAATTTCTGTAACTCTGTAATGGTGTGCTTTCTTGGCCTGGTCTCCCTCAAAAAAAAGATCTTGTTCTCATGGGGCTTCCTGGTTAAATAAAGGTTAAATAATAATAATGTAAAAAAATAAAATAGAGAACAGTTAGTAGATATAAATGTGAAATCAGGGCAGAGAGAATTGGGTGAATGGCATGCAGCACAGTTGCTCTGCTAGAATCAAACCAGTGAGGTTTTACCATCAGCACCTTAAGCCCCTATGCTAGCATTTATATGGACTTAAAATATTGTGATACAGGATATATATCGCAATATTGGGGCAATATTGCAGGGATGACTAGTGGTCATTATAAGAAATCTCTTCAAAAGGACAAGAACTCAAATTTCACAATATTTTTTACCAAATACCTCGAAATCAATATTGGGACAATATTGTAAGGATGACTACTGATACTTTCACAAAATGTTAACACAATGACATTCTTTGAAAATAACCCTCAATAATGTGGATGTAATGACTAAGTGAGTCAAGGCAAGTATTAGAACAAGTAGAACAGGCTGGGAAGTTCAGAAAATTACATCACTTTACTGTAAATGCAGCCTTCAAAACCAGAAGACAGTACTTATGCACACATACCCACAATCGAAGACGTTATATCACAGATACACATGAAGAAGGCTTCAAAGGACTGAAAGAAATTGTTACACTTAGCAGATGATAGAAGAAGAGACACACACACACACACACACAATTTGACTCAAAGACATGAACAGATTACATGTGCATGGGTGTGTTTAATATGTTTCACTTCACATGGAGCAGCGGCACAAACCATAACACAGGATGAGGGCATATTCTGGCGGGAACTGAGCCAGTGCATCTGACCATGTTGACATTTTACACACTGACATCAGATGAGGGAGGAGGGGGTAGTTTGCAGCCCTGCTTTCAGTCACATTGCCACAGTGGAACGTGTAAATGAAGGGACAGCCTTTTTTAAAACTAAAATGAAGAATGTTACAGAATCATATCAATCTGAGAATATGATAAATTGATAAAATGATGTATATGTGTTTTTGCGAGAGACACGATGTTACTGTCCGCTCGGTGAGACCGCACATGCGTCATCAAACCCAGACTCTTCTCCTGTGTGTTTTTACAGTTTGCTCCTCAAGTCTCCTCCAGCCTCGCCCCAGAGACCTAATGCATCATTTGAGGCTCATACAATTCACTGCTTCCCAAGCCACCGGCTCCTACCAGCCTGATAGAGGCATTTTTTCGCCACTTAGAAACACGCACGGTGTGTCCGATCCCTTCCTCCTTAATATGTCCTCTATTACCATCAGGCATTTATGCCTGTTTTTTCTCCTTCAGTAACCACTGAGCACCGGCTTCATTAAAACTAATTGAATCGGAAACATGTCTGCCTGAGGAAACATTAACTCTTTCTATTAAGGAAATTTCCGATTTCATTCTGTCAATAAGGTCAAAGGACTGAGGCCGTGTGTTCAATACTGATACATTCTGTGGCCATAAACTTAAACTGTATAATGCAGCCACATAGGGATCGAAACTCTTGTGGTTTCCGGTGATCATATGACAATTTGTTAAAATCACCCTATCACCCTTTTTTCCCTCGAAATCTGCTGAAACCTGAAGAATCTCCTCCCTAACATTATGTCCTGTCAGTTTCATTGCATTATTAATTTCTTGCGGTTAGCATAATTGAGTCTTGGTACAAGCATTGCATTAATGGTTTCCACTGACCACACTTGAAACAATAATTTGATGGCGTCCGTCAGAAATCAATGCGCAATAACAGAGCATACACAGCTGTTTAATATGAAGTAAATATTTATGAGTGATCTGACGAGGCATCAAGTCCAGTCAATCTTCTTTGAAAGGATCTGTGCAAATGATTAACCTCATTTTACTGGTGCTGTCTGGGCTGGTAATGGCCATTAGAGCTAAGAAGGAGTGGGGCCTTTGATTTTTGGCTCCTCATCATTCACAGCTTGTCGCATCCCTTCATCCTTCATACATGGCTGCTGAATTGATTGTCTGTTTAGTCCTATGAATGATAAAGCCGCTCTGGGCCACAGGCTGAGAGGGACAGACACGGTTCGCTTCCATCTATATGCAAGGTGGATTTCTCCTGCTGCCTCGCCACACGGAAATCTGCTTTTTGCATTATTTATTGGACAATCATCAGCATTTCAATATGGTAAATCAAATAGTCACAGTAATATAACTATAGGCATCCAAAGGGCCATCATTCAGCTCATTATTCATTCATTTTGTTTAGAGCTAGAGTCGGCAGGACTCGTGAGATTCATAAGTTGTGTAATCAACATGTTTTACTGCGAGCTCGCACGGCCGGGCCTGCCTAAACAGAAGGAAAGGTAACATGACAGGAAGTGATCCTGAGTGAGAAGTGCGTACACTGCTCGCTCTGGATGAATGAAAAGTAGCAGAATTAATGAAAAGTGGTAACCAAGGACTTTCCGGTGAAACTCGGTGGAATCTAACCTCTTCGGGAAGCTGCAACATGAAAATGAGAGTGCAGTGACATACCGAAAAACTCAGAATAAACAGCAAGTAATAAAGAGCATGTTATGGCGTTGTACTCGGCATAACGTCGCGCTGATCTATTTCAGGTCTTGCTCACACGCTTTCCAATAAGATTTTCACTGTGCGGCTCAAAATAACTTTTAATGCCACTCGCATAAAATGTAAAGAAAGATAATACTTAACTGTAATTTACTCTTGGCTTTGTCAAAGTCAGAGAAAATTACAGGTTGTGTCTGAAACTCAAATGCCGGATAGAGAGAAGATGGATCGACGGAAGTTTGTAGTGTAATGTGTTATCTTTAGAATTATTCTCCCTCCATGTCTTCTCTACTCTTTGCTGCTGCGGTTGAAAATATAATTTCATCTAAACGTAATTTCAGCAGGACCTCGAGCTGTTTTCCTCTTCGTATGTCTGCCTACCAAGTTCTCATGTAGTGCAAAGGTTAAAGGTCAAGTGCTCTCCCACTACTGGGATCAAATGAAGCAAAGGTCTGGCTTATCTTGGCCTTATTCTCAGAGTAAATCAAAGTTGAACCCTTTTGTAAAATTACATATTAGAGTCAAGAGAAAGCGTGGCCTTGTCCGGGTGTGTTTTTGGGGGGGGACTGTTGATGTTAATGGTCACCCGGCTAAACACACCTACAGCGGAGCTACTGCACTTCAAACCCGCCGAGCGCCACACACGTAAACCTGTCAGATTGCATCACAGGACGAGACAAAAGTGCAGCAATGTGCAGCTGTGCATGCAACATAATCCCTGATCGTCGCAGTGTGTGGTAGCATCTAATGGTGTGAATTGTGAAGCAGCCTCTCTCACTCTTCATAATCCGACCCCTTCCTCCGTACTCTGTGCACGAGCGGACACAGCAGAGGACGGAGCCCGTCCTCGAAAAGACGGCCACCTTCACCTGCCTGGCTTTGGTTCGGAGCCGAAGACGAGGCTGAACAACTGGGGGATGATTTCTTTTCTGGAGCCTTCCCCTGATGTCAAGTGTGGGGAGGAAATGAAGTCACATGCAGGCTGTTAATGAATTTCGACTCAAAGTCCTCCAGCATATATAATCATGCACAAACACTGACACAAGTATGAAGCTACTTGTGTCATGTTTTATTGTGTGGAGATAGACATGTTCAAAAGAAGAAAAAAAAAGCCCCAACTGTACTTTGAGTCAATAGAGAGAACTTGTGACATTGTAATGCAGCCTTTCAACAGATCTGCTAAATGTCAGCAAACTGGTTCTGAGTGTAATCCCAATTTGCCTTGGAATTAGCACTTCACACTGACGATCTAATTATTTAGACAATTTATTGCCTGCTGCTAATATCTCTCAAAATAAGCTGTTCCCTTCATCTTGATCATGTGATAAATGTGGAATCGCTGAGGATAAGTCCCAGACATGCCTCAGAGCCTGGCGTCACTTCTCTGCTCTGACAGACCTGAAGGAAAGGCGTTGTGACAGCGGCGCTGCTGCACTCCGCGCAGGCCGATCACTGCCGCTTCATACACGTTTCTGAATCGCTCTCATTTCTGCCATATGCAGATCTGGTGCGCGGGAAACATCTCGAAGCGACTCGAATTGCATGAAGGCAATCAATACGTTAGATTAAAGGAGAGGACTTTAACCTGACTGAAAACAGACGCGCGCAGCCGGACTCTCCGGGGGGTTGAGGGAGGATAAATAAACTGCAATACAACAACCAGGTTACTTTGTCTTTACATCAACAGACGCCTCCGGGAAAATCGTCAGACTGTACAACTGTAGCAGTAAAGAAAATGGAACATGTGCCTGTGTTTTGGCACCATCATATCTTTTCTTGCGTGCCAGCGCTGTGACGCACCTGTGCGCAACGAGGATTTCACAATAAATGCGCTTTCTTCTTATTTGTAACAGCAGGTTGCAGCCTTTTATTTTAAGTTTAAGCTCCGGTTCTTGTCGGCAGGTGTAAAACAATCTGGCTTTAAAGTAAAGCAAAAAAAACGGGCTCTAATACGAGTTGAAATAATCTTAAAGGTGTGCGTCTTATTTTTAATCCTTTGGCTGCGAGGCAACAAGGAAAGCATCAGTGAACATCCAGAGGCTGAAATATAAAATATGAGTTTCTTTTCTTTTTTTTAAAATGTGCGCTCAAAATTTTTACTTTATTCGGGACTCAAACGAAAAAATGAAGCCTCCTATATTTAATCCGCTGTAGCCTTTTCTTTGTCAAATACAAATAGACATTAGAAAATGAGAGGAGGCTGGGGTGTGTTAATAAAAGCGTCTTTTTTTATACAGCTCAGATATTAGAAATATAGACACGCATGCAGGGGGGACTTTTAAGGTGTTGCCGAAATTAGGAGTGTATTAAAAAGTTATTTTGAAGACTGAAATGTTCGATAAATCAAAGGCCAAAATAAAACGTATGTGCAGCATATTGTTGTGTACATTTCAAAATAAAACAAAAGGCCTGCCAGTTATTTGCGATATAATCACAGCCAATGGGCTGTCCCTCTCGGTGAATTAAATACGTCTACGCAATTTAACATTTAGTTAAAGTAAGATGCTCGAAGAAAAAGCAGCAGTCATAATTAACTTGTTTGATTTTGCGCAAAACAGGCCTGTGAGCGGCGCTGACGATAAACATGGACGTTAGAATAATAAGTTTGAGCTCGATGCGATCAGCTGCGTTTAAAGAATCAAATTAATTTCAGAGAAATTGTTTAGCAAAAGGGATTGATTTAAAAGTTTTATTTGTAAACATTAAATATTTCTTTCTCTCTAAAGTTTTTGAATCCGGCACCAAAATGCGTTACAGAAGTTTGTAAGTACATCATGATGTCAAAGAAGTGGGCCTACATCACACACTCATGAAACCTCTTGATATAAGATGGAGCTTCTCCATTTCTCCAAAAAACGTGTTAAATCAAAACTACCTAGACGTTCATAAGACATAAAAACATAGACAACGTGCTCAGCATGAACTTGGATGGTTTTTGAAATCGTTTAAATTGCACCATGCTTAGTGTAGCTCTTGGCAAATAGAAATAATAAATATATAGAAACGTTTATATTCAACAGCAACAATACTTACAGCACATACAAACAAGGAATGTCTGACAGTTTTACAAACACCATGGGTCCCTCATTTTCTATACAGATGAGATATTTTGCCACATATGCGTCATACATAAAAGGAGTGCCATAACTACGAATCTGTATCAAATCTAGCAGACTACATAGTGTCCGGTATATATTATATATAGACATCACCTCAGCAAGTGCCTATAAAGAGAAAAGTGAAGAAGAAGAAGAAGAAGAAGAAGAAGAAAAAAAGAAAAACCTAGAACATGCGTTGTCTTTTCTGGATACTTTTTGGGATCCTGTCAGAAACACATAGAGGCACGAGTCAGAAAAGAAAAGAAAATTAAATCTTTTTTTTCATTATAACAAACTTTGTACACATGTTATAAACCGATGCACTGGAGGCATCACATAATCTATCGTAATATACAGTGTGTGTACGTGTGTGCGAGCGTGTGTGTTCATATATATAAATGGAATATATTACATCTGAGTATACTGGATCAGTAGAGCCGATGTTAAATAAACAGTAAGTGATTGCAAAGACCGGATTAAACTCTGCTGACAGTTTGTCCACTGGAGAGGATGATTCACTCATTTGGCACTCGAGAAAAAAACAAAACCCAACTCGAATGAATTAAAAGGCCTACACAACAATCAAACTCTCTCTTCCTCTTGTTATTCTTTTTTTTTTCATGACTCATAATAGGGTACTGTTGTTCTATTATCGCCTACGGAGCTCGCAGATATTCAGAAATAATAAAAATCTCGTCAAGTCTGACTCAAAACAGTCTCTCTCTTTCTCGCTTTTTTTGTTTTTTGGAAGTTCTTTGAGGTCTCTCCCGTGGAGTCAGACTCAGAAAGGTAGGGTGTCGAGAAAAAGTTTGTCAATTATTGCTGGCGGAGGGACTAGATCTTCTAGTTTTAGGTAAAAGATACGCTGCAGACCTTGAGTACATAGTGTGCGCAGTTCTGGGAGCTTTCCCAAGAGTTTTGACAAGTAGTTGGGACGATTCAATCCACCGCCATTGAATGTCACTTGATCTTTGAGGCAGTTGACGATCTTGTTTTGGAGATCCTCGACTCTCTTGGGTTCCTTGAGCCCGTGTCGCTCTGAAATGTAGAAGAAAAGATAAATTACTTCCGATGCATTCACTTTCTTTTTTTCCTTTTCTTTTTTTTTTTTTTTGCATGCATTTCCAAAGGCGCATCCGCCTTTTACGCACCTGTCACCATGGCCAAAGCTGCGATGCAGGAGAAAGCTGAGATGTCTATGTTCATGCTCTGCAAGTTGGAAGAAAACTCCACGATTGCGTCCACCCACTCGCCAAATCCACGGACGCACTGTAGCCTGTGTAACACCACTCCATTACAAAATATAAGTTTGCCTTCCACCGGGTTGGACCTGCAATTAATAAGAAAAAGGCATTAATTACGCTCGGCAGTAAATGGGGATTTAAGAGGCTTCTTATTATTGGGCGGCTAATAAAACTCAAAGCAATGAAGCTTGAAGGAGGAGCTGATAATTATCCAAAGCCCAGATTGTTTTGTTTAATAATTACGCGGCGTACCTGTACGACAGCCGCAGGACGAACAGCTCCAGGAAGGCGGATTCAAAGAGGAGATCTTGATCTTGCTTCGGTAGATCAGAAAAGCCAGGGATCTTCTCCGCCCAGCCCCGGATGATCTCCATGGAGCCCGTCAGGAGATCGTAGAACTGCTGGATGTGCTGAGTGTTGTCTCCAGCCATTTGGTAGTCAGGGTTAGCCTGGAACTGGAATTTAATTTAAACAGCGCCTTAATGAGGTCCTTTAAAATATATAATCCGTGAAATTGCAAATGCCCATTTCCAAGAGGGAGAGGGTGCTTTTATACTATTAAATTCATGTCTTCTTTTTATTAACTTCTCTATTTCAACGCGATTTACTTAGAGGGAAAATATGCCACATTAAAAAGCCTGACAGAGTTAAGAATGCAGCGATGTGTTACAGAAAAGTTTCAAGGCAGTAAATTGTTCCCTTAAAGCAGGAGTGAATTAAAAAAAGGCCGTCAATCTCCATCCTTCTGTTTTCACTCTTGTTCACTTTTTTTTTCTCTCCTGTCTATGTGTTGAGTGTTTTAATTCTGAGTCTGTGATACCTTACTTACTCTGGAGTAGTCCAAAGCAGACATGGAGGGGTTGGAGTCCACATGGGCCCGAACGAGTGCGCTTATAAGGCTCACCGGCGGCGAGGGTGGGGAGGGCTCCTGGGGACTTTTGGGTTTGGATGGCAGGCGTCCTCTCCGACCTTTCAGATTATCCGTCCGGACAACTCGATTGGAAGAAAAACATGAGATATAAGTCACACATATGCGCTCCCGCTGCTGTGCGTAAAATACTTTAAAATGGCGAGCTAAAACTCCTTTACGCACAGTGTCTTAGTGTGGAAATACAAACGATTGGTCTAAAATAATTCAAAACACGGCCTAGACATACCTTCTCTCACCATTCCGACGACAAGGCACTTCTGGAAGCGGCAGAACTGGCAACGATTTCTTCGGCGTTTGTCAACAGGACAGTTTTTATTTGCTAAACACACGTATTTTGCATTTTTCTGAACGGTGCGCTGCAAAGAAAAGAAAAAACACAATGTCACTCTGCAGGCCTGTTTATAACTCAACACACAGAACACGGACTGTGGATTGTGAAGTGACAACAAAATAAAAAAAAATGTAAAGATGAAAACGATATAATATCTGTCATCTCGTGTTTGGCACTGCGCTGTATGGACCAGGGAATAGACTTTAATATTTTTACCTCCTCCATTGTGGATAGATATGTTGTGACAGTTATTTAACGCACGCACTTTTAAGTGTTGCTTCATCATATAAAATGTGATTCTACTAAATGTTCAGGCTGTGTTGTTTTTATTATTATTATTGTTTTAAGAAATAGGGCAGATTTGAACTCTCCTGCGCCGAGAAAACTCAGAAACACACACCGTATCTTTCATGTAATAGCAGTTTCACTGACTCATAGCTCCTGTCGTGTCAGCCCACCTTGAAAAATCCTTTGCAGCCCTCGCAGGTCCTCACTCCATAATGCTGGCAGGCTGCGTTGTCCCCACACACCGCACACAGACCCTCGTTTGACGGAGATCCTCGGGACGGGGGCGATGGCACTTGGCTGTCCACCAGCTGGTGCCCGTGGCCGAGCTGCAGGGAGTGAGGGAAGGCCAGACCAGCCTGTTTCCGTATGGCGCTGGGCACCGCAAAGCTCTGGCCGTCCAGGCCGCGGTGCACGCCCGGGTTGTCGTGGTTCATGGAGACGTGCAGCGGCCCATCGAACCGCATCTGACAGCTGGAGACGGGAGTGCCGGGCGGGGACTGCTTGAAGGAGAAGAGCGAAAGCCTCGACACCGGATTCTTGCGCTGGTCCATCATATGAGACGTGGCCGCGACATAGTTCTGGTGGAAACTGTGGAGGGAGCCAGGGTCCTCCCACATGTGATTAGGCTGAACCTGGAAGTTTGGTGTGCTCGGGGCGTGAGGAGAGGAGGGTTTGAAGTACATAGGCCCAGAGTGAGCCATCATTTCTTCCGACTGGGGAGGCAGGTGGCTCTGCTGATGGTAGTTGTGCATCTGGACGTCCTCCACCTTGATAGAGGACTGGTCTCCAGAGTGGGGCATCTGATACAGACAGGGCGGTTTAACGTCGTAACTGGTGTTATAGTTGTCCATGAATGTACTGAAACTCGGGAGAGAAGTAGTGGCTGTGATCTCAGTGTTGGTCAAGTCCATGCTAAACTTCACAAACTCGGGTGTTAAGAAGTCGCAGCTGTATTCTCCTGCGGTGTGGTAGCTGTAGCTCTGGGAAGCAGGACTAGCTCCTTGAGGTGATGATCCATACTGAGCCTGAACGCAGGGCATGGCTGGAAACCAAGAACACATCGGAAATTCTCACATAAATGTTGCAGGAAAAGTTTTACAGTTTACACAAATTTGATTTCAAGCAATATAAAATACAGTTGCTTTACATTATAGGGTAATTTCAAAATAAAATAACATGCAACCTGAATGCACCTGTGTTTTTTTTAAAAATTGTAAATAATGCTCCATATCATACCTCAAGTCTTCTGACAGTTTTTCGGTGACACTTGAAATGGGTAATGTCAGGAGTTGTTTGGCTGTCAGGATTCAAGAAAGCGGCTCTGTTCCGGATCTTCCCCTATAAAAACAAACCACTTTGACATTTACTACATATAACAAAATCAAACAATATCCAGAAATGAACACAAGATCCCTCGTAAAGACGGATATCACCCAGACGATTACGCACAAACTGTAACCAAATTTGGAAAAACGCACAGAATTTTGGAAAATGTCATAAAAATGTTGAATGGATGCTGACAAAATACAGACTTGTTGTCTTCTTCTTCTTTTTTGTATATTATTATTTTAAAGTGTGGGGCTGTTCGTGATGAAGAGACCAACTTCGCGCACTTGACATTAACTTGCCAGGAAAGCAAAACGCTGAAAATCCTCGTAAAACAAGTAACAGCCACAGATCCCAACAGCCTGAATCAGACTCAGTTTTTTATAATATCAGCTGGACAAAAAGGTAAAAAAAATAATAATAATCGGATTTTAAATGGCTGCGAGTGAAGCGCACACACAGATTATGCTGCAAAAAAAAAAAAAAAAGAAAAGAAAGAGCCGAGTGAATCTTACCTCTTTCACATCAGGATCGTGGCTTTCAATCCATGCGATAAGCACGCAGGGGGTATTCATCAATTTCTGTAAAAGCTCCAAATCATGAGCGTCGCTCCTCAACAATGCCAGAGAGGAAGGCGGGCAGGACGGCGGGCAGGCTGGCAAGAACAAACCGTGTGACTCCTCCGGCGTACTGACAGCGACACGAGCTTCGACTACCCAGTCTGGCCAATGTGGCTTTGTTTATGTGAGCTCTGGATACCGTGGCCCACGTGTTTCACAGCGCGACGTCATCGGCGTCGGCACCGGCGCGGACCAATCCGCTCGGGAACTTTCTCAAGCCCCAATTTTTCTGGCGAGTATGTTTGTCTTGTGGTATGTGCTCTATGTTGCTTCCCACATGGACATTAGCAGGGATGTAGTGGAGGGTGAAAAGCCTTCTGTTGCTCGGTTCAGACACCTTCTGTGTTTGCAGAGGACTTAAAGTCACGCGTGTTTTTAGGGGACCTGTGCTGTGATTTCATTGTGTTGGAAAAGTATCTGGTGCTTTCTGCAATTTTTAATGAACTTCTGCTTGTGCTGGTGTGCAGTTGTCTTTAGGTCACCACCTTTGTTTCCTGCTCCACATCAACACACAGGACTGTTATGGACAATTCATTTAATGTGGTGGAATAAAGTTGCAAACATCCCTCCAAGGAGATGAAGATGGTGAGAAATTCACCAGACTCCCTTATGAAAAACGCTCAATTGTGTGAGTTGTTGACTGAGGAGCAACTTTACCAACTTTTAGAGGCGCTGGTTCTGACAAATTCTTACATATGTGGGCCTTCTTGTAAATTCGGCATGTGTTTACAGCCTCGTTTTAGGGCCCCAGTTCCCGCATCCATGCTGGTAGTTGTTATTTTAGTGTAAAATTGAGATGAGTGCACATTGGCACATCTAGCACACGGTTATGTCACAATGAAGCTGACACGCCAGACTCACTCCACTCGTACGAAACAGGCCTAATGAAGCAAGGGGGTCAATATTATTCTTCGTTATCTCCTGACAGGATTTTCTCTATTTCAATTGTGTTCCAAATTTAGACCTCAGATGGGGTGGTGGGGGGATTTGCGGGGTGGGCTGCCTATTCATAGAGCCGGTATAGTGGTGGAGAAGGAAGGAGGGAGGAGGAGGGTAATTAGTGGGCCTGTAGCCAGTTGTCATTGGGTCGGGGACCGGTTTAGTCCCCAGAGAGGGAAACGTGATAGGAGCGGGCAGAATGGAGAGTGACGCAGAAAACGCTCAAGTTGACGCAGTCGCCAAAATAATCTTTTTCTGGCCTTATTGTTCCGCAGCGATGGAATAACTGATCTGAGCGTAATCTTACAGCGGCACCTTGTAGCCAATCAAGTTGGCCTGGATTTCTCCACATGCACACGGGCCTGGGAAGCGAGCCAAGGTGAGGAGGGAGCGCCACACGCACATGGCGTGCGCGTTATTTCTAGTGGACTGATGCTTTATTATACGAGCCACGGAGCAGCCATCAGTCTCAGTGCACACAAGGACAGAGAGAGCGAGGAGGGGGGTGGGGGGGCAAAGGAACTGTATATCATGGTTACACTCACCTCTAGAGGACACTATTGTTCACCAGCCATACATCAAGCAGCTCCTGTTTCTTACAATTAACCTTCTTAATGAACCTAACCCCCATTAAGGCTGTGTGGTCCCGCCCAGGCGTTTTCAGGTGGGCTGTAAGGCAGGGTATGTAGCTCACGCACTCCTCACGCACTCCTCCGAGAGGCTGAATAATGCAGCAAAAGTTCTGATTTTGATAAGTTGGAATTATTACAGTTATTTACACGCAGCGTGCCACAGATTCAGACTGTTTCTGTATGTAAACACCGCTGACAGGAGGCTGCACGGTCACACTGTGTTTCTGCCATCCAGTTACCATTTAGATTTTGGAATGAAAACACAATTAGCAGTTTAATTGGCCATTTTACCGAGGAATAATTAACTTCCCGTTTATATGCCCAATTAATCGACAGTCATTTTTTTGAAAGTGAGGAGCTAGTTTTTAATCACACAGAAGTTATTTCGCCGGATCATATTTTTGACTTTGTTTGAAGAAATGTCTTCTGACGTTACAAGTCTGAGTGTGTGGGCGCGCGATCGTGCACGCGCGCGCGTGTGAGAGGGAGAGAGAGACGCACGCACAGACAGTCACAGCTCTCTTGTTATGAATTTCTCTGCAGGTATACGACCCAGAACTGTGCAGGAAATGCTCTTTCATAGCGGATAAGACACTGTCCTGCTCTCAAGGCTGCACGATGCTCATCGATCCTCAGTTACAGTCAGACCAGCGGCTGCATGAAGGGCGAAGGAGACAGTGAACAGACATCACGACAGAACTACTTTCTCTTTCAGCTCCAGGTGAATGGCTTAACCTGACGTCACTAGCGTCCAGTTTGTGCTCCTCCTGTACTGAGGCACCATTTGGCCCACGTGGATTAGTCCATTTTATTTGTACGTGTCACCTGGAAACAAAGAGATATAGATGATGCCAATCAGAAGATGACATCAGAGCTCCTGCCTTTTTGTGCAGATGTGGCACAGCTGCATTGAGCTCACCTAACTTATGAGAGTTTGACAGGAAGGTATTTCAACAGGGGAGCAGGACTAATGATATCAGTATTCAGATACTTTGAAGTGATGCCACGGTGGAAATGACTTTTTTTTAAAACCAGTGATGGAATGTAACTAAGTACATTTACTCAGGTGCTGTACTTAAGTACCATTTTTGGATGCACTTGTATTTTGAGTATTTCTGTTTTCTCCTGCTCTATACTTCCAGTCCACTACATCTCAAAACCAGGAAGATTTTGTGCTTTTACTCCACAACATTTATTTGATATCGTAAGTTACTAGTTACTTTGCACTACTTACTAATTAGATTGTATGCTGCATCAAAACCAAAGTAGTGCATTTAAACCTAAAGTAATTTATTTTCTCAAGACAAAACATAAACACAGATTCCAATTATCAGAAAAATACTGAATACCTGATCCGATGATCAAATATTCTGTCAACCCAGTACAAAATATATATACGTTCATGTAAATATATGTAGTGTCTTACTTTTAATAACAGATACTTTAAGACTTTTACTCAAGTACTACAGACTCATTTCTATCAGACTGTTCAGCCACTGAGTGATGAATGTGTAAAGATGGAATGTAACAAAGTATATTTACTCAAGTACTGATTTTGAGATACTTTCAATTCACTTTGCACTTTCACACCACATTTCAGAGTATGGTGTACTTTTTACTCCACTACATTTATTGTTTATTGTGTTTACATTCTAGTTTAGTGTAGTTAAATTTATTTATCTGACATGGACATAACAGTATCACTGGTGCTGTAATCACTCACAAGCACCAGATGCACTCAGTGTTTATGGCAAAGTGCTAATGTACAACACCTGTCCATGGGAGAACTGCAAAACATTTCTGGAGCTTCACAGCAAAGCAGCGTTGCAGCATTCTCCTGAACAAGTGAAGTTTTTGAAAACAAAAACATAAAATGGCTCCATACAGCTCGTCCAGCGAAATCCAACTCTTAAGAGGCCCGATATCTCAAATTGATTTGAGAAGAAGTTATTTACACCCATTTTAAGGCTGAAATCTGGACTGTGGCTGCAAAGCTAAAAGCGGAGAAGTGGGTGTAAGAGCTATATACTGTGTGATTAGAGCGTAAATACTGTCTTTTCAAATCAATTTGGGATTTCAGGGCTTCCAGCGACTTGGATTACACCAGACAAGCTCTGATTTTTGTCTTCACTTTCTTCAAAAGTCAGTTATTTTTCTTACAATTTCTACTTCACTTGTTTAGGAGAATGCTGCAACGCAGTTTTGCTGTGAAGCTCCAGAAATGTTTTGCCGACTATGAAACTTCACCTGACTTTCATATTTCATTTTTGGGTGAACTTATCCTTTAATGTTGCAGCTGGACCTGATTGCACAATAAGTCAGACTGGTTTTATGCTGTTAGTTGAACCTGTAGGTGTTTCTTCATATACATCAGCTCATCACATTTTGCATCTTCCTTGTTAAGTAACGTTTAGAGAAAGAGGGACAGTGTTTCTCTCTGAAGTGTGGAGGAGGCAATGTTTCATGTTGAAAATGGAAATATTCTGGGGAGAACCACTTTTAACAAAACTCTTTAAGCACTTTACTTGACAAAATAGTGAAATTACTTGAGAAAACTGAGAAACTTCCACTTCTTTTAATTCCTTAATCGTTGATTGATCCACTTGATACTTCACATTAGTTAGCCCATGAATAAAAACTAGATTGAAGTTGTTAGACTCTCCTTTAATCGAAGCCTGGGTAGTTTGCAAAATTTGCTGGTCCCTCACACAAACCTCATTTCATTTCCAAGCACCAGCAGGTATCAAACTTTCTGAGAATTGAACAGCCCGACCCTGAAGGCATCCCTTTGCTCAGTGTCTTCTTTCCATTTCTAGATTCCCTCTTTACAAGCTTAAATGTCTACTTAATATGCTTTAATGCCTGCTCTTTAGAGCCGGGGAGCACTTCATCACTTTTATACACCTTTATATAACACACTGTTAACTAGCAATGCCTTATGGAACAGCTTGTCTTGCAGCTGGGAGGCGCCTCCATGGCATGATGGAGGTACCTGTTCACCATTCACAATGAGACAGTAAAATGGGAATAGAGGCCTCTGCATACTGCTGCTGTCTATATCAGTCAACGATGAATATTCATGAATCACAGTGTCATGACATGCTCTGTAATTGGCAGCAACATTAGTAATGACACTGCTGGTATCAAGTCCCTGCATATTCATGTGGTGGGGCAATATTTCCTCGTGGTGCTGTTTTTTTTTTCTCTCTCTCCTCCTGAAAGTGAAAATGTATTCTGAAGCTGCAGGTGTCCCTGGTGCCACAATCAATTGCTGGCTGGATTGTGCCCTAGTGAAAAATCAGACAAACCGTTAGTTTCTTTGTCAATCTCTTTGATTAATAATAATATATCTGAATTATAAAAGGTTGGAAGGACGCTAAATAGTGTAAAGTGAATCTCTTTGTAATAGTTATGAATGCAGGCCTTAAGGACTCCTATATACCATGTCGTTGCCACCAGCTATCAGGCTTTTAAAAAACCACTGGTTAAATGTATTGAATGAAGACTTTTGCCTAAAAAGCAAGAGACCAAATTATTGAATTATTTCAGCTACACAAAGAATGATGGTACATGCAGCTTATGTCTCGAGGTGTGAGTAGATTTAGCAGCCTGCTCATCGAGGGTGCACTCTGATGGTCGGCACACATTTCGTTCTGTACAGGAATTTTCATCGGCTCCATTTTCGGCCCCACTAAAGTGTCCTAGAATGGATGATGAGGGAATTGGGTAAAGCTTTGCCTAAGCTGCAAGGCTTTCTCCTCTAAGCAGCTGGATGGGAGGATTTTTTTCTCCTTGTGGCTTCAGTTTAGTGCAGTGCACCATTCAAACTGTGGTGTAAGGAGGCAGACTGGTTCTAGACCAGTGGAAGAGGCAGTATTGAGATGGTAATGTTTTTTAACAACAGGGTAAATTTAGGCACTGCACTGGTCATGCTTCCAGTGGTGGAGGAAGTATTCAGATCCTTAAGTGAAGTAAAAGTGCCAATACAACAGTGTATAAATAATCCATTACAGGTGAAAGTCCTGCTTTCAAAATCCAACTTGTCACGTGAGGCATCAAAGTAAAAGTACTCATTCTGCAGTAAAGTGTAAAGTCCCCTGTAACTGATGTTTTATGACATTGATAGATTGCTAATACAAAATGTATCAGTGTGTCAGTAGTATTTAATTGTTGTATCTGGTCAAAGTAGAGCTACTTTAACTACTTTCTTGATAGTTAGGTAGTTTAGTCCAGTGGTTCCAGACATGCAGCTCCAAATGGTCACATTATACGTCTGAAGGGTTGTGAGATTATTCATGAAGAGGAAAGAAGAAGAAAACAAAGTTATGATAAACAAATTGTTCTTTATTTTTTGGAATATTTTTTCTCATCTTTGTTTTTTGTTTTTAAAAGTATAGTTTGACCTTTTTGGACCAAACTGTTATTGAATAATAATGTTGCTCCAGGATAGTCATAGCTTTGTGACTCTGGGAAAAAGACTGGAAAAATGTGCACATGGGAGAAGTTATCCTTTGTAACACATGTTAATGTTGTGAAAGGGTGAATTTTAACCAAATATCATGTTTTCCTAAACCTAAACATTTAAAAAAAAAAATGGCCTAAACCCTAATCAAACTGTGTCAGACAACTGAAAAGAAACCAAAAATAATAAGTGAACTTAGTGTAAAAATTAAATAAAAGTGTATAGTATAGCGTATAGTATACAGTATAATGATTATGTTCCAATCAGGATACAAACCCGTCCCCTAGGTTAAAGTCTTATACAAACCAATTAAGCCACAACAGCTTGCTTTAAATATTAACTTTGTTGCTTTCTACTGAGTAGAAATGATGGTCCTTGAGCAGGATTAATGATAACATCAACACTGGTCACAAAGCTATGACACCAACACAGAGATATCAAAAAGAACATATTTTATGATCTTATCAGATGTTGTTTTACATATGTGAGTAAGTATAAAGTGGCATGAAATGGAAATACGCAAGATAAGTGCAAGTACCTTAATTTTGTGTACAAAGTACAGTTCAATACTTGATACTGCATGTTTTGATAAAGGTCTGCAAACTTTAGGAAAACTAAGAGAAGATGAGATCTATAAATCCAGAATGCCACACTCGCCTGTTGTATGCAGCTTGTTTCAGAAATGGATTACTTTCACTGCTATCTTTGCTGTTCTTTCCTCTTTTTTTTTTTCTGTTGATCACCAACTGAGCTGCATCTGTATCTGTGCATTGCAGGAGGAGGCATAGCTTTCCACAAGGCGGTAATGGGAACTACTGTCACTAGGAGAGGAGGCTTGTTTGCATTTTATAGCCTCACTCAGCCGGCAGAGAACAAGAGAAAAACAGGTGAGATTCTGTCAAGTGCTGCAGAGCGATACTTAGTGAGCTGTGTTGTTAACAAAGTCTCATTAATATAATGAGGAGGCTTCAGATTATGTTTTTCTAAGTACATTAGATATAGATTGTACTTGTAAGATTCTTTTTTTCTATGTATCACAGACCATAAATGGGATAAATAATAAGCTACTCCGCAACTAATTGTAGTTTCTTTGTATTCTGCTGTCTGTTCTGTCTCACAGATGGTAGATCATATGGTGCCTCTGTAATGTGCACATGACTAACAACTGCAGTGAACTTGAGAATGGCTGTCATTTGTCTTCTTCTGTTTTGCTTATTTTAGATAATCCTGCACCATCATCTTCTTTACTAAGTACACATCTTGCAATTAGTCAAGTTTGCTTGTTAACATGTCTCAGTGCGGCCCGTCTGCGTGCCACATGCAGATTTTGTGATTAATCTCGAAAGACAATATTTTGAAATGTTATCAGGAGTGGAATATAAATAAGCGTGTGATGTATTGTTTTTTATCGCTTGATGGTGTCTGACAGCTCTGTCACAGAAAATGCATGGCTTCTTTTTTCCTAAATCCATCATGAGGAATATAAAGACATATGCATAATAATGAAACACATTTATTAATATGTACTGTCCCCTGGAGTCACATGACAATGAAATGGATGACTGGTTTTTCTTTTGCATGGATGCTGTGGGCCCGTGTGTAGCATGTGGAGGCGGCTGAACAGGTACGTGGATGAGTTCCCACCCAGAGGAGCTCAGGTAGTAGCCGTGCGAAGGTCTCCAAGGAGATTAATAAATTCCACGTCGGAGGAGGAGCCACTGACTCTGGTCAGATGCACTCACTGGGAGTAAGTTGCTCTTGTCCTCTGAAGTTTATAAAAAAAGAAGCTGTAGTTCATCCAAGCAGCAGGCGATTTAGTTTGAGACATTGAGGCATTATACTACTACTACTACTACTTGTACAACTAGAGAAAACTAGAGGCTCTTTTTGATTTACATGGTGCATTTTACCAGCTAGTATAGAGATTGATAGCGTACAGAGATTATACAGAAGTGAACATGTTTCTCCAACCCCTTAAAGGATAAGTCTGGTGATATTCTTGATTTTTCTTATTGTCAGCAAATCCTATGATATGACAGATGATTAGCAAAGCATTTAGCTAAAAAGGAGAAATTAAAATTGAACTCTTTAGTAGGAAGCGATCTTGGGCTCACTGGGCTGAGTCCCAAACACCTGATAAAGAACTCAGAAACAACACACAGTCACAAACTAACACCTTGTCGGTTTTGCTCTTTTATTTAGAATAATGCCATCCATTAAAAGTCCGGTGTGTCGGATTTAGCAACCCAGTCGTCAGAATAAATGTTGGCAATGCATGTTTCTGCAAACCACGGATGTGTTGAAACATTACATTTCTTTACGTTGTACGTCTTTACATACTTTTTACGTTTTTATTTAGGTTTAATTTCAATTAAGGCACAAAAAACACTTGGTTAGGGTTAAGAAAAGATCATGTTTTGGCTTAAAATAACTGTTTTGGTCCACAAAAACATCCAACAAAACAAAAATATCCAGTGGTGTCAGGCTTACAAATGTTAAAATGCTGTGGTCCTTCACCAACAATATCGTCTAGTTTAACACTCAGACTGCAGCCACTGGCTTGGCAGCCTTGTCGCCTGTAGCTCCACCTCCATCCCCTCGACCTCCCGAAAGTCAGGTCATAAATGACACGTACAAATGGGAATGTATCTGTGGTTTGCAGACTGCCAACATTTTATCCTGGCAACTGTGTTGGGATTTAGTAGCATCTGGCAGTGTTGTTGAAGATTGCAACCAACTGAATACCCCTCGCCTCCCCCTTCCCTACAGTGGCCACTAAAGGCATGAAAAACTTAAAAAGTCCTACCTAGAGCAAGTGTTTGGTTTGTCCATCACTGCAAAAACAAGACAATTCTGAGTTTCCAGTGATTATACACTCATGAAAACATAGTTATGAATGTAATATTCCTCCTCTGGTAATAGATCATCCTAAATCCTACACACTGGACCATTAACCTACAGCCACTACCGATGATATGAGGTCAATGTGCTTTACGTATTTTTATACCCCATAACGGCTGAAAAAAATCTCATCTTCTGTACTATGAATGTATTTATATTTCATGAAAAAATATTCTGGAAAAATCTTTTTTTTTTCTTCAGCACCATGGTTTTTGGGGAGCAGCTTTCTGAGAGGATTTTTTATGTGACAAACTCTCGTTCAGCCCCTGCTTGCAACCACAAATGGGCATTCACCATCCTGATGTTGCATAACCTCCTTGCCATTGTGATGGAGCTGCTTCAGAGCCGTCTCTCTGGGGCTCCATCTGTAAGGCGCTTCACACTTCTGTTGTGAAGTCTAGAGCAGCAGCAGCATGTTTAAACTGGGAGGATTTCTCCCCTTAACAAGTCTTTAGTCCAATCACCAAAAAAATAAACGCAAACTCTTTTGTTCTCTTCCAGTGAGGGAGAGCATCCTCTTGTGGTTACCATTACGTACCAAATCAATTATCTATGCTGCTGGTCGGAGGGTTCTTAAATGTGTTTTGCCTCTTTATTTGCTCGTGTTGTCTAATGGTTGTGTAGAAGGGGGTTTCAAACCCTTTCTGCTAATCCTCAGTTATTCTTCCTTTCTTCTTTTCAAAACTAGGATTTACAGACCATCTGGGACAGCAAAGAAGCTTCTAATAGGCAAAGTAAAGAGCGATTTCAGTGTTAAAAATGTTGTGAAAGTCATATAATTTCCAGCAAATATGTTAATATAAATGTTAAGAAGAAAACTGATGTTTTCTAGATTTATTTTTTGATGTGTGTTTGTTTTGTTTTTTAACTGTGTCCTCAAAACCTGCAGTTCCTTTTTGAGATTCATGCTGTCACAATGGTGGAAATGATTGTTGTTTTTAACCAATGGAATATGTATGGCCTCACAATATTGTTCTCGTCATGAATATTACAGTGGAAAGTTGTGCATATGTGAGTAGCATCTTGATCCACTCTAAAGATTTGGGACAATAAGTATCCAAATGTTGATGTGTTTCCTTGGCTCCTCTATTGTCAGATCTCAAAACTGCCCTTGTGCAGGGAGACGATTTCTCATCAGGCACCAGCAGCCGGAGCACCAAGCTCATTCACGGAGGAGTCCGATATCTACAGAAAGCCATCATGAAATTGGATTACAAACAGGTAAATGCTTCATTTTTTCTCCGCAGCTGACACTTATCCGCAGAATTCCTGGTCCCTCTGGTCATATTGCTTTATTTACCCTCCCATGTTCATTTTTCATTCACGGGAAGCAGTGACATGTTTGCCTTGAACGACTGCCTGCCTGGAATTTTCTGAAGTTGTTTTAAAGAAATCTTACAACTTGGCAGACCTCTGTTGTTATCACATTGTGGATTAATTCATAAAATGATCTCGCAGTAATAGGTGGAATGAAGCGTATGTGTCCTCCTTTTGTCTGTGAATTGTTTAAGACGAGTCACCCGGGTTCAAATTGAAATGTCACGATTTTCTGTTACATTTCACAGTATATGAGAAATCTCATTATTCTCAGCTTGTGTTTTCTTTAGGTGCCTTATTTTTCTATCTGTATGAACATACGAGGGTCCTGGAGGTGAGCAGCAGAAGAGGCCAATTAGTGTGATTGCAGGAAACACAACTGCCTAGTCAGCAGCTCGACAGTAAAATGTAGACTGTACTACATGTCTTGGATGAAACAGAGGGCAAATTAAAGCAGCAGTTTATGGGCCTATGAAGACTTTTACCCCAAAACCTGAAATCTAATTCAGGTCTCAAAATCAACTGATAACAAATAAAGGTGCAGGAAACAAGATTTTGGGTCTTTATTAGAGAAATAAAATGTTCTGATACAAGCGGGACAAGGTCAACTGTAAAGGGTCACTACTGTAATTCAAATATGCACATAGATTTTTTAAACATATTACAGTAAGAACCTAAATAAGGGCTGAATTCAAATTGTATTGACCTATAATAACAGCAAAAACATTTTGTCGCTAAGAAAAATCACCTGTACCAGCTACCCAAATGGGATTTATTTAGCCTGGCCGCAGAATAAAATGTTGGCATTGTTTCTGCAAACCACACATACAATAATCTCTATGTTCCCCACCTATCATATCAACATTCCTACAATACACGCTCAAATTACTTGTATATGAGCTGAATTTCATTCCAGGAGGACAGGAGGATGGTGGTGATGTGACAGCTATGCGAGATGGCTGCCAAGCAAAAGACCAGTGTTCGAGATGGTGCTTCAACATTCGTAAGTGTGAAATCACTGGATAATTTTGATTAGATATCCCGGCCAATTTCCAGACGTGACGTATGTTTGTTTAAACAAAATCCTCATCAGAAAAACAATCGTATACTGTAAGTCGTGTATTATAAGACCCATATGTATGTTTGTTGCTAGGTGTCGATCTCTAGTTGCTGTAGTAATTATTACAGCTGCAAAGGAGGAAGTCAGGACAATTAATATAAAGAGTGAAAGGTCTGTACAGGAACGATGACGGGGATGGCGGTTGGGTTAAACAAACACTGGACCTTCATTCAGGAGATTGCTGTTTGTGTCCCGTATGAAACCAGAAGTCAGTGGTTAGTTCCTTAAGTGACAAATGTAAGATTACATCACGTACATAATGTTACATAAGTTAATTAGGTACAAATGTACAATTTTAATGGGAATTAAAGAAGTAACGTAGTGATTTTAACCCAAACCAAGTAGTTATCTTGACTGGACCTGACCAGACCATAAGCACAGCATTGTCCACCGTAAAATTTCAACATATCTGTGGTTTACAGAAATGCACATTGCCAATATTTATTCTGGCGATTGGACTGGAATGATGGGCGTTTCTCTTTGTCTTCTGCGATAGTAAATTGATTATCTTTCATTTTTCAGGCTATTGATTGACCAAAAAAGCATTTGTAGATACCCCCTTGGACACACGGTTTTCTGAAGTATTATGTAATGGAATGATTAATTGAAAATCAAGAAAGCAATCATTCATTTCATTCACTTATTCACCGATGAAAATCATTAGTTCAGCTCTGATCAAAACATAATTTATTTCTTACAAATGGTCCATTTTGACTCTCTCCTTCTCCAGTCACAAAAGTGAAATGAGCCTAGTCCAGTTGGTTGACTATCACCCCTATCCATAACACTTCAGGTGTACAAGTAAAACCTCATTTCACTTATTCTCTGATCATTTTTCACCTCATATACCAGAGAAAAAAGCAGTAAACCTTTCCCTTGTAAGAGCCATGGAGTTGGGAAGATGGAGAAGTTCAGGAGATGGTAGTAAACTTTACAATCACCTTTGGGCTGAGAGGCCCATTGAAGTGTGAGGCGAAGGGAAGAGTGGTCCACGGCATCTCAGCACCATCTCGCCTTTGCTCTCTCAGACTTGGGTGAACTCAGGGGCCTTGATTTGATTTGTGCAGCCTTGAATCATAAGCTTTAATTGCACCTGACATTTAAAGCTTCTCTCTGGTATTTAAAGCAGTGTACAGGTGTGGCTCATTACTGAGAGGGGGATAGGAGATTTTCTGATTTCTCTCTCATTGCCGGGCCGTGGCAGCGTCTTAACTCATCACGCTGCCTGTCACCATCCCAGAACCCCCTCCTCTGCTCACGGGAAGCCATATCTGACCCGACGATCATCAGTCAAACCAGAGTTCAAGCCTTTCATAAAATAAAGTCCGTTTCAGTGCTGCAAACACTGTCATGGAGAAGGAAGCTGCAGACAGGATCACAGGGAGGGAATAAAAGACGGTGACTCTGTGGTCACATGTGATCCACGGCGTATACGACCAACCCTGCAGATGTCGTATTTCTCCTGGTGTTGCAAGGTGGTGATTTTCGCAGTCTTTCATGCTCATGAAGGCATTGTTTATTATGATGTGTGATATAGTGTGCTGTGCACATTACTATGCACCAGGAAAGTGTATGAATCACTTTGTGCAATGTTAAAAATTACAGCACTTATCACAGCTGGAGACGCTGGTTGCAGCAATCTGACTGCAAATTGTAGAAATCTCATTTTGGCCTGTTATGCATTTCCTGTGATTGCAAAACTTGTGAGTGTGAGGAATACATCTTAAGTGATGCGACTTTTAGAACTTTTTCACGTCAAGGACCCCTAAACTGACACAAATTACGGCTCCCTATTTTATAAGATTTTGTCTCAGGGTGCCTGATCTGATCAGAATTTTTCTTTTAGATGGTTTGTTGGAGGAAGTGTGTGAAATCCATGACCAGAATAGTCATACATTCTGTCATGGTGTTACTTAATTATGGTGAAAATGAATTATTGCCACTTTTCTTTGCTGTGATAAAAGATTTCTCAGATTGTCTCACCAAATATAACACGTATGGAGTTGAGTTCCCATTTAAAGGCCTGTTTATTAACCAAAAATAAACATAAAGCCTTGTGAATTTTAGATCAATTAGGTGTAATTAAAACAAGAGCGGCACAGAGAAGGTGTCTAGATCGCAGAGTGTGGAACCAGGAAGAAAAAACACAATTAAATTAGGCGTTTTAATTATTATTTGTCAGTAATATGAGATCATACCTTCTTAGTAAAATATCTTGTGTCTCACACAGCCGTGTAATTGCTGTCTATGCGAGCGTAAACAAATTAGAAAGAGCATTTTTTAAAACAGAAAATAGCCAGTAGGCATCGCGTTCCAACCAGTCCCAGGATCCATCTTTCTCGGGGCTATGTGTGCCTCGTGTTGGCATCAGAAAAACAAAGCATATGTTGATTGTTAGCCAGGGTGTACATAGCATGTCCTGTTCACTCAAGGTCTCCCTTGTAGCTGCAAACTCCCAACTTTATTTCTCTAGGCTATCTGTCAGACTTCATTTAGCATTTGAGGATACGTGGATTCCCATGTACTGCAAAAAGGCAACATACTTCTGAGGGAATACGGCCACTATCTGAGCAGTGATCTGTCAACCTTATTCATTTAGCAGAAGTAAGTAGGAGAGGGGGGTATTTTACATGGGCTATTTATATTTGCTCAGTTTTATAAAAGCAGTTTTTTTTTCTTTTGCGCTTCTAGAGAGCAGCAAAATCTGTAAAGGAAATATGAAACACTATTTGTAGAGTTTTATAATATGAATAAAAGGTTAAATTATATTCTAATTAGAGTAGAAGGGACAAAGGAATAAGAAAATTAGAAACACAAGAACGCTTACATGTATTTAATTTCTCCTCAAGCTGTCTTTTCCACCCTTTTTCCCCATACGCAACTGGGTACATTATGGCAGTGACATTTTCTGTCCTGACCTTCTTTACTGGGGATCGGGCTTTGACTGCTCGGGTTCATCTCCTCAGGATTTTTCAAGCCATCATGGTCAGATAGTTTCAACATGTAGACATGCTTTAGCCTTAGATAACACAGTCTTTGCAAAGATAAAATTCAGTAAGAAATGACAACCACGATCGTCTCCAAATAACACAAATATTCTCGTGAAGGGAGCTGATAAACTCACAGCTGCATTACACATGTTATAAATACCGTATTTAAACTTTTATTCTTTAAAGGACATATTGCCTCCTGTTGTGTGTTTGTATTGCATTAGACTCTGCCCTTCTTCTTTGTGCTATAGAGGAGTGGGATAATAACTTAATCTCCCACTGTACCTGTAACAATTTAATTGGACAAGTCAGCCCAGCCAAGCATCTCTGGCTCTATGACTGGGAGACATGAAATTCATTGTCATTATTGTCCCTGTCATTTTGCTGCATTTTGTCCAGCCGCAGAGTTCCTCTCACTCCACTGAGTTTTGTACCTCCAGGAGGCTGGAACGAGTGGCGGTGTGAGCCGAGCGGAGCGGAGAGGAGGTAGGGGCGGGATGGGAGGGAGGAGGGGGCTCGTGTTCCTCCAGGGAGCTTTGATGCTCATTTAGCTTTGCCTCTGTCATTCGGCCATTTTGGCTTTTAATTGCTGCTGATAATTATCATCATCATTATTGTTATCTTCATCAGCGTGTCAGGGTTGTTACAGCCGCGCTACGCCGTTCATTCATAAATCCTGCTACCGCGATCTGACTAATCCTTGAATTCCTGACATTTAATGTAGTATTAATGCTCCTGTTCTTTGCCCGGTGCCAATCTGTGACAGGCTTACAACAGAGAGCTGTGAATCACTGGGTCAAAGGTCATGACGAGGCTCAGCAATCACCAAGGATCAGACACTGCCTACTGGTGCCGAGCCCTTCTCAAGCCTGGGCTGCTTGCACGTGTATGTGTGTGTGCGCGCGTGTGTGTGTGTGTGTGTGTGTGCGTGCGTGTGTGCTTATGTATGCATGTGCACACACACACACACCACCGGTGGCATAAGTTTGCTAACCACATACTATAATGGTCACATTCACCCTACAGAGATGAAGAAGTAGATTCCATGGTCTTCCTAATACATCATGGCAGGGTGCATACTCTTGTATGTAATTCATTCTAAAATGTGGCCTTTAAATCTGTTGTTTTCTTGTTTTTTTACTTTTTGCTTCAATTTATTTATTTATTTCCCGTAGTGGGGGGAATGGCTTCCAGCATGCCGTAGCATTAAGCAGAGCCCACCAGCTAGCTAGCCTCAAGTCGCTCAAACGTAAAATAAATCAGGGCACAAAGGACCCCGCTCATTCCTGCAAAGTAGCAACATTTTCCCCGGCCAACAATGAGGACTTGAACTTCCTTGGCAATAACAAATAGAAAGAAAGTCACCCGAGACACCAACATTAAAAGTGATTAATCATCTCTATTCTCTCTTTACTTTTGAACCAAGGGATTGTCCAGCAATAAATCTTCAAAGATGTACATAAGAATCACTTCCTAATGAAACCGGGCTTTGTTCATTTGTCACCTTTTAGTCACCCTTTCATTTAAATTACAAAACTTGTGACCTTGTGACTCTGAATATAGATCTCTGGTATTTTAGAGCTGAAGAGGGATTAATCCATAAATCTTGATATTAGGTTTCTCTGTTCATTAAGAGGATTCTGCCACGGGATCTTCAGCTGGAGAAGCAGATCAGCCGCTGTCAAGAGCTGTTTACTGTCATATTGACAAGTTGAAAAATGTGATTATCAGGAAGGGAACTGATTGTTTTCAGTGATCCTACAATGTGTTTAAACAGAAAACCTTCTGTTTAAAATGTAGGTTGTTTGTGTAGTTTTTATTTTGCTTTAACATAGTAAAAAAAATGTATAAAAAATGAGTGTTGGGGGGAAGCCCGTACAGAAAAAAATATAAACAATAATATAATACTAACTGAGCATGCTCTAAAGGCAGTAATAACACACTATCACGTGTTACACAGAAGGGCAAAAAAAAAAAAAACACACTGTCAGAAAACAGGTTCGTCAGCTCCTACCTCTGCACTCTTGGTAAATTTTAAAGCTTTGATGCGTCTGCTCCTTATCCACGCATTCCCTGCCTTTTCCCGAGGAGCAGCTCCCCTTCCCAGCGCAGGAGAAGGGCAGGGAGGGGCGGTCGGGGGGGCCCACACTCAGGCCAAAGGGCCACTGTGGCTTTAAGTGTGCTCCTTGTGTGGCCAGAGCAGCCATCGCGCTGATGCAAAGTGACAGGGACAGATGTGACATATCGGTTCCGACACACTTCCATACCACCAGTCACAGGCTCGGGGTGACTCACATCCCCCTGCTCTGGTCCTGTCCCCCCGCTGCAGGACAACACAACGATGCTCGAATGAACCTCGCCATCGCCCTCACTGCTGCCAGGTATGGGGCTGCCATAGCCAATTACACTGAAGTGGTGCACCTACTGAAGAGGGCAGACCCTCAGACGGGGAAGGAGAGGGTCTGCGGAGCGCACTGCAGGGATGTGATCACAGGTAAATCCAACAAAAGCCGCTTCCTTCCTTCCTGCCTCACTCTGTTCCCACTCTCTCTAGCTCTCACAACAGGGGCCCTCCCAGCACTTCTTACTCAGTGCTAGTTTGCACATAGTCATTGCACATCTAATGCAGGGGCTTTTAATATTTTATAAGCGTTTTATGGTGTAGAGGGGCTGCTTCAGATCTTGTAGGGAGGAACATAAGACGGAATTAGCGTACTCCAAATGGCCTTACTTACCTTTTAAATGTCATGCATAGGGCCGGCTTTGGAAGAATAAAGCAGTTAAGGGTAAAAGATGGTATTCTGAAACATTTCATGAATAACCAAGATTTGAGGATCTCAACACATGACCACCCCCTGATGTTTTAAAAGATGGAAGTGTGCTCTTGGAGGAGATGTCTCACTTTAATAATGTGAGAGGAGGGCCTCTCATAGGGAGGGCTTAGACTGAAAGGATAATAGAAACGGTTTTGTCATCTGTGCTTTTTTTCTTTGTCTTTTTTCTCATTCCTTGCAAAAACATGAATTTTCGGAGCTCACGAGCCTCCTCATTCCACCCCTTCCTCTTCCTCTCTCTTAGCAGTGGCGGCATCACATGTCAAATTAAAAAATCCGTCATTCATCTCGTTGTCAAAACAGATCATTTGCTATCTTCGTGGTATCTTTTGATATGCGTCCCATTATATACTGTAGCTCGTCAACATCAAGCATCACATTAACAAACATTTCCCCTTCCACGATTTCAAAAGGCTCCCTCAGTCACTGCCACTGAGCTACTCTGTGACACAAAGAGGCAAGAGGGAAATTAGGTATGTCTGTTTCCTATTAATTACAATCCTGGGAAGTCTCCCATGGACACACTCGAGCCACTCTATTACGGAGAGAGGGGGGCGTTCGCTGATAAATTAATAATCCGGCTTGTCACCAGCCACAGATGAATAGCCCCTGGTGATTGATGCTGTTTTCTTTCATAGGGCAGGAATTTGATGTCAGAGCCAAATGTGTTATCAATGCCACGGGACCTTTTACAGACGCGCCGCGGAAAATGGATGATCAGAAGAACCCCGACATCTGTCAGCCCAGTGCTGGGGTGCACATCGTCATCCTGGGCTATTACAGGTAACTAACGGTGGGCCCCTATGTCTCTGTCACTGTCCCGCTGTATCACCTGCTCCTTAGCGCTGCCGTCTCATCAGTTCATTAGCCAGTGGAGACTCCTGAGCCTCTGGCCACAACAACCAGGCACTGTCTGGCAGCTCTGTTGGTATGGGTCACTCAGGAGGAGAATCGTGCCGACACGAAATAATTTTCTTAACTCTAACGGAAGATTTACATCTCCTGCATCTCCTGAGTGTAATTTAGCGGTCCAGCTGGATCAAACATCATTCCCTCTTGTGGAGGTTGCAACTCTGCTCTGATTGGATTCCTCTCTGCCTCGGCCGGAGCTGGGATTTCTGCTGTTCTTGTTGATGCATGTTATTTGTGTTTGCAAGGGAGGAAGGCTACTCCTGTGACCCAGCCTTCCCCCTCAGCTATGCCTGTGTTAAATTGAGTCAGTGCCACGTGCATGTGTTTTAAACAGGACAATATGTGCACCCTGGGTTGAAGCTCGGGGAGCAGCGGCTGGAATTGAAACCAGCTGAATTAATCTCCTGGAAACAGCGCTGACAGGAGCCTGATTATGGGGTGTCCCTTCAACCAGCCCGGCCCCGCTCGTGCCCTCCCCTCCCCAGCAGACCAAAGGTTAATGCAGTCTTCTTGTTTGTTCCCCTCCCTACCCCTGCTCCCTCTCATGCACATAACGTGAACACACCTCCAGTGCCGACGAACATGGAGCTCCTGGATCCTGTCACGTCATCTTCTCACTGGAAATCACACCCGCGTATCGTTGTGGAGGAGGACATCAACTTCATCCTGACTGAAGTCCACTAGTAACACAGCCAGGACACTGAACTTCAGCAGAATAAAATGTTGATATTTCTGCAAACCACAGATATGTTAAAATGTGTACATTTTATACATATCAACATATATCAAAACATCTCTACAAAACTTTCATGTCGGGAGCACTACAGCTACACGTACGCCAGATGGCTACTAAGCGAGAGACCACTGTGCGAGGCGGCGTTTCAACCTTTGTACACATGAAACCACTGGATAATTTAAAGGAGACGTTGGGACATTTATCAGCTGTGTTTGTGGCAACAAAACTGTATATTTTTGACTAGAAGTCTTGAAATCTTCCAGCTGTGTTTGGGCAACGAAACTGGATATTTTTGGCGAGAGGTCAGAACATTTTTTTTGCTGTGATTGTAGCAACAAAACTATATATTTTTGATGAGAAGTCAGGAAATTTTCTATCTGAGTTTGTAGCAACAGTACCAACATTTTTGTTGTTGTTAAGATTTTTTGCAAACCCTCAAAGAATCTCAAAAATCTCAAGTTTCTCCCATGACTGCGTGGCTGCAGTCAATCTTACAGTACAGTGTTTTTATATGCAGGGAACGGCTGTGATGCGAAAGTAGACTAGCACAACAATGTCAACATAACATTTCTCCCAGGAAAAAAAAAAAAAGAGTCATCACTGTGCACTTACACTTGCGGCACTATAGCCTGGACGTTTGAATCAGGCCTAATTCATAACAGCCATTTATGATAATAAATACACGTCCAACAATCTCAACAACCCCCCCATCCACCCACCCACCCTCTCTGATTTACAAATAGCTGATAGAGCAAGCAGCTGACAGAAATAAATGAGCTAATCTGATGGCTGTGTAGGACTTCCACCAGATATTAATTCATCAGGAGGCCACAGAGTGCAGACAGATACAAATTCCTGCTTTAATTATGTATGGGAGCTGTGCTGGAAACAGGAGACACCTCTACTACCAGGACTATTTCTCAGAGCAACTTTATGAACCCCTTTGATTTCATCGTTATTTTGTTTTCCTTTAGATATAGTACACGTCCCTCCTGTTTTCCCCAAACACTCAACAAAATAGATTTTTTTCCCCTTTATAGCAATGCTTTCACATGAGACATTTGATAATGAACAAGTGGAAAAATAACCTTTGCCACATTAAATTATATTGTTTTCGATTTGCAATTTTTATGAGGCCTTCCTGGAGCCCGTTTGATGTATTTTTCTCCCACTCGGAGCCTCAAATGGCCCTTGCTGACTGGCAGGCTTATCAAAACCCATGGAGGCTTTATTGAATGAGTGACCAGTGGGTATCTAAACAGAATGCAGGGCTATTGATTTTGGAGAAGTGGTCTAATTGTTTCTAGTAGACAAGGGCTTGTCCCGATTATTTGATTGATTAGCTTGATACTGGTCTGCCTCCTCATCCTCCTCCCCTGGCCAGTTAATAGCACTGTAATCCCAATACACTGCTGTATTTCTAATCCATCATCATTATCATGGCTGTACTCAGCACAAGATTAGTCCATGAGGGTTTTTTTTTTTTTTTTTTTATGCATTCCTCAATATTAGCTCTGCCTTCTATAAGCTAGAGGAAGAAAAAATTGAGAAAAAGTCTAATGATACAATCCATTTGATTTCCTGTGAGGTGCAGAGGAGAGACTGTGAGACTGTGATAGACAGATTGATACACACATGAAAGAAAGATGGATAGATAGTTAAAGATCTGTGGTATGAAGTAACTAAGTGCATATACTCCTCAATTGAGTACAATTTTAGCTACAATTAAGACAGAAATGTACGTTTTAGTCCTCTGCATTTATCCATTAATCTTACATTTAATTACTAATTACTTTACGGATTTAACTTAAAAATAAAATCCAGTTCACTGTTATCGAATAAACTGGTGGTGTTACCCCTGTCTCATTGGGAATCTTGTCATATTTTGGACGTCTATGAGTTGTTCGCGACTTTACCAGAGACATTTCCGTCTAAACTTCTAAGATGCCAGGCCGACAGGGAGGAACACTGGGTCAGTTATCACAGGCCCAGGGTAATGGGAGGGCCAAGAAAGGACCCTTTAACCCTTAAGTAAGCGAGCTGGGACAGCCTTTGGAGATTATCTTGACCTTGGCATGACGAGGACTATCAGCGGCCCTGCTCAGACAGTCTATTAAATAACTGTTTAAGACACAAAGAGGTAAAAGTTTTTTGAGACTATCTCAACAACTGGGTTGGATTTCTATCAAATTTGGTACGACAACGTATCCTCTGTTGATCCCTGGACTTTACCCCAGCACCACCATAAGGTTGACATTTGTGGTTTTCAGTGAAATGTCTTCATAACTGTTGAATCAACCATGAAATTTGCCACATTAATGTCCCTCTCAGGATGAGATGATGAACTTTTATGTAGTGCCACCGGAGGACAAATATCTGCACAACTAACTTGTTAGCATTGTCATTTTGAGCATTAGCATTTAGCTAAAAGCACTGCTTTGCCAACATACAACCTCACAGAGCTGAAGGAAAGAATATTTTTTCATCTTTTCTTTCTTCACTCTCTCAATAATCATGTTACAACACCATGGATTTATCTTTTGACCCTTTGGAGGAGGCCCAACACAGAGTTTTGGAACATGTGTACTTAACTACCCACAATACAACCCTAACTAGGCACAAATCAACTCAAATGCTCTCATTCCCAGGTTGTCAAATACCTAATACTTATGTCATGCCACTCTGCATCTCATACAGACGCCACCTACTGCGCACCAGGCTTTCAACTAATTTTGATTTTAACTCTTCCCTCTGAGCAATATTGGATACTAAGAGCAAGTTATGTGACGTAGTGTAATGACATTCAGCATTTGACAGTCCATGGATGTAAAACTAAAAGTCAGCATTGACTTATTTTATCTTACATGCATAAGTTAACTTACATAACATACATAAAATATGTTACACACATAGCAAAACATGAAATACATAATTTATTACGGTATCACGTATGTAATGTAACTTATCTGGACCCAAACCATAATCTTCTCCTAAACCTAACCAAGTAGTTTCAGTGCCTAAACCAAACCAAATGGTGTCTGATTTACAACGTCAACCATGTGTTAGAAAGGCTTTCTGGCGGTGTCATACTGATGCTAAAAGTTGCCTTGTAGGAATAAGGACAGATTGATCAACCAATTACAGCAGTAAAATGCTATTTACTTATTAATGCATTGATAGCAATATAACAATGAAATATATAATGATATATGGCTACTTTTTTAAATTTGTGAATTTAAATATTTTGCTAATGTACCATTAATTAAGTAGACTTTTGTATGCAGGATGTTCATTCGGAGTATTTTTACATATTTGTACTAGTATTATTAGTCAAGTAAAGGATCCGAGTGCTTCTTCCATCACTGTAAGAGATAGAGAATAAGACAGAGAAAGGGTTGTTGGGGATGTGTCACAGTGGTTCTCCAGTTCAAGCCTCAGACTACATCTGGCTTCAGGCAGTGTGGCCACGGACGGCAGGGTGACATGTGGCGTATGTCTGGGCGAGACCCTGGTAAAAGTCCTGTAGTCACAAAATGAGCAGTGAGAGCCTGAAGCCTGAGAAAAAAAAGAAGAAAGGAAGGGGACGGAGGAGAGCACGGGGGATATAAGTGTGAAGTGATGGAGCGAGAAGCTGTGACTGGCGGAGTCCACACGGTCTCCGTCCTTGCCTGTGGTTGTGCCCGGACCGGGGTCTTCACTCAATTGTCTTAGAAGGTGGAAGGAAGGGGATGGGGGAGTGTGAAGAAGGGTCATACCAGAGGGGTTTGTCACATTGTGTGGAGGTGACACCTCAGAAGACCTGCTGGCCCCCACAGTGGACAGTCTCCCCCAGTCCTCGCCTTGAGGGAGAAGGGTCTCCATGGCTTCTCACAGTCACACCAGAGTCTCTGCATGTCTAGCAGCAGATCTCTACGCCACTGTACTCAGTTTGACTCCACTGGACTCTCCACTGACTGCACTGGCATGTTTAAAGACTCTCTTTGTTCAGCTCCTGCAGTCTGAAGTGGACTCTCTTTTCTGTTTTTGTGGTGAAATCTTTCCACACCACACAACAGTTCCCATTCCCCAACCATGAGTCAGCCGAACAAAGGAGCCATCAGTGTCGCTCACTCTGCCTCTGGAATTAAAGGATGAAAAACCTTCTTTTCACTGAACATTTCCAGCCCAATCTTTTAGCCCTCACTTCCAAAGGAACCTCTTGTCTTTATTCACGGTGATTGTTTACTTTCAGATTGTACAAGATGTGTTTTATTATCGGAGCTGTACACGGCTGTGACTTATAAGTGTTCAGGAGAAGTGTTAGTTGAACCTTTTCACCCATCAGAATAATCAATTGGACTGTTGAATCCATTGTGCCAGGTCTTCCAAGGTTAATGCAGCTCAAGAGACATTGTTTATTATGCATAACTTTCATTTTGAACAACTATAAATGGGTATTGTCTTCATCTGCGTGCTTTTTATTGCCCATGTGAGGCCTTCTGCTCCACAGCTACTCTGCTGTCATGAATGTTTAAAAAATGCCCTTTGATAACGAGTTTGTCATTGTTTTATTCAGAAATATCAACCGGCCCATTATAGTGGCAGGTATTTTTTCAATCGATACACAATAGCGTATTAATATTTAATTCTTTATATGTCACAACGATACAAGAAAAAGTGGATTGTTGAGGAGCAGCAGCTGGAGCTCGTTTATTTTCCTGCCGTAGCGGTGAAATAGAGAGAAGACACAACTCACTTCAGGGGCCTGCTTGTGCACACACACACACACACACACACACACACACACACAAGTTGGATATATCTGCAGGATGTGTATGTGTTATAATACCGTAGGTGTCTGCGTGTTTATGTATGCCTTTTCCTGCTGTCTTTGTGTAAGACAGGAGAGGAGATGTCCTCGGCACCCGGGAGTGTATTTTGTCCCCTGGACATAAAGCCTAACTCCAAGGACACTGTCAATCTGCAGGAACAACAACGTCGACATTAGTGACAATGACTTGACCATTTCATGTCATGATCAAAAAGAATTTACTAACTACTTTTGTTTTAAATCTGGTAATAGTAATAATAGAAAGCAATTTCAGTGTGATTGCTGTGAGTCCTGACCACTCAAGCACACCCAGTATTGGCGGACAGTATTTCTACCTCTTTCACCGTGACGCTGCGAGCGGAGCGACTTGGTCAACTTCCATTGAAACATTCTTGACTGACACGTCCTCCCACCTCTTGACCTGAACAGATAATCCATGGTAAATGGCATGGTATTATATTGTTGACCATATTTAAACAGTTACAGTTTCACTTAGTCAGATCTTCTGTTTCTGTTGGCACCAGCTGTCTCCTTCAGTTCATTTTTGAACAAATTAGTGTTGGGGAACGTGGGCAGAACAAGGGAAAAAGGATTTGCTCACCCACAACCGTAGCTTATACAGCACCACACCCAATCAAACACGAATGCTAATGTTTCACTGTGTGTGAAACCAGTGAGGGATCCTTCTCTATACCAGCAATTATTACACTGTAGATATGAGGGGAATAATGTAAAAAAAAAAAAAAATGTCACCACATGCAAAACGTAAACCTGCTGTAAGCATTGTCATTGTTTTAGCTAACTTCCTGTCCGTTTTGCAGTTAGCAATCTCCTCGCTCCTCTCTACGTCACTGCATGAACACTCAGCAGTAATCACCAGATATAGCAGTAAACAGGAGGAACCTGCTCTCTGTGTGATCACAAGCAGACAGGGGCGCCTCCTTAAAGCGTTCTCTGTCCTGATTGGCTAAAGTCGGCAGGGACACCAGAACATTTCTTTTCTCTTTTACTGCATGAGCAGGAGGAGGAGAGACATGGGTCGCTGACCAAACACTCTATAACAGTGATCACTGTTGGAATAAAGAGCTATTTGACACTTATTTTAATTAAAAAATCACTTACGGCAGCTTTAAGAATGATGCAGCCTAATTTGAAATTAGAAAATCTCCTGGGGCCGACCCAAACACATGGTATTAAGATGAAGTATTTCCCTAAAATTATTTCTATTTTATATACAGAACAACACTATGTAAACATAGGCCTATAGCAATGCAGTGAAAATGAATGATCTAACCAAATACATGTAACAATTTGTAACAACGCATGCAGTTATTACAATCGCAGCTGGAATGATTGTCGTGAAATATTTAGTTGTTTTTGGAGCTCCATTGCACAGAGGAATAAGATATCGGGCTTTGGATGCACACACAATACTTGTTATTGGGATCATTTAGTTGTTGAGTTGTTGACGGTAAGAAAATTACACAAAACTGGCAGCCTTATCCATTAAGCACAGTATTCCAAGGGATATGAGAAAGTAGATAAACAGCAGAGCAGCTGCTCCAACAACCTCAGAAAACTTTCTAGAGAGTTTAACTGTGACAATGGAAAGATGTTTGTCCCATAACAAAGATAAAATAAGATTCTAAGAAACATTCAAATGTTTGGCAGGTTTTTTGAGTTGGTCCGCAAACACAGATGACAAGATGTTTGTAAGTGTTGGACTACGTGAAAAAGCCACCAGTGAGCCTGCTGTCATCCTGCACAGTGTCTCTGTCCTCCTGACAATACACATATCATCAGGACAGTCCATGCCATGTTACACTTCAAATGAACTGTACAATGACCTGCAAATGACAAGCACAGAGAGTTGCAGCCCCCTGCGACTTTGGTGTGAATGAGTTTTAACCCTTTGTCGGCAAGAAAGAGGGGAAGAAAGCATAATCTATGATCCCAATGTTTCTGGAATGTTTAAAAAGGTCAATATGCTGATATTTTTGACAGCGCTTGACCTTTTGTGAAAAAAGTAACAAAACCATTGGAATTGAAATAACTTCTTTGTTTAGTTCTGGCACATAATGTATCACAGTCAAAGCATGCTGTCTCCCCGCAGCATCTGCCCATGAGTGACTTGACTGTTAATCCGTCGTATTGATCTAATATCAAAAGGTGCTATTTAAATGCAGCATAACTCCCCAGGAGCCATGATCTGTCAGTAGGCTCTGTTTGGAGTCTGGCTGAATAACTAATGCCTGTTTTGTCTGTCACTGTGTCCAGGTGGTCCAACATCTGGCCCCTACCTACAGAGGCAGGGCCCTACGAAGTGGTCAGGACGGCTCATATAACCATGGACAAGTAAGTCAGCTAATTTATGCTGCAGCTTTCTGGGACACAAAGTGCTTCACAATAAAAAAAAAAACAGAACAGGCATGAGATGAGTAAAACTTGATAGAGGTAAAAAAAAAAAAAAAAGTAAAAAAGTTTAAAAAGTAAGAAAGTTCTCAACTTCAGAGGCCACACCTTAACAGTGCAGTTTCCTTTCAGTTTTGAGGCTTGAGTTTAGTTTCACAACCAACAAACCCTCATCAGAAGACCTCAGACTACTTTACCTCTCCAATGTAGGCCGGTGCTTGACCATATAGAGCTCTAGCTCTATACTTAAGTTAGCATTACACCATGTTATCTAATTAGTTTCTTTTTAAATCATCACGAGTACAATTTGAATTAATGTCTAAACCTTTCATCTGCATATTTGTAGCCAACAAGGCTATCCGATCGCAAATGGGCCAATTAAATCCTGACATACGGACTAAAAACAAAACAAAACTGCAGCAGGTACAGGTCTGGAGACCTTCCTGTCCTCGCATTCAGGAGAGAATCAAGTAAGTAGCTTGGTTTGACAGTATGGAGCAGTACACTAGAGAGCCGGTGAGTGAGCTGGCAGCTAGTCTGGTTTCAGGTGGGGTTCAACAGTTCAAAAAGGGCTCTACTGCTCTGAAGAGACACATCACACACATGCAACCTTGTACTAAAAGCCTCAACTGTTTCTTAAAGTTCAGGTTATTGGAAGCTCCGGGTTACGGGTCGTTAAGTTCCTAACTGGGCTTATGCTGTAAAAGAGTATGTACAGTATGTAGCACCATTGTGGTAGACACTGCTGGGCTTCCTGAACATGCAAGCAGCAGAGGAGGCTCTTCCTTGAATTGTGAAGCTCATAGCAAAGCATGGGAACTAAAGTGCGCAGACGACTCAGGTTTCATATTCAAGAGTGACGTATTCATTATTGAAGACAGGCTGCCCAAAAACTATACTCAATGAAAAAACATGTCTATTCAATCTGCCTTCTGTTTATCTCACCGTACTGATTTATCTTACAAATGTGTTCACACTGTGTGTGTTACTGTGTTAAATGAAGCCTGACACCAGCTTGTGCATTACTGTCTATTTAGAATGGATGTTTTTGACAGCACCATTCACACTGGCAGTAATCCCAGTACACCTCTCCCCAACCAGCTTCTTCAATTCCAGCGCTGCTATTCCCGCACATGCATTAGACTGACCTCACATTAACCCAGATACATTTGATCTTTAAGAGCCATAAATTGGCTTTTGTCATTACCATAGGTTAATTACTGAGATTTGCTCTGTACCGTTGCTACACTGAGATTGCAATAATAAGCAGCACACAAAAGCCATTCACACCGCCTGCGTGAGCACTAAATAGGCATTGTTGTGATTGTTCTATTCCTGTCAGGAGTTTTGTTTGTATTGGTCTATTATTAGCGCTCTACCTAGTTGTACTTTTGATACAGTTTGATTCTGCTGAGCTTAGTTGAAACCTTGCCCTTCCTGTCATTCTCTCCTTAATAAGTCATCTGACGTGCAGCCCAGACGTGGATCTGATTGCTGTTCTTGCATTCCTTGCAGCACCTTTACGAGGAGGAAACTACTCTTTGTTTAAGAACAGCAGGCCAACTGAAGTATGCATTGCTAATTATATTTCAAAGATTAGACTCGAGCACATTTTTTGGAATTTGATGTCACTGATTTCTCCAGATTGATTTGAGTGTATCAATCTATTTGAGCAATCAAAATTAATACTGATAAATCCCCGGAGACCTAAAATAATTGGTCTGATATGTCTGCCATTGTATGTTCAGATTAAGATCTCAGTTCCCACAGCACCCGCCAATGCTACAGATGCACTCATGATACTTAAGCCATATTTTCTCATACAGATGCATGTCAAATTGAATGAAGTAGCATCACAGAGCTTCTGTAACTACTGAAACATGTCCCTTTCACCTTCCTTGGTTTTTAGAGGAACTGGTGAGACTTTTAAGTAAATTAATTGGCAATTGTTTTGATAATTATTTGGTTGATCAACAATAGTTTAAGTCACTTAAATTACACATATTTGAGTAAATTCCAGTTTGACGGCTCCTGGTTCTCAAATATGAGTATTTGGTTGATTAACTTGTCTTAGATGACAGAATATTAAATATCTTAGGGTTTTACACAGTTGGTCAGACAAATGAGGATTCAGAAAATTGTAATGGCCATTTTTCCATTTTTTCTGATGTTCCTATGGACCAAACTATCTATGCTAACAATCTGTTAAAGCAACATTATGTAACTTTTTGACCTTAAAATAACAGCTATTCACAAAAACTATTCTAATTGATGTAGTGCAGTATAATGGTATACTGACCATGTATAGTAGTTTTTTAAATATTTTTACACAACTAACTCTACAAGTTGTAAACATAAAAATCTTTTTCATCTCAGCCACTCTCCCATAACATATCCTGGTCTCTTGGGGATGCTTACAAGTGTCCCTCACTCTTCTGACTAGTACATGAAAAAGGTCTGTACTTAACTTTAAATAAATAGATGTTCAGAAAATATCAGCGGTTGAGATCAATGTGTGTGTGTATTACCGTTAGGTGTTGTTTCTCTGATGTGCCTTTGCGAGAAGTGGAGAGGTTTTAGATTTCTCTCCTTTCATAGGAGTCCTGTGCTGATGATCCTCTTTTAGCTCAGTAACCATGACACTCAGACTCTTCCAGTCTGACATGCAGGATCAGTAACAACACTCCAGATGTTGATGGGAACAGAACATCCATGTTGTTTGTCCCTGTGATCTCCCCCTACTGAACTGTGTTCAGGGCCAAACCTGCCAAAGTTGAGAGAAATGATAGGGCATATATTGCAATACGTGTTCAGACAGTTTCATGAAGACACTTTTAAGGGTCAGTGTAAAATACAATATCAGTGGTGGAGAAAGTATTTTATTGTACTAATCACTTCTACTACTCTTTGAAAATACTCTGTTGGGAGGACAATTCCTGTATTGACAATACTACTGATATAAAAGTTTATTCAGGAAAATGTACTTAAGTTTTAAAAGTAAAAATAACAAATGTAGAAAAATTGCTGTTATAAAGCAGTAACTTCTGACATTTGTGAGGCTGTTTAGCCCAGTCAGCAGGAACATTTTTCAATGTTTTTGCAAACAGCTGACTTGTTCACATTTGTATGTGTCATAAGCGACGTACCTGCAGTTAAGACATCTCTAACCCTAATTAGCTTATGTGCCTGAACCTAACCAGATCATCAGCACAACCTAAAATTGAAAATTGAACCAAAAGAAATGTCAAGTTGCAAAATAAAGAAAAGTGAAGTTTCAACATAAACGTGCAGAAACATTAACTGCCAACACTTATTTTGGCAACTGGGTTTGCAATGTTTTTGGATGAAAAATTTGTTAAATAATCAAATTAGACACCTATTAATTTTTTTGTTAATAGACTTTCAGATATACATTTTCATATGTTTTATAGGCACAAATTTCAATTTGTGAAGTAGAAACTGAATCTTTAGATACATGTGGTGGACCAAAATGTAGTGGAGTAATATAAAAAGGGGCATGAAAAGAAAAGGCTCAGCTCAAGTACAAGTACAATACTTGAGGAAATGCACCTAATTACATTCCACCACTCATTACAGTGCATTACAGTCAACTAAAGGGAATACTGACAAAGTTGTTCATGGACTTTTCAGTGTACGTCATGAAGAAGTCATTAAAATAATCCCTGCCCTGTAGTATTGTAGTAAGAGTGTGTTATACAACTTTCATTGTGAACATTCAATCAGTGTTCCCGAGCCACTGGGGAATAACACACAGGACTATATTTTGGTCCTGTTGTTAGTTGAAGCCAGTTCAGCTCAGTTTGATAGGAAGAGTATGGATTACCTGTAAACAGAGACTCAGTTAGTGACAGGTCTCTCTGAGTGAACCTGCTGCACTACTAATTGAGCTGTGGGTTTGCTGTAAGGGCTCGTGTGGGTGTTTCTGTCAACACAATTTCTAAATTAAACACATTTCATTCAGCAAATACTGAAGAGACATATTCATAAGAATTTTCATCATTTCTGATATGAAATGCCTATATTATTCTGCATTTAACCTGCTCTGAGAGATTTTTGGACGTGTAGAGAGGCAGCCTCTCACCCAAGATTCACTTTTGTAGATGTTGTCTGTGAAGCTTTAAACTCTAGAATGTGTTACAGTAGATTATTTTAGGTTTTAAGACAACAATCGATGTGTTATGTGAAAAGAGTCAGCAGTAGTTGTAAAAACCTTAAAGCTTTCTGTAGTGAGAGTCTTACGCCAGAGTGAAATAGACTTGCCGATTCACTACGAACAGTTGGTTCGACGAATGGTTGGCATATTCATAGGACATTCACCCAAGTGATTAGGGTTTGTGAGGCAAACAGCCAGGAAGTATACATTTAGCTTATTTTACGCAAAACCATGATCTTTTCCAAAACCTAACCAAGTAGTTTTGGTGCTTTTGTTTTGAAAATGTAACTGTTTGTTGCATGTTTGTTATTGATAACTTGAAATGCTAGTATCCAGACAGCATATCCAGATACAGATCATGAGGAATAGCAGGTGTAAATGGGGCCACATTGTCAGAAGATGATATGTGCTTACTAACAATTTTGTTATGTCAACTCTGAAGGTTATAATATGTCAGGGTTGTGTTTACAGCTGGTTTTCACTGTCCTCAAGTGGTAAAAAACGTTTGTAAGTGCAAGTTTTTTTTTCCAAAAAACAAACAAAAAGCAGCCCCAATACCTGTAATGGATAAACATAGGGTTTGCATTTATTTATTTTATTTGAAGCTGATGCAAGTGATATAGTTTTTATTAAAATAGGTGTTAAATAGCTCTTCATTTCAACTGTAATCACTGTTATAGAGTGTTTGGTCAATAACCCATTGTCTCTCCTCCTCCTGCATCATGTAGTATCCCTGCCCACTTTATCCAATCAGGACAGAGTAACATTAAAATATTGATTAATGTAAATTGAATACACACAGATACAAACGATCTACCTGTTCCGGCAAAAAAAGAATCACGTTGCAAACTTGAACTTTGCTCAAGTGCAGGTGGTGACACATGACACCAGAAGTAACCAAGAGCACATAATATAGAGAGACATGCTGTGAACTAAACCCAGAATTAGCTGTCCACATGCTGTAACAGTACACCCCATATATATGAGGATTACTTGTGAATTACATTAACAAGTTTTCACTTGTCATCACACACTGCACATTGAACTAAGAAGTTGCAAATGGCCGGACCACATGTACTTTTATCTCACAAAATCCATGTGGAATTCTGAGTATTTCTGAGTTTTTTTCTTTTCTTGTTTTTGGTCTTCTGGCATACATTTGTGACTTAACTGATATATGATCTTTTATGTTTTCCACCACAGGATCACTGATCAGATAGATGAGAACAGTGCACGAATGAGGAACAAGAACATTCTTAAAGGTAAGAAGAAAAGAAAATCTGTATTTTTGTTGTTGTTCTTGAAGTTAAGAAATTAATCATGTTCTTACCTCACCTCCACACACCTGTATATGTTTTTCTCCTGCCGCCTCTCTACACACACACACACACACACACACACACACACACACCTTTCTCCTGTCCTCCTGTGACACTGGCAGTCTTCTCCGGCTCGGTGACAATGATGAATGCAGAACATGAAACACATTAATGCAGCGGATTCTGGTCAATGTCAGGCCTTTCTTCACTGTGTCAAGTTAAACAAACAAGATCAAGCAAAAAGTGAATAGTAATTGACCCTCCAGAGATAAGGCCCTTGCTGTGGGCGCACGAGGTCACGGGAATCTTGAGCCATCCTCAAACCTGAGATGGACACGCACTCAAAAATACACTCCACTCGCTGTCCAGATGGTCACACATTTATATAATGCTATAGGCTCTCATCTCCTTCACAGAGTAGAATTATTATCCGAAGGTGCCCTGTATTATATACTTTCTCTGTACAGTACTTCATCAGCAATAGGCTGTCATTGTCATAAGTGGATTCTACTTGTACGAGATGTCTAAAGCCGTGGCGAGACGTGTTTAAAGTGTGGAGGCTTCTGACATTTTGATGACACTTTCTGCTGAAATCTAAGTAATTAGGGGAGTTTTTGATATTGAACTTCTGGCTTTAAATGAGGATCCTTGTATACTTACTGTATGTCCTTCAGTGTTATAAAGTATCACGCTGATGCTATTAATTGGAAGAGGTACAATAGAGGTGGAGGAGGTTTATCACCATTTGAAAGTGATGAATTTAAAGCCAACACATCAGAGAATTTAATTCCTATTCTTTTCCCTTTTTTAATAACATCATTTTTAGATCTCTACATAATGCAGAACTCACAGGAGAACAGATTTTAGGTACAATATTTTGTTGACCAGTGAGACTGACAATTATCAAAATGAGTATGATTAGTGTTTTTTTGTGAGCTGTTAAATGCACACAAGTTTGTAGTGGGAGTATAAAGAAAATGCCAGGTGACTGATGACTCAACTGGACCTACTCAGCAGTGCTTTTAATCTGTTTGTGTGTTTTAACTTGAAATTACATTTATCATTAAACAACACATTAAAGTGAGAGGTCAACTGAAAAGGATGTAGATCCATTTACCATTAACCCTAGTTCAATAAATCATTAGCTGCCATGTCATTACAAAAAAGAGGTTATTTTAATGTTGCATTTTACTTTTATGGATGGTACAAATGTGATTTAGTGCTACTCACCTGTTTCATAGGCACTTTGCCAATAATTGTGTAGTTTTTATTGTTTTTATATTTATTCCTGTTTTAAATCTATTTTTCCTTAATGTTTGCATTGTACAATACTGGTTTTGAAAGGCGCTTTATTAATAGAGTTGATTATTATTAGCCTATGTTACACTTCACGCTTTCTTCTGTTTTTTTATTGTGTATATTACTTTGCAGGTTAATAAAAATCAGATGCTGTAAAACAAAACAAAACAAAACAAACTATGTTCCTAGCCTGATTTTCAAATCTCAGATATTTTTGTCAGCGATTCAAATAGCTCAAGTGCTGTTCTCCTTGATGGCAATGTTGTGCTTATGCTCTGGTTAGGTTTAGACACAAAAAAAATCATGTTTTGACTCATATGTCATTTTGTCACCAAAAACATGGCTGGACAGGTCCGGATATCCCATCAAAAATATCCAGTTTGTTATCACTGACACAGCTGGGAAGTGTCCCAAAGTCTGGTTAAAAATATCCATTGCTTACGCTTTTACAAAAGTTAAAACCTCTCTGGCTTGGCAGCTATCTCGCTGCAACATAACCACCTCCTGACATGAAAGTTAGCTCATGTACATTATGTGTCATGAGAATGTGATAAGTAGAAATGTCAATATTCGTCCAAATTTGAACTTATGTTGAATATGTCGTCAGCAGTAGGGTAAAATGCAAACAGAAACATGAGGACATTATTTTCCGCTTAGCTAATTTTCAACCACCAATTTTGGAATATTTGCTTTAAAGTTTAATGCTGCCACCACCTCTCTAACTTAACTATTCCTTTGGTAGAAAGTAGTTTTCAATGCTTTGAGCAGCACGAACAAAATCTAATTCACCATCATAGAAGAAAAATATGTCAAAACCTCGACACACCAAACCAACATAGTCTATATGGCTAGAAGCCACTAGGGCCATGTGAGAAATGTACTTTTTGTGATTTGGGTCAAACTGGCCCTTTAATGCAGTCGAACTTCAAGGCGTAATTGTAAAATAATTGCTTTCTTCACTCTCTGCCATCAGAAGCTGAACATCATCCTTCCCAAAAGTGTTAAAATGCTCAATATTTATTAGATTAATTCAGTGGATGCCAAATGAGATACAAATCAACATTATGTGTTTAAATATCCTACAGTAGGTGCATGTGATTGGCTCCAACAAATGTTATTGTC